>NC_090946.1:17550808-18909366 GCF_040807025.1 Struthio camelus
GTCTAATTATTCTGACCTTTAATTCTTTTGCTGTGTCTTTCCTTTTCTAAGCCAGAAATCAGTTTTCAGTTGTTCTTTCTTCCCACTGTCCTAAGCCAAGAGGCTTGTGGCTTCTCATATTCAGTATAATTATGAAAACATATTTTGGTTTTCCTACAGTTTGTACAGAGAGTCATCCCAAGTAACGGGAAAAGTAGACCTTTACAGTTATGTCATCAGATCTCTGGCCTGTTTTATGCCGTGTAATGAGCACAATCTCCTGTAGAGGACAGGAAGCGCTTAAAACACTTGGTTACATTGAGACTGCAGAGGCCTGTGTGTAGGGCTCTAGCTCCTAGAGTCACGTGAAATCTTACTAAAAAGACTTCTTCCCATGAACAGCAGCATCCTACAAAGCTATATTCTGCAGGCTTATAAGTCTGCCATTAGGAAAGCCCAGATCTTCCCCCTGACCCCTTGTCCCTCCTGCAGCCTCAGGGAAACCCCGATCTTCCCCTTGACCTCTTGTCCTTCCAGTAGCCTCCCCCATCTCCTTTACCTTCCTATGTCCCCATGTTTAGCCTGCAGCTAGAAAAGAGACAGTACAACTAGCCTCTGCTGAGGAGTTTATTCTCATGCTGACTGACCAGCTAGGTGTTGTCTCTTAACCAGCCTGAATGACTAAAGGCTGATCTCTACCCTTACCTTTCCCTTATTGGGGCCCCTTACAAGGTCTCTCCTTACCCAGCCACTGAATTTCATGGAACCTACTATGAGATCTTTCTAGTGAGCTTAGCTGATGTTGGTCAGCTAGATCCAAAGTTGTTGGAGATAGAGGTTGGGGAGACAGCTAGATGCACAAGGTATTTGTATTAGTCTTGTTTCACTAGGAAGCCACATTTAAAAAAAAAAAAAAATCCAGACATCATTCTTCCAAACAGAAACTGGAAAAATCTGAAACTACAGTAAGATCAACTGCAACAGCAATTTAAAGAGGTTTGAACT
Organism: Struthio camelus; assembly: GCF_040807025.1. NCBI lineage: Eukaryota > Metazoa > Chordata > Aves > Struthioniformes > Struthionidae > Struthio > Struthio camelus. Next base: position 17,551,793 of record NC_090946.1, read on the forward strand.
GAGGCACTCATCTGAGCAGGATTATAACTCCAAGGCCCACTATCCTTTTAGGAGGGTAAAGCCATACTATGGGAGCAAAATTCAGATCGGGGAAGGTGAGGTGTCCCTCTTGCGCTGATATCCAAACCTTGGCCTGATTCTCCTGTTGTATGTGACAGTGTATGGTGGGAGTAACTCCATATAAAAAAGAACTGAATGACATTAGTGTAGAGGGCATTAACAGTAGTATCTCACAGACTTAGAGGTCTTTCAAACATAATGAAGTCCTTTCAGGTTCTGTAGGACCTTGTTGGTTGAGTAAAGCAGAAAGGCATAAGTCAGGGAGCAAAATACTAGGATAACTCAGTTGTTAGGTATTTATTCTGTTTGGCAGATGCTGGCTGCCCAACGAGATGACTTGCTTATAGGTCTGGTCTAGCCACAGAAAGTGTTATTTCCTGCTATAGGTCTGGTCTAGCCACAGAAAGTGTTATTTCCTGCCTAGAAGAAAGGAAAGAGTAAGGCATATGGAAGAGAAGTAAGCAAATGATAGCGAAACACAGGACAAATGGGTAAAACTGTGGAGGGTGTTTCTGTTAGAAGACATGAGAAAGTGTTAGAGATAAGGGAGGTGGAAGGCTAAGACATATGGGATAAATGGTAGATGTTATGACGGGGGAAAGAAGGGTGCCTAGAGATGTGGTGAGGACCCGTGGGGCTCGTAGCAGATATCTCATTAGGGAACACAAGGAACATCTAGGGTTTTGTGATGGACAATGAAATGAAATTTAGGGTGCAGATCTGCAAGAGATCAGCCTTTATTACTTCTATTGAATGCAGAGCAGTTTGTCCCTGGGAGAAGTCGGCAGCTGTAGAACAGTATGCAGTCTCCGTCCAGTATATTTTAACCCTGGGTGCATGTGGGCCATATTGCACTGTCATCAACAAGTCCTTCAGGAAACCATGGCAAGTGGGACATGCGCGCTTATGACTTGCTGCTTGGCATTTTGGTCGTAGCATGGGTGTGAGCGTAGTTAATCCAAATTACTTCTTGAGCCATTACTGAAGAGCAGCATATCTGCAGTCGGTGAAAATCCTGTTAGGAATCTGTCAGAAGGTGATTAAGAGATGTCAGAGGGCAGAGTAAGCTATATCAGCACTGAGTCGGGTAGATGAAGTATTATGCGGTGAACGTAATCTCATGAAGAGCGTGACCTCTGTCTTCTGTATAAAGGTTCTCTGTGCTAACCTCCTTTTTTAATTATGTTCTTAATATACATATAGTCTAACTGAAACAATCTTGGCTGAAGGGAGGGTGAAAAGGGTATCAGGGTTTCCTGATGGAGGCAGGTTGAGGCAGGATGGAAAGGTGTGGCGAAGGGGAGATGTTGAGAACTGAGCATAGAAAACAGGATTAACAGCAGCTAAAAGAACACGTGAAGAGCAGTTTCTCCACTGTCTCCCCTCCCCTCGTCCTCTCTTTCCATGCGGCACAGCGTTCCCTTCTTGTAAGTGCGTCAGTCCTTCTCAGTAGATTGCTGGACCAAGTGGGGATGTTGCAGCTCGTTACCCAGATGTTACCTAATTATAGTGACGTGTTTTCTAAAAGATGTCTTAGCAAGGATGGACAGGGCTCTGCTGGCTTCCTGATACTTCTCCCCAATAGCTGAAAATGGCCATTCTTGGTCGTCTCCTGACAAAGAATTAATGAGATCCGAAGGGAGACTTGGTTCTCATCATTCCTTAAAGAGGGTTTTTCAGAGTTTTACGGTTCTGGCTGCTCTGGGCAGAAGTCCCCTTGAAGAGCAAGAAGGAAAGCTTTTGACTAGGAGAGTTGAGGTCAAAAGCAGAGTTTTTCCAAGACCTATCCAGAGATGTAAAAACAGTTTTTTTGCTGTTGCATCAATGGAAAGATCTATTTTATTTTAATTTATCTTTTTCATTTGAAAAAAGTGAAACGACTCTTCTATTCCCGTTCTGCAGGGGGTGGGGGTGCTGCCTGAATGCTTTCACATGTATGCTTTGGAAGCTGCAGCCTGTACCTCTCCAGTGACAGCAAAGCTTATAGTCTCCCAGGTGTTTTTATATGGGAACAAAGACTTGATCTGAAATAGAAGCTCAGCCCACTAGACATCACAAGCTTCTGGTAGATCCCAGCAGACCTCAAGAGTTTGTTAGAGTTGGGCTAATGAAATACGTGACTTTACAAAAACAGCATCAACGTGTCCATCAAGGTTTATGTCCTTGTTCCCTGGGGGGACTCTTTAGACACGTGGGTGTGTATGGTAAGACGGGAAAGATAGCGTGTCAAAGGAGATCCACAGTCACGGTCTTCACTGTATTCTGCAGGCACAAAGGGTTTCTGAAGAGTATTGATTTATGAAATATTGTAAGAAAGAGACCAAGATAAAAATAGAGGTGATGTTGGTTCTGTGTGTTTTGATCCTGCTGAGTTTGGAGGATGATCCTCACATAATCTCTGAGGCATACAGTGTAAAACCTGTTCCTAGTGAGCTGGTGTGTGTATATGTGTCTATGTCTTGTTCTCTAGTATCGGGCATGTGGATCCAGTCACATCTGAGCTGATGCATTGTTCCCAACCATCTCTGCTCAGTGTGTCCCTTCGGCTGCTTGAGCAAGTGTACGGTTGACAGTGCTCATAGCTCAAGAGAGTAAATCTGGGCTACAGCAATTTAGCGTGTGGCTTCGTTGTGCCTTGAGCTGAGGCATGTGAATCCTGGCACTGATGAACACCACCTTCTATGCTCCTGCTGAGCATTTGAACTCTGGCTTTAGTCCTACTGTAATTACAGTTTATTCAATTTAGAAGCAGTTATTGCATGAGTCCTCAGAAGAGCCTTCTAGCACTAGAAACTCTCTGTAGAACGGCTCATGGTCAAATTACTTTATTATCAAAGCAAGTAGCTCTGTCCTCTTTCTTTTAGATATGTAGACAACCCTCTACCTCCTTTCCCCAGATGCAATTATAAATCGATACCATATAATTTGCATGCCACTTGATATAAGGCTTTGTTTATTTTAAAGACAGTAATTAGAGATAACAATTGGTACCGAAAAATAAACATTACTTAATAAGAAGACTGAGTAATTAAGGACAATTATTGGTTTCCAGAAGTACGATGCTCAGTAGCAAAGTTCTTTCCAGTGCAGCTAAGAAGGGCATAAGAAGCATATTGTAGGAAGCGAGAGAGTTATGTGCTAGGAAACTTGAGAAATGAAATGGAAGCCATTAGTAAGAAATTATCTAGCCCTTTCTTCCCCAGATTTGAGATGCAATTTTCCTGATTTTCATAAGGTTTTAGTCTCCATCTCTCCCTTTCCAAAGTTCTTTGTAAGGATTAATCAATTAATCCTTCTACAGTCCTTGCGAGGTAGGTATGTAAATGTTATTACCATTATTTTATGGCCGTGGAAATTATGTTGCTGGGGGCCAAATTTAATCCATTTTCCACTGTTGTAGATCTAGAGTGACTTCACTGCAGTCAGCAGACACTGCGACTGAAATAATTTAACCCTAAATAAAACCATAGCGTTTGTGAAGATAACTGTTGAGAATAAGGAACAAGAATTCTGCGTTTTAAAAACATTCTCCCATGCTTCACTTCAGTCACATTAATGCTTTTGTTTGCTTTAAAGGTTGATTTTCTAAATTGACATCCTTGAGGGTTTGTAGACATTGCAAGTACCAGTGCATGTCGTTTTCAGGAATTAACATCTGTAAATATTTTTAAGTTGTACAATAGCAACCTTCAGTTTGAAGGGATAATTTTCATTGCTAGTATATAAAGATCATTTGTACAAAGTTCATGTACAGCAAATGTGTGCACACACTAAGCTCTTTAGAAACCTATGTTCTTGGGTCTGTTCAGCCTAAGATTTTTGTTTCTCCTTTAATTCAAAGAGGGTGTTACCAGTACTAGTCTGAGCCCTGAAGTAAACCGCAAACGTTTGTGTCCTGCCGTGCCTAGATTAACATTTGCAGAGTATTCATTGGCTCAAATTAATTGGCAATTAGGTAACTCAAGTTAAAAGAGGAGTAATATTTTTTCTCTAGACATTCCTTTAATTGCTCATCCAGCCAAAATAGATACTGTTGGCCAGACAGGCCTTTTCACTTAGTTTTTTAGGGAGAAGTTTTTGCGCTCTGAAGTGAAATGAACAGCAGGCAACGTTAGATATGCGGGTAAGCATATCCTTTCTGTAGAGGGGATGCTCGTCAGTGATTTCAGAGCTTTACCAAACTAATGGCATATTTGTAAGTATTGGTTTTGTTTCAGAAGAAACTGAAAGGCCTCCACTTACCAATGGAAAAGTTACATCTATTAAATGCAGCAAATATAACTCATTTTCCATTCCACTTCTTAAAGTACTTACTGGCCTAATAGTTTAAAAAACAGAATTTAGTGACTTGTGTTTAGCATTTCTGAAAGACTAGGGGAACGTTACTCGTGGACTCTGAGTGTAACATGAACTTTATATTTAAACAGTAGTGTTATTTTATGATTTATTAGTCTCTCTCCCAAAATGATAATTTGCTTCAGATTGATATCTGTGGCAGAACCCAAGTTTGGATACGATTGGAAAAACAATTCTCTAATGTTCCCAGAATGTTTCTTACTCTCACAAAGACTCAAGTCTTAACTGTAATAGCGGGGATTGATTGTAAGGGGTTAGTGCCCACAGACATGTTCCCTCCTGTCATTATTTACACACTTGCAAAGTGGGTATGAAATAGCACCCTCTCCAAACTGTTGGTATTTCAGTCGCTCTGCCTTAGAGCAAATTACTACACAGAATATAAGGTCAAAGTGAATCAGGCTCCCCCGAAATCCTGTCCTTGGTTGCGAAGTCATGGAGGTGATTGTCAGTTACAGTATAGGTCACAGAGATGACTTTGTGCACATCTGGGATTCACTGTGTCTGTATCTCAGCTGGAGGAAAGCTTTTTTTTCTCCGTCTCTGCAGTATCTTCTGTTTGGGTAAAAGAAAGGATTCCTATCTGTACTGCCCCAGGATGGACTGTCCACTATCCAGCTAATGTGATCTGTCCCCTGCTCACCACGTAAGCCCCTGTCCTTTTCAGAAAAGATCTGTGTAAGATCTGTAAGCCTCTGCACAGTGGGAGTTTACCAGCAGCAAAATGCTCGGGCATGTTAGTTAGCAGGACAGGGCAGCATTAAGACGTGTCAGACCTATAAGTTTCCCTTTGCTTTTCTTTGCGTGTCAGCTCTGCCTTGTGTCATCTGGGTTTCCTTTTTTTCTTTTTCTTTTTTTGTGGAGAACAGCCATATGGTCCCTTTGGTTTTCACCTCGTGGCTTTTAATTGTAAATGAAAAGACAGTGTTAGCTTGCACATCCCCTGCTTTTGCGTGTGTGCATTTTTTCTTCTTTCCTCCCTGACCTGAAATTATAGGGCTCTGTTTCTGGTGAAGTGCAGTGGCTAAGACCGAAAGCAGCCCAATGTTTGCAGCTCATAAGCTGTAACAGCCTATTTGAGAGTCCTGGCATGTCAGTGCCCCTGGATTTACCTGCGGATAGAAATCAGAAGTCTGCCTGGGATGAGAGAGCATGTATGGTAACGCGTTGTTAGGTGGAACTTCAGTTTGCAATTGTTTGATTTCCACAGCGTCTCAGTGTTTCTGCCAGGACAGACCAGAGTTAAACTTAACAGTCATGAAGATTACGTGTTTTAGGTTTTAATGACTGATGTAGCTGATCAGTTCAAACTCTATTTGTTGCCTGGCAAAGTTGCTTTGAGCCAAGCCAGTGCAAAATATCTTCTTAGCAGCAGCCTTGTTTGTTTTCCTCTGGGGACCACACAGGTACCTCTGGTGGCCAGAACGCACGGATAAGCTGTACAAGCAAATATCTAACTTACTGGCACGTTTGTATTGGAGCTTCACTATAGGATCAAGGTGCTCATTAAGAGCTGTGTGTACAGTGGAGAAAGAAGTGGAAAATCCGCAGCCTCTGCCTCAACCTTGTAGGCAGCACCTTGGACACTTGCTTCTAAACATGCATTTCTGCCACTTCCATTACAATAGCACCTCAGCAGTTTACTGACATAGTTGCTTCTTATTCTCTCTAAGGGTCTGTCATTAGTCCGATAAATAATATACCTTGATTGTTGTATGTTCTCTATGTCAGTAAAAGGGTATCCTAAGTATCAGAAGGCCACAGGAGTTCAAATCCCTATATAAGTCATTTCTGAGTGATAACTCAGTAGAGTGGAGTTACCAAACTGAAGTGCAAAGCACAAGTCCTTCCTGTCCAAGCTCGGATAAGAATTTCTCTTAGGAAAGGAGGACCTTATTTTATAAATGGGCTACCAAGAGCAGGGATTTTTATTAGACTGGCATGTGAACGTCAAAAGGAGGTGGCTTGGGGTGGGGAGGTCAAGGCAGAGCAACATGTTTTATTTTTACCCCAAAACTACATTCAGTGAATTTAGTACAGTGAGAAGGGATATCTTGGGCTGTTCAGAGAGGTGTCTTCTCCATCTCCAGAAAAGAGACAGCAGTACTAAATTTCTGCATTTTTTTCTGCATTTTTTATTTTTAAAACATGAATCAGGAAAAGAGGAAAAACGTATTGAATCCCACATGCATAAGAGCTCATTCTGTTCTCTGGTACGCCAGTGTAAATTAAGAATAACTTCTTGAAGTTCGCGGAATTATTTCAATATAAAATCATTATAGTATCAGTGTGATTTTTACAAGATGCATGATGTCTTCTAATATTTGATGAACTCTTGTTATCAGAGTAAGCGGAATGATTTAATCTGAACTTTCAAGCTTCTGTGGTAGGCTAATAGCCATAAAGAGGGAGGAGACAGTGAAGATTGCCTATCCAGTGTGATGGTGTCCCAGAAGCTTAAGGTCAAAACCCTTTTAAGACTAATGACAAGATGTTTCAGTGAGGATAAAGGGAAAATAACTTATAGATCAGCAAGTGCAGTGGAACAGATGTCTTGATCTGGGAGCAAGAGTATGTAAAATCATCTCCTGAAGAGCGAGATACCAGAAGTCTATATATTTTCTTCAGGGGTGGAGGACCAGTTGCAGAGATTAGTCCTTTGACACCTTCGTTGGCCTCTTAAAGCAATTGTTCTGTAGCAGGTTGAAATGCGGCACAGTGTCACGTGTCCCGGGGGTCTGGCTACAAAGGACTGAGCCAAGGTTTGGAAATGTAAGGGGAAGGGTTTAAGAGAGGTGCACAGAGCAATGTGGTTTTGCTGTAAGAGTGATGTAGAGCTGTGACTTGTGTTGAAAGCAGAAAGTGGTAGGCACAGATTAAAAGTCCACGTACTTTCAACGAAGCACTGCCAAGTAGCCATTGCCCAAGCCCAGCACAAAGCCAAGGAGAAAAAGGAGGAGTAAGACTCTATCTGCTAGGAAGGGTGAACATCGAGCCAGCAATGCTGTGGGTAATACTGTAAATTTATTAAGTAAATACAATTCAAACGTAAGAGTGAGAATTGGCCAGTCATTGCTGCATCTTCCCCCAGCTGTGCTCTCAGCTGCTTCAGGCAGAGGACAGGCTGTTGCTGTACTCGCTTTCAAATGGATTTGTCAGCGCTCAGTGCTCTTGATTTTTGTGACTTGTTTATGTCGTGGCTGAAAAGTAAGTGTGTAAGCATTTAACCAGATGAGACTGAGAAATTATGCGACTAGAAATAACCCCCAAACTTGAGCACAGCATAGAAGAGATGTGACTACAAGTGAGTTTGGGTTTTGTTTCTCAGTATTATGACCAGAGATGAATGGTTGAGCATTTATGATTGACTGTGTAGCAAAAAAAAAAGGCAAAGCTCTGTAGCAGATTGCTGGAGTCACTGATGAAATTCCTGTTCACTTCACTGGGGACAGTTTTAGTGAGGTAGCGGTCTACATATTTCACCCCGCTATGAAAAAGTGTGAAGGCCTATGCTCGCTGCTTGTGTGGACTGCAGGCCTGTTCTATTCCCTTGGCAGACAGAGCAACGTGTTTGGCTTTGTAGTTTGGGGCAGGGGAGGGAGAAGGGCTCTTAACCGCAACGCAGCCGATCTGCTGAGAGCTGAGCTCTCTCCCTGGGCAGCGTCGGTGCTCAGAAACGTGCTGCCAAGCCCAGCAGGTCCTAGTGGCCCAGTGAGGCGCCACTTCTTACTCAAGTTAAAACTGAATTAAACCAAACGACAATTTGGCACGTTATATGTGGGGTGGGATGGAAGCCAGCCTATTAGGGCATCGTGCAGGATATGCAAGAGTAAAAGTTGAGGCAAACAGATCTCTCTTGAATAGGCCTATGAAGTAAAATTTTCCAGGGTAGAGCTTTCCTTAATGGAGGTAGAGCTGAGAGCTCAGGGGACCATAATTAACTCAGATGCACAGTTTTATCGCTCATGGGAGATACCTCAGTATACTTTGGTGTAAGTCAGCAGATTGAGATCAAAGTTCTGCAGAAGATAATGCTTTACTTATGTCACTTACCTTTTGGCTTTAATTAATTCTTTGAGTTTTGTCCCGTATTTGTGGTAAAACCTCAGACACTCTAGGAGACCGGGATATCCATATCCTTTTGCAGAGGTAAGCATTTAGTTGCACTTTAAGTTGTTTTTGTATAACAAGAATATAGTAAATAATAACAAGGATATAGTGTTATATCCAGACATGTTGGTGTTCCTCCGTGCCATAATGGTGTTCATCACAGCGTTAGCCTTATACAGCAGGGTAAATTAAAATAGTAAGGGAAAACCCTATTAAGTACCTTTTTATCCTGAACATGAAAGCTTTGGAAAGAGCTAGAAGAAATGTAGTGGTCACATCTACACTGCAGACATTTGACCATCTCATTTTGTTGATGTCTGAGCTTTCATTGATGTCGGGTGTTGCCAAAAGCTCCTAGTCTAGTGCAGTTAAATTGTCAAAAGTTTGCGTCTTACTGGTAGAACGCGCTTGGAGTGGTGAGAGCTGGAATACAGTGTTTCAGCAAAAATACAGCTTTGATGGTAGAAATTGCAGCACCATTAAGCATGTTGGCAGCCTCACTGCCAAATGGTCATAACGTGGGCTGCAGGTTCTTCATTATTCACAAGACTTTATCAGGCAGCAGGAGGGACGAGTGGAAATTCATTTTCATATAAATGGCCAACTGCTGGGTAAGATACTAATAGCAAAAAGCAGTCAATATCTCTAACAAATTCTTTCTTTCTTTTTCTTTTGCTCTCCCTATTTCTTCTGCAGGGCTTGTGAAGTTGGGGGTTCACTGTGTCACATGTCAAAAGGTTGCGATAAAAATTGTCAACAGAGAGAAGCTCAGCGAGTCGGTGCTAATGAAGGTAATTTTCTAATGGGACATTTAAAAAAAATTAAATTCTTGGCTCTGTGTCTTCTGTTCCATGCAAAATTAATATCTTTAATTATGTTTAACAAACATCCCTGTCAGTACTAGGACTATGTGAAGCATAATAACAATAATTCAGTGATGGGGGGGGAGGCTAGGGCAGCCGAAATTAAACAAGAGTATGCATGTGCTTTGAGAATAAAATTAATGGTCAGTCTTAGAGTTGTTATTTCTCTGCTGGGGCAGATGTGTGTTGGGCTTCTGAGTTTCACTGCTGGATTGCAGTCCTTAATACTTGTGGTATGTTGCAGACTGAGGTTTTAAATGTCAGTAGGAAGACATTTAAGTGAGGTTGGCAGATCTGTCGTTTGAGTACCCCTACTGCTGCTCTGCTTGCTGCACAGGTTCAATACGATCTGATGCACCAAGGTATATGACTGTTTGAAGCTGTTGTAATTCCCTTAGTGTCCACAGAGCTGTGCCACTGGAAACTGTCAAAGATTTTATCCCAGTGACCCTACGGTTCATAGTATAGGGTTTATGCCTAGCCTTGTGATAACCGTCTCCTTACATTAGGGTCATTGACGGATCTTGGAAACCCCCAAAATTAAAAAAAAAGTAGCTATGGAAGTGTCTTCATGTTATTCGGTGACTAGAAAGGCCAAATCCAACCTAATGGGAGAGAGGACAACTCCACTGCAACCAGCAGAATTTCACCAGGCTGTCACCTGCAAATATCGCTTATATTTCTGCGTGCAGCTTTACAGCACTTTATTGAGATTAACTTCTGTATGAGTACATATAACATATAACCTTATGTTGTCATTCATTATGTGCACTTGTGTGTGAGATCTGTTTTCCAGCACAGGTGAGTATAGCAACCTTACTAGGAGCAGAAGGAAAATGGGGATTAAAGGAATATAAAGTCAGTTAATGTTAGGTACACAATGTAAGTTTACTTTTCAAGGAAGGTTTCTTAAAGTTTATATTCAATTGTAATATTCTTCAAACTTACCTTTCTGGAATTGCAGTGAAATATTTGCTCCCCTGCAGTACTGTGAATTCGAGCAGTCTTCTGGTAGTGCCCGGAAGTTACCAAGCGAAATAGGCAAGAAAAGTGCAACTTAAAGGGCGATTCAGCAAATGAGCAGAACTCAGCAAAAGCAAACAAAGCATGTAAATAGCAAAACCTGAATGAGGTGTTAAACACTTTGCATCTATTCAAGAGTAACCTAGTAGGAATATTTTTTAAAAAACATGAGCATTATGTGAGCTGAAGGACACTGTCAGTGTCTGGTATCTTGTAGAAAACATTTTATTTACCTCATTGATTTTCAGAGTGGGAGGCAAATCACTTAGCATAGCAAACTGATCTCTCTGCTTTAGTTTTGTTGCATTACCCCAGTTGTAGTATAAAATCTGAGTAATGAAACAGTGTGTTAGGCCCTTGTTTACACAGCCACATGCTGAAGAGGCCGTATTATCTGTGAGATCCTACAACATCCTTTCAGAAGGAAACTGTGCATTTTGTCGGGGTTCTCGTTTCCAGACCATCTCCCGTGAGATTGTCACTTTCAAGGATTTTGTACTCTGTGCTCAGGAACAACATATGGAATTGAAGTAGTTAGCTCAGTTCTTGCATAAACTCAGTAACCAGATGTCTTTTCAGGAATGCCCTGTATCTGATGGTCAGAGGCAGGCTTTGAGGCTTTTAAGTGAATTTGGAATTGACTGTACTATTAGCCAGCTTAATCTAGCCTGGCTGAAGGGCAAAAACGCTCACGGCTTTCAGCAATCCCAGTGTGGCCATTGCCAAGCAGCCAGCTGACAGCCTGCTGGGTGAATTCAGCAGCCACAGGGAAATAGCCAACGGTGAAGCCAAATCATGGTGGTGTGGTGGCATTCCTGCTTTGCAACTCTTCCCACTGGCTTATCAGTTCCAGTGACACTCTTTGCCAGTGGGTCCTGCAGAGCAGTCCCTGGAGCCAAATGTTTTAAGTCCACAGCCACTCTCCTAAGCCAGACCCAGACTGATGGGTCTTGCTTTAATCCATCCTTGGACAGAAAAACTGGATCTGACAAATACTCACACCTGCCACATGAAGCTGTAAAACTGCAGTGCTCTGGCCATTTATTCTAGAGCATAAGGAAGAAGTCTGCTCACAGTCCTTTCAACATCTAAAACGACAGGCACAGGCACATACAGCAAGCTGCTCTCTCCTGCCTTCCCAATTCTGTTTTGACTTGCTTCTTGCAGCCTTCGTTTCTCCAGTGTTTTTGCAGTGAGCATTTGTTTGATTTTGTGCATTCAGAGAACTGTCCCTTCTTTCTGCAGCTGCTCTTCATGTGAGCTGTGCAGAACTGAGAGGCATTTGGTAAAGTGCTTTCTAATCATAACGTAGTAGTATCAATATTTCTGGAGAGAAGAATTCGGAATTGAAGCAGCTGGTCTCAATTAACAGAACTGCTGCTATGGAGATGATGCACAGGCAGGCACGATGCAGCGCAAGCTGCAGTAAACGTAGCATCCAAGCGCTTGCTGCCCTGTCAAAGGACAGGGTTGCTAAACGTACGAGTGAGCCTTTCAGTTTGCCATGCCCTTACTTGTTAAGCATAGGCTGGGGAGCGCTGTTCCTCTCTCAGTTCCACCTTGGTCCTGTTTAGGAGTGTGGCTTTTAGGGGCACAGCTACAAGTGTAATTTCTTAGATGAGAACAGGGGTCCTGGTTCTGCTCTCACTCCTGTTTTCACACAACTGGTAAATACTTTGTCCAGTTTTCTTCAATTGCTTTGTTGATAACCTCCACTGGTAGGGAGACTGACTGCCCAAGTTGCCTTTTGCTTGCTATAGTGCAAATCAGAAAAAAAGGCCTCTTAAATGAATAGCTTATAGAGAGTTTCCTGAGGTGGAAATAGAGTTCACTAATTTCACTGAATTACTTCTGCATCACCGCTTTAGGAGAGAGGGAAATTAGGCCCAGAATATAAGAGCAGAATGTGTCCGTAAAGCAGTAAAAATTCCTGAAAATGCAGGCTCACCATTGATGGCTGAATTTTCAGTGCCAACAAGAGAGTTTAGAGTTTTTGACTTCAGAATTTAAGGGTTAAAGGTAATCTTCCCTCTGACGTGTCAAATACTTGTTTAGAAATGTTGGGGAGACTTGTTCAGAAGAGTACTATCCCCTTTATCACCACATCAGCCCTCTTTCACTCCCTCCCTCCAAGGAATAAGCACAGAAAAAGCTCCTCTTTTGGTGACCTGTCAGACAAAATATTCTTTGGAAAAGCAGTAGTAGTAGAAGCAATGGGAGCATAAAGGGTGAAGAGCGAGAAGGGGACAGCTGGCCTTGGACTAATTATTTGAACACGCAGACATCCTGAGAAAGACACAGATGTCCCACACTTGATGACTGAAGCCCGGAGCTCCATATGTGTGCTTTGTGTGTGTGTGCGCGCCTTTTGTTTGTTCTGACCGTATCCTCTGGTGCTGGCCTCGAAGCAAGGCAGGTATTTCCAGGCTGGGGGATGGGAAGGGACACAGTCCCTTCCACGTTTCTCTTGTGGAGCTCACTTGAATCACGGGTGGTGGGTTTTGGGGGGATTGTTTGTTTATTTTAATGCCTTGTGGTGATAATGAGCTCTTCTTCCAAAAAACTCTGCAAAGATGTAGTATGTGTTCTTAAGCAGGAAGGATCATTCAGCCATCAGCATCAAGGAGATCACTGATTGCCTGAAATAATTGGGTGGAGAGATGGGTAGCAGGATGGTATGTTGGCCTCTTGGAGCAGCCAAGATAATCTGTGAAAGCATACAAGTAATTAGGTATTTTTGCATGGTCTTTTCATCGCCTCATTTCTTCCTGGGCTCATATGTTTATAGTTACTACTTTCTCTGCTACCTTATCCTACTGTGATTCTCTCCTTTCTTTTTCATTTTCTTTCAGTTTTTTCTTTTTCTTTTCACCCCATCATTCTTCTTTTCTTCCCCATTCTGTGATTTCTTCCTTTTTTTCCATGGCTTTTCCCCTTTTGATATGGAAATTCATGCAATAACTGTCATTGTTTTGCTGCAATAACTGCTGAAATGCAGCATGTTTTGTTCAGGTGTCCGTTCTTCAAGAAAAAATGTTATAAAACTGGGGGTAGTTCAGAGCAGATCTGAGGGAATAAGTAAACAATCAGAACTCATGTTTTATGAGAGACTCAAGGGACTCAGTCTACCTAGTTTATCAAAGAGGAGGTTAAGAGATGACTTCATCATGGGCTGTAAATACCGATAAGGAGGGTAGGCATTTGATAATAGAGGCTATTACAGTCTTGGAGACAAAAAGCGTATTGGAAACTAGTAGTTGAAAGCTATACGTAGACAGGTTAAAAGTAGAAATAATACACCCATTTGACCGCAGGGTGAAGTTACTCATTGGAACAAATTGCCAAGGGTTGTGGTGAGTTCTTCCCCCTGGAAGAATGTTAAGCTTTACATTAAACTGCCATGTGTTTTTTTTAAAACCTCAGTTCTAGCTCAGCTTCCGCTGCTGCACTTGTAGCAGGCAGTAATTGAAGAAAGTTCTGTGATCCATGCTATACGTTAGCTCTGACTAGATTAACCAGCCTCTCTGGCCTTAAAATCTGTGAATCTATGAATTTCTAATCACACGCTTGCAGTCTGTAGGAAGTCACTCATTTCTGCCTGGAGCATAAAGAGAGGGGCCTGTGCAATGTATCTGCCAAAACGCAAATTTAGGCTCCCTCAAGCTAAGGTAAAGAAGGGAATTCATGAGAGTAGCATCTTCTCGTTGGAATACCTTGCTGTCAGACTTTTCAGGCAGACTTTAGGGGTGTGACATTGGCTGACCTAGCTGTTCTCAGCTGCTGAGTAGAGGCCTGATCTACTGAAATCATTAGCAGACAGTGAGAACAACTGCAGGGAGAAGCTAAATCTGACATAGAGTTAGAAATGGACCAAATAGTGTAACTGGGTCCAAATTCAGTTTTGATCATAAAAAGGTCAGTTCCTCTGAAGTTAGTGAAGTCATGCTCACTGACACCAAACCTGAATTTGACCAACTTGGAACGTCTTTTAATATATTCAATAGTAGCCATTTTTTTTTCCAGCTGCAGTATTCAGGAGTTTAACCACTGATTGCAGTGGAAACGTTAAGCTGCTGCTGAATCCTTTTGAATACCTCTGCCAGGGAATACAAATGAACAAAGAAACAAGACCATATGATTTCAGTGAATGTGTGCCAATGTCCTAGATTCATCTAAATACAAGATACGGAGGTAGTCATATTAAAATTAGCAAACAGGCAGAAAAGTGTTTCCATTTGTTAAACAGAAGTCCCAGAGAAAAGGTTTTTAAAACATTCACCAAATTCATCCAAACATTCAGGACTCCCTGATTAAGGAGCGCTGCTATCCTGCTGTTACTCATCTATTATTCTTCTGATTGATTGTCTTATTTTTGCAAGAGGAGAATATTCCAGATGTCCTTATATTCATGGTGAAAAATGATGACATGGTAAAAGAAATTAAATATCCCCAAAACACATACAGTCTCTCATATTCATAATTTTACATGCTGCTGAACATGCAAGTTACAGTGTGCAGATGAGTAGGTTCACACTTACATGGATCAGCCCTTTCATGTTCACTGCATAGGCTTGTTATAAACACACATGCACATCCTCGTTTTGGTTTATCTTTAACCTGGAGAATTACCACATGCTTGTCTGCTTTTAGCACTGGAGGAGAGCAGATTAGAAGCATGTGCATGTCTGTGTGTATGTTTGACAGTGCGTAGGTGGTGAACAAACTAGAGGAATGATTGGCACTCATCAAAGAACGCGAGTGCACAAACACACACTTGCCCCCCCTCTGTGACCCTAGTTTGTATTCCATGAGCAACCCGTTTAGCACAGCACAGCTTCATGGTGTGAGAGTCTGTCTTCTGACTTTTAAAGAGACAAAAAAGCACCTTGCTGTATGAAAAACATGGAGAAATAAAAGGGGCTTATTTTCCCTGGCACCCTTCTGCTATAGGGAGTTTGGGACTAGGGATCTGTTATTGAATGTATAATGCAGAGTGTTTTGTTTTAATCCAGAGCTGGTGGGGAGCACTGAAAGCCTGTTCACTTGTCATCTGTTTGAGCAGTTAAAGAAGTCGGATAATTGTGTTTTCCTTCAGAGAAGAATCACTCTCCGCCTCCGCTTTCCACCACACCCACAAGTAGCACAGTTTGAGGTATTCTTAAAGAAGGAAATTAAACAAGAATCATGAGCACATGATGTACCTGTCAGAAGAACAAACCTATGTCAAGTGTGCGCAGTGGCTTTTGCTTTCTAAAGTTTGTGTGATCAATTGGGGCATTTTGGGCAAGCTATAGAAATAATTGGACCTATTTTTTCAACCTGCTTCTAATTCCAAAGAGTTCTGTTATAGCAGTCTGGCTCAAATCTCTATTGTACTAAACGTATTCTACCCACAACCCTATGTGTGCACACACAAACCCTATGTGTGCACACACATAGACACACACAACCTGCTGTCCTCATGCACTGCCTTGGTCATACAGCAATAAACGTCATTCATGAGTCCCATCTAAAACTAGTTGAAGTCAACAAATGCTTTTCCATTCATTTCCCTTGATCATGTCCATAATGCCTGGATAGACAAATCCAAATAGACTGCTTCCAGAGATGACATTGAAACATGCTCTGCCATGCAGTCCTCATCCACCTGTGAAGGGGCTGTGAATAATCAGCCTCTGAAAACCCTTTTTGTTCATCTATAACTGCTTTCACTGTAATCGTACCATACTTAGGTTTGAGGTGACATAGACCATAGTTTACCTCCAGATTGCCGTGTCTGCTAAAGCTGCTGGGAATTGTTTTCCTCCTTCTTCTTCAAAACTCACTTTTATCAAAAGATGCTGATTCACTAGAATGTTTTCTCTGAAGTAACTTTGGCTCAGTGAACTCCCAAAATATCAAAGACTAGGTTTCTTCTGAATTCTCTTTGGATTCATAGCAGGGTGTTAGGAATCCTCCTGCTTCCCATTTCTGTAAGCAGAGGCCCTGAAAGCCCTGCCTCTGCAGGGACTTCCAAGGCCTCTGAGCCCTCTGCTATGAAGCCGAGATGGAGGAAGGCTTTGGACAGGCTTCAGGAGTCCACAGCAGCAGGGCAGACTGAGCATTCACACCTCCCCAGCTAGAGAGATGTGACCCTACAAAGCATTGCTCTATAGGAGAGTGGCAGAAAGCACTGGGATCCCCAGCTCTCATCAGGTTTATTGCTCAGTTCTCTGAGAGGGAAATGATCTAGAAGTTCCCCTGAAAGGCTGAAAGGCCAGAGGGAGCCCCAGGAGAAGCTTAGCTGTGTCTTGTAGAGTTGGTGTGGAGAGCATGAAAATCTTGAGACTGGCTTCCAGAGCTTGTGACCACCGGCCTGATCCCGTAATATTTCCAGAATTCCTGGCTGGCTGGACGGCCACTTGTTCTGGGAGTCTGAAAGCCTCATGTTCCCCCCTCCTGCCTATTCTCGGTAGCAGAGCTACCCGGTGCCGTAGTCTTTGTTAACTCCAGATGGGAATCACAGGAATGGCAAGACTATCTTTTTCAAGCTGGAGCAGCAGGCTCTTTACTGCATTCAGAACTTTTCTTTGTTTGTCTCCACTTCCATTGAATTTTGATTTGACTCAAGCTAAAACAACTTATTTTAGTTCACATTTTTCAGAGACTGAATCCCTGCACTTCAGCCAGCTCCGTTCTCTGGTTAGTTAATCAGTCAGAAGAAGCCCGAGATGAAATTTATCCCAGGTCTACAGAGAGTAAAGGATGCCACGGAAGAATGGATTTTGGTTGCGCCTTACGTAGAATTGTTGGCTCTGACCATGTTTACAGATAGGAGGTGCTTTTTATGGACAATACCACTCCTTAAACATGAAGAATTACTAATTATTTTTGTCTTTTGTTTTGGTAACCCTGAAGCAGGAAAGGGTTGAGGGGGCATGTTTTCTGACCTAAACTACAGAGAGATTTTTAAGTTATGCAGCTCATTATGAAAAATACTCTGGCCTGTAATGACCACAGCTAATCACTACCTCAGTTTTGCCATGATGATGGACTAATTTGTCCTTTCTTTGCTCACACAATTTCTGCCTGGACTGAAAGTTAAATTCAGAATGGAACTCAAATGCAGTCAGTAGTCTGAAAGCTATATTGACCAATCATTTGAGAGCCGTTTCTATAAGCACTGGAGCAACTGTATAGGGTTTTTCCCCCTATGCTGGAATGGAATGAGTACACACAGTGCTAGGATATGTTCTGTTTTTTTAGAGACTATTCTATCCTGGTCTCATGAATCTGCCATGCCAGTGTTTACTCACTGTCATCGCAAAAGCCTATAAGCGGTTCAGGAGGAGGAGGAGGATGCTGGGATCTCAGTGCTGCAACACATGTGCTTTGCAAGCAATGTCATTGAGAGCCAAGGGTAACTCAGCAACTATGTGTTAGGTTGATTTTTTTTTTTTTTTTGTCTTAAGCTCTTTTTTGGGGTTGTAGATGAAAAGACTTCTGACTCCATTTTACATTGGCTTGTATTTCACATTCCAGAATCTTATCTGGAAGCCTTTTTATTACCAGCCTCCCTCCCCCCACAGGAAGGAAGGAACCAGAATTACATCAGCAAGAGCTCCAAAAGCTGTGGAACATCAATTCTGAAGCAAATTGACTAAGACCAGAATCAGGCTCAGGTTTTTGACCCTGCTTCTCTTATGCACTATAAGCACCAAAGCATCGATATACTGATCCATCCTGGTTAAGGGATGTGGTTCATCCTGTTTATAGCAGGCAAACATTGGAGCGAAGGCTATGTACAAAACTTATCCTAGTTTTTTGCTGAAATAACTCAATGTTTCATACACCGCACACCGTTCCGTTAAGAAGCATTTCTTTGGCCAGTATAGCTTATAAAAGTTTCCCAGCTCAAATAAGATGTGCCGCTCAAGGGATTTTTAACTAGTATGACTGTGAGCTTAGGGCCAGCGCTGCACTGTCAGTTGGGGGATGCAGACTCTTTCTGTTTGTTTAGCATTTTTCTGTCCAACATAAAAGTTTTGCTGATCATTTGTCAAGTGCACACCAGGCCTCACTTGGTCTATCCTCACAGTGCATGCTATTAAATAGTTAGCACAAATTTAGGGAAAATCTGGGAAGGCTCATTCCAGAGCTGTCAAATGGGACTGTTCGCTATGCCATTAGTTTGCTTGGCTGCTGTTAAAACACTTTGATTTCTCTTTCTCGCTAGTGGTAGGTTTTTAGGTATTTGGGCTTTTCCTCTTGTACCAGATGTTAGCTTTGAACTCATTGCTTTGTTTCCTAGCATCCTGTAATGCTGAATCCACGGTGAACATGTACTTAATGTGCTGCTCTGTTCATGACACACTTACACAGCAATACATTCTTTGCTTTCTCCTTCTGTGGATGCACACACCGTCCATAGAGAAGAGACTCCTGAGGTATAGCTGGAAATTTTTCCAGGTGCCTTGGTACTAAGAAAGCTCAACACTATGCTCTTACTGCACCAGCTACCACGCAGTGGCAAAATTGCCATCACGGTGTGGTTGATCCCATTCTGATGTGGGAGAAACAGTCAGCACCCTGCTTTGTCAGAGCATGGGGCATTCTTGAAACGTAGGGTGTAATATATTGTGGTGTGCTGTGCAGTTACGTTAGGAGGCAGCAGCAAATGGCTCTTTGTTGTGAGAGATAATGGAAATATCACCTTAATTCTGTACAGACTATAGAGAAGAAGAAACTGAGTTTAATCTTCAGTTTCTGCATCTATTCCAGTCCCTCAGTATGTAATGGTTGCTCAGTAACATCTCTCTTATGTTATCATACGTTGCCCCTGGTGAAATAAGGACATTTGAAAGTGGCAAGAAATTCTGGCGTGCCAAACCCAAGGCAGGCTGGCTTTTTCGAGAGCGTTCCAAACTGATGAAAAAAGTCAGGCAACCAAAGTTGCCTGTTCTTTCTGTAAATTTGGGAGTGATGCTCCAGATTTTGCTAAAATTAACCCACCCAAAGTCATCTTTTAGAACTTTTTGATAAGCTAAGGGGATAGTTGTCAACAGTTGTCAACACTTAAGAAGAAAGATCTGGCCTACAAATCATGATCTCTTGCTCCTGTTTCTGGAATATACCAGAGGCAGGAACATTCTTAAACCACTTGCAGCTCTAGCAACAAGTTTCTCCTGATCTGTACGCTCAGCAGGAAAGTGTTGAGGAAATGTCAGTCGTGCAAGGAGTAACACAACAGAGCGCAACTTTAGAGTTTTTCTTCCTCTTACGTTTCCTGCTGCTTCAGGTAATAGACACATTCCTGGAACTATCACCTCCCTCACCACCTGCATTTCCCATATACAGGTCTAAATGCAGTAGATAAAAAAAAAAAAAAAATAACAAATTGTTTATACAAGTCACTAACACCTAGTTTCTTCTCATGTCTGTTCATAAGGAATGCTCCTGTCTTTTAATGGGAGAGGTATTTTAGCTTATTTCCCCAGTTCTTAATAGCTTTTTGTACTCTTTTGTACAGCTCTGTGTAACTAAGTAACTGAGGCTAGAAGATCTCAAACGAGGACCGGAATATGCAAAAACTGCCATAACGGACATACAAGGAAATGGGAAAAAAGTTGTTAGTCTTCCCTATTGAGTCTGAAGCAGTGTTCCCATAAGGTTGTGATGTAAGTAGGTTTCCCAGAAGAATTGCTAGTAGATTACATTTTACAGCGCTCTGGAAGTCTGTTGCATTGTCCATCAGGAACCTGTCACCATGAATCCTTATAACAGAATGGATTTTAGTGTTGCTCAGTGGGCAGAAATGCAGTGTGCATGTCTAGAGTCATGTGTGTGGAGGTGGTCCAGCAGAAAGGACGTGCTATCAATAGAGGCAGAATAATTTGCCCCAGCTGTGAAATACTTTATACTAAAGTTATTTTTCAGAGATTTTTTCCTCTTATGTTTCCTTCCTAATACCCAGAAATAAATCCCCTTAGTCTAATGTTCTTATCTCTTTTCTTTGATGAATTTTCTCTCTTTGCTCCTTCTCTCTCAGCTGCCCCTGAATTTCCTGCCTAAATCCCTTCTGTCCTTTGTTAACCTCCTGTTGTTCCTCACTGTCCACTGCAGCACTTTCAGAGCAGAAAGGAAAAACACACGCACAGTAAGAGAGAGCACATTATCCTCTAGGTATTATATATATTCATTTTATCCTCCTTTCCACCTCTTAAATCAGTCCCTGATTAATCAAATCCAGAAACTAATAACCTTTACTTAAGAACAAGTGGGTGAGATTGTTGGACACAGGAAGAAGTAGTGCACAGCTGTCCTCAGAGTCATCTGGGGCCACATTTGCCCTTCCTTCTGGCATAGAGGTGTAAGTTGGGAGGTTAGTGGGCACGGAAGAACTTGAATAAAGAAGGCCAGAGCACAGGAGGGAATAGTCTGGTTTGGGCAGTCTTCCAGGCAGCAGAGTGGTGCAAATTGTGGATTTCATTTGTATATAGTACCAGCATATTTCTGATATGAGAGACAGGGCATCTGGACCCTGTCTAGTAGACTACTGGAATAAAAGATTTATTTCAAGGAGACTGAGATGTGGAAGTCTGGCAACAGGTAGGAACATGTCTAAATACTGCCTGTAACAGTAACAAAATGTAGAGGCATGTTAACCTTAAAACAATCGTTTATGAGAGGAAAGAAACTCTTAATCTCATGTGGCTGAGCAGGCCAATAGCGGTGAGAACGCTTTTAGGTAAAAGCACTGACTGAAAACTGCTTTCCTTAGTATTGAGAGAAAGCGCCACCCGTTACCAGTGACTGAGGATGTAGTATCTGATCAGTGATGGATAGTAGCCCCTTGCTGCCTGTGTACTGTGATGGTGTATAGTTTATTGAGCCATCCTGCAACTTGGCATCCCGTCCCACATTTTTTGGCAGGTATCAGTGGTTCAATGTCTCTGTGTATCTGTTTGGCTGTAAATGCATCCTCAATACAAATTAAATCAGCATTAGGATTCTCAAATGCTGGGACTGTAGCCGGTGACGTACCACTTGAAGAAGAGAAGACGTATCAAGGAGGGAGAAACCTAGGATAACCAGATTGTTACAAATCCTAAACAGGGGATGGAAGTGAAACGTTGTAGGCCATCCTCCCTCTCAAAGAGAGACTGCTGCTAACATAGGTCAGCTGTAGCTTTATTTAGCTTCGTTTTGAAGACCGAAAGGGATGGAGATTCCTCAGCTGCTGTGGGCAACCTGTTCCAGTGCTACGTTAGGTTCCTAGTGCTTTTTTCTCCCCTAATGTCTTAGTGTGGACATGAGGAAAGAGGTTGTCCAAGCATCATGGCTGCTGCATTCAGTAATGTAATTGTATTAGCCATCAAATAAAGACTTAGAGCAATTTAAAAAAAATCTGTAGTAGTTGTAAAAGAAGCTTAGACCTAGGAGAACTGTGGAGACAATGCTGAATGCAGCTCTGTGGTAGGAAGAAACAATCAGTGAATGTAAGGGCCAAGATCGCACAAATTTAACATGAGAAGAATCAGGAGAAATAAATTAGTAAAACTGAGGATCAACAGAATATGATACAAAGGACAGGGGTCTTGGCAGGTGAACCAGCAACAGCATAAACCCAGTCTAGGACTCTGATTCAAAGGTGAGTGCGCTGAGGGGACTCTAAGGCCTAAGCAGCACGTAGGAACTTGGAGTAAAGATCATATCTTTTTTTTGTGGTTTGAGTACCAACAAAAGAGCAAACACAGTAACTGGCAAAGGAGGAACACTTGCTTGGAGCCTGCCTGGAATCATAGAAATCTCAGTGGTCTCTAGGAGGGAAGGCACTGGAAATGGGCTAATGAATGCACTGGGCTGGAATGAAGGATGTAATTACTGAATTTCTCTAAATAAAGGTTTAGATATGAATCAAATTTTAAACATAAATAAAGTTCTGTAAATATAGTTTGAGGAACAACTGGCAGCCAATACGTGACATAGTGAACATATTGGCATAACTTTACTGCATTTCTAAAGAGATCTTAGCTATTTCTGACTCCTTCATTTCTTACTCTCTCAAATTGCTGGTTCTCACAGAGGCTTGACCTCCATCCTCTGATATCATCTCTCCAGCTGTTCCTTTCATTACAGGTCTCTATTTCTATTCCACTTGTTTTCCAGGTGCAGATGCAGTTAGAGATGCTGATTTTCTCTTCTTTTATTTTTACCTATCTTTTGAACTGCGATACCGTTCATATCATCCTCCATTTCTTCCTCCCCATTGCTCTAATTGCCTGGTACTATTGCAAATATATATTTTTTTCTCCTGTTTTGACTCTCAGTCCTCTGTGTACCTCTCTTCGGAATACTCCACAGTCATCCTTCTTTATTTCCGCTACCACAGTGATAACCCCTCAGGCAGCTCTGTTAACTATGTCCTCAATCCTCAGTTCAACCTTTAGCTGAGTTTAATATCCCTGTTTGCCTTAAGAGCTGTTCATTTGCCCTGGTCTGTCTTTTCAAAAGCTTGTAGAACTTAAATTAGGGTCTATTTTGTGTGCAGTCTTAACCTGAAACAAGATGCTGTCGTTTCTAGTGGTTTGATACCAGATCTGTTACTTTCAATATACCTCAAAACAGAGTTTAATACAGCTGGAATAGAGAATATTTAAAGAAAATGCTGCAGCAGCCAGTCAGAATAATCAGCGCTTTGATATGAACTTAAAAAGTTACAATATTTTAACCAATATCTATCAACAGTGTTAGTGTTATTGTTATGATAAGGACTAGGGATATCTTGACTCACAGCACACAGTGTAACGGGAGAAGTTGAGAGATCTGAGCAGAAGTGAAGAATTCAGAACCTGGCAGAAAGGTTAGGTCTTGATGGAGTTAATGCATATGCAGGTAGATATCCTAAGCTTAAAGCCTGTACTTAAACTCTGTAGAAATTAAGAATGGGTTTCAGGGTTTTATGGACTAAGCACATTCCTTAAAAAAAGTCTTAATGAATTAGCCTTGGATACTTAGTGACATAGTAGTTCAAAGATCAAGGTTGCTCCTGTGTGCATCAGAATGTATTGATGCTAGATGGGAGTTTTTTTAATTGGTTTTGTGGCCAGATAATTAAGAACGGGTATTTGTTGCCTGGTGAGGAAGTGGTATGTCAGGTAATTCTGCTAGCCATCATAGAAATAACTCACTGATTTTCAAAAAAGGATTCTGTGGCTCAAAATGGGTATAAAACGTATGGCCCAAACTCTGGGTTATCATGAGAGAGCTCTACTCTAGCTGGATTCAGTAGAAGTGCAGCTATTTGCTATAGGACTGAATTTGACCCTTGAGTTTTACATTGTGAGTCTCCCTGATTCTGTTACTGTGAGGAATAATTTTCACTCACCCATGGGCATTTTTGCTCCACCCATTTTGTGCATTTTCCAAACCATAACATCCTTCTTCTCAAACAGATGATGGGATTTTTGCTCCTTTTATTCTTAAGTGATTTCCTGAGGGGTGGGGAGATTTCTGTGCATGCAGAAGAATTATTAAACTGAGACCTCATTATAGTAACTTCAAATGGCTGGTTTAAACTGCTGACTGCCCACCTAATTCATTATGGTAAGTGTTCTTTGCTTCTGGGCACCTCCCTCTCTGTGTGCGCCACAGTGATGCAACAAGAAATGCAGAGGTTTCTGTGGGATCTTGACATCTCGCCCAAAGCACCAAAGGGCATGGACTGCATGGGTTTGTGAATTTACTCTCTTCCTGCAGAATCGAATTCTCCCTGTGGATCTGCTGGTACATTTGTGCAAGCACAAGAATATATAAATTAGAAAACCAGAGTAGAACAGGATTAAGTTTTAATCAGTCAGCATTGTTTGTAAGTTCATATGTTTGCTTGAGAAATTATGCCTTTGGAAAAGGCAGTACACAGGTAGCATGGATGCTGCTTTGACTCCCAGAATATGCTGCAATGCAAAACATACCCAGCACATTATACGTGGTACTATCTATATAGGTTCAAGCTCTGGAGAGGGAATGGGGTCTGCCCTGTAAAAACTGAACCTTGGGGGTGGCAAAGATCACATTATGGTATCAGAGGGGTGTTCTCCTTCAACCCTCTGCAGCTGCAAAGCCTAGGAAGGCACGTTCTTCCCTCTTTAAACAGCAACCTGCCTTCAATTCCTCTTTGTTGTTACACGCATCCTGTTAAGTCTGTCACTTGTTTCAGGTCGTCAACTGGCCATCTGCTGCGAGGGATAAGTAAATATATGCATATAATGCTTTCTTCACTGCTGCATTATTTCATTTTTTATTAGGTATAACAGTAGACATGCCCTGGCACAAAATCTGAAAGGACACAACACAGATCACAGAACTCCTGAACATACTAGGCAGCAGGATCAGTAAGCGGATTCCCAGCACTTCTAGGGAGTTAGCTCCACAGAATAGGTTAGTCAAAAAGTATATTCATCTTCAAATGATAACTAGAAGCCCTAAGGGAAAACAGACTTTGTGGCAGCTGTTTTTCTCCCCTTGACTGCTCAGTTTTCACTTTGTACTTTAGCCCTCTCTTGCCCTCAATTAACCAGTTCTTGATACCTGCCCGGCTTTACAGAATCAAGTACTTAATCATAGACGAAGGCTAAACTTTTCTTCTTCACAGAACGATTTAGCCTCTGAACCTTCTGCTCTGTGTGTCTTAGTCTTCTCATCCTTTTGCATTTCCCCATCCCTGCAATCAAATTTGTCATATCTGAAAGTGCAGTGTATTTCTCTTCTTTATTCTCTATCTCGATAAGCCAGTGTGAGCAGCACATGGTACTAGTTTTCTGTTTGCCTGTTAGGACTCCTAGGCTGCAGCTTTATCAGTTATTTGTTACTTCACAAGACTTGGAGCTTGTTGTTGGAAGACCATACATGCTTCCAGTTTGAAGCGTACTGAGATTGCTCTCTGCCTTGGTTTTGGAGAACAAGATAACAGGCAAGTTGGAATGGCTTCGCTACAGTATCCGTATATCTGTTTTGTTACAATATCAGCATATATTTCTTCAAAAGCAATAGGGAAAGTCTGGTCCTTGTCCCACCCTGGAATCTGGTTATAGTCTGTAGCACATCCATGGCCCATTTTGGTGGTTTTACCTTTTGTCCTCTTTCCGTTACAAGCTGAACAAATGATTTACTTACTGTCAGACTGTTTCATCCTCTTCTGTTCACCTTATTTTTTTCTTGTGCAAATAATATTTCAGACTTTCCAAGTATTTCTGCATGCCACAACAATGTCATAAATAGTGTGTGGCTGGCTAACTGGACTACCAGAAGCATTTTTGCCTTCTTTGGCTGCATGTGGCAGTACTGTCTCAGCTAAGGCGCCCATTGTTGTTATAGAAAACCATATAGCCCAGAGGTCAAGTATGGCTCTTAAGAGGTTGCATTTGCCTTCATTTCCTGTATTTCATTTTCTTTGTTTAATCTGTTGCTGTCCCTCCTTATTTTCAAACTTCAGACTGGTCCGTTTATCCTTTCTATTGCATCACAGAGCTCTGTTTCTCGTCAGCTCAGGAAGTCTCTGCTTTGGATGTTTTCAGCCAAATCCTGTAGATAGCTGAGTAACTGCAAGTTACGTAACTCACAGTCTGCCCCAATATATCTTTTCATAGGAAAACTAAACTAAACAAAACAGAGGCTAAAACCAGGTTGTTGTTGTTTTATCTGTGGAGCTTCATGCTACCTACAGCTGTGCTTTATGTTATTGTAGGGGAGAGTACTTTCTGTTTTGATGCACTCCTGAGCTCCAGCTGGAGGAGAGGTGATGTCCTGCACTGCTGTGAGACATTCGCCCAGAACTTTGGAACAACCAAAGCTGGTACTGCTGAGAAGTCTTAGGTGTTTATACTGATCCTGAAACATGCCGAGATGGGGCTTCAGGAGTTTCAACCAGAATAGTGAGGATATGTATGCAGTATGGATGTAAGGACTGTACTCCTCGTTCTCTTGTGGCATTTTGGTAAAGCTCTTGCAATAAGGAGCCGCCAGAGAGTTAGCTTGGTGAAAGTAGACTATAACCAGCGCTGCCTTTTCCCTATGTGGGTTTATGTGCTTTCCTCTCCCTTGGTTCCTGTGGGATCTTGAAAGCTAGAGTAACTGTAGTCTGTTGAAATGGCAAGAGTATGCTTGGGGCTGGCAAACACGGATTCATCGAATCGGAGCTATAACCAG
The DNA here is from genome assembly GCF_040807025.1 of Struthio camelus. NCBI lineage: Eukaryota > Metazoa > Chordata > Aves > Struthioniformes > Struthionidae > Struthio > Struthio camelus. The sequence continues at coordinate 17,578,390 of NC_090946.1, forward strand.
CTTTCCTACACCAGTTCTCCTGCTGTGTATGATTTTCAGACACAGGGCTCAATGCAGCTCCTGTTTGCGTACGTTGTTCACGGATCCTTCTATTTGATTTAGGGATCTCCCGGTCATCTCATCTGCAATACAGACTTGACTCTACAGAATTTAGCGCTATAGCTAGAAGGCAGCTCATCTCCTAAAAGAGCTTACCTTTGACCTTGAATGTTCCTGCAGTTGTTAAATGCTTGTGCAGGTTTCCTGAGGAGCTAGAAGAGCCAGTTTTGCAGTATGACTCTGCTTCTAAATGTGACTATAAAAAGTAATGGCATTTTAGGTTTCCCTGTTTGTTTTTTCTCTATGGCTTGTAAATCAAATGCATCCAAGCTTGCAAGTGAGGAAGATTTTCTGATGGCTAGTGTCACAAACTCACTCACTTGGTAAAGTTACCTAAAAGTAAAGCTTCTACAACTGAAGGTTAGTTGATTAGCTTTATTGACGATACAGGAACCAGGGTAGACGTTATTCCTTCTGTCATGGCTATGCTTATTTGGCAGGGATGAGAAAGTATCAGAATCTTGTTTGTGCCATTTGGCCAAACAGAATTGCCTACAAATACACAACAGGGAGCAAGAGGAGGCTTTGTTTGAAAGCTCTGCCTACTGTACTGTAAAAATACTTACGCAATACTAGCACCGCACTGCTGTGGGGGATACAGCTGTACTAGTTACCCTCACCCTAAACAAGACAAACTAAACCAGTGAAAATTCTGTTCTCTTGCTGTGACTGCATCTACAGCAGGGGTTTCAGTGGCCACAGTTTTTTTTAGTCACATCTTGCCGTGCTGCTGTCTGATACAGTCATGTTGGCAGAACCCTGAAGCGCAGCTACTTTTCTGACCGTACATATGCTTTTTAAGCACACCTATTGCAGAAAGGTACCATGTGCTCCTCATAACAAGAGACAGATCTTTTCTGATTGTCCTGAGAGTAACAGAATCATTTTAATTTGGGGACAGGACTATCAAAATAAGATACTGCATGATAATCAGAAAATTCAGTCCTGCAATGCAGCATTATGAAAAAAAAAAAAAAGCGAGAGAAGGAGAGAGAGAAAATCGAGCAGTTTGTCTCTCTGCGCTATATAGGGGAATTCAGAGCAAGAGAACTGTGTATTTGGGTCAGCTGAGTCCTAAAGGAGAATTTTCATGCAGTCTTTTCAACCCATTTTCATATGTTGTTGTTGAAGATGCCAGACCTTAAAGAGACAAATATTAATAAGAAATAATCACATAACTGTAAAATGCCTGTTCTGTTGCTGCTGCTGTTATTTCAAAGAAAGATTAGCTAAGCCTCTAGGGTATGTCTACATGATGCAACACAGGGTCATGCAGAGACACCTAAGTTAGCTCCGAACACGTTCATACTGTAGCCGTATCAGTGCAGCACTCAGCTTGGGCTCATTAGCCAGCTTGTTTGAAGCCAGCTGAGATGTCTCTGCCCAGCATGGAGATTTCTTAATTCTCCTCTGAAAGACCTCAGGTCTTATCCAGGCCTGATCCACAACCCGCTAAATTCTAAGAAAGTCTTTCCACTGATTTTGGTGCACTTTGGACCAGACCCTGACATCGTTTACAGGACAGTCTCCCTTGGGAGTGTTGTTCTGGTGTCTGCTGTGCAGAGAAATCCTTCTGCATGGTGCTCTGCAGGGCTAGAAAAAACCAAAAACAACTCATAGGGTACAGTGGGAATCAGCAAATACAGAAGAGTATCACACTGAAAAAACATGGCGTTAATACGAAAGATGCTTAGCTTGAGGCAGTCTTTTGCACGTTCTCTGCGTGAAATGAAATGAAAGTCAAATCCAGCTTCCCCCAAACTTCTTCCTGCAACTCCCGTTATTCCCGCTTCACTGTGGTAATTTCTTCTTTGGTGCTTTTGCTTCTCTTTGTCCAAGCCTTTTCACCCTTGCTCAAGCTGCCTTTTTCAGTGCCAGGATGAGTGTCAGTCCAGCTTGGATTGTTCTGCTCTCTTCCAGGTCTGTTATCTTCATTTTTTCTATCTAAATTAAAAAATCCAGAGAGGAAAGTCTTTCCCAGACCTCCTCCCTGAAGTTGCCACTTTTTATAGCAAGCCTGAACCAGTGTTCCCTGACAAAAACCTTTCTCAAGAATGTGTACATTGAAAACAAACAAACAAAAGAAGATAAGTGATTTTTACTAGAGGAATAATCAAAACTGTATTTTACCACTTGATGATCCTGAAGAATCAATTGATGACAGCATAACTTCGAATTTTCTGAAACCTGTGTGTTGCTGGCCAGTGGTGAAGCAAGCAAGTCCGTGTGTGTGTGTATAGCAAGACTACTTGATTTTTTTCCTCCTTGAAGACCAAGGGAGAGGAAGGGATATTTTAGAAAAAAATCTCCAAATTCGTTTGGAGAAAATAAAAGAGAGTGGTGCAGCAAAAGTACTTGTGCTTTTCCTATCCAGAAACTGCTGTTGTCAGTTTGAGCCTTTGGTAGAGACTGTAGTTACAGCTCTTTCTGAAGGCCTTACACAGTTGCCACTGCAGGAAACCAGAATCGCAGAGGTTTAAAACTGCCCATGCCACATCCTCTGCCCACTGATTCCTTCCTTTTTATTAGCGCAGTGTCCGGGGGGCTGCACTGCCTTGCCTTGCCAACTAGCCTGACACAAAGTGAACATGAAGCAGCTGTGAATTAGTCCTGGTGATTTTGACAGTGGAGTTAGGAGTAATTCATGTATGTGAACTGCTTGTGATTAATATCAAGTGTGTCTTTTTTTAGCAAGAAGCTGTCATCTTCAAAGTTTCCCCCCCCATCCTGCTCATTAATTTTAATTTTTTTTCTAGTCTTCCTGTTAAAAATGAATTCTTAATAAGTGCTTCTGCTGTTTAAAATGCCGCAAATTCCCTCTGTAATGATGCCTCTCCATCAAACTGAAAACACATTCTTCATAAACAAAAAACAAGACCTTGTGGCACGCAATTTACATACCTTCTGTGGCAGCTTTTAATTTATAGTATTTAAATTTATCTTTAATTTTTTTCTATCTATTTCATCCTGGTTATGCTGAGCGAACACATGATGTTGATGGTTAGTTACCATTTATTTTTTACTTGGTCTCTGTTAAAAGAAAGTTTGTTCATATAAAAGCACTGTTCACGGTCCCTCCCTCTTTGAAGTTTGCAGAAAGTTTAACTTATTAGTAGTGTCTCTTCTTAGCACCTGTGTTTCACTATAGTTTGGGGGCTTGGAAATATATTCTAATAATTATTTTCAGCATTTTAAAAGTCTATTCTTACTCTTGGGCAGAAGTTTTAATCCCATCGATACGGGCAAGAAAAACATCATTAGCTGCTAAGTTCAGCTCCGAGTGGTATCAGAGGAAGCTTTGCAGTAGTTGTCTTTTTTCTATTGCTATGTACAAAGAAAAATTAGTCTCTCTGAAGTATATTTCTCGTCTATTTAGTATAGACACAATAGCCACGAACTGTCGAGCAGAAGCAGAAGGCAAAATCTGGGATGGAAATCCATCAGTGTATTGCCACCTGTCTGTGTAAGTGGACTGGACAGTAAGTAGCTGCAAAGGCACCGTAGCAGTTCGTGAGCTATTCTCACAGCGTGAAACTGGTCCCCAGCCCGGTGGCCAGCTCTGCGCCTGGCCCCGCAGGCGCTCCCACTGAGGGTAGGAAATGTGTCTGTGCTCCTTCTCTTCCCAGCTACCTGAATACACGGCGGCTTCAGCTGGGACAAATGAATAAAACATATTTGACTATCTTTTATCCTGCTATAGCCTCAAGATAGAAGGGGAGCAACCTCAGGTGGAAGCGTGCCTTTCTTCATTGAGCTCAGCCTTGAAAGCCGGCAATCTCTACAGAAAGCTGTTGTGTCTTGAGTTCTGGTTGCCCAGTTCAGAAAATCACCTTCCTTGTTGAAATCCCAGATTGGGGGTTCAAATAGGCTCATCAGTTTCAGAAATGCCCTGCTCCAGTACAAAATCACTATGTTGCTTTAAATAGGTTATTTACCCTTAAATGTTCAGATGTTACCCTAACTAATCCTGGGAGCCTAGTGGGAGATACAAACGTCTCATAGCTGGCTATTTAAATATGTGGCATTCAAAACTGCTAGTCAGTTGAATGAGTGCGCTCCAAGTTTCTGACTTTTGTTCTTTGTCACCTTTGCCTCACTGCTTGCAGACTGTGCACAGGAACTTTATTTGCCTTAATTTCAAGGGGCCTTAAAAGCTAAGATATCCTTTTCTGAAAATCCTGTGCTTTGAGCTCTTGAGCTAGAAACGCTATTGCAGGTGAAAGCAGTAGACACTTTGCATGAGAAGGAGCTAATTTCCGAAGCATTTTGGTTCTGTTTGTGCAGCGTCTACTACTCCATTTTATTGTTTATTGGAACTTTCTTTGACTTGACTTTATAACCAATAGGCAGGAGATGTTTTGCCTCCTGATAGCAAGGGTAAACCAAGACTATTGAGGAAGAGGGGAACTGTCTATGTTGTTAATAAAGAATTGTTTATATATCAACAAATTGTGATAGAAATGAGGAAGCCTCCTAATGGCAGCCAATTAATTTACTCATGCAGTAGAGGAGGGTGTAATTTCCAATCTGAAGCACTTTAGGGGCCTTCATCTGCCTTTTGCCATGTTCTGGCTGTCATCTTATTTCCAGGAGTTATATTCTATATCTACCAGCATGACTGTAATCTGCATCCACTGCTGTGCTAGCCCATAAATCACTGCAGCTGGTTATGTGCTCTGAGTTACTGTGCGCAGTCTGAAAGTGCTCCTGAGGATCGTTCCTGGCAGCACCCGGGTCCTGTCATACAGCCCAGGAAATATATTTCCCCTGTCCCTCCGTGAGATTTCCTTGGTGGTTTCCATCTTCATGTCAGTGATGCGGTATCTGGTATTAGAGGTCTCTGTATAGCAGGATCTCCTCCATGCTTAGCTATCAGTGAGATACAAATCAATACATTGTTTTTTATGCTATACCCTGTTTTGTAATTAGGCGGGGAGATACAGCCTTGACTTTAAGGTATGCTGGTGATAGAAGAACTGTGAAATGGGAAGCACCTTTTTAATATCTCTTGTTTTTCCCACTGAGCTAAATCCAAGAATCCCTGAAGTATAATTATTCAGGAAATTTGGTTAAGATACTCATTTCAAATGAATTAGACAGTAAATTTGGGTCTGGTTTCTGCTTCCAATTTCATGATCAGGATGCTAGATTGTGAACTTACTGGGATTTCCATGAATCTGTTCATTTTTCAGCATTTTGGTGGCTCGTTTGGGGGTAAGAAATTTTTCAGAAACCGGTTATTAGCAAAACCATTCGTATTTGTTGCTGTTTTGTAATCACTGTTCCTAGTTTGTTTCCCTGGTTACCTCGGTTGTATGGGTTACGCTCTCACTGTTGCAAGTTTTGAAGCAGGTAAGAGAAGAGTTTGCCATGACAAATAATGAACAGTGTATGCCCTTGTTCTTATGTAAGTAAAAGGTAAGCACAGAAAAAAATGCAGTCCCTCAACCACAATCAGCTAGAAGGGGCCCAGAATTAGCTGAACAAAGTGACCACTAGGATCTACACAGGCATTTGCAGTGTTTTGACTACTTTATGCCTACAAAACTAATACCGATTGTACGTATGACTCACTGACAATTATCTCATCACCAAATAAAAGCAAATACAAAGCAACAACTGGAAGCATGCACAAATTTGGTGAAGATCGAAAGACTGCTATAGGGCACATCATTACAATGACAATATCCCATTCCTCTGTATGCCATTCAGAATCCAGTTTCACTCTCAATCCAATTTACTGTCAGGGAGGTTATGCCCGTACTACAGGCAGCAGAGTAGGCTGTGTGTAAATGGGTAGTCAGAGATGCTGTAGCACATTCAGGTATGTGTTACCAAAGCACGAGCGCCCCATCTTGCTGAACTAAGTAAGTCATAGCTCAGGCCTGGCTTCTTTTTAATTGTTTCTTTTATTTTGATTGTTCAACAGCCAACACTGAGGGAAATAATGACTGAAGATGCAGAAATAGCCTTGTGGTATGAAGGGTGAGAGCGGAGGTCAGGAGGAAGGACTGAAAGCTTTCCCTTGTGGCTCATGGACTATACAGCTTGGAAGGAAATAAGATCTCTGCTCTTGCAGTCACATTGCACCTTCTGATGGTATTTGGCTTTGGCGTGAGGTCCTTAAAACTTCTGCTTCTCAGCTCTTCTCTTTCACTAACAGGTTCATAATCTGTTAAATCAACTCATTTTTTTAAAGGATATTATGCTACTGACAGAGAGGCTGAACATGGGAGAAAAGAAATGGCCTGCAGATTTTTTGCTGTTAGCCTCCCTCGTCAGACAGGAGGCAGGGCATGTTCCTCATTGCCCCACCAAGTGGGACTTGGGGCTCTGAAATGCATCACTAAGCAAAGAACTGCAGTGGTGCAAGATGTTAACATCCTCCTACTGCTAATTACTGTCCCCATAGCAGGCGTGGCAGAAGAGACCATGCATCAGGTACATTAGCACAAGCTTACCATTACCTGTGGTTTAACCTGGTATGCTGGGTAGTAAATGAGAGTTGCTGAAGTGCAGGCGCAGGGTTCACTTGTGTTGATTCTGCTTCAGGAGGAAAACCCTCTGGAAAAGGAATCAAGTGAGTAGGTGGAGTCAAGTACTGTCAACCGCCAAGTAAAGGTAAAAAGCAGCCCTAGCTCCCTCGTTCCCCTCAGTGGCGGTTGCTTTTGTGCCGAAGAATATCCTAAGTGGGTCTTAATTTCCTTCACATTGTTCATATTCCCCCTTTTATAGGTAAAGACAAACATTGCGAAGCAAGGTGACGTTCTGAAGGTCAGAAAGGAAATGTGTCTAGAGGCTTGGCTCTCAGGCCAAGACTGCTATGATCTGTATGGACAGACATGCTGGTCACAGTGTGGCACAGTGGCAGGCAAGGATAGTTTTCTCTTGTCTGCTGATTATTTGAAATTTGGGAGATTCCCCATAGGTCTTATATATAGGGACAAACCAGCTGGAATAGTGGTCGAAACATGAGCTTCTTGCAGTAGTGACCTCAGACCTGGCTCCACTTAGTCCAGACCATCTCATTCTGGACTAAGAGTTTCTTTTTGGCGTAGAATTTAATACCCTTTCAGACTTAAGCTGAACAGGGAAAGACAGTTTTTAGTCCGCTCTCTGTGCAGAGCAATTTGGCAATACTTATTTCTTTTAAAATCTGCTTTCTTGTGTAGAGAAAGAACTAGACATGTAGATGTGAGGGGGATGTGTTTTGCCCTTTAGAGAGGAAAGAAACCTCCTTTGGAGAACTAAAGCCTCCATATGAAACCAAAGGCAAATGCAAAGGTGCAGGAACATAAACACTACTACTTGCAAACAAACGGCCTTTTGTGGTAAGTTGCAGAGCCTGATCTAGTCATGTTGCCAGTTTATATTGTGTGCAACTGTATGACTGCAGCTACACCATGTGCCATGGGAGCGCACAGGCCCACCAGGAGGTGCTAGTCAAAGGAAGGTGAGGGTTAGGACTGCAGTGGCAATTACAACCCTGGGTAAATCTATGCGTCTGTGCCTGGTTTTGTGCCATGAAGTTATTGAGCCTAAGGAGAGAATAGGCCATTTCCTGAAGTCTGTTGTGGGGCTTGGGAAGAGAGACTACAGCGTGGAGGAGAGCTGCTTGGAGCAGAGCAGGTTTGTCTTTAATTTGGGTCACAACCCTTCCTCATATTTGACACATTTTACCCTATGTATTTTTAAGTAAATGGAGGAATGTATTTAGTTGGGTTGCTCCCAAAAGGCGAGAGAACTCTCTAAGTGCAGTGTGCAAAGTTTTCTCATCCAGTCTCTCTGCTGTTAACGAAATCCATGACTGCAGCATGATGCAGTTCATCCTCTCTCTCTCTCCCCTCTGTGGGAGCTGCTTTTCCTGTGAGCTGAGGTCAGCCATTTGAAGAGTCCCTAGCACAGTCTAAACCTGATTTCTGACTGATGCTCAGTTTTGGGGGGTCTGCAGAAGGCATGTCTTTAGCAAGCTACGTGGGTCTGCCTGTCCAAGGCACTGATGCATACTTATAAGTCATTCTTATTAAAGCTAATCAGTTGTAGGCCCCGTCTGTCACCCGGAGCAGCTGTTTGTCTCCTAAATGAGAATTCCCACACCTGCGCCTACCCTCATTACTGCTACATCCCCGTCACATGGCTTCCCGCTCACTTCCTTCCCTTCCTAAGCGTGCTATAGCTGCAAGTCAAAGACAAAAATTTCTCCAGCCTGTAGGTGATGTGTGTGCCATATGACAAGCCTTACGGTCCAGCGGCTGGAGCAAATGTCCGTGAGACTGGCGGCGCCTGGGATGGGATGCTGGCTAAGCAGCTGACTGTGTGGCCTTGGGCAAGTCACTTGACCTCTGCACGCCTCAGTTAACCCAGCTGGAAAATTGGGTAAAAAGCAGAAACCTCAGTGCTGTGTCTGAGCTGTGCTCTCCTGGGGAAAGATATAAATGGCAGGAAGGTGGGTGTTTACTACTCTAGGCTTATGAATTATGGGAGGTATTTGGATGACTGGAAGTGCCAACTGGTGCAGATAGCTGGTGCCCAGGTGCACGTAGAGGATGGTGACAGAAATTGATGGCAGCGTTCCCTAGAGAAAAACATGCTTGGATTTTGTCTCAGGTCAGGCACATGCCATGTTGAGAAGAGAGGTAGTGGACAGCTGTGACCGGAGTTTAGTGAATGACTGGTGTACTCGTGCTAGCAGGCTTTTTGTTCCTTTTTATTCCTGAAAGGCCTGATGTTTCCCTTTTGGGGCATCCTTGATTTTCCTGGAATTTCGGGGGACCATGAGGTGAAATAAAAGTATATTTGTTAGAACTGAATAGACTGGATTCTCTAGGATTTGCAGGTATCTGTGAAGCAAATTTAGGAAGAGGGAAGAGAAGGGGAAGGGAGTAGGTGATACAGCTGTACGCATGTAAAAGCAAATCTGGGGAAGAAAACCAGGTAAAAAAGGAAAGTCAGACCCTGTGGCTGCTATTTCCTTCAGAATATTCTGACATGGGAGGTTGGCTTGTGAATTAGCTAGAGCTAGACAAAATGCGGTCCAGAGATGCACAGGTTGCCACCAAAAATTTCCTTTCCTTTCCTTCCATCAGGTTTTGGATCAGGAACTTCCCTGTGATTTCAGTCCTGGGGCTCCAGGCTGCTGTTTCCTGGCCTGCCTCAGTCCCTCCTGCATGCTTTTCTCATTCAAGTTCTGAATCTCGCAGCAGCTCTCACTCTGCAATTTTTCCTGGGCACTTTGCAGATAGTTTGGTAGATGTATCTTAACCTATCAGGAAAAACAATGGGTAAAGAAAGACATTGCATGTTGAAACAGCTCCCCTCTCTGCTCTCATTCTCTTTCACTTTCTTCAAGGAGCATGACTGACTTGGATCTAGCATTTGCTTTTGCTATAGGGAGGTATGGTGTCCAGTCCAGAGAAAGAAAGTGGCAAAGCATAAAATGCAGGCATAAACTTCAACCAGAAATGAAATGATTTAAACAGCAATAAAGATTCATTCTACTCCGCACAAATTTCCCCATGCAGCCTGAGTGGCATTTTTCCCAGCTCCAGTCCAGAGGGATTCATATTAAGACCGGACCTGTGTGTGCTCTGAAGTAACATTAATCATTGGCCAAGGTCAGCAGGACAGAGTTTGCAGCAGTGAGGAATGTTTACCTTGTATTGTTCCTGGTCATCTTTTTTGTCTGTCCAGTTTGGTTCACCTGCATGCATTCACCAGCTTGCGCCATCCGTGCCCTTCCTCCCTCCCTTTTTAACTTAGTGATAATTGACATTGCTGAATTCAGAGGCAGGCACTTTATCTTGACTGCTAGATGGCAGTTTATCTAATCCTAGGCTGATGCATTTGGCTTTAGGCTGTGCTGTCACTTGCCCTGAGCTGTGCACCTGTCTGAGGTGCTCTGCCCACCTCATTTGGACTAGCGTCCTCCCCCGTTGCCAGTTCTCCTTGTGGGTTGTCTGCTGCAGATAAAGGAAGGGGGGGGGGGCTGTGTTAGCAGGAGCCTGCATAGAAGGATGAGGAGGAAGAGGAGCAGGAAACAGTAATAAATTACTAACAGTCATCACTGTGAGCCATCTGCAGAAATCCCCATGACAATACAGGCACTGGGGATACTGCTTGTAAGCAGTGCTGTTAACACCTTCTGCAGAGGAAAAGCTTTGTGAACACCCACTGATCCCAGAGAAGGCACCCACTGGAAGCCAAGTTTGCAGCAGGCATTAATAATCCCATAGAACAATACGTGCCAGTCAGAAATAGTAGAGCTATTTATCTCTAGAGCTCTCTTGGGGAAGCTGCGGAGGGGGCTGGTCTTCTGGATAAATAATGTCTATCAGAAATATAGATCTTTTATATTAAAAATGTGTTCATAGAATGATGCAGGGCAGATGATAGGCTTTTATATTATCATTGTGTTATTTTGCATAGACTTGGCTGAAGCATGAATGTGATATTGTACAAATAGTTTGGAGTAGGCAGTCCTTGCTCCAAATCTTACCATCTCAATAGTCAAATAGAGAATAGATCAAGTGAAGTGATGTACTGGGCATCACAAGGAAGGTCAGTGGCAGAGGTAAAGAAGAAAACAGGTCTTCTGGCTCCTGCATCATGTCCTAACTGCTGTATCATGTGCTCTGTCTAAGCACTGCTTTTCAGTGGAGTTTCACAGTGCTTTGCGAGAAATGAATGAATCGCCACCAGAATCTCGTGAAGAATTCATGAAAGAATTTCTACTGCTGTCCTAAGAAATGAGGATTATTGTTCCCAGTTTGTAGGAAGCTAAGGCACAGGTAGATGGCTAACCCAAGGCAAAGAGCAAAGCCCCAAGGTTTTCACTTCTGATCCTTTTCAAATAGTACTTAAAATGTTAGTAGGTGGTGACAGGCCTACTGTTTCTCTTTTTCATGTGGAATCAGTCAACAATTGACTGCTAAGTCTAGCCCGTGTGTCTTTGATCATTTCCATCTATTTTTAGAGGGCTTCGAGGAAGCTAGTTTTTTGTTCGTTTCTTTGAATGTGTCCTTCCCTACCTGGAAAATTGCCTTGTCACCAGAGAGCATGGCCTAGCCTAGTGACTAGGAGAAGCAGATCTGGAATGGCCAGTGAAAGTCATCTGTCCATCCATGGAAACATTCCCTAAGACTGAGACTGATTTGTCTTCTGCTCCTTAGGTGGCATTCCTGCCTTTCCACTTCTTGTTGCTGCCCAGAAACCCCCAGCTCTTGTGGCTTTAGGCTGCACAGGGACCCAAAAGACTTTGGGACACTTCAACTGGTGAAATTCCTTACAGCCTGAAATGTGAGGCAGGCAGCTCAGCTAGGTCCCTGTGCCTGCTGTTGCTGATTGAAGGCAAAGCCACAAGCCATCCCTGGAGAATCATGCAGCTATGACTCCTGCTTGAGGGAGAGAAAAGTGTTTAGCTCTTGATCATTTACCTTGAGAACAGAGTCGGTGTCTCCATTTTTATCAATGAATGTTTATCCAAACGCACGGACTTTCCAAGGAAAATGTGTGCCATATAAAACACCTGACATCTGCTGAGTTTCAGGTGCCTGCCAAATTCTGCCCTGTCCCAGGTGTGCTTATTCCCTATGAAGCTGTTGCTGCCAGCGCAGTGACAACATACTACAAGTAGAAGAGACGATGGTGATGATCAGTCCCACTGATCACTGTTTGGGCATTGTGTTGCCATGTGCTCAGTCCCCTCCTTATCACAGGATGCAGCTGTGTGCTGCTGGAACCACCTCTAATAGCACTTGTGCCTTTCTCCTGGAGGATTTTAATAAGCCCTGAGTATTATAATAGGAATTAGGTAGTGTCTCTTGAAGCAATTTTTTAAATCCCCAAGAGCATTCTTAGGGGTTTGTTTGTTTGTTTGTTGTTGCTGGGGTTTTTCCCCTTGCAGAAGCCACCAGAACAAACCTGAGCAGTAGTCCATGTAGGCAGTAAGGCTTGGCTTATTTATATCTAGCAGGAACTGTAATTTTGAATGGGACAGTGTCCATGTGGCTTCATTTGTGTTTCTAACTTTGTACAGAGAGCAAATACACAACCCCCTCGTGACATACCTAGTCTGAAGGGGTCTGCCTGTGCAGAGAGGATGTGCAGCTCCTCCAAAACTTCAATACTGTTGAGCTTTGTTCCCGAGTATCACGCACCAGCAGCACCTCCCATTTCAGATCAGTAGGGGCACAGCATAGAGCTGACCTTGCTCCTTTTTCAAATGGTAGCGCCTGCTTAAAAACGCTTCTCATATAGTCTAATTAAAATAAAAGAGCAAATTATCAGATCATAAAGTTAAACTTTATTCCTAAAAGCAAATATTAGCAGCAGGTAGTAAAAAGAGCTAGATCTTTATTTCAGAGCGTTGTAGGGAAGTAAATATTTATCAATATAATTAAGCTGGTATAAATATGAGCTCATCTATGACTTTCCTCTACTAGTCCTTTTCCTCCATCTCTGCTAGACAGAGCGTTTACCTGTTGTTATCTGCCCTTTCACGCCATTGTAATCTGCTTCTGATTACAGGATCCTCTTTTCTTTCCAATGATTAATTCTCTAGAAAGGCATCAGTGAAGAGAGCTAACAAATTATCCTTTAGGAACTTCCCAGTAATGGGTGAAAAAAGGATTCTTCATTCTTACGGAGAAAATAGAAAAGCAAATACATTCAATCACTGTATTTCCACTGAACAGGTCAGAAACGTTCCTGGTTAATGAGTAAGGAATTCCTGAAATTCTGAGAAAAGGATAAAAATGGATGCCAGTAGTTAGTTTCCATCTGATGTCCCAAATGCTCCTAGAAATCTGGATTCTAGTCCTGGCTGTGTATCGGCCTCCTGTTGACCTTAGGAATGTCCTGAGAACATAGTGTTTGAGAAATGATTAGGGAAAGGCAGCCAGAATGAGTGGGGAGTCAATTAAATGACTGCAGCAGAAGGTTTAAAATGAACAAAAGGAAGTGGTGGGGTTTTTTTTTTTTTTTTTTTTGCATAATGCCATCATTTAATTGTGCAAAGTTATGGGAGCCAGACGCATGTATAGGTTTAAAAAAAAAAAAAAAAAAAAGAGTTCAAACAAGGTGGTCTAGATATATATTCCAGGTCAAGAGATCCCTAAGTTGCTGACTGCCAGAAGCTGAGGAGTAGATAAACTAGGGAGGAATCGCACCTTTGCTGCTCTGTTTGTCAGTGCACTTCCACAAGCGGTGGCTACGGGTGTCTTTTGGGAAATCACTGGACTAGCTAGGCCTCTGATCTGACTCAGTATGGCTGTTTTTTATGGTCTTAAGTCGCTTCACAGCCACCTTTGTCTCCTTTCCCAGTATTTCTAAGGCTAGAACTGTGTATTTTTGTACTTAAATGCATCAAAACAAAGGTGTGATCTTAGATGGGGCACTAGCCAAATACAAATAATAATAATATTAATCATTAATCATATTAATCAACTGACTTAAAACAGCAATTTGGCACTGACTTTTGACACCCAAGTACACGCAGAACTGCTCCATTTGGCCTACAGCTTTGGACCTACTGTGCCTGCTCGGGCCCCGCTGTGGGCTGTGAAAAGCTCTGCGAGGATGCCCTCACGTGCGCAGCAAGGATAAGCAAAGCAGCTCTGTCTCGGAGGGTGGGAAGAAGTACTACTGCACAAGATGATCGTAGCTTCGCTGTGGTTTCCGTGCTCTTGGTAGGATGATATCGCTCCTTGTTTGCTTGTAGCGGAACAAGTATTTGGTGCACGTGCTCTTCGTCATTAGAAAAATGCCCTTTGGAGCAGGTGATCGCTTAAAGAGCTCCTTTGATAAAAGGCATTTGGGGTTTGGTTGAGCAGAAAATGTATTCATTGCAGATTAACTTTCAGTCATAGCTTTTTTTTCTTTTTTGTTTTTTAAGCTGTCAATGTATATGGGAGCTTGGCTTTCTATACTGAGAACTCATTGAAAAAAATTAAATATGCTATTTCCCATATGTATTGATTGAATGCACTCAGTGTGGAAAATCCTGGGATTTTTTTTTTTTTTTTTAAGTTCCTGTTAGGCATCATGAGAATTTGGAGCTGATTGCGCTGGGGGTTGGATTGCAGGCAGACAAATTGCATGTTCCTCCCTTGCAGCTCTGCCAGGGCGCTTCAGCTTTGCCTCCGTCTCCTGGCCTGGGATACCCACAGAGGGCTACAGATTTAGCTCACGTCGTGTGTCTCTTCGCCTCTTCTGACCTTCTCCCTCTTCCCATTACACTGTCTGACCTCCTCTTTCTCGCTTGGGATGATATCGTGTTTCTGGTGATGTGGGTAAACCTCCTGCATGTCTGGACGCAAAGTCACCCAGTTAATGTCACTTAGGGCTAAAGCGATGCTGGAGCCTAGAATTGCACAGTGAAAAGCTGAAGTGCAAGACTGAAACGTCACCAGGGCCTTTTCTTCTGCTTCCTTGATTTTTCCAGGCTTCTTCCTGTGATTTGTGTTTAGCAAAGTTGGTACGCAGTTACTGAGAATATTTCGGTTCCCCCCCCCCTCCCCATCCTAAAGTGCAACATTTTGTGAGGGAGGAGGAGAGAAATAGCAGTTTTTGTGACCTTTATTTTGTTCTTGTCTTTTCTGCCAAGGGAACCGAAGGCCCTTTAAAGGGACTGGTGGGCACTAGTCAGTGCTTTCCCATCCCCCTGGAGCACAAATGATGGATTGCTCCAGCTGCACATGCTCTCTCTTGTTCTCTCTGATGCGTCATTATGTTTTTAGCCCCGTTCTGGAGAGCAGCAGTATTTAGGATTGTGCAAGGATGCCTTTAGGATGCGTGTTGATTTGCTCATAAAACAGGAGGGATGGAGGGACTGCGAAGTGAGGGAATGAGAACTGGGTCAGACAGAAGCTTCCAAAAAGCTTAGCTTATTTGGAGAAGAGCAGAAGAAGCCGGAATAACGAACCGTAGGACAGGGAAATTGATTCCCCCTTTCCTCTTCATCATACCCTCCTCCGGGTAAACCTGTTTCGGTTGATAGTGAATATTTCATGCAGTGCTGAGCGTTTTCCGAACTGTGGTGTCCTAGTTTTTTCCACCTCCAGCCCCAAAGGAATGTTTTTACATCACGGAGCTTTATTTTTGGGAAGGGGAGGAGGGAGCGGAGGCTGCGGGCTTGCAGAGAGACGGCAACAAAGCCTGGTTCAGAGAACAGCTTGGCTCAGATGTCTCGCCTGTGAATCTCGCCTCCTCTCCTTTGCTCCCTCCAGAAAGCTCAGCGAAAAGGGTCTTGCTCCCAAGGGCTTGAAACGCAGTTCCAGGCAGAATAAAATAGCCCTAAAAATGGCACCCTGGCTCTGCCTGTGTCTGCTCTCGGTGCGTTGCTGGAGTCATAGCTGCTTCGTTAGCTGACAAAAACAAGCTGCTGTTACTGTGGGCACTGCAGGGCCCGTATAGCTGCAGAACGGAAGAGCGACGGCTGTTCTACCACGTGCACCAGCACGCAGGCAACTGCCTCGTTTCTCCTTCCACCTCGATCCTCCCCTCAGGGAAGAGGAGGAACCGAGTTCTTCGCCTCTTTACCCCCTCCCGTTCCCCCCATGTTGAAAGACCAGCTAAAATTTTGCTGGTCTGACAGTGAGAGTCCAAAAGCCTTTCAGGGCCTGATCTGGTGCCCACAAGGGTCAGTCTTTACTCTTGTGAGTTAGTTGCAGCAGGGCTTAGGTCAGGCTCCTTGTCCTTTATATGGAGCCCTCCAACCCCGCTGGCTATTTCGGAAGGAGAATGCGGAGCGTTGTCTGTCATTCTGTCTCAATGTTTTACTCCCTCTTTTGAAATCAGTACTTTAAAGGTTTCCAGAATAGTTTCCACACGCGTTCTTGTGAGGCTGGTGAAAGGGATCTGGCTGAAACTGGGACCTTGCACACCTCAGTGCCTCTTGCTGACTCTAAAACAGCCACGGTGGAATAAAGTGCCCCACCGATCTGCCTCTGTGCGCAACAGTAGGGACCACTCCTAAGTCTGCATTAATTTCCATGTCTCGTTCCAGCTTTTCTCTCTGCTTGTTGCAGTGAGAGCAGTGGCATGTGTTTTTCTTGCTGTTCCGTTCAGAAGTGCACTGATGAAACCAGCACCTTCAGAGAGATCTTGAAGACAGATATTTGTGCCTTAATTATAGATGGGCGTGAGCCAAACAGCTCTGAGCCCCTTGTCCTCTGCCTGAACAAACTCGGGAGGAGTTTGGTGTCCCAGACCCTGATCCAGATTTGAGTTTCACATGTGTTCCTGCTCTTTATGATAGGCTGAACAACTGTGAATCCCGGAAGAGTCCCAGCGCCTCCATATGCTTACTCATATTAGCCTCTAAAGAGCACACTTTACCTGACCAGCTGCATTAGCATCTCCTGTAACCGAGATAGCAGCACAGCAATTCAGCGTCTGACTCACCCCTATTACAGACTGCAAAGCCCAGCGCTTGGGTTGCATGATTCCCTAGATAGGCTCTCTGCTGCTGCCTAGTTAGGCTCGCCCTCTATGCTTGCCACCCGTTATTAAGGGGCACAAACTGGCAGAGCTTTTTGCTCAGACCACTGAGCCGCAGCGCTGGATCCTCTGCTGCCCCTACGTCAGTCTGTGAGCTGAAGCGCTTGCTGTATGGCTTGTTAGTCTGCAGCAAGCTGTGTTCGTGCACCCTGAAGGACGTGGGGCAGGGGCAAAGAATGAAGCTGCCTGGTTGAAGTTAATGGTTTAGGTGCAAGATTTTGGTTAGTACAAAAAGGACTAAAGGTAGTGATGGTACAGCTTTGTTTCTTGGTGATTCTTATCCTCTTACAGAGGAGGGAAGAGGAAGAACGATCCTTCATGTGATGAGAGCTGTGGAATATCCCCAAAGAGCGCGCTCCACCTCCACAATGTTACAAAACAGCGGTTCAGCAGGGGACACAGAGGCACTTAGGGAAACTGCAGCTGAAACTAAGCAAACCTTTCAGTCTACTTATCACAGCATTTGCAGTCCCCGCTTCAAGGAGAAACAATAATTAAAAAAAAAAATCTTGCACAAGGAGCTAGTATCCATCTAGAGCACTGGATGGAATAAAAAGTGACAAACAAACAAAATCACTAGCTCCTGCTTTAGAAACTGCTGTTAAAAATAAACCATCATTCACTACTGCAGTCCTGCCAGTACCTCCCTGCTGAGAGCAGGAGACCCAGAATCCTGCCTATCTTTACCTTTCCTGTGCAGGCTGTAGAGTTAACAGCTCGCTCTGTTGTCATGACAAAGATTCCCCGCTTTTTAGTGTGAAGCTTGCTCTACTATTACTAGTCTACCTGTAATGCCGGCTGCCCTCACTCCCAGATCACAAGGCACTGTATTTTTCCGTTGCTCAAAGGGGTGTGCTGCGTCTCTATTTGCTTCTATCTTCCAAGAGCAGTTTGCTGCCTCCTGCTTCCTTGCCCCTTTCCTGGTACGATGAGGACCAGAGCAGTAGACAAGTGCACCAGAACCAACCACGGATCAAGCGCTCAGCCTTGACAGCGTGCTTTGAACTTACGTTTTGCGGCATGGGATATATTGCAGACTTTATACCCCAAGCCACTTCATGCTCTGGAGGCTGTAAATTAAATTAGCAGTGACAGTGAACATTTGAAATGTAGCATTTTTCATCTGTGTTTGGCAGAGGGTGTATCTTATCATGTTATACTAATGCCAATGTCTTAGCGTTATATATGTATATAAAAAGAAAGAAAGGGACCATCTCTGACCTAAAGCGTTTATAGCCTAAACAGGCAGTGCAGGTAAAAGGGCAGAAAAATGTGGAAAAGTTGGACATCTCATTTTCTCTGTTCTCTAAATATGGAGCCAAGGCACAGACAGATTAAGTGACCTGTCCAGGATAAAAGAAACTATCCAAAACATTAGAAATTGAACCTATACTTTCTGAGTCCTAAGTCAGACCCTTAACCTCAAGCCCCCCCTCCCAGGGCAGAGCAAGCCAGAATCTGTTCTGCGCTCCCTGGAGAGGTTTGACGGAGCCTATCATGGGCCCAGTGAGTAACGATGGGATCCTTGGGCAGGTTTATGACTTCCTTTGGATAAAGATGCCACTGGCTTTCTGTTCCGTGGCCTAAGATCGGGCAACATTGAAGCTAGTTTCTCTTGGACTTTTTTATTTAAACAGGCAATGATTTCAGCTTTAACCCTGTCCCGTGAAACTTCCAGATTTCAGCTTGTTCTCATTTTGTTAGAGATTCGTCAAGGATAGGTTTGAATGCTGACCTTGTTCAGATTCAAATTTAGAACTATGTGTATGCATCCTGTTTTGCATCTTTTATTTTGTTTTAATATTATCTCTGTATGGTACATATGTTTATTCCAAAAACTACATATGTCCATTTCGTGCAGTGCTTTTCTTCCTGGGGAATATGTAGAACATGTTTGCTGTAATGAGACTGACTGTCCTCACCTCCAGTGGGACTTAGCAGCTCCCTGCCAGCACCTCCAAAATTTTGGAGGCCTAGACTTTTCAGATGGGCTCAATTTCCATAACGGGGCCAGATTTTCATTAGATGCAACTGACAATAGCATCTGCCGGCTCCTGAGCATTTTGAAAATCCTATTTTTGTGTAGTGCCTAACTAGAAAGTGGATTCTTCTTAAAATCTCAGCTGTGGGTAGTTCAGCAGCTGAAAATCTGTCTCCAGGGTGCTTAAAGTGGAGAACCCCAAATTATTGAACATTTTCTGAAAATGTAGGCATTACCTTCTGCTGCCACCCACAGGAGAGCTGTCTAAGGGGAAACATCCTTTTCCTTAAGGAAAAGGATTCCTGATGGAGGAGTTGTCAGCATCTGATGAAACTTCCACTAACTGTATCTAAATTCCCAGGGGGAGGTGAATATTAAATATGACCATTATTGCAGAAAACTTTATAAAATTTTTCAATGATTTTTTTTTTAATTTTAATGATTGCATTTTTAAAAAAAATCTCCTTTTTTAAATGTTCTAAAAGTTCGTTCAACCATAACATAAAAAGTCCCCTGTGCTCCAGTTTGAAGAATGTTTTTCTCAGGCAGGAGAAGGGTGCTCGCGCATTGCAAAGATCTGACCCGAGTTAGGTTAGCACAGGCAGGTTGCTTTACAGTGACCGACAGCAGTCCGCAGCGAGGAAGATGTGGGTTATTCAGTGCCAGAGCTTTCGATTCCAGGCTGCCCGCTCACATGCGCTGAGCAGGTCCTGGAGCCGCTGTCTGTGTGATGGTGACGCTGTTCTGAAGCGACTGCCTGTTCCAGGGTCCCGAGGAAAAATTGGTTAGAAAGGACGAAGGAAGGAAACAGGAAGATGATGACGATTGTTCCTGTAAAGACCACCTCGTGCCCAGCTACTGCTAGAGCTGGTTTGGGGAGGGGAGGTTAGCTGGAGGGAAAGAAAGGATTGCAAGGGTAAGTCACGGCCCAGTAATCACTGACTCGTCATTCCCTGGGTTTGAATGAAGCTGGTGGGTGGGCAAAACTCTTAGGAAACATAGGAAAAGCACCCCGAGTGCATCGGAGCTGACTTAGGAGTCTCTGGAAAGCAGTCAACTTTCTTCATTTCTTGCTGGATTCTCACTGCTTTCTGTTTATCCTGCGAGACAAAATGCCCACATTGTAAGGATGATCGGTGACACTGAAGGGTTTGTTGTTGCTGTTTGCGTGCAGGCAGTGTTGCAGAGGGAATAGGAGTACTGACATCACTGCATCTGTTTTGTACCAGCACATAGGGTCATGGGGAGCTCCCAGATTTTTCTGATGATTAGCTGAAAAATCGGAATGTGTCTTATTACATTTTGGAGATGCTTCACAGTCATGTTTTGGCTGTGGACAGATCCTTGTTTTGGGAAAGCCATTACTGAACGAGGACTTCCCCTTCAGCATTGCACACTGCGTTTTGCCGAGCAGTTGTGTTTGTGTGGAGCCTGAAGGGCGCAGCCTGCTTTCTTAGGCTCTCTGCTGCATTAGGAGGCATAGAGACAAAGATGCATGTCTCCAAGAGTAAATTAGAGTAGCCTTGGAAATGTAACTTCTGCTTTGCTTCTCATGGTTTTGTGTTCAGGGAGCTAAAAGAGAGCAGCGATTGTGCTTAACCCACCAGCCTGGCACTTTCACATGTCCTTGACGTATCTGGGTGGGAAACTGGCACAGAGTCTTTGGTCCAGCTCTGCAAAGATTACAGGGGCCTTTTGCATGGGAGGTTGTTTCCGAACGTACATTTTACGGCTTTCCTGAGCCTGAAGGTCAGTGTAACAGAGAACCAGCTACAGGCACTGTAAGGATTGCAGTCCTTTACTGCAATTGGAGTCCTTTACTCTGTTCCTCACTGCGTGTGAGGAACAGAGCAGCAGCCCCATCGCAGACCTCACCATGGGGATCCCCCAGGGAGAGGGGCAGCTCCTCTACGGCAGAGGAGCGAGGGCAGCGCAGAGAGAGCTGACGGTGCAGAAGGCAGCAGCTCCTAATGGTGCTGATGTCTTAATCATCTTAGTGGGTTGGTGGCTCTGGCAAAGACTTATCTTGCGCCCCCTTGCTGTTCCAGTGGACAAAGGAGTTGAGAGGCACAGCTGGACCCCATGGCATTAGGTAGGTAGGTTTGGGGCTGCAAAAAGCAACTCTGTTGAAAGAGGTGTCAGAAGGGGAAGGCACGAAGGAAAGAAGGGAATTCTCCAGCCCTGGTTAAGAATAAAATACAAATCCTGTTTTAACCCCTTGGCTGATTTGTTCTGCTTGTTTAGGTTCACTCCTGCAAAACCCACCTGGTGTCTCGAGGAAAATGAGGGCATGTCGACAAAGGCACCCCTGTTTTACGACAGTTGCATATAGGCCCTGCTAGGCAGCACAATAAACTGTGTTTGGCAGCGCTTGAGGCATGAAGCAATTGTTCAACTCCGTAGTATAGGCGCCTGTTTGGTCCCTGGTGCGTTGTGAAAAGGGAAGTTTGCGTAGGACTTGGAGCCAGCCAGGAGGCCAAGAAAAGCAGCATGCAGCAAGGGCAGCTTCAGAATAGAACCAAAATACCGATAATAAAGTCATTCAGCCAAACAGGACTTGTGGTAAATGTACGCTCACCCACGAAGGCAATCCCCTCAGGTCATCTGAAAATCCTTTTGGTTGAATGAACAATCTGAGGGAGAAAAAATTAGGCTGGGCGAGCTGCTTCTGGCCTAGATCTGAAAATCGAGCTCATTCATTCATATAAGCTCTCTGTAGACTTTTACAGTCACATTTCACCTCTGAAGTTCTGGGTTTGCAGTGTAACATCAGACACTTCTCCCAGGAGAAGGAAAGCCACTACAAACTGGGTAGTTAAGTGGGGATTCAGATCTAAAGGAGATCATCAGCAGACCAGTCCTGCTGAAGAGCCAAATGGAGGTGCTGACTCCTATCCGGAGGCCAGTTTGGAATTGGCTGGGAGAATTTGCACATGGAAGAGGATGAGGAAGGGACACAGCTATGCACTGCAGCTTTCCTTTCTCTTTACAAGGGCTGTTGTCTTACCTGACAGTATTCAGACTGCTTTTAAGGGAGGGCTGTTTGCTTTGTTTTTTTCTTGTTTTGCTTATATTCTGTTTCAGGTGTAAAGAATTGTTTCATATTTCCTTAATGAGAGTTTGAGAGCTGTGTGCTGTATGCATTTTCCCTAAATGCTTATTTGCTTAAAGGCAGAACTAAAACTCAGGACTTCAGCAGGTAGGCAGCAATCTCCTCTCCTGCAGGCTATAACTGACTGATCATTTGCAGATCATGTGTAAGGTAAGGGATGAGAGAGAGACAGCAGTGTTTCTGGGTATGCCTGGAGAGTGCTAATTTATACCCTGTGGAGACAGCTCAGGTTTCTCAGATAGGATACTGTTCCCACATAAGGAACTGGGGCGACAGTGCCTGGCTCCCTGGGTAAACAAAACATATCCAAAGGGATCTCATGACAGAAGTAGCTCTACAAAATGTGTGTTGAACCGTGTCAGAAGTAAGGACTATCCCTGCTTCTCGGTTGGCCACCAAGAATGCTCAAAACTGTGTTTCTCGTGTATAGGTTTGCAAGAGATTACAAGGTAAAATTGTCCTCGCCTTACATCACTTCACTGCCTTTCTATTACTTGCAAGTAGACTCTAGACTATTTAATAATGGTGCAGACTAAAGGATGCTCTTTAAAAGCTTTGTTGAGATGGAAGTAAAATATTTTCTACCAATTAAGGTCCCTGGCCACACTGAAGGAGCACGTAGAAAAGGTCTTTATTGCTGAAGACTTGCAATCAAAAGATCACTTTTACCTCAGAAAAAAGTAGCATGGGACAGAAAAGGTTAACAATTTAGAGAGCAACACTGCAAGCACAAGAATGCAAAAACAGAAAGAGAGTTGTCTGAAAAAGGCTCTCTCAATTCCTAGAATTTCACAGAATGTAATTATTCCTGAGTGACTTCTGTGGTGGCATAAGGAATCCACCCCAAAAATAAATAATAAAAAAAAAAAAGGGCTCCCAGTTTGGATGTGTAACATTAATCTAAATATGGGAACATGTAGGCAGCAGAATGTTACCAAAGGACAAAACAAAACTCTAGAATAGCCCCAGATCATCCACTCAAGATGGAGTAAGACTGTTACTGGAGGAGCAGAAATTGCCTTGGCTCTGTTTGGTTGTTCCATAGCCCTCTGCGGAGAAGAGGACTGGCCTCCTAAAACAGCTCTTTCTCGGCTGCTCTTCCGGCCTGTCTCACTCAATGGCATAGAGCAGTAATTGTAAGACCCTTGGAAACAAGAGAGACTTGCCAGTATTGCTGTGTTCCTCTGGCAAGCAAGATATGAGATGGGTCTGAGGCAAACTCCCGGAGCTTCCTACAGTGCCCTGCAAGGATTCTTTATAAGAAACCCTTTGCTCATCTCGTCTCCCTAGACCTGCCAAACTGTGTCCAGCACAGTGCGATGAAAAGAAGGAATCTTCTCCTGCTGTCCCATGGTGTCTCGCAACAACCCACAGGAAGGAAATCCTGTACCTAGAGTATATTTCAGACTCAGAGGAGAGACTGTGAGCAGGGATCCTTGCTGTATTGGTGCAGGAATCAGCTTGAGGTAGGAAGGCAGTAGATGGGTGAAAGTTCTGAGCAATGTGCAAATCCGTGTTATGAAGCTGTGCAATACAGTATAAATACTGGCATCATACATATAATAATGTCCTGACGACCTCTCCCTGTATGTCTCTAGGTTTTGCATCCAAACAGAGTTCTCCGTGATGCAAGAACAGCATGTCTGTGGTACTTGCCTCCCCAACACATTTACATAAGCCAGGATTCAGCACAGGAGCTGGGCAGCATGGGCGCTGTCCTCCTATCTGAGGTTACTGCTGGGTTTCCTCTGCGTGACATCGCATCAGCAAGCTTTTTTTGTTTTGGTTTGTTTTTTTGGTCTGTCCCATGTTTGTGTGGGAGGCAGTAAAATCTTTTCACGGAGGGAAAGGCATTCTCTGTTGGAAGGAAAGGAGCTAATTATGTCTCATATAAAGAGCTGTAATTCGTCTTCTTTTCTGCTGAGAGAGGATGACATGAACAGCATCCCTTTCCTTTTCATTTCAAAACTCTGTTATGGACCATATTGCTGAGTCTTTGAAAACTCCCTGATTCACAGGTTGTTTTTCGCGTGTTCCAAACATCTGGGAACAAGGTTCAGCTGATTGATAAATGTGCACCCTGGCAGAAAATGCTGAGAAATTTGGGGGGGAGGTGGTTGATCTAGCCCAGCTGTCCATTTCAGATAATACTGGTTCCAAATTTAGCTTGCCATTTTGTTAGCAAATTGTTTACAAGCACTTTTTAATCTGCACATGTAAGTGTTATCATAAGTATTTGGCAAATGCAAGGGTTTTTGGATTGGATTGTGAAAATAGGCTGCCGGTATATGTACCAGAGCATCCGAAAGTGCACGGGCCTAAGATGGTATAATTTCAGTGAACCCCAATCTTCTAATTTCTTCTGCTTTTGTAATGCTACCTCAGCCTCTTTCAAGAATAGCTGGAGCAAGCATATCCAGCCAGTCTGCTCTTTTCAGAGAATGAGCTCAACTCATCTGATTATCATTAGAGTTTTCCTCTTGCTCCTTCCTGTCCATGTAATGACTTTTGAGTCATTAACACTTTTTGTAGTAATACGTTCTCCCCTGACGTAGCAAGGTGTTGCATGCTGTCCTTGCTCTTCATCAGAAGCTAAATAACTTTGAACTCTTTATTAGATATGTTGTGTAGGGTAACTAGGAAGGAAAGGGAGCAGCATCAAGTAAGCAATGACGCTTAAGGACAGCCGTGCCGAAGATGACGGACCTGTAACAGAACTTTCAGAAATAATGAAAGTATCACCTTCCTCATGTTTTGAACGCCTTCGTTTTTCTATTCTTCCTTATCTGCAGGCAGTAATGCTGTGTTGGTGGGTGCATCTGCATTGCAGTATGCCGTTGGTCATGTAAGTGTAGGTTTGCTTCAGAGTGACATAGGTAAGTCAACAGAGAAATTTATACTGCAGAAATGACAGTCGCTGTGTGGAGGAGATCATCTGTTTTAGGATAGGGAATTCTTTCAGCTCTGGTTTAGTCTGATAAAACTTAAGAATTCTCCATTAGGACTTGGGAAGGCTCAGAAAGCCTGCAGGGTGGTATGAACAGGATCCGCAAAGTAATGTTCTAGATACAGCTTCAGAAATAGCAAGGGAGGCCTCAGATTACAAGACCCATCACTAGGGGCTAGAACTAAAGATGGAATTTGTCATTCATTGCTTGCTAACTCTGGTCTCGTTTAATAGTAAAATTCCCACTAACTTTACCAGAAGGCAATAGGCCAATGGTAAGTATTTCTGAAAGTCCAACCAGACTGAATAATGCATTGGAAAGTATCATGAAAACGTGAAACGATCCTGTATTTGACCCTAGAGCATTTGCTGGAAAACTTTGTAGGTCTGTCTTATATTTCTCTCATCATCGCATACTATTTTTAATCATCTGCAAATGTCCAATTCTGTCAAGCGAGAAAGAATAGCCCTTCTCTTTTCTGAAGGCAATTGTTTGTTGTAACTGTCTTTTTCTTTTCATGGAAGATAACTTGCTGAAGAGCAGGACTAGGGGACCGGAAAGCATGTAGACATCATGGTCAGCTTGTTCTCAGCAGGGCCTCTTGGGAGTTCACTGGTACTGTGTATAGAAAGCAGTTGTCTTTGGGGTGCATCACCAAGAATGTGAGAAAGTTATGTTACATGGCTGCAAAATATGGTATGCTGACCTATCCCTTCCCCACAAGCATGTCACTGTACCTGGAGGGCTGTGAGCCCCCCTCCCAAGTCATGCTCTAAGGTTTTGGATCAGGATTTCTGATTCCAAACCAGTCTATGGCTATTTGTAAGCTGTAGATGTAACCTGGATGTAGGAGTTGCCTTCTGTGGCAACTGTTGTTTCTGAATTTGATAGAACAAGAAGGAATTTCTCCCTTTGGGAGGCTTGCTGCATTCGGTGAACATCCAGGATTGGATATTTGCCATTTATTGCTATGTGAATCTCTGTGATTCTTTGGGGAGGGGGCAGGGAGAAGGGGAACACATGACTCATTCTGTTACTTAATGTCTACTGGAGTTAGTTTATCTGGGCCCCTCTTTAAGGATGAGCTCAGAGATGTCTAAGCTGTCTTTTCTCGGGGAGGTGCGGACAGTGTAGAGAAGGAATCACTTGACATAGTCTGAATAACATTGCCTGCTCTGAGATGCTCGGTAGCCTCTCTTCACACCATTGTTTATGAGCCTCCCTTGCCGACAGATTTCTTGATCCTGATATTGGCGTTAGTTGATTGGCTGCAAGATGTCAGCAGTACCTACAGCAATGAGGGACTGGTGTGTGATGGGCAGGATATGCTGGAGAAGAGCAGAGATAAAATGACTGAGAAACAAAATGTTCCTTCATTGCTGTCTTTGATCTCTTGACTCCAGCTGTGAGAGATCCTGGATGCTGATGGCAGGAATCGACTAATTTTCTGCTGCTTCTGTTGCTTGTACAAAACAGTGGAAGATGTTGTCTTCACTGAGGGGAGTACAAGTTCTTCTGTAATGTCTTCTGTTGCAGGCTGAACCCGAGGAGAGGCAGGGAGTGAGTACAGGCAGCCTCAAGACTGAGGCAAAATATGCAGTTTTATTTCTCCCTCTCCTCTCTCTTTCTGTCTCTTGCTTTATACTCCCCTCCCTGCCTTGTTAGCAACCCTTTTTGCAGATGAAAACACAACAGAAAGCATTCAGCCAGAGTTGCTATCTGTTGCTGCCTTCATGATGTCAAAGGCAGAAGCAGATGTGCCAGGCACCATGGAGAAAGCTGTTGCGTCAGTACTAGTGTCATCTTGAAAGCTTGTGTTTTTCCTCAGCGCTGAGGTGTGGTAGTTGAAGGGAGGGGAACAGCCTCGCAGCATCCTTTGAACTGTCCACCAACGGCTTAATTCAGAACAGGGAATGAGACTGTGTCTGTAAAAATAATTTTACTGTGCGAGTCACCAAAAAAGCTGAGAGTAACAGGTTTTGAGCCCTGTCGCATTGGCTAGGTTCAAACAGGGAGCCCAGAGATAAAGATATTTAGACATTGCTGCTGATTTCTCACCCTACTCGGTCCAATCTTGCAAGACATGAAAAGACATGTTGGTGGTGGAGGTGGGTCTGCGAGAGAAGGTTTTAGTCCCATGTCTGTGAGAGCAGGCAGGGATGTTTGGAACTGAAGGGCTAGTTTATGTCATTATAGAGATACCACCAGATTTTTAAGGACTGGGACCACATTCTGATACGAAATCAGTATCACACATCAAATATTGAAAAGACTGACCCAGGGTTATGTATATTGAATTCATTTCCACTGTTATCATCCAGATTCATATTCCACATCTCTTTCATCCCAGGAAAGTAAATGGATAGGATATGATTTGATCCTTGGGAGAGCTAGTAATGGGATCTTTCTTATTGTCTCTCCTTTGAGTAAATCCATACTGAGGAAACCCAGAGGCTGCGTAGACAGAGACCAAAGCAGAAGCAATGTCTGTGAACAAATGCATTCTTCAAACCTGGTCTGTGCTCAAGCCGCTCATTTTATGAATAAAGCAGACTGATTTCAACATCATGAATAAGTAGCTCTTGGGATCAGTGTACCTAAAGTGGGATGGACTTAAAAGTTCTAATGTAGAGCTGGTGCAGGTCAACTGGAGCTGCTGTTCCCAGTACAGTGTGACTAAACCATTGCAAACCTGCCGCAGAAGACAATCTGGGCTGAAGGGTGCGCGTGGCCTCCCTGAATCTGCGACCCTGGCTCTGCAGTTTGGCAGAACGTCAGCTGTTGATTCCTCTGTTTGTCGCTGCTAGGCCTCCCCTCAAGGCTCCCTCTCTATTGCAGAGAGAGAAGTGCAAACGTGAACTTTGTGCGTCTGTGTTGCCCTTGGCCTTTTTGCAGGTCCTGGATAAGGTCCATGCTGCTGTTTGTCTGGGACCATGTTCCTCTGGGAGGTGCACTTGTGTTTCAACAGCATATTTAGGAAATAGAAACAAAGGGGAGAGCTGTGGGTTGCTGCTGTCTCTGTTTCCAATACTGCCAGCTCTGAGGGACTATCAGAGATGAGAATCCCTTGTAGTAACCTGCT
Organism: Struthio camelus; assembly: GCF_040807025.1. Classification (NCBI taxonomy): domain Eukaryota; kingdom Metazoa; phylum Chordata; class Aves; order Struthioniformes; family Struthionidae; genus Struthio; species Struthio camelus. The sequence goes on from NC_090946.1 coordinate 17,606,109, forward strand.
ATTTTCCTTGCCCCAGTTTTATTAACTTAGCTGAAATGAGATCCTGATATTGGCGTGCATGCAAATACCAATCTAAAGAGTCAAGGGTCACCCAAAAGTGAAGGATGGAAGGATACAGAGGAATACCTAAAGTCACGTTATATGTTTTCCACTCTTTGAAATGATTGATGTCACTAGATTTGTTTCTCAGCCTTTTGTGGAACAGTGCAGGGCACAGGCTGAGCCTGAGATTTGGATGGGGCTTTGGCAGTGGATCTCCACAAAGCTCCAACTATTCTGCCCTCTTCTGGAGCATTTGTTATCTGCCTCATTTCTCAGGAAACCAGAGATGGCTATTAAAGAAAGATATAGAGAAGGAAACAACAGCAATCCTATTGATTACTTCAGGAAGAGTATCAGGGCGAAAGTGTAAAGGACGTTTGTGTAAGATAATGCTAAAGAGAGGAGCAAGGCTAATATGACTAATGGAGAAAGAGGCTAGCTGAGACAAGTAGGAAATGGTGGAGAGTTTGTCCTTGGAAGCTTTTCCTAGAATATCCTTTTTAATTTCTCTTGCTACTGATGGTGGGCTACTCGAAAGATCCATCATGGTACCGTCAGCATCTCTTCACTGTCTGTTCATTCCCTTTCCTGGATGCTCTTCATGCTCTTGGGAATCCCTCTGCCTTATCGTATTCTCCAACAATGCTTTCAGAAGCTCTGTGCTGTATTTTTGGCAGAACTTTACGCTGTGCTATGCTCCACTGTCTCCTTTGTGCTTGCCCATATTCCCTTTGTGGGATACAGAGTCTCCTGTATCCTCCACCTGGGCTTGGCTCAGATATTCCAGTGTTGTGTTCAGTGCTGCCTGTGTTAAATCTATAACATCTCTATTCCTCCCTCTCCGCTCTGTATTAAAGAGCTCTGCAACTGTGCTGTTTGAAGTTGAACTCTCCATACTCCTCAGTTTTCCAGTCTCTCTCTGCTCAGTGCATACTTTTTCCTTATCTGAGCATAGTACCCCATAAGGCATTAAAAGTTCTTTTTGAAAAGCTCTGAGAAATATCGATATCTTCAGCTGAAGGAAAATGGGTTGTGGATTGCTCTCCTTTCCCGCCTTCCTGCGCAGGGCCTATTAGTCTTCCTGCTCCTGAGTTCTTCAATGTATAAGTCCATGAATTGAGCCAAGAGAGAGCAGCGTCTAAATGATTGCTCAGGAGGCCTGTGTCAAAGGCCTAAGTTTGTAGAGGCTTGATGATCCTTGAGGAGAGAAAAAAAAAAAAAAAAGTTTGGTTGAATAGTGCCTGCAGTATTGCTTGACTTACGTTTCTGGGTTTGGGGTGACCACTACTGGTTTGGTGTGGCAGGGAGAGTTGCTCCCATGGGAAGGACTTGGCACTCTGTTTTGGAGCAGCAGCTATCAGTGTCATCAGCCTGTGGCTGCCGATTAGGGTTAGCAGCTTTCTCGTGAAGACTGGGCTCCGTGTAAGTTGAGTTTTTACCAGCCAAAAAAACAATTATACAAGCATTCTGCTTTGGGTCAAAGAAAGAAAACAGGGCATTAAAATAAAAAATCTGGATAAGGAAGGCAAAAGAAAGGCAGGTCAAGTATCTTTATTATTTGGAGGAATGTTATTTCTCCTTCATAGTGGCTGTTAGTTTGTGTCCTATGTCCTGCACTGCCTAGCCATGATGGCCATGGTGTGGCACTCACCAAGGGTGACAGGCTGCACAGGGAGGCTCTTGCCTTCCGGGGTAAAGGGGCCAATTCTGCCGACTGCTGGCAGAGAGTTGCATGTCAGTCACTTGTTAGCTGTGTACCACCCGGCAGCAGATAATCTCAAGAGCTGAAGGAGTAAATCCACTCCTTGTCAGCTCCCATCAGTGTCTCTTGCCTGAAGCCCTGATGCTTCTTAAAGAAACATATGCTGCAGATAAGTCTAAATGCCATATTTACTCAGTGGCCTGTGGCAGAGGGCTGAGAAACCCTGCAGGTGTTAACTACGGAGTTAAACTGTGAGGTTCCTTGGTAGGATTTTCCATGCTTAGATAACCTGTCGGCCCCAAACTCCATCACTTCAGGACTTTGGAGTCAATGTATCAGGGCAGACCAGGACTCCTTCCCTCCTGTTGTGGGGGTATGTTGAAACCAGCAGGAAGGATTCCCATGAAAATTGTCATAGTATCGCTTTGGCTGATTTCATACCCTCAGATTTTATGCCAAATGTTGAAATTCACTGCAGCTTTGACAATGCAGTTTTGAAGGGACTATGGAAAAATACTAGTTTCAGTAAAAACAAGTAGGACATTCTATTATAATAATAGTTTGGGGAAAATAACTTTCCCTACTAAGAAGCTTCATAATATAAAAGTTTGCCCATGTAAATTTAAAAATCAAATATGCAACTCGCTTCTCACGCATACCTATTTTCATTTATGTGAAAATAACTTTGAGAAGCACAAATACAAACACAAATTGTGGTAGAATGAGCCCATAATAGAGCTTTCAATGAAATGAAAAATTGCTCAGCTTTCCAGTAATTTTGTCTGTTTGTCATAAGCATTTTGTACAGCACTGTCTAGCAGCCTGATTCAATGCATACCTAAATCTGCTTTTCTCTCCCCATCATTTATCTACTTTTTATAAAATCTTCTTATAATTACTAGTACTTAGCAGAAAACTTGAATTCATGTTAAAGCATTTAAATAGTCAAAATTGTATGATAGAAGATTTCTTCCAGATACCGCTTAATGATCATTTGAAGGTCTGACTCAAAACCCACTTAAGTCAATTGATGTCTTTTTTAGACTTCAGTACATCTTGAATCTGTCTTGGTGCGCTCAGAAATGGGAAGTTAATAGTTAGAATAGTAACAGGAAATCCTCTCCATAGGTGGCCAGCTCTTGTGGTTCTCCATTTGCTTCCACACTGACCTACTGAAGAATTTTTATGTAAATACGATGGAAGGCCACTTTAAGTGAAAATTCAACTAAATTCAGAGCTGCAGAGGAAGATATTTCAATGCTTAATCACTTAAAAACTGTTTTTCTCCACCTTTACACTGTTTATGCTCCCACGGAAACTAAAGATACAATGGAGTACTGGTTAGCTGTCATAGTGGCTTAAGCATATTTGGAATAACGATATCCTCACAGCAGTGAGACTCCACAGGGCCTACTGGGCCCGCAGGTCCTTTCTGTGTAAAATTATTTCTGTTTTAAAGCTGTTCTGTTCTAATTTCAGGAGTAGTCCATTTGTTCTGTTATTATGGAAAAGAGTGGCCCGGTGACTTTCACCTAAGCCAGTCTTTTTTCATCATTTTAAACTTTAAATCACACAAGCCTCATGGAAGCACCAAAGAAGCAAAATCTTAAGGTTTGTTCATGAGATATTTCCATTACACCAAGAATGAAAGCTTTCCAGAAAGCTTGAAATTAGTTTCTTGCTATCTGGTACTTAGGGTAAACATTATCACAGTGATTTACTGATGTTTTATGCTTTCTGCGCTCTCATCACTGACATGCAAATTACTCCATAGCAAGCCAGACACTGGAGAAATTAGGTCCTTCAGTCTGAGGCTTCCAGGCTGAATTCTAGCCTGAAGAGTTAGATAAGCATCCAGATCTCTGCCTCCTTTGAAGTTCTTCCCAACTCTGAGTAATTCTGAACTCTGAGAAGGTTCACGTCCAGATTGAGTTTCTAGTAACTGAGGGATAGGCATGAGTTCTGCAAATTATTTCATTATGTACTTCAAAGCAAAGCAGGGTCAACATTAGAGCACTTGAGTTTCATATGAAAATCTAGCTCCCCCCGCCCTTCCCTCCTACGCATCATTTAGCTGTGATTAGGAAAAACAGCACAACAAATTTACTGCCTGCAGGGCTTTATTCTCCCTCACTATTTCTGCCACTCCAGACTTCCTTCTCAGGCCTGTATTTTAAAAAGTAGAGGAGCAACGGATGTCAGTGGTGTTCTACTGGTGAACTTCAAAGCATCCAGGGAGAAATGCCATCCCTTCCCTTCCAGCTTTTTTGGCACAGGTATTCATTGAGAAATAAAGCTGTAAATGGCTGCTGCATAATGCTTGCATAGATTTTGTGGATAAACTATAGCCTGGTGATATGAGACAGCTACCCACCTCGTTTTTCAAATAGTCACAGCACCACGTTCTAGATGGGCGACGCGATTGTTACTGAGCACATGAATGCAAGTGAAAAAGGAGCTTTCTTCATCATTGAGACAAACTTCCTGGCTCCCTTCAACTGCTCTCCTTGCCTCATAGGTGAATGAGCATCCCATGTGTCAATGAGTCTGAAAGGGAGGGAGTGCAGCACTTGTCAGTGAAAACTGTGTGGATGAGATGAGCGTAAACCAGAGAAATGTGAGCTCCTCTGGAGGAGGAGGGTGAAGTAGAGGTGGAAGAGATGGAAGCGGAGTCTTGTGCTATTCCTTCCAAAGGTCACGTTGCCCTCGTGATGCTCTTTGTCATTAGCTGAATTACTGGAGCATCCTGTCAGCAAATCAGCCTCCTGCATGGATTTTAAAAACCTCTAATTGGCACCTGCAAGGTTACACCTTAGCAATGTGCCTCCAGTTGCCCTGCACAGTTTTTCGTAGCTTCCCCCCCCTCCCCAGCTCCAAGACTTCTTGGTACTGCATGGACAATGGTCTGCCAGGGTCTGTGGCAACCCAGGTTATTGGGATCCTCTCACATCACCCTGTGCTTGTGTGACAGATAGAGCTCCTCTTTTATTCTTCTTCCTTTTTAACTATTATGCAAATGTTTCTCCATGTTTCCTGTTTATCACAGACTCTGAGCTTCCCTAGACAGGCTATTCCAAGCTTGGCCTGCTTTCTGATAATTGCATCTGCATTAAAGCAAACTCCCCTGCAGGGTTTCTCCATTCCCCTGTCCTTGCCAGCTCTGAGCTGGACAGCACTACATGGCTTGCAAGCACAGGGATGCGCAAAAAAGCGTTGCCAGTAGCTAGCAAAGCTCTGGGGAAGAAGGCAAAGCTGCGCACTATTTAAGGCCTCTTTTATTTCACCAGTGAGTCCAGCTACCTCTCCTTTGCGAATGACACAGATTACTACTAGACCCTCCGAAACCACGTGTCGGTAAAATTACTATTGAGATGTGCGCTGTGTGTCCAACCCGTATCAATTACGGGCTTCGCTGTAAGGATGGAAATGTGAACAGGATCTGGGAGAGCTGCCCGTTAATAGTGACTGCAGTGGTGCTTTTGAGAAGGTGCTCCACTGCAGGCTTTTTGGAGACTGTAGTGTTTCAGTGGAAGGGAGAAGGGGCAGGGCGCTGCTGTAAGGTTTGCGAGGACGGTCTTGTTCAGATCGCTGGTTAGAGACCTGGGAATCTCTAGTTCTTGAAGTAATACAGCCTTTAGTGTCTCGCTCCTTTAAACAGGGACCAAATCCTGGACTATATGAGAAGTGTAGTAATAACACTTTGCCTTTATAAAGCCCCTTTCACTGAAGGACTGTAAAATGAATAGATGTTTGTCCTTGGTTTAGAGCAAACAGTGGTGGCAAAGGAGGATTCTGTGAATTCTGCCAGCCCCCTCTCTAACCGCAGACTCGCACTGCTGGGGAAAGGAGACTGCTGCCTGCGCTGGAGTGGTGCAACACAACACTGAACTGGGTATATCGCCATTAAATACTGCTAGGTGCATCAAGCCTGATGCTTTCTACATATCTGAGGTTTAAATCAAGACTTTTGAATCTAGATTTCCCCTCAGGATTTAATTTCCAGGAAATTAAAAACATGTGCAGGACCTTCCACACTCATATAGTTAAAGTGATGAAAGTAAAGTAATTCCGATTATTTTTTTTAATTGGTTCCTAGCGTAAGTCTGTAGGTAGTAAGTGGTATTTGCCTTCTGGTCTAATTTTCTTCTGTCGAAGGTAGACCGTGCAGTGTTTTAACTGAATCTCCTCCTCCAAATGGTAGTTATAAATCGCTGCCTCTTCTCAGTAACCAAGCAGGACCCTGGCTGGATGCTGCCACCCTTCGCTCACTCGGTCTGGACACGTGTTGCCGCAGCACCCACCAACAGGCTTCTCAGAAGTGAATCTCCAATGCAATTAGACAGCGAATCGGCAGGGAACTTCCCTCTTCCTCAGGCAGGAGAGGAGAACAGGGGTTCGATGATCGCTTCCATAGCTAGTACGGTGATCACGTTCCTCTGAAATTCCTGGTGTCCCTCCTCCAGAGGGTGCTTTTTTGGGGTTCCAGTTTCTGAATAGTTGCAGTATATGGTGCTGATGCCTGAACCTCGGTAATACTGGAAGGTCATTATGCGGGTCGGTGCTTTTTCTGCTTTGTTTTTCCTCATTCTTGACGCAAATACGACTTTATCAGGTAAAGCGCTTAAGTAAGGTTTCTCCAAATATCAATGCATGTCTTGTGGGAGAAAAGAGTAACAAGCCTTTCTGAAGAGGAGACAAAAATGGAGTAAACTAGCTCTTCCCCCCTGCCCTCCCCCCCCCCCCTTTTTTTTTGTGGAGTAGGTTTAAGGTTGAAATATTCACAACTTTCCTTTTCTATTTGTATAAATGGCTTTCGTATAAGTGCTAGTCATGGGTAATTATGCCTACCGAGCTATCACCTTCAAGTACTGTGTGGCACTGAATTCATAGCGGTTCCCTTCTGGAATCACTCAGCTGCATAGACGTTTGCGTGTATACACACACACTTCCGTTAGGCCTCCTGATGCACTGCCTGCTCCCCACTTCTTTGAAGTACCACTTCCAGGGATCACAAGTGTGGAAGCGGATCTCTCAGATGACTTTTGGGTTTGCGGAGAGGAATAAGTGTCTCCGAAAAAGTACGACTAACGCATGTACAAACACCCTTTCCTCCATGCTAATGTGAGAGGAAGGCCAAGGGTGATGTGATGCTAGAGTTGCTTTTGTTCTTTTGGGGGGGGGGGGGGATGTAGAGGAAGAGAGATCTGGGGTGATAACCAATGTGCTGGGAGATCCTCCTCGTCTTTCTGATGCTAGAAAACTAGCACTTTCTAATTTCCTGCTAAGTATCTTACTAGCATTCAGGGAAAGTTGTCTGTGTTCGGGTTTAGCAGAGGATGATGTCTCAGGAAATTAAGGACATCAAGCTAGAGGTATACAGGAACGAGTTCCTAATTACTTGTCTGATTACTGCACAGGAGACGTTCTGGAAAGGGTCTGCGCTTTGTTCGTGTTTTGCTTGTTAGAATGGCAGCTGCAGGGCGATCAGTTGTTCAAAGGACTGAAAAAAAACCTACCTGCTTGTCCCTGTTTGCTTCTTTAGGTCTCATTCCTGCCTTTGTGGATTCCTGGAAATTTGTCATACCTGACTGTGCATCGCTTAGACTGTGTCTTGCTGCAGAGTTTATTTTGGTTATCTATGGTCTCCGCCGCACTACGTTAACTCCCTTCAAGTTAGCCTAGGTCAAATCAGAGTGGTCACAGCGTGGCTTTGAGCAGCACAGAGCAATTTTGCTAGCGGCTGAGGAATTATACGAACTCCATCTCTAATGAATACCCTCTCTCCCTCAGTAAATTCAAATTAAAAGCACTGCGACAGTCTGATAAGAATTGTGGGTGAGAAGAGGACTTCAGTTAATGACAGGGCCTTAGTTGCAGCTTGTTAACTCAGTGCTGAAGACATGCAGTTAAAGCGTCCCAGTCCGACGGGTTGGGAATTGAGAGAAAGCACAGCCTTACGCTTAAGGCCCTGAACACGGGGTCTCCCACAGTCTGGTTTTATTTCTTGTTGTGCCTTGTATTTTTTAAGTCACTTTTTATCTGTTTCTCTTTCTGTGCCTCAATCCTGCAGCTCTAAAACGACATTGTTCTCTTCCACTCTTCGTCTTCCCTGCTTACACTGCAAGTTCTTTGGGATGGTGATTTTCTCTTATTAACTGAATGTACGGTACCTAGTGCAACGTGGCCACATCTGTGCCTGTGGGAGGTCAGGAAAGCCCTAAATGACATGTTTGAGCATGTCATGGGCTTTGGGTTGTGAGGCAGGAACTGCCTTGAATGCTCAATAAGTCCTGCAGCTCATTCTCTTTGCTAGGTTTGGGAATTTTCTTTCAACCGTGACATTTTGCTGTTTTTCTGTCCTGAAGGACAGACAGTACTAAGGCTAAATGAATTAAATTTTTGTTAAATGTTTTGAGTGCTAAATATTATTTGTTGTTATAAGTTGAAAAATCCCCTGCATATAAAGAAGAGTGGGAAATGGATGAATTGGAAGGAAGAATGTGATGATTTCTGACCTTCTAAGACCTACCTTCTAATTTTCTCTATGTCTTTTTTGTTTCTTCCAGGTGGAGCGGGAAATAGCCATCCTGAAGTTGATAGAACACCCCCACGTTTTAAAGCTGCATGATGTTTACGAAAATAAAAAATATTTGTAGGTATTATTGGCTTTTGCCAGCAAAGGGGAAAGGAAAATGGAAGGAGGAAGGATGGGAGGGAGAGGAGGGTTTTGGAACCTGGTAACTTTTCTGCAAGAATGGAGCTGGGTATGTTTTTACACTGAGGTCTGGTGTCTGTGTGATATCTAGTAGCTGGCTGAGGGAGGAACAGTTCCTATTTTCCCAGGTTTTCTTACTTTACTCTTTTCTCCTCTGTGTTTTGTTTATATGCTGTTTCTTTTCCTACTGAAAACGGAGGGAAGAGATGACAAGCCAATGTTTTCTAACAACAGGGGAGGAAGGTTTATACCTGTAAGGTCTGGAACCAGTTTGAATCAAAACTGTTAACAAACTGTTAAAGTGGATATTTTGGATATCCTCACTTGCCTAACAGTTTTCATTGAAACACTCAACTCTCACTAATAATATTTTTAAATTTGCTGTCAATAGCGATTTCTGATTTTAAGCTGTGCTGAAATTTCCTGATGTGAGCTCTCTGCAGTAACAGTTACAAAGCTAGCAAAGCTTTGTTGTTGTTGCTTGGTTTGGATTTTTTTGCAGCTCGTTGCCAGTGCCAGCTCTGTGAAAGTGCCAATGACCATTAATTACATTTCATTTTTATTAGTCACTGTTTTAAAGAAAGGGCATAATGCAGAGCTTGTGCCAAACCTCACTGTTCAAAATTAGAAGCAGCCGTAGCCTTGGATAAAACTAAGAGGCAGAAGAGCGTGCTTGCGGAGGGGAGAGGTGTTACAAGTGTGCGTGGGATGAGAAGCGTGTATTCATGTGCTTTCCCAAAAAATAAGACATAGTGACCTCCAGTTCACACCAGTGCCAAAAAAAGGGATTGCTCTCTGGTTGTGGCAGCACCTTCCATCACGCCTGCCATCTCAGCAGTAATGGTGGTGGCATGGTTTCGGAGGAGCTGGTGAGTTATGGGTGATATTTCAGATGCCAAAGTGATCACAATGCAGCACTGGGGAATATTTCCTCGATAAATGTTAATTTCACAAATCATGTTTGACTTTTGGTTTATGACTTAATTTGTGACAAAGGGCATTGGTGGAGTAGATTCCTAATGTCATCATGAATCAAATCCTTCTTCAACAGTTTAGTTAACACTGAAGATGAGTTTTAAAAAATAATAATAAAAATTTGCTAGTGTATCTGTGTTAGCCTAGCAGTCACTTTCTGTTTGGTTCCTTTTTTTTTAAAATCAAGATATGTGGAGGAATGGAGATGGCTATGAGCTCTAAGGCTGTCAGCATTTTTTCCAGCATTTTGAGTTATCTTATGTAGCCATAAGACTGTACAATATTATCCTAGATGTAGAGGGGGGAAAATGTCACACCTCTACTCTGACTCTCTGAATTTGTGCCTATATACGATTCCAGAGATACTTTATGATGGTTAAACTAACAATATTTATTTTTTATTATATGATGACACTGACAGCCTTCAACCAATATTGGGGGCCCCATAGTAATGGGTGATTTACAAATAGCCATAGACAATCTGTGCCTCCCTCTCCCCCAACATGTAACTTTAACAGACTGAACAGGCAGGAAGGATGGGCGAGCGGATCACGACCTCATTTTAGAGATGGAGAAATGAGGTGCAATAGCCAAATATGGAGTAGACTCAGAGTTGTTTTAGGAACTTTTATGGCTGATTTGGAATGGGGAACGGTTAGTGAGCTACCAAAATTTGCGTGTGCGCCACTAATTTAGACGGATCAAGTTCAGACGGGATTTTAGGGAAACTGAGTTTTAGAAGTGTTCTGTTCATGCCTATTGCAGGGGAAACACTGAACTAGTCACGTGGTTTTCCACAGTGCAAATGAACTGTGTGAGGAGCTTGGGTGATGATCCTCCTTTCTCTGTGCTATGTACAGGAAAGGTCTTTCCTGAAGTTGGCCCTAGGCAGAGTTTTGTGTAGCAAGCAGAGAGGAAGGAGGAGTTCATACACTTTTAACAGCACTACCACTGTGAATGAGCAGGAGGTTCTCATTAAGAGCCTTGTTGAGGATTGCATGAGGGGAAATGAGCAGAGCGTTGGCCTTCGTGAGTGAAGTGGGTGGCTCAGATTTGTTTTCTGGGAAGCAGTCTTATGCTTTATTTGTAATTCTCTGATATGTACCATTTTATTCAATAAATCCACCTTTCCTTTTGATCTTAAAAAAGCAATTATCCTGCTGCTCCAGGAGCTGTTAACACGGCAACCCAGGTGCCATCATATAGTCCAGAGCAGGTGGTCCAGAGCCTTCCAAAGGGAGCGCATCTGACTGATGCAGTTCTGCAGCAGAACTCCTGGCAGGGATGGCGGTAGCCATTTGATCTTGCGGCATTATCTATTTAAATTAAATTGTTTGGTTTTTTGGGGGGAGGAGGGCTGATCTTAACCCAATATCTGTATTTCATCATCACCTACTTACTTATCTCCCTTTAGAGTACCTGAATAAAGGCCACATCTCCAGTGTTTATTGCTGAGCAATTATGGCCAGACCATCCAGTTAGATTTTCAAAAATGCTTGGTAACCAGCATTTTGAGCTTCTGTGAAAACCCAGCACTAAAACTCTCCCAGTAAAAAACTGTTTTTTTGTTGTCGCAAAGCATCCTGGTATGTGGCGATGCATCCATTTGGAAATCTTGGTCCCTTTTCAAAAGAGTAATGTTGTCCAGTGGCAATCTGGGATTAAAAAGTACAGAGGAATGGCCAAAATGTGTTGGGGAACACCAGCAACACAGCAATGTTGCTAATTCAAATAAACATGGAGATGCTTTTCATTGAGTGGAAATGGGATAGGATGAAGACAACCTAGGATCGCCCCATGCCTGTTTCTTTCAGATGTTTATACTAATATTTCTCAATTTCCATCAATATGTGTGGATATCTATCTGTAAATATATATTTACAGATACATGCAGACGTTTTTGTACAGATATTTGTATGTATGTGTATTTGTATAGATGCTTTTTAAAATCTTCGCATTTCGGGTTCTTTTCAAATTTTGAGGGAGTGTTTAGTTTAATCTCTGTGTTGTCCAACTTGATCAACATTTTAAGCAAGAATCTGTTTTGAGAGAAAGAGTGGACATCAGAATTTTGGAATTATCTCCTGTTCTCTGTAATGGGCCGTGCATTCGTCAGCTCTTTCTCCAAACGCAGCATCCCTTTTTCAGCCTCCAGCAGTACAGTCTCACCACTGGGCGTGTGCCCAAGCCTCACTGCAACATATAGAACACACCACCTCCTGATTTCAGAGGTGAAGGTGCTTCCCAGTGAGCCAGATAACAAAATTAAAATGTTCTCCTGCCCATGCACAACTCGCATTTCTGGCTTACACAAGATCAGCTGATGGCAGGTGCAAAGACTTGCAGCTCCGGTGGTGTCTGCAGAGGCATTCGCGCTGCCAGGCTTCTCCTGCAGGGCTTTCCTGTCACTCTGTTCGTTTCTGCTGAAAACTAATTGTGAGGTGCGAGAAAGAGAAGAAAAGATTTGTTTGTTCTTTTGTCATTGGTAGCCCAGGATTTTGACGTTTGACCCATCTGTGGGGAAGGGAGTCAGAAGACAGAGTGAGGGTTCACACAATTGAGGTCACTCCTAGGGCTCTGCACTGAAAACGGATTTTTTGATACATATGCTTCTTGGAGTCTGGTCTTGGAGTGTGAGATGCTGTGGATGCAGGGAAAGAAAATAAAACACGATTGGAAGGCAAAGACATTCTGTCTGAGTTACAGTTAGAATTAAGAGAAACATTCATAAGCAGCTACTCTGGCCCCTTTTCTTTGCTGCTGACTTATTTTAGTACTGTCATCAATTATAAGTGCATGTGACCAGAAGAAAACCAGTTTGGTGTTAGGAGTGGAGCCAGTGAGTGTGAGTTTCTGAGTCGAGGGTGAAACTGGACAGGGGAGCTGCCTGGGGAAGGGGAGGCTGCTGAGCTGAGCACAGGTGTTGCGGCGTGCAGGAGGACGCCAGCCTGGCATTTAGCTCTTCAAAATAAGAAACACGAGTGTTTGCAGAGAATTGAGTTGGTCACTAGCAGAATTGCAGCAGGGAGCTGATGGGTGTTATTTCAGCTCTGCCCGTGTTATGCTGAAGGTCCCTCTGGCTGGGTCTTTTCCATATCAGGAGCCCATAGAGGAGACCACGGCAGAGCCTTGGCGTGCATGACTACACACTGTGAAGGCAGCGCTTGAAATGCCTTTCATACCCAATAAATCAAAGGTACAGACAGTGCAATAGCATAATCTCCCACTCTACCTCTCTTCCCCGCCCCCCCCCCAAACCCCCAACCTGTTCATGTCCAAACATAATTAGCAATCAAATACAATCTCCTTTCAAACAAGGGGGTTATAATCAAAATTGTCCTCTGGAAAAAACAAAATCTAAAGCATGCACATTTTTCTTGCAAGGGAGGAGAAAATAAGAAAAATAAAGAGTTCCTGGCCTGGTGCCAAATTAGGGTTTAAAAATTCATGCCCACCATAAGAATTTATATAACTTCTGAATAATTTATAAGGTGCACCAATAACATGGGGCTTAATATCTGATAGAGATTATTTAATCAATACAAAACAGTGCAGTGAAAAAACTGCCGAAGAATTGCAACATGTCAGTCTGGGCTGGGCAGTTTTTAACCGTTTCCCTGCTGTACACATGTGCATATGTATGTATGAAAGGACACTTTGCAAATAGAGCGGCAGCAAGGAAGAGGGACTGCCAGGACTTCTTTTTTTCTAGAGGCTTGTTTTTGGCAGTCTGCCATTCTAGACAGATCCCTTGCTGATCCTCTGGAGCTTTGAAATGTAATGAATTTTCTAGCTCTTAGCTGAGTTGGTCAAAAGGAGTGGTTTCTTGGGACTAATGTGCTGGGGATTTTGTGGAAGGAGTCGTTCCTGGGAGATTGTTCCAACTGGATTGGTCGCTGTACCTAGCACGTGACGTTTGTGGTGCCGCCCTTTCGCTTTGTGTATAAATCTGTGGCCAAACTTCATGGAATAGATTAGGAGGTTTTTATAGATGTGGACATTAATAAGCGAAGGGACAGAAAAGAGCTATAGATGTATCTATCTGTCTTTATAAATGGAATTCCTATTTGACTGTGTCCCTAGCCTTATTAATTGCTTAGACATCTTTGACAACTCAGAAGTGTCTTGATTCCTGCTCTGTTCTCTGGTCCTAGCATTATTCACATGTTTTTCATATAATGATCAGCTATTAAGTGACAAGACAGAGTAGATGAGCTTCTCAGCAGGTGTAGCCACTTCATGAAGGCCGTATGCCACCCAGACCAGAGGCCATATGCCACAAAACAGTAAACTCTGAAGCACAGAGGACACAAGCGGGAACTCTCATGATTTTCCTTGTCTTTGCATGGTTTTTTCATTGTATTTGGGAGTTTTGCACCTTGCTGGAGAGCACACTTAAAATCCTGTGTCTCAAAAGCTAGACAGAGCTACGTAAATATCCAGTCTAACTTCCTGCATAGGGAAAGCCCTAGAACCCAGTGGTGTCTAAATTTAGGCATATATGTAGAAGACGAACCTAGTTGTTTAGGTTTCAGTGAGGTTGTGCATCATATGTATAAATATTGTAACATTTAATGAAAAGAATATTAACTGATTTCCTAACAGGCTGCTCATCACATGCTTGAGTTGGCTGCAGTTCCTACAGCATGAGAGAGTTTTTCTTGCTACTGTTGTTATTTTGCGCTTATAATACTTACCTGAAATGCTTTGGGTTTCAGTATGAGCTTTCATCTAAAGATCTCTCTCTGTTTAATGCTTTTATAAAAACAAATACGCTGTTTTGCCCCAGTGGATCTAATTTGTGTAACTGCGAATGTCTCATAAATTATATTGATCTATAAGGCTGAGAAAACAGGAGCTGCAAACCCACACTAAGACGTAGCGATGGGCTGCTGTGGGCAATCCCATCTGGCAAGAATTTCAGTATTTAACACCATTCTTGCTAATGGTTTATAGACAGTTTTTCCTCTTCTACGAATCACAACTGGGGTGTTCTTTTTTTTTTTATTGTGCCTACATTATCCGGTAATGCGTGGTCCTGGTCTTTACTGTCCCAGGCAGTCTTTCTTTAACAGCCATTTTCCAGGCATTGCTTAGAGTCTGCCTGGGTTATTTTGCTACAGTCCTGCTGTAGCGATAGCATGTAGCTGCACTGCCTCGGTGGGAGCGCTGAGAGTCCTTCCCTTCCTCAAAGCTCCCTAGGGCCTTCACAGAGATGCCCTTTAATAAGGTGTAGCGTAGTCCTCCAGGTGGGAGAGAGGAATCACCACTGTTTTAAGTGATTTATCACTGTTTTAAGTGATGTACATCTTTGTAGTATTGTAGCACAATGGTGATCTAGTCATGGCAAGGACTTTGCTGTGCTGACACTGGACAAAAATGGAACAAAAAGTCGGCTTACAATCCGAAACACAAAACAACTGTTGGAAACTCCTCAGTGGGGAAGTCCAAGGTGTTATCAAGTATCACAGCAAAGAACAGCCTTCAGGAAGGAGCTGAAGAACAATAATAAAGTAGCTCTGTAGATAATATCAAAGATACCCTTCCAAATATAGAGAGGCATTGTGTGAGCCCAGAATTGTTCATCTGGAAGTTTAACAAGTGGATGATGGAAGCTGGCTATGTGGGCTGGTCAGGGGTGGAAGTCAACCTGAGAAGGCCAAGGAAGAAATCCTAGACTGGTTGCAGAGTGAGCCACAAGGAGCCTCGAACTGAAGGCAGCTAGCCTTACGCTAAATGTGGTATAAAAAAGGAAGAGGCAATGGAGGAGACATGGAAGGGAGGGGTCAAAGCAGAGAGCTAAGAAAAAGATATTTGCAGAGATGTTGTGATATTTGTTCTGAGAGGCTATCAGTGGGTCCAGACTATTTATCAAGACGAATGAGATGATGAAGGAACTGAGATACAAGATGTCTAAAGTTAGTCAAGAGTTATAGCCGTGTGAGTGGGTAGGAAAACTGTTATCTTAGAGGTATAGTGAAACAAATGTCTATAGGATACCAGTACAACCAAGCTGCAGAGACCTGGAAAAAACCTGAGTCAAAGGTAACACCTGCACTACAAGCCTGAATGGTGGTCAAACAAGCAGTGTTTCCACTAGGGACAGTGAAAGGAAGAAGTGGAGGGGGCGATCAGGTCAAGAGCTCTGTTTTAGCCATATTGAATTTGAGCTGATGGTAGGATGTCAGAGGTGAAAGTCAACATCTTAGTTTAGTTAGAAGGAAAGGAAGAAAACTGTACTGAATTTTTATGAGATTGCCAAATTTTGCTTTTTTTTTTTTTTGAATTTTAGGGCAAAAGTCACAGCATTTTTTTGTTTAAACTTCTGCTAGTGGCATTATAAATCCTCATAGCCATGTCAGGGAGTTAGCATATTTCAATACAGCCAAAAAATAAGGTGAATTATGTACACATTTGCTGCTGTTCATCAAATATTTACTTATAGTTCCCTGAGGAAACTGAACCATCCACTGGGTTTATAGGAGCCCTGCTGACATACAGGTTTTGGAAAAGACTAAGATGACTTGAAGAATAATATTCCTGGTGTAGGAGCAGTGTGAAAGTGGTGTAAGTGGGCTGAATGCTATCACATATTTGCCAGAATACAGGGTGCGCTGGGACAAGAAGGAGAGGCATAGCGCTTTCTGTTAAATTTCTGGCCTAAGCTCCAAAACAAACCACAGTTGCCGGAATCTGAGAGTTGCAAAGATGGTTTAAGGCCACGTTTCCCCACTTTCATCCTGGTTGCTCCATTTCTTTCACACGCGGAAGTCATCCCTATGTAACCATACTGGGCTTTTTTGTTTTTATTTCTTTACTCTTTTGATACCTAAAAGATTAAATAAAACTGAAACCAGAAGAAGGAAAAGATTCTAGGCTTATTGCTTTTCTAAGCTGCCTGCATGTTTTTGATGTGATACCTAGTAGGTCGCTTAAGGTTGGGAACTTTCTAGTTTTGATTGGGAAGGTGGCGGTGCTTGTGTACTGATGGAAAAGTGGCAAAGAGGCTAGACAAAATGAAATATTTGAGGCAGAACCAGCTGCTGCACCCAATTTATCTGCTCCTCTCCAATAGATTAAATCATTCCATGTATTAAGCATTCAGTGTCTTTGCCTTTAAACACCAGAGTCTCAACTCCTTGACTCTCTGAAGCTTTGCCAGAGATTTTTTTGTTCCATGGTTTGGCTCATAGCAGGGGCATGAAGAAATATCATGCCAGACACGGATCTCTGTGTCTTTATAAAAGCAAGCTGTGGCCTCCATAAACTTCTGCAACTTCTTAAAGAATATACCCAGTGGGGAAAACGTTTAATCAAGGATTTGTTTTTAGTGCTGTGTTCACTTGGCTTCATACTGAGTTGCAAAAGCCTGATGGTTTCTTGCTTATGCAGTGCTCTCGCAAGCAGAGAGGAAATTGGTGGTAGCAGCAGCGTGGAGTAGAAGGCTCAAGATTTAGGTTATGATCTCAGCTCTGATACTGGGTGATTTTGTGACCCTGGGCAAGTCACTTTGCTTCACAGTTCCCTGTCTGAGAAGAACAGGAGGGCAATACTTATAATGTGTCTCCCACGTGGATTACAAGGATCAGAAGAGCTCGTGTTTGTCTAGAGTGTCCAAGATGTGAGAGCTAAGTGCTCTTACGGAGCCTTTTCTCCTAAGGCAGCTCCTCTCGGTATTAGCACAGCAGGTAGTGTACATGCTGCTAGACAGAGGCTGGGTCTTTCCTTTCCTTGAGCCTCCTCTGTAATGGCTTTTTAAGAGCAGCGTTTGCTGTGTTTTTACAGTGGAACATGAGTCTTGTATAGACAGAGTTTAAAAAAAAAAATAAAAGGGTGGGGAGGGCTTTCTTCACATGTAAGTTACTTTTCATCTCCTAATGTAGTAAAAGACTAGTCTTGGCTGCTGTTGTGGGTTTTTCTAAAGTCATTGCCTTGTTCAGAATAAATGGGAAAAGTAATAATAAAAAAGTGAGATGAGAGCATGTCAGATCTGGGAAAATGGAAGGAGGGAACCTGGGAAAATCCCTCTTCTTACATGGATTCACTTATACACACACACAAATACACACAGCGTTTAGAAGAGCGGGATTGTGTCGGCTGTACTGTAGTAGTTAGATGTGGTGCAACACTCGGTAATGTTTAAACCCCTTTCGTTGGGCTGTTTGGAAATGACATGTGCTACTACTGTGCCCGGTAACGTGCCAGTAAAACATTGGCCTGTGCAGAAGTGCAGCTGAATTATGCCCTTGTTTAATCAAAAACCTCCTCGTTGGGGGCTATCCTAAAAAAAACCCCAGTCACACTGGAGGGAATAAGGTTGGCGGGTGACCAGCTGCAAATCGGAGCTCACAAACTCTGGATGCGACAAAACCGCGCAGGACTTCTGGCGTGATCCCTGCAGCGTTTATTCTTTGCAGTTGACCACTGGGGAATGCGCTTGCCGCCCTTCTCGCTCCTGTCACGCTAGGGGCTTTGTCAGATCCGAATACATCGCTGCTGTGCTTCTCTGCATCCCCTGACTTGTCACAGGCACAAATCTTTTTCAGATGTTCTCCCCTGTTCATTTCCATTATTATGTCTGCTGCTTCTGGGTGGCAAGCAAAAATGAATAACCTTGTAAATGTTCCCTGTCTTTCAATTTGTTTTATTTTTCATGCGACATGTCAGTGCATTTTTGTTGAGTGTTTTTAATAAGATGAAGTTGATGAAAATAAATTGCTTTGCAGTTCCTGCTGTGGGTGACAGAAATGCTGGGTCTGTAATTTTCCCAAACTGTGCATTTGAAGCCAGTGTAGAGGGTGTTCTGTATGCCTGTAACTACAATCATCCTCATAAGATACCTTCTGGGGGGGTGAAAAAAAAACAGCTATCAATTTGAATTTAGGGGGCAAGATGCACTGCTATATCCAGCTTCTGCTGGGCACGGTGAGAGAAAGCCGTCAAGGAGAATTTTGGGATTGATTCTGCGCCAGGTTTGGGTCTGCCATATGGGAGATTAAACCAGATCTGTCTTTAGTACGAGAGGGAGAATGAATTAAATAGCAAACGCACTTATCGGAGTGTCCTTTAGCCAAGGTTTGGAAAGTTAGGATTGGGACTTGAAAACCTAGACACTCCAGTGCCCATGGCTACTGCACATCATTTTTTTTCTGAGCCTATCTAATCTGCTATCAATAATCTTGCTCAGAAAATGTGAGGCAGGTAAATGGTGATCTCCAGATTACCAACCTATAGTTAGTAGATGGGCTGGCAGCTCCCTATCTCCTCCTGGAGAGAAGGTAATCCATATATTCTAAATGCGATTTCTGAGTCAAGATTTTTTTCTTTTTTCCTCATTTCAGTGGGGGGAAAATACTGACAAATTTACCGTGTTTTTAAATTGTTTATATTTTGATAAAAATTTCAGAAAAATATTGTTTTCCCTGAAGTTTTGAATTTCAACATGTTGTCCAATTTTCTATGCTTTTGTCATACTTACTTAGCTGTCAAGACAGTGCTAATGTCTGTCTCTTGGTGCATTTTCTGCTGCATTTCTGTCGGGTAGGAAAATGCTGTTTTCCTTTTACTGGCTGGGAACAGACACACAGAAGTCACACTGGAAGCTGCTGTTGAAGTAGGACCTCAAGTCCCACTCTTGCAATTTGAAGGCTAAGGCCATTATCATTAAGTCAATTTTACTTTCCTCAGAAAAATTTTTACTCCTTCTATGAGTCCATATTCTGGAATCTTTAAAAACAGGATTAATGAAACCCCCAAATTTATAAGACTATTTTCCTCTTTCCATTTCAAATTTAGAAATTTCCTCCCAAATTATGCTGCTTGAGGTACAGAAAAGACAGTAGTCTATCCTGGATTAATTATTTTCACTGCCTTCTCAAATTTGAATAGTTGGATTAATAATACCAGTAATAAAACCAACTTACTATAAAGCAAAGCATTGCGAGATGTGGATCACACAGTCCTGTCCTGTCTGTTGCACTGTCTGTGGGGAGGAAGGGACAGAGAAGCATGCTCAAAATTTGGAAAGATCTCTAAATCTTGTTTGCAAGTTTTCTAGTGGTGTATCTCAGATAAACTGCTTTGAGAGCTCTATTCACCTTTTTGATGTTGCTTTACAGAAACCACCTTTGAGATCCCGTTCCTTGCCACGCAGCTCTGGAACACATTTCATCGGAGTTAGTCAGCAAGGGAGGAGCAGGGGTTTCTGCCTCTGTTACGGCGTTTATGGGCATAAAAGCCAATAAACCATAGTGCCAAAGGAAAAAAAGTGACTTTTCAGTAGAAAATACTCATTTGTTGTTTATGCTTGCTCTTTCAGATCCTGACCAATAAATCTTAGCGCTTGGTTTACTCTTTCTCTGTTAGGATATTATATTCTAGGCAAACAAGCAAGGTGACAGTGGAGCAGAGAATCATAACAGAGATGGAAAAAGTCCTTGGAGGTTTTCAAACAATCCTATTGCCAGTAGAAGTCTATTGCTTATCCTATATTATAGCTGGTTTATTTTTAAATGGTTCACTTGACGGCGTCCCTGCTGCTTCCCTGGGGTAACTTTCTATGCCCACTCTTAGGCCATGTTTCCAGAGATTTAGACCCTTCTGCTTGGCTACTTCCCATTACCCCTGCTTACAGCAACAAGATGGCCCTTCTGTGGCTAGCCCTTTCCTTTCAGAAGATTTTACTCTTCTCTGACTTCTAAAAGTGCTATGTGAAGACTGGGTTTTCATGCCTCGCTCTTAAGGCCCCGTTTGCTGCGTTTATTCACCCAGTGCCACGTTCTTCACCTGGGAGTTGGGGGGCGGCTGCTCCAGCAAGTCGCTGCTCTTCAGCAGCAAGAGCTGAAGCCCTTACGTAGGCTGCACACATGTAGTTCTTTTGATCTTTTATCATAATTTAAACTGTTTAGCTTTTTTTTTTCTGAATTCCCTCTAGTGTGTTGCTATCTGTCTGGTTCTCAGGTGTCCAAGTCAGAACACTATGTGAGCGCAGCTTTGCCAGAGCTGTTTTATAAAGCGACTGTCAGCTTAGTTAAGGGACCTGAGGCTCCCTACTATGCAGTCTTGCTCTACAGTAGCTTTTAGAGCTGCCGTGAAAGCTTAGACCTGATTTTTTCTCTTCCTCCCCTTCTGGTCTTTTCAGTCATTTTTGGTTCCCAGATTCTCTCTCACTTATCCATCCCTTTGCTTTAAATCATTGGCATGTCTGAAGTTTGCAGAATCCCTGTCTAAAATATTAATCACTCCTAATTTTAAGTTCTGATTCTCTTCCACTTTTCTTTCTGGAAGTATTCTCCTTGGCCATGTGTAAAAAGAGGTTTGTTTATATATACGTGTGTGTGTGTGTGTGCGCATAAGGGAGTTGGCGTGATAGCGTGCTTACAAAATCCTGCCTTTGTTATTTTCTAGGTATTTGGTGCTAGAACATGTGTCAGGTGGGGAGCTCTTCGACTACCTTGTAAAAAAGGGAAGATTAACACCAAAAGAAGCCAGGAAGTTCTTCCGACAAATCATCTCTGCTTTAGACTTCTGCCATAGTCATTCAATATGGTGAGTACAGTCATTTTCAATAGGAATTACCTGTGACATAAAAGCACATAACAGTGGGATCTAATATCTTTGCACTTTTACTTACTGTTAAGTAACTAATGTTGTAAAGGTCTAAAAGGATTGTATAAAGAGCTGATGTATTTTTTAATTCTTGCCTGTCTGTGAGACTGCACGCCAGTCACAGATAGACTTTACGTGGAGAGGTTTGTCTATTGTTTCATATTGGAAGAGGATTCGTTCACAAGGAATGCTTTAACCAGGAAAACGAAAGCCACAAGGGAAAAGCAGTTTAATTTCCATCATTCTTGGGGGCACTTGCCAATAACTGAGAATTATATATGCTGTATCAAAATGAGTCCTTAAAGGACCTTGGGACAATTACCACTACAGCAAAGTCATTTCATGGCTTCCTTCAGTTTTGGAAACGTGCTGGCTTCTGGCAACCTTGACTGAGTCCCTTCTGGGCATTTGAGTCACTCTTGCCTTTAATTTCCTTTCCAGTAGGGAATAATTTCCTTGATCAGACTGCTGTTGATACTTACTAACTCCATCAGATGATTTAACCATCAAGCGTGGTTTAACCTGCACTTTTAGGTGGTGTTTTAAATTGGACCAGTTTCTCCTTCATCTTCAACAAGTTCAGGTAATTTAAATTATACTGAAATTAAGTTGTTGCAATCAAGCTGAGCACAGAGTTTCTGTACAGCTGCTGACCCATAGCTGCCTGCTTATTTCTCAATAATGCAGCTCCTCACAGTTAGACTGGCTGAGAGGGACTATTTACATAATGTCTGCACGGCTGTTGCTCGGTAGCCAGAGACAGCCACCGATCCCCCTTCTCCAGTAGGCCGAGGGCCACTGGAGTAGAAGGATTTGCATAATCACTGTGTGGTTACTTCTCGGTAAACGTACAGTGATTTTCCATTCCCCCTGGTGTTGTGCTGAAAACTCCCAAATCAGATGTCTGTAACATAAATGGCCGCAGCAAAATGGATACCTACATATTTAACTTGCTCGTCTTGTCCCACTCCCTTTGCATTGCTGACTCTTTCCAACAGGATGTATTAATTTAAAAGCGAGCATATTTCTGATAAATGGAAAGGGGAATAAGAGCCTTTCTTGAAGATATATTAAGGAGAGCATACTGCTAGGGGAATGGACAGTTCAAAGAAGGTGGATTTGGGGATGAGGAAATCCTGAGGCCAAAGCCTACTACAGGGAAGTTGTTAATAGTCAAAGGAATTCTCACGGGAGTTGAGCGCAGGCTGCGTGCCCTGGCTAGAGGAGCTAAGTTTTCTCTGTTCACAGATACCTTGACAAATTTTATTCTCTGAATTCCACGGTTCTCCTCCATGCTGAATAACTGATTTGAGGGATCATGGTCTTCTCAATGTACTTGATTTTTCAGAACTCTCTGCTAAATGGCATTCCTTGGCATAATCCTTGGTAGGTTGTAGAGCTGTAATTCTTTGTGTACACTGGACAGCGTAACTGCTGCTAGATCTGATTGTGTACATAGATGTTTCTGTTCCGTACTTGGCTTAGCATTTATCTAAGAAGGCTCAAAAATATTTAAGTAAAACTGAAGAGATATTATTTACTCTTTCAAATCAATGTTCCAAAGACAAATGAATCTCCCTTGTGACAGAAGTATCTATGGAAGTATGTGTATGCACATATGCACTAGTCCTTTGTGCTTGGGGTGGATACCTCTTGATGGTCCAGACTTTCATAAACTGAGTGAGGATCATGGTGAAGCTGTCAGACAGATAAGTACTTAGGCAGGTTTAAGGAAATGTGGGATTTCCAAGGCAGAGCGCACACATCTCTTGAGGAATCCATTTTCCACTGTTAAACATATTGGATTATGGGCAGTCTTGTTTAGAAGTGACTCCTCTGTCTCCTTGCCAACTCCCACTCTACCAGCATCTAGTGCTGAACAAGCGAGCAGTAAATCATGAGCTCTCCCTTCCTCCAGGTCACTCGGAGACCTGTGTGGTCCCTAGGATGATATTAGAATCTGCGTTATATTCTGAAGTCGTCATTACATCCTTTTCTTAAAATCGAAGCCTGCATATATGTATGTCTGTGCGTGTGTATGTGACTAAAGAAGTTAATGTGCTTTCCTAAGCAGTGAAGCCTGACCTTGTCCTGTCGTGGGGCAGTGAAATGACAAATCATCTCATCAGCTAGGTTATCCAGTTATGACCACGCTGAAAAATGAAGGCTTCTGCTTTGGTTAATGACTAAATGTGGGTGCCTCTAACCCCCTGGCAGAAGAGATTGATAGCCTGGTGTCCCCAGCCCCACATCAGCGTCCCATCTTCTTCTGTCACCTCTCCAAACACTGAGAAATACCCGTGACTTATTTTTACAGCGGTACGTTATCACATTCGGCTTTCACTGCTCAAAATGTATCAATGCCGCAGGATTCCTGGATCAGAGAATCGAAAAGGGTTCCCCAGTGGTCCCAGCAGTAAAAGGCTTCTGCCGCTGCCGTGCGCAGAGGTGACCTGTATCTGCGGAGGCGTTTTCAGACAAGCATGCAAAATGGACTTGGAGCTTGCGTGTGTGTGTTTGGAGCTTAAAAGAGCAGGAGCTTTCTGTTCTTTCTATTATATTTAATGGAAAGGGTGGAGGAAGGGTAGAGGCACCTCACCGCCAGGTGCAGTCACTGGTGGATTTTGGGATAAGGTTGGCCATGGGGAGAAGCTCCTGTGTAGCCCCTTGCAGTCCCTCTAAGGACTCTGCTGGGCAGCGTAGCGCCGTGGCGTGCTGCAGACCTGCAGGCAAGCAGGGTGCGAGCAGGCAGCGCTGTGCAGAATTATCGCCCGGCACCCCGAAAGCCGCGTGTCTGCGCTGCCTTGGCGCTGCGCAGAGCGGCCGGCTGAGTGACGCAGCGTTACCGCTGCTGGCTGCGGCTCTTCCTGCGTGCGAGCGCCGCGCTCTCTGCGCCACGCTGCAGCGCGCGGGGCAGACGCGCTCACAAGCGCCTCTGGGGACCCGGGGGTAACACCTTACTAGCCTGGGAAATGTCGTTTGGACGTAGCTAATGATTTTTTTTTTTTTTTTCCCCTCCCCACTAAGCTGCCGCTCAGCGAGCGCTAGGGGTCGACTCTCTTAAATCCAGGGCCTTCGGGATGTCTCAGCTGGCTGCCCCAAATCGATAGCCGCTTACGACTCTCCTGCATCGTTGCGGTGGGCGAGCTTGCAGCTCCCTCAGCGCCAGCTCTATTTACTGTGCAAAACAACGTAGGAGCGTGTGGCGGGCTAGGTCGCAAATCCTGGCTTTCCTGGGTTGGCGGGGTGGGGGGGGGTGCCGCAGGGGGAGGCGGGAGCCGCGCGCCATCCCACGCCGCCACCGCCACCGCCTCCTTGGCTGCAGCTGACATCACCAGCCCCGGCCGTCATTGGCCGCGCTCCTGTTTTGTGCAGCTGGGGCTTTCGCTTTGGTCAAGCCTCACGTTTGGTGTCTGCATCGCACGAGCTGACAAATAAAAATATGATTAGAGAAAGTGCCCCGTGGCAAACCTTATTACGGCTTCAGAGATAACAGATAATGCCAATTACTGCACAGGGCGGTGGTGACACTGAGAGGAAATCCCCTGCGGTAATGAGCAGCCAGATTATTATTTCATTTTATTTTTATTTTGGTTGGTTTCATTTTGTTTTTGGTGGGTTTTTTTTTTTTCCTGAGCATGCACGAGAGGGGTTAAGGCAGGTTCTTTATGAATATTGATAAATGACAATTATGAGGGCCTTTTCTCCTTTCATTGCCTGGGGCTGTGCCTGCTCAAGTACGCGCAACGCTCCTGCTGAAGTCTGTCTGTATGTGCACGGGGGGGGGGCGACTTGGAGGGGTTACGGCAATGAAGAAGAGCTTTGTTTGAGTTTGCCTTGTGTTCTTCCCATCAGTGCAGGGAGGAAAAAGGCTATTTATAAGATAATGCTTCAAGATTTCACAGTGGAAGCACCAAAATCTCTAGTGAGATTACTGCAGGCTGGAGCTGCAGAACGCTGTCAATAAAGGAAGCACGCTCGTAGGGAGAAATCTGGGATATCCGCAAGAAACAGAGAAAGCCAAAGAGTGCCAAGTGTCCTGAGAAACCTGTTCTGTCGGAAGGGTGACCTGTGTCACCCTTCTAGTGACTCTTGCTTTGCCTTGCTTCATTTGTAAGAAGTATGTTACACTGTTCTGCCAGGATAGTCTATCAAATACCTAAGATTGCAGCAGCTGGACACATTGAAATCATAACTGAAAGCCTCCAAATGTGCAATAGGTCTAGAAATTGTGGAATTTAATAAGGCTGTTTTCTTTTGCTTTGCATTGTGGTCCTTCAGTCTTTAGGCTTTCGGATTTGCTTTCAGAACAGTATGAGTTAGCAAGATACCTTTTCTCCCTAATGAAAGCTGAGATTCCCCAATAATTGCCTAAATCTGGGAATTTCAGATTTATGATTGAGATTCACTCTAAAAAGTCAAGAATTTTCAGGTTTCACTTGTACAGCAAATTGGAGGATCAAGTACAGCAGCTGCAGTGCCAAAGGCAAAATAACCAGCTCCGCTTAAGTCAGAGGGCATGTATTTAAAAAAAAATTTTTTTTAGATATATGATCCACTGGAGATGCAAAAAATGGGAAATTCTTGTTGTAGGCATAACCAGGTGACATTCTTTGGCAAGTGCAATAGCGGTGATCAGATCTGACAGTCTATTTTGGCTTTGAAATATATAAAAATAGGGTTTTGAGGTGAGGTTTATGGGGAGGGGCAATATATTTTAATAGAACAGCAGAAATAATTGCAGAAGAGCAATGTTTTAGGCATCCAAGCCCTTCTTCAGGACTCTTGATGTGTTTATAGAAGATGTCCTTTTTTCTAGCCACCACTATATTTACTTGTTCTGCAGAATTCTGTGAAAGCTTGCTAAATGTGAGCATAGCAACCATGACTCTAAACAAAGATTCTTCTGTAGATAGATATAAGTTGCACATTCACATCTCATTTCCAGAAGCAAGCGAAAAATGAGATGAAAGACTTTCTGCTTATAAAAATTAAAAATATTGCTTCTTGTACTATTAATCATTACTGATAAATTATTTGTGTCACATCAAGCTTGTGCTGAGCACTTTTAAGAGACATACTGCAGAAAATTATTCTGTGGTCTGGCCCTGCTGGGAGTTAGGGGTCAGTAAGAAAAGCATTTGCAAAGTAGCCAACAATTTGATTATTACAAATGACCTGTAACTACTCCAATTAGGAGGTTTCTTGTGTTAGAAATCCGTGACCTACAACGTGTTGTCATAGAAACTGATATAAATGTTTCAGCTCAAAAATCACTTTAAAATAAT
Organism: Struthio camelus; assembly: GCF_040807025.1. NCBI lineage: Eukaryota > Metazoa > Chordata > Aves > Struthioniformes > Struthionidae > Struthio > Struthio camelus. The sequence continues at coordinate 17,632,438 of NC_090946.1, forward strand.
GGATTAGTTCATCATCTTGTACCAGGTGACATAGCTTCTTTGAATCCAATATCCTAAGTCTACCTCTGCGCCTCTCTCTCTCTCTCTCTCTCTCTCTCTCATATGCTACAAGGGAATTGTAGAGTCTTTTAAGAAAGGGATGTTGCAGAGTGTCTGAGAGCATGTGCTTTCCCTGGCACATCTTGCTTAATGGCTCCCTTTCACTCCCGCTCTCCCACTCCTTTCGAATGGCTTCTCTACGCAGGTTCATGGGGCCAACTTCTTACGCCGTTGTCTTGGTTGAGGAGCTCTGGGCAGTCTCTTGCCACCCTGGATCAGGGATATGCAGACTTTCTTCTGCAGTGCTGTGCTGCGTTTCTCTCTCAAATTCCTTCTCAGCATATGCAGGGCTCAATAGGAAAGTTTGCCCTGTTTGTCACTAAAGAAGCTGCTTTCTTCTATTCTGATTTTTCAGCCATGTGGTAAAGCCCCTACAGCGTTAGAGCCTTTAGAACAATGAAAGGGTAACGAGTCCTCTGCTCACCTGCAGAGAAAGGAGTTGATGCGGTCATATAAGACATGGAGAGCTGGAGAGATCAGCTGGAATGGGACCAAATTAAATGCATTTACTCTGCAATGTTCCATTAATGCCAAGTAATTACCACATACAGTGGGATTTTTGTTTTGTTTTGTTTTGTTTCATTCTGGCACGAGAGAATTCTTTTCAAATATGAATGTGTGAGGCTGTCCGGGCTGCTGGGCTCTTAGGTAAATTATAACAAGCCTTCCCTATTCCCATATGTTCCTCTCCCTTCCTTCTGGCGTTTGAAAAGCTAGCATTGTGAAGATGGGAAATGCGAATGCAGAGAGAAAGTCTCATTCCCAGTGGCAATTATGTGAGTTCTGCTCTTCTGGTCCAGGCTCCTGGCCTCAGTTCTGTCCCGAAGTTGCTGCTTCCGCAAATACAAAGGGCTCCTAAGATGGAATAGCAGAGCAATGTCCTAGCTAGACAAAAATTTTCACCTGGGGCAGAGAACTGTTTTTTGGTTAAATGTGCAAGCACGGCTTGGTCGCACTGGCACCCTGATCTCTGAGTGGGGTCTGCAGTTGCCGCCACACTACAGAAAAATACTCACGGCTTCCATGAAATTCCTGTGCTAACCATCCGTATCTGGTCCCTAGGACCTGTATGGAAAGAGGGATGGGGAAGGGAAAGAAAGATGCAAAACTCACCTATGGTAGTTCTTTTATTTTAGGGCCCAATTCAAGTCAGCAATGAATGTATAGCTTTTTGAGAGAGTCCTCACTGCCTCCTCTCTGCTGAATGGGCTGGGGTGAAGCTGATGATGTTCCTTGGTATTATTTTGGTGAGTGTCTGTAGAGGCAGTGGGAGGGAACCCTCTGAGGTCTGTTGCTGTTCCATAATTCCTTTCACACATACTGTCCCAGTCCCGCAGGTCCCAACTTCAGGCTTTCAAAATACTGTCTGGACCTCTGCGTACAGACTGGTATCAGCCCGGGTAGATAGATGCAGGTGGATAATTCATGGGAAGGCATCCCACAGTGCAGCGAGATTGAAGCCTACTCTGCACCAGTAGCCACATCCTTTCCTGTCTCTCTCACTATGGCCCTCCAGTAAAATACACTGACAAAATTATTTGCCACTTTATAGGAACCTCATCTTTCCACTTGACCGTCCCTTAAACCCAAGCCTAAAAATGTTCGTGTTTTAGATTCCACCTGATGGGAAGACAGGATAGCATAGGGAGAAAGAGGCTTCCTTCCTTGGTGAATACTGTACCCATTTTCAGTAGTGTCACCCCTGTTCTTTCACTGTCTCTCAGCAGGCTGGGAGGGTGGCTGGTTCAGGGTACATATACTTCTCAAGCCAGGGCCTGTGGCAGGTCTGCAAAGGTCAGTGACTTCGAGGCATGGAAGGGCAGCATTTTTGCATTTCCTTTTGCTGCACCATTTTCCTGAAATGTTTTGTAACAAACAGGCATCTATGTTGGAGAAACACTTTTGGACTTCCTGTGTTTAGGTCATGCTGTGCCTCGATCACTGGATCTCTCAGCTAAAATCAAACAGCAGGATCTTTAGTGGCAATTTTGAAGTGAGGTATTAACGTTGGCACAGTTCCTAAAGAAACAGTCTGTACCCCTGACATTAGTTGGCTTCCTTCCTGACTTTACCAGCTAACAGGCCACAGGCTGAACGGGCAAAGGGAAGGGCCACCACCACGGAGGAGAAGGGTTCCTGCAGTTCAAATCCAGCCGTTTTGAACAGCTGTTCCAATAAGCTAGCTCTCTTCTACAAGTTCTAATCTTTCTGGGTGTAAAAGGCACACGTCAGCAATATGCCTGCTATGGAACGAACATGTATGATTTCAGCCTGTGCTCCTCTTCAAGAACAAGGTAACAGGCACAATCAGCAGCACCCTCAGCTTCTGCACCAGATATCTGGTTAGCAATTGGCCAGGAGCAGTCACTGAAACTGAAAAACGACCACAGCCACTGAAAAACCAGCTGCAGCAGAAGGATATGCGTTCAGCTGAAGCTTTGGGGGAGTTTCTCGTTACCCAGTATCAAGCAAGCACTGCTTGCTTTACAGGGAACTGTTGCTTGCTACTGTGTCCTAGTCCTCAGGCAGGAGAACTTGAATGCATCTCCCCAGTTGGATTAAGTCTTCCCAGCACCTAGTAAACAAAACCGGTTGTAAGATGAGAACTGTCCAGGATGGCAGCTGGAGGAAAGATTAAATTTTGCACTACTGCCTCATTAGTGTCCAGCTTCCCTGGCTTGTCTTAGGACTGTGGCTTTTCACTCCATTTCACTCTGGGGCTGGGACTTGTTCGGATTTGGCAGATGTTGACAATCTAGCATTTGTCAGGGGCCGCTGTCCTTGGTAATGGCGTTCAGGAGTTCTTTTTTCTTGACCCTTAACTGTTCATTCACTGCCTTTGGAACATTTGCTTGTCGCTCGTCTCGTTTGACGTTTTTGTCAAACAGGTATGACTGTCTTGGTTTTTATTTCATGGCAGATAAGTCTTCTGTCTCCAGTTACATCAAAACTTTGATTGCTATGAGAAGGATAGATTTTATAAAGCACCATTTGCTTTCTCAGATAAAAATATTCACAATACTGAATCATACTGCTCAAATAGCTACTGGATCATTTGCCCTTGGTTAACAAGACACATGACAGCTTTAACATGCAGGATTCATCATGTTTATACAAAAATGAAGATCATATTTTATACTCTTTAAAAAAGGAAGGGAGAAGGAGTCATAGGACCCAGTGGTAAGGTAAATGACCTGTATCTGTTTTGAATGTGTGCTCTTTTGCTGGAAGTCTCAGTTAGAAATATCTGTTTACATTCCCCAAGCGTCTTGCTACAGCATGCTTTGGTTTTACGTAAAGTTAGCCTACATTATTTAGAAGTTGTCTGTATTTAATCATTCCAGACTTCTGTTCAGATCCGAGGGGATAATTTCCAAGACATTGTCATGATTCTTATATTTCTGTGGGAGGGCAGAGAATGGCCACCTCTACAGGGACGTAAAGGTAGAGTTACGCTTGTGTATGTGAGGAGTGCTACGTTTACATCTTATAAAGTGAAAGAGAAAATGGCATAAGGCTGAATTCTAGTCAGTGGACTAGGTTATTAGGATAATAGGACTAGGTTATTGGTCTTTTACTGATTTTAGTTTCTAGTCAGGGTAACTGTTTTGAGTGAATCACTGTTGCAAATGACTGTTGTTTGTCTAACACTCACACATGTCATCAGCCAGCAGTTTCCCACAGTCTTCTGTTCTGACTGGTTACTCAAACTGGTGGTTGTGTCTGGAAAAAGATTTAAGCTCTTGGATTTGGACCTTTCATCAGCAAGGCATCAAAGACACATTTTGCCTGCTCATAAGCAGAAGCAATAGATGAGCTTCTTTTTCAGTCTACCTAGTTCAAATTGGTTCCTCATCCTTTTGATTCCTGAAGAGTTAGAAATAAATAGCAAAAAAAGCAAAATAATCCCAAATTTTGAATGAGATTTTTGTCTCTGGAAAAAAAAATCGAAAGGTAGCAGTTGTATAAAAGCACCTGAGCTCAGAGGAGGAGAGGCAGGTGCACAGTGGTCTTGGCAGTGCATAGTGCAAGTTAATAAATTGGACAATGTGCGGTACTTTTGATTTAAAGCAGAAGTTGCCATCCTGCAGGTAGCAACTGCCTGGCTCTTTCCACGTTGCCAAATAGGAAGAGTCAAGCTTTGCCTGAAAGGAAGGAAAGGACACTGTTGACCCCCTCAGTTACAGGCAGTGTTGGATTCAAGGGATTTCTCCATCCCTAATTGCTGATTGCCTGAAATAATTTGAAAGCCATATGTCTATTTAAGCAACACTTAATAGGGATTTTATGGGGTAGTGCTTACACCAAGTATGTTTTTTGCCTCTGGATAGCAGTCATTTTGTTTCCGGTTGTTGACAGCATATATTGATGGTGTTCACTCCTACCTTAAGGAACTGTCGTATAATAGAGTATATCAGCCCTAAATCCAAGATGAAATTCTCCTGCCCAGTTGCCATGGTCTCTCCCTCAACTTGTGTTGAGATCATTGAGATGAAGCTGTTCATTTCCTTATTAGGGCACTGCAAGCTCAAGCCTCACATGCATCAGGAATGGACGTTTGGGAGATGGTTTAAGTATTGCAAAGATTGGATCTTGGATATGTGTATTCTCCTGTCTGGGACAGGAAGAAAAATGAAGTCAATTAAAATATAAAAGGTTGGGCACTATGCTGGATAAAGAACAAATCTTGGAGTGGGAAAGATGCCCTGGATAATTTAACTCACATTTTAATCCTTCCATCCTTCCTTTACAGCCACAGGGACTTAAAACCAGAAAACCTTCTGTTGGATGAAAAGAACAACATCCGGATAGCAGACTTTGGGATGGCGTCACTGCAGGTTGGGGACAGCTTGTTAGAAACCAGTTGCGGGTGAGTGTCCTAGAATTATTGCAGAAATCAATGATGGATTCCAAACACAACAGTTGTCTACAGTAGGGGTTTTGATGGAGGCCTGTAGACTTACGCCATGCACCATCACTTCCCAGTAAAGTAATAAATTAATATATAGTGCATAAGATAGCTAAAAGGTTTTTATAAGAGCCTAACACCGAAAAGCAGGCCTCTGACATTGTCACACATGGATATAGAAATGAAAGCATTCAAGCCTGGATTCATCTGCAAACGTTGGCTTGTGTTAGCTTTCACTGGCTGTATGTTATTTAGAAAGTGAAAGCGGGAGTGGTGGTATTTTAAGAAGAGGCTTTAAAAATATTAATGAGTGGAGGAAGAAAAAAGAACGTAAGGAATTGGGACTTGAATTTGCATGTTGTGTTCAGACTGCCTGCTTGCATCTCTGTTACCGCTCCATGCTGCTTGGCTGCTGGCTCACGTGCAGGATCGGCAGGGAGGCAGCAGGGTCTTTGGCAGTTAGAAGCAGGGCATGAACGCAGATACCTAGGAGAATGCTTGGAGAAATATTGCAGGGGTGGTCTAGCAACATTTCTGGCTTAATTCAGTTGCCAACGAGATCTTCCTAGGACTTTCTGGGGGAGCCTGCAATGCCACAGCTGTGCAAAGCCTGGGTGCTGGGGCACAGCCGGCAGTGCATGCCAGCAGCACTGCTATGCTATGGTGCCCCGCGCAGCCAGGTGGGGGGGCCTGCTGTGGCCAGGGTGGCTGGCAGGGGTGGCTGCTGCTGACCGCTACCCAGCTTTTAACTGTACCTGAATGGTTGTAACAGTGAACTCAAGAGCCTGGAATTACAGCCGGTGCCGGCACATTTGCACCTCCTTCCCTGCAGACCTATGCTTCTTGGCCCTGGGTAGTGGGAATCTGATGGGGCCAGCCTCAGTCTGTTGCAGTCGATGTTTTTCCAGTCTGTACCCAGCGCCAAGTTAGCTCAGGGTAGACATGGAGCCATCCTGGTTCCCCGTGCAGCCCAGCCACTGCCTCTTAGTCCTGAGCTGTACCTTTTCCATTTTCCAAGTCTTGAATAAGGGATTGAAAAATTGTTTGAAGTTCATGATGTGATCACATGCTGGTTGATGAATACGCTAAGGCCCACCAGTTCCTTTCCGTCTCTGTGCTAAGTCAAGATTTGAACTCTTAGCAGCACAGACGAGAAGGAAGAAGCTATGAGTCTGCACATTGTCACAGCCTCTTTCAAACCTCCTCTCTCCACTGGGAAATGAGGTCTTCGCTGCAGTTATTATAAAGTCTCTATACGCTTTAAAGAAAATCTCCTTTCCTTCCCTGATAAAAAAACCAACAAAAAATAAGAAAGAACCCAATCTCGTATTGCCCTGGAGGTTCCTTCAAACTCCTAGGGGACCTCTCAGTGGGGTTACAATTCTTGTTAGCAGAGGACTCTGTCATCTAGGTCTAGAGTCTCAAAGGGAGCCTACCTGTCCTTAAGCAGTGCTGGAATTCAAACCTCCGTGGTTCAAGCAGAGCCGGCCCGCACACTGCAGCATCAAAACGCGCTAATAAAGAAGTCAATGGCACGGAAGGGACGTGCCTGTAATAAACAGAACACGGCAGCAGCACTGTGATCTCCTGCCTTGCAGATGCATTTTAAGTATGGTGCCAATCACTAGGCCTCCATGTGAGCTATTACACCACTTCATTAATTCTCCTGGCATGGAGCCCAGCATGGCTGATACTGGTGCCTTGTGATGTATCTGGTTTGGGGGGTGAAGGGAGGAAGGAAGGAAGGAGTGTGTAACAATATGACACACTTCACAAAGGAAGGCAATCAAGTTCTGACTCCCCTTCCCCTGGAGCACACAGTAACCAACCTCAGAGCTTTTCAAAGCAACGGTTTTACCTTCCCTTGTAGTTGGGGCTTTCAGCTAGCATGAAAAGGAACAAAACAGATTGAATCATGGCTGAGATACTGAGCTTTAATGAGATGTTCCTCCATGCACCCAGAAGTTAATTTCCAGAATGGTTTTATCTGTGCCGTGAACACTGATAATGAGATGAAACTGTAACGTTTCCATTGACAGTCATGCGAGGAGTCTCCAGGTATTTCTGTCAGTCAGAGTGGGAGGATCGGATGGGGTTTAGCAATGTGATGCAACTAACTTTCTGTCAGTACAGCAGAGCAGTTAGAGCGCAGTCAAAAATGCTTTTCCATCCAAAGAGAACTGCTAAGTATAGTCCAAAGTTTGGATAGGCTTTAGGTCACCACAGAGTCTTGAGTGACCTCAAGAAGATATTTATGTAGCCTGAAATAGCAGTATTGCATACCTCAGAGTTAGTGTTTGGTGGGTGCTACTCATTAGATCAGCACAGTTTTCTGCAGCACTGATGGCTAGCTACCAGGAGGAGATGATAAAAGCTCGGTCTAGCCATGTTTGTTGGAGAACACGGAGAAGCGTTAGGGATGGACTTGCTGTTTCATTGACATAATTTGTCATTGACAGACTGCAAGTCAGGCCTTGGTTGCAATAAATCCCCATTACTGGAAACACAGCAAGGGAGTCTTCTGGAGGGATGGTCCTTGAAGTGCCAAGGTTGGACAGCAAGTCTTTGCATCCCTCCAGGAGCAGGCAAGGTCTGTGAGCAAACAACTGACAATGCCTGAAGTGAGAGCACGGTAGGATGCTGCTTCTATTAGTTCAGATCTCTTCAGATCTCTTCAGTTCAGACGTGCTGGGACACTCCCCCATCGCTTTTCATAGCCATTCCTCCCAGCATGCTGTCTGGCAATGTTCTAGAAAGATGAGATTTGTCCAATCCATCCTGGCTTGTCACTTGGCAAGAGGAATGAGTGTCTTAGGGTTAAATCTCTGGACTGGGACCCAGGAGATCTGAGCTTGATTTCTGTCTTCGCTAAAGGCGTTCAGGGTGGCCTTGGACAAGGCACATTATCTTTCCGTGCTTCTCTCTTCCATTTTAACAAGTAATTGCACTGCCTAAGTCACTCTGAACATAAATTGCAGTCAGTCCTATAGGAGTCTTGGAAAGTAGGAAGGGTTGGAAGATTCCCTGGACCTTGTTCCCCTGTCTTGAACTAAGAGGTCTCATGGTAAAGTGAAGAGTTGAAAGGGGATACTGTTGAGCTACAGTTATTGGGCGTTTATGATGCTTTTTCCTAATTCCCTGTTGTTCCCTATTGTGTCCTGGAAATGTGGCAAAATACATTTTCACCATCTCCTCGCTTCTCTCCATTTCACTCATCTGAGCGTCGAAACACTTGAGTCCCTTGTGGAAGGAGATTGTTGTAGGCTGTCTGGTGATTGGGAACTCATCAGTGGTGATAGTCTCTGTGCTGCCTGCCTCCAGATCTCTCTATCCCAAACAAACACGAGCTGAGGCAAAGCTGACATGTAAATGTAGCTCGCCCCCATGCCAGACCCAATCCCTGTAGAGGCAGTCAGTACAGAGACTGACACCACTGCTGACAGGCCCACAATTAACCTTCCTGTATGCGGCAGTTCCCCCATATCAGTGTCTCCATAGGGAATCCCTGGCCTGATCCAGAAAGCTGGTGCGTGTGGGAAGAACAGGGATGATTATGGCCTGTAATTTTATTGAGAAGAAAGCCAGGGGTATAACGGAGGAAGAGAAAACCGCAACTTCAAACCCCTGCAGCCAATTCCTCTGCCCACAGCTCGCCCGCTAGGCAATTCCTAGCAACACTTTGCAGACCCGTAGACTGCCCGGATCTATCAAAAAAGCACATGTTCTCGTTAGGATTGATTATTGGTTCTTTTTCAGTTCAAGGCATTTATAACAGCCAGGGCACTGTGCGTTTGTTAGAGGAGCTAGCAGAGACCACCTATCTCCTGATGCCTGTACATCTGTATTTGGTGTTTTGCCACGCTTGTGATGAGGAGGTAAATCAGGTTAGCGATGTTTGGTTGCCACACACCCCGGTTTCCTAGAACCATTTCTGATTTGAATAAATCTATTACATGATGCTGTGTGTATTTCCTTCCTCTTTATACACTTGTGTAGATAAACGTGCATATATTTAAAACCTATGTAAGTATCCTATATCCAGATATCGGTAGGTTTGCAAATTATACTCTCAAAGTTGAGAAATGGCAGAATTAGTATGTCTTAACCCACCTCACCAAGAGTTTCCATTCCGAGCACACTGCTCCTGTCTCTTTCCCTGATTTTCACTCTCCTTTGCTGACCTCCCAGTCATCTTTGCTCCATATTGGGCCCTAAGTCCCAGATCATTTTCTCTTTTTCAATAGGTTCCAGCTCTAGTTTCTGCTTCTTGGTTGTCCTAGGCCGTTGCTCTCAATCCTAGTTCTAGTTCCTCTTATTTTTGCACTCAGTTGGGGGTTCTTTGTTTTAATGTTTGGTACCTTGTGATAACGCCAGCCAGAGCAGCTCACAGTATCAGTTTCAGGAAAAAAGTTCCTTGGTGAAGTATGACCAGTGCAAGTAGAATTTTTATCCTGCTGCTCTAGAGAGTTTATACTAGTAGATACAAACTGCACTTTTCCAGAAGCTATGCTTGAGTAAATTTTTGCAGAGAATGCGAACAAATATTCGAGTCTTCTCTTCACCTTTGAGGGTGCTAGAAATTTTCCTTTTTTATGGGAAAAACACATTTAATGTAAATTAGACTTAAATAGTGGAAATGTTTTGGTCAAAGGGTTCATATGCTCATGTGCAACAGTCATTCACACACAAGCATGAAACTGTCTGAGGCAGCAAGGAAAACTGGTGGTAAGTCATAAGCAGCTTAAAACGAGGATTGCAAAGGGAAACCTTAGTAATAAATATTAACACCAGTCTCACCTATAATACATCCCAAAGACTATTAAAAGAGCTTTAAGTTTGCAAAGTCAAACACTGGAAATTTGTGTAAGATGTGCTACTTTTAAGGTTGCCAATATAATATTAGCTTGGCCCCAAACTGCTTGTACACATTAGAATACAGTCATTAATTACAAGCTTGTACAGCTTTTTTTCTCCAAATCTTTGCCTCATGGGGTGTTTGGATGGTGTTTTTTTGAGTGAGTAGCTATCTAATGTTTGATTTATCCTCATCATTCATTGTGTAGACCCATTCATAATTTCTGCTCGCCACATTCAAGCCTTGCTGTGAATTCTAGGTAGGATTTTCATCGTAGTGTCTTAGGTTTACAAATACTAATTACATTGTTTTCATATCAACTCTGTGATGTTAGTCTTGTTATCTCCATTTATATGAGGACATCTGATTCTCAGAAATGAAAGTCAAAATGATCAGCCAGTTTTGAGTGCCCAGTTTGAAACTCTGGGGCCTGATACTTCAGAATACTTAGTATTTGATAATAGTCCTTTATTTTGAAAGCAGAGTGCCTACTGACTGCAGCTGCTGGTCTAAGTGCTTATAAATACTGTAAATCAAACCTCAGATGTATCACATTGTGATTTTGAAAAGTGAGGAACCTGCAAGTCGTGATTATCTGTGAATGGCTCAGTTTAAGGTACCTGTTCATTTTTACAGAGGGATTCTGTAGCAGAGGCGGAGATAGACTTTGATTATCCGGTGTGTCATTCAGCAGCTTTTACCACAGGATTGTGCTTCATGACACTGAATTTCCCTTATTTTACTATAGACTTTCCAACTTCTGCCATAAATAAAAGAAAGGCATTATGGACTGCAACACATCCACTGCCCACCCTGGCTTACCCTCAGAGGAAAGTATAACCTGTTCAAGCTTCCTTTTAGCATTTCCTAACTTTTGAACACTTAACATTGCAATCTATGTCCTTTTAACATAGGGGTTTCTTTCATTTTTATAAATTAAATTTTTTTAAAGGATCCAAGTCTTAAATGATTTGAACTCATAAACTAATTAATGAACTGATTTGCAAATTCTCAGAGACTGTTTGTGCTTGAGAAATACACAGCTGTAAAATGGCTGAGGGCTAGACACTGAGTCTCATATAAAGTGTCTCACTGACACTTTCTCATATAAAGCTAAGTGACAGAGTTAAAGCTTAAATTGCAAAATAGCACTGAGCCTTAACTACAGCCACTACCTTAACTACAGCCTTACCTACCACTGCTACCTTAACTGTAGCCTGAACTACCAGCTGCTACTGGAACCTGTTTCCTCAGTCTTTCCTTGCGTTCCTTCCCTGTGTGATCTCTGCCTGTCGCTTCCTCCACTCAGCACGCTCTTATGTGTGTCCTTCTCCTGAAGAGCTCCCTTCATCTATTTTGCTACTCCTCTAGTTTTCCCCTTCATCTCAGCCCTTTGCTACCCAGCATGGAGGGAAAAGCAGAGGGAGCCTTTTGCACTGGTGGCTAGCTTTGGTCTCTGAAAGTCAGCTTGGAGATAGTGGTTATTGGTGGGGGGCGGTAAGGAACTCTAGCGTCTAAGCAGCAGCAAAAACATCAGCTAGGCACAAGAGGACTTCAGTGCACCTGTACTGCCTCCTTTATCAAGACAACTTCATGCACAAGAAAAATAGGCAGAAAGAGACCTCTTCTTCCTTCTCTACAGAAACACTGCCTCCAGCTGCAAGGCCTAAAAAATAGCACTCAAAGAGCTATTCCTTCTTCCCCAAATAGTACCGTCTTAAGGGATGGGACCAAAGGACCCTGACATGGGCACCCATCTTTAATGGGACCTGGGAACCTGTCAGGCAGTGTGAGTGCTGTCAGAAATCCAGTTTAATACCTGGCTTGCCACATGATGTAGAGGGATCGTAAGAACTCAACTTTCCCTTTGCTTCCTGATAAACCAGCTGCTTCTCTGGAAAAGCAGCTACCAGGTATTCACTGATAAATCCTACGTGGTCAATTGATTTTTGTGTGCACAGTGCAGGTCTCTTGTTACCTATGCAATGAGTCTGGTAGATCTGAATTGCTTGCAGAAGTGACAGACGCATCACATCTGCACTGCAGATATGACAGTGGTTGTCTCAGACCTACTGTAGCTGCACAGGATCTTGATGTGCACAGTAGCTACTTTTCTAATTTTTTAGGTTTGTAATGCTGAAATTCGGGGTAGTTATATCAAGGATATATGCATTTCTCTCTGAGTGAATGACTTATCTGTTAAAGATTGTCCTGGATTTCACCACTGCAACTTTGGCTTATTTGCTGTGGTTGAGATCCCACATATATGCTTTGATAAGGACCCCAAAAGTCCTTAGGTGACCGTGTCCAAGAGCCATAGCTGTGGCATGACCATTCAGAGAGCCCTTCCTGTTCCAGGCAGACTAGCTTGGGAAAATCAGCATCATCCTTCAAATAAACACTGCCAACATTGGCACTTCTTTGCAGCAGCACCTGCGGGCAGCAACTGCTTCTTGATCTTGCTGAGTGATATACTTATTTGTTATCAAGGGCAGATTGTGGCTTTTGCTGCACAGCGATGTAGCTGAAAGATGAGGCGATGGCCTAGGGGAAGAGGCAGGGAATGTCGCTTTGACACACATATATTGAATAATTAGTGATAAGAACCAAAGAAATATTCATGACTCTAAAGAAAGATAAACAGATTTTTGATTAAATTTCAGTTTTCTCTTTAAAGCAGTTGAAGTTGCCATGTGATTGGCAGCATGGAAATGAGTTTTCTATGGATTCTGGCTGGCTGGAGGATCCCATTTAGAGCTGTTAGCCAAGATAATGCTGCAGATACCTAGCTGCTGTGTGCTGGCAAAAATTCAGAATGGCTATGCCAGAAACCTGTGCTCTTTGGGCAGTTGCAGTGCAGCTGTTGAATGATTGAATTAGTCCAACCTGTTCTCTCCAAGCTTTATCCATGCAGCCTACCCAAAAATATATCCCAGGCCCACCAGACACTTTACTTCACTATTTACTTAGCTGGCTTAGCTTTGAATGAAAGTGTGGCCAGTTTCTTCTGTGGTTCCCTAGAACTTCTTTGCCATTTTTTGTTTTGTTGTTTGTTTGTTCTGTATTTTTTACATGATAGAAGGGGATATGTTATATGACAAGTTATATGATTGTATGAGAGTTTGAAGGATTTATTTCAGCGTTTGTCTGGCCATTCTCCTGGGTTTTCGCAGAGTTTCAGTGATGCCATGTAAGAAACCAAGCAGATTCTGTTGCACTCCAGCAGACATCAGGGAAGCATAACGCTTTAAGGGCATTTGCTGGTGGGACACATGAAAAGTTATGTACTTTTCCTGGGGTCTTCACGGCGCTTTCATTATTCTTCTTTCAAAGAGTATTACTATAGGAAGCTATCAAAGTGATTGTATTCCTCAGTATCCTTAAGAGTTCTGGAATCTGTCTCAGGTAGAGTCATGGTATGCAAACAAAAAGTCAGGAGCAATCTGTAAATTGAGATATTGACTCTTCCAGTGCACCGCAAATGGCATGTGCACCCAAACAACATTGTGCTGAAGGAGGCTGAACTATAGAGAGTACCGTGCAGGATTTGAGAAGTCTGGTTTAAGTTTCCAGCTCAGTAACAGATACCATCTGTAGCAGCCATTTATGTACCGTGTGTCTCGGTTCATCATCTGTAAAAAAGGCAGTGGTAGCATTGTACCTGACAGAAGCTAAAACGCGTCCAAGACTGAGAAACTTCGACACTGTTAGTGAGAGGAGCTCAACAGTTACCTAGATTGTGGCTTCGCTTCTTTGTTACCTCCTGATATGTTTTCCAATAAACCTAATGTGACTCAGCCATACAGAACACGTTAGAACTAATCTTTCTATTCTGAGGTGACTAAGTTGAGCAAACGTCCATGATCTGATGTAGTCTGTTCCTATACTCTCTTTATCACAAATTTTTTCCAAATTGAAAATTTGTGCGATGTGAACAAGTACATAACATAAGTAAGGGAGCCATTCAGTAGCTCACTCAGTGACCTCACTTTCTCTCCAGCAGTAGTCAGTGATGTGCTGCAAGTCCTCAAAATAACCCAGTGCTTAGTCAAGAAGCAATAATAGTACCATTACTGACTACTTTAGCTTTATTTCATTATTATTATTGTCATTGTGCTCTTCATTCCTGCAGAAGTTTTTGTCCTAAAATGTCAAAACATCGTACAAGTCCCAGTGAATTCAATCTTACAAAACTTTTGTGAGATTGTGAGAGAGAAAGCAGTAGTAGTATTGCTCCTGTTTTAGTCAGCAGAGCAGACTGATGGTGAGAGTCTGATCTCCTTTTTGAAACTGGGGCCAGATGCAACTTTTAAAAGATTTATCTTAAGTAACCTTTTTGAAGTTCCTGTGGCTGCCCGTGACAGAGCTGCCAAGAGAGCCCAGATAGTCTCTCCTATCCATTAGGCACAAGTCCATTCTTTCCAGTCTCCCGGAGCATCCTGGGACCAACTCTGTCTAGTTCTCTGAGAGAAGAGCCTGGTTTTCATTATCTGTTTTGATTCGCTAATCTAGTTTTATAAAATCTGGTCTAAATTAAGGTATTTGGGTGACTACTGAACAAAGAGGCCTGGTTAGAATACATATGATAACCTCATAAAGAGAAGGTTTCATTAAGTATTGTAGTAAACTTCCAAAGTTCCATCTTTCCTAAAATTTGTGAGATCTCAGTTGTGGATTCAATTACATTTATCTCTCCTTGCTTAAGCTTTGCTTTCAAGGTGGCTGCAGTCCCAAGCATATCTTGAGTTTATTAAGAAAGTCAGCCCAGAGCTGTGATACCAAAGCAGGACGTTCCATGCGCATGGGATGCTCTTTTGCGATAAGTGTAGTGTGCACGAAAATCTCACTGGGCGTTAATGTAGCATTGTAGCACAGAGATAACCTCACTGTGCTCCTGTTTTACTCATTGCGTTGTGAAACTGGTGTTGTCCAACTACATTTAGGTTTGTTGCCAGAAGCAAATGCTCAAATGAGTACAGGCTCAGTGACTGCTGGGAGGTGTCAGTATAAACGATAGTGAGATTTGCACGTGGGCCTCAGAGAGTTTGCATCCCTTTTACTTTGTCAAGCTGCCTTTAATGAAGGCTATAAAATAAATAGCCATGGTTATAATCTTTAGGGATTAAAATGATTACCTGGCAAGTTGAAGTAATTAACTGTTCTCAGCTAGGAATCAAGCCAGAGATATATGGGTGGAAGGATGTGAAAAGAATATATTAACTCAGTAAGTATTAGTGCTGCTGTCCGTCCTTTCTGTTTGGTTTTGTTTTGTTTTTTAAGGGAAAAAAAAAAACTCGTAGGTGGAAGTCATGCATTGACAGCTTTTATGACCACTGGAGTAACTGAGAGTAATCTTAGCAGGAGAGATACAAAGATACAAGACGTGGTTTAGATGTGTGTGCTTGGTCTGAAAACGTTTTTTTTTTTTTTTTTCTTCTCTGAAAGGCTATCCAGTGTATGCCTTCCTTTTAGTACGGGATTAGAGTTAGTAGGCCTGGAATTCTATATAATCATCTTCCCTTCCTTTCTAGCTTTTAAAAAATTCACAGTACTGTCATAGAATTTTGAATTATGCTGGTTCTTGAAGCCAGCCACTTTCCGAGTTTGTCTTAGAAGTGTGTTTTCATTAAGGTAAGGAAGAAAGTGCTGTTTTTTCCCACTTACATTCTGTAGAAGTGAGCCAGTCATCATCAAAATGGAAATTTGGATAATCCATAAATACCAGGCTCTCACACTCTCATTTCATGTGTTTTTTTTTCAGATCACCACATTATGCCTGCCCTGAAGTAATTCGGGTAAGTTGGTTAAAATCTGAGCGTACCTGTTAAAAATATGTCACTTATTGCATGTAGGCAGCTAGATCCTCTGTACACGAAACCTGTGCAAGGCAGACAGCTTTGGAAAGGACATAATGAATTTAACTGTGATTTTGCTTGTTTGGCTTGGCCTTCAATCAAGCCACATCAACAGTACAAGGGAAACTGTTCCTATGTTATTCTCGGGAATACCCTACGTGCCATGTGATCAGCCAGAACTACAGTAGCCTGATTTAACTTGATCTTTCCAAGGACTGCAGTCTCCTACACTTTCCCTTTGCTGTTATATCTGTCATTTCCACAGAAGAATAAGGGTTGGCTATCAGTGATGTTGCGGATTTCTGTTAAGCAATACAAACTATCCTTTCCCTCTACTCCCCCTTTGTCCTCTTACACTGAGTATCCAGGGGGTTCCAGGGGCCGGGATGCCTCCCTTTTGAAACATCGCATTAATATAAAGGTGAACTGGAAGAGTACAGAAGAGACTCTCAGGACAGTACTGCAAGTTCGCAAATAACATGACTGCTGACAAGCTCCCTGCAGAACCAATGAGGAGAAAAACAGCTTCTTGATGCACCTTGCACTCTGTTTAAGCACCAGTCCTAATCATTTTCACATCATAGACCATTCCTGCCCTGCTCCCCACTTCTGACCCTGTTCTTGCAGAACCCAGATAAAACTGTTAATAAAACTTCAATTAATGGGCTGTGTCGTGGCCTCCTAGTTGGGAAGATCTCCTTGGGAAGCAGGTGGATGAATTGAAATACAGGGTTTCCCATTCCCCTCTCTCTGGTTCTTCAAGGATAATGAATTCATTTACTAGTGAGCGCTCTTTTGAACTTCTGTGTCATTGTTGCGCAGGGAGAAAAATATGATGGAAGGAAAGCAGACGTCTGGAGCTGCGGAGTCATTTTATTTGCATTGCTAGTGGTGAGTCATCTTCCTTGCTATAGCCTTTAAAAAGAGAAATCCAAAAATGCTGCTGTATTTAATAGTGATTCTATTGACATCATGCATAGTTGGGTTTTTTTAGTTCCTCTGTTTTCTCAGTTGCATCCTTTCTTCTTATTTCTACATGAATCCCAAAGGAAAAGCTTGAAAAATATTTCACTGCTTCTTTGAAATGCTTCTGCCCTGCACAGCAGAGCATAGACAAGTGTCAAAGACTTGCCTCCCTTTTTTGCTGTGTTGTGATATTGCAGCACTTTAAAGAACCCCATTCAAAGCACATTGAAGTTTTTTGGCCCAAAAGGATGTGCAGGGTTACAAGTACACGATACAAGGAATGTCAGTCTTTCACAGTATGTAAATATATGTTTCAGTAGGTATATGCATACATTAAATGTAATATTTTATCAAGAGAAGAATTAAGTTCAACAATTTTGTTTCATGCAAGTATTGAGCTACATTTTAATTTAGCATACTTGAGAATATAAAATTGAGCCAAAAATATAAAGTTTAAATTAGTTTCCATCTGGCTTAGCAATACTTTCCTTAGTATTCCAAATGTAGTATCTCAGAACTTATCCTTGATTCAATCAAAGTTTATTCTCTGTAGAATTTATTCTGATTTACAGGAGGGATGTAAAATTCCCAAACATACAACAATCGGATGTCTGTATGAAAGCAGATGGGCTTGGCATTTGTTATGAAAGTCCATATTCCATCGTATAGGAATAATATAGGAATACGTCCATAAAATAGGAAAATATAGATTATCACATAAGCAAGGAATATATTACCATAGGCAGATTTAATAGTGTGTATGAGGATAGATTTAATATACCTGTTAATTTTTTTTATATCTAAAATAGTTCAGATGATCATCCACAGTTACAACATAACAAGCTTGAACTCAAATTTAGATCTCATTGTACATGTATTAATAAACCTAGTTACTAATTCTTCACTTAAACTTTTGATTTTGACAAAAGTACTTATTCACTGAAACTGTAAACCTTTTGCAGGAGTTAGATTCTGCTCATTATTTTTGCTTAAAACACTTGAAAATTATCATGGAGTCTTTTTTCAAGATTTATGCTGATAATTTAAAAAATGGCCAAAACCAAAATATCTTGAAATAAACTCAGTATGATGCTTTAAATCACCTTAACCAATTTTGCAAGGGAGGACTTTTAATTATCTCACAAAATATCAACTGGTCATCTCTTGCTCCTGAGCACATATTTTCATGGGTGATGAAATAGAACTATATAATGGGCTCTTAATACAGCTTCTCCAGTTTTAGGAAAAGAAGAAAGAAGGTGGCAAGATGGTTAGGATTTGTAGGAGGGAGCTTTTCCTTTTCCTGTCAAGATTTGGTGTCCCTCTGTTGCTGGGAAACATCTTCATCTGTTCCTACAAATATACATGAGCCTACAAAGCGGTTGAAATAAGTCTGTTACTGACAGAGCAGACATCTCTAGTTAATTTTGTCGGGACAGATCCTATGAAAAGTCCCAAGCTGTAATAGCAGGTGGTAGTAATAAAAGAACTGTGGTTGTTACCTTCAGGAAATGCCACCAAGCAGCCTTGCTGACTTCATCATGGATTAAATTGCATTAGCCCAAGTACTGAACTATCAGAATTGATTTTCCTTTAAGTCTGGAACAGTTAAGAGAAACTTGAGATAACTCGAGAGATTGGTTACAGAATATGGGGAGGCTCACTCTTTGAGACCGCCTGAATGAACAAACAAAAGGAAATAGTGCCCAAGAGCAGTTACCACCAGGTGGGCTTTCTCAGGCTTCTGCAAATGGAGCCGTTGGTCTCAGTAATCGATGTAGACCCAGGATTGATTATACAGGTGCAGTACTCACTGTAGTAAGAGCGATGCCAGCATTGACAAGTGGAAACTTCATTATCACAGCAGCTGACAGCTTGCAACTTCCCACAAACCTTCCTGGAAATCAAGGAAGCTCAGCACCAACTAGAATTATGCAGTGCAAGAGGGAAGTGAGACAGAATATCCAGGAAGACACAGGCTTGCTATAAAAGGAAATCAGCTTCAGTCAGTGGCGTTATCCTAAAGATTTCTTTTCTTTCTTTTCTTCTTTTTGTCCTTGCAGCAAGGATAGATCTTTTGCTGCTCTTTGTGGCAAGCTGATGATCTATTCAAAATGTAGATTTCAGCTGAAAAAACTCAAGGCATTCTTATAAGCGAGCTACCATAGGGAAGCAGTAGGAACTGATGACCTGGCTGCATCATGGGAATTGGATGGAATAGATTAAACAGGTAGAATATCTGCTGCTTCCAAAGGTCGATGTTGGTTAGGGTTTCTTTCAGCTATGTCACTCCATTGCCTCAAGAGAAAGAGGGTGTTCTTTAGTGAAAGTCTCTCAAATGCTGTTCACCTCCTTTTCAGCGTTTGCAATAAATGTGTCTCAGGAAGATTAGAAGTAAGGAGATGATAAACATTGCTGCGGTGAAAGTATGCCCAGGAGCAACACCAACTGATCAAAAGCTTGAGCTGAATTTAAGTGAATCCATGCATCTTTGGTGAATTTGCCTGGAAAGGCAATTTCATATTTTGTATTATGTTTTCTACCGGTATTCATTTTCTAATTAAAGGTTTAATAGAAAAAACTGTCCTCAGTTTTCGCCCCTATATTGGAGAAAATATAGCAGCACTAAGAAATTATTTGTTTTCAATGGATAAAAAGTGTGTTTCACTTTTTATAATAATTCAATATGAACTAATTTTCTCTTTTTTCCTATCCCTTATTATCTTTATCCTGACTTTTCTCCTTTTACCCTCTCCAACTCTCTTTCTCTCATCCCTCCTATCCACAATTCTGTCACATCCCTGCAGGGAGCCCTGCCATTCGATGACGACAACTTGCGGCAACTGTTGGAGAAGGTGAAACGTGGAGTGTTCCACATGCCACATTTTATCCCCCCAGATTGTCAGAACCTCTTGCGGGGGATGATTGAAGTGGATGCCTCGAAACGTCTCACGGTAAGAAGGCATTTGCTGCAAATCATGGGATAAAGACTTCATTTGTCATCTCGTTGTAGTTGTGGTTAACTGAGATAACTTGCTGATTTACTGCCATTCCTGTGCATTTCCTCCTAACAAAGAATGAAGGGAGTTGAAGAAGTCTTTAGGAAGAAGCTAGTTGCCTTTTCTTGTGAAGGATGAGGGCATATTACTTTTGTTTCTCTAACTTCATAATTCACCTTCGTAAGGAAATGGTGGACGTTTAGAGTAACTCCCTCACCATGTCATCACAGCGCAGCTGACATTTGCGCATTTTGGAGTCCACCCGAGTAGTGTGGTTCTCCTGGCTAATATACCAGCTTGTCAGGGACATGATATAACTGTTTGAAGGTCAGAACTGCTCGGACTGTTCCTTGAAGCTTTGCTTTTTAAAGGGCTAAGCTTTTCTTACATTTCTGACTAAAACTGTGGCTTCTCACTTGATGCCACTCAGCCTGCATTGTATTCTGTCCTGCATATGTTCTGCATTATCCTCCGGCAGCCTTCAGAGCAGGTGTCCTCTAACCTTCTAGTTCGTGTTGCGTCCTGCGGTCCTGAGTATGGGTAGGCCCACAGTGTTGAGCTCCTGGCAGTCAGCACTGAAACTTTGCATCTAGGATACAGCCCATCATTACAGCAGAGGCCCTGCAAGGGTGAGCACTGTGTAGTGATTGTTTCCTTCATTAACACTGCGTTAATGTTTGGAGAAATTAAAAAAAATTAGCAATTAAAATCATTTTGGAAAGCAAGATTGCCTGCTTGTCAGTGGAGGCTTCTGCCTTTATGGGTACATTGCCCTTGTAAATCCTTTTGTCAGGCTCTGGTGATGATTTTATACAGATTTACTAAGCTCACAGATTCTGAGTGGGAGTATGTATAAAGAAATGTAAATTTAAAACTCCTCCTGGTTCTTCAGCCTGCTAAAATATTTATAAATAAACTCTCAGATCAGTGCTTGGCCTCTCTGCCGAGATTGCGAACAACAGCATCAGTCTACACCAGCTGTGACAGTGCTTTTGGGATGCAGACACCTGTATGCTAAGAAGTAAACTGAAACTCCCTTCACAACTCTCTTTACAATGTTGCCTGACAGCTGCAGCTGCGTTTTTATTTCATTCATTATGAAACCAGGTCATGCTCTGTTTGGTGTCTTAGGTGAAAAGTTCTTCGTGTTATTACTAGTATCCTTAACTATTCAAACCTGATAGACATCATATTGCAGTACATGAGTATCGAGTGAAAAAAATTCTGACAAAAATGTTAGGCACAGAAAAAAGGCCCTTTTTTAAAGAAAGAAAAACAATATTTTTTCAGTCATTTTCGTAAGGATATTTTCAAAAAATCCTGCAGAAGTTAAGGCTGCATGCTGAGACATGAAACAGCTTTTTTTATGACTCTACCTCAATTTCCTTTCCGTAAGGTAAGTATAACTTGTTTTTGCTGCCTCACAGATTCAAAAGAACAAGGCGATAAGGGCAACAGGAGTAGGGGCCGCAGTGAGCAGGCAGTGAGTAGACAGAAGATTATGGCACATTGTGCCTCTGAGGTTATAGACTGCAACTCGTCTTAAGAAATCCACCACAGTGCAGAGTGGTTGAAGTGTTCATATTTTTCTCTCAAGGATCCCGCTGCCAGTGGTTTTAGAATGCCAGTGAACGAAACATCAGACTTAATATCTTCTTTAAAATGTCAAGGCTTGAGTTTTGCTATAGCGCAAGGCTAGCACTTGAATTTCCTAGGAGTGCCTGGATGTTTTGAATTTCGTAATACGGCAGAGAAAATACACAAGCAGAAAAAAGGTTAAGATAAATTAAGATCACATAGTGACCTGCCCCTTTTCTTGATCAAAAAGAAACTCTTATTTCCATAGGGAAAAAGAAAACAGATGGGATAGTTATTGGCAAACAGTAACCAGTGAATTGTGAATAAGAATTTGAAATGAGATGTATTCAAGAGCTGAAAGGTGGGAAGAAAAAGGAATAGCTCTTTGTTTTTAGTTGCAATCTTATTTTCATTATTTTAGGGTCTCTCAATTTGCTGCTTCTGCTTCCTGCTGCTATCACACTTCCCTTTCTATTCTGTTAGCTTAGATTACCAGGCAGAGGGATCGCTTTATTTAATGCACAGGAGCAGGGAGAATATAGTTCGTTTTGAGCTATCTGAATTCTGTTTCGGCTGCCTCCTGTGAAAAAGGTGTAAATATGGGTCTATATGGAAGCCTCTATTCCTGGCAAATAGCTCACTTGAACAATTTGATATTTATGCAAAGATCTAAGGAAAATTGTGGCTTGGGTACTATATGTACAGTTGTACCTGTTACCATTACTGATCGTTTGTTCAATATCTTATTGGTGAATTCAACAGGAAAATATAGTGAAGTTTAAGGTCACTAGAAATATTTTTTCCTTCCCCTCTCTGCTTTGTTCCTTTTTTTGGTTTGTATCTTTTCTCTTTTTCATCCAACTGCATTTCCCTCCCTGCAGTAATTGCCATTTCACAGCACACCCACACCTTCCCGAGTCCATCTGTTAAAATGATCAACAAAAACAGAGCTAGCATTCACATTTCACTGTCATCATTCGGCTTCAGTGTTATAACTTGAGAGGATTAATGGAGAGGAGGGTATTCAGAATTATTGCTGTTGGCCCTTTCCTGCCTTAGGAAATTAGCGTTACCTTTTCTTGTGTGTGTTTCATTTATGGAAAGAGGACTTCATTATGTCTTAATGGAATATTGTTCAGGCTCTCCAGATACTGTGTAGCCTGAAGTATGTTTAGTGGGTCATGCTTGACTGCTCTTCTTTACTGGGCCCATTTAGCTAAACATACTTTAAGTAAAAGAATCTATGTTTTCCATGCAGTAGACACCATGCAAAAGGAGATCCTAGCTGCTGGTCATGTTGTATGTGTTTCTGACCACCCGTGTTTAGGAAACATTAAATCAAACTGGTACTGGTGCAAAGACTGACTGCTAAGGTAACTGGAAGATTGGAGAGCCTGTATGAATAGCACAGTCTAAAAGAGCTCAACTTAGTCCACTGAAACGGTGTCTCAGAAAAGACATACTGGTTGTTTGCGTAAGCATTAAAGGTAATTATCAGGGAAAGAGGGCTTATTTAAGCTAAAGATGATGCTGGCACAAAACAAATGAATGTCAAATGGCCTTACATAAAAGTAGGCTAGAAATTAGTATTATTTTAGCTATATCGGTCAGGTTCTAGGACACCTTTCTAGGAGGAGTGGTGTTGAGAGGGACAGGTGAACCAGTTTGAAGACAAAGTTTGCTAGGTTTGTGGAAGAGAATAAGTGCTCTTACTACCTGCAGTACAGCAGGGTGAGGTTCCTTTAAGTTTTGCGCTCTTCTGAGAGCAAATGCTTTTTTCGATGGAGGGTTCCAGTGATTCAGCATCTCTTCAGAGGAGAATTACGGTTACTGTAGGGAAATCCATTTCATTCTCGGTTGCTATTTCCTTCTGCAGAAACACAAAGACAAAAGACTGTGGAGCTTTTGGTCCACTTTCCTGTTAATGCTGGGAGAGCTTTATCAACACCTTATCTGTAGAGCAAGTTTGATCAGGGCAGGTATTACAGAATAAGCTATTATTATAAAGCTGTTACTGTTTCCAGTGTTGACATTTTATTCCAGAATAAAACAACTTGTCATCTTTGTTGGGTGTCCACACAGAGGCTAGTCTGTAATACCTATCCCTGAGAACTATCCAGCTTAAACCACCCCGGTTTTTCAGCATCTCCTCTCTGCTGTCTTGCCTGTGGTCTAATGTATGCTAATGATGATGTTTTCTTTATTGTTTGGACTGCAGCATCTAAAGGATGTTTAAAAAAAATTAACGGGAAAATTCATCCTGCATCCTTCTTCATTTTTCTAGATAATCTTATGGTAAGATACCTAGCACATCATTTGGATTATCTCAGTGGAAGTAAATGTCCGGTAGATGTATGTAGGCTGTAAACTCTTGGCTGATACGGACCTTTTCTTACGGTGTGCACCTAACGCAATGGTACTTTGCCTTTGTCAAGGTCCTTAGAGACTACTGTAGTACAACTGCTAATCCTGGCAGTGATGATGATTCCACCAGTGCTGTTTGCACTGTCAGCTTGAATTCTTTGGCCATGAAAAGCCTGTATCTTGACGTTGTGCAGTAGGTTTAAAGCTCAGGGAAGAGGATCTTCTCATGGAAGAAGATGTATCTAAGGTGTGGGACCATTTAGTGCAAAGATGGGTTTGAGACTGTTCACTTTCTGGAAAGGGATGTCTGGAATCTGAGATGAGCACAAGCCCAGATTCACATCCCCAGATTTTGAGAAAGTTTTTCTTCAGGGCAGAACTTTTTAGCTTGGCAACCAGTCTGCTGAGATCAGTGCTCAGGATGTAGACAGCACTGTCTTATTTTCCATCTGCCTATCTATCTCCATCTGTTGTTCCCTGTCTTAGAATTCAGACGTAAGCTCCTTGGGGGGAGGAGACCTCTTTTTCTGATGAGGTTGTGCAGCTCTTTAGCACAACGGGGTCTCATCTGTGAGTGGGTATCCTAAATGCTGTGTCAGGATACAAAGTTAATATGTATTGGAAGCACTTTTATATAAAACTGCGTTAAAGGAATTCCCCCTCTCCTTGCACTACAGCATTTTAGCTTGCAGAAACCTCTCCTCTGACTGTGCATGTACAATGGATCTGAGCATGTTTTGTTGTTTTAGAGATGGCATCATGAGACAATTGCCTGAGGTGCCTAGAGATATTAGGAAGCAGCATTTTTACAGCTCCCATAAAATGGCATTAAATTTGGCAAACTCATGTGCAAACAGCAAGAACCCTCTGGGAAGGGCTGTTAAATGCCTTCATCACTTAAATGCATGTAAACATTGTGTTTAAATGAAGGCAGGAGGAGTGAGATTAGCTCCCACTGTGGATCTCCCTCCCCTGCATCACATAGTAAAAAGTGTAAAGACTTCTGCTTGTCAAAACCAGTTGCCCTCCCATAACCCTCCTGTCGCTTTAATGCAGGTGAAAAGCAACAAAGCATTAATTAATTACCTTTAAAGAAAGCAGTGAAGATGTTGGCAGCAGCAAGCACACTTGTAATAACATTTGAATGCAATTACATTTGAATCATAATAGAAATTGATTCAGATTCAGAATAGAAATTGGTTTTGTAGAGTAGTTTTCATATCTAGGGTGTCCCAGAGTACTTCACAGCAATGATGATGACGGGGATGGAACTACAAATATGTAGGTAAACAGCAGCCTTTGCGTTCTCATGTGAGAATTTGCACACATCTCTGTATGTATATCAAAGTGCTACGGTGCTTCTCTTTCAGAAAAATGCTGTGGGGTCTTTAGCTTGAAGGAGATTGGTTGGCAGGGATGATCAGAAGGGATTTCTGCTTGACATCCCTGAAGGAGCCCAAAGGTCTGTGACTAGGACATGAACTGATGACTCTCCTTTCTTCTCCCTCTCTGAATCAGAGAATGAAGTGCTGTTGTGTGCTTCATCATGGCATTTCTGCATATCGCAGGCATAAAAGAAGAGTGCAACCCACAGAGACAGAAAATGCAGCAGAAGAAGCAAGCATGAAAGAGTCTTGGACGTTGCTTAGCTGTATCATCTGCGTTCTGTCTGAAATCATTAATGTCTCTAACTTGCCATATGGTGTATATGAAATAAAGAGTAGATATGCATCTCATAGGATGGTTTCACCAAGCAAAGGAAGTACCCTCCTTAGTGGGTCCTGACAGTAGTGTGGACCTGATGACTAGCTGTGTTAAAATCCTGTCCAGTGTCAAAATAGTGTCTCCTTATGTTCTGTATTTGTACATCACCTTGCATAGCCCCTGGCCAGGAGGACTGCACCTCCAGGCTGTTAGGGAAGCACACATAACACGTACCTTAACACCTTTATGTGTTAAGCTTCTGAGGGGAGATGGCAGTGTGTCACCAGTACTCCACTCGCCTCTTAATAGTGCAGGGCTGAAGGGACTGGTTGACCAAGGGGAGTTTTGATGGGCAGGAGGCCCTGTGGAAATGCTGAGGCCCACAGTCCTGAGGTCTGTATCATATACTGCAACACCAAGGAATGAGCTTTCCACAACAAGAAGATGAGTAGTTGTAAAACAAACAGATGTGGCACTGGGGTCTTTTCAAGTCCAAACACCAGAGTTGCCATGAATGGAAAGCACAAGGCATCAGGAGACCTACACCTCACCTTTATGTGGTCATGACCACAGCTCCTGCCACGCAGAGGAGGAAAGGGACTCTATCGAGTGACAGCAGCAGGAGGATGGACTGCTTGGTTTGCAAGGAAAGGTGTTTCAGTGCTTTATGTGTAAGCACACCCAAACTAGCTGTAATCTCGCTAGCTCCAGTACAGAGAGCAGTGAACCTCAGTGGTGTGGGCTTTGCTGAAAGGTATGCCGCTCTGCCCGGGACCTTGGATGCACATGCTGGAGAGGTGTGCTGCTTCTAGCACATGGGCTAATTAGATGACAGCTGGAGGTATAAGCAGCAACTGTACCTCTGATTGCGATGTTGATTTTGAAGGAGGCTGTTTATCTCTCATACTTATCCCTCCAGCCTTCTGTCATGCTTTCCTAAGTTGCATTCCCTTGTTTCTCTGATTTCAGGAAAACCCCTTTCTCGCTTAACAAATGATCTCATATAGAGTCAGCCTGAGCTTTTCCGGGTTTCCCAGGCAAGGAGCTGTTGTTATATAACACAGAATTCCTTGTTCTCTATGTTAAACACCTACTTTCTATCACTGAGATTTTGTTTGTCCATTCCTCTTTTTTTTTTCTTGCTCCCTGGTTCTCATTATTCTGGAATTGCAGTAGAAAGTAATAAGAGCAGGACAGCTGTCTCTGTTCTTGCTGACCAGTTTAACAGGGCTCTGATTTCATCTATAGCTGGTAGCACTTGAGTTTCCTTCCGCCTCTGCCCTGCCTCTCACTCACCCATTGCACAGACCCAAAGCTGTGCGCAGTGAATCTGCATATTGCTCTGCACGCGCAAAGGTTCTTTAAAACGGGGAATAGGAATAATATTGTCTTCCTAATAAGCAATCCCTTGGCACCTATGAACAGTACTTTTCTACTATGATGAAACTTTAGATAGGTGGGATTAGAAAGATTTTGCTCTAAGGTTTGTTCTCTCTGCTGCTTAGGGCTTTTCTTAGGAAAAAAGTGCATTTTTTATTCCCCTGTGCTTGCAGAAAATGTGGCCATCGTGTAACATTTCCTGGCATCTGCCTTCCCTAGGTAGACAAGGCCACTATCAAATTTTGACCAGTCCTTCACGGTGAAATGCTCATGCCGGAATCAGAAAAGGAGGAAGCAAAAGGAGTTTGCAGGCTGGTGGTCGACTGCTGGAAAAATAAATGGTGTTACCTTGTCGTGGAACCTTATTCCACTTGGTCTTTACATGCTAATGGCAAATGTGACACCAATCAGAAATGGATCCTGGCGGAGCATCATATCACACATACTTTTTTTTGTTGTTGTTCATTCACATTATCCATTTGAACCTGTTGTATTTGTTTCTTTATCTTCTCTCTCTCTCTCCGAGGCAAAACCAGAAATGGACTTTTGGTGTAAGAAATCAGTCATTAAGCACATACTGAAAGGAGAATTTTGTTAGTTTCAGACTGTAGAGGGAAGGGCGTAGGAAGGGAAAAACTTAATTTGCCGACGCTCTTGCCTGTGAGGCCTTCTACTTCAGCGTTTTCCTGGGATTTGCTCCTGACCTGTTGCTTATGTCCAGAGTTATCATCTCCTTTACAGTGGGGTGGGTGTAGAGGAGCATACCCTTTGTGCAGAAGGAAACTCCTGTCATTTGTACGGATCCAGCTCTGGAAAATGGTGGACTTAACAATAACTAGAGGCAAGCCTTGAAGAAAGATGTCTTATGGTGTTACTACTTCTTTTCTACAGCACTAATTCCTTGTTTTCTTTTTCTTTGTAGCTAGAACATATTCAGAAACACATATGGTATATGTAAGTAACACTTTTTTGATTAACTTTTGCATGTGTTCAGTATTGGTTCGGTTACGGGAGCTGATATTCTAGTGATCTCTGAAGAGAGAGATTGGAATTAGAAAGCAGCTTTTACACGGGTGGAGAAAGGCACAGAGGAGAGGAAGGCATCTAGCAGTGATTTTTTACCCTAAAATAATAGCATGTTTGTAAATTCAAGCCAGGAACTTTCATATACAGAAACATGTGAGTAGCAATTGTTTGAAATGAGACATTCAGTCCAGCAATTTACTGTGTTGAAAAGATACCTGCAAGAAAATAACAGCCATATTTATTTTGCTATCCAAGGGCTACAGAGAATCTCTTGAAAACCTTCTTGACAAGAAGGCTTTTGTTTGGTCCTTCTCAGCATCTTGGCTTTTCTCTAAAATACAAACAAAAATGATTATATTGATAAGTGAGCACCTGTGAACAAAAGACTTTCCGTCTCATAATGCCTACTCCTGCTGCTTCACAGCAGGCCAGGAGGCTGCTTCTAACCTTGTAAGCTGTTGATGTGAGAGTAGTTCTGTGACTTGATTAAAGGCAGACGTCTTGGCAGTGAAACAAGAGGTCTATGAGAAAAGTCTGTGCCCGTCCAGTGGTTTGGATGTAAGGAAGATTGATGGCTTTTAGAAGTGACCTTTCACTTTGTGTAGTCCTAATACTGTATCGAGAAACCTAAATAAATAGCTTTTTGGCTTTATACTGATGATAACCCAATCAAATTAAGGAGAATACTTCACAGGTATTAAACAGGGAAGTAATGCTTTGATACATGCTTCTGGGAGTCAGCATACCTACAAGCTCCCTAAGTGTGTGATAAGGAAAGTCCTACCTTCATAATCCTCCTATCATTGCTCTTGGGAAGCTTTTGAGGATGATCTGGCCTGATATTTAAGCCTGTCACCAGGAAAAAAAAACTTTTGTTTTGTTTTCTCTAATTCTATCGTACGGTACTGTCCACTTGCTGGATTCATCTGACTTAAATGGGACCTGAGGGCATTCAACAGTTTAGTAGAATAACATGTTTTGTTCTTAGTTTGCCTGAAGTGGTGGTTGTACTCTGCCTGTGGCTTTTTCCATTCTCCGTGGTTACCAGTTGATATGGCACTTTTTAAAACCAAAGAAGGACTTGAGTGTTGTACAAGGGAGGAGATACTTTTGCTGAAGGTCTTTTCTCTCTCTCTCTCTCTCTTTTTTTTTTTTTTTTAACTCTCGTGGATAAATGTAAGAGAAATTGAGAGGGTAAAATTTTAATTGTAATCTCTGAAATGACCCTGCTATAATGTCTCACTTGAAATTCAAAAGTAAATGCTGTTTGCATTGGACTGGCCAGGTGATCCCCTTTGTTTCTTCATGGACTTAAATCAGGCAACTTTATTTTCCCTGTGCTTTAATCAGAAGTACAATAGGAAATAAAATTAAATCGCACTGATCACTTATATTATTCTTCTAACCCTCCTCAAGAGTTTTGCCTGGAAGTTTTCACCTCACAGAGAACTGTTGTTCCAGGCTCACATGCACGATTAGGCAGGTATTATTTCATGACTGTATTCTAGATTTAAAATTTGAAGATGTTTTTCTTTGCAGTTGTAAGTGTTAGGTCATTTTAATTTACTTCTAGATGAAGGTCTGGCTCTCTGACGTTTGGCATAGTAAACAGATTTTTACCCTAATGGAAATTGCATCTGAGGGCATTCTCAAAAGAAATAACTTGAGTTTTGCAAAAGCAAATCTCCCTAGGCTCCCAGTATAGTTAATGGAGAGAGAGAAAGGCTCCTCCAGCAGTCAGTTCAGATTGCTTAAAACAAGGTTTCTGCTCAAAATAGCTTTCTAAAGGAGTTTCTTTCTCATTCCCTCTCTGTTGGCCATGGATTGACCTAAGGAGGATAACCTCCTTTGGCTAAATTTAGGCTGTGAATAACCCCGCCACCTCCAAACTCTACTACTTCCATCTGCTAATGTTTCCCAGCCTCCTTGCATTCATTTTGCCTGGATATATCGATGATGACAAAGAAGGAGTGGTTACAAGCGTACTGTTTGTAGGCTGCGGCTGTTTTGCTCACATCTTTCATTTTTTCTTTATGTAACACTACTATTCTATATAAAATCTTTATTCTTTGTTATAAGTAGTTTACTGACC
Source organism: Struthio camelus (assembly GCF_040807025.1). Taxonomy (NCBI): domain Eukaryota; kingdom Metazoa; phylum Chordata; class Aves; order Struthioniformes; family Struthionidae; genus Struthio; species Struthio camelus. The sequence goes on from NC_090946.1 coordinate 17,662,265, forward strand.
TGAAAGTTGTGCTCAGAACATGATAAGTGTTCTCACTCAATTCTTAAATAGATATTCAGGATCCTGTAAAACTGAAAAAGGTGTAATTGCAGGTTAGGCAGACAGAGAGAGGTCTTGAAAGTTGAAATCATGATTCACAATCCTAAAAAAAGAAAAAATGAAACCAAATAGAAACCCTTCATCACCAACTTCCAGTTCCGATTGCTCTCCCACCCAAATTAATTCAGTGATGATTTTTGAGCCTTTTTAATTGAAATAGTTTTTTTTTTCCAAAATAGTGCTAGATTTTGTGCCAGATAATTTCTCCCTCAAGTGCAGGTTATCGTGTATCAGCAAATAAACACCAGTTGTTTTCATCATTTTTATTAAGGCACGAGGGCAAATAGAATCTGCTATTGTGATAAATTCAGAACCCTCTAATACTGAGTTACTGTCCTAATTGTGAGGGTAACAAATTTACCAAAATCAGGAAAAGAATGACGGCACTGGTTCCACTTTGCTTTGAGCTAATGTAAATGTGCATCTCAGTGAGATTCATGAGCAGATTTCATGGAGAGACTGTAAAAGTCCACCCTGTTCTGGAATCACGTCCATTGTATGCATCCTTCCTCACAGAAGAGGCGAGATTTTAAAGCAGCAATTACATTCATCCAGGCCTTTAAAAAAATATACGTGATTTGCAGCATTCATCATGTAACATTGTTTGATGTCTATGTGGGCTAAAATTCAACAAATTTGTCACTTTCTACCAGGCTGAGGCTGGAGCAGACACTGTAGTCATGCCAATCATAGTACGGACCCAGTGATTTTCATTTCCTGAAGCAGTGAATGCATTGCCAAATGACAAGGCGTCTCTTTACAGATTTTTCTTGTACCTGATGAGGCAGCGTGAAAATCCCTGACTATGCCTGAGGTTGACCAGGTGCAGGACATAAGGGAAAACCACTTTTCAGTGCACAAAAGATAGCAAGCTGTGCTCTCTAGAAATGGCTCACAAGCTGATCTAAAAGAAACTTGCAGTTGATATTCTGCTATAGACTAGGGCGACTAGTAGGAAATCTAAATTTTCTAGGAATTTTCAAAAGCAATAATTTCTTTTTAATCTCTTCAAATTGCTTCTGCTTGTAATACAATAAATGATTTATGAAGTCAATACCTAGTAATATTGAACTTCAGATGATTAAAAAACAAAAATACATGCTGCTGTCCAAAGGTCCATCTTGCAAGAATTTATTTTAATGACAAGGTCATCTTTGGCTTTAATAGTGCAAGTTTATGATCTAGTCAGTGCTTATCACTTGCTGAGAGCTAGGTCCTGACACACTTGAAATAATAATTTGCTCTAGGAGTAGCTACATCATAAAGACAGGGCATTCAAGGAATAAGGTGTTTCTATAGTTGAACAAGGATGTCTGAATCTGGCCCTTAGAGTCAGGACCGTGCTGGCATTGCACAAGACATCAGAGCCTTCTGTGATACTCTGTGGAGACACCAGAACCCGTGTTTCAGCGAGTTTGCTCACGAACCCCGAGGGGCAGATTCTGCCTCTCTCCTGTGGAGTCAGCAGCCAGCCCTCCTAAGGGGAGCAAAACTGCGCAGGGAGTGTGCAAGTGCCCAGTGTAAAGAAATGGGATCTGGCCCACGTTGTCTTGGAGTTCCTCTGGATTTCCACCCACATCATTTACCCCAGACTGAACTCATGACACTCATCCAGGAAGTGATGAGCACGTTTTCACCACTTCAAGATAAGATAAAATGAAAATTTCCAGGAAGTTTTTCTACAAGTGATGTCCCGCAAACACAGTTAAACTCCAAACTATCTCAGAGTAGACATCTTTAAACTGCATTTCAAATTACTTAAAAATAAATGGCAAGTACCGCCCAGCGGTATTGAGTGATCAAGGTGCAGTAGCTGCCCTGTGCCAGCATCAGAGCCATGACTGCAATGACTTAGAGTTGCCCTCTTACCTTGGAGGAAATAGTCTATGTTGGCTGTCTTTTTGGTGCTGCTGTTGTGACTGAGGCCTTGAGCTCATAGGTGTGATCCTACTATGGGTGCCTTCTAGCCCACCCAAAAAGAGTTAGGGTGCATCTGAATTGGAGCTCCCTTTCCAATGTAGGTACGTGGCCAGCTCACATCTGAGCCCAGAGCACATTAAGCTGTGCAAATAAGTTCGGAATTTGCACTCACCTTGTTTCTGCTGGCATCAAAACGAAGAGTCTAGTACCCAAACAGAGGCCCATGAACAGCAGGCTGTGACATTTGATGCAGCTGAAATGTTCCTGATTCCTGTCACCCACCACGGGAGCCTGGACCCCACAGTCATACATTCACATCACAGAAAGGAAAGGGAGGTCCTCGCCCACAGGCTGTGAAAACCTTGACAGGGCACACAGCGTCCCCTGAGAGACAGGGAAGTTTCAGGATAGGCAGTTTCTCCTGCCAAAATTCCACCACCACCACCAAACCCACCTCTTTGGGTGGACAGAGTTTACATAAGTTGTTCCCTGCCTAACTAAATGAAATCAAAGGATATTCGAGGTGCTTGCTATTTATATCATTCGGTCTGTTATAGATATCCTGAAATCTTATACTCTTTTTTTTATAGCTAGGGCTTTTAATTGCAATGAATAGTCAATATTTCCTGAGTTTAGTGAATGAAATGAGATAATTATGCAGGAAGCTTGTGTTTACTACTTTTAAAAGAGTAATGTGCTCTGCCCTAATTGTATATTCCTAGGTCTAGCGCTGACCTTAGGCAGCACACTCAGGCCAGAATTTTCAAATTTGCCTGTCTGAAGAGAAGCCGAGATTGTCGTATTGAGGCGTGTAAATAGGGACCTCGTTTCCTCAAATATCTGTTAAAGTGTATCCAACTGAGACCTCAACACTGAGGTCTCCTAAACCACTTTAGAAGTTTTAGAAGTTTACAAGTGATAAATTGCTGAAATGCCTGTTGCAATTATAATTAGTGAAGCATAGTGTTAGTTTGTTCACAGTTCGTTCTTTGAAAGAAAATCCTTCAGCTTGCACTTTTCAGCCTGATAGCCTGAGGCCTGGCCTGCTGATGAGACAGCATCTCTAAAACCATGTAGTGTTTTATAAATGTTTGGCATTAGGACGCTGAACAGCTGCTTAAATTATGAGGGCACTGGTAAGTGAAGTTCCTACTGCCTTTCTGACTTAATGGAGATATTTCTCATTAAAGAACCAAATCCACAAGGTGCTGGTCACTCACAACCTTCACGGCATTTTCTTCTGAAGTGAATGTCTGTCTGGTCGCGAGATCTGGTCTCTCAGTGGGAATGTAACAAGCTATTTCCATCTGTTGCTGCAGGCTGTGTTTCAGAATAAGGGTTCATTTGTGACTCACATTTCTCTTCTTTTTTTCCCTGCCCCTTTCTCTCTCTTATGTTCTTTCCTCTGCAGAGGGGGTAAGAATGAGCCAGAACCAGAGCAACCAATCCCTCGAAAGGTGCAGATTCGTTCTCTCCCTTCCCTGGAGGATATTGATCCAGACGTGTTAGATAGCATGCACTCGTTAGGCTGCTTCCGTGACCGAAATAAACTCTTACAGGACTTGTTGTCAGAAGAGTAAGCACTTGCTCAGTCTTAATATGTCGGGTGTCCCTGGGCCAGAATGTTTAGCAACTTGGGGAAAAGCAGTGATTGCTTTAACATGTCTCTTGCCACGAGGGACCGGTTGCAATTTCTCCCTCTGTGGCTGATCAGTTGTGAGGGAGCTGTTGGAAGGAAGCGAGGGGTCATTGGGCATTTCTTGTACCCCATATTAGAAGGCTTACAGCCTGACCTGCAGTGGAGGCATGGTGTGCTCTGTTCTTTGCTGACAGACGTGATCACTTCATGAAAAGATGGTCCATGCAGTCCCAGTGGGGAGGTGTCATTGCTGCTGTCTGTGTTGAATCTGCCTCGGCTGGCAAATTTTTTGTTTTTTTCCAAGCTTATACTTGAGAGCTGGTCCGTTTCCGGAGGTGTTACGAGGGGCAGTAGAGGAAAGAGCACTTTGACAGCAGCTCAGGAGACCTATCTAGCTGCCATTTTGGTTCAGATGTTCTGTGGACATGTTACTTAGTCTGTCCTGTGCCTCTGTTCCAGATGTGTAATGTGGGAATTGTATTTCATTTTCTCACCAGCTGCTTGTTGGAGACAGCAAGGCTCTCAAAAGCTGTATGGGTTATGTATCTAGCTGGCAGGTACATGAACATTTCCGGCTTATCTAGAATAAGTATAACTGTTTCTTTGATGAGAAGGGGTTGTCTGCATGTTGTTGTTTTTTTCTCTTAAAATTTAAAGATTTTGTTTTCCTTTTTTTTCAGAGAAAACCAAGAAAAAATGATTTATTTTCTTCTGCTTGACCGGAAGGAGAGGTATCCCAGTCATGAAGATGAGGATCTTCCCCCTAGGAATGAAATAGGTACTACAGATATGACCTCTGTCATCATGAACCCATCTCAGTTAGTTCCTCTGTGCCTTCTGTTGGGGTTTTGGGGTTTTTGTTTTTGTTTTTCTGATATCTCCAATCCCTAGCATCACTATTACCTTCCCCCTGAAACAGTATACAGCATTGGTGAGAATCTTTTTTCAGTTAAACTCAAAGGTTTAATTTTCCCAGGACATGTCTGTCTCACAGTGCAGAAATATCTAAGTTGATTTTGAACCAGAAATCTTAGAAAATATCATGTGAACCCCAAAGCTGGCTCTGTGCAAGCCAGATTGGGTTTAGAAGCAGGGCAGTGTAGTGGCAGAATTCACTAATCTGCATGCAGCACCTTATTCCTGAAGAATTATTCATTAGTGTTTTATAGCAGAGTACTACTGGTGGCCAAGGACTACACTATTCCAGACACAAGGGAAAGTGCTTCCCTAAGGAGATAAGTATCTAAGAGTCTCCTGCTGTGCACAGTGACAGAAGTTTAACTGACAAAATGTAAGTCACTTCTATCAATGTGATTTTCAGGTCTTATTATTTAAGTGCTTTCAAGGCTAGAAACAAAGTGTTCTTAATTTCACTGGAAAGCCTGGAATCTCCTAAGCCTACAGGGGAGCAGTATATTGAACTGTAAGTTTGTTATTACTCGGTTGGATTATTACATTAGCCAAGTTGCAGGCTCCAGGCCGTATGATTTTGTAAGGAAATCTCTTGTTTGGGGGAGGAGTAGGAAGTTCATAGTCAACGCGGTAATTTTTTTAGCTCTTACCTAGATGAAGCTGCAGAGAGCATGTTTTAGCAGGAATCCTGATGAAGATGGGTTAATGTGCCAACTGCAGGTCCTGTGGTCAAAAGCACCTGCTCGGTGCAGTTTGTCATCTAGCAGTTCGCTAATCAGCTTTTGACTTGATCAGATTGTCCTGCAATTCAGGGACACTCCCATCTTGTTCTAGGAATGTTTTGTCTTAAGAAAAGAAGCATGGTGCCTCTAGATTCTTCATATCCAACATGTAAGTGAAAGTACAGCTATGCCCTAATACATCATATATCTCTCTTCCGCGTAAGAAAGAATTTTCATCTGTTGAACTAAAGTATTGGGCTCTGCTATTGGGTTTTTTTTGTGCGTGGAGTGAAAATGTTCCCCAACAGGGAGACATTACTCTGAATATATCATTGTGCTGCACTGGCACATTTTAGAACTCTTTAAGCGTTATTCTTTGAGTGTTTGTAAGTTGTATTTCCTTTTCCACAGGGGGTTTCCACCTCCTCTGTTCCCAGCAGTATCCCTGGGAACATGGGGCAAGGTTTAATTAAGAGCAGTCATGCTTCTGATGAATATCTCATCACTAGCCATTAGCCATGGCCTTGCACGAACAGAGAAGAGCAGAGAAAAGGTAACATTTAGTAATAGCTGCTTAAAGAATTTCCTCAAAGCTGTGCAACGCCTGAGCTCTTGCCAGATAAAAACATGTTTCACCACAAGTGAAAGTACATGCCAATGTACTTTATTTCTTCTTCTTCCTTTGCACGTTAGATCTCGGAAAGGATGTGTGCTGGTTAAAATAAAGGGAAGCTCAGATTTGGCCACTTTAGACTAGCCTTCTTTCTTCTGGTTTTCCTTTTGCATGTTTTGGTTTACATAAAGCTTTCTCAAAGGGCCAGGGGAGGGCCACCCTCACCTTCTTCAGTCCAGTTCCATTTTCTTTTCCTGAGAACACAGAAATTAGACATTTATCAGTAAAATATGTGAACGTCAACTAATGTCTCCTTGAGCAAAAGACTTCTGCAGGGTGGAGGCTCTTATTAAACCAGAGAGCAAGAGATTCAGCCAAATAGCTATGTAGGACATAGATGCCTCACTGAGAATCAGAAGCTGAACCTTCATTTCCTTCCAAATGAATGCCTTCATCACTGGGTTGTTACCGATAGGATACTCTCTTCCTCTGTAAAAATCCTTGGAACGGCTTAATTTTTCTTTTGTGGATTGAAAGGAAAAACATTATAAAAACTATCACGGAACCAGGTTAGGACTTTAGTTTTTCCCATGTGGGGTTTTAGCAGAGAGTCAAGAAGAGAAATGCAAACCAAAGGCTTTCCTATTTTTGCTTCCTATGCTCCTGCTGCAATATCTACAGCTGCTTTAATATGCCACCAGTTTGGTCTTTATGGCAGGATGGCTGTGTGTTTAATGATTCCTTGTGTATCTTTGGACTTAAGAGTGCTGACAGGCTTGGTGTCCTTTGGTTTCTAGGATCACCTCAGACCCCTTTAAAAAATATGTACAGTACTTGCTACCTTCAGCCCTGTATAGTATAGGTTAGTAGTTAATTTTAAAGAGAGCTCAAATAACCCCATTAGCGGCTCAACCATATTGTTCCTGGCATTCATGCAAGCTCCTGGATGTGTACTCCATCAAATCTGGGTCAACTGTTGTTTAATTTATAGGTGTACTTCACCACCTGCTCTTTTGCTTATTCCCTCTCTTAAATAGCTTAAAATATAGATTGGAAATCAATATCTTCCAGCTTCTTGAGCAGCAAGGATTGATGCAAAAGAATTATTTAGTATTTTAGAAATAATCTTATCCTCCTTAATGTTTCTATTGATTCCCATGTGGTTCCTCTGGCTACTGTCCTTCTCAAGCTTTCTGCTTCTGATGGCAGATACAAAACACTATTGTTCAAGTCTTTGGCTAATTCCTCCTTAAATTCCTTCTTAGCTTACTTTTAATGTCCACCTTATCCTTGGTCTAACTGTTAGACTCACTTTTGTAAGCATCACTTAGCTAAATTTCCAATTTAAGATATCTATTCATACAATGTTTTTCTTGCCTTTTTCTTCTTTCTGGTTGAGACTCCATTACTAACTAACCTCAATGCGGTCTGAGCTTACTCATCTCCTTTCTTTTGACATTAGCTGCTCTCTTCATCTTCTTTCTCTTTCTTTCTTTTTCCTTTCTTTTTAAACTGCTCCCTCTCCCATTCCTTTCTGAAGTCTGATATCCCCCTGGGAAACTTGTATTAACTCTTTGTTGTGGATACTGAACTTAATTACATTCTGGTTAATGTGTTACTTCTGGTTAATGTGTTACTCAGCTCTAGTCACACTTGTACTAGAAGTTGTTCTGTAGGATGCATCCTCTCTCATTCTATGAAGTTGTTTGAAGAAGCAGTAGTTTGAAGTGTCAAGAAATTATTTCTCTAAATCTTGTCCCAGCTTACTTTTAACCCCTTACATGTGTGCAGCTGAAGACACCCCTTATTATTGCCTTATTGGATGCATCTCCCTCTCGTTTTCCCTTAGCTTTATGCACTGCATATATTTTCCCTATTCTGGAGGTAATTACCCCTATTGGTATTTTCTACTACCTTTTTATTACTTGAAATAGTCTGAAATAGAAGGAGATTTGACTGCTTTTTTCTACTTCATTTTCAACAGGAAAATCATTACTATTAATAAGAAGAATATTTGGGTTATAGGGTAATGGGGCCAGTTTGTTATCACTAGCCTATTTGCTTTTAGGCCTTACTTGCTCATGCTCGTTGTTTCAAGGACGGGCCCTGCCTAGAAGAAACTATGCTCTAAAAACCATGATGTAAGAGAGAGGAGAAACAAGCAAGTAGATGGTAGCAAAAATAATATCATCAGACTAGGCAGTAGTGATAGAATTGTCAAATGCAATATTTTTGGTTTTACAAAGGAATTCTGGCAGAGGAAAAAGCCTTAGGGGATGGGCACTGTGAGCTTGTATCTAACTGCAGAGGTGAAGGATGCCTTTTCTTCAAGGTAGTTGCTCTCCACTAAAATTAAAAGTGTGTTTATAAATAGAGGCAAGGAATTTAATAACCTAACTTAAGAAAATCCTTCCCTTTTTATTTTTCTGCTTTCCTCCTTTTTACTGTTTTGATGCCATTAAAGATGTTAGTAGTAAAAAGCTTAACAGGTCTGCATTTGGTTCCGTGTTTCACTGTAGAGCTGTGTATGGTTTGGCAAGTCACCTAGGAACACTTTTGCCATGTGGCTTGGTTCCTAAAGATTCTGATTTTTAGAGCGATTTAGGTGCTTCTCAGAACCTCAGTAAATGTTTGTCTGCACCTTTAGGAATGAGATGCCTTTAAAAAGCTCATTCTTATACCTCAAATTTCTCTCTGCAAAGTGAAAGTAGCACTTCCATACTTCATAGAGATATTACACAATAAAAAATATAAAGCGCTTTAGTTACTATTGCAGTGAAAGTTGTATGATGACCTCTGGGAAAGAGTAGCTCTCTTTCAGTAGCTCTCACTGGAAATTCATCTCAGGTAGGCAGGAATGTTTAATTTGTCATGTTGAAGGAGGAAAAGTATAAAGCAGTGGGGAAAACCTGAAATCTATTTCAGGGTCTTTTTAAAATATTCTTAAAGATGCCAAAAAGAGGTGTGTATTCAAAGGAGAACGTGCGTCTGAGTTCAGTGTAAAACATTTAATCTAGCTATGATGGACATCACAGGCAAGTTCTAGCAATTACGTATACAGGATCCCAGGATGGCTATAGTCTGGCTAACAGCTTGGACTGTAGCCCACGCTGTCCTCTTATTATTACTGTTATCAGCTATGTAAAGTAATGCTATAGTCATACCTTTATTTTACAGTGCACATACATTCCGGACAGTAGGAGCACTCCCTCTCTCTGTAGATGGATTGCAATTTATGTCTTAATGTTTGCAGATTTGGAAGAAGGGTGATACTGCAAATGTTCACCTCCATCACGAAGATGCCTGTCTCTGTAGGGGAGGTATGAGAGTGAGATTGTTGAGAGAGGGTTTAGCCAAGCTGAGTGAGGTAGGTCACAGCCGAATTCAGCTGACAGCATTTTCTTTTCATAAAGATCCCCCCAGGAAGCGTGTGGACTCCCCAATGCTGAACAGGCATGGGAAGCGGCGGCCAGAAAGGAAGTCGATGGAGGTTCTCAGTGTGACAGATGGCGGCTCCCCAGTCCCTGCTCGCAGAGCTATTGAAATGGCACAACATGGACAGAGGTGGGTCTCACCTTTACCCAGGAGCTGATAGTCCTGCCTGGCTGGCTTTGTTACCCTCGTTTCCCCCCTTTTATGTTGTACATGCAAAAGAGCTATGGAGCTTTTTATTCGCACCAGCATTCATAACAACATCCAAGTGCACTTGCCATGTGATCTGGCAGCCAGCAGTGCTTACCCACACAGGAGCAGAAGTCCTGCCAGGGGCTTGAGGGTTCTGTTTGCTTGCACTCATCACTCAGGAAGCCACCGTGTCCTCTGGACGATATTCATCTCACTTCATTTTAATTGTCCAGAATTTAGGCGTTCAGTCTCAATTAGTTATACAGGCTGCCAGTGTAGGCAATGGGGACAGACAAGGGTCTCGGATTCATACTCCCCCTGTTCCAACAATCTTAGGTGGGATAAATTACCCTCTGATTGTTCCTCTCTGTCTCTGTAGCCTACAGCAGGAAGCTAGTTGACTGTCTTGGGTGAGGTGCCTAGCTTTTAGGCACCAGAGTTAAATGAGAATGAACCCCACCCTCCATGTCTTCAGAAAAAATTGAATCCAGAGAGCCCTGTCCAGGTGTCTGAGGATGTCTCTAATATGTACTGTCAGAGCCAACATGCATTTGACCCACGTAAATCACTGGATATCTGTAAAGTGTTGGATATGTATAATTTCACCTCTTCTCTGTTGGAGAAAAGTGTCAGTCTTGTGGTGAAACAGCAGGGGAAAATGATGTCTTCTCAAGGCAGGTTCTGCTAGAATAAATGAACCGTGTCCCCAAGGAAGTTGCTTCCACAGTCCTTATGACAAGCATAAGGGGAGCACGTACCTTTAGGTTTACACTTGCATAAAACAGTCTTTATTAAAGAACACTTCACATATATGTATGCTGCTGATGCTTTAGCTTTTGTTTCAGCTTTATGACATGATCTTTCTGTTCAGCTGTTAAGATCTCAAAAAAGAGCTTACTGTGCCCAGAAACTCCCTTTGCTGAGTGACAACTGGATGAAGAACATGATATAATTTCATGTCGAGAGGCCCCTAGCGCTGTTGAAAAATTTTGCTGGGCGACTATGGCAGTTCTGTCTATTGTGAGGAAAAAGAAGTGATTTCCAGGAATTGCTAGGAATTATTTCAGAGATTTGTGACTATGCTTCCTTGAGATACAGCTCCAGAAAAAATTCTCATTGTAGTGTGGATTGGAAACCTATCTTGTATATGTGTTTTTCTTTGATGTTTAATGAGGTCTAGGTTAAGGAGTTATTCAGGTCGAGGTGTACTCTTACTGTTCCTCGGAGGCCCCTGAGGTGATAAGGATGAGCACAACACTGACAAACATATTCAAGTTGCAATGTTTAATCTGATACTTGGGGGACGTATGGGCCAAGAAGCTTTCAGAGAGGAGCCAGCCAGAGGTGAATCATTTCCACCCCAGGCTGCTTGTGAGGTGCAGTACTCTGCAGCTGTTTGCAGTAAGTGTCCAGCTGGGTGGAACAAGCAGGAAGTGGTGAGATGAACAAGCCCAGGTAATGATTCAGTCTTGTTCAGCCAGCCTAGAACTTATTAGATCCTGAAGTTTTCTGAGAGCTGAAACCTTCCCTTCCAACTCTCAGCTTTGACTTTGGATACAGAAGGCTAAAGAAGAGGCAAAGCTGTGTCTCCTTATCCAAAGTATTTAAGTGTCTCACTCTGTTATGCAGATGAGAAAACATTTGAAGTCAAAAGGTCTGAGGTGAGTTCAGAGATAGAGGAGAGACATATCCAGGCTGCATATCAGTAAGGAAGGGCTTTGGCTTAAAGGAAGAAGAGAAACCTGCCAGGCACAAAAGAGTACAGGGAAACGCATGCCACACAACTCTTATAGGTGTGATTAAGGGCAGAGAAAGGCATGTAAAAAAGCCATGACTGACAACGATGAGCTTGGTAGTGCTTGTTTTGGAAGGGTTAAAGGGAAGATGTTATTTTATTCCATGTCTGAGCTTCCATTATTCATACCATGCCACATCCACAGATGACAACGGCACATTTTGTGTTGCTGGCAGCACAATCGTTTATAACATGAACTGGGTTCATTAACAAACACCACTGCATGGGGATTGTCTGGGGACGATGCATTGCTGATGGGGCACCATCTGTCAGAACAGTCAGTAACAAAATGATAAGTGCCTTCCACCAAGAGTGAGGGATTTTTAATGGCTAGCTGCATATTATTTTGCAGGAAATGACCTGCTGAGAGTAGATTTTACAGCACTGGGTCTTAGATCCCAGAGAGGGATGCTTTTTTTTGTTTTGAGAATGACATTTTTGGTCTGGATAGATGACTATTCAGTGCTTCTATCCCAGGGGGATTCTACAATACTAGGAAGACAGGGAGCTGGACCATGGAAACAGGCCTCCTATTCAGATACAAATGAGAGTGTAAACATCAGGAGACACAAAGCCATTGCTTCTTTCTTAAGCTAGCAAGAGATACTCATCTAACCAGTGGACAAAACACACCTGTGTGTCCTGTGAGTTAGTCCTATTGTCCCCTTTCCTGATAGTAAACAGATGTTTGCTTACACAAAGGGAATTTATGTCATAACCTCTGGTTTTATGTGTCTGTGTGATGAACTATGCTTTTGGTAACCACATGGGGACCCTACAAGGGTCTGGTCTTGGCTTGTGTAAGGGCATATCTTTCCACTGAGATTTGAAAGTTGGCAGCCCTGAGCCATACAGGCTGAGAAAGTATTAGGTAAAAAACATGGTCCTTCAGTGCCTTAGTTCTGGATAATGGTGAAGGAGGAGAATTCAGCACAAAGGCTGCTTGTTGAGCATTACAAATGCCTTGAAATGCTTGTGCTGACCTCTGAAAGTGCTCTCCATTGGGTCTTTGAATGTGCCTGAAAAACGTAGTACACGCAGACACCAGCCACCCTAAAACTGGTGACTGTTTTTGGCTAATTCGTGTTCTCCCTGCTAATTGTCAGCTAACCAGGTTCATAACTGCATCTTAATTACTTCTGCTTTTGTGGTATCCACATCTCTCAGACTATCTGGTATTTCACTGAAATGTCATAAGAGGTAGCTTCTGAGCGCAGTTTAACAGCAGCTAATTTGTGCCTTGTGCCAATATCACACAAAATAGGAAGAATTCCATGGGAGCTCGTAGCCCTCAGGGTTATGCCAGAATTTTTCAGCAGCTCCTTTGGGGGCGTCCAAAAAGTATTCTAAAATGGGCTCCATTAACTATTCATTTTCTTCTGGTTGTTGAAGTGGATAGTTTGCATGAAAGATCAGCCAACATTACGAAGCAGTGTTCTGTGAAACAGTGAAACATATGCCAGAGAAGCTGCCCTGTTAGCGAGGCACAGCGAGTTTTGCTTCGGAGCTTCAGGTTTCCATTCCCAAGTTTGGAAAGAAGGACATTTTGGTATACACTGAGTATAGGGAAGGGAGTTTGGGAGTAAGCGGTAATGGATCCTACAAATTAGAAAACAAAATGGGTCACCTTTACTCTAGAAGGCTCTGTGGTCTGATCTGAACCCTTTCCCAGTTTGTTCTTGGAGTTAATACCATCTGGAAAAGCCTGAGTAATGAGCACTTTGCAATTTTTACCTTCAGGCGTGTTCCGTATCCCCCGGACAATGTGACAAAGTAGATCCCCTGGGTTTTCAGTTGGTTGGATAAAGGGGAGCAGGGTTTGCAAGTGTGTATGGGGAAGTCACAAACCTCTCAGACCTCAGAAGTCAGGGGGAGATAATGAAGTTCAGCACTGTGTAGGCATGAGCCATAGACAGAAAGTAAAAGAAAGGTGTTTCAGAGCTTTGCTTAAAAAGGGGGGGATGGGTTGGGGGGCTGGGTGTCCAGCATTGCTTCAGGTGACTCTCTTTTATAATAAATGTCCACACTAGTAACTCTGTTTTCTCGCTTTGTTCCTGCCATAGTAAAACAATGTTCAGTAAAAGCCTGGATATCTCTGAAGCCAATCCCAAATTCAACAAAGAAGAAAGGTATAAACACTGACAATATGTTCCTCTCCTCTACCTCACTGCTGAGACCTTAAAGATGCAGTACTTACCTCCTCCATGTGGAGACATAGCTGTTCTCTCTTTAGAAAGAACCAAAGAGGGTGGGATATTTACAGCCCCAAACTACATATATTTTTGTACAGTATCCTCAGTGCAGCCTGTGACTGTACCAATGTTTCCCCCACTAAAATCTCATACTAATGCTACTTCTGGTTCAGCTCTGCCATGAGTAAGGAGGCCCAGGATAGAAGATGTATTTGTTAGGACTGCTTTGGGAAGGATTGGAATATAAAAGGAAGGCCCAGGGTGCTCCACTCCCACCACTAGAAACAGTAGAACAATTGAGTCAGTGACAGCAGTGGAAGGAAATTTTGGAAATCCTGTCTGATAGAGCAAAACACTGAGCGCCTGTAAGTAAGACAAGCTCTTGTGAGACTATGCTGGCTGCACCAGAGAACACAAGAGAAAAGAATTATTGAAAGATGAAGTTGTTGGAAGATATTTCCAATCCAGCAGCTCAAATGACAGATTTGGAAAAATAAGAAAAAGTAACTTCTAATTGTGGACAGAGGCACAGTGGAAGGCATGCATGCCACCAAATTTAGGGAATTTAAGTGGACTTTTGTGCGTCCATGAAGAAAAGAAAATTAGACTCTTTGGGAGAAGATTATTGGTGGACGTTGAGATCCGAGAATTCCAATCTCCTCTCAGGAAGAGACTTCTTCTCTAAATGTTGAAAACTGGTATCCTAATGGATAATTCTTAATCAGAATGTAATCCTCATACATTTTGGACAAACGCTCAGCTTACCCAAAGTCAGCAGCTAGAGGTTTAGGACTGTTCCGTATGAGTCAAAATGAGGGAAGCAGTAGGTTCCTTAAAGCTCCCTAAGAACTCAGCAACCCCTTTTTCTTTCCATTTCCCCTTTTGATAGAAACATTTCTGCTTTAAGATAAATGTGGCCTTTAACACCTTGGGAGACTTCCAGGATGTGAGAGTGACAGCCCCTCTTTTGGCCTTTGGCAGGCTGAGGCCATCCTTTGTAGGTGCTGTTTAAAGCCTTAACCTGCCACAACGAAGAACAAATCCAGTGCGTGTGCAGGAGGAGAGAGTTCTTGACATGGTGTGTTAGGCACTCTCTTTATGAGGCCAAGCTAGAAGCAAGTTTTGCACTTAAACTGTTAGAAACCTCTAAAAGTCTTACAGCCATGAAGAAGTAGTGATTTGCTGCCAGATTTTACAGCCTTTAGTGGCTGAGCTTTCCTGGACTGTTGCCATAGACATGGAAGTTGCATGTTCCTTTCCCTAATTCTCCTGAAACCTAAGTTCTGTTCGTGAACGCTTGGCACTTCTTGCATTAAAGGTTAGTCTGAGACTTCTCCAAAGATTAGCTCTTCCACAGTAATTAGAAGTCAGTTCCAGTAAGAGAGGTGCCTTTGTATTTCATCTGTGAAGTGAGAAGGGTCTTTCAGCAGATGTTCCCAGCACCATTTGTTATCCCTCTGTACTCCTCTAACAGCTGCTTCAGCTGCGTTAGGAGCAGAGGAAACGATGCTTCAGTAACCATGGGGGGGATTCCTCAAATACACATGGGCATCCATGTTCCCTCTCAAAGGTGATATTTTTCAGAGCACAGGAGTAGAAGGCCAAGGCACTGCACAAGGATCACCCAGGGTGCCCATCACTGAAGGGCCAGACTCATTTTTGGAGGGTCACTTTCCCTGTTGTCTCACCTCCCTCCCACTTTTAAGAGTTAGGATGAAGGACCTCAGTGGTGGGAAAATGAGAGGAACTGGATTCTAGGTCTGCTGTCGGCCAGATGAAATGAGAGGAAGGGCAGTGAAGAGAACCCCAGCAAAATGGGGCCAGCTAATCATGGTGGCCATTAAATTTTTGGCCAGTGTTTAATTTATCCAACTTGATGATGTCTTTTTTAAAGGAATACTGCATCTTTAAGGGTCCCTTCCCTCTAGATGCACATGGTTGTCTTAGTAGCTGAGGCCACTGTCCCTTTCTTTTTCTTTTTCTTTCTTTCTTTCTGACTTTCACCCCCTCTTTCAGTGCTTCTCTTCTTCTGTATCTGGGTTGCTGCAGCTCCGTAGTTCACTTGCTTCAGTATTGTAGGGAATGCACATGTCTGCGCTTCTGGGTCTATTGTGTCCTGGGATTGTTCATTTTTTTTAAACCTCACTTCCCTTTTCCTTTTCCCCTATTGTCAATTTGCTTTCCATTCTCTCTGTTAACCTCTTCAATGCCTTCCCTATTGGGAAAATGACTTGAAAGAAAAGTGAATCAACCTTCTTACACCCGTTCTATTTGCATTTTAATATTCTGCATGTGTGAATATGGGTGTATTTTGTGCATAAATATACACATACATTCCAATATACAATGGGTATCAATTTGCTCTTCTCAGTTACATCACTGGAGATAGATTTGTACTGGTACAATTGACGACAGCATTTACCCGTGTATATATATGTGGAGATATATATATATATATGTTTGTATTTGTATATATATGAATTAGATCTTATGCAAATTTGCACTCCAGACCAAAACATAAGTGGAGCGTCACTCAAACACATGAAAAAGAACTTACTGTAATGCTTCTTTCCACTTCTCTGTCAATGTATAGCACAACAGCTTTTTCTTTCTATTCTAACTCTGTTTTAATTTTAACTTTTCTCAAAAGTGCCTTGCGTTGCCCAGCGCAGCATTTGGAGTGTTCATGTAACCAGAAGCATGGCTAGTTGCATTAAGAAGTAAACTGTGAAATCTGCTGGGCATATATTAAAATTGGCATTTCTGTTGGTGACCGTCTTGTGGAGAATGGATTTTCCCTCACCCAGCCAGAGGTAACTCTGGCAGCTTGGGAGCCTGTTATTGAAACTGGAGAGAATGAGAGAGAGAGAGAAAGAGACAGAAAAAAATGCCGCATCCTATTTGAAAATAATTTGGCTTAGTATCACACCAGGTTTTTTTGTTTTTAATCTCAGCTTTGCTAAGGTGAAAAAATGGTGACACTTTTCCTGAGTTTGCTTACCTGTACCCCAAGTAACTTGATAACCCTGAGTGCTTTGGTTATTCTGAGTGCTTTGGTTAACAGTGAAAAATTAAGAATACTGAAGTTTTTAATTCTCCCTAGGCATCCAAGTCAACATGCCAGAGATTCATTCTGCTTTCAGAGCTGCTATTTTAGACTCTTTTCAGCACAGCACTGTTTTATTCTCCATTCACATTTGAAAGATTTTCTTTGCAACCTTTAAGACCCAGAGACTGAATTTATTTTAAATGAAAAATGAGATCCTGGAGCACAAGATGGCATCCACAGAGATAAGTGCCGGGTTGCTGAGCCGGTATGTTCTAGCTGATCTGAATTCCTGACTGTAAGACCATCATGATTAATAAGCCAGTATCAAAGTAGATTCACAGCTTGATCTACAATCTTGTACCCTGGGCTCCCAAGCTGGCTCAGAAATGCATGCTTTAATAACCAATATGTTTCACAGTTCATTCATGGCAAAAAAGTACTTCTTACCAGGCCAGCTTGGGGGACAGAGGGACACTACACTGAGCAAAATGGGGACAAATAGAACAATTTTCTTTATGGCAGTCTGATAAAACTGTGCCTCATGTAAGAGGCAGAAAAGAAATGCAGCATGAAGTACGAACCCCGTTGCTCTGCTGACTACTTTATTTGGGGTTTGGCTGGGAATTTTTTTACCGCTTAGCATGTCCCTTTCCACGTTCCCCAGTTCCCAAGTTGGAAGTGTCTGCAATGTTGTGAGCAGGACAAAAATCGTTGTCTAGTAAATGAAACTGTCCCCCTAGTGTTCCTGGTCTCTGAAGAGGTAGGCACCTGTGGCAATGATTATGACCATTCAGTTCTCTGAACAGTATTTCACTCTGCTTTTCCTGCTCTTCTCTCCACCTGCCTCCGCATCCCTCTCTCTCTCTTTCTCTCCCTCTCTTTCTCTCCCTCTCTCTTCATTTTCCCTTTCCGAGGATGGCGAGTGCTGATCCATTGGGGTAAGCTCTAGTTTTGGATTATTCCTGTTGTGGGACCTGTTATATCTTGTAGAGAAACTTTTAATTTGCTCTTTACAAACACAATACAGGCTGATACACTTCAGGGAATGAAGCTTTATAGCAGGGAGAGAGAGAGAGAGATGTGGGAAGAAGCATTTTTGGTGCTTTTGTGCGTGTTTGTATGCTTTTATGTTGGAGTCAAGACTCCATATATTTACTTTTGGATTCTTTTCGGTTCTCTTGTTTGTATGTGTCAATGTCTGTGGGCACACAGAACTAATCTTGGACACTGTGCAGATACCAGGACACCTTTTGAGAATGAACCCCTTTCTCCATGTAGAGCTTTTTGTATCTTTTGGTACCCTCCAGTTAATTTTGATCCCAATTTATCTTTTTTCCTCCTTTTTTTAAGATGAAGCTGAATCCCATACGTGTTACTTAGGAAAATGCAGGGCATTTCCTCTCTTTTTAGTATATGTTTTCTGAAGAGGTGAACAGATGGCCCTAGAGACAGATATATCTTCAGGGCAGTTTATTTTCAGTAAAGAGGCTATAGGTGCAACTAGGAGTGCAGTCACACTTCGAAATAAGGTTCCATTTGTAAATACTTAACTGAAGAAGAATATAAATAAATGATTTAATAAAAACATTGTAGTAGATCACTACAGACTACAGTAAAAGTTTATGAAGGGCATTTCCTGAGAAAGGTAGTTAACCGCAGAAACATTTATTTCTCATGTTTATAACATGCTTATACCATGTATTGTTTATTAATTCTTTATAAAACATTTATAAATGGAACTTCAGTTTGAACTGGCTAGTTAAAGAAGGCGGTGCTGTTTTAACATCACCCTCTGTGTGTGCTGAAAGGAAGAAGAGGTGTTACCCACATCTGCAGTCCTTTCTCTGTACTCTTTGTAAAGGCTTTATCCTCCAAATGTTTATTAGCATGGGTAGGTAAACCCGCTGTCTTAAGCCTAGGTGTTTCCTGTAAGGAGGTGTTATAGTTAGGATGATTTGCCTGATTGGGACTGTAAGACAGGGTATCATCAAAGGTATTTATGCGTATTGCCTGAGTCACGTTTAGGGAGCAAGCAAGCCCAGTTTGTATCTGTTGGACACCCGAGAGCAAAAATGATGAAATGACGTTGTCAAATACAGTGCCCGAGTGCTCGCCACTGCAGATGAATTCAGGTAGTTTTGAGGGGTCTCAAACCCTGTACTACAGTTTAGAGCTCTTGCTTTTTATTTGAATGAGCAAGCAAAGAGGAATGTCAAATTCCACCCAGTTTATGCCTTACGCACACAAGACATTGGGTGGATATTTTGGCTCTGACTTTCCAAACTATGCAAAGCATCAAAACAGTTCAAAATGTCTAGGCATGTCACCAAGGGACACTAGTCTGATGCATTGCCGCATGCATGCTGCAGGCCCCCAGTCTTGGAAGCATGGCTTCAGCTTGAGCAGTTAAAAGGCTGTATCCAACATCCCAGTAAAACTCTGCTATGAAAGCAAGGTCTACTAGGACTGCGACAAGGTACCAAACTCCCCTTTGATCGTAAGGCAAGTTTCTATGAAGTTGCTATTCAAAGAGGAAACAAGTGCCAAATCTGATCCAAATGTTTAATGCTAGTGATGATGCCTTTATACCCCACTGGTGTATATTAGCATGGGCGCTGTTGAAAAATTAGCCTGAGTGAAGGGCTATGTGTACTATGGTTACCAGGTCAGCCGCTCTTTCCTTTCTTGCCGGGTCTCTCTGCCTGCACCTTGGCAGTGTCAGGCTTCAGCCCTTCAGCTCTTACAGCTGGCCAGGAGTACTGCAGTTCTCTTAGACCAGCTGGAAACTGGATTCCAGCTCTTCAGTTTCACCAGTAACAAATCAACTGGTCTAACGTGAGTTTGGCATTGTATGGATTCCCCTTTGACGGCACCTGACTAAAGTGAGTAAAAAAATGACTGTAAAACAAAGGACCCGTTAACTTAAGTATATCCAGTAAGTTGGCTAAGGTATAAAATGATCACATACACAGACTATAGCCCACACATGCTCATTTCTTTCCAGTGCTTGCATGGAAAGCACTTCTGTCTCACTCTCCATAGCTCAGATGTCTCCTGATTATTGTCAGTCTTTGAGATGGGAGGAATAGCAATGAATTCAGTGCTTACCTTATGCTCGGGTGCCCTCCACAGCTTTTCCCTCCTAGAACTTGGATCTAGCTCCCTGTGAGATTGATTTTTTTTAATATTCCTCCCTTCAGGCTTGGCAAAGCAACTGTGTCACTTTGGATGGGACTCAGGAGTCTCTCCTTGGGTGTCTAAATCTGGCAGTTGTATTTGAGAGGATGCTGTTTATCTAAGCAACTGCATTAGCTTTTCTGCTTGTTTTTTTTTAACAACTCTTTGATGGCTTCCATTGAGTTTATGCCCAAGCATACTGCAGTGGAAAACACAGAGGAAAATGAGTCACACCCAGTATTCATATTTTCCTAGCTTGTTGCATGCAGTGTTAGGGTATTTGAAGAATTACAGGTTTAATGCTTCCAATGACCTTTAATGCCTGTAGACACTTTTAGTTCATAGCCACAGATGAAAGATGTTTTCATGCTTTTCTCCTTTTTCCACACATGATAAGGTCATCCAGGGTCTGCCATACTAATGTACTGCCTGTAGGGTCTTGTACTTCATTTTCTAAAGAGAGAGATACAAAAAATTCAATTCTCTCTGTTCTTTCATCGCAACATTTCAGCATTATGCAACATTTTCATGACTTTCTTTTGGCCCTGTCCAAGTTCTGTCCACCTGACTCTGAGATACAGGAGCAGGGCATACATTTCTAAAAAGAAAACCTGAATTCCAGCATTTGCCAACTAAAATGATCTTGATAGGAGGGGCAAATCTCTCATTCTTGCTTGTTAGCATTTTTGTAGTGGAATAAAGAACCTGCCACTGTCCAGAGTTCCTATAGCCAGCTTGGGAACTGAATCACATTTGTAAAGGTAAATTGGGGGGGATTTATTAATAGAAGAAGTTACAAGGAAGAGCTCCTCAGTGTGGGTATCATATTCCATACCAACACTCTCTTGTAAAGGGAAAGAGTTCCAAGAATGTACAGCTCTCTTTTCACCTTACCACTTAAAATTAACCCAGAATCCTTTAAACTCTTTCCACTGCTCCTATATACAATTTCCAGTGTGGACAAACTAAGATATACTATAAGGCCTAGTTTACTTTGTACCTATTTTGCATGTAAACCAGCAGCAAAAATAAAGCTTTTAGACAGCAATCATGTGGATACTGAATGCATTTTCAGGAGGATTTCACACTAACTCTCTGTTCTGTCCCCTAACTCAGGCTCCTAGGCTGGATGAAAACACAGTACACAACAACTGTTTTGCAAATATTGCTTCCAATAAGGAACTGGGAATTGGGAGGTGGGGCCTGCTGTGTTATGCCCTACATGTGTGTGACCATTTCTGTGAAAAATAGGAGGTAATGGGGTTGGGAGGAGAGAATTGAGGACTGTTGGAAACACCTAATTGGAGAGAGGAAGTAGCAGATTGGAACTTTTAATCCAGTGTCCTGGAATTCAGGTGAGTGTCAGACAGGACCTTCCCACCATAATTAAGTGATGGTGGGAACAGCTCCTAGAGGGACTGAAAGTCCTGCGTAGGTGTTTAACTCCATCCCTGGGCACCTGAATACCTCTCATATCTTGTACAAGGTAATTTGTAGGCTCCTCTTGTTAACAGTTTGGAAAAAGCTTTTCCTGATGACTCATACAAGGAAGATTTCAACTAAATGGACTTCCTATATGAATGACCTGTCTGTTTTGCACTCGACCGGTTCAGTTATAGGAGAGATACATAAAAACAGCCTATAAAAAGTGGAGCAGGCAATGCTCCCCTTTCCATTACTTTGCATAAATCTTGATGAGTGCCCCAGATTTTCATGGAGCAACTTTAGGTTTAATCTGGTGAAAAAGAATGCCGAAGCTGGGCTTCTGGGTCTCACCTACTATACTGTGGTGGACAAACTGCAATGAGATTCAAGGGAAAACATCAGTGAGGAGTTTCTGCACAGGATACAAACAGAGAGAATAGGACCTGCCATTATGTTCAGTTTTAACTTACTCTTTCCTTGGAAATATTTTATCTTCTGCAGTTCACATAATTTTTTAATAATGCTAGTACTCAAATTTATTTAGGAATATATGTCTGGGAGACCATTATAGAAACTGATTTTATGACTTTATCCTTCTATAACAGATTAAAAAGATCAGTAAACTGAGACAGTTTATTGTCTAAAGTAGTGTTACATTCTGTTATGTATATGCTGGCATTCATTATCTCACTTATATAAATTTTAAAAATATATATATGCAAACACACAGATAGACACATATGTGTACACATACACACATGCAGTCTATTTTACAAGCATCCACAGGATTACACTTTTTCATGCTTGATACTTGAAGGCAAGTAATTATTTTCATTGCTCTTCAGTATAGGTGAAACACCGATAGGTTTGTTAGGTTCTTAGCCAAATCCTCTCCTATAAGATTTTTAAGTCCTCAAGAAAACCTTCCTATTTAAAAAGGATTGAAAGCAACTGTGTCTAGGACTTACTCATTTAGAGTCACATGGACGGATTTTTTCTAATGGACAACCCTCCTCCTGGAAAATTTTGCTGCTGAAATGTTTGTGCATTTGGCCTGTCTGCCATTTCAGCATGTTGAGCATAGCACATTTGTATGTTTTCTTGTCTGCAGCTCACGTTTTGTAGGGGGCCTTTGTTGGAGAGCATAAGAGCAATACAATATAGGTAGCTTTTTCGGCAAATAGGACAGTATATTCTCTGTTAGCCAGTCTTTGTTTGAGGGCACCTGGACAGTTATCCTGATGGCAGTAGTGTCCTCGGCAAGAGCAGAGCTAGTTTTCAGGAGAGGAGACCTGTCTTGTTTAGCACCACAGCAGTTAATCTCATAGGAAAGCATACCAGTAGTGACAAAAGCCTGTCATCTCTGTGGGGTGGCACTGACTTCCGATGATCACTTCTCCCAAGGCTGACTATCTAGGTTATGCTGTGAAAGAAGTCCAGTGTAATGAAGAGGAACATTATTTTTGCATGGCTTCATTCTGCATTGAGTAGGAAAGCCCATGATCCCCAGGGAAGCTTCCTAGAAAGAAGCAGTGATTCTATGTGAAAGCCTTACTGGGGAGCAGAGATGTGAAATCCATCAGTGAGAAGCTGGAAAGCCAGTGTGAGCTTTGATTTCAGTGGGAAGTCATCTAATAGAAAATTATTGTGTTTCTGGGTCATGGAGACTTGGAGACTTTTTCCCTAATATCTGGAAGAATCCCCTGCCTTTGTGCCTTGTATGCACGGTGGTTTTCCATGTTGCTTTGTGGTAGAGCACTTTTCATTCTGTGTCCACCAGAACTGTGTAGAAGTGAATTCTCAGCACCGACACAAATGTCTTATAATAATCCTTTCTGAATTCAGCAATTCAGCTTGCACACACCGGAAGCAGTAGTTTCCATGTGTTTCATGACCAAAAAGGGGGTAGCAACTCCCTTAACAAAAAGGGATTATAATATCTTCCCTGGGGGAGCAGCATTTCTCAGAATTTTGTTTTGAGGGTGGGACAATTGAAAAATGTGATGGTAGTGAGAGGAAAGTCATGCGCTTTTCCAGTGACAGCCTCCCTCCTACTCCTCGCTTCATGCCTGTGCCTGCAGTGGCTGGTGTTCAGGGTTATTACTTGTCCAAGGTTTCTGAAGGCTGTCTCTCCTTATTGTGTCCATTCAGGTCTCGGTCAATCAGCGGAGCTTCATCTGGGCTCTCCACCAGTCCTCTCAGCAGTCCAAGGGTAAGTGGTGCTGCTTCAAGATCTGTTGGTCCAATTCACTCACACATGCTTGATGCTTTTCGACATCTGTTGCTGCAGAGCTGTGGCTCTTAGCTGGGATGTTTTGTTTTTCCTTGGCAGCTTGTAAATTTTCATGGGCGGTGAGGGAAACATTGTTTACAAATCCAAGCAGAGAATTTATCATACACGTTCCCAGCACTGCTAGTGATACTTCACTCGGCCCCTGCCCGTCTTCAGTCTTATAGCTGCATTAAGCAACATTGCAATGACTAAACGCTGCCATATTTAGGTGAGGTATGCGTACAGCATGATTTCAGCCCAGGTATCAGGAGCTGTTTCACAGCTACTTTTAACCATGCCACAGTAGAGCACGAAACCATGCTGGTTACAGTCCACTTGATTCTATTTGCCACAGAACAGTTTGGACTGGAAAGTCAGAGAAAATAAATGTTAAGAATTTGAGGGCTAACAACTTTAAAGGGAAAGTAAGAACTTGACTAATTAAGATGAAAAGAACGCTCTAAGTCTGAGAAGTAAGGTACTTCTGCAAGCATGTATTCAATATTTAGTCAGCTGTGGAGGATCCAACCCTTGGTGCTAGGTAATAAATCTATTACAAAGTTATTACAGTTCCATAGTGCAAAGACAGAGGCCTTCCTCTCATTGGTAACTTCTTCAGGGATAAGAGCTAGTATTTCTAGTGTCTGACAAGGTGTACTTTGTCACTACAAGATTTCAGTCCTAGCAAACATCTGGATCTCATCATCAAGTCTGTACAGCTATGAAAATCTGTTCTACCTAGTTGTCTGGGCAAGAATGTTGGGAGGATTTCCACATACTTTTGAGGACTTCTATGAGAAGGTGTCATTTCACACTGTTAGGACCTATGCATATACTCTTAGATATGGGAAGATAACGTCAGTATTCAGAGCACTTAATATTGTAATTTCCCATTAACATTGCGTGTAATTCTTATGTATGAAGTTACGCTTCCAGGTGCAATGTAAGATTGTAGTTTGATACAGCTTCCAACTCCTTTCTTGACGGAACTATTTTCTGAAATATACTCAATTTCCAGTCTGGGTTCCCATCAATTGTTACCCTGTTTTGCAACTAGCAGAAGTGTGCTCTATTCTTCCTTGCATCTCTAACGTGCCAGGAACCAGTGAAGATCTGTTTCCTTCCCTTCCTTGTTTTTGCACTGGGACCTCCTGAGTATCAGTGGAAAGAGGTGTGAGAACTGTATGCCACTGCAGAACATACTGAAAAAGAGCATGGAAACAGTTTTGTGCACAAAATATGCAGCCAGTATATGCTGCAAAACTTAGTCCTGATCTCATTAATTGATCTCTTGGGATCAATTTCTGACATCTCAGTAGGACTACCTCACAGAATAAGGATGACAAGATCTGTTCCACAGTTGCTGTATTTTAACATTATTACTTAATAGGCTATTGATTAAATAGTCTTCAAAGTGATTTAGCATCCAGATGGCATTTTCATAACCGTTTTAAGCAGGTCAAATTTGAGGCTTAAAGGGAAAGTGTTTGAATAAAAATCATATAATTTTTTAAAAAGACCTTACCTATGCTTCTAATAGCACCTTAGATTGTTGAAAGAGAAAACATATTTAAAAGCAAATACGTTTCACTGTGTGCACTTATTAGCTAGAGTTCTATGAGGAACCGAATTCAACAGCAATGGAGTTTTTTAAGACACACAAGATCTTGCCAATGGTGTGGATTCCCATTGCACCAGATGAAAGATAAGCCTAATCTTGTTCTTTCTTGCATTATTATAAATGTGGTAGTTAAGGGTCCCCCTTTGGATTTGCGGTGGTTTGACTGTGAGTTGAAATTGGCTTTATTTCTTTCAAATTTGATTCTCAAGCCATCCTAGACATAAGATGTAAGAATTGCAAGGGAGCATTTGCAATCAACAGTCTTTAACCTTTATCCATTGGAATCATTTGCGAATGGTTAGTAGTCTGATGCTGATAGTGACTTTCATAACTCAGCCACTTTCCTCGTCTTTTCACCTTCCTTTCCCATTGCTGGTAAAGGTTTACCAAAATGGCAGACTTTTACAATTCTAATTATAATTCAGATGTTTTCATGTAGTGGTTTTCTTTTAATTTTGGTGGCCTGACTCTAAGCTCTTTAAAGTCATTAGGAAACCTTGATACAAACAATCTTAGGAATTAAGTTTTAAATATACCTCTGCATTCGATAAATATGGCAACATTGTGCTAATCCATCAAACTCAGAAAGTAAACTCACCAGTGAGTGTGCCCACCTAAGATTTGAGGCGAAGTTATGTTTGCAGGGTATGTCTGGACAGGGCTTGATTAGAGCTTTTAGGAGTTCAGAATGTATAATAATAACGATGATAAATAATTTTTAATAGGCAATAATTTATAAAAATCAGAATCTGAATGTAGGACAAAGCTAAAGAGCCTAAATTTCTTGTTTTACAATTCTGCTAGTACTTGTAAGCTAAGGTGTTAACGGCGATATTTTCTAAGGTCACTCTTTTTGTTTTAAATGCAATTTTTGGCTTGCCAATATCCCTTTAAAGGTTTTCTACCCTCCCAAGTCTGTGTATTGCTGTTTGCTGGCTACATATGAACGGTTTCCCAAAATGCCTCTAACGTGTAAATGTTCTTGTCTGGGGAAAAAAAATCCTAATCCTTTTTTTGATAACTCATTGGTGGATTATGAACTTTGGTTTTCTTTATCTTTTTTAAACTGTATCTTACTGCACAATGACTCCCCCACTCTTCATAGAATTGGGAACTAAGAGCAAATATTGCTATGAGTTTACGGGCAGCAAAATTCAGATTATCAGCCTGTCCTTCGATGGGATGAGGGATGTAGCAAGTGGAGCATAAAGTCTGATGGGAAATAGCTTCTCCTCCCGGATAAATAAATCTGCCAGGCCTCAGAAATTTCCTTTATGGGTGTTTACAAATGAAACACCAACCTGATTTCATGTTTTCCTCTTGGTGTCGTATATTCTGAACCTTCCAAGCTAATGCTGAGCGGTTTAACCTTCCAGGCCAGGGGAGGAGAGTGGATGCTGACCTGGTATCACTCTCCCTTTTCTCCCCCTTTCTGCAATGGGTGGCTGCAGCCGGTGTGTGCATTAGCCAGAGGCAGGGGTAAAGAGGAGGGACAGAGGTTCTGACCGGTGTGTGCAGTAGCCTATGTGTATCACCTACAACTCCATATGTATCACACACCTGTTTGGAGTTTCACCTCTCTGCTGGGTTTGCACATGGGCACTCTGAGCTGCAAGAGGTGATCCCATTCTTGGCACATCTCAGTTTGTCTGTGGCTTGAGTGGTTCTTCTTTCCCCTTCCTCACCTCCCTACAGCATTGTGCTTCTCTCACTGCAGGGCAATCAGAACAATCCCAGAGAGATGGCATTTCTCTCTTCTTTTTTCTTGGTTACTTTCTTTCATTTTGTTTTTTACTTTTCCTTTGTTTTACTTTTCTTTCTGTTGTTTTCCTTTGCTGACACGTGGTTGATTAATATGATGAAGCCTGTTATGACACTGTTGTTCTTGCTGCTGCCGCTGCTGCTGTTGTTGATTATGCTGTGTTCCCAGCTAACTGCATGTCTTTTTTTTGTTTTTTGTTTGTTTGTTCGTTTTTGTTTCTTTGCAAAATCCCTCCCCCCACTACCCTTTCACTTCCATCTCTGGTGTCTCCTTGTGACATGATGCATCTTTGTGACTCGGATGGATTTTATTCTGACTTTCCGTTCTCTGCTCGCCCGCTCTATGCGTATTTCACTGTTTGTGATGTGCATGGACACTCTGCGTCTGTCTCGTAGCCTATCAGAAAATTCTTCATCCCCCCTCAGACCTCCGACCTCCCTTTCTCTCCCCGACCCCAAGTCTCCTTGGACCCTGATGCTTGTAGGAACGCCTCCAGGCCTGGACATGTACTCCAACCAAAGCCAGCACTTCAGCCCAACCCAAAGACGCAGACTTTGCCATCCAAGAGCAAATTGGCTGAAAAACCACTCCAGTCTACTAAATCCAACCCACTCCCTGCCAGCAATACCAGCGCTCCCTCTTCCCAGAACACCCCTGTGCAGAATGCTCAAGGCCGCTCACCTGCTGCCGGCTTTAACCCACAGCTGGCCGTTCCTAAAGTGCAGACCAACCCTATGTCTCCTGTTAGATTACTCCCTTCTAGTACTGACCCAAGCACCAAATCTATCCCCATCATACAGGTCACCCCTCACCCCTCTCCAAGGGGAAGTCCCCTCCCTACCCCCAAGGGGACACCTGTCCATACGCCAAAGGAGAGCCCAGCAGGCACACCCAACCCAACACCACCATCCAGCCCCAGCATTGGAGGAATGCCATGGAGGACACGGCTCAACTCAATCAAGAATAGTTTCCTGGGGTCTCCTCGATTCCATCGCCGGAAATTGCAAGGTGTGTACACTTGTTTGTATGATCATGGTTAATGATTTTTTTGTTAACTTCCTTTGCTAATCAGTGTAAAAATCTCCTCAATATAATCAGGGGTTTCATATGTGCTGGCCTGTTTCTGTTTTCAGAGTCCCTACAGTGTTGAGATGGGCAGAATTTTCTGCTTCTGGATTCAGGTGGCTTTTTGCATTCAGGCAAAGGGCACTTGAAGTTAGATGCATTATCCTCAGACACTCTCAGCAGCTATCCCAACACTCTGTGGTTTTGCAGGATACAGGGGTGTGCTCCTGTAGGAAAGGAATATTACAGACATGAAAAAGCTAGGTTTTGAACTCTGATGGCCAGGGACATTGTCTCTGAGATGACCAGAGAACTACTGAGAATTGCAGCAGTGACTGAGCTGCATCCAGTTGGACCTTGAAGAAGCTGAAACAAATGGTCTAGACTCCTGCTTTTAACTTTATGGTTAGAAAAGTCCATAGAGATGCCCTATGTATTTTCAGCGGCTGCAGACAATCTTTGGATGATGCCCGCTATGTTAAGTGTAAGAATTGGCTCGTGAAATAGTGGTAAAGAAATTGCAAGGCAGTTAAATTAGCATGGTGTTTGGGTCTGAATCAGAAGCCACTGAATCCAATGCAAGCTTTTCTAGTCACTTAAGACAGGGTAGGGTGAGTTTTGAAGTGCATCACTTGATTAGATACAGTGATCCAGAAGGACATGACCAACTTTCAAATGTCAGGACTAGTCTGCAGAGGCAATGGGCAAATGCAAGAGTGTATCGTGCCAGGGTTGTTTCATTGGCATGAAAGCAGAAAGATGAAGGTCTACTGATTCATCAATTTCTTTTCTCCTTCCCTCTCTTTGGCTGTGCATGCACGTGCAGTACCTACACCAGAGGAGATGTCCAATTTAACCCCAGAATCATCCCCAGAGTAAGTAATTTGCCAATATACTTCTACTTTTCACTACATGCCAATGTCATTTCCTTGACTGAATGTCATAGGGTGACTCCATTGCTGCTCTGAATCGCTATCTGACTATAACCAGAAAGGGACAGAGGTGTGAAATATTTCTTCTGCTAAGGACTCTGGATAGAATCTACACCTCAGTGATTGCAGTGGAGGGTCAGCAGGTGATGAAACAGTCTCCAGGTAACCGCCTCATTTTCTTAGGGCTTGCTGAGCTTAACAGTTCTGAGGCATCTTCCTGCTCTCTTCTTTCATTTGGTTCTCAAGCAGATCACACCTGAGGAGCAGGGAGGCGAATCAATGACTAACATAGGTACTAACCATGCATTAAGAAATCTTCCTCTTAGTGTAGGACAGTTTGCATCCTCAGGATAAAATACAGAAGCTTCTGCTAAGATGATTCAGAGGAATCTTTGGCTGGGATAGTAAACGCAGTGTTAATTCTGGGCAGCAACACTGGGAGATGCAGAAGCTGTTTCATGTTCACCAGACTCACTCTGAAAAATCAGTGTACACTTAAACCATTTCACTGCACAAAATGTGCGTCATTGCATGGCGGGTTTGGAAGCTCCTGCCAGAGACTGCTGCGCCAAACACTTCTTAATATATGCAACAGATGCCAAATTATTCCTTTTTATTTTCACAGCTTGTGTTTGTGCACCCAATACCCATAGACTTTCCTTGCCAACCAAGACAATTTGGCCTTTTGTCAAGACACTTGTGTGAAATATTCATGAGTTGTAGATGAAAATTTGGGACCCAAAGATTTCTAATTGGTGATAATGGTATCGCCTTAGCAATTTTCCCCAGACCTGGCATGTATCTGGTGTAAGATGGGCAATCTATTTCTAATGCTGCAAAATGGAGGACGGGTAAAGACTTTGGGAGAGGGAGAAGGTAAGGAATAGTTAAGGATAGTGAAATTGTGTTTTCACAATTCACTTTGGAGCACTCACTAATAGAGAGGCACGAGAGAATTTGGTAAAATGAACAGATCCTTACCAAAGAAGTATGTGATACTCTCATCCCAAATGTTTTTAAGACTGTTAAAGTAGAAAAGTATCTGAATGAAATTTCCCTTTTCTCGTCTCTTCTCTTCATGTGTGTATGTCAGTGGAAGTTCATCTGTGAGTTTATTGCTGTCTCCACTTCCCGCTCACCCTTTAAAACCTGGTATAGAAAGATAGTGCCTGTCATTTGAGGCAGTTTGGATGCAAGTCAAAGCCTAAGGCCCTTTTTTCATGTTATGTATAATTGCCAAATTAATGAGTTCAATTGGGCTGCACCCTGCAGTAAACACAATAAAAGTCATAAAAAATAATGAACTGGATTTTATTTTAATGATAAATGTCTTGTTGCTCAGTGCCCACGTCCACATATCTTGTTTTGGGGGGATTTTCTTTCTTTCTGTAAGAAATAAGATATCCTTAGCAAGAGCTCTACTGACCTCATGGGCTGAGTGATAAAAATACACATCTTTGCTCCGTTACAGCATTTTTTAATGACTGCCATTCATTTAACAATCTTGATGATTAGATAACACACTTCAACACATCTGGGTGATACTATTCTTTCTCTTTTGAAAAGTCCTAGTGAATGTGTTAGGGAGGACATTTAAAGAGACGTATCTCCAGCTGCTTTAAACCAGCGAAGCTCCATTTGCTTGAGTAGAAATGCTATTATTTATGCCAGGTAGGAAAACTTCAGGAGATTACAGATCCATGAGCTCAGTGACAGGTAGGGAAGGCAGTGAGGATCTCCAGAAGGCCCTGCAGACAGACACTCCAGAAGTATGAGATGAAACAACATTAGAACAGTGAGAAATTCAGTGTAAAGTGATGAAACGCTAGCCTCCATTTTCATACTAATTTTATTCATGGATTGGACACCTGATTGGTTTCCCTAGAGTAGTCTATGTACCCCTCCTCCCACGCACACCTCCTACCTCCCTCCGTCTTAGGAGACTTGCCATGACAAGAGAAGACTGTTAATGCAAGTACCATTTTTACTGCTTACGGCCTGATCCTGTGAGGTGCTACAGCACCTCATTCAGAGTGCTGAGGTTCCTTGATTCATACCAGTTTCAACCCGAGATGATAGCACATGGCACCCCATAAGAGCAAGGAAGCCTTCACTGTGGTGTTTTACTCTGAAGCCATACCTTCTTCTTCAGCGGGCATATTCCCTGCACGTATGGGCACAGTTAGTTCTACTGATTTGAGGGAGAAAAGCCGGTGCATATGTTCTGTGTCCTGATTTTGTTCATTGCAGAAACAGGAGAGGCCACTGGAGTCTATTCCATCTTGTGCCGCACCAGCAAAATTATTTACTGAATCCCAGTGTTTTACAAGGTGGATTCTAGTGCAGGCTACCAGTGAATCTTCCCGTGTCTGCATCACTGATGATAACCTGGCAGAAGAAAGGAGCCCAGCTGGACTCTGGAGAGTTCAGGCCAAGTTTGTAATCTGAATAGGAGAAAACGTCCCCATTTTCTGGGGCCCTTTTAACCCGCACTCATTAAGAGACCTATAAACAAGGGGCCCACAACTTCATTAATGAAAATACAAACATGAAAAACAGTATTTTAAGATGGCATACCTGCAATTAAAAATTCATACTTTTCCAAGCCCAACTTCCAAGGAGCATGTGTGACATATACTGGGCCGCTGGAGTCCGTATAGTCCACCTCTGTTCAGATAATGATAGATACAAGCCTAAAACAACCAGACGTTTTAGATGGATAACCAGGTGCAAATTTACTAATGAGCATAGGCCCTTTACATGCAGAGAGCTATTGCCCCAGCTCTCCAGGGGCTTGAGGAGTTGTTATGGTGTGTGTGAGACACATGAGCTAATTAGTATGTAATTTCCTTTCACACTCTAACCCTGGCTCCTTAACGACCTATTTAAATGAGAGGCCCTTTCTCTTTACTGCTCCTTATGCTAATCTTTGGCTCACTGGCTTAGTTACAGTTGCCTATGAATATTTTAGAGAGTTATGGTTTTCCAGACAACTTTAATTGAGTAGGGGGCAGTGATTTACCAAATTGCAAGTGAATCTTTTTGCACTCTTATTTTTGATTGCCTGCAGTAGGTGAAAGTGAATGTTTATTTGCACAACTGAGCTGTCTTCCAGTTCTGGTGTTTCCATTGTGTGGATTAAATGGGCAGTGAGATGACAGTGCTGTGATTCATGGAGCAATCTGGAATAGGGAATGATGCAAATTACTGGACTTTTCTGAGGTCAAACTGTGTTCTTTATCCCAAATGTCAAGACTTCAAATTAGTTTTCCAGTTTGTTTCTCTCTCTCCTAGTCTCTGCCCTTCCTCATTCTACCTCAGCCTGAGTCTTTGCCTGGAAAGTGAATCTGCTAATAATTCTTTCCAGCTGTTTATTGCTTTGCTGGAAAGCTGATGCAGATCCTTTTCGTAGATGCTTTTCTGGAGAAACACGGACTGTAGGATGTCTTCTTCTGTTGAGTAGTAATCCCCTAAAACAAGTGAAAGCCTATTGCTTGGCATGATGCAGACTGGACTTGTCATGGTATTATAAAATATCCTGCAGAGAAAAAAAGCTGCATTCTCTTGGTGGCAGGTCTTTTAATCTCTGATTTTTCTATGCTAAATATCTCCCTACTAGAAGATGGTTAATTTCAGTGGAATTTTCCCTGGGCTTAGCTTGGTCCAGCAGTTCTGTGGCTGTATGTCTTAGCTGACAGCGTCTTCTCTTCCTTCAAAAGCACACCTCTTGGAGGTGCTTCCTCAAGTTCGAGGAGGTTTCCCTGAATAACATACGTGTCTCCCTACGTTTTTCCTTTAGCCTGCTTAATTTAAAAGTGAATCTCAAAAAAATGGAGATGGTGGAACAATAAGCAGAAACAAACATTTACTGATACTATCAGTATGGAAAAAATGAAGCAGTTTCATTTTATGATGAAACTACTATCTGATGCTGAAAGAAAATGTGGGGTTGGATTGCTGTCACTGGAAAGCCTGAAGTGTGTTTTGTGTTGTGTTGATATCTTCTCTCTTAGTCCTGGAAATTCATTCCTATGTAGGAAGGCCAGAGTTTATGCATTATTTAGACACCCTGAATGAAACTAATTTAATGTACAATTTTTGTCCTGGTCTTCTGCGTAGGAATGGATTTCACTCACTGACAGATTGGAGGTCCAGTGAAACCCACAGCTTGCTTAAAAGGTCAAGATTAGCGTGATTATACTGTCAACCCAGGAAGACACCTTCAGAAAAAGAACTTTCCAAGCCCTAGAAAAGAGGGGCTTGAAACTGGGCAGGAAGGAACTTACATCCCTGTGTTACCAGCACCCACATGATCTCACGAGAAATGGAGAGATCGCTGGAGAGATCTCAGAAATGTGTCCCCAGATTTACTTGCGCTTTTATATATGCAGTATTAGTTGGTATATTGGCTCAGTCAGAAGAGTTATCATTGCCGGTCACACATGCTGCCAAAGTAACTCCATGTGGGCCGTCATTTCAACAGTTTTTACCGAGTGAATAGGATGTTCTCAGACACTGTGAGCCACCTACTGTAATAGTGTTGCATCTGGAGTGTTATCATACTTCCTTGTGCAGTTTTGTGTATTCTTTCCATGTGGGAGGTGTCTAAGAAATAGCGCTCAATATCTAAACCATCTCTTTCTTTTCATCACGTCAGGCTTGCCAAAAAATCCTGGTTTGGTAACTTCATCAACCTGGAGAAAGAAGAACAGATTTTTGTGGTCATTAAGGACAAACCACTAAGCTCCATTAAGGCTGATATTGTCCACGCTTTCCTCTCGGTAAGTCAGTTCAGATACCTGCTGGAGGTATTGCTCTCTGGTCAGTTCCAGGACTTCTTGTGCCATATTCTACTGGCCAGGGTCTCTCCTCCTCGAAACATGTCCATTATGCATTTAATTTAAGTGGCATATTGATTCAGACATCCACTGGACTCTACCTGAATTTCTAAATATAGATAATATTCTCTAAGGTGAAAAAAGATTTCACCTTTCTTGGCAGGGTCTCCAGATTTGCCAGTGCTTGCAATATCAGTGCAGTTAGAGCTCACACTGCAAGTGTGGTATCAAGACAGTGACTTGCTGCTTTGTCACACTTTCTAATTACCTTCTGGACATCAGATTGAGTCTCGCTGTGCTGGGTATGCCCTCCACCACTTTTATCAGACACAAAAACCTATCTCACATCTGCATTTTTTTTACTTTAAATCTCCTCTTCTGTGTTTTACGGCAGATAGAGGAGTAATTTCCTATTGTGACCGGAGTATCGGTGGTAGCAGATGCTGTAATCTAGGACTGTCTGCTGTGTGAGCAGAGGGAAATGTCCTGTGTTTTCCTAGGTGAAGTCCTTATTCTCACCCACCTAGAAATATCAGTGAAGAAAAAGTCAGCACAGTAAAGCTAATTTGAGAGTTTTTTCAGTTCAAGGGAGTTGGAAACATAGTTATTGATATATTTCTTCAATGGAGTTAAGAGAAGGAGACTTAACTTTTTATATCATTTGTTAAATTGATATTGTTTTCCATAAAATATTGCACTCCTTTTTAGTCTTTATGATACTGCAATGAATTTCTTCCAAAAAAAGAGTCACGATCCTTTTAACTGTTCATGCACAGTACAGACATACAAAGAACAAGTACAGTATAATAGCATGCATCACACACTGGTGATCCATGCTGAATTTCAAACCAGTCCGTCTCAGATTGTTTTGAAACATGCGTATTCCTATACCAATTCTGTGCATTCAGCTATGCTTGTGGACTTGTACTGTGCCATAGTGTGCACTACAGTCTGTATTAGTGATTCCGTGCGCACCCCATGTGTGTTGGGTGGGGTGTGCTGTGGTGATTTCTGTGCAGACCATATGACTCATCTCGTAAGCCAGCTTCAAAATTAAATGTAGTGTCGCAGCCAGCTAAATAAGTCCTTAACATCAGCTTTTCAAGGAACTCATCCCTCGTTTTTCCTCAGTTAGAGGCCAGAATTCCAAGGGATTTGGGGAGTCTTTGAAAATCTGGTCCTTTATGAATCAGTAAATAGACAGTGAGGGTATGTTAAATTCTGGCAGGAACTGCGAATGATGAGTGCTTGAAAATTGGGCAGTTATGAAATTCTACCGCAGGTCTGAAGATACAGATATTGGAAGATACCAGAAAGTTGCTCAGAATTCTTTTATATGTTGATAAGAATTGTGATTTGGGTAAGTAACCTGCAGGCATGCTCTCCCTCTGGATATCCCAAACACTTGGGTACACGTCTACTCTTTGCACTGGCGTCTCATTGATATCATAGGATCACCGAACAATTCACGTTGGAAAGGGCTTAAGGCTGTCTCCCGCTCAAGACAGGATCAGCTATGAGAGCAGACCAGGGTGCTCAGGGCTTTGCCCAGTGAGGTCTTGAAAGCTTCTAGGACAGAGGTTGCATAACCTCTCTGGGCAACCTATTCCAATGTCTTGACTGTCCTCAGGGTGAAAAAGGTTTTCGTTATATGCAGTCTTACATACCACCGACTTTTCTAGCCCCTCCCTTAATACCAGCTCTCACTCAGCAAAAGGCATTTCTTGAAACTGATAGGTGGGTAGGAAAAGAAAGACTAAGTGTATACAGTTGTGCAACATGTGGAATTTATATGCATGCTTGGTATTTCATCAATAGTCAACTTTAAATTTAGTTCAGTCATGTAGGAAGTGGTGCATTCTTGTGTGGTGCCATGCAGCCTACACTCTTACTGATTTCACAAGAATAGTCTGTACTTTACAAGTTCAAGCCCAGAAGCAGCAAATCTTACCCACTCTGGAAATATGCAAGTAATTGCTCTAAACTGAGTGCTGCAATTTTGTCCCCTTGTGCTTTGGTCCTACCATCTCCTTTTCCCCACCTGTTTCAGATTCCAAGCCTCAGTCACAGTGTCATCTCACAGACAAGCTTCCGTGCAGAATATAAGTCCACAGGAGGTCCTGCTGTCTTCCAGAAGCCAGTGAAGTTCCAGGTGGACATAACGTACACAGAAGGGGGAGAGGCCCAGAAGGAGAATGGGATCTATTCTGTCACTTTCACACTCTTGTCAGGTAACCGTGGCAAAGCTGAAAGTGGGTGCAAGTTGCCTTTGTCCTTGCTGGTACAGAGGCCAGCAAAGAGAGCTCACTCAGGGGAAGAAATCTATCTTGACCTTAGGGGAAGATTCAGGCAGTTGGATACAGGAGGACATTGGGAACAAGAAGATTCCCAAAGAGGTGAAGTTGCCACTACCATGATTAGTACTAAAATCCCTGCTCTGTGCATCAGGTTTGAAATACCCTCCCTGTCCTGCCTCCTTGTTTCAGTTAAAGTGCTCAGTGTCTCAGCTGGGCGCTGTGAGGCCACTAGTTTCTTTTTCAAAAAGAAACATGCAATCACCCTTTTTCCTGGCTGGCCATATGACACACAAGGGTTAAAGTGGACAGTCCAAATCAGTGGAGAGCCCAGAAGTTGTATGTCTCACTCCTTTCAACCGATCTGGCTTCCATTCCATTTCTTCTCTTCGTGGAAGGCAGTGAGTAATTCCCTGCCTCCAGGGGATCCAGTGTTGAAGACCAGCAGGCCCTCAGCAAGACTGGTGCCACAGGAATGCAACAATCTCCTTTGTCTTTAGGAAATGGACAACTGATTTTGCTTTCCTGTCAGATGCTCTCTGGTCTTCAGGCTGGCTGTCCTGTGAAAGGGAGGAGTCCAGCAGCGCTAAGGCTGCATGGATATTGTGCAGGTAGCTTTAGGCTGTTAGAGAGCTGCTCGGTGAGGCAGCCCTGACTGTGGCAAGATGACACTGCATCCAGCCGGCCTTATTAGAACTGCTGGTGAATAAGACTGTTATCCCCACCATTTAGAAGAAATTGCCCTCACTCCTAGGGGGGCTTGGAGAAGGTTGGGTGGGAGGGGGGTAAATGTTTAAAAAGAAAAAAGAAAAAAACCCTTTCGACCTTTACCAAAGTAGCCAGGAAGCCATCCTTCCTCCTGTTGACTCCAGCATGCCACAGTCCCTAGTAACATGAGAACTGAATAATAGTTCCTCATAGCCATACCCTTCCGCTGATGCACAGGCATGCTGTCAATACACTCGTGGGGAGAAGATTGAAGGGAAGTCCCCTCTGGCCCATGTTGTTTGGGGAATCAGCTCCCACTCCTCTCACAGCCATCTGTGCCTCTTCTCTCCTCACAGGTCCAAGCCGTCGTTTTAAGAGGGTAGTAGAAACCATTCAGGCACAGTTGTTAAGCACACATGACCAGCCTTCAGTGCAGCAGTTATCAGGTAAGTAGTTTCTACTGTTGAGCACCTTGCTTCAGCAGGGACAGGAAGGTGAAGTGCCTCTCAGTACCAGGAGGCTGAGGGAGGTCATCCCTCTGATTACAGCAAGAAACTAGCTCCATTCAGACAGAACAGTAACTCCCCACACCCACCCCACTCCTCCCGCTCTCATCCCCACTCCAGTGCTCCCAGTGCATTCCCCAAGTGAACAGCTTCTCCCCTCCTCCCGCCCAAAGAGCCATTTGCCCACTTCTCCATCAAAGGCTGCATCATCAGTAGTTCTTCCAGATTTTCTCCGGCTCCAAAATCTCCCAGAACAGGGACACACTGTAGAGGACATCTGATTTTCAAACCCTTCAGTCGTGCAGTAGAAACCTCTAACTTCAGAGGGTCCCAGAACAAAGTTGAGAGCTGCTTTTAGTTAGCCATTAGCATCGGCATTTTCAGATGGTCAGAAGGTGGCTAATAGTTTCCAGTATTGTGGTCAAATTCTTGGCCCAATTACTGTGGTAGCACAAATCATATACTAAGGTTCTGCAGAAGCTATACCTTATCTATTTTTAATGTGAATTCCTATTCCTCGTGGTTATAAAGAAAGCCTTACAAGTGCGGCCCTGTGCAATGGCATCAGTCTGAATCTGCAGGCAGCCTGAAATGGTAATATAGAAACTGGCCTCATTCCACCATTGTGTAGCAAGTGTTCACTCTGAAAACGAGTGTTGGCACTAAAAAAAATCAGTATTAACTCTTCTATCCTTTAAGAGGACAGAACAATGGAAAAGGTGGGAATTCAAATCATAAGGAAGCTTAGCTATTGGGAGTGCTTCACGGAAGGAGAAAAATGGGGAGAAGCAGAGAGAATGTACAAATACAGGGAAGAAATATGAACAGGACGGAGGGGGAGGCTGCAGGAAGAAGACAAAGAGGCAGGAGGAGTGGGAAGAATTTTCTCATCATATGATACTGAAAAGGTAGTAACTAAATATTATGCATAAGACTCAAATTCTATGCTTGACCTTTGTGTCAACCAGCCACAGACAAAAGTAGGGGAATGAAGTGGGTATGGCATCCTGCAGTTAAATGCTGGAGCTCCTTGGCTCATTGCACATATGGGTTACATACTTCTGATCTAACAGTGTAGCTTTAACAGCTGAAGATAAAATAACTCCATCTAGAATAGTGTATGCTCACTACATGACAGAAAACTACACTCAGCTCAGGAAAGATTATTTTCCACTTTGCTTTTGCCCTCCAGCGCTGCCTGACCTTCTGCATGCTGGATTGCAAGGGTGTCCAGCACATGGGTTACTCTGTTACGGAACAGGAAAAGTGAGAATATTAGAACTAGGGTCGATTCAGGTTTTTGCTGTCTGGACTTTTGAAATTAAATTGAACTCAAGGAAGCAGACAGAGTTTTCTGCCAGCCCTTCCTCTTGGGAAATGCTGAGGCCCAGGGGGAGCAAGGGGAGCATCCTTTGGGTCTAGTTCATATTACCCCTGCTATGTTTACACAATCCTTGTCTCTTAGGGAAAGAAATGTGCCCTTGACCCTCTGCTGAGGAAAAAATTGCTGTAAATAAAATTGCGAGCTCTCTTATTATCATCACTCTAGTATGGGCTAGCTACTGAGGACTAGAAGGACTAGAAGGACTTGGACCCTGTTGCACACAGGCATGTGATGCACATAGGAAGGTCACATGATGGCAGGAATAAAAAACATTCATCTGACTCAGAGGTTCAGGGAGATGTTTAGGGCCAACTGTGCTGTGAGAAATGTCTCTGACATATAGTTTTGCTCTGGAAAGGAGAAATCCTATAATAGATGCTGAATCTCTTTCTGCTACCTAAAGCTGTGCTAGAGTGTGTCATTCTAGCAAGGGAAAAGCAGCCTGATCTTTAAAGCCAAGGAGGGAAGAATAATTCCACATGGAGCAAAACAAAATGAATGATCTCTTGAAACTTAAGAATGAGAATTCCCTGGGCTACGGAGTTATCCAAGCAGGACAGCTCCTGAGACACCCAGGAGGCAAACTACCCTTTAATCACCTGTCCTGATCAGCAAGGTGTGTGTGTCTCTTGAAGAAGACAGAAGTAGTGGAACTTGAAAAATTTAGTTTGGAGCAGACTCCAAGTGTAAGAGAGAAAGGAAGGAAAAAAAAAAAAAAAAAGATTGTTACCAAAAAAGAGAGAACCTGTGTGTCAAAGTATGGTTCGCATCTCCCAGCTGTAGTGAGATGGTAGGAGGAAATACAGGAATAAGGGGACAGCGAGAGAGCTGAGTTCACATTCCTCACCATGCTCAGCTACATGGCTGCAGTTGGGCAGGTCTGTACAAGGACTTCCTAGGAACTGCCATGCGATTACTCAACTTTCTGTCAGTGTAGAAAGAAGGCAAATTCTCTGTTTCTCTTCTTCTCCCATTCTCCCAGCTCTGAACACCTCACAGGTGTTGTGGTGGTTGGATTCCCATTCAGGTCGTGTTTTGAGGATGCTCTATAGGCAAAGTCCACTTCAGCAACAGAAAGAATTGACAGTTTACTTTGAGTCCCCTCCTCCTTGGCTCTGAGGATATTCAGACCAGCAATACTGGCCTGTTTGTACCACTGCCAGGGCACTGGATGTTTCCTTAGGTCGTTGTGCACAGATATATCCTCTTGTCTCACCTGCCGTTTAGTTCAGGTGCTATTACAGGTGGCATGATGAAAGCCATCTGTGAAAAAGCATGCCTGTAAAGTGAGAACTGCAGAAAGGGAAGATTCAATAAACAGTATAAAGCAGAATAGCAGGGCCTAGTAAGCATATGGCACCGACAGTCATTCTCTCTCCTGCCCCTCTTTTGATCTGTTGTGCAGCATGCCAGCCCACTAAGCCGGCTTGCCTGGGTTTCAGAACGCACTTTCCTCTGTCTCGTTTCCTCCAGCTCACAACAGTGTTTGTAATTGTGTTGTCCGTGCATCTGTGTGTATGTATGTGAGTGTGTGTACACATATATACCTGATTTAGGCAGATGTATTTCTATGGTACACTTGAGCACCCTGTAATCTCCCTTTCTCACGGATATTCTTCCATCCATTTCCATTTTCCCTTCCTAAGACTGGCTGTGCTTATTCCTTCTCAAATACTCTGAAGCAGGAAAATAGCTTTCCTCCCTCTCCCAAATAAATGTATAAATAAATGAAATCCATCCAAAAAGCTAAATTAATACATTTAAAATCCACTGTCCGGTTGGCCAAGTTCAATACAATATATCAGCCTTCTCTCTTGATACTTCAGGTCATTAAATCCACCATAGTGTAAGTGCTGAGACAATACCAGATCTACAGACTCATGACTGGCATAGAACAAGAACATACAGATCAATTGTTCCTTGTTTCTTCTGCTAAAAAAACCAGAGGCCATCACATAAAACTCATGGAAGCCAAGTACAAAACAAACTTTGGAAGGTGTTTCTTCATGTAGTGGGTAATGCCTGTGGAACTCCATGCTGAAGCAAGTTGTGAACGCAAGAAGCTTCTATATACTCATATTCCTATGAGTACGTCCATATTCAGAGGGAGGCTGGACAACTCCCCAGAAGAGAAATCTTTCTGAGGATTACTTAACAGAGAAAACCACAGCAGGCTCCGCAAATCTCTGACCTAAAAATGGTCAGAGAGTGAGGTAGTGTTAGGGGGAAGTGTCATATATGTTTGGCCGGCTGTTACTCTCCTGGGTGTCCATATATGGCTACTAAACATGGGATGGTTTGGACCTTTGATCTGAACCAGAAAAGCTGTCTGTGTGTTCTTGATACCAGTATCACAAAATCCATTATGCTTAGTGAGGCTCTGAAAGGACAGCCCTTCTTGGATCAAGGGCGAAGAACCCTATCTACGGAAGCAGTTGACCTTGTCCATGTATTGCTCCATCCAGGAGCCTCATAGGCAGAATCTGTACTTAGGTAGTCCCTGGGCAGAACTGCCCTTTGGTGAGACAAAAGGATCTCTGTGGAGGAAAAAGTCTCAGATCTTTGCCTTTGTTTCAGCCCTGTGCACTTTCCATTAAATTATACTATCTGCCTCCAGTGCCATTGCACAAAGGAGTAACAGAAACAGCTGGTGAATGGCGACATGCAAAAGGGATCAGTGATTATTCTCAGGGTATCAGTTTTTATCTTCCTAGTATTTTCTTGCCTCTTTATGATTTGGTCTTGAGAGTGGAGTGCTACGTATCCCCATTTTTCCCGTTTTCCCAAGTTCTGGGCAATTGGCAATACTGAAATAGCCTTTTTTACTTCTCTCCAATAGGTTTTCTGCTTCTCTGTAATATTTCTCTGCTTTGTGTCAGATTTTAACTATTGGCACCTCAAAGTTCAGAGCTTTTCAGTGTTGGAAATGCTTTTCATCAGCATAAGCAAGTGTTCAGAAACCACATCCACCTTTGAAATAAGGCAGTACAAATTCTTTCTGATTGCATACATCTTCAGTATATGCTCCTAAGCTCTCTTACTATGCTGGTGTATGTATCTTTAAAAAAAAAAAATTGTGTGGCTCAGAAAGCTTTGCTGCAGTATTGATTTGTACAATCTGGGTGTTCATCTTGACGGCTCACAGAGCTCACACGTTGGTTAAATCTGTACAGAAAGTTAGTAAGAAACTTACAGTTTCTAAATGTGCAAAGGATTTTACCATCAGTACAGAAAAAGAGAGTAAGAAGCAAATTAAGAGTTTTGAAAGATAAAATTCCAGCTGCAGACCCAATACAGGGCCATGCAAATGAAATTTTGGATTTGGACTGCAAGTCAGTTTTGTCTAGGACTCATCCAGCTCCCAGGTTTATATTGTTCCCTGCATTCTTGTGGAGATCCTTTATGTCTTACCATTCTTGTTGTGTCTGGGGCAATCATTTAATCTTACTATCACAGTTCCCACTTATAAAAGATGCAGTGCAAAGCCTGGTTGGATTGGCAGAGCACTTTTTTTTTGCTTAGCGGTTTTAATAATATTGCTCAACAGACTGCATTGAGATTAACTGAGTAGTCTTGACATAAAACAAGTAAAAAAAAAAATCCAAGCACTCCAGATTTTTAATAGGACAATGCATTTCAAATAAGCACCCAAAGGCTGGGGAAATGATAACTGCCTTGGACCAACGGACCTGGTATCTCCCTTGACATCATCTCCTTTGATGGAAATGTTTACTGGGAACTCTTAAGCATCTGGCAGGATGCTCAGTGCTTTCTGAAGGTCTCAGAGGAGCAGTTGCTTGTGTGAGATTTCCTGGGCTGGGACAAGTCACCGTCTCACAGATGTCAGGAGCATCACAAACCAGGCTGTTTGATTGTGAAATTTAGGAAGCATAGAAACTCAGCAGTTAAAAAAGAAAATAAGGAAAGAAAATTTAGTGGAAATTTAGCAGAAGGCATGTTTGGCCTTCACATGTTCAGGTCAGGAAGGTCTTATTTTAAGCAAAGCATTTTGCCATCTGTTAATGAACTGAACTGGGTGTCATTCATAAGAGAGTCTTGGTCAAATCCAAAGTGTGAATGAGTGCCAGCAATCCTTATGAAATAAGGAAATAACTTATCATCAGAAGGACTGAGAGCCGGAACTGCCACTGTGCTTTAATTAAAAAATTAAACAACACACATGAAAAATGCAGTTACATGACATATCAACGCTTCTCAGACAGGTAAAGGCCTTTAGACCATGGTCTTACCCATATCTGGAACATCTGGATACAGGCACTGGATTATGGATTATTATCCATGAGCAGCAGCTGGCTGCCAAGCATCTAAGGGGCTTTCTAGTAAGGATGAATGTTCTCCTTTAAAATTATAAAATGTTTTATCATTTAGAATATTTATTAGAGCAGAAGTTACAACAGGATGGAAATAAATGAGGTATTAAAGTAATTATAACAAGAGAGAGGCTAAAGGCGTATTAACTCTGTTGGTCCTTCAGCAGATGTCATATGAGCTAGTGTCTGGTGTGCTCATTTTTCCTACTCTTTAGGAGCAGGGAAAAAACACCTGATCATGTATTGAGAAGACATACAAACGAAAATAGATTCTTGTGCAATTCCTGGGACTGGCCATGCAGTACAGAGAATACAAATTATAGTTTTGCATATAACAGTTTTAAGGAAGAAAAATTAGAGGTTTTATTAAGTCTTCCTTTGATATTTTTCCGTGGTCTTAAATTCTAAGAGTTTTTATGTTTTTCCCTGTCATCAAAAACAATTTTGTAACCTGCAAAAGTAGTAGTTTAGGAACAAAGTGGATTGCAGGGCCCAAGATATTAAGTTATCCAAAAGCCTGTGTTACAATCCTTTTTTCCTTTGTAGCTCTGTCAGATGGTATTCTAATCACACATGATTAATATGTTTAGATCTGTTATACAATTAGCTTTACATGAAATACTAAAAAGAGCTATGCTGACTGCAAATGACTTAGAAAAAAGACAGTATTCATCTGAAGTGTTAACTTAAGTAACTTAACCTAATCAAATATTAACTTGAATTTTTTAAATTCAAAAATCACAAAGAAATAGAAATACTCCCTTCAGGATACTCTCGGTAAAATCACTAGTTTTTACCTATTCTGATGTTATCCAAATACCACCTTTTCATTTCCAGATCACTAGTGGCTGAGCGGTCAGTAAGTTTTCATGCACTTGAGGGAAAGATTTCAAGTAATTTAGGTGGGAATTAGAAGGAATCTTTCAGTTGTATTTGAGACTTTCCTGGCTTTTATGGGTCTTACTGCACTCTCTCAAAGCATAGGTTCTGCTAATGATTGGCTGAATTCTCTGAGCTCTTCCAGTATAGAGCTGTATTACATTGCATTACAACAAAGTGTAGTTGACCCAGATGGGGCTGGACTGCTAAAAGGCATCAAACAACAAACTTCTCCAGGTTATCAAGGAAAAAACTGATACAAACTTGTGACTGTGACTTCTGATCGTTGGCTCAATCCAGCAGCTGTAGGCAATTCTTAGCCTGTTTAGGTATCTTCAGGGAGGAATGTGTTGTAGGAGTTTAATTTGTCTTCACTCAGTCAGAAGAGCCAATGAATTTCAAAGATAAGTAAACTCTTGGCCTCTTTGACACCTCTGACACCGTGTTCCAAATCTTTAATCCTCTCCTCTCCCTCACCTCCTTCCTTTTTCCCCTCTCTCCTTCTTTAAGTCTTATGCCTTTCTGAGATACCTTCCATAGGTATCATCTCCCTTTCCCCTTTGCTAGCCTGCCTCTGACCTTGAGGATGGAGATCACAGGGGTTCTCCTCAGATGATCTGGCCAGTGTCACTGGACCAAGCGCCTGCCCTCTCTACTCCGTGCTCTCCCACATGATCTCTGCAACATTGGCCTGGCTGCATCAAAAAACACATCCACACTCTCCTAGCATGGGTTAATACTGGGGGAAATAGCCTACCCAGACATAGCCTCCCTCCCGCTTTTTTTTTTTCTGAAATTATTTTTTTCAGTATTTAAGGGGAAGAATGCTGAGAAATGATCCTGGCCTCTCTCCTGCTGACTTTTCAGCAGATAGAAGAGTTGCTAGAGCTTCCTAGCAGATAGAAATTTTTGGCATATATTTGGCATATGTTTCCAAGAAGTCTTCAGTACCTGGGTGTTCATTGAGAGGCCAAGCAAGAAGAAATCTGAGATTGAACTAAGTGCGTTAACTATTATCCACTTGTTCAACAGCCAGTGGGTGCTCCCCATTGCCCAGCACTCACAGGCACAAAGATTTAGATCTCAAATGCAAGGGAATCCTGTCTGATGGTAGATTCTGCTTGCCAGGTGGTTCCACATGGAGATGTCCAGCAGAATTAGTCCTTTTTACATTCAATCTTACATATAGTGCTCCTTCTGCTTACTGCAC
The DNA here is from genome assembly GCF_040807025.1 of Struthio camelus. NCBI lineage: Eukaryota > Metazoa > Chordata > Aves > Struthioniformes > Struthionidae > Struthio > Struthio camelus. Next base: position 17,707,234 of record NC_090946.1, read on the forward strand.
CTGGGTGAGGAGCATTTAGAGGCTGTGGCAGTGGGAGCTGTACACAAAGCGGACAGGAATGTCTTAGGGCCAGATTCTGCCACCTTTTCAAGAAGTAGTTCTGTTGCCTGTGAGCAATCCCATCGAAATCAAAAAAAGTAAGAGATTACATGTGAATGAGAGAGGCAGATTTATGGACTTGGACGTTATCCTGTGGGGTCTGAAAGATGTTTCTGAGCTTTGTTACGTAATCCCTTTATTCCATGTCCAATAGCACAATAGGTACATCTTCTCTCTGTCTCCAGGCTTTTGATGTACATAGATCAGCTGGCTGGACATTTCCTAGGCGTTGCAGGAAAATTTACAAGCTTGGCCAGGTGAAACAATGTGTTTCAAGGCTTTTAGTTTGCTAATGTAGTGGCAAACATTGCCTGCATCTTGTAAATTTCTATAGCTAAGATAAAGAAGTGGGTGGAAGCAGTGGGACTGAGGCAAAATCTACTCTCAGGTCGCATGGCCAGGGTTGCACTGGCTTAAATGGGTGGCAGAATTTAGCCTGGGTTGTGTAAAGCCCAAGATATGTATATGTTTCCTGCTTCAGGTAATAATGTGCTAAGTTACTACTTTATGCACAGAGGTATGGAAACCTTTTTTTATGTTTTTCCCTCCCTCCCTCCTCTTTCCGTTCTATGATCCAGACACCACTAACTGTATGGAGTTGATGACTGGCAGACTTTCCAAATGTGGTAAGAACTTCCTTCCTTCCCTTCTGCCTTTTCTCCTTCCCTAGCCCCTGCTGAACAATATAATAACGCGCCGTCCCGTCCCTTCCACCTATTTTCCTTCCCTATTCCTACCTTCCCACGCTCTTTACACGACTGCCCACCCGTAACAGCCCACTGTGTCTTTCACTTCCCTGTGGACACAAACACATCCCCCTTATTCCTTTCCTCCCTATCCATGCACAAATGCACAGACTCTGCCACGGCTTTCCCCTTCATAGCACAAGGGTGTGGTGTTGCACTTGTGATTCCCTCCCTCACTGTAACCCAGGCCAATGATTTTCTTTTTCTTTTCTGGGGTTTATTTTTGGTTTGTTTTCTCTTTTGTTTACCTGCTGCCTTTGATTCTTGATTTTTCAGTCCCTTTTCTGCAGTGAAGCTGAATGCTGCCCTGCTAGCTGCTGTCTCCCTTTGTCTCCTGCTATTTATTGAGACAGGACTGCTATGCTATTTAATTCCCCTTTGCATCCACTCCCTTCTTCCCCATGTATCTTTGGGGTAAGACCATTCTAAATCTTCCCTAAGACACACTGCATACTGTCTGCCAGACACTTAGCTAGTGTAAATTGTCCTAGTTCCGGTCAGATCTTGGGGAAGGGTTTTAAGTTCCTGGCTGGAGGAGCTGTGTACCTACTGGACTTTCAGATTTTTGCTAGGAACGAAAAAAAAGTTTCCTGCAAAAACTTGCATCTCACCTTGCTTGGGGTTACATGAGTTTTGGCTAACGTATCCGTTGCCTTCCCTCCCCTCTCTGCACACATTGGATTGTTTTCTTCTTTCAGTCCCTGTGCCCATACTGAGTCCTCCAAATACAGTAGTGGAAATACCCAAAAACTATGAGAGAGGGTTTTGTCATCTTACTTCTAGCTTGTACAGAAAGGTTCTGTACAAGAGTACTCTGTTCTCTTTAGATTTCCATTCAGTTATCTAGGTTGAATTTGGGTATCTCTGTGAAAGGAAATAAACTGTTGAGGAAACAGTCAATGAGCTAGGACTGCTTTCCAGTTGGACCTGTGACTCCTGCGTCATCACTTTGTACACAAAGGAAAGTTGTTCTGGGTTTACAGTACGGATAGTACTAGACTTATGCATGTGTGATTGAGAGCAGAATTTGGCCCATTTCCTATAATTCAGATGATCTCTTTCCCTTAAATTTACTAGTGGGAGTTTTTCTTTTTCTTTGGGGGAGGGGGGGGGCCTCATTTGATTTCTTATTTGAGTTTTCTGGGTTTATCATTCCCAGTCTCCTCATGAAGACTCATTTAAGTGGTAGGCAGACCTCCAGCTTCTCCTTAAAGGCATCACACAGCAAATCCCTCTTTCCTCAGTTTCTTGCCTAGTTCCAGCATTCACGTCATACAAAAATACTGAAATGCTGACTCTACTGATTATCCACAAGTTAATTTAGTTACCCAGATAACCAGCCAGTACTCTGCACTCTCTAGATAGTGCATTACAGTTCACCCCCAGGTTAGCCAGGCCCTTCGGCTGTCACAGTGTCAGCCTCAGTCCAACAGCCAGAGGACAGTGAAGGCCAGCAAGGAGAGGATTGTGTGGCAGCTACAGCACAGGCAGAGCACGTAGATAAATCCATAGAAGAGAAACGAAAGGTTATTGGTTTTAATGGGGCTGCTTACTTTGAGTCACCTTGTTGGTGTGTTCACACGCACCAGAAGTAGTAGTGACATACACCATGCCAAATTTCACCCTCCTGTATGAGTGAGGAGCTATTCTTTTGCACGCAGGGAAGCTCACCTACAGTTTAGGCAGAGGAGCGGAGAGGAACGATGCCAGAATTTAGCCTACTGTCGGCAAACTGTTCTCTGTGACTTTGAGGACAGGCAGTCCCCTCTGTGAGGTTGGTGCAATGTTTGTCTAGTAACAACAAACAGTGTAAAAAAAGCTATTCTATGCGGAGGGTTTTGACCTCATCATTGTTCTGCATTCTGAGAATGAGCCTTGGGGATCATTTTTGGAAAAGAGTTAACACTGGAGCAGAAAAAAAACCCACCGGATCAGATGCTTTATGTCTGGCTTAGCCAAATGAAAGCTCTGTTGGGAATGAGACGTACGTTTTCACCCACTGCAAACCATTAAATGTTGTAATTAACGGCAAGGCAAATTTATTTAGTCCTCTAAATGTTATCTCACCTTCTGCTAGCAGTGGTCATCCATCTGAAAAGTGATTTTGTGTATAGCAATTGGCATTGAAAAACAAGTTATTACTGAACAGCAGAGGTATGTTGTAGGAGCTGCCAACGTCCAAATGACAAACAGCTGGTATATCAGTCCAAACAGCTGCTGTATCAGTCCTACCTGTGCACATTAGAAAACTGCTACTCATAATATTTCACAGTAGGAAGAAGGAAATCTTTTGACTCATAATAAGGTTAAGATCCACATTGGGATGGGATACTTTGTTTTCCATTTCCACCCATTCCAGCAGGGGAAGGGGCATTTCTAGTGTCAGAAAGAACAAACTGGTTTCTGTGGAGTCTTTAATACCTGTTTTTAAGAATAATTTTACCTTATAACAGTTAATACCTTTACATTTAAAATGCAGCTATAATCTGGAAAACTGCTTGTAGAAATGCCACCTTCCTACGTAGCTGGTCTGTTTTTTGTATATATTCAGTCAAGTCAGTTTAGTGACAAATAAGCTTTACTACTTTATGTGCTGCCATTAAGGCATATAAAGTCAACAGAGCTGTAAAAGAATGAAATGGATTTTGTTTCTTTTGGGCCAGGATTGAGAGAACTGTTTATTACCACCTAATCTGGTATTTATGTCTATCCCACTGAAGAACAGGTTGCATAATTGACACTGAGTTTCTAATAGGTTCTGCAGAGCCTTTACATTAAAAAAAAAAAGAAAGAAAAAATCAAGATAATATGCAAATAGAAAAGCCCCCAGGCTCCAACTGCAACGCTGGGAACTAGAAAGCAAATATCTTTGTAGACTGAGCGCACTGGATCTGGAGCCATTGAAATACACCACACAGGAGTCCACAGTGCCATTTCTATAGTTCCTGTTCAGAAGAGATTCTATCTTTGAAAGCCTTAATGACTTCAAGGTCTTTAAAGAGTGAGCTGAGAATTTCTTTGAGTGGTTGAATCAATAGTAAAATTGGTGTAAAGCCTTTGATAGCTCCTCTTCCCAGTGATCCCCAGTTTTCTGGAGTCTTTAGGAGTCACATTTCACCAAGGTGCAGGCTGCTGGCAGAAGGCTCTGAAAATCCTGCCTAGTTCTTGACTTTACATTCTGAGAAACACTTGCCAGGGAGTCCATAAGCTTTGCCGTCTCCGTCCTGGAGCTGTCGGGGCCTGAGTCTTGCTGTCTCCAAGGAAAGCAGTCTTTGCTGGTTGCTTTCCATCCCTCATGACTCCTCAGGGAAGCCTTAAGTTACATCACTGGCACTTCCACAGAAACGCATGATGAAAAGAGGAGGAAAAGGTTATTAGGTATTACTCATGCAGTTCTAGTCAAGTCAGCATGCTGCTGTGTTAGACACTGCACAGACATACTGCTGCAAAGGCTTATACCACAACCCTGTGACAACAGGCTGGTCAGAAGACCTCGTGTTTATTGTTATGCATCCTGTATTGCTACTTGCAATCTGAAACCTTGATTCCTGACACTGAAGTGTTAAACAAAAAACCTTACAGATCCTCTTATATACTAGTGACTATCACCAAAAGGCTCTGATCACAGCAGAAGCACAGCAAATCTAGTTGCCTTTCATATCTTCCCAATATATCTCACTGAAATTTCTTGGTTCCAGTGTCTTAGGAGTCTGACATCACTTCTTATTCAGAGTCATCTGACTTTGTCTCCCACAGCCAATCATTCTCTGTGCACACAGAGAAACTGCACTGCAGTAAAGGCTTCTCTTCTTACCTCCTGGCAAAAGCAGTTTGATTCATATAGATGCAAGCCCATGTTGATATCATCCCAAGCTCCTTGAGAAATTAGGAGAGGTTTCATGGTTTAAAACTGGTTACAGCACATTTGGGTTGCAATTACGGCATGTAACTTTTGTGAATGCTAATTTGGAGATGCTTGGTGTCAAAGGCAATAGAGAATATCTGGATTTGGTGCTCTTGGAAGTAATTCAGATCCATATTGACATTACTTAGAGTAATCCTACTTGCTTTGGAAAAGCCATTTGCTCTTCGATGGGAGAGGAGGTGGTGATTTGCATTCATAAAGTCATACTTAATGGTAGAAACTGATACTGAGAGCGGCAGAAGAAATGTATGCTGCCCTTCTGTGTGCAAGGCTCTTCTCACCATTTTTATACCGTGAGGTAGTCAGAATATAACACTAATTTTTTATTAAAGTTACTGAAAAATGTGCTGGCTGCTGGTGTTCCTGAGGATGACTGATTCTTGATTCAGTATGGAAATATATTGAGACCCAAATGAAGGGTCAAAGAAAGAAGTCTCGTGTGAAAAATAACACACTTGATCATGATGTGTGGCTCACAGTGAGATGAGTCTTTCCAAAGAGTTAAAGCCAGGTTTCCCACTTATCCTTGCCAATTCTATTAGTGCTATTTGCTGTCCAAATATGTGCCTGGTTCGCTCCACACCATAGTCATAGCTTTTTATTCGTTCATTTCCAGTGAATGACTTGTGTTTTTGCACTGTAGAAGAAGGTAGCACAAAAAAGGTAACTTCACACTAAAGATGAATCCAGATATATAAAATTATTTGGTACGTGTCAGATCCTGTTTTGATGTATACAGACAGATTTTTGCTCTCCGACACAAGGTCTTTTCCTCTTTCTCTGTAATAATATCCATCTGGAGAAAACACAGATTTCTCTCTTAATTAAGATCATTGCACTTTATTTATGGCAGGCAGTGCTTCAGGATATTCCCTGTGAATATCTGCTGGCTGTGCTAAGCTAAATTTGAAGTGGCCTCCCTTGAAAGTTAAATCATATTTTGATGGGATTGATTCAGAGGAAATGGGGAAATAACATTTCACCAGGATACACAGATGGTTTCTCTCCTTAGGAGCAGGTCAGAGAACTTAAAACCCCTAAGATCATTCTTTAACATTCAACAGGCAGGAAAGGACAAAAATTAAGAGCCAATACACTTCTGAGGTTTTTATAAACAAAAAATTAGAATGAAGCAGCAGAAGTCTTTAAGAGAATGGGCGGCAACGATACCATCATCTGCTCTGGCTTTGAAAATATAGATTGTCAGATTCTCTCTCATCACACACTTGTGCAGAGACCTTTGTAAAAGGACAAATAGACGCAAAGAATTCTTGGGCTGAGTCCTTTACCAACAAACTTGCCAAAATAGCATGATTTCACAACAAAATCTGACATCTCTTCATCCTGACACTATCCTTGCCTTCTCTTTCAGTGCCACCAGCTGTCCAAAGGAACATATGATTCCCTCCTCTATACCATCATGTCTCCTTTTTTGAATGTTATGCAGTGGTGCTGGATTGGTCAGAGCTATTCATCAGTAGGGGACATGTTTGTTTTTCTGATAAGTTACTCATGCCTTAGCTCTGCAGAAGTAGCAGCAAAGAAATGTGTCCCATATATTTGAGTGTCTGCTGCCTATGTTCACTATTCACTAACTCATCACCCAAGAGCTACTTATCTCAGTTATATTGCCTGCGATGGGGAGGCTGAACCAGAGCTTCGCTTCTCTGTGTGTGTATGGAGAGAGTGAATGTGCAACATGGAGGCAGAATGGCCATCTGGATACATCTGGCTAGTCGCAAATATTGGGACTCCCTCCTGCAGAGGAGGCGGGATGTTTTAGGGGAGCAGGAACAAGGAGCTTTTAAACTGCAGGTTGGTAGTTCATATCTGTCCAGGTGTGTACTGACTAAAAGTTCCCACCTTCTGTTGGTAGCATGGACACCTGTGCTAACAGTGTGTGATAATCTGAGTAGTTCCTAGCAGTAGTCTCTTTCTGCAAACTCTGTTATCAGTTGGCATTTTTATTGGCAGAGCCCAAGGCGTCACTGGACTCTGGAAAATAAGCTCTGTTCTTGTCTTTAGAAATAGCCTTTCCCAATTAGAATTCAGGAGTCCTGCTAAGCAATTGGAGTTGTTCTGTGGACTGTCAGTCTGTCTCCGTTTTCTTGCCCTAAAACAAATCGAAATAGCTGTCCCAGTATATAACATACTTGGGGAAGAAATAAAAGGGAACTTGTTCTGGTCAACCTGTTGTGACAACTTAAAAATCCAGCAAATAAGAAACCGTGTCTTTGTCCCTTGAAAAGCTTCTCTAACCGCATACTCCCTATAGTTTTAGACAGGTACCAGTCTTCGGATTTCTGTAGTTTCTGCAGTTCAATTCAAGTGAACTAGGATGGGTTTGTAGAACAGGAAGAGATTCTGTGTGATGGCCTCCAGCAAGACATTGCAGTGGTCTTTCTGTCATCCTTCCCAGTCTAGAGGGAAGCCTCCATATATCCAACTGTCTGGCACATGAGTTAAGCCAGAAATTCTCTCTGTAGTTTTATTTGGTCGCCTGTGAGCTCCTTGAGGCATCTGCCTAGTGTGTATTTGTACTATACCTAGGCCAGTGGCTCCTTGGCCTGGAGAAAGACCCCTGCTTGATACTATAATTAAAGAAGTAGGAATAGGCCACTTTCATCTCTGCCTCATCCCTTATGCTAGTAACGTTCAAAGTAATATTCTTGCACTGGGTTCTGTATTTTAAATCTTCCGTTTTTGAAGGCAAAAGGGACTCTGCCAACAGAAAACAAGCAAAGAGACAAAAAAATGCCTAGTCTTAACAAAGAGGGCTAGAACTCTGTCAGAGTAGCAGAATGGATTTGAAAGGGGATGGATTATCTCCCATCAGAGAGTGTTTCGATGCTTTATGTGGTAGGAGTTGGATTTTTGCCACACGATTCGCTGAAACCACAGCTGCTGTGGAAAGACAGAACAAGCTAGGAATAAAAAAACAAATAAGGGGATAAAGAGAAACAAATGAGTAGAGGAAGAAAACCTCAGTAGCAGAGACAGGCTGAAGGCAGTCTGAAAGGATGTGAAAGCCACAGGAGAGAGAGAAGGAATGTGGGAAGTCAGGTTGACAAAGGGTCTCTCCATTTCCAGTGGAGTCATATCTTTTCCACTCACTTTCTCCCAAAGCCTAAGGTAAAGATGCACAGAACCAAAAATTCTCAGGCTATGCAGAAGGGAAAGGCAGAGGATAATCTCACAGAAGGCATATTTGCTTTGTGCAATTTTGTGTTCAGCAATGCAAGGAGCAGTGTATTAAAAATGCATAGACTTGAAATTTCGAGATGGTTTCACAGGACAAGGAAGTACCTCAGGGTTTGCTTCTGTTAAGTCAATGAGAATGTTGCAAATTGCTTCAACAAAAACAGGACCTAGTCCTTATCTGACTATCTTAAAATGTTATGGAACAGCAGGCTCGAATCAGTGACCTGAAGCCTCCAAGCCTGTCCTGAAGCTGCTTGTTTGCCACCTTCCTGTGGAGGACTCTGGGGTGCTTTGCAAGGTCAGAGCAGACATGGATTCGCTGGGTGCCACCACCTAATTTTCTCTTTCCTCTCTTAACTGGGGCAGCTTTGCTCCCTGTACCTGTGACATCACTGGGACTTAGTCAATGTGAGACTTCTTAGGAATGGTAGTACGGAGAGTTAATATAAGCTGTCTGCCCAGCTTCCTTTTACCTCTTTGTGTTTGTTCCCAGCCCTGTTCCTTCCTTTTAGTGCCTATTGTATTCAGTGTGTTCCCAGTTTCTTTTGCGATACTTGGACATGACAGTGTGGCACACCAATGCCACAAACCAATGCCTTCTCCATAAATACATTCTTTTACTGTCCCTTCAGTTCATGACCCTTTCGTAAGCTTCAGTGCTTGTTTTCAAACCCATTCCCCTGCCGAGTGGTCTTGCAACATGCAAATCCTTGGTCTAACTCAGAAATGCACATATCCATCTCCTCCTAACAGATATAAACCTAATGCTCTGAACCTCCTCTCCTGCCTCTGATCCTTCTCACAGTTTCTCACCCTTGCTGCGCTTCAGGCCTTCTTTGCTCTGTATCAACAAATGTTTGCTCTCCAGGGGAAAGAAGACCTTAGTTACAGATGCATGAAACACCAGGGAAATGCTGAAGAATCAGTGAGCTAAACCTTCAACCCTGCCCAGAGGAAGCAGGATCTCATCTCACTTTCTGACCCTTTTTGAGACCCCCAGTTGGCCTTGCAGGTGTAACGGCCTATCACATATTTTGCACTGAATGCAAGGGATGGGAGATTGCTGGAAAAGCTGTTCTGTTCCAACATCACCTGCGTTTTCAAGTCTTGTTTTGCTGACCAAATAAGCCCAAAAGGAGCTGAGCACTGGGAGGAGCAACACCACTCACCATTTTCATGCTTCCAGCATAGCTGACCCCTGTTTATATATCCCCAGAGAACAATATGAGGATTCTGAGGATTCTTTGTCCATTCAAAGACCGATATCTAGACCAGCCCAAGTGTGGGCTAACAAGCTGTCACAGAGATACCATCGACGCAGTGATTGTCTGTATTGCTCGGCACAGGATCAGTTCTCTGTTGACTAATTGCAAGTCCAGTTACTACAAAAGGCAAAGGAAGGAAAGAGTTAGTGAAATGGCCTATTTTATTTTTCAGTAGCTCTCTTTAAAGATCCCTAAGGATTTCTTACCTCCCATTAAAATGTTACCTGAAAATGCTGATTGTAAGGAATCCAGTAGAGATATAGGCAAAGGAAAGGCAGACTGTTAAATACTCTTGCTGCAATAAATCTTCAGGCACTTGAAAGTCAGTAGGGAATGGGGAGGAGAAAGGGTGGATGAAAGAGGGGCTGCATATTGTAGTAGGATGATTAAAAATCCTATATCAGGATTCATCAAATACAAGATATATACATGCAATTTTTAAAATGTTGTATTACTCTATTCTTGTAAACTGTACTTTTGTCTACTATTCCTGTCTATGCCAAAACTAAAACTTCCCCAATTCCTGCAGAGCGCTGCTTACTCTGCCCTCTTCTTTCCCTCTAAGCTTGTTGAACAAACTGCTCAGCTGGATAACTAGAGATATTCCCCTCCCCTTTTCTCCCAACCTGGCAGTCTTTCCCTCTCCAGCATTTTTTTCAGTGCTCTTTTTCATTCTCTCTGCTGACTCCATTTGCTAATGAAGATGAGGGGTCCAAAGCCACATAAAAAACAAATCTTTCCACATTCCTACATTCAAGGTTGAGTGTTATGCTTACTTTCCTTTTTTTTTTTTTTCCTTCTTTGAAAGAGAGTATCCACGTAAAAGAGTTAGAAATGAGTCTGAGCAGAGCATGTGCCCATAAACCTAACAGATTTTTAGGGCGTCTTACAGAAGCCTCTGAATTAGAACTCATAGATCTGGAACAGATATTCCCCTTCCAAAGCATGTGTGCAGGGAGGCGGCAGGAGATCACAGAGCTCTGACTCAGAAATGACTGAGAGTTTCACAGATTTTCCCATCTTAGCCAGAAATTGAGATACATGTCTTGCCTGGCGGTTTGTTTGGGCCCATCTCTAAGGCTTCAGTTAACTGAATGATGCTTCTCCAGAAAGTAACGCCCCAATGGTTATGGTATTGCTGTAACTGAATGCACACACACAACCAGTGCCAGCAGTAAGTTAAACCCAAAGCAGTAAGCAGAGGAAGATGAGGAATGAGTGAGAGCGATGAGACTTTGAGATCCTTTACTCTCTACAGGCCAGCCACTTGATTTTTCTCAATGCCTGTTAACATGCAGAGGAAAGCAGTAACTGGTCAGCATGAGGCAGAAAAAAAGAGCCACACATTCAGTTTTTTGCAGGGCACAAATACTATGTATTTCCTCTTTCCTTGCATAAGAGCAATTGATGTCTGTCTGGCATCTTCCATTAGAGGATAAGAAAGCACTCGACACACTCTTCACACAGGTCACCATCCTTAGACAATACTTGCCTGCTGTAGTAACAGATTTGCTTATGTTGTTTATAGTAAAGGGGAATGGAAATACAATATTACTGAGCCACCAGTGCCCACTAACTGGATAAATGGTGATCTCTGCTATGAAGAAACCCCTTTGCTCCTGACTGAATGTTGCCATCTCAGGGCTGAAAGGTTCCACTCTCTTAATAGCATGCTAGAGTACTGCAAAGGCAGAAAACAACGACCCCCTTTCCTTCCAGGAGCTGGAGAATGAATTTATTTAAGTGGGATATAATGACCTAATTTGAATTTGTTAGAAAATGGAGCCAACAGTCCATTCTTAAAAAAACAACGTGGGGTTTTAATGATCAAGGACAGTCATCACCTCCCTAGTGCATGTTCGATAAAAAACCCAGCACCTTAAACACCTATGTCCAGATAAATTAGTATGTGAATTTAGTGAGACCTATTCAAATGTCTGATCAGGATTGACCCCCTAATCCCAGAGAATTAAAGGGGCTGAGAAATGCCCTTGCAAAGGCTATTGTGACTGCGGTAGCCACCAGTAGCACCCCAGGCTTTCCACACATCCTCTGACACAGGACAAGGCCAACACCGCACCCCCCTGCTGCCTGATGGTCCAAAACTATAGTTGCACAGACGTGTACCCACCACTGCAATGGGCACTGCTTTACAAGTCTCATCCTCAGTAGGTGAGACTTGACAGGTCCGGCCTGAGCTGTTGTGTGTCATGAAGCCTCTGTGTACTGCTTCTGAGTTGGTATCACTCATGCTGAGACATAACTGGGTCTTTCACTGCATTGGACTTATCCTGGCAGTAGGGGATTAAATGATGATTGTCTGGCCCTCACCAGTTCATGTGTTGTATATAACCACTTTGGAGTTACATAACACTGACCAAATCTAACCAAGCTGTTAGGCAAGCACATGAGAGTGCCTAAGATATGCCTTGTAAATTGAGGAGGTCTTAGATGCACACCTGCAGAGGTCTTTTTTGAAACTCACTGCATTCAGTCCAGGGTCTGTCTGTTCCCTTTGGTCCCTAGAGCTGGGTCTGTGATGTGTCACGCTCCACAGCAGCAAATGGCATTGGTAAAGTGAATCTTGGGTTTGATGAGAAGGTGAAACGGTGGACAAAGAGATTTTTCAGAGTGGCTTGAAAGGTTGTGTTCTCACATGTGCACAGAGCCCAACCCATGCTAATACTGCAGCCTGCTCCAGCGGCTAGCTTAATGAGATAGCTGTTCTGTTAGCATGCAGCCTGACATCCCTCTGTGGCTCCTGACTCCACTGTAATGAATGCTAGTGTCACCGAGGCTGTGTTGTAAAGAAGAGAGAGCATAAATAGAGGACAACAAGGAAGTAGTTCTTGGCCATGGTAGTTCCCAGAAATAGTTACATGCCTAACAGCCTGCTTCTACAAAGCTGACAGCATCTTCACTTCCAAATGCTTGTAAGAAGGATCTGAAGGTGCTTAGAAGCTTGCAAGCTCAGGCAACGAATCACACATGCATATGGAGGTAGTCTTGTCAGCCATAGCTCATTTTTCGAATGCTTTTCCCCTGGAGCACTCAAGTGCTTCAGGCTTAGTGGCTGAAGGTGAGCAAGGAGACTTTCGGAAAGAATCCAAAGGCGAGCAAGAAAAGCATAATGCCTCGTGTAGTCAGAAAACTTAGCAAGGGTGCAAAGCAAAGCATCAATTGGTGACAGCAGACAAATACCCTGTATTTGTAATAGGAACAATAGCATGCGGGATTTGCCTGTATCCAGGGTTATGTTCACTGATCTTTCAGTGCCGAGTTGTCAAGTGACGCTAGGTAATAGGAGTATTTCAGCAACCTGGCACTATGTGCTCCTGCTAGGTGACACAGCTATGCCCATCCACTCAGGAGAAAACTAGGACCTTCCCCCTTGGTGCTTTATGCTCCCAGCCTCTTTATTTCTGTAGGTGTCCCATCCTAAACACTCTTCCTCTTCCCGCTCATTGTCTTCATCCCCCACACACCCCCACGCACGTGGCTCTGGATCTCCTCATCATGTTCTTCTCGTTAAAAACCCCATTGTTCATTTGTTTGTTTGTTCTCTTTCTCTCTCTCCTCTTTTTCTCTCTTTCCCTCTCCTTGTTTTTTTTTTTCTTTCTTTCTTTCTTTTTTTGTCTCCTCTGTTTTGTGTACCCAGGCAGCCCATTGAGTAACTTCTTTGACGTAATTAAACAACTTTTTTCAGACGAGAAGAACGGGCAGGTGAGCCATCCCCCCGGCACGCCAACCAAGCATAGCGCAAACAGCAAGCGGAGCGATTCCGGTTCTAATGACTATGGGTCTAGAGGAGACAATAAGTACCCTGCTGGCAAAGACAAGGCAAAGATGGTCTCATCAGTCGGCCTACAAGACCAACCTTAAATAAACACATAAAAAAATTAAATACCTTAGGAAAAAAAAAAAAACACAAAAAAGCAAGAAAGAATGAAAGAATATTCCTTAGTAAGCTAGCCTCTAAACTAGAAGGATGTATATACCTTGCCACAACAGTACAAAACTGTCTATAGACAAATTTTGTATGAAGGAATGACTGTATATATATACATATATATATTTATATATGATATATAATATATATCTCAGAAACAAACACAAAAACAAACAAACGAACAAAAGAATGAAAAGAAAAGAAAGAAAAGAAAAGGTAGCACAGATGACAAACCCAGTTCGCCAGATCTTGGGTTGTGGTTTTTTTGATTGTTTTTTTCCTCCCTTTTTTGAGTGTTTTTCTTTTTTTCTCCTTCCTGATTTTTTGGGTTTTTTATTATTATTTTTGTTTTGTTTTGTTTTGTTTCTTGTTCTGTTCATGCTCTCTCTGTGTTTCTGACGACACCACTTGTTTCCGCTCTGCTACCAGGAATTATCCCGAAAAGTTAACATGTCAGCCACGGCTTCACCTTCTGTGCTCTGCGGACACTTGTTGACGGAAGGCAACCGATGTAGACTGTCCAAGGACCAGTCCTGTTTGAGGTTCCCAGCCTCCCCTCTCCCTTCAGGAAGTGGGTTTCTCCCCCACTTCTCCCCAGACACCTCCCCAATGCACGCCCTTTTTTTTTTTTTTTTTTGCTTTTTCCTTTTTTGATGTTCCACGAGAGAGATCTGCTCAGTTATGGGATTGCACAGTCTGGGCTGAAAGGAGGTTGCAAATTGTTGGAATGAAACCTCTGCCCTTGGCAACTTCTGTCCGTGCAGGTGAACACAGCCTGGTGGGGGAGGGTGCGGGGGAAGGAGACGGGTGTAGCGGAAGTGCAGTGTTCGTGAATCCAGAGCGCATTCTCATCAGAAACCAGCCAGGAGCAACTCAAAACTAAGCGTTGAACCAAGACAATATTGGGGAGCTTCATCACGGGATTTTCTTAAACTTCTTTTTCTCCCCACCACTTTTTCCTTTTCTTTTCCCCCCTTTTCTTATATATACATATATATATATATATATATTTATATTTATTATAAGTATACATATATACATATACTTATATATATATATACATATATATATACATATATATATATATATAAAATAGGTTGTTGGTTTTTTTTTTTTAACTGTATCATTTTGCTTTTTGACCTGCTGGAAGGGGAAAGGAATAAACTTAGGAGGGAGAGGGGTTTAAATGAATAAACACATACAAACAAACATTAAAACTTAGGGAAAAGGCAACTTCTGGTAGCAAAGAAGAGGGACAAGATTCTGCCAAGGACTGTCTCTCCCGCCACCAGGCACAGTTGCCGCTGCTGCTACTGCTGCTCCTCCTTCAACACCTTCCTCCCCACCTGTCAACTCCCTGCCACTGTGCCACCGCGCTGGGACCTTCTTCCTTCCACCAGCTGGATCCTCCACCACACCCTGCATTTAGATGCAATTGTTGTGTTGCTAGTGCTGCATTGATATCAGTATTATTTCTTTAAGTTACCAATTTCATTTGTTGGCTTGGGTGATTTTTTTCTACAAAAAAAAAAAAAAAGGCGACGATGAGGAGGAAGAAAAGAGACTTATCTTGGGTTTTATTTCCTGTGTGTGTGTGTGTGCAAATCACTGGCACTTAAGTTCATCTGAGCAAGACAAGGTGGAGTCGGGGCAATGGGAGACTTAATCACGAAGCTACTGTAAACTTTAAAAATTACTGCAAGATATTTTTATAAAGTTTTTTTTTTGAAAGGGGGAGGAGGGTGGGATTGGGTGGATGGGGACCTTTTTTGTGTTTCAGTTATTAGGTCTTGGTTATTTATATATACATATATATATATTTAAAAAAATAAGCTGTTAGATATATCTTCTGTTTAATAATTGTGTAGAGGCAACATTGATTCTTATTTATTTTGGGGAGGAGGGGGAAAAAAGACACAGAAACTCCTTAAGTGTTCATCTTGTGACTTTGAGAAAGAAGAATAGTCGCCTTTTTTCCTCCTCCTCAAGAGTTCTGTAACCAAGTGTAACTTATTCTGGCCCAAGCTCAAAGGTTAAACAAACAAAAAATCGTGGTTTTACGCGTGGAAGACAAAAACACAATGAGAAGTACTTCTTGACTGAGATTTTAAGAATGTAGGCTTAGCATTAGTGTTCAGCTCTTTTATGACCTTCGATTGCTGCTCGTTGGGTTCCTATGGGTGTATGTTGTATCGCAAGATTTTTTTTTTAATGATAATGTTGGATGAGTTCTCTTTTTTGTTGTTGTTGTCGTTGTTGGTTTTTTTTCATCATTTTTCCCCTTCTTGGACCAGTTTTACTTGTACATAGGTTTGAAGATTAAAAAGAATTTTTAAAGACACAACTGGGGCAAAGACCTTTGACTTTTGCCCTGTTTCCCCATTCCCCCAAATGGGAGGGATTTATTTTATTTTTCATTTTATTTATTTATTTATTTTCCCTATTCTTGGACTTTTCTCTCGTATTGCTGTGTGCATGTCAGACACCAGGGGATGATGGCTGGGGAGGGGGGGAGGCAAGGGTGCAGGAGAGGGGGGCAGTTTTAATTGCATGACATTGCTGTAAATTAGTCTCTTTTGCTTTCGTTGTCTTTCCTGCCTCCGCCCTCTCTCTACTTCTCCTCCAAGCTCCCCTCCCATCACCCCCGTCCTTCTTTTCCCTCTTTTCTCTTCCCTTGTGTATAGATTTTGATGCTTCTGTTACACTGTACCTCTACAAAAGGCTGGGATTTCAATACAAAATAATAATAATAATTTAAAAATACCTATATCAGCAAAACCCATGCGGTACAAGCAGGAAGGGGATTACTTACACAAGATATAAGAATAAATGAAAGCAATACCTCTTGTTATCCTTCCTATTTTGTACTTTGAAGACACACACGCGCGCACACACACATATACAGACACAAACTGACATTATTTAACGGTTTAAAATGGACAAAAAAAATCTGATGTATCCCTTGTTAAATAACTGTGAGCAACTTTAGTTCAAAAACCAATAAATTCATTCAGTAAAGATACTAGCTGTTGAGTGTCCTGTTTATGTCCATGCAAAATAATCTCTTCTCGCCAGTGCCAGACCTGGTAAGTACGATATCCATGTTTTCTATACCAAGGCAGAAGAAGATGGCTGGCGCGTAAGACAGCATCTTCCTGGCTGAAGAATTGGTGTTGCAGCTTTGGGGTCTGTACGTGCTTCACCCAGAGTCCTCCACCCTTGCAGCAAAAACACGCCGTGTGAGGGGAAAAAAGGGAGGCCAGCTCAACCCCATAGGTCTGCTTTTCACAGTAACACTTGAAAAAGATGAAACTAAACTGCAGACAAACCAGAACCCCCGGATCGAAACCACTGTATCAAAAACTCTTGCTGCTACTGATCATTCTCCTCTCTAACCTGAGCTTCTCACATTGCTTCCAGATTTAGCATAGGAAGGATTTCTCCACCCTCCCTGCCTGAAATACTCTGTCACATACATTTGAAAAACCTTATCAGGTATGTCCCTGGATTGTGTTGGCTTTTTTTTTTTTTTGGTTATTGATTGGTGTCTATGGCCGCCAGCTTTTCATGCGTCTCTCACCGCTTTTGGGTGTTCACATTCACGCTGGATCTGTAACTTCTTCCTAGTCGTCACGAAAGCCTGAAAATTTACCTTTCAGGCTCCGAGGTTGGCTGGCAGGCGCAGGAACTGAGACCTGCCTGGATGCTTCCCCATGCGACCCGGGCGTCTCTTGGGGCCGACAGTATCACAGCCGCTGGCCGCGGCGGAGCCCAAACCCACGGGACACGTAGGCCGGAGAAAACGGCACCGTCCCTTTCAACGGTTTCAAGCCCGTCAGGCTGCTCTGCCCAGACCCCGCGTTCGCAGCGCCTCAAGTCTCCCCCAAGCTTTCCCTTTCTCTGCCTCAACTACCCGGGCCTCGGCTGCTCTGCGAAAAGCCGAAAACAGCAGAAACACCCCCAAAACGCAGCGATACTCCCAGCCGGGGCTGGGACCGAGCCTCGCGCCCGCCGCCGCCGCCGCCGCCTCCCTCACGACGACCGTTGGGCGCGGCCGTTAGCGAGTCACCCTCCGTGCCCGCGGGCGGGGGCGCGCGCGCGCGCGGGCGCGGCGGCGGCCGTTGGAGAGCCGCCTCGGCGCGCGCAGGCGCCGCGGCGACCGTTGGGCGCGACCGTTGGCGAGTTCGCGTGGGACCGAGGGCGGCGGCGGCGGCGGCTGTTGCTGCTGCTGCTCCTCCCGGGGTGCCGACCCCCGTTGTGGGCTGCCCGCCCCTCTTCCTCTCAGAGGGGCGCCCCCGAGCGGCGGTGCGAGGAGCAGAGCGGAGCAGGTAGGGGTCGGGGAAGTAGGCGGGAGGCTGGGGTCGGGGCAGCGCCGCGCCTGGGCCAGCGGGGAGGGCGCCCTGGCCCGGGGTGGGGGTGGGGTGGGGAAACACCTTCTGGAAGGGTCTGTGCCGCCGGCCCGGCCGCCGGGGAGCCACCTGGGCGGCCCCGCAGGGGGAAAGCAACGGGAGGGCCCCTGAGCACCGGGGTTGTTCCTGGCGAATCCTTCCCCCTCCGTGCAGGGGTCTGACCAACCGTGGCTGTCTGGCCCGCAGCGGCTGCCACCCAGCAAGGGCCTCGAGGAGAGCGAGGGCAGGCTGTGGTGGTGGTCAGGAGGCGCCTCGTGCAGGCCTTATTATGGTAAATGAGAGGGATGGGCACCACCTTGCTGTTTTGTGGTTGCCGTTTGAGGCAGTGGACTGTGTCCGTGGGCTGGGCAGGCTGCAGCTAGAGCTGTTCCGCCAAGGGTTCGTATGCAATGTGTGTGGGTGGCAGCCTTTCCTGCCCAGCAGTGCCATGAATAGTAATGTGCAAGGAGGGTACAGGCACTTCCAGGAAAAGGGTGCTTCAGAGAAAGTAGGGGCATCACAGCAGCTGTCATCTCTCAGCGGTGTCATGAGGGTGGTTTTGGCCCATGGCATCTTCCATAGCATGTGCATCAGCCTCTGGACCTTTGTGTTGGAGTAGTGAAGTTGTTGGTAAAGCTCGAGCTTTCTAGGTAGGCTTGGCAGAGGAAGTGCTTCTGAAGGATCTCCTTGCTGCAGAAAGGTCTCAGTAGTGTTCCAGGCTCACACTTGTAGCAGACAGTTTCCTGCGATGTTGTGGTTCTGGCAGGTAGTGTCTGGAGGACAATCTTCATGTTAGCACCTGCTGCAGAGGTGGGGTGTGAAGGTTTGTACTGCAGATGGCATCCCCGGTGGATGTGGGTGGGACAGAGATGTGCAGGAGGTCTTGAAGGTGTTTGTGCCAGGAGGCAAGGTCAGATGGGAGTGGGGTCACATCAGCGTCATAGTTCTCTCTCTCCCCCCCCCCCTTCTGGTTCATACAAAATAAACTCTTAAAAGCCAGGGTATTTTTAAGGTGTTTTTGGATTTATTGATCTGTTAAAACCCAAGGGAAGGGGGAAGCAGCAGGATGAGGTGAGTAGAGCAGCTGACAGAAGGCCAAAAAATGAAGAGAAATGAAAGTATGGCAGGATTCAGGCTGTATAATGCAGGAAACCCAGAACTGTGAACTAGCTGTGTGTCATTTGCAGCTCTGAAAGTGAAAGAAGATGCTGGCTTGGAATGTTACACAGGTGAATAGGATTTTATGAGGCTGTGAAGAAGACATGTGCTTCTCGCCTTTCTGTTTCTCTCTCCATGTGTTTTCAGAAATGTTCCTAGATTCATGTGATCTTTTTGTCTCCAGTAGTATTTAAAATTATGATCCCCAGAAGAAAACAGTAGTTTGCATAGCTAAGGACCTCAACTTTAGGGCCTACCCATGTTACTTCTGCCTTTTTGTCTCACTGTGTTGTAGCACAGTCTGCAGCTACATGATGTTGTGTTCTTATCCTCAGTGCATAGGGTGGACTATATTTTGGAGTGAACTGAGTTTATATTTAAGCTGTTTTCTGCAGAATATTCTTTTTCTTGTACCTTAAATCAAGAGGCAAGTAGTAAATGAGGCAGGGGATTTTTGGGGTGCCTCTGTGGTTAAGGCAGTTGAATTATCTCTGCTGTCAGGTGTTGGCCATTGTCTTTGTCCAAACCCCCTAGCAGGTGATGACTGATGAGATGCCTTGAGCTGTGACACCTGTGCTTCATCTGAGCTCTGCAGCTCTCCTGCTCTCTATGAGTGCAAAGCCCCTCAGACACAGTGTCTAAACCACTTTGTACTTTTAGTCTTCCGCTGTCTCATTTTCTCTGTATAACACAACATAAAACCTTCCAGGTGCATATTGAGGACAAGGAAACTGTGTAAGACACTAGATGTCATTTTCTGTTTGTGTATACACACACACACACACACACAATTACTGTTAGTAATTGAACCAGTGCCTATTATGCACTATGTAAATAATAAATTGTGTATATTCAACAAATGAGCTGCTGAGGCAGTAGTCATGGAGGTAATTCTCATCACCACATGTCAGTGTACGGTCTGTTTGGGGTTGAGAAAGAAGTCAGTTGGGTTTGCCAGCACAATTGTCCAAGCTTTGCAAGTGATGCATAAAAATTTCCTCTGTAGTCAGGTTGTCTTGATCTGATAAAACCAACCGAGCTTTAATGGCTCACCCTAAGCAGAGGCAAGAACTAGTGTTTGTAAAGAGCAAAATTTTTGTAAGGCCCTCAGGTAGAGTTAATTTTCACTTCTACTTTTACCAGGTATGGCTTTCTTCCTGCTGATACAGAGAGTGCATCTAACCTAACAAGCCTGGATATTTTCTGAAATATTGCAGCAGAAAGTCCATGGGGATTATCTTCTGTGTGCAAGTATGCAGGACTGGTTCTGGTGCCTCTGCTTCATTTCAGCTATATACTATACATGTGAGCTCATGATAGAAGGGCAGAGTGTTTTGGTGAGGAAGCAGATTGTAGTTCTGAGTTTCTTATTATAGAAAACAACAGGGAGGGGAGGGAGACACTGGAAAGTTTAAAAAAAAAAAAAACTGGGAAGTATCTTAGCCCTTTGTTGTACCTTTTAATCTTCTTATTTTATTTAAAACCACTTCAACAGCTGCAGCTCCTATTTAATTTGGAGGACAAAACCTTAGTAGTTCAACTGGCTGGGGACACTTGAGGCCACAAGTGGAAGGGAAACCTACATTGAGGGCAAGTCCTTTCTTCTTAATGCGCAACTTATTGTGTGGGTTATTTTTAGTGCTGTAATCTTGCTGAGTGCTGCTGAGAGGAACTGTGCCAGGCAGGCTGGCAGGCTTTGAAGGGCTTGAGAAATGGGATTTCCTGTTCCACCGGCTCAGAGCTGACTCTTGCCATTGTCAGGGGCTATTATCGCCTTCCCGCAGCCAAAGCAGATAACACAGCTTCAAGGTCAGGGAAGACACAAGCTCTCATCATCAGCATTAGCAGAAGGAAGAGTTTGCTTGCAGTCAGGGCGAATGTTTCTGTAGCTGCTGTAGTCAGGGTCCTCTGCCCTGGCAGAGGAGTCTACTCGTAGATCACAGAATTGTTGAGATTGGAAGAGATCTCTGGAGATCATGTAGGCCACCCCCCCACCCCCCGCTCAAAACAAGGTCAACTAGAGCAGGTTGCTCACCATGTCTAGTTGGGTTATGAATATCACCAGGGCTGGGGACTTCACAGCCTCTCTGGACAGCCTGTTCCAGACAAAACTGCTGGGAAGAAGAGGGAAATTTATTTCTCTGCTCCTCAGCTTCTGCTGACCTACTTCTCACTGTGGGTTTTATGCATGTGCTGAGTATCATCTCTAGTATGGACATATGTGGGAGTAGAAGGTAGTACTGGTCCAGCCTTGATAGTGTGGCATATTTTTCTCCATGCTGTTTAGAATGGAAGGAAAACAGGTCAGTCTAGAGAAGTGGCAACTCTTGGTGTAGGAAGCACTTCCAGATAGTGAAATTGTCAAAAAAGTGAATTCTGTTTAGAGTAAAATCCTATACAATCTTGGAAAGTTATTCAGATTAAGATAATGACTTCAAATTACGTTGTCCTGGGTAATTCTTCTATGAGACATCTTTGTTCTTAAAGTAAAATCAGTTTTCGGCATGGATGAAGCTAAACTGAAACAAGCCGCTCTTGCCTCAATAGCAGAGTATCCTCACTGGGGTTACCTAGATTTAGGTTCCAGCATAACCCTGTTTGTGACAGTTGCCTAGGCCGTGCCTTTTATTTATGTAAACAATGCAGCTGAATAGTGAAGACTTTTCTGTCTGAAAAGTCTAACTTCTCAGACTTTTCTGTCTGAAAAGTCTAACTTCTCAGACTTTTCTGTCTGAAAAGTCTAACTTCTCAGACTTTTCTGTCTGAAAAGTCTAACTTCTCAGACTTTTCTGTCTGAAAAGTCTAACTTCTCAGACTTTTCTGTCTGAAAAGTCTAACTTCTCAGACTTTTCTGTCTGAAAAGTCTAACTTCTCAGACTTTTCTGTCTGAAAAGTCTAACTTCTCAGACTTTTCTGTCTGAAAAGTCTAACTTCTCAGACTTTTCTGTCTGAAAAGTCTAACTTCTCAGACTTTTCTGTCTGAAAAGTCTAACTTCTCAGACTTTTCTGTCTGAAGTAAATTACTTCCGTGCTTTTGATACAGAGTTTGCTGAATTGCACTGCTCACAGTTAGGTTAGTTAGAAGGGATGTATTAGAGCTACGTAAGTTAAGGATGCTTTGAGGATATGCAAGAAGCTGTTTTTAGGACTGTGTTAAAGATGGAGTCGTGACTGGGACTTCACGTCATTATATGGGAGCTCTTGTGTGCTCCAATTTGTGTAGGGTGTCTGATCTATACTCTTGTATATAAATGCAGTGTAGGAAGTTGTTTCTCTTCCAGAGCTTTCTGTTTCAGCACTGAGTCACACAGCAGGAGCAGAAACGGGCACAGAGAAGGCAGAGTTCACGTTTATAGGAAAAGCTGAGAGCGGATTTTGGTCCCCATCTCCTGTGCTTTAGGCCATGGGTTTTTGTGATGCCTCTTCACAACTGGGGTTCTGCATGGAATAGTGAAAAGAGGA
The DNA here is from genome assembly GCF_040807025.1 of Struthio camelus. Taxonomy (NCBI): domain Eukaryota; kingdom Metazoa; phylum Chordata; class Aves; order Struthioniformes; family Struthionidae; genus Struthio; species Struthio camelus. The sequence goes on from NC_090946.1 coordinate 17,729,427, forward strand.
TAAGGCTGGGACTGTAACGTGTCTTGGCTTCAGCTGTTTACCTGCTGTGTGGCAGTAGGCCACTCTCCTCTCGTACCATTTTAGGGATAGAGAAGCTGAGGAAGGCAGTGACACACACCCCTTTGCAAAGTGCTTTGGGGGTCACCACTGTTAAGTGTAGTACAAGAAGTAGGCAATTTTGTTAGACTGTTCCTGTTTTGCACCAGTTGAAGAGCAGAAAATGGGTGTTGAATAGGAAGCTGGCATTTTGTCGAAAACATACCGAGTTTGTGATGTGTTGCTGATTTCTGATTGTCACATCTCAGTGTGAGCTATGCAGGTGCTGCCATGTTCAGTGTGAGGGTCAGGAATACTCGTTTCGCTTGCGCTGAGTTAACTCAGAAATGGCTCTGGAGTGGTGCTGGGTCCAGTTCTCCTCTCAGCAAGGCAGATGGTTGTGGCACGTGGTGTGGCTTGCTGGCACCCTCATCTTAAACTTCTCGAGTTTATTCTCCTACAGAGAATCCAAATGTAGATTCAAATAACAGTTATCCTTAACCTTTCAGTATGAAGGTGTTTGTTAGGTACCGGGATGACAGAGCAATGATGACACAGCTCTGTCAGTACTTTACAGAAATGGGATTGAAAGCTAGATGAAATTAGTAAAGAAAGATGCCTCTTGCTCTGCTGAAATTTTAAGTGAGAGCAGGTATCTAGGAGAGGGAGATAGATAGTACAACTCTGCTCCCCTACCCTTTGCATTATGGTCAAATGTGCAATTTGATGGAGGGGGTGTTGTTAAACTATTCATACCTTATAGAAGGTAAATAGAGTCCTAACTCCCTGTAGTCTGCAGGTTGTCTGACATCAGAGCTGGTGGTTTTCCTGGTGCCGTACAGGAGTAACAGCCATGGTAGTGCCCTGGCAGCCATGTATGTCAGAGGCCTGCATCAGGCTGAATGAGAATTGCACTTAAAGAAGGATATTTAACTACCGTTTAGCTTGGTAGGGCTTGGTGCTGCAAATGACTGTACTTGGAGTCGGTGCTCGTTTTAAGATTGCCACAGCCACATTGAGATGACAGACCTGGCCAAAGTGGGCTCTGTTTGCTGCTCCATTACAGATTCCCTGTGCATGTTTCTTTGCACCCTTGTTTTCCATCCATGGAGTGGCAGATCCTTTCCTCTCTCCTGGATTGGGAGAGGAAGTCGGCAGAAGCTGCCATCGCAGTGCTGGGCTGCCAGCCAGCAGCAGAGCTCCATGGGAGCCCGCCTGCAGGAGGCCTGCTGCACTTGTGCTCAGCATGCTGACGCCAACCCCTTTGGGAAACCTAGATCTTCAGCTCTGAGCACGGTCAGTGCCCCAATTAGCTTATTTTATACTTATCAGGATAACCCTGCTCTGTACACTGATATTAACGTGGTATAGCACGTAGGTGATTATCGAGCACAAGATTATATGTTAATACCCCCAGAATTATTTCTGCACCCATTATACTGCATTTTATCTGCTGTTTGCTGATTATCTGCTGTTCCTGGTTATCGTTCGTTTGCAAATAATGACTCAGCAGTTGCTGACTTGGTAGTAAATGCTGCCCTTCCACATCTTGACCAGGCATACATTACTGATGAATTGTCTGGTGTGACAGCAAGAGAAGGGACTAGGAGCTATTCTTGAGGCTTCATCCTATCATGTAACGTGAGTGGTTCATACGGGTGCCAGGAGCTCTAGGGGTGGCACAGCAGGCCCCTCTGCCAGCCGAGTGCCGTTGGCAGGACCAAGTTTGGTGTTGGACAACGGGTCCAGCTGCATGGGTAGAGTTGGAGGGCTGGTTTCCAGGAATTTCTGCCGCTGCCAGAGAGAGGGACTGTGCTGACTGTGTTTCTGATAACAGAAGACTGATAAGTTTGTGCAGCTTTCTTAAGGGCAGAGTTTGCAGTGTGCATATTCTGCATTATGTGAGACCTGATATTGCAGAAGGTGCAGCTGAATGAAAGCTCCCCTGTGGGAGAACTGAGATCTACTTTTTTGCCTGAAACTGATGAACTGGCTTTGGCCAGGATGTTTCACCTATTTGTTTCTGTCCTCTTTCTCTGTATGTCATCTCCTATAGCTGGCTTGTCAGCTGGACTGTGTAGAACGTAAGGCCTTCACTTCACAGAAGGACTGCCGCTTACTCTGGGAATGGTGCCTCTCTGGGGTCTGTAAATGCTGCTGTTATCCAAATAATTAATATTGTAAAATATCTCCCGTTTTTACCGCTCTCCTCGACAATGAAGAGGGAAGTCTGAACTTTTGATTGTAAAGCTTGCGTTGAGCCCAGGAACTCCTTTCTTGCAGTACGAACAGGCAGGTTGCTGTTCTTCTTATAAGTACCAAAAGCAGAGAGTGCAGGCACGTGTCTGCTGAGAGGTTGGAAACAACACTCTGATGTTCAGAGATGCCTGAGCTTGCTGTAAGTGAGCTGGTTTGGGTCTGGCAAGTAGTTGAGCTGTGTTAGCTGGCACAACTCCAAGCTAATGCGGCTCAACTGGATCTGTTACCGGAGCCAGCTTACTTGCAGGTGGTTCAGGTATCACTGCATGATGCAGCACTGGCTTGCTCACTGCTGCTTCAGAGTTCCCAGAAGCCAAAGTTTCTATGTGTTGATTGAGGCAGCATAGATACATTCCCTGGCTTGGAGGTGATTCCATCCTTGGTTGGATAAATTTTAATCAGTCTTCCACTTTACCCTAAGACAATTCAAAATAAGTAGCCTAAGACTCGGTGGAAGCGTGGGTCAGCAAGGGATGTATGCTAGTCTGAGCAGCCCCTGGTCATCTGCTTTTTGTTCCCTGTAAAATCCTGGCATGCAAATGGTCACATCCTTGCAACTAACAGGGAGACATACAGGTGCAGAGAGAACTATCAAGTTCTCAGTCTCCTGAAGGTTCCTCTGATACCATTGGAATCCAAGATGGTATGGCTGCAAGCTGCCCTATTGCACAGTGCTCCCTGTACTTACCACAGTGTATCCCCACTTAGGAGTGAAGTCATTGGTGGTGAGGATGGTGCAACAAGCCTCTTTGAGACTTCAGGTGGCATTAGAGAACTGATTGACTTTCCAACAACTTTGAACCTGCAACACTTTGTCTTGCATAAGCTAATGACTAGAAACACTTCCTTTAGGTACTGTGGTTGGGATTTTTGAACAGTTAATTTTCTTCCCTGCTCTTCAGTGGGTGGGTAGTTGGGCGGCCCCCAAGCCTTCTGAAAATCACATTTTAGTGTAGTGCTTTTAGTTAGCTGAAATAAGATCTGAACTCAGGTATGTCTAATCTGCAAGTGGGTGAAGTAAAAGGAAGATAACTGCAGGCAGAGGCTTCCACTTCAGTGTAAATCTTGCCATGCTTGTGCACTCAAGGCTGAGCTGTGCTGTGCTTTGGCTTGGCCTTCATCCTGCTATGCAGCAGGAGCACATCTCTGCAGCCTCTTCTTATCAGTGTGTAAACAAGTTCTCCGGACTTGGCGTGTCCTACTGGGGCAGCATTCTGTACCTCTGTTTCACGGGGGAAGTGCTACAGCCAAGGTGATAGTTCAATGAAGGCAATGAAAAATATATTCTTAGGCAAGGGTTAGGGCATTCTTTTTTTTTTTCTTTTTTTTTTCTTTTTTTTTTTTTTTAAAGGATGCTTGGAGACTCTATGTGCTCCACTATGTATGTCCCGGAAAGAGGTAATATTAGGAAGTAGGAAGAAAGGCCCTTCTATCGCTGCTGCCCAAACAGGGAGCTGTGTGCACCATTCAGGTAACTGAGATAAAAATTAATGTGAGGGCACAAGGGGTTAGGCCCTTAGAAGGAATTGAGTTTGTAGTATGGCTTGGTATTTAGAAGACCGGTAAGATCTGTGGTTTGTGCATTAGAAAAGACTGAATAGATTTGACTGGTCAAATCCTCATGGCAAAGGCAATGGCAGTAGGACACAGAAGGGGAATAGCAACTTAAGAAATATTCCAAGACAGACCAATACTTGTGGCTTCAGCTGCCAGAAGTCTCTCAAGTCAGAAGGCCATTGCTCTCACTGAATTAAACTAGCTCCTCATTCATGACCCTGAATAAGGAACAAGTCTGGCCAGGGGTTCCACTTCTGCCTCTGCCCTTTGCTGAGTTATGTTGTCATCTCAGGTTACAGTACTGCAGCTGACACAGATGCTGGGTTATCGAATAGTTCCAGGGAAAACAATCATTTTTTGCCTTAGCTGTCAGCTTACAATGAAGAACAAGATGGTGTTGCTCAAGGAGAGGTTTCGCAGCAATGTCTCAAAACGCAGGGTTCGTTTGGGCAGTTCTTGTGGCTTATGCTACGTGGCAGATCAGAGCCAATGACTTGCACGGTTCCCTTCTGACATTGAAATGAATAGTGTCATGAATGAAAATAGATTTGCTTTAAAGTCCTGATGACCGTTTACCTTGAGCATTTTACACTGGACAAGAATGAAAACCTAAAAAAAGTTTCTAGTTTTTTTTTTTTTTTTTTTTTAAAGCAGAGCAGTTTTAAGTTTGACCCTTTCGCTGTAGCTTTTAATCTTGTTAATAGCATTTGGGGACTTGGTTTTTTTTAGTAACCCAACCAAGTCCCGGCTACAGCCAGTTAAAAAATAAAGTTTTGCCAGATAGATGTGGTAGCATGTGGAGTGCAAGATCATACAGAGGTGCAAGAGGAAATACAGCACTGAACTCCAGTTTCGGTGCAGTTGCCCTGTGAATTCGCCTTAGAAAGGCATAAGAAAGAGGAGAGCCTGACAGCATCTCTAAGCCAGGGTGAAGAGGATTGCTGCTAAAGGATCTCATTTGTGAAAGGTGGACAATTTTTCTCTCCTGAAAGTTGCGTTGTCTTGTAATGGAAAGGGCTAACTATTTGTTGAGGTGTGTGTGTGGCTTGTGCTTGATCGCTGTTTAGTTTAGCCCCGGTGGTGTTCATGTGCACAGTATCTGATTCCCCTTGCCTGCTCCATCTCCTGTGGAGATGTTGGAGCAGGGCTGCAATAGGATACAGTCCGCCAGAACCGTAAGTCAGGCCTAGCTATGTCCAGGATAAAAGGTTATCGTAACCCCCAGGGTCTGAGTGGTAAAGTCAAGTTTTGTGGTGTCATTTGCAAATACATGCCTTACTAATGTGTTTTGCATGATGATAAACCTTCCCATCTACCTGCTGCTTGTACAGCTGCTGCTGTTCTGCTCTCCGTGAAAGAGAGGGGTGGAGAAAGAGAGAACCTGCAGAGAGGCAGTTGTGGAAAAAACCATGCATTGCCTAGTCCTTCTCAAAGGGAAGGGTCATGTAAAGCCCACTACCTCAGGATCCTGGACAGCTAGATATTGCGGTGGGTTATTAAAAGTGTATTTCGATTACAGGTAAAAGCCATGGTCAAAACCAAGAGTCTGTTCAGTTACGTTTCTTCATAGTGTAGCAAGGGACAGCTTTGTCCGTATAACTGTGACAGATAAGGAGAAGGAGAATAGGCGTCTGTTGTCCACATCATGCAGATAAGGAATTGAGACGTAGAGTAATTAAGTGATTTGCCCAGGTGTATATAGGAAGTCTGTGGTTTGGGCTGGAACTTGAATCTGAATCTTAACCGTGAGATTATCCTAGCAGCAGCACGTTTCTACTCCTGAATCAGGAGGTTTGCAGACCTCCTTGGTGGCCTGTGCCTAAAGACAGGTTCTTCCATTTCTCCATACCTAACCCTAGAGTACCTTTTCAGATGCAAATAAATGTTAATTTTTTTTCTTTGATGCTGAGAGAAAATGTGTTTTGGCATATCTTCCCTCTTTTGTGATATAACATTAAGATCCAGCATGGTATGTGTAGACTAAGAGAATATGGAGGAAGTCTGGGTCATGCTGACTGTGTTCTAGTTGTACAAGCAGCAAAACAAGCCCCTAAATTTAGGAAGCTAAGAGTCATACAAATTGTGTCTTGTGTCTCGTGGTTGACTCTGAGCTCTGACTCTTTGTGTTTGGGGGCCTTTATGAGTGCGTGGTCTTGTGTAGGCTCTTTGGCATCTAGTAACATGGGAGCGTAGGCTGCAGTTTTTCCCTTGTTCAGGAAACTGGTTCACTTGCCGACTCTCTCTCCCCTCCCAGTGTTTGCTGTTTCAGCAGAACTTGTAAAAACTTTTTAATTCCTTTGAATCCCCTACCCCTCTTCCAGGTTGGGTTGAAATCTGCTAACAGTTCAAAAGTTTGGCCTAGGCAAGAAAACAGGGACAGGCAGATGGAGTGATTGCTTAAGCGTTCTTCTTTCTGGAAATCCAGCTTTAAAAAAGCGCAAATACAGTATGTTTCATTTCGTTGGCTGGACTGGTTTATGTCAGCAGCAAAATAAAACAACCCTCTTATAAACCATCTGAGCTATTTATCTGAGGAGCACCTGGATCAGAAATGAATGTTAATCCAATAAAAACAGATAATAAAACTTTTATAATGGGTTTTCTAATCGCTCTTCTCCAGCTGTAATTTCACTTTTCGCCTTCATCAGGGAGATTATAATGACGCACAGAGGGTTTCTAATCCAATCAAAATCCCTTGATGGGTTGGAATATTTGTCATGCTTTCCATTTAAGCAGTGGTTATGCCACAGGATTAACTTCATGCATGGGGTTGCCATCTTGTTACTAAATTCAGCTTAGTGGTTTGAGGTAGACGGAAGAAAGGTGGCTCTGGGATACCCTACCTCCCTAATGGTCTGTGAGCATCAGCTTTGTAGGACTAGGTTTGTGAAGATGTCAAACTGCCTCTCACCTGGGCACTGGCTGGCGTCCGCAAAACCTGCCCTGGGGTCCTGTCCAGTCTAAAAGTCACCCACAGGTTCTTGGCACTTCCATTTCAGCCCCAAAACATGAACAGTCCAGTGAGATCACGAGTGGCAAAGAGCAGACACGGCCTATCTCAGGCTGTGTTTTCATGAACATCTGCAAGCTAGGTGTTCCCTTTTCAGTGGCTCCTCTGGAGTCACCTTATCTGCACCATTCCCTTTGCCAAATAGCCCAACGGTTATAGTATACGACAAGGATGAGTTAGGGGAGGTTCACACACAGCTCTGCCTGATTTTGAGCAAGGTGGACACTGACCATCCCCTGAGCACCTCCTGTTCTTTTCCTGCAGCATGTTATAGTTGTAGCTTTTGATCTTCAGTCTGTCACAGTGTGCAGTGGGAATTTGTGGCTAGGAGTGAGAGATACAAACATGCTGTGGATCTCTGTACTGAACATCTATGGCAGAATTGCCTGTAACTGCAAGGGACTGAACTTTGTGATTCAGGTGGCGCTATGCAGTTTTTTGTTGCTTCAATGCTGAGCTTTGTGTGAGGATGAACTTAACCTGGCTTAAGCCTTGAACTCCAGAAGTGTGTTTGTAGTTGAAAAACTCAAGTGGAAGGAGCCATATCTGTCCAGCTGGCAATTGTATATCGGGCTTGCTTTTGCTCTATAGGTGGCATGTGATTCTTCCCAAGCAACTGTGGGTTAGCAGTGCCCAGTACCTTTTCTGGTATCTACCCCCTAATGTCATCCTTCTGGGAGTTGAAACGGGAGACTTTCTGCCCAAACCTTAGAGTACCGGTAGATGCAGATTCAAGGAATTATTGGTTCTTTGCATTCTGAAGACTGTGAGTGTATTTATGAATGAACTGATGATAATGAATAATCATATTCGTCCAGGTCTTGATGCAGATCTCATTTTAAGATTCCCTGGGAACTACCTGCCTGAGCTGCAGTCCTTTTCACCTGCAGAGTCTGACAGTGATGACAGCACTGAGTTTATAAAAACATGTTCTGTAGATTTAATTTAAGCCCATTTAAAACTCTTTTTAAACTAATGAAAAAGATTGTTCAAAGACCTTTTTTTGTTATTTGCGCTTTCTTGAAAATTTTCTTTCTTGAAGTAGCGAAAGTTTTCACAGTGTGGCTCCAATGAGTACAGCTGGTGTATGGGCCCAATTAACCCCCTGCTTTTGATGTTCACTCCTATTCACACAGTTTTTTTGTAGCCACAAGGATTTGAATCTACTTTCCTGAATTGCCAAGTGTCAGTAAACCCGTTTGAAAAGGACACAAGAATTCTTTCCATTGCAGAATTTACATGGTTTTAATGTAGGTGTAATCAACTTCAGTTATTTAATGTCAGTTTCCAGTTCTGTTCTGGATTACCCTTGGCAAGTGGAGCCAAGCATAAGGTTCTCCTTATTCATAAAAATGAATTGTTCTAGTAGGCAGGTGTAAGTATTCCAAAAATATTCCGATTGTTTGCAATACCACTGTCACTGAATTTGTTACAAAAGGCTTTACAAAGCAATGCATTTTTACTTTGCAAAGTAAAATAATCCTTTACGTTTGGTCATCCAAACCCAGACACTGCCTTTGTGCCCCCAGCATGACAGATGCTGCTGTAAAGAATCTAATACTGACACATGATAAAATGAAACAAAAAAACCCAAGTTGCCTAAGAGAATTTGGATGAATTTATATATTAATGGCTATTGGATTGTCTACCAGACGTTGTATGAGACAGCTCTTCTACCTCAAGTACGCTGTAGGCTTTGATGCTTAGCAATAGAAAGAATATTCCTTGAGTTGATTTTTGGGAAAGAATTCCATGGAAGTGTGGTTTCCAAGTATACTATGTGATCTTGGGCAGTTAGGAGGAAGGAAGAAGAGTCATTTGAGAGAACTCATCTGCTTGGAGGTAGAGTTTTCAAGTACAAGAGGAAATAATGGCCTTTCCTAAAGGGTCCGTGCAGAGCAAAGCAGAATGGGACCCTGTGATTATGCTCGGTGGCCTTTGGGGCTGCATGAGTGTTCCTGCTTTGAAGTTCTTAATGCTAGAGAGCTGTGCAGCACTTGTTTCCTTTATCAGACTGAGGATCCTTCTTGGATGCTTTGTACACCTGCATTAAAGCCCTTCTAGGGGAATCCCAGCCTGTTTCATTGGTTCAGCGTGGTAGTTAAATTCATGGCTGGTGCCAAAGACCAGTTTATCTTCCTTGTTTAGGTTTCCTTTTGCTCTCCTTGAGGGCAGTACTTCCTTCAGGCACGAGCCTTTTAAGCCTTGCTGATGTCACGTGAGGAACTGGTTTCACAGAAGCAGGAGTACTTTGTGAGATGGCATTTGACCTTTTTTGTAGCTGAAGGGATGTCCCAGAGGGTTGCTCTCCAGGGAGGCTGTCTTGCCCTGGCTCTTTTTACCCTTTCTTTTGAATTGTCCTGGGGGACCATTAAAAGAGGAGGAATGTTATGTTAAGGGACCTTTCCCCGCTTTATGGAAGTTAACTATCTGATCTGTTGTATGGGAAAGTGACAGGGTATTTTAGTTACTCTTTTGGATAGAATGAAAAGAATTAGCAGATGACCAAACTTGCTTAGAGTAAGAAAGGCGGATAGGATATCCCTGGAGTCAGGTTCAATTCCTGAAGCCCGCTTTTTACTAGAAAAAGCTGAGTGTTCTCTGGTCTGAACAAGCACTTGATAGTTCCTGTTTTCTCTTAGTTTAGGCTGATTACATGCTAACTTATATTTGAAAGTCCCTTATTGTTTTTATATTGGGCATTACAGCCAGAGCAGTTCTTCTGTCCGTGGAAAGAATGGGATCTCAATAACGCTTTGAATATGAACGGGGTTTTTTTTTTTTTTTTTTGGGCAGCTTTGTTATCTTGCTCGTTTTATTTCATTTAGCCCATATCAAATGTCAGGATATGTCTATACTGCATACAGCCATACCATGTGAAGATACTAGATCTGTCTTTAAATATTAAGGTACAGAGCTTGTATGCGAGTGCTAGTATTGCCCCACAGCGTGGATAATTTAGCCATACAGAACTCTGCTGCAACTACTGCCAGTACCTGAGGCATTAGAGCTGGCTTTAGACTGTGTAGCATTGCCATTTGTGCTATAGGCGCAAACACTGTTTCCATTTGTTCAGTAGGTTTGGGCGTAAAACCACCACCTATTTCTCTGTCCTCAGCTTAGATAATGGAAATGTATTTCTGGATTTTAGTCTTTCAGTTAACAGATGAAGTAGTGAGCTATGGATTGGACAGGATAAGTTACATGGCAGATGTGCGTGAGGTCTTGTTCGATGAAGTGTGGCTTTGTATGAGATCAGTGTTCGTAGTGAGCTCTGATAAAGTTGGCTTGTTCTTTCATGGCGTTGCTTGTTTCTTTGACGGTCTTTTGGTCTTCTGAGAATGTCCAGGAGATAGATACTACCCGATAGCATCCACCTTCAGGCTACCGATCAGTTCCAACAGCATCCTGGTACGTGCACATTTGGATAGAACTGGCGATACCTCAGAACCAGAGTGCATCTCTCTCTGTTTAGTTACTGTCATCAAGAAAGCTTTCCGTAACAAGGGGGACGTTTTTAAAATTCTTAGTTAAAAGGTCGTTGTTCATCCATAAAAAGAGATTTGTGATTTGTGAGACCTCAAACTTGATTATTTAACTTTCCACAGTTCTCAGGCAAGCAATAAGGATGTAGATCTGATTTTGCTGTGTGCAGTAGATTTGATTTACATCTTGCCGCTCCCAGTGCTTTCTTAGGGTTGAGATGAAGCTGGGCCTGTGATCTCTGCAAGCGTTATTGCCTTGAGGTCAAAGCTACAGATGGCTGTTTCTCTATGTGAAAGAAAGACTTGTTGGCACTGTTCTGATGTCTTGTTCCTACTGGAGCCCAGAAGTAGCCAGTGTAATGGAAGGAAGCTGTTGACCTTGTTCCTTGCTTACCCTGCTGCTGGTGTTTATTCTAGCTGTCATATTTGAAGAAATTATTTTCTTCTTGTCTTTATTTAAAGGAATTTCTACTTTATTTAAAGGACATTTCAACATCAGAGACTTATTGCTAGTGAGACGAAGGTGTATGACAGTGCTTTTCAAAAAGGAAAAACAAAAAAAAAAATAGCAAGTTGAAACTGTCTGGCCTTCCTTTCCAGCCCCTTTGCTGACGACTTTATGTAACTTCAGCTCTTCAGCATGCTACTCCTATGTATGTCCAGAGCACTGAACGTCAGGGATCAAAAAAATCCTACAAAACGCATCATCTGTGACTTCTGTTGTTTTTAAGGTAAGGCCCTTGGCCTGCGACAGATTAAGCTCACATTGCCATGGTTTGGGGCCTGGTAGATGGGTTTGTTGAAAGTTGGCTCAGGTTCTGCAGTGTCAGATGATGTAATGCTGAGCACTTGTCTGAACAGGCAGTGCCTGCAGAAGGGGTGTATGCTGGAAAAGCGGGGAGGAGAGAGAGGAAGAGAAAAGAGGTAGGTCTTACTTCTAGCAGTGTTCTTTAACAGCTTGGTCAAGAGTTGTGGTAAGGTGTTGGAACCTGGCCCTGAGAACATGGTCTGTCTTTGGGAAGTTGCACAAAGAAGCAGAGAGAGCGAGAGCGAGCGAGAGAGTGGTGTGTGTGTGTGCGCACGCGCGCATGCATGTGCATGTATGCATTTTGGGGAGGGGGGGAAGGGTTAGGTGAATAGGTAGGTGCCCCTGTTTAACAGCACTTACTTACTTAAATCCATTTACAAAACACATTTAAACCAGCACTATGAGCATTTCTTTTGAGGCAGAAGAACTAAGGCCCCCCCCCCCTTTTTTTTTTTTACATGCAGGGAAGTTCAGGCATGGTCCTTTGGCCCAGTTTAGCTATTCAGTGAACTTGTGCAAGTGCAGAATGTCACTGGCAGACTTCAGTGGCATCATCCAGACAGTTTGAAGATTTAGCAGCTTTTGGCTCATCATTAGTGTTACTATATCAATCAATCATCGTAGTTCAGTAGCCTCTGAAATAGGCCTGGCTGCCTTGAGGCTGCTCTGTCTTTCTTTATAGTAGTAGTTACTCGTGAAAAGAATATTAGTAATGGCACTGATGTCAGTGTTTTCCTTAATCCCACTGCTAAAACCAACAAGATGCTAGGCTACAGTACATTTGTTTATTGTTTGTTTATTTTCTCCATAACCAGTTGTAAACTATAAGAAGAGTATCCTGTCAGAAGGAAGTTTCTGTGCTTTCAGGAACAGCAAATGCCTGTGGGATGGACTTAGGACAGTTGTCCTGAACGTGAGCTTGCTCCTCTAGAGGTAATGTGGTACTTTTTACTGCTCACCTGGTAGCTGAATTAATATTAATTAGGTTTGGTGCTCTGCATTAAAACATGGGTTCCCAGGCGTTCTGTTAGGCTCTGACAGCTCTCCTAGCGGAAGAGCAGGTGCAATTTAGTCTAATGTTTGCTATAGTATCTCTGTTGTGATCAGAACCTGAGCATCATTCTAGCTAAGGCATTTTTCTCTAGAGAGATTTGAACTACCTCTTGTTCAAGTCAAAAAAAAAAAAAAAAATTTTTTTTCCTAAGTAGCCTTTTAGCATTAGGCGGCTGACGACTTCTTTTACAAGGAGCTAATAAAGTATAAGAAACGTATTTCTGGGTGGCTGTCCTTGCTATTACTTTCTTACATTAGGCTTGTGCTTGAACGCCACTGTATGCTATTCTCAGACTGCAAGCAGCACAGCAGCACAGAGGCCTTACAAATGGCATTGATCTGATAAACTAAAGAATGATTAAGCTTTTCCCTTCAGCCATTAGTGTCGGGGACTTGCACTAGACAAATGAATGGGAATGTCTGAATATGGAGGCAGCGCGGGCTGACAAGGTGTTCTCAGAGATGCTCTCAGACTGACCAGTGTTAATGGAATGCAGATGAAAAAGGTCACCAAGCCCTCCAGCGTGTCTACCGGCAATGTCACGAGATGGCCACAAGCGGGAGACAAAAAAAAAACAGTAGATGAATCTGGACTCAGAGGTGAGACCCTTTCTCTCACATTCTCTTGTGCTCTCCTCCCTCCCTTTTTTTCCCCTCCCCTGTGCTCATGCATTTTTGCTGACTTCGGGCTTGCTTTTTCGTCTCGCTCTCTCACGTTTTTTTTGTCCTATATCTCCTTTGGCTTGCTTTCCCGGTTTTTCTTTGCTCACCCTCTTTTTTTTTTTTTCCTCTTCATGTCTTGCTCCCCCCCTCCCCCCCCAGTCTTTTCCACTTGCTTGTGCTTTTCTTCTTCTCATTCTCCTTGTGCTTGCTCTCCTTTTCTTTCTCTTTTACTTTCCTTCTACTGACTTTTACTACACAGTTGGAAAACTCATTCAGGAGAACCTGGGATTCATGCCAGGTCAGTTATTAATGACATTACCTCCAGATAATTATGAACAGTAATAATGAAAAATTCTCAGAGACCATTCGCAGCAGATGTGGTAGAAACACATTTGTAAGCGAAATCTTGCGTTTTCCCAACTGGAAATCCTGACTGCCCCAGATCACTGGAGATGTGAAGGAAAGAGTAGTATCACTGTCCTGATTGATAGCATCTGCTGCAAAACACCCAGCAGCCTCACTACATGTGGAGAATTAAGTTTGTACAAGCAGGAAACTTGTTCTTCTTTTCTGTGTTTTGCTTATCTTCCAAGTCTGCAGGTTACCTGGGGAAGAGGTCATCTCCTAGCACTACCAGAAAGGGTAAGGAATTGATTACACTGCTAGTCTATGGGAGTGAAAGAACTGTTTCCAAAGCTGGTTGACATTAGGAAGGGACTTTTGACGCTGCAAACACAATAACAAAGCTTATGGCTGATAGATTTGTTTTTATTATTATAGAACAGATGAACTAAAATAAGCCAACAGTATAATTTTATGCCAACAGCCATCTTTCTAGCACAGGCGGTGACTGACTCCACTGTACCCTTCCCCCCCCCCCCCCCCCCCGGGGCCTCCTTTCAGTGGGAAGCAAATGGTGATGGATGGCCCTTGCACATGGGTTTTAGACTCCAGTGATCTTAACTCTTTTTGTTCACAGACATGTGCCTTGGAAAAGAGGAGGCAGGGCAGGGGGAGCAGAGAGGAGAGTATACATGTTGTAGGAGCAATAAGCAGAAAGGCTTGTGGATCCTCTTGCATGTTCCCGTGTTGTAACCAGGTAGATGGGACAACTGGAGAATCGCACCCACTCTCAACCTGTAGCAAGCCCCTCATTGCTATTCTAGTCAAGCCAGGAGCTTCTTCCTGTTCCAAGCTAGCAAGGGGCAAGATGCACTTGACCAGGGAGTTTTTGGCATGGGGAGGGGCAGTCTATGTAAAACCAAACCAAAAAACCAACCCCCCCCACCCCAAAAACAAACAAACATCTGCATTTAAGCCACTTCAAAGTAAAAGTCACTTCTTATAATATAATAGATATTTTTAAAATGGCAGGACCACCATCCTAGAAAGACAGAGGGCTTGCACTCAAGACCAAAGATAGAAAAACCAAAACAATAAACAAAACAAAACAAAAAAAACCAAGAGTGACCCCACTCTCAAGTTTGGCTCTTCTCTAAAAACAGCACTCATCATCCATCTGAACAGGTAAAAGGAGTGGACAGAAAATAAAATAAAATTGGTGCAACTTCTCGCCAGCTGGCGCATTAAACCAAAGCTCCGTACAGTCCCATACGACTACATGTCCTGTGGTGGCAGCATAATTTCTTTCAACTTTCATTGTTGTGTATGCCTGTATGTATATCTGAACATATACATACACACAGAATATATAATGTTTCTGTTAGTTTTGATCCTGTTAGAAGACTCATCTCTCTTTCACATGGTTCTGTGCTCCTGCGCTGCTGCTGCTCCCACTGCCGCTCCCATTACTGCTGCTCCCGCTGGTGCTGCAGAGGACCTCCGTGAGGTCGTCCATGATGGTGGTCTCTTTAGGGTCCACCAGGTTGAATTCCCTGATGAATAGGATAAAGTGTGTGTAGAGCGTGTTTAAATGTCCGTGCAGCTCCAGTGCCAAAGTCTCCTTAAAGTGTGAGGAGTAGATATGGGCCAGCACATGGAACAGGTACTTGCAGATCTTCTTCACTAAGGACTCAAATGAGTTTGGGAATTCTTTGCCTGAAAGAAGACAGAAAAACACCATGATAGCTCCTGCTGGTCACCTTCAGCCCTGCAGCAGCATTTGCTCTGGCTGAGCTGTAGGTGAGTGCAACTAGCTCAATGTAGAAGAGCAGACAAGTTGTGGGGCCCTCTATCACCTCTCAACTTGCTCTTTTTACAAGCGTTCAGGGGAAGAATCTAAGGTTTTTAAGCTTTTTCATTGGAAGTTAGGGTTTTAAACCCTAAGGGATCAAAAGTTAGGAGGCAAATGTAATCATTCTTTAAAACCACAACACTTTTTGCTAATGGCTATAAAAACAATGAGGACTATTTCTGGGTCTTCATCCAGTTTGTCCAGGAGCGGCAGGTTTTTTCCATAATAAAAAAGACAGACATTGGGGAAACCAATTCACGGGTAGTGAAATGGAAGCTAATACACGTAGGCTTGGTGTAGTGTTCAGCAGTCAGCCTAACTCTGTATAACTGCTTGCTTCCTCTCCTTAGTCAGAATTCTATCAAGTGGGAAGAGAAGGAAATACCGAGCAGGACAGTCTGCTGGGTGCATTTAGTCGGGTGCAGTCCAAACTGTACATGCTGAAGCAGCAGTATGCCCAGTATTGGACAGCTGCTCTTTGGTGACACTGAAAACAAAACGGAGGCAAGCAGAAAAGCAAAAGCCACCATCCTATATGCTGTGGCGCGCAACGGGAACTATGTGACTGGTCTATGGTGCACACTGGCCATACTGACAAGCAGTCACATGAAAGACCCTCATTGTCCTTGAACAAGCAAACTACAAAGTATATGCTTTTAAAAAAAAAAAAAAAAAGTCAACTGCAGCTGTCTTCTGAGGTGCTGCCTCTTTCCAGATCTAGATGCTTACAAATAAAGAATACCAGCTTATAATAATTGTTATATTGTACATACTTTTTAATTCTCCAATTATCTACTGAAGGGACTCAAGCTAGTTGTTTTTAAGCCATGATTAAGCCCTGCTACAGTGGTAACTTCTCTTCAGCTACCTACCTACTTTATTCCCTTAATCAAAGCCATTGCACATAGCAAGCTTGTTAGGATACAAATTTGAGCTAAAATTATATTCTTCTGTTACTTTTCAGTTCTTAAAAAGCAGGCTCTTATTTAATCTTTGAAGGGGAAGGGAGCATCTAAACAATCTGTGAGACCAGACCAGGTTGGGAAAAGGCATCAGGCCACGTTCCTGGCAGTACACTTTATCTCCCCCTGACGCACTAGGGCTCTAAGGGAAAGGGTAGAACAACAACGTTAAATTTTGCTAGTAGTAAAGTGTGTTGAACGCACACATGCTGACAGTATTCAAATCTTTGTCCGCTCTGAACATAAAGAGTTTTTCCTAGAAAAATCTCAAACTGTTTGGAGAAAAAGATGTACTCATGATGAAACATCAGCAAAAGGGAGAAGATCACAAGACTTTCACCTCAGTTCATATGCCAAAAGTGCAAGCCTTACTGCAAGAATGCATCTAGTTTAAAATCTCTGTTCAGAAAGAACGTGAGAAAGTTCTGTGGCATTAACGATATGCTGAATGCCAAATTTCACCTTATTTGCAGCATCTCTCCAAAGGTAAACATACCATATTTTGTTGGAAAGACGTCCTCATCTGTCACTAGTTTCTGCACCGAACTCATGACGAAGTCAACATACTGAGGAGCAGTGCACTTGATCTTCTTTCCCCGCTCATCATACCAGTAGTACTGTCTGTGAAAAGAATGGAAAGCGTCACCACATTTCCACCTTGGCTTCTCAGCTCAACGCCTAAGAGGTTAGTGCCTAAAATAATGAAAAGCAACAGCTGCCATGTTATCAACATAGATGATACCTGCTACTGAGATTCCCTTCAGAGTGTCTTTCTAAATCAGAAGCTCTGACTTTCTCTTAGCCAGTTGTTTCTCCCTATCAAGCACAGGCAGGCTTCTGGCAAGTGTCCACAGAGAGGAGCTCTACTTCCACTCAAGTGGCATCTGGGGAGGTAGATTTCTTAGAAGGGACTCACCTGTCAGAGGCGGTGATAACTACCTGTCAACCACAGACTGAGGCCTCACAGTCTATAAAACTCCGGAGGAAAGTGTTACTGCTATTTAAAAAGGGTTAACGGAATTAAAAAGAGATAAATTGGTGGTCTTATGCTTAACTAGCACCACAAAACATAAATTAGTCTTGCAGTGTAATATTATTAAACAGACAGGAGGTGGCTCCAAAATACCAGCTTTTTCAAGGACTGAGGTACCTGCCTCAGTCCTTCCAAATGGTATAAAACCTGTTTCAAAAAAAGCAATTTTGGTAAAGTTTTCAGGACAGTTTTGCATATTCTACCACTGTGCCTCAGAACCCTGGTCCTTTGCTTACAAACTCCCCAAAACAGCTGAATTATTTACCTTTGACCTCTGCCACTAGTGAATAATCTTGTTGGAGCTTAAGGAACAGAAGACATACAATACTGTCAGTTAGGCTTTCACAAGTAACCGTAATTCCAGCAGTTAGCCATAATCACATTGATTAACAGCAGCCAAACTACACCAGTAACGTTCTCTAATAATGTATTACAGTCAACAGGGAGGAATCTGAAGGCTACAAAAGCACTGAAGTTATTTCTGTTATTTTTTATCATGGTTAATTTACACACTTCTAAGTGTTACCAGGAACAACTAGCCGATGCACCAGGCAGGCAGAGTGAGAAACAGTTTACAGATAGGTAAGGAATTTGGCGAAACACTTTTTCTTTGCCTATGCCACATTAAGAGCTATCTGAGTTCCAACTCCTGAACTCTTCCTTCAAACGGTCTAAGCAGCCCTGGTGCCGTCCTGTATCATTACGGGCTTGATGAGAAATCCATTGTCTTAGCCTTCCTCAGAACACAGGATAGGTGGGATTTGCCAGCTGCTTTGGAAGCAAGGTTAGAAGTGGTTTAAGGCTCAGAACTTGGCTAGGAACGTGGCAAGTGTCCCTCACCGCCAGCTTCATAAACGCACCACAGCTAAGCCATGCTACTGCTTTTTGCCTGCCTGCCTACCTCCAACTCTGCTCTGTTGACTAAGGATCTGTTATCTGACATTCCTCACGCAACCCACTTCTTGAAAAGGATTAAACAAACTTCCAAACTATCATTTCAGTGGGAAGTCCAGCCACCTTTGAACACTTTGAACGGGTTTTTTTTTTTTAAACATTTTGCATGGAAGATAAAGATTAAATAATGTTGTTTTTTCTGTGCATAACAGGACTAGGCTGCATCGAACTGGAAGGATCTATAGGTGCTGCTTGAAAAATGTAATTTTATGTACTCTGGCCAGCAGAACAGTCATGAAGCAACGAAAGAAAAATGTTAAGTAGCATTGAAGGTCGAATTGAATTGTAATTGAAAAGTTCTAATTTGCAGTCTGTTTCCGTTGCCCAGAAATATTCTTCAGGGATTGCAGGGGGAGGCAGGGGAAGAGAGGGGGTGGGATACTAAGGACATTGTTCATGTCTCCAGGCTGTATGAAGACAAAGGAAACAGTACAGAAATTAGCAGTGCGGCTCAACTATCAGAGAGGAGTGACAACCGAAAACTAGTTCTGCAGACACTTGAAGTTCAGAATTTTTCTTTAAGCCCATTTTCAGCATGCAACGGTTGGTCATTCTTAACACTGTTAAGTAAAAGTGGTGGGGTTAATTCTAAAAGGGTATAAAGAGATGAGCAAGTAGATGAAAACCACAGGATTTAACAGCTCTTTACAGAGCTATGGCAGGCATCAAAACTCGCATTTGCACCCCTAGGTGAGGACTGTGTTCTTCATTACTGCTTACTTCCTTTACACAATCAACATTTAAGGAATTAAACACAAGCCATGTCTACCTCGTTGGTCTAGTCCTGCAGTAAGCTGGAGGGAGGCAGTTCTAGGCAGGTCTGACCTAAAATCTTGGGTCTTAGGACAATGCTTGTTGCCAAAAGCAAAAGCAGATTGAACTACCTGTACCTCAGCAATTTTCTCCTGCTGCAGAAATCCTTAACTACAAGATAAAAAGCACAGTTTAGCGTTGCCTTTAGGCACAAAAAAGAATGTGAATAATTGGGTTTTACTTAAAGGAAAGTTCTCATGTATGTGAACCTGCACAGTTGCCAAATACAAGTGAATAAATTACTGTAACAGCCTCCTGTATACCTTTTCCTTTCCTTAAAAATTTAAGAGGAGAACTATTAAGAGTAAGGGAATAACTACAAGAATGGTCCTGTTGTGGACAGAGTCGTCATGTGCCTTGGAGAAAGAGGAGCCCCTCGCGTGCCATGAACATCTCACCTGGTAAGCAGCTCCCCACCCACGCTCGAGTTATCTATCTCCCTTACGAGATACTAGGGGCGCAGTTGGGCACAAAAGTCTTAAGTGCATTCCACTATTGGCACTGTGACAGCAAAGTCCCGTATTAGGCAATGGATGGGAAGCAAAAAGGATTCAAGGACAATACTTTAAGACACCTTTCAGAAAGTGTTTGAAATGATTTAGATTTGGATGATTGCATTTAATAGGTGGAATTCTTGCTGATTTGAACCTTCCCAGTATGGAGAACATGAGAAGTTTGTAGCTCCATTCTAAGACCCAGGGAGAAATGACTTTGGGTTTCACAGAGAGAAAACCCATGGTACCAACAATAAGGTAAACACAGGAAGTCAGAGTGATGCATCTTAGTATATGTACATATTTTATCCCCTTTCCTACAAAACATTCTGGTTTTGTGTTGCTCCGAGTTCAAGGATGATCACATAGTTGCTACTGTATACCTAGAAGCCAAGGCAGAACAGAGTTTTAAATCAGCATGTAAGGAAGAAAAGCTCCCTGGAGGAGAGGGACGGAAATGCTGTAGCAGTTACGTCCTCTGGAAAGGAAGGGAGGGAGAACTAGTCTTCGCAGAAACTCTGAGAAGACAGGTTATGAAGAAATAGAGGATAACAAACGTATCCAACGCAAGGGCAGTAATACAGCGGTTGCCAGCAACTTGAAATAGTTCTGATGGTTTGATAAGGGGGCAAAGCAACATTTAGACTGGCAAAAAAGAGAAAGGACTCACTACGTAGTCGCACAGAAAAGAAAATGCAAAACATGCAAGTTTGACTCAAGATTTCTTTCAGGAAATAACCTCTGTATGCAGAGACACTAAGGTCAAGCTAAACAACAGAAAAATAAGGAGAGTTATCAATTAAGGAGTTTCACTAGACAGAAATGAGACCTTATACTCTATCAGTAGCTTGCTTAGAAATTTGCATCCTCGACTTCTGCCTGAGGAGTTTTGTAATCTCGACAGCGCTTACACAGGCTCTTAGGTACTCCACTCATGCAAGCACTTTCCTGAAAAGTTCTGCCCAACAGTCAGCTAGAAAACCAGTTTACAGTTCGTGGCAGGAAACTTAATTTTTTGGTAAGACAGTTTGCATAATAATAAAGCATAATAAATATAAATAGTAACATTGCATTAAAGATTATCACTTGCCTTAAAGCAGGTGCTATAACATATTAACAAGCAAAACAAGTGCTTCTTAATCATGCCATCCGCCTCAAGTTTTGAAGATAATCAGCCTTTCTGATATTTCTCTCAGCATTATTCCATCTTCCCCGCAAACACTTACAACTATTCCACGTGGATGCTAGTTTCAGTCGATTATCTCTCAGTGACCCTGAGCAGACGTTTTCTTCTCCATTTTGTGGCTGTGTTATCTCATATCTGAGAGACCTGAGAGCTGCATCTGTCTGCAGTTTGTCAGTTGACTGGAGCTTCTCTGAGGTGCCAAAACTTTACCTCAAATACTTAACTGCAACTACTGTTTATTTTACCAGCAAATCCTCTAACAAAGAGAGCAAAACCTAGGAGACTGAATATCTTCTATGGGCTTTGAATGCAAGGTAAGTTGACAACCAACCTGTTCTCCACAGTTACTTTGACGTCTCCACCATAAATACAAAAGCCTTCCTTAGGTAAGATCAGAATGGTGTGATCCAAAACACACCTTAGGAAGCTGGGCAGGGAAAGTAGAAGAGAGGAACAGAACGTAGAAGTTGGCCCTACAAACAAATCAGTACTGAAATAGCAGCAGACTAACCTGTTCCAAGGTGCTATGCCACTGTGGCAAATCTGATCTGTGTAGGGATGCTATGTTATTCCAGTAGAAATTACTTAAAACAAACAGATCATATAGTCATCGAAGGCCAAATCAGGAGTGTCTGTCAGATAAATGAGCAACCAACTCTAATGCTTTAGGTGATACCCTTTATAAACTGGAGATAGGTCAGTGACAGGATAAACCATATCAAGGGGTGTTTCTCCAAAACAACAAGCACGTGCTTACCTTTCCTCTTTAGAGTCAGCTTAAAAAAAAAGGAACGTATAGCTCTATCATAGTTGGAATTAGATATGAAAAAAAAGAGTATTTTAGAATCAGCTCTCCATGTTCCGTTTATGCTTATCTTAGTAAAACCCAAAAGGGAAAAAGCTAGTAAAGGTAGAACAGAAAGATAAGGATTATCCAAAATGGCTATTAGAGCTATTTGGAGAACACAACTGCGAACAGGGCCTTCAAAGCTAAACTATATTGAGGCATGCAGCTAGATGATTGCACCTATGTGTTTTTTCATAAACCCAGACGCTTAATAGAAGAATGAAATATGCAGCCTGCAGTTTGCAAACGTGATCAGTCATCCGCCCCCAAGTACAGGAAGGTACTTAGGTTGTCACGATTTTGCTAAACACAAGCTGTTTCAAGTGTTTCACCCAAGTGTAGACATGTTTCCTGTTATTCCCAAATAGCGCAATTTTCAGTTTTCCAAAACAAAGGACAGGAACATTTTGGTATCACTCCTCACCTCTAAAAATATAGACTACAGCTGGAGCTGCCTGCAGGCACTTCCTTTCTTTATGCTCATACATCAGCTGCTTACAGTGAACTGTTGTTTAAGACTCACCGCAGCAGAGTGGAGCAACACTGACGTAGCTTCCCCACCACCATGTTCTTTTAGCCACTATTATCCCACTTATTATCCCGTCGGACAAGCAGATTAAACAGTTAAACTCAGTCCTTTGGACAGCCAGGGCTACATCAGGAATTAGAACAAAAGAAAGCTTGGGAGCAGGTGTCAACAAAATAAGCGTCTTACTGATCACCCTTCCTCATTTAGAGACATGCTGTCCACTTTTGATAAAATCTGGGCCTAGCAGAGATTTATTACTTTCTGTTCCAGCCTGCTTTCAAAGTCCTTAACAGGGCCTTTAATTCTGGCACATAACTGACAGTTATCTTTCCAACTCTTACATGCAAAAATATCCTCAGTACGCTTTACGCTCCTCAGAGTGCTCTCAAAGCCTCTCCTATTACTATCAAATGTATGAGCTGGCTCAATGCATTAAGCAAGAATTCCTTGTTAAGCACTACATAATTAGTGTCGGAAAGACACTAACAGAGCTCCACTTTTGTTGTGTACAGTCCCTGGGACGTTTGTTTGATGTACAAAACTAACTGCTCAGTTTTCTGTGAACTAAATGAATCCTGGGAAATGCAAGAGGAGGGAAGAACAGCACTATCAGCACACGTGTTGGGGGGAGAAAAAAAACCAGCAGGCTTATTCATACCCAACTGGATCTCATATTCCATCACGTTGGACTGTGCTCATCAAGAGCAGGAGTTTGTGGGAACTTACTTTTTCTTACGTTCACCATGTACAGTAAAGCTATAAAGCTTTATTTCATAAGTGACAGCTTCTCAGTGTTAAAAAGGACTAATACATCCTTCCGAGTGAAAGCGTCAAACCATATTCCTTACTCTTTGCGAAGCTGCCACGCGTGCCCTCTGTGCCCAGGGGCTCAGGCAGAAAGCCAGTGGCTCACGTCAAGCTAGAGGTTATCCGTCAGCAGCCTGGTGCTCTGTCAGCATTCCAGCTATCAAAAGCACCCTCTGAGGTTTTCGCAATCCGTTTATCCTTCTCTGCCTTCTACGGAATCCCAGCAGCGTTTCCAGTAAGAACAGTTTCACTTTTTTGCTTTTCTAACCCCCTACGCAAGCTACAAACATGGTATGGTAACCTGCCTCTCTGATGTGACCTTATAAAACCAACTCAGAATAGTCAAAGATTTAGGCCTCCACAAAAGCAGATTTCCAGCACCCTTCACTGGGACAGGGAAAGATGCACAGCTGCCCACATCCTTACTAGGTAACGAGGTCTGCTGCCGCACACTTGCCCAACTCCATCAAATACCAATATCCACCCCCCAAGCAACTCTCAAGATTTCATGGAAACCCTGTAATCGCAAATACTGAGCATGCTATATGACTTACGTATTGCACACTGCCATGGTCTGACACGACTCTCCTGTGCAGAATTCTGAGATTGTACTATACTGTAAGTTGATGTGATGAAAGAAAGTTGTTGCTGAAAAATAAACACAAAGGAAGGAAATTCGTAAATATAAAATACTTTCAAACACTGATTGTCCCCCAGACAATTATTTAAATAGAGCAAGTGAAATGACCTCAGAGTCCCGAGCTTGCGTACACATTTAAACATGATTTAGCTAAATGAGTCTAATGATGAACTGCAAAACAAAAAGATAGAGAGAATGAAAGCTCTTGTTTTGATTTAAGATGAAAGCACCATGATGCATCAGCTCTTATTACTCACTAAGCAGCAAAACTGGAAAGTGTCTTTGTCATCAGCCTCACCTTTAGAGTCGAATACTCTACTCTAAGCTGAAGGCAAGCAATTTGCTGAGTTCTTTTGAAGTCGAACTTAAAATCCACAATTTAGAAGTGGCTGGAAAATGACATTATTAGTTCTCATGACATACTGCCTTAAAAAAAACAAACAAACCAAATAGCATGAAAACTATTACATTTCCACTTTTTAAGACTCTCATAAGATATTTGTCATTTTAATACTCCTCAGAAGGCACCTCACTTTCTCCTAATGAACGTCTATATACTTCCCTAGTGCGCAGTTTAAAGCAGTTTTTTGCTACTACCGCATACGGTTCAAAACGTAAGCAGGAAGGGGTCATACCTGCAGGTTAGAACTGGCAGATGAAGCAGAAGCACAGGAAAGTATTGTAAATCAGAAATGAGATGCACAGGGGAATTTATACAGCATTCAGTCAGAGCATGCAGTCTTTTAGTCAGTCACCACTTTGAGCTCCAGTCTGGCTACAGTTTAAATTCACAATAATTCCACCAAAGCTTGGAGAGGGTGGGAAGAAGAAATCCATCCAAAAGACTTCAAAATGTCTGGTTTAAAGCATAACTTGCCTTGTATACAAGTCTCAACAAATTGCCTGTTTCTACAATGCTTCTGGAAGACCAATGGCTTGACTCAAAAAAACATGCTGAACCAGCAGGTTTAGCAGACTATTCAAAGGGAAACTGAGGGTCCTCAAAAGCACACTAAAAATTTTAATGCCCTCAGTGTCACAGCGAGGGAGTAGGAAGGAGGAAATATATCAAGACTTCTGTACTGCTAAGCACAGTTGGAGTGTAGTAAGACATCTTAATTACTACTCAAGGTATAATGACACGCATTATGCAGTATGCCTATATACTCATTGAGTGTTTTTCTAAGCACTGAAAACAGTAAAAAGAAACAGGATGAATGAATGCCTTTTTGGGTGTGGACAGCAAGCTCAGAGGTATACGTTCACAGTACTCACTGTTGCTGGCTAGCCACTCATTGAGGTCTATTTCTCGTGGTAACATCACTAGCTCCTTGAATTCGAAGTCAGTAATTCTGGATTTTGTGTATTCTGGCTCTAGGTAAAGTTTCTTCTCTTCCGGTGCTGGCTTTTTACCATTTGGCTTTCCCTTGGACTTCCTGCAAAAAGATTAAAAAAAGAAAAGACAGGTTACTTCTCCTGCTGATGAACAGCCATAGTAACCTGAAAGTAACCAGTTTATCCAAACTCTTCCAACTCAGGTGTTTTGTGTTTATATTGCTCCTCCTGCCTTCTCTCCTCTAGCTTTTTTTTTTTTTTTTTTTTTTTTTTTAAGCAAAAGATAGTTTTAGAAGAAAGTTTATTTGAAATCATCCCCTTTCTCAAGTAGCTGAGAAAATTCTGAATGGCATAAGAAACGTCAGACTGAGCTGTTCCATCTCTGTCCTCCTTTTATCTTGTCGGTTTAGATAGCAAATTATTGGGAGAGTGACAGTGTTTCTTTATGCCTGTGAACAGTGGTGACAGCAGCGTGGCACTGTGCCTGAGGGAGCTACTCTGTTGGAAGTATACTAACAGCGTGCATCATCGTTCGCTTTCACCTGCGGAACGGGAGCTCGAGAAACACTGAAAACAGACCGCTGCAAGAAGATACTTCTCATTTGCTCTTTCCACATAACTTTACTGGCTTTGTTCCAGTCAGAGGTACAGCTCCCCTAGCTATTCCAGCCCTCCATTCCCTGAGATACCAGAAGTCTTCTGCAAGTGAACATCTATGACTCCAGCAAGAAACCGATAACTACAGTAACGCTCACTTTCTCAACTTCCAGTATATATAAGCCAGAAAGAACTTGAGTTAAATCCTTTAAAATGTGGAACAAATGGCTACCGGTAGAGCTGTATGATGAAATAACCTTCCATTTGGATTTAAAAAAGCAGACAAACCACATTCCATAAAATGCATTTATCTCCTTGGCATATGCAAGAGCTCTCTTGAACTCATCTATGAGTCTCATCATACTTCTCTCTAACCAGTAACTTAAGACGAGACAGACTACAAGACTTCAGGAGGCCATCATCAAAGAGAAATTAAGGAAAACGTCATGACTGGAGCATGATACACGCTTACACACTTGCAATATTATTTACAATCCACAGATGTGCAGAAACCGCTATAGGAGGTTTCCGGTAGGGGGAAGAGAGTCGCACTTCATTTCCACATGGTAACGAGAAAGCTGGATTTCATGGTTTCAGGAAGGATGTCTGTTACAAGGAACACCTTTTTAAAGGGTACGAATGCAGTATGAAAACTAAAACTCATCTGTAAAAAGTTTAGCACGTAGCTGTTCTTGCACACTGGGGGCCATCCCGTTTTTTCAGAGCAGTACATTCCAATTCAAACAAAGCCTACAGGATTTCTCTCTTAGGTTTATTTAACAAAATAACCTGGGCAATTCTCATGGCTGCTCCCTGTGTTTTAGGACATGTGAAGTCTGGTGGTGTACAGTGTCAGACTCCACACAAGAAGGGCTGCTCAGTCAGACCAGCAACTCCTGGCTCTCCGGTAAGTACTCTTGCCTCCAAAGTCTTATATAGCTGGATCTCATTTGAACCTCACCATGTACAAATGAGCTATAGGTAAGAAACAGAGAAGTCCAGGAAAAGAACAATTGCAGGAAGTCCTGCCTTTAAGGTGTTTAAAGAGGCTTTAAGGTAGGCTTAATTTATGTTTGGACCTGAGACTTCAGATTTTCACAGAATTGGAGATGATATTCAAGGAAAACATAATAGCATCAAAAGAAGAGTCTCCTTCAGTAGTCTGTAACCTCCCTTTAGACCAGATGAAGCAACGTGTTTGACCGCTTCCTGTTCCAGAATACCATGCTAAGACTTGAAACTACCTTATCCTGACAGTAACAGCATAAATAAATCCAGTTGGAACTATGTACTTGGCCCTGAGCTAGTAGAAAAAATACTCGAGGCCACTGATTTGCTTAATTCCATGCACTGGCGGACTTACTCCTACGCTGCTGAAACAAGGCCTGGCATGTTCCATACAGCATCTTCACACCTGGGCCTCTGGCAGACAATATTAAGGTCTACACAGAATATACTCTTTGGTTTTTTAGGCTGGTGAGCTTTTCTTTAGGGGTTCGGGGGGGGGCGAGGCAAGAAATTCAGGCACACGGGTAACTTCAACCTAAAAGACTGGTTTGACAAACTGCGTTAAACCACTTGGGGAGAAAAGTTATCAGAAGTACTTTGGGTAAAACACAGTTTGTGTCTTTACTTCAGGAGAGTTAAACCAAGGGCCCCAGGTCAGGGCGGAGCGATGCTGTGCCACATCAGCTAAGAGCAGTTTTCTGAGAGGAGGAGGGGAGAGAAAGACTAAGAGGTCAAAGACAGTCTGTCGTAGAGCCAGGCCGTGGAGGGAAACCACAGAAGGAAGGCTGAGGCAAGCTTTTCAGTGAATAAAAAGTAGATTGAGTCCACCTCTTCTTTGCTCAGAATCTTTCCCCGTTTCAACCCCCCTCATATCTGCACAAACGTCAGCCTCTGTTGGACTGGCACATGCAGCCGCTTTTTGTCTCTTTAACAGACTGCAAGTCTTTCCACAACCGCCTGGTAATGGAAGTGGAGCATTTCAAACAAAAACTTCCCTAAGGAGCCCCGGTCTGCCCCTTTCCAAAGCTTCTGATCTATCACAGTACAAACAAAAACAAAACAAAAAAATACCTGACTGATGCGCATCATTACTGAACCTGTAAAATGCCCATAATCACTGATACCAAAGGGTTTTTTCACACCACTGAAACCTGGATGTCAAATCACCATCTGCAGCACAAACTGCTGTTGTTTTTTATTTAAAAAAAAATCTTTTGCAGCTGCTGAGGGTTAAAGCAATACCACAGAAATTGTTTCTATCAGCAGGTTTTCATGACCTGAATGCAGTGGGATTGGGATAGTACAGAGCCCAAAGAGTACTACAGTACAAAAAAAAAAAAAAAAAAAAAAAGATAAAAAAAGATAAAAAAAAAAAAAAAAAAAGAAAAATCCCAGTCTTGAAAGCACACCAAGTTTTGAATCGTTCAGGACCACATCTCTTCCTTCCAGTAGGCAGAACTCAGATTGTAATGTCAGGCTTCTTAGTATTAATAGAATCACGCTTAGTCCGAAGTGTAGAATTGTGGGTTTAGGTTGGAAGCTGTCAATACGGAAGTGTTTTCTTTACAGACTTAAAAAGCTAGAGCGTTGCAGCGCTATGGAGAAAACTTTTTTAGAAACATGATTACCTATGATTTAGAGTCAACAAATAGTAGGTCTGTATTCCGAATAAACCAAAGTGCATACCTTCGCATTCACAACTACCAGAATTTCCAAAGTTTAGAAGTTAGCTTCCTTCCTCCTGCTCTCTCCTTCTTCCAAGTTCAGTTGTTTCAAAGGCTTGTAAGAAAACCATCTACCTGAAACCAACTCCAAACGTGCCAAGAGAAGCATCCTTTTCTCCCTTTGTTATATAAAGTGTTTATATTCAATAGCCCTTCCTAAATTTTTCATTTCATATTTTAAATACATAAATATGAAAAAAGGCATACCAATTCTGAGATGTCCCAAAAGACCCTTCTAGGTGAAGAACGTAGCAGTGAGCATAAAGAAGCACATTCACCAGCTGCTCACTCGGCCTGCTTTCAATGAAAGGAAAAATGACGAGAACAATAGACTTGTACTGTTCTACTCAGGAAACACCAAAATCCATCATCTGTAGACTATTTACTGGAAAACTTAACTAAATGTCTTATCAGACCACAAAAAGTTTTGTACCTTTCAAAACACAATATTCCTAGTTTTATGTTGCTACTATAGGCACCCTGAAGCAAAAGAAAGTCCTGATTCATTTGTTTATCTGCGTCTTTCTTTAAAAAAAAAAAAAAAGAACACACACACACACACACACACACATATATAACAACAACAAGATAATTCTGCTAAATTACCACTCACATGTCACGTCAACTGCATCGCAAGAGCAGCTGAAGGAGTAGCTTTTAGGCAGCAGTTTGGTGGAGGTCATTCAAGAGGTTAGCCCGAAAACCTGTCCAGCCATGCTTAACTACTAATTAAGGGAAAAAAACCTCTTTAGGGAGTCCAAGGAAACACCAGTCAGCAGTTTTTACTGAGAGGTAAACCAGAGCACAAACTAATTCTTCAGATAATTCCCAGGATAAGGTTATGTTTGTTTGGTTTTAGGCACTCAACTGAATATGATGCCACAGGCCAAGTCACACCAGGAGGAAGTTGCAGAGAGGGAAAAGTGATGGGAGATGGCAGAGCAGAGGTGACTTACATGAAACGTCTTAGAAGATTAAGCAATCTGGTTCCAGCCAGAGACAGCATGTTCATTACAGATTTGCTGCTCCTAGCTGCTCCTTCCATACCCTGCTTTGTATTCTGCTGAGAAAACGGGGCAGCTGGAAGTTTGCCTGCGTTTCACCAGAGAAAGAGATGTAGACAGCAACTGCAGCAAATGACTGGCCAGCTGGGCCACGATGCTCACTTTCCTGCACTAACTGCTTTGTTAAGATCAGGTAAAAACGCCCATGTCCTAGGTATCTTGGTTATCTCGGATCCTTCTCCAATCTCTCATTTCCTTCTTGATCAGAAGCCCAGTAGTTTTTTGGTCTAAAAAAGTGGCTTTGGAGCATCTTCAAAGCACTATGCAGGCATTAATTTAGTTTTAATACCATAGGAGGAAACCTTTATCCCCATTTCACAGCAGAAAGAGGCTGTAAGGTTCAAAGTTTGTTCACAGTGTGAATAGTAAAGATGCACTTCAGTTTTAATTGATCTGGTTGGTTTGGAAAGAAACACATGGGAAGCAATCTGATAGAACTGCAGAAGTGTCTTTTAAGTGGATCTGTGTGGACATGCTTCATAATCTGATTTAGTTTACATTATTTTGGAACTGTACCAGGCATCCATATTTTTGGTTTTATGAGCCTGATTTATTACCAGTTTGATCACACAGGAGATACTAATGATTTACTAAACGCCAAACTGATCATTTACAAATTTAAGATCGTCTCTACCAATTCAGGACTCCTTTGTTCCAAAGGCAATCAGTTACCCAACACAGCTATAAGAATTTTGTGCTGTCTCCAGCAAGCTGTGCAGATTCTTAGACTATATCTAAAAATTGAATCTCTTCAAGGACAAATCACGCTGCTTCGATTTCCATCTTCTGTCCTACCTTCCTCACCAGACTAACCAGCCTGAGGGGGGTGGCCTTTTTTCCTTCTTTTTTTAAATACAAATCACCAGTGGTATTGTTGTTTTTAAGTGGTGTATTAAAGTGTTTTTAGAAACAATCACCATATAGAAGTGTAACTTTGAAAAGTTAAAATAAATATTTTTTCAAGTTCCAACCAGGTCTCAAACGTTGATTTTTTCCAATGGAAGTCGACAGAGCAGGTTTAACAGGCTTTACATGGCAAACGTCTGACTTCCCATTTGCAAACTTTAAAAAAATAAAAGAAACAAGCCATTTTAAATCTGTGGGGGTGGGGATGAAAATCTCCACAGATTATGAACCGTACAGGACAAAGATGCTTATTTTGGTAGTTAATAACTTTTTTTTTTTAATAATTGATCCTATTTATTACCCAAGTTTAAGTGATGCAATCCTAAAAAAACAGCAAATCTGGAAGAGAGCACATCTCAAACTGGGATAATCTAATCTATTTAAGCAGTGCTGGTGAGAGGAGATTAAGAGCCCACAGTTGAGAGTAATGCACAGAAAAATGGCATAAAAAATTTTTATTTTAAGGAAGATCAAAAAATAAGATGTTCACAGAAATTTCACCAAATGATATCAAGAAGTTATTTGAAGTTTTCGGGGTTATTTCCTAGTAATCTAAATTGTGCACTGCAATTTGTATGGCTCAGAATCTGGAAAGTTTGGGTTGCAGTGCCACGTTCCCAGCTAAAATGTTTTTATGGTGAATTTGCAGTCTCCCAAGAATTAGATGAACTGACAGCAACACCATGCTACACCTCACCCAGGTGCGCTGCAGTCTGCTCAACTACTGGATATAATAATCATCTTGGCCTTTAATTTTCATCATACAGTTTTTCCTTTCTCTTTGCAAAGTTACATTTTAAAATACCTCCGCAGATGAAGTATTAAAGCGTGAAGTACTCTTGCCAAAACCTACTTTCCTGGCAACCTGAAGATGGGGGTTAGCCTCTTGAAACATCAGCCAACATAGAATTAGAGAGGCAGTTAGCCAGCATTTTAATAGCATCTTATAGGACAGTCTTTATATGAACCCTTTCATGTTCTTATATTTTGCAGTGAAGAAAACTCAAAGGGGTGGTAATTCAACATTGAAATTATACTGGATATTTTCATTTGAACGTCTCCATTCTCTGGGTAAGGAATCAAAGGGGAGGCGAGTGGAACAGAAGAGGCAATGTAACTCATGAATGCAAAAATCTCAAAAAGCAAGCTCTCCCCCCCTCTCCCCCCCCCGCTAACGTACTCTCTTTGCAAAGGGGAAAACCCCAAAGATTTCAGCCGTCCATGAAAGGATGAGACTTTATAAGGAGAAGTAGGTTAACTGTTTACAGATTTACTCGTTAGCTTTCTGTTTTTCCATAGGTGCTTTACTGGAAAGAAGTTATCAGCTAATTTCTGGTTAGGAATGTTCTCCTTAAGCACGGGAGTTCTGAACCTATTCACAGCAGGAAGGAAACACTTTTTGAGCTAAAATTTATGACTCCTAGTGACAAACTCCCACTAAGAACAATGAAAAAGCAGGTTACGCCAGTTTTTACAGGACAGCAACAACAAACTCGTGAAGGCTGTCCATTTTTGCACCCCAGCCATCCTATTTTCCACAGCAGTCTACAGTCTTTTGCTCTCAGATAAGCGCAAGGACTGAAAACTTAAAGGCTCCATGTACCTTAAAGTCACTTGTGGGTAATTAAGGTCTTTCAATATTTATTTGTACGGTAGACGAGAGAAGGGGAATTAGGAGTTTCATTTGAACATTACTATAGTTGCCCTTCCTTTGAGGAAAAAGTCAGAGACTGTATGATACTAAAGTAAAATACTTATTAAGTAAATTACTTCTCCTTTCCTCTTCTTTTTGAAAAAAGATGGAGAGGACAGATGGACAGTCATAGCATATCTTGTATTACCATCTGCTCCAGGATGCAGAGTCTGCTAGATGCTATTAAGGGCAGCCTGCAACCCTCTTTTGCCTCCAACTGTATTCTACCAGCACTAGCCTCCTCTAATCACTAATATATCTGCTCTTACATTTCCCAGGTAGGCTTCAAAGGGATTGTTTTTTTCCTACAATCCCAGGCGCTGTGTTACCCCAGATCACTGCCAACTCTCCTGCTGAGAATGCCGTATGAATGGCACACCTCGAACGTGAATCCTGGATATACACATTCAGGACTGGGAAGAAAGAGAAAAGAAAATCAGCATGGGAAGGGAGGTTGTGTAAGGTATCAGAAAGCAAGATCAAATTTCACTGTATCATACAACTAAATGGTTCAGATTGCTGTGGTTAGACTATTTATCCAGGGCTTGGGGAAAGGAAGGAGACTAAGCTTTTTAAGATGATCTCCATTCTGATTTCCTCTTGCACCAGGTCTGTGTCAGACCCCCCTGACCTCAGTTTCATTCTTCCCGTCTCCTGCCCTGGCTTACTTCCAGGAGTTGGTTACACTGCAGCTCTAAGGGGGCTGCACAGAATAAAATGTCTTTGGCAGCGTTTCTGGCCCTGCTTCTTCATTTTTGTTCTGTTTTTAAAAGTTACTAATAGTTTATTTAAGAGGAGGAGGAAAGAAGAATGTACCCTACATGCCAGGGAAACTTTTTCTTCTGGATTCTCATAGTGGCTCTTTGCCTTAAAAGGCAATCTTTGCTTGGCCTCCGGATGCTGTGCTGTAAACAGTCGGTGCCAAGGCATGGCAGGCATGTTAAGGATGACAAGTGCCATAACGTTATTTCATAATGCTGCTTCTCAACAAAAAGCCCAAAACGTTCTGTAGGGCCAAACTGAGTTCCAGCTGGGGCTGCTGGCACAGCAAGGAGAACTTGAGACAGATGCACAGTGTGTGACGGCGCCCCCAGTACGTGGGGCTTTTCCGTTCCCTTCCGGGGTGTTCCCCACCCACCCCCTCACTCTCTCCTCTTGCTTTTCATCCCCCAGCGCTAGTTCAGTGCTTGCCACAGCAGCACGCAGTGGTGTGTCAGCTGCATGTTAACTGCCTTGGAAACACAGCGCTGAATCTCCTGTGCAGTTGGTGGTGCCCAGGTACTACTGCAGCTCCCCCTTTCTCTTCTAACCCTGGGAAGAATGACTACTGAGGCAAGGCTGGGCTTGCAAACAGCTCAGTTAATGCTACAAAAATGTGCAGAGTGCGTTCTTGTGGTAAAACATGCTGGACTAGAGTTTCCT
The DNA here is from genome assembly GCF_040807025.1 of Struthio camelus. Lineage (NCBI taxonomy): Eukaryota > Metazoa > Chordata > Aves > Struthioniformes > Struthionidae > Struthio > Struthio camelus. Next base: position 17,762,506 of record NC_090946.1, read on the forward strand.
TTTTTTCAGCGTACCTGCCAAAACTCCTCCCCCCAAACCTAAGAGGATGCATCTAGCCTCTCCAGTTGCCTTTGATGAGGGCCGTCTGACTATAATCCCTGCACTGGTCCAGGTTCCTCTCCAGTCAGCACTCCTGGGAGGGGCTGGAGGGGACTGGGTTGCGGGAAGTGATGTCAGATAGAAGAAGAACAGATTATTTATTTCTAGGAGCCAGTGCTGCAATTTAGGAATCAATCAGCAGCAGAAACACAGAAAATTCTCTTATCCAAGCAAATACCCTGTTCTTTATTTTCATCTGTCCTCTTACCTTCATGCCAAAAAGCCCTCATGTATCCAAATCAGTCAGTGCCAAAAAAAAGTCTCAGCAAGATTCTTTTCCTAAAAGATTTAATACAAGTCCAATTTTTTGGTAATTTGGGGATGAGGAAAGAAAAAGGGCACAAACCTTTCCTAATGTTTATTCTCAAGAGCTCTATGTGCAGCCAAATTAGGTCTGTGGTAAAGGAGATTCAGGAGGTCACAGATTAACAGTGTTGCAACAATTAATTTAGCCAGCGCTTAGAACAAACCACAGAGCAGAACACTGCGTCATGGGTCCCTTGGGTGCCCAAGTCTGGAGCGCCTAAGAGACTGGGGGCGAGGGGAAGAGAGAGAAGATTGTTGCTTTTGCTATTTTTACCTCCCCGGTTGTGGGCAACCTCTCTGGCTGAGAAAGTAAGCCAAAAATTGAGCAGGAAACAACAAATCGCAGCTATGCCCACTCTGCCTGCTTGAGCACGTGCGTGTTGTGCTGCTGTGCGCGTGCTCCCTTATTTGCAAATTCTCCCCCCCGAAAGGGCACTGAGAGCAAGCCTTGGCGCAGAGCGCACGGGAACGCGACAGGACATCCCGTGTTGACTCCCCATGGCCACTTTCCAGAAGTATCTCTGTCATGTGATTTCAGAAGTTCATCAGCTGAAATCATGGGCAGGAGCCCTGTGATTTAGGGTTTGTTTTGTTAAGCTGCAATTCATTTCAGTCACCAGGCACGCACTTCCAAAACCAAAGACCCACACACAGTACAAAGATAAGGAACCTCCTGAAAAGCATCATTCTTTAAAAGAAAAATCTCATTTGTATTCTTACAACAGATAAACACGTCCTCTGCACCCTACAAGAGGCTTGCTAACTACTGCTCCCATACTGCAGCTAGATGGTAGGAATGGGATTCATTTCATCTGACCACAGATACCTGGATATGTAAATGTTTGTATCTGAATTAGCTCTCTAAAGTCCTCTTAAAGTCAGCAGAAAATTTTTTTCTGTAGTTGAAAACATCTCGGTCCAAGGTAGAGATCTATAGCATAGCTTAAATTTCTTTGGTTAAAACCTATAAGCAAAGGCGAACAGCGTCTCTCAACTGAGAGCAGACAATGGCAGAAATATAGAGCCTGGCTCTGTTAGAGATGGTATTTGCTGTAGAGGGGAAATCTCTCACAGCAGGCGCTATGAAACAAGGAAGAGTGGGAACGGTGATCTTCATTAAGATTTAGATTATCAAAAAGTAAGTTTTGGTTTGTGTTTTAAGTCCCTTTACGCTACAGGGAAGGTAAATCCTATATGATTTATTATGTTATTCAAAATAGTGTTTTTTCAGCACACGATTTGAAATCCCCCTGGAGGCCAAAATGACTGCTTCTAAAGAGCAAGGAAAAGCTAAAACCAATCCAATTGGCAAAAAAAAAAAAAAAAAAAAAAAAAGAGAGAGAGAGAGAGAAAGAAAAAAGAAGAAAAGAAAAGGAGAGAAAGAGAGAGAGGAAGATAAAGTAAGCATCCCTCATTTAAGGTTTTCAGACTCTGCAAAGTGAAAGAAAATGTAAATGCCCAGGGGTAAAAGTATGGAAACTTCTTAATTAACATATCTGTTACCTGCATGTTTTCAGGCATGCTTACCAACTTAAGCAGCAATTTTGTTTGGTACTTCTCTCCTGTAATCTTCTACTTGCACGCAATAAAATAGAGTTATTTTGACTTTAAAATCATGACTAAATTCAAGTTCTGACAGCAGCTGCCCCTCCTGGTTATTCTGATGCAGCCCTCTTATCTTTCCAGGACAGCACATGCAGACGAGTACACCTCAGGCTGCCTTTGCAGGGCAGGAGTTCACCGCCAGAACTATTACCAGGCAGGATGTGTACACCACTGAAGTTACTGTTCGTATCTTCCAATCCTAAAGGATTTTGTAGAGCTGGCAGATTGCAAAGCTATCTTTATTTCTACACCGAGCAAATTTGATTTGGAAAGCTCATGGCCTCATAGATGTGGGATTTCACAACGTAGCTTACACAGAGTTGCTTTTCAGAGTAGAACTGTGCGTTAATAGCCAGGAATTATTTCACCATGGCAACCTGGCTTTAGCACTCAGACTTCATGCTATATAGCCCAAGACATACAAATGCAGACAGTCTTCTCTGCTCAGAGGGCATCACGGTGCAAACAGGTTTGTCTTTGTACACAAGTGTTTTACTTTCCTCACTGCCTTTTTCCCTTGCAAGTCACCTTTGTACTATGTGAAAACATTTATCTAACAATACAGCAACTGGTTTTAGGTATTACCGTAGCCTGAGGAAAATCTATCATAAAGCAAATACATCAGAAACGCAGGCCAAGCTCACGATCCCCAACCTTACCTCTGTATTATGCTTTGGAGAACGGGTACAAATAACGTTTAATGTACACGTCATCTCAATTTTACAATTGTCAACTTTTAGAAGTCTACAAGAAGGCTCTGAAATGTACTTTGGAACTATGCTGTGCACTATGAAAGGAGGCAACTATGGACTGCATGACAGTCCCCAAACAGTTAATGAAAATACTTAAGAGTCTGTGCTCTCAGTAGATAAATATTTTTCAACATGGTGCAACATGTCAGCTCACAGCTGAGCTCAGTCCTAGTTGTTGTCTCTCTTCAGCTCCCCAGAGGCGAGGAACAGTAAAGGGCTGTCTTTTTTACTTCCGGCAGGACTGGGCAAGTTGCAAGTATTTAGGCACAAAAAGTGTCTTGCATTGGAAGGATAAGTAAGTTATTTTTGTTGGGAAGAGGGTGAAAACAAATTCATCAACTGCCTTCTGCATCTGTCTTGCTACTTCACCATATATGCTGTTCCACCTTTGAAACGTCATCTATAAGCAATCACATCAAAAGCTGGATTTCAACAGCTGAATCTGTCGCATAAACACAATCTGTTTTACATCTAAAAGAACTGCAAGAGGACTTAACAGAACAGAAGTGTTAGGGCACCAAAAGTGAGAGCGTACACAGAAACATGGGTAGCAAGGTATGACTTCAAACATCTTAGCTTTTATGTAGCAGCTTCAGTAAACAATAACAAAGTAAATTAGACAGAGCATGGAAAAAGGTCATATTTTTTTCCTCCCCCTATTCACAAGCAATTTTGCCTGCCTGCACCTGTAAACTTATTTTTAAAGCATTTGTACTAGCACACACATGTGCGCATTGCATTGAGACACACAGCTGTAGGGAATTCAATTACCTACAAAGCCATTAGTTATTGAACACGTTGAGCAAAGAAAATCAGTGTGAAGCAGCAGCCCCACCTGGAATTTAGACCCTGTATCAAGCTGTACAAACTCATTCCTCACACTTTAAATGAATTACACATGTTTATTAGAAGCATAACTTAATTGCTAGAAGTTACCAGAGACCATCGTCACTTCTCTCTCAACAGCAGCTTTAAAGCTCAAGAATGGATTTTTCTTTTTTTCTTTTCTTAATAGTTTGCCTTCAGTTTAAACTAAAGCTAGTTCAGGGAAGTCCCACCTTTCCTGGCATGCCTCAGATCAGATCCGATGATAGGAAACAGTACCTTTCAGTCTTAATTTATTAACTGTCTTCTTAAACAGAAGAACTGAAATCCACAGTTAAGACGACACAAATTGAATCTCCTCACAGGGTAAGGGAGAATTCAAGGCAAAAGGAATCAAAGCATTATCTTAATTAGATAACTTCATTAACAAATGATATGTACAAAAAACATTCACTAATCTAACCATGTAGTTAATTTTTAAACTTTGCAACACAACTCTGCGATTCTCTTCAGTTTGGTCATCAATAGTACACAGCTGTTTGAGTATTTCCTAGAAAACAGCATGTTTAAATTTTGCTGTATACACAGCAGAGAAAGAAAAAAAAGTTTTTAACAGAATCTCTAATTATGGAATCATGGGGAGAAGTGAAGAGTATTTCAATGACTGATGGAAAAAAGTGATAGGGAGGATAAGAGTTTAATTACTGGCACAGTTGTATCAACCAGTGTTAACTGGCTTATGGGATGGCAGTGACCATCCTGACCCTGATTTCTTAACTTTTCAGAAATGGGAGCCTGAAAAGCTTAAGTGGAAGCATCTTTACAGATGTGTACTGACCCACTAACAATCTGAAAAACAGAAATAAAGATATATTCAAACTTACTATTTTACTTTCCAGGACTTGCTGAAATAGAAATTCATTATTTTAATGAAATGCTGAAAACACTGCTAAGGAATTAGTTAAGGAAACCTACCGTACTAGTAATTTTCAAAACTAAACATTCAAATTAGATGAGTATCTGTGTGCTTAATTTGTTTCATTCTCTATTGCACATGCAAATGACAAGCTGTATCTTTAACTGTTCACGTGGATTTGCAATTAAGCGGTTCATACAAGCAGACACTAAAACATGAGCTTCTTTTCAAAATACAGTACAAAGTCATGCTTTTATGCTAGTTTTTTTTTTTTTTTAAATCCATCATCATGCCTCAAAACAAGGGGTGAACGTGACCAACTACTTTTCAAACGCAGACTGCGTTGCTTGCCGGGGAAGACCTGTTTCAATTCATGACAGTATTACATAGTTTATATTAGTTTTGTATCGATGTAAACATGCTTGCTAGAGCACATGTGCATTATTTTTTTCCACTGCAAAGAAAGGAAAGATGATTCCGATAAAGTCGCTGTCAAGAGAATAGTTTACTGTCATTATCGACAGTAAACTTAAAATTATTAAGTTACTTTTTAATACTTAAGTCCCTACCTCAGAACTCATTACGAATCCTTCTCAGAAAGCTTATAGCTGAAATCGGTTAACACGTTAGTTGGCTGGACTGCTAATAAGATGTCGATGACAAAACAAAATTCTGTATTTGAATAATGTGCCTAGACTTAAAAAAAAGGTTTTTCAGTAGACAAAGCAACAGAAAAATAACTATTTCAGCTGAGACAGAATGTAGTTTCCCATCTAGTCCATGCAGATGGTGGGTTAAGACCCTAACTTTGTCTTCCCCCTGAACAGGTTTATTCTAAAGGAAATAATAAAGGCATTCACATTTAAACTGAGGACTTATACAATGAAGAATTGGCATAACGTAGCTTACCACAAACTTCTTTTCCCCTGCCTTGCCAAATGCATCCTTCTGATGGTTAGCATATATCCATATAAGCTTTTGGTATTCTTTTTCTTGGATTGATGGGTCACATTGCACTGAATAGCAAATTTGAGTTAGGTGTCCAGTTCGGGAGTGTGACTGGAGCTACCAAGGGCACCTGAGATCATCTCGCCTGGCATGTGAATTTAGAAATCCCCATAAAGAAACCCAAACCTCCTTTGTTCTAACTCCATCCTACTTCGTATGGTCTTCCGGGGTTATTTTTTCCAGATATTCAGCTGTTCTGGGAGTTTCAATATTCTGTCCCTATACTTGCCTTTCTGAGGATAGACAGCCCTGTCCATTGCTGATTCTTCTTTAAAAATGTGAATTAATAAAAAACACGCAAATATCCACGATGTTCCTTTCATCTGGGATCATCTGCTAAAACCAGTCTTTGTTGTCCAATTCAAAACCACTTCTCTAAATTTCATTCAGCCCCTGAGAGCATTTTCAGATAAGCTCAAAATAACCCAGCTCCAGGGTTAAATGGACTCAGTTCACTCATAAAACTGATTTTTCTTCAGAAAGGTGGATGAAAGAGTTTGTCCGTACACCCAATACCCTTCTCTTTCCATAGACTAGGTGCTGGCAGTTCTTAAACGAAAAGCAAAGGCACACCTGCTTTAACAACAATTTGCAGAAGTCTTGCTTGAGATTACGTTGAGCCCCACAGCACCAGGGATTAAGAAAAGGGATGAAAAATACTCGATGAAAGAATTCTTTAAAGCTCACATTTTGGTGTGGTCCCAGAGACAGATGTATGATAGATGTACAGATAAATCTTGGCTTACCCATCTTAGAGACAGAGTAACAACTGGCGGGAGACTGCACTCCTAACAACACAGTTTAACAAAGATTATCAAGAATGGAACGAGAAAGGCTCTTCTAGCGAGGAAGTGCTTTTTTCCTACAAAACTAGTTGGTAAAGAGCTTGGGGTGGGCAGATAGCTTGAGATACCACAGAGCAGTGGATAGAAATTTGAGTGAGAAACAGATATCTTCTCCATAAATAGCAGCACTAGAAAAATGAGCTATTACAACACAGGAAATAAAGAGGCAAACCAGGAATTCTAGTAAACTCCTGGAAGGATGAACGTTGTGTATTCCTACTCTTTCTGCGCACAGAAATTGAAATCATCTGCCAAGCAGAAACAAGCAGGAGCTAAGATGAGGAGCAAATCCTGTAATGAAACAGATACGTACCAAGGAAATATGAGATAAAAGAGGACTGAATAGTTTCAGAAGTTCAAGATTACAATAAAATCTATTCTTCTCAAATTGTCCAGGAGTGATCTTCAGAAAAAAGAAATATACTCGTCTCCCTAGAACAGAGGAGAACACTGCTGATCCTCAGGTAGGCACCCTTCCTACATTAGCTCTAGAGACACCTTAAAGGGTTATTGCAAAACACCAAAGTAAAGAATTTTAGTAGTCATCTCCCTCTGGCTATCACTTCACAGGATGTAGAACACGTAACCAAAATACAGCTCAACGTTGTAAAATATCTATGAAGACAGACACCGACTTCTTAAGTTAATACACTGTACACGTTTCACAAACTTTTATAAACGCACCAGGGTCATGACACTCCTGCAGCAAGTGAAGAAACAGACAACTATCCCAAAGAAATGGAGGAAAGCGTGGCTCACTAGGCTACTAATAAGTCACAGCCTCTTTCTAGAGCAGGACTTCAAATCCTGTGCTCCAAGAGGGAGATCGGGTTGTCTTTGACAGAAGAATCTCACAGCTCTTTCTGGGCCTCAGTTTCAAGCAGAGCATTCTAAGTTTTGCAGCCACCACCAGAAGTGACGTTGCTACCTGCATACACCAAGATGCAAAAACCTGGCTGAGCCAGGAGAGCGGGCGGCCCGCCTGGAGAGGCTCTCCCAGCTGACTGCGTCCGCTCGACTGGCAAAGCAGCTCGGGCCTGCTCTCGCCACTCCCTGCTCGGTCTCTTGGATAACAACCAACCTCCAGAGCACTTCTGTGCTAACCCTGAACTCGCAGACACCAAAGACACTGCACGTTGCCAAAAGACAAGTGTTACTGCCCCACAACGTCATTTGTTCTTCTCTGAGCGGCCCAGCGAGAGTCCAGAATGACCGTCACTGAATACGAAGTCACCTCTTATTATAGAAAATTCAGTGAGACACAGCATGACAATTGGGGATGTCAGTTGCCCTGAACCATAAACATTTTGAACTATTTTGGTGCAACAGAAAGTTATGGGAAGGAGAAATACAAAGAACAGGATAAAAACAGCTTACATGGCTCTGAATAGCATTTTGCCTATAGACCTTTCTGGTACCCCCTCTCCTTTCCTTCTCTTTTTCCTAGCCCCTCAGGCTTCTAAATTAGTCACATTATGAACATTAGACAAGGTTATCACTAGTTAGCCCCTAATACTGCACCCTGCACTAATTTTTTCTTTTTTAAAATGTTTCAATCCAAACTAGCATAAAATAGGATTTATTTTTTAAATATTTGTTTTAGTCTGGTCTATGTATGTGAATCTCACTGAGAACTAACCAAAACTACCTTTGACAATATGGTTCAAGGCAGTGGGAACAAGGCATCCATACCACACATACTCTGCTGCTGTTCAGCTATGTCCTGTTTTTGGAACACACATAGGAAGACTTTGCATGGTCACTGAAAAACAGAAACTAATGTCAAAATTAAGCTGCTTTCTTTCTGATCTTGCTCCGAATTAGTTGAGGAAGATAAAAGGAATTTCATTTTTAAAAATTTCTAAGTGCTATAAATATATAGCACAATGCAGGGCAGCTATACAATTTGCAAATTTATCTGTGATCAACGCAATCATTAGCACACTATCACTCAAGATAAATCACGACATTCCTGAAAGATACTTGTAAAAATACCACTTTGTTAGTAATGCTAACTGCAAACCTACCCCAAAAAGGTGGGGCTTTTTTGGGTTCCTTTCCAAATCAATGCCTGTACACAATGCTGTAAAAAAGGGAAGCTCTCAAGAGAGAGAGAAGGTTTAAATCATCTATTCCCACCCTCGCCCTGGAGCAGGTGTACACATCACACATCCTGTACTGGATCAGAAGTCATTAGACGACATGCCAGCCTCCACGACCATGTATCACTGATTATTAGTCAACTGTTCCAGAGCGATTAGGTTTCACTGGAGGCTTAAAAGGAAACATGCTGACAATGAAGCTGCCTGGTAAGCGAATCCTGAGGATTGTTCGCACAGGCCCTGAAGTGCCAAGCCCAGCACACGCCACAGGCACAGGGCTGAGCTGCGCCGGAGCGCCTCGGCCAGGAGTCAGACACGCGTACAGAGAGAGGAAACTGTGTCCTGGGGTCATCGGCGCACTGCTTCAAAGAACGATTGCCAGTTCAAACGCCCAGCTCCGTTATCTCCAACCAACAAAAAGGGGAGAAGGCGCAGCTGAAATTTACTTCCACCTCTACTGTTCAACGCAAGTTAAAAAGCACACCTCTGCAACAAAGCTAACAGTAATTGGCTGATTTGCCAAAAACTTGAACAGTTAACTACATTGAAGATGTTTTAAAAAGTAGAATGACATTTAAAGTTTTTATGTTATTCTTTTTTCCCTTTCCCCCTCCCATCTCTCCCCAGAGCCGCCAACTTGCAGAAAACAAAAGAACCGGAGTAACTGCACCCATGTTGTTTTTTCCTTCCCAACCACGGGCTAAATAATTACACAGAATTCATTAACGGAGAGGGAAAAATATGAGATTAACATATTTCAAAAACATCTGAAGTGAAATGAACGCCCTAATTAAACGCTACGCTAAGAACATACACAACTTCATCTCAGCTATGCCATGATTACTTCATAAGGGGAGACGACAATTTTCTAATATTTGTTACCTTTGTAAATCGTTAAGAAAAGTGTGTAATCTTGGTCCTGTCCCTTAAGTGTTAAATGCAGTTTGCTGATCCATGTGACAAAAGATACAAGCATTTCCAGATCTCTTCATAGTTGAATCGCCAGTAATTTAAAAGAACAATAAACCTAACAGTAGGTTTCATAAAAAATTAATTAGAAAGAGACTGACAGCACATCTGTTGCTTTTGTCATCTTATTTCCCCTTTCTGGTTCAGCTGTCTGCCCCCACACTGGTTTTCACCTCTTCTCGGGTTCCTGTATCTTTCTTTGGCTTCTCATGAATCCTTTTTGCTTTCTCATGAATCCCTTCTTGCTTTCTTCCTGTACTGATTTTCCCTTTGGCAACTATTACTGCTAGCGTGTGACATACACACTATTTGGCGCTCGGCTGCTACAGAGGACTTAGACTACAATACTAAGCAATATTAGTGAAAGCAACGTGAACGTTACAAGCCTTAAGAGAGCAAGTTAGCTACAAGAGTATAAAACTCATTTAACTATTGTAGAATGCATTTGTTACAGAGGAAAATCATACCAGTAAGTATCTCACTGCAACAACTGAGACTGGTAATTCACAACCAATAAAACCCCCAGAGACACAGAAACGGGGGACTACTTAAGAGAAAAGACAGGCGCTTTACTCCTTGCCCGCTGCAAATTTCTGCAAGTACTGAGGGCGGAGGGGAGGCACAATGATGATGATGATGATGATTCCCGGTTTTGCCAGTGAAACTAGACTAAAACACACTAGGCTGTTTATAATGTCAGGCTACACATAAACAAAATATCCTTTGATCACATCCCCAAACAGTTTCAAGACCTGATTAACAGAAGAAAAACTACTTTATCCTGAAGTTCAGCACCGTTTCATCTTCTGTGCAGACTACAAAAGAATTCAATCAAGCACTGTTGCAGAAGGCCGGGGTTAAAAGTGGTATCAAATACACTTTGTCCCCCGCTTACTTTGAAATAGCTGGTAAAGCATTATAATAATGGTGCGATTCATCTCATATTGCCTCATATGCCTACAACACAAAGGTTGACAGGTGAGCTAGCCACTCTTTATCAGACTTGCATTGCACATCTGCTTTCATGCAAAATGAACGGCTTTGTCAAACTGCCTGTTCTCTACCCAGTATAAAGCAGACAAAGCTTAGCTCTGGATGTCTACACTCAAAGGAATGCCATCACAGCTGCCAGCAACAAGCCACCTTTTTTAGCCTAAACCGGGTCCCACAGGGATTCTTCTTTCAGTATCACTGGGCTCACACTTTTCAAGAAGCACAAACACATGATTTCTGCAGCAATGAGACCCCTGTCAGATCGATTATTTACCTAGGCTGCCAGCCAGTAGCTGAGCACTTACGCTGTCTGAACTCTTTGCAGAACATGGTGAGTTTATCTGTTTTACAAACATAAACTGCAGAAAAATAAGATGAAGTAACATACATAAGGCATCTGAAGTACGTCCAAGAGGAGAAATAAGAGTCCCAGTCTATCATCCAAAGAAAGTTTTTGTGACTTCACATTTCTCTCTGATCAGGTAACAAGAGGTGATAACCCAGGATGAAAAGACACATTAAAAAAGAACTACTGGAAAACAGTACTCACGCTCCTTTAATAACAGCTTTAGCTAAATAAAGCTATGCTATTATTTTCTATGTCCCAAATATTTCCTATAGAACAGCAACTTTTTCCTGCTTTCACAACAGTTTTATAATATATGTTGAAAATAAACCTCAGAAAAAAGCTAGAGCAAGTTACGCACAATTTCTGCATGCATCCCCGTTGGAGGGGAAAGGAAGAAGTTTTATTTTCTCATACATGTGCACTGAACAAAACAAAAATACGTATGTTTCATTGACAAGTCAGAGGAAGCTACCTATACTTTAAAATAAACTGCCATAGCTGCCAAACAAAAGATTTGGCAATACCTTCCTACAGAGGCACCAATCTATTTACACCTGGGAGTGCTGCCAATAGAACAGCTACCAAAAACTTCAAAAGCTTCACAGCATGAATAGCCAGCCTCTGGCCAAAGTATTTTATGATACGAGTTAGTGTGTAACACCAATTATAAACCCCCCTCCCAAAATTTCTAAGAAGGGATGTAAAATAGTTCTGAAAGGTTACACTTGTTAAAAAGCTGAAAAAGAAACCTAAATTCTTCAAAAATAAGTTCCTGCAGAAAATGTTAGTTAACACAAAGACATGAAGTACAGCAAGACAGTATTTCTTTAAAAACCCACTGCAACAAATGCTCGAGTCTGCTCCAAGTCCACTAAATTTCTTTAGTTCAAGGCACAGCTAGATCTCAGTCATTTTCTTCCACTTTGTGATCAGAACGCTCTAACTGAATAAAAGGTCTCCTCTAAGCTACTTTGGGGAGAGAAGAAACATGAGTCAACAACGTAAGAGAGGAGCGATGTTTCTGTTGACAAACATTTAACAACTGGCAACAGACAGCAGGAAACGGGCACAAACAAAAGCTTGCCAAATAAAGTTACGCTTGAGCAACAAGGCTCCTTTTCGGAGCAGCACAGATCTGAGAAAATATCCGAGCACATTTAACTGAAATAAAGAGCTCCAGTTGTCCAAGAATGAAGCTGTTAGTCCTAATATTTGTGGTGACATTTTCCCCTCGAATCAGAATCGGTCAGAACTCCCCCGATCAAATTACTGCGTCCTTTGCCAAACAGTCTGGTTTTGGTCTCTGTAGTCATACACATCCCGATGCTCACACAAGCCCTTCTGAGCCACATGAGCAACTTTTTCCCCTCATCTGAAGATATGTTTGTATAAAACACGCCAAAGCAAACGCAGTCGTTGTCAGAGTCCTTATTTGACGACTACTAATGAAAAGCCAGGACCTTCACCGTCTCCTTATGTCCTGGAAATTTAGTTTAGACCACAAACGAAACTTCACGGCAGTGTCATGCGTGGACAAGTGCTTCTGCTTAAGCAGCTATCAGTAGTCAAACTTCCACCCTCCCAGAGAGCTACGCCAGAGTCCAAGGGAACCGAGAGCCGCCTCCCTCCTCCAGGCACGAGAGGACCGAGGACAACAAGGCGGCCGGGCCGGCTCCGTAACCCGCGCCTTCCAGCTGCTCCCTCGCCACCCGCCGCGACCCCGCAGCCGCCCTTACCGCAGCACTTTGCCCACCGCCTGCAGGACCATTTTGCAGCTTAGTCCGGGTTTGGGGCTCTGGGCGAGCACGGGCCGATCACCGGGGAGGCTGCAGTGATCCCCGACCATGGTACAGCGCGGGGCCGGCGGCAGCAGCGGGCGGAAAAGCCGGGCGCGGCGCGGCGCGGCGCGGCGCTCCGCTCCCCCCCGCCGAGCGCCCCCGGCCCGGCCCGGCCCGGCCCCCTGCCGGCCCTGCCAATGGGCCGCGGCGGCTGCCCCCGCCCCGCCCCGCCCCTTCCAGGGCGGACGAGGAGCGCCGGGCGGCCCGGGTGCGCGGCCAGGCCCCCGGACGCTGCCGCTTCTCTTGGCGGCCCCTAAGCAGCGGGACAAGCAGCCGCGCTGGCGGCAGGGTGTCGCCTCCTGACGCTGCCCCCCCGCGGCACGCCCCCGCCAGCCGGGCAGCCCCGCCGCGACCCTTGCTGGAGAGGGGAATAACGAAGCCTTTCACGAGCGAGGCTTGGCACTGCTCTTTAGGGACCGGATCACATAAATAAGGGCACGGGCCAGCAAAAGTGCGGAGCTCTGTATGTTCTGCATCAGAACTACAGTTTCACAGAGTGAACTTCGGCTGGGAAACAGCATCAACATCTTTATCAAAGGACTCTGATGAGAAGAAGAAAGGTGAAAAAGAGTAAGCCAGAAGCTGGGAGAGCCACCTTGCCGTTATGACCTGGCAGGTTCCCAGAGCTAAGAGCCAGAACTTGCGGGGTGGATGGTCCTTAGAGGGCAACAACTGATTAAGTAGGGTCCCCAAACAAGAGATCTGCAGTGCCGCACTTAAAAACCACTTTGAGTTTTCCCATACGCAGTAGCAGATCTCTAGATCGGTGCTGTATGTCCAGTTCCTCAGCCATGCCACGTAACAGCACCTGACACCTACCTTTCTGACAGGCTGCTGTGCCACTGGCTCACAGAAGTAGCATTTACAGGCAAATCACAAGAAAGAAGTGATGGGTAGGATGTAGCATGACCTAGACAAAGCCCTGAGGATACTGCTCATTCTGACATGGAAAAAACTACCTAGACTGTCTTGGAGAAAACAGTGTTTTTGCCCTTTTAACATACATCTCCCAGCACCAGGTGAACTCAGAAAGGACAGGTCTCCAGTTAGTTTACTGAACTGGCATCTTCCCCTTGCAAACAGAAGGCCAACAGCGGTCTTTAATTAAACCTAGCACAGAAAATGCCACTGCTACTGTCAGCTGAAAGGCATTATTTGCTTCAGGTGGTCAAAGTGGACTGGAATGCGGCTGCTATTTGCACAAACCTAAGCAAACCCAAGAAACGCCAGCCACAGGTCCTACTTGGAGAAATAACATGCTACTCTCCATCCCAGTGCCCCTACACAGAGAACCGTATTTTTCATTTACGCACTGCCTGCTAGTCACAGATCCGAGTCAGATCCATAAAGAACTAGTTAGGCCTGCACATCCTTGTGAAGTGGGAGGTATTTTTACTCCCACTTTTCAAGCAAGCCATAAAAGACAGAGCTTTAATGACTTCACTGATATCACACAGGAAGCCTGTGGCAGAAGACAGAACAGAGCTTAGCTTTCCACTTTGCAGTCGTGCATTTTACACAGATTATCCAAACCTTTGAAAAATCTGATGCCCACTCAGTCTTTTTCCCCAAATAAGAACAACTTGTCACAGTAACACTAATAAGCAACAGTCCTAGCAAACAATGGAAGGACACCTGCCAAGAGGGAAGTTGCGCTTTTCTTTGTTCGCCAATGAAATCTGCACAAAGAATTTTGTTAAAAATCTGTCCTGAAAACAACAAGCATGGGAGATAAGGTAGCTTAGGCTTTAATGAAAGTCTGTCTGTCCAAGATAAATTTAAGAAAAATCCAGGGGTCAAACCAAAATAAGTACAGCTCTGAGATAATGAACTGTAACATTTACCATTTAAGAAGGCTGGCCTCTGCACACCTCTGACAGCTAAGCACCACTTCTTCAGAGACAGAGGCTTCAGTGACCTTACATGGGGGCCTAGGATTAGGAACTGATGATTAAACCAAAATCAAATTTGTAAACCTAATATCAGTTCACTTTGACCTAGATAAATGACCCATATTTCTATTCTGTTAGCTTCTGGATCAAACCGATGCTTTCCTGTCTCTTTCTTCAACTATGTGTCTTCACGGCACCTTTTCCAGCCTTTCCTCCATCTGTAAGTATTCCTCTAGTCAAGCAGTATCCCCCTTTTGGATTGACTGCATGCTACAGCTTATTTGTATTACTAGATTTTATTTAAGTCGTGGGAGAAAGCAATATCTCAAGCTCAATTTTAAATGCTCCAAAATCATAAAGATGAAACTTGAGGTTATTACAGGAAGCACAACTTAAGCACGTATGCTTTTATTTATATGGCATCAATGTACAGTAACTTAAAACATATGTGCAGTATGGAGTCTCATACTTTAAACTGAAAGATTTAGAGTGTATGTGCAGACACAAATGGGTTTGCTTGAAAGCTGTTATATCCAGAAAGAGCAGTACTCTATCTAAAAAGCTGTGTATTTATTTGTACACAACCACTGGTATGCTCTCTAGCTATGCCTATTCTTAAGGATGCATATCTGCACTCTCTCAAGGCTGTGTCTCAAAGATATCTGATATTCCGGCTATTTACATCCATCATTACCTTCTTTTTTTTATCTGCCACCTCAACATTCTCTGCATGTAACAACTGCTGAGTCCAACCTGAGATTTAAGTGTGCTTCAACAGTGGCAAAGTGCTTCTTACCGTCCCTTACCCACCAGTCAAGCTTTAAAGGTCACTGAACTGTATCCTGAAATCATCACGAAACTTTTAACAGAAATATCCGTGCACGGGCCAGATACAACAGCAAGCTTTATGACAGTGGCAGTTTTACAGACGTATCAACAAAACAGTATCACCACCATACCCGATGAGTCGACAGCGGCACAGAATAAGGGCACAAAACAATACCGTAGGAAGAGCAGAGCCCCATCTCTCACCATTTACACATAAATATAGATGCTTATAGGACACCGATGGAATGTTTTCCACACTGATCCCTGCCTCTCTCAGCACCAGAGAGCGCTTTGTGATCGATGCCATCTAAACTCAAACTTCTTGTTAGGGCCTAGGCTGACCACCAAGCCGAGGAATGATATTAAGAAATATTATAAATAATACTTGGTATTTATAAACATTTTATAAGCAGCAGTTGCTCAATTACTTATTTATTTGCCCCTTTTAGGGTTCCATAAAAGTTAAGTGTAAAGCAGCCACCACAGAGATGCATACTAGTATCCAGAAGTTTGGAAAAGAAAGCAAGCCATATTAACCCAGACAAGCAAACAGTGCGGGAGGGCGGGGGGGAGATCACAACCATTATTTTGACTAAAGTACAAGTCAGCATTGAGCTATAAGAAATGAGGCCTTGTAACGTCAGATTGTAAAGGTCTGTTTTAAATTAAACTGAAGTTTACTGTGCGTCCCTGCCTGACATACAATGTTTGAATTTTGCTAGCTAATTGGCCCTTTTGTCCAACTTTCGTGTGCTTTTCTACTACCTAGCCAAGTAACCTTTCCAATTACCTCACAGTGCATCCCCAGTTCTCCGGACCAAACGCTCAAAAATTAGCAATGAAAATATGTTATCATTTAGCTTGCCTCTAAGCAATATTTATACCGAGACTACATTCGCTCTCCCTTCTGTCATTGTCACGCAGCAGCAAAGAGGCCAAGAAGAAGCGACACTAATAGACTGTAGAGGCATGAATTTTGGACAGAAGACAGATTGAGGTCAAAGTCAACTCAGTCTTAAAAGGTAGTATGGAGGTGGCGGTAGTGGACCTCTAGTGGACTTTCTTCTCTCCTATAAAGAAAGGCAGAGAAAGCTGGGCCTGTTCAGCCTGGAGAAGAGAAGACTGTGAGGGGATCTCATCAATGTCTACAAGTACCCGAAAGAAGGGTGTCAAGAGGATGGGGCCAAACTCTTCTCAGTGGCGCCCAGCAACAGGACAAGAGGCAATGGGCAGAAACTGAAGCACAGGCAGGTCCATCTGAACATGAGGAAAAACTTCTTTCCTGTGAGGGTGCCTGAGCACCGCAACAGGTTGCCCAGAGAGGTTGTGGAGTTCTCCTTCGCTGGAGATTTTCAAAACCTGCCTGGAGGTGGATCCTAGGAAATATGCTCTAGAGGACCCTGCTTGAGCAGGGGGGTTGGACTAGATGATCTGCAGCGGTCCCTGCCAACCTCAACCGTTCTGTGATTCTGTGAAGGGGAAAGAGATTTCAAGGGTATATTTTCAGCTCCTGTCTTGAAATAGCAGAAGAAATCAGTCTTCCTGACCACACAAAGTGTTGTGATAAAAGCTTTATCAACAGCAGCCACACACATTTCAGAAAGCTTGTGCATAAAAGATTGAGCTTAAAAGAAGCACCTTCTTAAGTGATAAGGTGCCTACATTTCCTGCTTTTGCAAAAGATGTGGTAACAATGACAAGTCAGTGTCTATCATCCTGCAACCACCTTCTTTGGCTTCATCAGTACTGTGGGTTTTCTTCTGCAACAGGCAGAGAAAAGAATTGGTACAAAATATTCTCACCTAATCCATAGGTGAGAATCCAACCACAAAAAAAAAAAAAAAAATCCAACCACAGCAAGAAGAACAAAATACCTCAAAACATCACTGACGCATTTCAAGGAGCTCCTAAGGGTTTATATTTTGGCATTTTGGGAGGGATGCACAAAATGAGAAGAATTCAGAGTTCAGATCAACAAAAATAACAAGGAAAAAGGAGAAAGAAAAAAGAAAGGAAAGTGAACACTGCTGAATGTGCCAAACAGAAAAATCATGATATCAAAGGTATTGTATTTCTGGCATGTGTGTAGGCACATCTATTGTACTGAAATACCCTCAAATGTCAAGTTATGCCGGGTTCATCAAGAAGTGTATATGGATGAGAGTTTAAGAACATGAATGTACTGAAGGAAGCAGCATTAATAGCAGCTCAGCGGGAGATACTCAACTCTACCAGCACTGAAAAGTACTCAAGAACTATTAAGAAAGGACAAGATGCTCAAAGTCTGCAATGGAGAAGGGCTGTGAAAGAGAAGACAGTGTTGTTTTTTTTTCTTAATTATCTGCATTCTAATCAGTCCTCCTGAGTTATCCTACCTCGAGTGACAGAAGCCACTCTGCAAAATACATGCTGTCAGGACACTTGTTTTCTGAGTGTATATTCCAGGGGACTTCATACTGTAGCTAGCAGATTCTCAATCAGTGAATTACAGGGGTATTGGAGAGAAAAATCAGATCAGCTGCTACATACCGTTACATAGCACTCCATTTTCAATGATGGATTGGGCAAGTGCTATACTGTACCTTTCTTACATAGCTAACTCTGAAATAATAAAACATCACAATGACATAGCTCAAGAAGCAGAGAGTTCCCCTCTTATTAGTTCTGCAGAACACTATGTTTGGCAATACTATATACAGGAACAATAAGCTGGAAAATACTCACAGAGAAACAGCTCAGAGAGTGTCAGTTTTGTGACACTCAAAGACAGCGGCAGCAAAAGCCTAGCAATAGCTCTGGGTGACACTGAAGTTCAAGTGACAGATGCAATCTGTCTTAGAGAGGAGGGAATCCCTCTCCTTTTCTTTCAGTGGGAGAAGAGGAGAGAAGAAAACACAAGGAAGTAAAGATGTGCTGTTGAAGCTAATACACCTCTCATTCAGAGTGCCCCAAAGGGTGTCTGTAGACACACACATCTCACAGATCAAGTCAGAGGAAAAAGTCTTATTAAATAGAGTACCTGCTGATATGCTGTATGGGCTGCTCATAGCATACTGTACAAAGTGAGATGCTTAATTAATACCATTATAGACACTGCCAGTTCCTTCCTAGAGATAACACAGGTGAGAATTTCATCTCAGATTTTACCATTCCTTTTATTTTCTTGCCCTAATTTTGAAGCTCAAACAGGCTGCACTCCAGGGAAGCACTAGTACTATATGCATTTGATACAGAAAAGCTAAAATGAAAGACTCCTTTTCCTTCCCTTCCCCAAACATGCTGGACCTCAAGCTTCATGTAAAGAGGCAAAACCTCTAAAACTTGGCTGAGAAATTCTCCCCGGGGATTTTTTAACATATTCAGAACTCCTCGCTACACGTATACAGACCTCTCCCTGTAAGTTTTACAACACAGCTACTGTTTTCGCAGACTTATGTAAATATGGCATGGAAAACAAACCTCTAATTGCAAACTGGCACGAAATTCTAGACTAAGGAGTAAAAGGTGTAATCAGCACAGGAAAGGAGGGTACCCGTGTCAGCACGGCTATTGGTCAAGACTATCTGCGCTTGGGTGGGAAAGGCACAGAAGGAAAAGGGGAAGACGCTGGGAGTGAACTGGACGAGTTTTCCCAGACAGCTAGAGATCCACTGAGGAAATACAAGTTTGTCTCTCTTGGTGCTAGGACTGGCTTCATTTCAGTACAGCAAATGATTTTATCTGGTAATGTCATATTTAGACGACAGCGTGGGGGAAAATAATTCATGAAACAAGCATGAAATTTATTCTAGGAGATTTTTCTCCAGGTATGTCTTATAACATAAGAAACACATAGCTTACATTATGTAAGATTAAACACTGGAAACTATTCATTTTAATTCCTGGCACTTACAGAACAATTTATTGGGTCCAACTTTTAAGGAGCAGGACCATAAAATCCAGAAGTCACAACATTAACTTGGTTCATACCCAGACCAACGCACGTTAGCATTCCCCATACAATTCAAAATACACACACTACATCCTGGCTAATTTTCAGTTTCTAATACCTAGCAGGCCCAGCATAGATCAGAGCTAGAGGAGGCCAATAACAGCTTCTGCCATGTAAATCATGCAATAAAGTACCTAACTTAAAACCTGAAACAGTTCAGATTTATGAAACAGATGAAAAAATTCCAGTTCAGCCTTGCAAAGCTGCGTAACTACTGTTTGCATTGCAGCAGATGAGCCAAGAGGAGGGGCCACTTTACAACTCTGAAGTAAAACCTGTTTGGTCAGTGTGCGTGTAAAGGCACGCGTCAGACGGACACAGGGCTACAGAGAGACAGAAAGACCTTAACAACTAACTCATCACACAGACTTGTCTTTACATTCAAGTTGCAAGGCTGCATTTCAAATAGTCTTGAAAGAAGCAGCATGAAGAAGATCTTATCTTTGAGGAATCATCAAATCCAACTTGCTGCTGATCGAGCATTTACAGCCCCTAAGAAAAATTAACAGCCCTTTGTCAGCATGTTAAAAGTGTGTTTTGTGAATTTCTTGCCAAAATCCTGACATTTTATAGGACAATTCATGACACACTTAAGAGTTGACTTGCCAAAATCCTGACATTTTATAGGACAATTCATGACACACTTAAGAGTTGACATAGTACGCACCAAAGAACCCTTAATGTTCTTATAGCAGCGCTGTCTTGGGCCTGTGGTACACGTCTTCCAGTTTTGCCTGCATGAGAACTCGGTTGCATCTGCAACATACACTTCAGTAGGCATGGCCTTCAAAACTGCAGAGCACAAATAAACTGCTTATTTGTTTTTTAAACTTATTACCAAAATATATACCCACTTTTCATGCTTTGATTTTCTGATAATGAAAATAGCTTATGTGCAGTCAGTAACCCATTTGATTTAAATCTCACACTTGGAGGCTGTAAAACTTCAGGTACCTCACAAAACTTAACGTGATCAAGTGACCTAGTGATGAACCTATGCGCACAAATGCGGAATACAAGTTTGAACAAAAAGTGGCAGGATAAGACAATTCCAGATTTGGCAATTCCAGATTCCTGTACACTTTTCAGTGTTCAGGCACTACACTAACATATGCTGGAAGCACACTAGTCTAATTCAATAAGCAACCAGCAGATTAAAGAAGATACATGCGTAGGATTGTTATTTTTGCATCATATTCATTGTTTCCAAGTACCATTTCTTCAAAGCCAAGTTAAGCCAGCCACGGAGTGAATTCATGCCAGTGGCAAAACACTCATGAGGAGCATCCAAAAAAGTAAAATATATAGAAACTATCACTTCTCTATGCAAAAATAATATAAAACACTCACCTGAAGTGAATTACCTCAAACCATCAGAAGCTTTCTTTTTAGGCCCAGAATATGTGAAAAGTAATTTAAAAAAATAACTAGAAAGTTATAGAGGCCATAAGAAGGTCTACTTATAGAATTGCCTTCCAAATTATGGCTGGATTATCACTTTAAAGAACAAAAAAAATGTTTATTACAGTGACATGCGCTTGCAAACCCTGCAACCCTGCTGTAAACCATGCTTAAGTGGTAATCATGGATTACGTCTTGAGAGAGAAACATAGTAAAATAAAGGAAGTTTCTAAGAACCCAAATCTCATTACATCAGGAGAAAAAAAAAAAAAAAAGGTAGAAAGCACATTGGATGGGTACTGAATTTAGAGAGCATCTTCAGTCAAGCAGGTAAAAAAAAAAAAAAAAAAAGGTGTAAAAATAATACCATACCATAATAATACCATACCAAGTACAGATCTGACTTTGAACAACACTGCTGTATATACAGCTTTTGCGATGCTCTCTTGCCCAAAATCTTTGTTTTGCCTATACAATTTGGTTTTTGGCTAGATTTACACCTCTTCCCCCATAGTCCATTATAATTCTTGAATGGATGTTTATTTACTAGGGAAACAAAGAAGAGCAATGGTTGACAGAAGAGCTTCACTGTTCCGGTTAGACAAGATTGTCCTTTGTCATGGTTTAGTAACGTAGTAAGAAAATTAGCCTTGTCTGCTCTCAAGCTGAGAAAAAAAGTCTCACTTAAGGTACCGGACTTAAATGAGGGGAATAGTTAACAAATACTGTCTACCAAGAATATTCTGCATGAGCTTCGCTACATAACAGTCTCCAGTCCAATTGCACACCCATAAAATTAAGCTGTTATAATCTACTTTTGCACGCTTTGTTTTTGCATACTTTATCTAAGTTACTTGCTTTCAGGACTATGCTCATATCAGTATTTACAGAGGCTAGGATAAGTGGGTGATAATATGATACTACTATAATTCCTACCTAGCAACTGAGAAATACTGTTATCATTGCAATTGTCATGAAACGGAGAAAAGCCATTTATGCATGCGATCATAATCACATATGGACAGGAGAAAGGGTTTTGTCAAAGAAAAGAAAGGGGATTAAGGAAGGGTTTCAGATTATCGAAAGAAGGATAGTGGCACAGGTTTCTAGGAAAACTGCATATGGTAAAGACATCATGTTTAAAAGCTGGATGAAAATTGCTTTGCAAGTAGGAAAAAGCCCTGTAATTGAATACGCATGGGCAGGCGAGAGACCCATACTTTGGGCTAAAAGCAGAGGGGGAGCAGGACTCCAGAATGCTCAAAGTCTAACTCTGCCACTCCTTCCTCTGACATGTGAGTAAAATCATTTGAGCCTTTATATCCTCTTTAAAGCAGAGATAAATATATACCAAATTTTATGTAAATACAAGTGATACACACTAGCTGAAGTATCTTAGCTCTTTTTCAGCTTTCTTCCTGGGCAGGTGAAGACGACTAGAACATACATTCATCCTTCATCTGGAGCTACTTCTGCACTTTGAAGGTGCATGATATGTATCAGGCAACTAAGCTCCAATACATAGTTAACTGAACTTTGGACATACTGGTCTAAAAATGACTTGAAACTAGGAAAAATAGACTATAATTAAACTTTCCTGAATAAGTACAGTACATTTTGCTGAGAATTGCATCATGACCAGGATGCTACTAAGACAATAAACATTTTAACCACTATTCTTAGCTTGTTAGAATATTTTTCCCATATTATAAAACCACGTACACACCCACATATGAGCAGCACCATCAATTTTTTCAGTGTTTTTACTTCAGTAAAGGAACAGTTACCTTTCCTTTCACTAGCTTTATTGTTGTTATTGTTTTAAAACAGGTAGTAACTTTTCTCCTTCATCTTTCATTATTGTTTTTCCCTTGTCTTTACCACAGTTGTCTTAACTATCTGGAAGAGGAGACCACAAAACAGGAATAAAAATTTGGCATTCTGATTCCAAAATATCCCTAAAATTTCAGCAAAATAATTAACTTCTAAATGTGTATTCAGCAGAAAAGCAGATTTTCCAGGAGTTTCTCTTGATGTTTTCATAAAAGGGATAGCTACACATCTGACAAAAGAAGAAACGGGACGTATTTCTGTTTTGCACATGTTAACCAGAAGTACTAGGAACAAAACACAGCAGCCTCCTGAAGATATCATCTACACTGCCCAAGCTCTTCCATATGTGGGCCGCAAGTATGAAACACACACAATTCTTCTGAACAGATGCAGCCCTATATCATCTTACTTATACCCGCGCATCTCTGTTGAAGAGCCAGCCAGCTCAGGGTAACCACACCTGAGCAGCAGCCACGTTAAAAAAAAGACACAGAACAACTAGGAAATTAAAAAATCAAAAGCTAACCTTATTATATTGATTTGCACAACATATTCAAGGTTCTGATTATACTTCAAAATCCAGCGTTTCATTACTTTGGCTGGAGGACGGTAAAATACAGAATGTAGATTCTGCTCACAGCTGTTCTACTACAAGTTTGTCACTCAATCTAAAACAGCTTGTGAACACTGCTAAGGATCCAGCTCCAGTCTTCCCAATCCAATCAAGTTGTTAGATACGTATATAAAGACCCAATCAGCTTCAGAAGAATTTATGCACGTGTTTATAAGTGCTATATTAAACTGGAAATTAAAAACTTTGGATCCTAACCTCTTTGAGAATCAAGTTCATTATGATGCAGTTTCCTCAAAGGGGTGAGGGAGCAAGGACATGGAATTAAAGCTCCATAGCTTTGAAGAAAATCTTACTTTGCTTCCCAATGCATGTTCTATATTTATACAATGAAAACAGGGGCAATCAAATGCAAAAGTTTCTAAAGAACCCTCCTTTTATCATAAACAAGTACAGTTGTTGCTAGTCATACGACAACGTTCAAAACACTTTGCTACTGCTGCATGTGAAAGCAATAAAATAGTGTATTCCACAGGTTAGGCTTTGTTTTGTTCATAAATCTAGGTGTTCATGCACATTCAGAACCTGACCACAGCTACACTGCTAGCCCTACTACCTTTACACCTGTTGACTAGCTGTTCTTGTACAGTACAGTTTCCTAGTTTCCTTTCCCCAACCAAATTTATAAAGAAACTAGTTGAAGGCCAATTAAAATTCCACCTAATTGAGAGGCCAATATCTGCATCTATCTCAGTTTAGATTCAAGCCACAATATAGAATAGAAACAGAAATAATAATACCATTGGTTAAGTGAAGCCCTGCCATCAATCAGCTGAACACAGCGACAAACATCCATTGCCCTGCAATCTTGGGTCTCCCAACAACAATCAGCACCACAGACCATGAAATCCTTCTGCTCTGCCTAAGGCAGGAGGGAAGGCATGGGGGGCTAATAAAGACTACAGCCTACGTTGCAAGTCCTTCAGGAACCAAACCTCCTTAGATAGGATTTTATCCTTGTAAGCAGCCAATTGAAGAAAGAATAAATTGATATGGATTCAACTGTTAGCAATAGGCAGACAAAGTGTACAGCTCCTCTTATCTTTCACCTCATACGACTATGTCTTTGTCTTCACTCATAATGGTTTGTTGGGGGACTGTGGTTTTGAAGACAAGACAAATATGCAATAGTTACCACATCTTAAAATGTAAATGGAGACAATCATTTGTCAGGTAGCTACAATCAGCATCGCATACCCCTTCCTGGGGCTGACTTCATCTGTTTTAATATTGTAGATAAACTAAATAGTCAAGTCTCCACTATAGTTTTTATAGCTTACATATTTTAATTATTTCACAATTTTTTTGATCAGAGAAGATATTCCATCTATACAAATACAGAGTGCTAGCAAAGAGCGGCTGCTACTGTAGACACAGCACTTCCTACAAAAGCTGTGCTCTGCACAGGCATGTTAAAGTCACCCCTCACCCATGCCTCTGAGCTGTCCAAGCAAAACAAGCTAAGCTATACTGTTTAAAAAAAAAAAAAAAAAAAAAAAAGCAAGCCCGTAGCTGTACTCAAGTTTCTTCTACCTTTGAGAGGAACACTCTCAGAAATCCTCTTCATATTCTACCAACAATGACTGAAGACATCTGGAGCACAGACAAAACGCACATTGGTAACACCCAACTTCTCCAGTGGATGATTCATACACATTTTCTCCAGCGGCAGACTCGGATCACATACCGCAGGACCTACCTGACACGTGCCTGAAAAGCCTGATTTACTGGGCTTGCACTAATCTAACACGCTCTTTGGGAGCCCACAGGAAGGTAGCAGCCAAGAGAAGGTGGCTGCTGCTGACAGAGCAACTCCCGAGGGGCCCTGGGGGAAGCAGGGGGAATTAGGTGCCCGTTGCAGAACAAACTGCTCAACCCAGGATGCTCCGCCGCTGCGCCATGCGCCAGCACACCACAGTAACCAGACCAGGAGGCTTTAGGGCCAAAATAAGCCTTCAGTTCTTGTCTGCCTCCCATCTAGTTAGCCTTGTAGTGAACCCAAAACTTAATTGGCTAAAGTACACCTTCCAGAAAGGCATCTGGTTTTAACTTGTATATATGCCAGGAAGGAAAAATCAGTTATTCAGTAATTTGTTTCAGTGGCTGCTCACATCCATTGTTATAACCTACGTCCTTTGACTATTTGAGAACTCCTGGCTTTAACATCAAATGATTGTTCCAATTTATCCTGTTATCCTTTCTGTCAGATTATAGCTTTTTTCTTTCTTTCTTTCTTTCTTTTTTTTTGGACTTTATTAGCTAGATATCATTTTCACCTTTTGACTTTCTGAGAAATTTTTTTAAAAAAATCTCTTTATGTCTCATTTACAGGGATTTTTTTCCCAATCTTTAAATACTGTGGCTCTTTTCTGTATATCCAATTTAGAAGGGATCCAAGTGCCTGCTCAAGAAAACGTAAGCATGACTGATCAAACGATCTGAAGCTATTTTTCAAATCTTAATAGGGATGAACAAGCACACAGAACTTGACCTGGATCTTCATTCCCCAACAGATTAAAGGAACATTACTTCATTTAATAACATTGAAAGGTTAAAAATATTTTCTGTTTAAGTTTCTAATTCTAACTTTTAGAAATCCAGAGAATATTTCCATTCTAAGACAATAAGAAGAATATTAGTACTCTTATTTGAGCGAGGAAAGAAAAATTTGTAAAATCATCAAATTACTTATATTCTCCAGATAGAAGGGCTATGAATATCATATGGCCCTTGTTCTATAAATACTTTATCAGCTCGGTAACAATTAAGATCATTTCATCCCACACAGGTTGTGCTACCTTTGATTAAAAACCTCAAGGAAAAAAAAAAAAAACTTGTTTTTCTTGAAACCCATTTTCTTTGCTTTCTTACCT
Organism: Struthio camelus; assembly: GCF_040807025.1. Classification (NCBI taxonomy): domain Eukaryota; kingdom Metazoa; phylum Chordata; class Aves; order Struthioniformes; family Struthionidae; genus Struthio; species Struthio camelus. The sequence continues at coordinate 17,788,562 of NC_090946.1, forward strand.
ACAACCACAGGGAAAAAAGAAGCGGCAGTGCGTTCATTCAAAATTAGGTTGTAGGAAATAAACGGAGAGCGCGTGGCAAAAATTTTATGTCCTCTTGCACACAAAATTAGCTCTCCTTTATCGTTGTGTTGCTTCCACTATAATCTTTGAATACCCTTCAGCCAAGTACACTACTGTTTCAAGTCAAACTATCTGACCCAAGGAACTGGATAGAAGGGAGAGGGGAAGATGATACAGCCTAACACTTGAATGAGTACAGCTTAGCATCTGCTAATACGGCCATTAGCGTGGAATGCTGGGCAGTGCCCTTTTACTGCCTGTTGCCTCCCAAGCCTTCCTCCCGCTCCTCCCTTAAACCCAGAAAAAGGCCAATGCATTCTCCCACCATTTACAAGGAACGTATTCAGACAGCAGCAACGAAAAAAACTGAAAGAAGTTGTGCCCCTCTATTCCCACAACAGTGTCATTCGCCTCACTTCAACCATGCTACTTCTAATGTCCAGAACTCAACTGTTAACACACCCATACCTGAATTCATTGAAAACATTATCCACCCTCACCCTCTCCATAAACACACTCCACATACTTTAAGGGTTGTTGGACTGTCTGATAGATGATAAATACAAGGCTTAGCAGACTGCCATTATGCAAGTCGGAACTTGCACCTATCTCCCAGCTTCAACGTGTTATACCTCTACTAATAGTGAAAGCTGCAGTTTACTTTCTTTGGTGCTTCATTTACTGCTTCGTTTGCATTCAAGATAATCAACTTCCAACAAAACTTAAAAGCCCGTGCCCTCTTACCATGCAACAAAGTAAAAACGGATTATCCTCCTGTGCAGTACACATCTACTTTTGTACCATAACTTCTATTTAGCAGACTGTTGTTTAAGAAAAACAGACTGGCAACGAGAAACGGATCAGCAGCTTGGCATTTGTTCTGCTTTTGTAACCTTTTGCAAATGGCCTTGCATTTCAATGAAAGCAACAAACATCTGTTCTGTGCAAATATAAATATTAGAGAATCCAAACGTTGCAATGTTGTTCAGATATCGGTGGACAGACACAGAGAAATCAAACTAAATTCACATTCAAATACCCATTTTAATAACTGAATTTTTTACTTTCTAAAAATCCTGCTGAATTACATTTCAGCATTGTTTATATTGGACTAATATTTAATTAGTGCTTATGCGGTCAACCTGTAGGGCCGCTGGTCCCCCTTAACAATGCTCTTTAGTAGTCTCCCAATACAAAACGTTTGTTAGGATCTCTTCTGAAACCCTCTGAGGGCATATTTTGGTGATACAGCTAAGCCACTCTATCAGGTAGCTTCTTCAAAAGGGAGCATTTTTGTTCACTTCTCCCTGCCCAAATCAACTGAAGACTGCATTTTCACAGCTTTAGTTGTCTGCTACTTCAGTGCTGTGAACCAGCTCACCATGGGGTGAGATCAGAATCACGGGCACTAAGAAAACGAGCAGAAATGCACCTACGGACAGGAAGTGCCTTCCAGGGGAGGTTTGCCATTACAGTGGTGTAGCTACTGTTAAACCACATGCTTATGCTAATAGCTTCACACGTGTCCTTGCAAACAAAACAAAAACAAAGAACATTTCCCAGTGTGTAGAACTACATCAGTCCCCATAAATGAGAGTGGTAAGAGCGTATACAGAGAAAAATTGTACCTAACTCCTTATTCCATTATTCCACACTGCCAGGATGTTGTGTTGGATACCACTGTGGGAGGAAGTCCAGACTGCTCCAGAATACAGAAAAATACCTGGAGAAACTAAGAGACCTGGACGCAAGGCTGGAGAGGGAAAAAGCAAGAGTGGCTCTTCAGTACACTCACGCGTGTCACAAAACAGCTTGAGAACATTGCAGCAGATTACAAGACGACAATAGCCTTCCAGTCTTGCAGTTTTCCAATAGGGCACTTCACTGTCCTATGTACAAGGCAGGCAATCAAAGGATCACTCCAAATGATATTGATAAAGAAAATCGGGCCTGGGTATTGCATATGAAGCCCGAAGGATGTATTTTGGGCAAACAGGGAGTCATTCCCTTATGGATGAGATGAAATATATTTTTAAAGAAACAATTTGTTTATAAACATTTTTTTTTTTAATCAGCAGATATAGACGGATCTATTTTGAAGTGACATTGCTGAATTCCAATATGTACTTACAGGAGAACATTCATTTTTTCCATGACCATGACAATGAAAATACTTTATGTGCATTGTAATACAGTTTGTTTCTCTAACACAGAAACGGCCTCACCATTATCATAATTACTCATGCTATGCAGCAGATTTATTATTAAAAACTTTCCAGTGCATGCAGAAGTGGAAATTCACACTTTTTATTTCCAACCAAGAGAGTCACTACAGTGAAATGGTAAACTTATTCATCTCTCTAGACCAGGCAACATTAAGGCATAGAGGCGTCATAATTCAGCTCCGTGTTTGCTTTGTTGTGAACTAGACTTTTCAGTAGATTTTCAGTACAAAATAGCAATTTTCAATGCAAAATATCAAAAGTTCAAATTATTTACTCAGTCATGTATTTCTCCTGAACAGTAAGAAGCTCTCTCCCCAACACCAAATGGCCTTCAGAACTACTGTCGTTGAGATGTGAGCAGGTGGGCAGAGCAAAAGCAGGAAACTTCTAGACCACAGAAGTTACTCCTTTCAGGAGCGCAATAGAGAAAAAAGCAACCAATAGTTCCACAATCACCTTCTAAAAAACCCCTAAATCATGCTTTTAATCCTTGAACAATTTTAGGAAAGCTGTTATTTATTCACAGACCTCGCTAATACATATAGTGACACTCTACCATTTGTCCTCTATCAATCATATGCATCTGAGCATTATGATTCCACTGTTGATTATGTACAGTATTATTGACTGCAAAATTCTCCCAAAGAGAGCAAAGGCTAAGCATGATTAAGAGATTAGTAACTTTTTTACTTAAAGGGAGAGAGTGAAGATAAGACATGAAGTCTTAACTGGTTTGAAGCAGTCTCTGTTGCAGTGGAAATTATTTTTGAAAAAATTTTCATGGCAATTACCTTTTTATAGTCGTCTATATCAGCAAATTTGACTTTAAAACACATAAGTTCCAATCTGTTTTTTCACATTCAGATGCATAAATACAAATAATGTTCATCATGTATGGTGGAAAAAGACTGGAGCTATTTCTTATTCACATAATCTGGAATAATTAATTAGCAGATATGCTATTATCTGTTTTCAAGACATTCATATATACACACACATCAGCCATGGGCCATAACAGCTCCTATACAAAGTATTAGATTAGAGGACTAACAGTTAGAATTTGAATAGCTGTAAAAATCGGAAGAAACAGATTGGTATTGGAGGAAGACTTGGGGAAACAGAGTTGCCAAGGCTGCACTGATCTCTCTCTGAAAGTCAAAAGAGAAATCATTCTGTGCTTCTTATCCTGTAAGTTTTTATTGTTGTTACAAATGAATTAGCGTTACAGTTGAGAAGAGCTACGATTACTTTGTGAGAGGCTTATGCATATGCTCCCTCCCCACCACTATTTCCTCCGTTCCTTGCAAAACTCAGTCTTCAAAACTCAATAATCTGTGACAAAAATTGATCCTTAAAACTGCAAACATGGGATTTGGGCAGCCAGGCTGACAAAAAAAAAAGAGAGAGAGAGAGAGAGAGAGATTGAGAGAGAGAGAGAGAGAGAGAGAGAGAGAGAGAGAAGATATTGACAAATTTTTCTATGCTTCAAAGATTGGGTCAAAGTGACATAATAAAAAACACATGTCCAGCTCTTTTTATGACCTTTCATACAGTTCCCCCTCTCATAAAACTTTCAAGATAAGCCATGGTAAGATAGATTGTTGTAACAATGTTCCATTTTGCCAAGAGTCAAACTAAGGAACTCTCTGTAGCCTTCAGCTGTTTGCACAATCCCATTTAGTCTGACACAGGAGCAGCTGATGTGTGTATGTAGTCATTGCCTGTCTTTTGTTCCTCAGAACAAGGGGAAAACACATTTTTTCCCTCCCTCGTCTGGGAAACAGGAAACAGACACTTAAAAAGGCTCTCCCATATACAGACTCGGCAGGAAAAAGGTGGAGTTTGGCAACATTAAGATTTGTTCTTCAAATGCAGACCAGTAATTATTCTAAGGTAAGCAACAGGATGGCTGGACTTACCAATGTTTACCCTGCTCTGCTGCTGCTGTTTTAATATGTATTTATATTTCATGCAGTCTTACTCATAAACGTAAAAATCAGTTATTTTAAGTAAAAGTCATTCTTCACTTGAGTGTTCAGGTGATTAGACTCTTGCACAGACTTTATTCATCTTTACATAATGGCAACAAATGCAAAGAAATATGCCTTTTTATAATACATAACTGCACAAGTTAATTAGTTCTTATGCACCTTATAATATGGCTAGACATTTTTATCCCTTTTTTATAAATGAGCCTATACTGTTTCAAGTGCAGAATATAGCTCCCCAGAGCACACAACTAATTCTATACCTCCATTTTAGAAAGAATAAACTAGTAACAATATTGTATTCAGCTCAGGGGGAAAAAAAATCATTAGGCAGAAAACTGCATGGATTTTCTAGGAATGCCCATTACTTGACAACTGTAATTTGCATGTCTGGAAGGTCTGAGAGACAGATCTTCACGTTGATCATGTATATTCCAGGAACATATATTAGAAACTAGTAACAGAAAAAGAATTACCATGATCAGGGGGACTCTCCACTGAAACAGATACTGAGAAGGTGGTTTGAAACTTCCTGTGTATAAGCTACCCAAAGAAACACTAAAATAACCTACTAAATCCAAAAGTTAAGTATCTATGAGACTGCCTTTCTCACTAGCCGGGCCTGAACATTTCTGTGACTAGCTACATCAAAAGCCCAGAAGCTATTTTATAAACACTTGTAGAAAGCCTTTGTAGCCATGGTCTGCGGAAAAGAAAAACACCATAGGAAAATATCCCAAAACTTGAATAAAAGGGAGCAGCTACAGCTGTGGATGATAAGGAAGACAGTGAAGGAATACAAACATGCTCACCTAGCCAGAGAGGGTGCCATGAACGTAACATACGCAGCTTGCTTTTTGTTTTCACATGGGATGCCCTTGCCCACATTTAAAATGCAAAATTTTGCATGAGATTGCTTTCTCTAAAACACTCCAGAACCACTACAGCTTTTAAAAAGCTTTCCATCTCACAAGGAGGGCACAATTTCCTTAAAAGAGTAATATTTATATAATTTTAATCATAAAGTGGTCATGTGGCAGAATGTCTTGAATACACTCGGTAACCAGCTCTGTCATAGGGTGTGCTGCCTATATTAAGAACAGCTTTAATGTTTATGGAGTGCAGTTAATCAGCAGCTCTCAAAATGTTTTAATGTTCTTTGCTATAGTGTGTGCCTCCAACATAAACGTCCATAATGTGATTAACATGCATGCACCACGCACTCCTCCATCACAGCATACATTCCACGGGTTCCAGCTTATGCCAGTGCAGTCCAGGTAAGACATACTCAGACGTATCCCCTCTGTCAATTCTCCTCCCTTTCCTGTACACCAAAATCTCCAGCTCCCCACTCGTTCCAGGGGTCTGCCAGCATAGTAAGAACCCTCAGCTAGTTTTCCAGCTTGTTGGCTTTACTCTCTCCTGCCTTGCCCTGTGCCATAGCTGCCTACCTTTTTTCACCTTTGCTATCTCCTGATGCTGCAAAGACAATGACAGGGAGCTCATCACGGGGTTGGTTCCCACACAAGAAAGGGGATCAGTCAGGAATTTGGGGCAGGCAAGCTCTGCAAGAAACAAACCACTCCCAGCACAGGCAACCTCCTTCAGCATTAGGGCCCAGGGTGTGTAACAACATGTGATGACTCTTACTGCACTGCTCCAATGCTCTCAGCTCACCTCAGAAAGCATCAACATCAGCTTCAAAGTTTAAGGCATTCCCCAGAAGGCATTTCATATGCTGCAGCCTGACAATGGCTGCAGAAGTCTACCAAAAGATAATCTTCCAAATGTGAAAGCCTATCTGAAACAACAATCGGCCTACGCTCAAATCTCTCCAGTCCCTACTAGATTGATGACAGGAGGAAAAAACCACAAACCTAAGGTATAGTACTCTTCCATTAAAGAGGCATTACAGACGTGGATAAATTAAAGTTTTCAAAATAGCGATTTTTTTATTTTTGTGTTCTAGACTATGGTTAAAGGTCACTCAGGAAGTGAATAGTTAGTACAAACAGCACAAATGAAAGGAAAATGCTCCTTTATACAGCACTTCAGCAACATGCTAAATCTAATGCAGGAGGTATGTCACACCATATCTGCTCAGGTGATTCCTGAGACCCTTAGTAACACCTGGAGCTATGCAAGCTAACACACAGCTCTGACCTCCAACTGGCATCCTCTGAAGTGATCTCTTCCCACTTTATTGCATCACACACTAAGTTTGATATATTATCAACCTTCACATAAAGAGAATCTATCACCTAGTATTAGAGCACTAAACTGGGTAAGAGCATGGGATAGTCAGTCTCTCTCAAAAAGCCATATTCTAGCTACTGAGAAATCAAAATTATCTTAGTCAAAAGATGGAATGAAGTTTTAGAAAATCTAATTTATTTCAGTTGAATAGCTACTTAATTTTTTGTCTGTTTGTTGAGATCAGACTGAACAGTTTTTTAGAGCTGAAAAGATTTGTTGAAATAATCTGAAGTGCAGTGATAGCACTCAATATTACAAGATAGTATTTAACCCCTGCAAAAATATTTAAGCATATAGTCAATGTAGCTCTTCAAAGCGTTCTGTGAACTCCAGTCATTACAAAAAGCACATAATATGCCCTACAAACCTACAGTGAATAAATTATTAAAGTCTCCTCAGAAAGCTGCAACATTACTGTATCAAGAATACACCTGTAATTAAAGACCAACCAGGAAAGCAAAGATAAGAAAAAAGAACAGCTCCGATGCTTTTTTTTTTTTTTTTTTTTGAGTACTGTAGCTGTAAGCCTGCTATGAACTAAAGCTCCCAAGCCAAAAAGCCTGACATACAGAGAAAGTCAGCATGGTGCTGAGCGCTACCTAATGTTTCTCATTAGGATCTTTCCTGCCAATGTATGATGCTTAATTATCTTTAGCATCCATGAACACTGCTGCTGTTCTCTCCCACACAGAAAAAGTTGAAGAACCCACGTTTTGTTTTAGCTGAGCTAGCAACAAAATGAAACAAGTGATGTTTCATCCTGCACAGTTGGCTAGACAGAGTTTTGGGAATAAAAGATAAAATCATTAACAGGTTTTCCTTTGTCTTGCTTTCTTGGCTTTAGAGTGGACCATAAGCAAGAGTTACCTTAATATAGCTGTGAGAGAAACCTCACTTTACCTCATCATTATTGCAGGTACAGCTTGACAGGGATGCAAGGAAGAAAATAAACTCTTGTTCTGTTTTAACAGAAAGTCTGAATTCATTGGGAAAGCTTTTAACATGGCTATATTTTACATACGTGTTCGTTATGATCTCACAGTGATTTTCCTTTAAAAAGCTCTAGAGCATCTTAGAGGCAAGAAGGGGAAATAAACTCCCCAGTGCACATCAGGATACTGAAGCTGCAGTTCACACTAATTGGTATAGAAGTTTAGAGTTAATTTGGTCTCCCCTAATTATTATTAATGAGCTATAAATTAGGACGTTAATCGTTTTAGTGTAAAACAACGGATAACTTATGTGTCTACTTTTAGTGGGCACTTCTTGCCCTGCATACATACTACCTTCATTAAAATCCCTGACCATATTGCATACTCCACCTCACAGGTGACTTTGGGTGGGGGAAACAGAATGACAACAGAAGGTGCCAAATACAAAGTTCCAAGTCTCAATCAAGTGTTTTGCCGTTCCCTGTTCTGGTCCATAGTTGTAGAGATAACAACTTATTTGTAATACGCAAATCCTTGTAAGAGCATTTATCACCGTCCAAGACTCTGGTCCAAGACCAAGGATGACAGCTTCCTTGAATTTGTACTACACAATTGTTTTATATTAAAAAAGTGAGACATTTCCAAGTATATAGCATGAGAGAAAAAAAAAAAAAGAGGAGAGCGTAGAAGACTATGCATCGCACAGGAGACCTGCAACAGTGCATTGCATTTCTGCTTCTGGTGGAAACTGTGCTTCTTATCCTGTAAGACGTCCAGTGGAAACTAATTAAACATTCGTGAAGAGTGAATGCACATATACTCCTGCAGGTTATTCTTTGATTAAAATACTCTCAAAAGGTAGGAAACTAACTGAGCGAGCCAGATTTAAGAGCGTGCAGTAAAACGAACGTCTTTCTATGTTATAGCCTGAGCTTTTTATCCTTAATCACTGTACAATCTTCCATTGAAGCAAATATATTTTTCACACAAAAACAACAAATACTTTTTCCTGTTGAAATAAAATCTGGCATAAAGTACTATAGTTTCAGAATTATATTACAAGGCTAAGTCTACACTACATTCTCCACTGAACTGAATAATTGTCTGATCAAGAGGCTACCCGAAGAAATATTTGATATTCAGTTCAAATATATATTTTTCTTGAGTCATCTGCAGCATTCGCCATGAAGAAGGCTCAGTTCCAAATCCATATTTGGGAACAGTCCTGTTAATATAATACAACAATGACTCAGTGCAAATTCTAATGAAATCTCCTCTTTAGAAGCATTGAGTTTATAATACTTTCCCCATATAAGGCTTTCAGTTGAAATCTTTATACACATGTTGTTAATGAATATAAAAATGCTTAAACCATTTTGCATGCATGCAAAAAAATCCCAAAGAAAACATACCTGAAAACAGAACTATTACAACGTAGGACAAATGCTGCCAGAACAGTGAGACCAAATATAGAGGAAACAGTTACACAAAAATCATCCACAATCTTCACAAAAGAAACCCCCTTCCCGAAGGTGAAGATATATTTCGAAGATCTACTATTACAATTCTAGAACAACATTTGGTATTTTGCACCATGTTTCCTTCTCCCTCTCTACTGGACGAACATACTACCACCTTATCGTAAGGTGGACAGTAGCAGCACTGTCGAAATGCACTGGAATCGCTGCAAATAGTAAGAGTCATTGTCATCAGGTGGTGACATGAAGGTGAGTGTCGGCCTTACTGCCTTGAGGTCCCTTGCTTTTAGTGTCAGTCTCCTTGTTCAGCTTTTGATGGCTCCACACCTCTCTGCGCTATAGCGGAGCAAACAGGAAAGTATGATGGATCTCTCTCTCAAGTGGCACGCTGAAAAGAGCACAGCAAACCAGAACCAGCACTAACAGACTTTCATGACACAGAGTGAGCAGCAGCGGTCAAAAAAACCCAGCTCTTCCTGGTTCCACTCCTTGCTGGGTATGGAAAACGGTGCTAGATCAGAAATCTTGTCCTGACCATAGGAGCTCACTGCAGCTCTTCCAAAGCTTCCTTCATTATATCCTAACGGCTTCAGTCCTAACTTGCAGGGGACTGCAAGGATCTCTGAAGCTTCTTTTGCTACATGCCTGGCAGCACTTACAAGGCTGTTTGTAGACTCATTCTACAGGGCCTTCAGTTAGTTCAAGTTCAGCAGTGAAGTCAGATTAAAGACACTTAAGTACTACGGCAAATTTTACTCTGTTTCTAAATGCACAAAATAAAAAAAGTATGAATGGTTTAGAGGAAGCTTAAAGATTGAGGTAGCTGTAGGTTTGGGAGGTGCAAACAGTAAATAGCTATGGAAAGGGAGAAAAAAGTCAAATGTAAAACTTTATTGCTCGCTGGCATGAAAGACGCACTTTAGCAAATACACAAGTTTCCTCCCTAACCTGACACTCCTCCTTTTTCATAATACAGCACAAGCCTAGCGTAATCTTTTTATCCTCTAAAAGGGAAGGAGGCAATGTTAAGTAGTTTTGAGAGGAAACTTTTTCTCCTGTTCGTGAACGATTACGTTTGCCACATTCTGTTGATCCTCAGAGGCTGTTCTCTCTCTATACACTCAGCAATCAGATCTTCCTCAAATCAGATGAATTTCAGCCTACATATTCACAAATGCCTCACACTACTGAAACATCATCCCCTACATACGTTGCATTAACCCTCCCTCTCCAAAAAAACCAAAAACCAAAACAAGGAGCATTCTAAAGAGGCATCAGAGATCAGCTCACCTTGTAACTGAAGCATACTGAATGAACTCACTGTCAACTTCTGAAAAGGAGAGAGTAAACCTATAACTAAAGCTACAGATGAGCTCAAAGAGCTATCTCTAACTAAGAGAGCGGTAAGATCACCCTGAGTCAGGCAGAGCTCAGTCAGCAGTGCTAGCCTTACATCTTGGCTTACGTTTTTGACACCATAAAGCACTTTAAAGACGACTCTCCAAAAATGAAGTCCCAATCCAAGGAAAACTGAAGCAGATAATCAACGTTTTTGGCCTTAGTGTGACAAAACTCTGCTGCACTTTCCAAGGGTAACAGTCTGTATTACTACCCTCAGATTTTTCCTTTATTTAATGATAGGAACTGTAGTAATTTGGGAGGACTGTAAAATAGTTCTCACAGTTGCTTCTCCTCAGATAAGACATTTGGGCATTTATACTACTGCCTGCCAGATGAGGTATTTTAAACAGGCTTTCATGAGCTGCTTGTCACATCCTTTAATACTATTTTTTCTTGCAATTGCAATCACACTTTTAAAAGCCTTCTGGAGCAGACTCATTAAGCTCTTATTTCCACATTTTTCAACAAAATGAACATATGACTTTTTCCTCCTTTGTTTTGTGTCAGTATAAGAGGGAAGCACATGAGGAAAATATATTTTTTTCAATTTCAGAGCTTGGCTCAAAATCAAGAGTCATTAGTTAAAATCAGTGGCTTGGAGCAGAGCAAATGGATTTTGGGGCCAACAATATTTTATCAAAGTCAACTGAACATCCATTAATCATAAGATACTCCTAAATAATTCTTCCTTGTTCAACTCAAATTTGTTTCAAGGCATGGGTTACTTCTGCCTTTGATTACATAAATCCAATTCTCTCTACTTTCTAACTGTGAGAGAAATGGAGAATAAGAAAATTTTCAGAAATGCCTATATTAGAAAAAATCGTAATTTCAAGTTGTGATACCAGTTTATAAGAAACAAGGCATTACAGCATAAAATGTTATTTCTGTAAAAAACATTATAAGGTTTTTCCTGAATTATCCTCACTTTTAGATGGTTAAATTTTTCTGGGAAAAAAGGTGGCATTATTAAGATAAGCAGACATAACAACCTGGCTGTGCACCATACAGGGGAATTGCACATAAAGAGAATCAGGTGCGCCTGCTGGACTTGTCATCAAAGTAGGTGAAAATTATGTGAAAATCTCCTTCATATACACATATATGTGAGATGAATGTAGCAAAGCATGATCTCCATGCATAGTGGAGCTCAAAGAGCATTTTCAGAAGGACCCAGGAAGAGCACTGGCCGGGAGATCTCAGCTAACTGAATTCTCAGCTGAGCCATCGCTATCAGAGGCTGAACAAGGAGAACTTTTCAAGAAAGCTGAGCAAGTGCTCCTCAGCAGTACAGGTGCTATCTGAGAAGGTGGCTGCAAAAACTGTATTTTCAAGCTCTCATCCTTGCCTGACTTCTGAATGCACAATCTAGCTCTACTCCTTTTGCACTTAAATTGGTGCAGGAAAACATGCCTCTAGGCATTTATTCAGCAGTGCAGAATCAGATAAGGGAACAGAAGGAAGCTAAAATTATTTAATAATAATTATTTAATTTTTGAGTTTCTCGATCTGCGCAGTGATTTAGAAAATATTGTAAGCCAACTGAACACTGCATAGCTTTGTCACAATAGCTCTGCCAATCAGAAGAGAGTAAGGAGGCATCATGTGGCTCATAGATCAGTGCCATCAGAAATCCCAAATCAGGCGCAGTTTTACTAAGGAGAGCCTTTGCCAGTGTATCTTATGATACTTGAAGCAAGGTAACCAAGTTGCCAGCTGCCCAAAGGAGCTCTTCACTTCCACAGTTGAACAAGCTCTTTAACTCTCCAGAAAAGCTTTCCTACTCTGGGCAACGCCACTGTGAAAGTAAAACAGCTCGGCCACAGTTCTATCTCCAGCACTATAAAGGGATTAAGAACCTGTAGGCTCACATATAATGATTTAGAAAGGCACAGAAAACTTAGATCACACTACCAAAGTTCAAGCTGTGTATTTCTTTTGGTAGCTTGAGGTTGTAGCTCTTAAAACGCAAGCTTAGATTTACACTCTTCCTTAAACTAACTCAGTAGGACAAAAAGACAGTGGAAGTGGAAGCAGATGTGTAATAAACAATATTTGTTATTTGACACCTCACCAGTGTGCAAAGACTTATGCTGACTATCTGTAACTCCAAGGGCTAAAGAGAAAAGAGAGAAGATTAAAAAAACAGCATTTGCAAAGAGAAGAATTTTACTGAAACAATTACAGCACTGGTGCATTTCACACTGCCAATAAACACAGCGCCAAGCAAATAAAGGGACATCATCCAAGTTAAGACGACATTCAGAAATGATTGTCTGTAAAAAGAAATTATGCAGTGCAAAGAAATATAATCAGCACACTGCCGGTTAGTACGTAATAGCAAAGCTGATTTAACAACATTGTCAAAGAGATGCTGGCAATAAGATTTTTACTTCGGTCTCGGCAAGATAAGGTTGGTCTCCTCACTCGGTGGCCTCTGATGAATCTCAGCACTAGACCTTTTTGTCCCCACAAACATGCATAACCTTTACCTCTTAAAAAAGCAAAAGTAAGCATGCCCATGATCAGTGAGACTAGCTCAACAAAAATCTCTGTATATCATTCAGTTTACAAGTAAAACTCCAGACTACATACGAGTTTCCAATTTTTGTGTGTGTGCAGTTCTAACGCTAACGTCAACTAGGGTTGGAATGGAATATGAGAGCAGGTCAGGACAGGGGGAGCTTTTAACTGGTATTAGGTTTGAAAATACTTTCCAGTATCTTAGTTCCCCTTGCAATCTTCCTCTCCTTTGTGAGTTCACAAAGTGCAATCAGTAGCTGACAAAATTATATGCAAAGAAAAACTTAATTATTGTGATTACTCCTATTGCAGTTCTTTGTTTACAAGCAGCATTAAAAGCAAGAGTCATAATTTTCCTGAAAACTGGCCCAAATACCTGCAGTCTTGGGCAATACTTTGTAATATCCAAGAAGGATGTATTAAAAGGAAAAGTGAGCATCTTTACGCAAAAGATGTAAGGGTCTTCCCATAACCACTTCATCTCAGAGACTGGACTTCTTCTACCACTCTTTTTAGTTGATATTACTATCACATCTTCCAGTAACTAAAGAAAAAAAACTGATTAAAACTTAAATCTGGTCCCATTTGATACTGTAGAACAAAATATGAACTATTTATAAACCTTGTCTCTTTCAGCTCCAGGTAAAACAGCTGCAGAGCTGGCTTCAGTGTGACATAAGAAACAATTAGCATGTAAAAACTATAGCAAGTTAGATGCAAAATAGTAGGAAGAGCAAACACTTTTACGGAAACAGAATGAAAGCATGGAGTAAAAGTAGTTGTGGGAAAGGCCTGACCCAAAATTATAACTACTCAGGTATCAGGAGCGGGGCATTTCAATGCACTTCCTAAGTAAAGCCAAATAGGAAGAAGTAATATCAAGAGAAAGTGTATTTTCAAAATAAAATATTTTTTTGCTCAATATATTGTAACATATTAAAAAAAAAAAGAATAGAGTATTTTGTATAGGTTAGGATTGAACGTTACTCAGAATTTTGTTTAAAGTTGGTTTTCCCTCTCTACTTCTAAAAATTGCTAATTTTACTCTATCCCTGTGGTTTAATTTAGGTTAGTTAGAACATATTTTGGTGTGCTTGTAGAGAGTTCTGGGGGATTATCAGTGAGAACGCTAACTTTTTAAACTGCTGTGGAATCATTAATTCTATCATACACAGAAAAAAATAAATCTCTGGCTATTACATGCACAAGAAAAATCCTGTGTCAAGATCACTGGCAAAGACAAAGCACTTTAAAAAAAAAAAAAAAAGTTTAATCTCCTAAATTAAAAACAACATCGAGAGCTTGAAAAAACAATCTCTGTGACAAATGCATCTAATGAGTTATTTACTTTTTAAGAACAAAATGACATATGCAAATATAACTAATATTTTTGCCTGGTTTTCTAAAAAGCACAGAAATGGCTATTCTTCTCTTCAAAAGAAGTAAGCAAAGATATGAACTTTAGAAATTTAGTCCAACAGAGAGTGTTTCCAACAAAAGAGGAAAAATATCAGTGACAATTTAATAGTCGTGACGGCACTGACATCTCCACGTAAGTCAACAACTGCTTATTTCATTCAAACTCTCCTGAATTAAGTTAACAATTGTTTTGATTTAACATACATTTTTTGATCCTTTAAGTACATTCGTATACAGTATGCAAACAGAAAAAGTAGTTGCATTTTCTTTTAAAAGCTGAGGTTTTAAACAGAGGTTCCTGCCCCCCCAAATACTAACTTACACCCTCGAATATGAATATTTACATAAAGTTTGATAGCTACAGACAAAAAAAGAAGATATTATACAGAAGAAAGGTCCCAGACAAGCTGACTTTTGATGTAAAAAATTCATTCCTCTTGTTCTTATACACGACATCCATATTTTAACATTTGAAAACATATTTGGTCTAACATCACCTTATCTGATTCAGAATTCATGTAGGAAGTTTATCTCCATATTCTGTGCCTGCACCTCTGAACGTGCTGATTATTTTGAGGTACTCACATTTGACTGTACAACCCACTTTTTTTTTATTTTTTAAACAACAGAAGCTGACAGTTTTCATGCACTATATTGTAAGCAGTAATCCTTCTGTAACTATCTTCCTGCCATTTGCAGATACCTGCTTAAGTAACCGTTTGTATTTGACATACAACGTTCCAAAACACCGCGCTCTCCTCTCCTCAAGTGACCCACGCGACAGGATGCCACTCCACCTGACAAATGGAACACGGTGTCCCAAACAAAAAACTCTAAGGATCAAAACAAGCCTTTCTGCTGACAAGCCAAAAGTTTAAGCTGAACAGGAAAACATTTCAAGCTCTTTTTCCATTACCTTGTGTTATTAAAACATCCAGGCAAGAGATAAACATAAAAGGAATTTATTTAATTAGATAAATTCACTCCTTAGCATCTGCTGTTTAATAGAGCAAAGCACATCAGCATGTTAAAATCAGATAATACTGGAGAATCCCACAAACTCAACGTTGAAGCTCCTTTTTGATGCAAGCATTTGGGTGCCACGGGTTTTACTCCCTGTAACATAATACTTCGAGTCAAATGAACTGCGATAAAATGTTATACCAGGTATTCACTGGGCCACAAGAAGAGAAATTCCTTAAAATGATTATGCAGCACCTTGCAAGGTAGAACAAGGCAAAACAGATGCACAAAATAATCTTGCACAATTTATTTCCCTTAAGTTCTATACCACATATGCATTCATTTTTAATAAACCTCAGAATCAGTTAAACAGATTGTTCTTCCCATATGTAATTGAAAACTAAAAAATTCTATCAACGTAAGCGGTATGCATTGTATTTCGTATTTCAGTCACCATTTTTAATCAACTCTCTAAATTAAGATAATCTCTCAAATTGTCAAAAACTCAGCCAAAAACCAAAACCGATGCTAATATATTCTTAACTTCTATCTAATACAAACTCAATCCCCTTCAGTGACAAACTCCTCTTACTGTATACATGTCTACTGTATAAATGTATGCTTATACTGTAAGAGAGCAACTTTCAATTATGTTTGGTTTTGTTTAGAGTCAGATAATGGAATTTTTATGACAGGGATAAGAAAGTTAAACATAAGTTAGAAAGATGTTAGTATGCAACTACATTGCTATTAAAAACCTAATCTGTGGTCATATTTAAAAAATATATCAAATTTAAACATATGCCAGCAAAGTAAAGGACCTTTGTAACTGGGCATGTGCAAGCCAGCGTAGGCAAAAACAGTGCAGACTAGCTGAAAAAAACACTGCCAAAATATTTCCCATCTGATCTGCTTGCAACACTATATCCTTCTCTGTGCAGAGTCTGCCAGTCGTGACCAACTGTGCAATGGGCCACCAGTTTAAAGCCACTAACTCTCCAGCTGTACTCTGGAATATAACCGGGCTTTTCAGGGATGAAGCACTAAGCCAATTACACCATGAAGCACTTATCGAAATGCTTACTCATTGTAGTAGGTTAAAAGTAAAATGATACCGCAAGCAGTTAACATAGCTACACGAAAGAAATACAAATCCCCCTTAGATTAGGTATACTGTGCCAAGAAATCAAACCTACTTCATCTGAAGACATACAGCACATCTGCACTAGTCAAATCAAATGCAAACACACAAAAATACTTTCACTTGAAATTTCTCTATTTTTAAGTACTATAAAAAAGTTAAGATTCCTTAAAAAAAAGAAAATCTATTTAAGTTCTTTACAGTAACTGTATGTCCTCGGTTACTGAGAGGATTTAACAGTAACCAAAGAGAAAAATCAGGATTTTTTGAACCACAAAACTAGCAAGATAATTCAGAGTAGTTTTCAGTACTTGAAATTCACCTAAATTGTTCAGACTGACTAATTTTCAAGTCATCCTTATTCTCTACAGAGGGAGCATCACTTTTAATGACTTGCGCCCTTGTTTTTAGCAAAAGTATGGGGCATATGCATAAACACTTAGGAGAATAATTACCCCAAGACCTCTCTTCTGGAATCACACTATTCTAATGCTTTGGTGTTTTTACTGAGCAGGAGTTTCTTCCACTGTTAGATCAGATCCACCTCATTTCAACGCACAAGCAGCTCTAACCCTCCCCCACCTCATTTCCAAATGCCTATACTTTGAAAGCAAAGCTAACAAAATGCCAAAGAAAGCAAGCTAAATAAGCTGTGCATGTCATATATTGTGACCCTCCACTACTTTAAAGACAAAACACTTGGTTGTTATTTCACATAACCCTTCACTAGAAAGAAAAATAAAGGCTACAGTTTTCAGGCAGTTTTAATGACGAAGATTCAAAAGAGGATGCAGTTTATTTCTTACCCATTCAGCGTGTATGAACCATTTCTCTTGAGTCTCATACTTGCAGATAAGAATCTTAGGAAAAAATCCAGAATGAGGAGGTTTGTCCTCTGCTTAACTAGAACAGAGGCACCTGTTTGGTGGTTGTGCTTTTTGTTAATCAGGGGATCTCTTTCCTGTCTCTCTGAGTCATCAGTAAGGAACAATGAGAAACTGCCACTAGAGCCAATTAGCAGGAAGCCCAGAGGAAACTGTCTGCAGCCAAACAAGAGTCTGGAGGTGTAAAATATCCCCAACCCACCTCCTACAAAATCTTAGAAACCACCAAGAAAAGGAAGCGCAAAATAATGGAGAAAGGGGGCAAATAAAATAGCTTAACCACACCCTGCATTTGCAAGAATGAACCTTGTTGAAAACTGTACTTTATTGGTAGGCTTCTCTTCTTCCAATTAGTCTGCAAGCAGCTTCAGATATATTCCCTCCTTCCCTTGAGCCCTGCTGCGACCATCACTCAAGTACTGGTCACTGTCCTCAGACTAGAAGGCAAATAAACAAGCAGCCCTAAATAACAACTATCCAGAGGTGCTGGTTTTTTTTTAATATCAAGTTGAAAACAATAAATGGGGAAAGGAACATACAATTAAATAGCAGTTAAGAGGTTTATTTTCTTTGTAGAAAGAAAGGTAAAAACAGGCAGCTCTAAAGTCACGCTTGAAAACTGCAAAGAATATCCTCTAGCAGTCCTGTCCTGGGCAGGCTGCCCTGCATAAACCACATGATCACACTGATTAGGGTTTTTTCCTTCCTTTCCTACCATTCCCTGATAGCTGTGAACTAAACAGATGCACAGCATAACTTCTGGAGTAGAGGGCTGAATCTGTTATACAAAGTGAAAATGTTTCCAGGTAATTATTGATCATTTACTGACTGAGCAAATCAACACACAGAGACTGAAGTAAAAGAAATCACTTGAAAACATTTTAAAAAATGAATGTCACTTGTGGCCTAGATGGAAAAAAACTAAGATAATGGGAGAACTGTTTGCTAGCCATAAGCAAAGATTAATTCATTATTTACTGCCTAAACAGAGGGAAGCAACGGGTACAGTCCCACAGAACTCTGGCCTGGGTACACTGTTATTCTGTATTTTAATGACCTGAATGACTGAAGACAGTATGTTTGTCAAACTCTGAATTCTCATCCTGATCCTGTCTTTGTGTTGTCCTTGCAGTCTCTCCAAGATTTGTTATCTGAAAATTTAGCAGTTAAGAAAAAAAAAAAAAAAAAGCAGCCTACAAATAAGAAGAATTGTTTAATTTTGTACTAAATGCCGGAGATTACAGGGGCAGGAATAATCAACTATACTAACATAGGGATTGATTAGATCACAAATGTTGAAAGGTTTAAAAAAAAAAAAAAGGTTACAAGGGATAACAAGCTGAAGAAATCAGTAATGCCACACTGTTGATAAAAAAGGCAATGAGACTGAACTGTATGAACATCTTGAGTCTGCAAGATACAAAGTAATTCTCAGCATCTGTCTGGCCTCATGGAGAGTACAGTCTCCAACTCTGGGCACCCTAGTTCAAGACGCATGCAGAGTTTGCGGGAGTCCAGGGGACACCAATAAGCATGCTTATCTACTCCAAAGATGAGAAACTGAGGGAAGACGACAGTATAACAGCCTTCAAGAATGTAAAGTGCTGCTGTAAAGAGAAAGGAAATGATGTTCTTCATGCCCCTGCTCTATCCACCATAAAGTAATGGACTTGAACTAAGCAAAAAACAAAACAGGTTAGTATTAGAATTTCTTTTTTACTAAGTACAGTGACACAGGAATACATTACTGAGTCTCCATTATTGTAGGCCTTTGAGATGATCTTGCTCTGGGGCTGGGGATTGACTAGGTGATCGCTATAGGTATTTTTCAGTTCTACCTTTCTGTGATTTCCTCCCTTTATTAGCTGGAATAAAGAATGAAAATTGTGCTAGGTAACCACATGAGAGAAATTAGCTGAAACAGAACCAGACTACAGCATGCTTTAGATTTTTCCAAGGTTAAAAAAAAAAAAAAAAGTTATGCTGTCCAGGACTGCAAAGAGGTACAATATAGTGGTAGCAGCACTCTGCTTTTATGATACATCATGAGAAAGAATTGGACTTCATGTTCTGCTCAACCATCAACTCTACAAAGATCCCACCTACATGTTGGCAGGAACTGATTCTATGAGCTGCTACGGACAGGCCCTGCTGCCTGTGAAGGTGAAGTATGCCACACAAAAGCTCGAAGTTGGGTCCTTACAGCCAACTGCATATCAGTGCTGGATGGAGCAGAGACATGAGCTGAGAAGTTTACCAAAAAGTGGAATGATTTATTTGCTTAATTTAGAGAAGAAAAATGTTAAAGCTAATATAGAAATCAAAAGGCATACTAAATTCTAAATTTATTTCTAAATTCAATGTAAACTCTGGTTCAAGCCAAAACTTGAAGTCAATTTTCTTCTTAGAAGCAAAGATCTCTGGGGAAAACCTTCTGAGAGGCAGTCTTAAACATAGCCTCCGAGTAAATGAGTTATAACGGACACAAATAATTCCCTACTCATAAGATGCATCTGAGACTATAATTAAAGTGTATCTAACAATGTATTTTTTTGAATGCATACTAATTTGCACTGGAACTGCACCAGCCGTACAGGACACAAGAGTTGATCGAGAGCTAGTGTTTGGTGACTATTAGTTTATTTAGCAGCAATTGGCTACCACTTACCGTAAACTGAAGAATCACATTTTTTTTTAAATAAAAAAATGCACCTTTCCCCAGCTGCTACTTAAGCTCCTTTCTGGATGCAAAATTTAAGTGAAGTTCCCACTGATTTTATGAACATTTTGTTTTTACTAGCTACCTCATTTCTTAAAAATAAATTTCAGCATTCCGTTGCTTCTAGCAGCTGCTGTTTTTTCCAAACTCTACCTCTGCTGAAACATATCAGTGCTTTTTATTTTTTCACTCCCCCATTCTCTGTCAGGGATTACAGCAGCACAAGGGTATGTGTTCTTTAACATCTCCATCTGAAAGCTATTATAGGAAACCAGCAACTAAATATAAACTGTCCAATCAGACCCAGAGCCAGCCACATTGATGCTGGGATTCCTAAATGCTATCATGGACAAAAGAACTTACCACAAAAACACAGTGAAAGTCTGCTTGCCAACACAACTGCTTCAGAAACAATGAATTCCTGCTTCAGAAAGGTCTTCTGGAGAAATGCGTTTGCTTAGCAAAGACCAAAAAAACCCTTTGTTTTTAGTCAACATAAAAATACTGACAGTAAACTCTCTGAAGTAGGTAGGCAGTTTATGGTGGGACAACATGCTACACTCAAGCTAAAGTCTCCTGCTGTATTTTCAGTCAGCTGCACCTAAAGAAACACTTCCCTCTCTCTAGATACACACATTCCAGACAGCATTCACAAGCTACATCATCGTTACTGTGGTGAAAACATATGGGAGGAGGGGAACTATATTTACATCTCTTTAGGATCCCTTCTAAAGAGTAAAGCATTCTTACAGTCCATTTCTCTCTTATTTCTTTCCCCAAGTAGAATCTATGTACTTTATCATGGTTTATTTGTTCCCAGGCTAAACATTCATCTAACTACTGCTTTGCTTCTGAGAGGAATTTCAACAGGACCATTTGGTCCAGTTTTTCTGGAAGGTAGCTCAAAGTACAGTTCTTTGTATACAAGAAATTAGTATGGGTGACTTACCATTTTCATCTGTCTCCCAGCCACTTGCTACTTTGAAAACAGTGTTAAAAGACCACTGCTTCAATTACTATAAAAAAAAGGAAACGTACAGGTTAAATAAAAAGCCGGGGACAGAAGAGAATAGCTAGTCACTCTACTACTTGGAAGGGATTACAGTACACTCAGGATTTAATTACTCATCCAGAGGAAGTTCTGCATATGAATGAAACATCTTTCTACATCTAAAAAGAAACACTCGCTAGCAACCTCAATCCTCCACATCTGGTCAGGAAAGAGAGGAGACAGTGTGCCCACATGCACCCTATTTACCAGGGTCATAGCTTTTTCACATATGTGAAAGTTACTGCTACAGCATGTAACGTTATCTTATACATGTATTCTTGACCCACTCCATCTAGTGTTTTTGAAAATTTCTATTTGAATTTGGCATATGTCCCACTATTGAAGAGAATAACTTACTTCCTTCTGGAAAACTTCTGCTGAACTACTGCTTGTCCTTGCTTTCCACAGTTTTGCATCCTAATTTGCACTAAAGGACTGGCCAAGTTAATTCCTAGGATAAATAATGAAATGCTGAATTTTCACAAACAATAAATTTGATTCTACTTTTTCGGTCTGATTATATACTTACATACACTTTATACTAGCTTATAGACCAAACAGGGCACCAAACTGGGTGAATCAGGCTAATTTTACATATACTTAACTACTTAGCTAACGCAGTCATAATTTAAACACTAATACTACAGAAACAAGCAGCTTACACGTCAATATCAATTGCTGCTGGACGAGAATGAATAACTAAGTAATCTTTTCTAAGAGGAGGAGAAGAGAAAGTTTGGCTATAAGACATATCTGGAAATAAACACGTTTTACTGAAGTTTTGCTAGTTCATTCTGCACGTGAAGACAGTACTGCATCAGCTTCAGAACTGAAGGAATACTTCTTTGCCAAATCTGTTAAGAAATCCCATTTCAGTCCTCCATCTATTTGGTTTGGTATTGGGGGTGGGCTGGGGAGAAGAAGAAACAACTTTTTTTGAGGACACTACAATGGCCACTATACCAACGTAAGCCAAAGCACATGCCTGATATACAAACAGAAAGCCATAAGGAACACATGAAAAGTCTTTAATTTACTCTTAAGAGGAGATTTTTTTTTACTGAATACAAAAGCCAGTCCTGATATAAGGCAAAGATGACACCAGCACTGAAAGGGTTATTGCAAGCAGTTCATAATACGCAAAAGAGGACAGTGTTGGAGAAAGTTACAGAACTGAAATAACAGAAAAGCAATCCGCCTGGAAACGGAAAAGGGTGGGTAAGCAGTCTCTACCGGACAAGGGCAAAAGCCAGGGTTTATAAATTTAGAAAAAAAATACACACCCACACAAAACTTCTCAAGTAAGAAAACACTACATTTTACAAGGCTTTTATATAAATTTTGCCTAATCATTCCTAATGGACATCTGCCCATGGCTTACTATAAGAAAGAACAAGCTTTTAGCCTGTGCCAAACTGTCTGAACACACAAGCCTTCAGCACTATGCCTGCTTTGATCCCCCACTTTGGGCAGTTTACTGGAGGTAGGTTTGGAGTGAATGAACATGAACAGATCTCATTTTGGAAGAGCTGTCCAAAAGAGTTAATGTAATGAAAGTTTGATATCATACTTCACAATGCTTGATTGTGTTTTTTTTATTTTTACTAATTTTAAATGGCTTTTATTTTTAAAAACAGAAGCAGCTAGATGGAATCTAATAAGTAGCTTCTGTGTTAGATAGATCCTTACACAGGGTTAACATAAGATACTATGGCAAAACACATTTTTGAGTTGGAGGTGAAAGTTGCCCTGCTTCATGCAGATGGGTATTAAAACCAGCCAAGCGGACAACAGTTACTTAAAAAACGGTGGCAAACGCCTGGAGATCCGTGAAGACCCCCATTCAGATCAGTACCCGAAATTCTGCCCGTCTCAAAAGAAGGCTCACAAAGTAACATAATAAATAGTAAGAGAAGATTGATGTTCTTGGCAAAAGTAGTAAGCAGGTAATTTAGAGCAGGCACTGCCCCTTCAGTCCAAGAACAGGAAACAACTGTATGACTTACCAAAATGCCCCACCCAAGAAGTCTTGGTCGGTATAAAAGTTCCTGCAGCAAAATTTAGCTAATGATACAATCCAGGAGAAGTCTGGAAGTACCACAGAGAAAAGAATGGGACACAAATTTCTGAGAAAGAGACTTTATCTAAAAGTTAACTTCATCAAATCAGACATGTATGAATCCCTGAAGCCTGTGAAATCAGGGAAAAAAGTATTAAGTTTTCTACTGTATAACTTATCCTTTTTTTTTTTTTTTTTAGTTTAGCAAGGTAGTCTCATATTAAGTTGCTAAAATCCACAAGCCATTTTTCTGCTAAAAAGAAAGTTTAAACTAGATTTTTGTTAATAATGAAATACGATGCAGATGCCAACACAGAAAGCTGGTATTTCACAAGTATAAACTTTTATAATACAGATCCATTAACAAAGAAAAGGAAGGAAAATTCTTTAAATATAATAAAAGGGCTGTAATTTTGGTCAAATAAATAACAAATAACTAAAAATAAGAGGTATCAGGAAATACATCTGGATAATAAGAGTATAAACTTTATAAGAGACATTGCATGCCATATATAGATTAGTGAACACAACAGCTATTAAGACATCGAACAACTACTTGCTCAGTCACTAAAATATTTTTAATTTGGGGAAAAAAAAAAAGTTAGGCCCTTACTCTCTGAATTTCCTTTCAAACTTGATTATGAGCCTCCCCAATGTCCTCATAAATTCATTAATCTCTTCTATTACTACCCTTGCAGATTCATGGAATAATAGGACTCCCGTGTGCTCCTCCTACACCAAGGTAAAAAAAAAAAATTCACATAAGACCCAAATTCACACATCCAAAGCAGGTGCAAATTCTTACTGGTAAATGTTATCGATTGGAGAGAGATTTTGAAGGAAATTATGTACTTAAGTTTAACACATTTAGATGTGCAAAAGAAGAGAAATCAGTCAGCCAGGAAGTTGCTCTTTCCCAGTTTCTAATTCAGATGGGTCAGAAAGCTCTGTGCAAAAATGCTTACTTGGGATGGGAAACACTAATCAACTCTGCATTTCATTGTCCAGTACAAACATGGCTAAATTTCAACTAAATGCTATGTGATGTTCAGTTACGCATACAAGTACAGATTTTAGCTGCATCAAAGACAATAAACATAATATTACAAATTATATTCATAGAAAGTAAACACATTGCAAGGAAGATATTTCTACCAGTATCAGCTGGATATTAACCAAATTGACATCTTAAGCGTTATTAAAGTGAATTGGACAGCTTTAGCCTTCTCAAAAGCACTGTTTACAAACTTCCAGCAAACTTATTTTAACTGAAAACACCAAAAACGTTCCTTGCACAACTAGCAGAGAATAGGACTGATTTATTGCTAAGGAAAAGTCGAGTCATGATACTACTCTCTCCCATCCAAAAAAAGAAGAGATTGTATGCACTGTTTCCTATTAAACACATTGAAGTAAGCTCTACACCTTGTGAAACCATTAGAGTTCAAATCCTGCAAGTGAATAAAGTTACATATTTCTAGATCCATGACAGACCTCTGTCTGAGCTAGCACTGCTACTGCTCTCAGTTTCAGTATTATATGTGAACGTCTTTTACAACAGCATTTACTCTGCCCGTCTAGACAATCAAGCTAGACACAGAGGACTGCTGGGTTCAGCTGCAGGTGATGGAGGAAGGAATACTCTAACAACTGCAGACCTTTCTGCCTCTGTAACAGAGTTGGCATTCCCTCCTCTCCCTATCCAACTTTCTCCTTATCTATAATTTGCTCCCATAGTCCTTGCATTCTTGTATTTAATCTTTCATGTTGTCCTCTCCTACATCTCTACCCTTGAAGGTCCTGAGCCAGCACAGGATCTTTCGGTTTTTCAGGTGCCTGTCTGACAACTGAAAGGGCAAGAAGTACGAAACAAACTTAACCATACATGACTTCAGCAGCTTTGACCTGCCTTTCTTTAATTACACACACTCCAACCTGCAGCCTCATCTCCTTTTTTCAGCTACACCAAATTCCTTAAGAAAAATCTTTAAAAAAAAGTTTAGCAGAACTCTCCACTTCTGATTAAATTCAGGCCTGAAGAGTCACCAGAACAGATCCTGAACAGATTGCTGTGTTCCCAGAACAGTTGTTCACGTTCATATTGTCACATGAGCACCATTCTTTAACCCAACATGTTATTTACAAATGACCTTGCACACCAACAGCTGAAACCCCATTTCTGATTTTTAATACTCAATCTAGATTATCACGCAGAAAATCATTCTCAGCTGAGGATCTTCAAGTATGTATGAATCGTTTCCAATGCGTTAGCCAATTTCTATTCTATTTCAAGTGCAACAGTTCTTATAAAGCTTTGTTATAGGTTCTCAGCATTTTTGGCAGCATTTCATTCTCCTCATACACAGCGCTTACATTACAATAGACACCAAAAAAAGTTGGATAATCAAGTCAGATGTCTTATCTCTACCTCTGAGATTGCAAATTCCTATGAATGATTATGAAAGCACCTACAAAACAATATAAATCCAGGGCCAGAGCCCTTACCCTGACCCTTTGATGTCGCTGCCTCTTTTACTTCCCCCATCTCAAAAAGAGTGACATTTTATATCCATGACCAGATTTTCATGTCACTGCAACACTTCGACATTTGTCAACCCAGGTGATCATATCTGATTATTGAGCAAGATTATTTAAAGTTCACATACTACAAGGTGCTCCTCACATATGCATTAAAAGCAAACTTACTTTAAAGGCCAACTTTCCATTCTCTTCCTCTCCCAATGCACATATTTTGGCAAAATCACATAAAAAAAGAATTTCTTCCCTCATCTGTAGTCGATGATCAGCAACCTCACTGTTGCAGAGAGCTCATGCTAACAAAGAGACAGCTTATATACTGGGTCCTGTGCAAAGCACTATTTTACAAGAAAAACATATGCATTTATTTTTAAGTGTGTGTGTGTGTGTGTGTGTATATATGTATGTGCATATATATGTATACTTTTTTTCTCATGAATTTGCTTTACAAAACTCTGCAAAAACTCCATAAGAAATTTCACAAAACCTCCATGAAAATGCAACTGCAAGAGCTGTAAAAGGAAAAGTGACTGCCGTAGGTTTTGGCTAAGAATACTAGAAACAATTAAAAGTGTAATAATATCTTCAAACTATGTCTTGTCCTTCTATACAGACACTGCAAAGATTCATTTTAAAGGGTCTTTTCCATATTTCTTCTTATGACAGAAAACTGAAAACCACTGCCACGAACTCAACGCGCTTCTTGAGAACAAAGGCTTTTTTTTCCAAGCCTGGCCCAACATTATACTAAATTGCTTCTATGCTCTTTCCTTGTAATCCAGAGAAAGATTTGCCTTATCCATGTTGTTGTACTGCACTGTGCTCCAATTACAAAGATCACAGTCCAAAAAAGGTTATCAAATTTCTAAACTAACTACTGTTGAAGTGACAGTGATCTAAAATCCTGATATTTTCTACAAAAGAGAGAGAGATGTACAATAGGAAAACAAAGACTTTCCCTTCAGCAAAGAATCAGTGAGGACTCATTTAAACACTGGAAAACTAACTTAAGTTCTTTTCTGGAAAGCTACTGCTCTGTGAAAGGGCTACTGAAATTCAGGAAAAATCTTGAAAAGAATATATAAATACAGCTAGAAATACAGCTTACTGCTATTGAATCCTAAAACTCTTCAAATATATTTTAACGAAGCAGCCACATCCAAGGTAATGAGTTGGCACAAAGAACGTGTTATCCACTATTAATTTCTTCCTCAAGAGAAACATGCGTTTAAACCTGTAGGTAGGTATTTCCCTTTGCAACACTACGCAGCTGGAGTGCATAGGGGACTCTGCTATGGAGTTTGAGTATGTACTGTTGCTGGAGAACAATTCAACCTGAGCAGAGCTAACCTTCACTTCCACTAATCACAGCTCCAAATGGTAACTGTGGCAAAGCTGCTGAAATAATTAGTCGTCTGACTGATAATACGGTATATAATTATATCAAGCCATTTAGAGGGAAACAACAACAAAAAGAAACTTCTCAGCAATAAAGGTGTTGCTGTGAAAAGATCTACTTTTTCCATTACAAGCACAAGGTTATGATATCCATATGCTTTATGCTTTTCAAACTCAGAGCTATTGATCAACATATAAATTCAAGACCAAGATTTCTGTCAGTTAGGTATGGTGTCTTTTAGCTACACAATCCTAGCCAGGGAATTGCATTAAAACATTGGGCTAACAGGCTAATTTACAGGACAAGTACAGTGAGGAACCTAGAAATTACTGTTGTTTTATTGATAGGATCCTCATTCCACACTTCACCTTTAATCTTACTTATTATGCCCTTACTACCAAACTAAGCTTCAGTCAAACCATAAACTACCTGTGGTGATCTCACTGAGAAAGCTGCGACTGCAAGTAGCTGATAATTACTGTGGAAATCTGTTCTCTTTCATAGAAAAGACTTTCTGTTACCCTCAGTTTCTAGTAGGCTGGTGTACAGTGCCTCTTAAAACACACTCCGCTTCCAAGGTCAATAATAAGAAATTTACCACCACCTTGAGGAGAGATACACAGTACCTATCTGAGGATACTCTCTTCTCTCATAGGCAGCAAGTGAAAGAAAGGAGCTCAGTTTTGCACCGTCTAACCTTCCCTAGAAATGGCTCTGAAGCTTTGTGCTGAATCACTCGTTGCATCCACTGAAAAGCCTACTAGTGGAACAAGCTGCTTCATGGCCACGCTCTTGGGAGATATCTTGAGAAAGATAAGTTACTTCACTTCAACTTAAAACTTCCAGGATAGATGACAGCACATAAAGCAGGAAAAAAAATCATTAATATATGGCTGCTTATCCTTAAAAATGCCAATGGGTGATGCAAGCACAAATTTGCAGTGTAAGGTCACCTTAAAGGTATGAGGCTTTTACAGGATGAGATGTGTGATGTGATTAGCTGACATTTCAATTCCAACAGAGCACAAAGACATTGCCATCTTTGTAACCCAAAATGGAGGAAGTTCGCTCTCCAATATTATAACACTTGTTAAAGCATGCAAAGGGAATAAAACACCCCTGTTCATTGGCCTTACTACATGAGAAAAATCAGAACATTGAGGGGAGTATATATTTTTTTCATGACATCATCCGACTTCACTGCTGAGAGAGCCCACCAAACACCACGCTGAAGTAATGCACAAGACGCATCTTTGTCTTAGCTCAAACACAGCATCTTCAAGATAAAACTTGAAGCAACGTTGGTAACCTCTCTATCTTTCTATAAACCTTTTCTCTCTCAAGACCCTAGTGTGCCAAGAGCTATAAATTTAAGTACCCCACCCCATAAAAATAATTCAAATATATTTCTGTAGCTAAATTAAAATCCCCTCATACATATAAGCATAGACAAGGAGTTTTTATACCTCGAAGGAAAGGCTGTGCACCTTTAAGTACAGCGCAGAGGCTTTCCTCATCTGCCTCTCATCCCTGCTACTACTGTGACCTACAGAACAGTAATGCTAAGCAGCTCCCCTCCTCCATCTTTTCTATGTCTCAGACACTTCCTGTCTCCACTGGCATTTATTTTCAGCCCTCAAGATTCCTTTCTATATGTTCCAGGAACCCTCTAGCCATCCTCTGTCCAGATGGCAGACTTCACATGAAGGGAACAGGGTCTTGGAGAGTCTTTTCTTGGCCTCCTTCTCAGCAGCCTGCTGGAACTTAGAGGCAGGCTGAGTCTTGCACAGACAAGGCTCTGTTGCACTGCGAAAGCCCTTCAATCCCTCTCTCAAGTTTTCCTCAATGCCCTCTTTGTCTTCAAACAAATTTGTCTTAAACCTTTTAATGGCCTTTGCTTTCCAGGGGCATGCATTATACAATCTACTCCCTACAATGCTGCAGAAAGCCAATAAAAGGGCAAAGGAAAGGGGTCTGAAACACCACGATAATGGACAACCGGAGCCTTAATTTTTACTACATGCAAAGCAGATGCTGTTTTGACAAGCAGATGCAGAAGAAAGAGCTAGGCAATAAGTTTCTGTCCTGCTGATCCCTGTTCACCTGCAAGAGATTTTCTGAAATTTGACAAAAACACAATAATTTATGTACTCATATTCAACAAGGACCATCACCCTGTAATGAACTATTTTCAAACTAAGACCATCCTGGATAACCAATCCTTTTATCCCTTCACTGGAACAACAGAACCACACAGTTGTACTGCCACAGAGACGTCTGCAGTGAAGTACACCACCACCCATTCACATACAGGCATCAGAAAATGACTTCTATAGGTCTTACCCCAAAACATCTAAGTTTTGCCAAAAAGTATAAAAATGCAAACAATACTTCATGCCCAACTGAAACCGTACTGACCAACGGTTTCATAAGTTTTAGTAAGATTTATTTAGGATGCCTTTAACTCCATTCAAATCAAAGGCTATGACATCACCTGATTCATTATTTGTATTTATGAAATAATACTTTCAAGGTCCAAGAGAGTTTAAATGTGAAATAAATAAAGCTGGGTGCTACAGAGTAGAATATATTTAGGTATAAGCTATTCTAAAATCAACGGTATTAAGCAAAGACAGTTCCCCATTCAAAGAGTAAAGTAATCAGGAAGATCCTAACGTAGCTCTTGGCTAGAAAGATTCTCTTAATTTTGGAAATATCTGCAAGAGAAAGAACAAGTTGCAGAACTTCAGCAAAACCCAGCAGGGTAGGGGAGGAGGAGTTATGCAGAAGCTGCTGCAGCAACACAGAAAACTTCTCAGTACTAGGCAGAACCTTAAAAAAATCCAACATCCTAAAGGAACTGATCAGAAAAGTGAAGTAAGCGTCCAAACAATTAGCCAAAACAGGATCATGTCCTCTGCAGGTTAACAGAAAAATGTATCTCTGTGAGAAAAGCAAAAAAAAGACAATATAGCAGCAATATTATGTACTGCAGTGCCATTCTCAAACCTGTTTTTCTTCAGGCACTGACTATCTTTTAAAATAAAAGCGTTCAAAATGGTAAAACTGAAGAACAATAATTTGACTAAAGAAACTAACAATTTCCTTCCGTCCCTTTAGCACTTAGGCTTGTCATAACACAGCTTGTTAAAGACATTTTTTAGGTGAGAGGATTTCTTCAGTTTCATTTTGATTAGGAACCACAGAAAGAATATTTTTCCTTCAGAAAATACACCGCTCCTCTGTGGTACAGTTTGAAAATCAAATGCTATGAATACCCTCTATTAGATACCCTGGCAAGATTTTTTTTTTTAAATCAGGTGTTCCATATTTTTATGTTCCATAAAATTTGTTCATTCTTAGAAAACAATCCTTTTTATTCATTTCTCTCTGATGGGCTATTAAAGATGCACATTACATTACAGATAGTTCAAACGCTGTTCATGCACTGTTTCAGATAACTCCTTTTATTTAAGGGGTGTGATCTATTTGGTCACTAGGGCAATACACTAACTACATGGTCATAACCATAGCTCCTCCCAGGAATATTTGGGATTGTCTAATTGAGGAGATTTATCTGCTGTTATGAAATGTCTACTGTACGATTTACAGTCATTTAGCATATAATAACTGTAGCTGATGAACTGGTTTTAAGTTCCTGTTTTGTCTCCTCCTTTCTTTAGTTTCTCAACTGTTTAAAAGGTATAGCCTCATCAGAAATGATTTTCCAGTTTACATTCAATTCACAACCAATATAAGCCCATCCACGACCAACAGCTGGCTAGCCGCTATCGAACGTCACCTAATTCCATGAACTGAAGAAGCAATCCAAATGTTGTTATTTAAAACAGAAATCAGGTATAGACTACCTATAAATCTCAGTTAATACAGGCTAGCTAATAGAAAATTAAGACCATTAGCTACAGAGTAAATACAACACAAGCAGACACAGTAAACCAACCCATTGAGATATGAGGTATTCATCCCTTTACTCCTGGAAGGACTGACTCTCTTAACTTAAATCAATGGTTTACTAACCAGACACTTAGATGAATGCTAGACACTTGTGAGTATGGTTCACAGACAGTAAACAGACAGAAATCCAGCATGTACGGTGGAAGCCATCTGATAATGGTATACAGATGGCACCAAAATTACACAGAGAAGGCCAAGGGAGTAAAATTACTGAGGGAAAGTGCGAAAAAAAGACAATGAATGTAGTAATACCTGATGAGACATTTTATCATGTATCAGGATACTTTAACAGAGAAAGAGCAAATACAAATGAACACATATTATGACTGATGGAGATGGTGACTGCTTTACCTGTTAAATATTATGCAGGGTAGCCTTTAAGGCAGGAAAGGAAGTGCACATGCTGAGTCAAGCAATTACAACTACAGTAGAATAGACTTAGGGCTATAAGTGAATATAGCCAAATAATTTTGCACTACTTTTGGCATGGTAGTTGAAGAGACAAGATTTTATTGCATAGGGAGTTAAGCATTACTTCCAGATACCTGTATTGATTCTGGCTTAAAGCTAAGGTTAGCCTCACAGCAGGTGTCCTTGCTCAGTCTATAAGGAATATTCTCCTTGCATCACAGGAAAGAGTTATCTTTGAATTCAATACACACAACTCTAATACCAGCTGTGTCATACACAGCACAGAATCAGAGTACACTGAGAGCAGGAATAAGAGAATAAAGCTTATATTGTTAGTCTCTCAGCTTTATGAACATCTAGGTCCAATAGCAACATGAAAAATAATGCAAAATAAGCATACAGAAGATGAGACAGTAATCCTATAGATCTGAGAACTTGAAAGTTTCCAGTCATGACATCTTCCACCATTATTTTAAAAACTCATTCTATCACCCTTCTCTCTTTGTAATTTGCAGTGGGATTTTCACACTGATGTGAAGCTAAATAAATGACTAAGCTGTATTACCTTCACATTCTATTCTGAAAATGGGACTTGCAGAGAAAAGAGGCAATAAAGGAACTCAGCTAAATAATAACTGCCTTACCCATTCTCTAAGGCTAGTTAGGCTACACTTAGCCCCTTTCCATGTGTATTCCTTGGAAGCATCTGTTTCAGGATTGCTATTTTGATATCTTCATACCAAAGTTTGTTTAAATAAAGCAATTATGATCTCTTGGCTAATAAGTGCTAAGAAAATCTCTGCTCCGAGACAATACTACCCACAGAAGAATGCCTCTGAACTGTCTGCTCATGGCATTTTTGTCACTTATTAACCAGGAATAATATAGAAAATAAATATTCATTTCTAGTTAGTTTATCCTTAGTATCCTTGCCTTCATTATCCCCACTCATCGTTAAACTCCCTGCCAAAATCACCCAAAGTTTCTGTAAATATAAGCGAGAAACGGGTAATTCTTTATGCAACACTCCATAGTCGGTCACTGCAGCTGGGAGTTGACTACTACAGAACCACTCACTATCACAAAACTTTAGGATTATGCAAAAGTTCGTATCTAAAATTTCCTTAAGTAACTGATACTGCTACTGCTTTCAGAAAAGAAAGGGATTTTTTGCTAGTGCTGGAAAACAAAAGGGGTGGAGTACTACTACTCAAAGGGGAAGTCCTTGGAAACTGGACATCCACGCTGGCAGAAGGTGTGGGAAGGAAGAGCTAGAATTCTTGCCCATACACAACCACACATCCCATAAAAGCTGGGCAAAAAAAGCCACGATTTCAAGTTCACTCCACCCACCCAGGTTCATATTACTTCATTTTTTGCTAGTTAAATTTCTATTTCGAGGTTGTGGTTTAGAGATCTAATCTAACATATTACAGGGCAGGGCTCTTCATAAAACTGTCTAAATGGCCTACTACATCTTCCATACCAACAGATATTTCTGCTCATCTGGCAGCGAACTAATACTTGAACATCTGGCATGACAATAGTAAATTAAAAAATGTTGGTGAAACCAAAATAAAAAAAAAATGTTTTATATAGTTCTAAATAAACTAAGATAGTGATGGCATCTGAGGGAAACTGAAGGTTAAAGTAGAATTCTTAATTTGGTTCTGCAATAGAGCCATCAGAAACAAAAGCATTAGAAACTGGTTCATGCACTGGCCTACATGAAGCCTAGAAATCAGCAGTAGTCAAGTCTGTCCAGACAGCCTTTCAATCCATCGTAATTAGACATACAGAACCCTTGTTTATGACTGCATTTGCCATATGCTATTTCCTGTGCTTAAAACTGGAGAGATGGAAGGACCATTAGAGAGCAGGGTAGCAAAATTAGAAAGGGAAGGAGCAATTTCTGATTAACAGATTCTGTTCGAGTCCAACCTGGTAAGCTAGTGAGAATCCCGAATCACAAAATGCTAATATTTGTTATCATGATAAAAAGTTAGCTTGAGGTAGAAAAGCTGGACAGGACAGACACTCAAGACTTTGGTTACTTCCTCCCTCCTGCAACGCTACCCTCTGTCCAATGCTTCTTCCCCCTCTCCAGCTAAGCTCTTTTCCAGTTTCTGTCTGCATAGCACAGGTTCATGTCCATACATGTCTGTGCTAGCTAGTTAAAAAATAAAATTGTCTTACCAACAGCAGCACAATGAGCAGATGATGAATTCCATTCCAACAAAATTAACAGCAGGGGATTTCCAACAAATCGGCAATAAGAGTAAAACACAGTTAGGATACTAAAAGAAACGTGGGAGCAAGGAGCCTGTGGCTCCCTAAAAACTGATTACTGAAGCAGGGCCTGAAATACTGGTAACACTTTTCTGGAGTTCAGCAAAATACAACTTCTAGCAGGTAAGGGGGAACATAGAAAAACGTTCCCTTCTAGAGAAAGATTTTACATATGTGATTCTTGAAAGGGTAGCTGCCCAAAAGAGAGGAAAGCGCTGTCTGCCTTTCTATTTTCTGTCAGAGTAGCTGTTATCATAAAGTTTCCTCCTCTTCTTTCAGGGTAAGTCTGTTCAAAAAAAAAAAAAAACCACCACTCTGTTCACATTAAATGAAGATTTAGCATGCATGCACCTTACTAATACTTCTTTCCATCTAGTTCTGTCTGCCTTTCAGATCAGTTTGGAAATAAAGAAATAGCAATTCTAAAAGAATAAATAAATAATGAGAAATATTTTTTCCAGTCCTTCCTTTCCTCTTCCATAATATTAATTCCAGTGACTCAGTACACATTAAGAAGTCCAAAATATCTGTTGAATCCGTTCTTTTTTCTAAAACTCATCTACTGTCTTGAAAAGCATTAAAATGGTCACTTTATACCTGTTTTAAGAGATATCAGAAATTCCATTCATCTTTCTGTTTCTTTGTCAACAAGGAGAAATTCCTAAATGTTTTGTAGCTCCACCTTGTGGAAGATGCCTATAACATAAAAATAGGCTCTAGAGCAAAAAGGACTTCAAATGGAGCTTACATTTAATAAGATATTTGACATTTACATGTTCTCATCAGTCCTGAATGTACTCTACCTCCAGCAAAAAACAAGCAGCAGGGGATTACCAATAAAATGAAAAGCTGGTTTTATTGTGGCAATAGAACAGTCCTACTGTATTGGCCCGCAAGATAGCAAAGGCAGCAATCCAGAACAGGTCTGCTTTCACTGTGCTAGCTAGCTCCTGGCTCAGGACTCATTCTGTTTGCAAGCAGGAAACCATGGAATCGCAGATAGATGCTCTGCAGCTATGAGGGGTAGACAATCAAAGAATACAGTAACACTACCATTATAAATAGATAAATGACAAAACTTAATCTTTTGTGATAGCAGATTGACGTTAATTTTACACAGTATTCCGAAAGCTATTCACAATCCTTCTCCAGTCACCTATCACAAACATACTCCAAGTATAATGTCCACATTCAGCCGTTCCTCAAAGCTTGTATTTAGAACAGCATACCACAACCATATGTTGGCTATAACCTATTTCTTGGAGTTTAAAAGAAAACTAAACTAGTACTGCCCTCTAGTGAAGAACACCCTGCACATGAAAAACGTAGTTAACTTTTATACTCATTCTAGTTTTCTGCTTCACCTCTGTGCCTTGCTTTTTCTCCTTCTGTGTAATTTTTTATATTATTTAGGGTTCAATTTTGTCATGCTTTTTCCTTCTGTTTCTTCCCCACAAGGGCCACAAAGTCTACAAATTGAAGGTTTACAAGTTTACATACTGTAATACCACATCAGCATATAGGTTCCAATCAGAGATTGGAGTCTTGCTGCACTAAAGCACTGCATACACACTGTCTTTTTTAAATAGACAGTGTAAGAGCAGAGGCATAAATGCAAACAACCAAAGAGAACACAAACTAACACAGGTGTTCAAAAATGAACCCAGAAAAATGAATTAAAAATTTCCAGTGTCATGAGATATTTTGCATAGTAAAACCAAGATACTTAAAGGACATATATCCATTATTAATTCAATACCTTAAATTAATAAATATGCTATAATTAATAATTGATTACTAACAGCAATTACATTACTTTACCTGACTTAAGGAACCTTACAATGTCAATCTTTGCACTTTCAATCAGTTGCTTCTGATTAGGATTTAGATGTTCCTATCATCATGAAACTCTGAATAACTTAAGGATTGAATAACTGCATAAAAATCTAGAAGTGCAGCATTCTAACATCATAAAATTAATTTGGTAGAACCATACACTTCCTTGGAGCGCCGAGGAGCATAAAGCTTGCATTGGTTGAATGCAAGGTCTCCGAATCTGTAGGAAAGATGTAAGCATACCACTCAAAATACAGGAAAGTACGTAACTTCCTAAGCATGTTAGTTTTCTGATGCCCTGAAGCCTGGAAAGCCTGTATCTCAGCCCAAAATACCCAATTGGCAGCAGCCACCAGAAAAATTTCAAACTCAGTGTGAGAACATTCTGTGCACTTCAGCAAGTTTCCATAGCTGCAGGCTGATTCCGTTCCCTAGAAATCATCCCAAACCCCCCAACCTCATTGTAGTACACAGATCTATTCAGAAGCACTGGCATCAACTGGCTGCAGAGGGAGCCCTTTGCCCACTCTCCCAGCTCGGTTATCAGTGAGGTCAGCCTGTCAGAAAAAGTTGAAAACGTCACGTTAAATGAACCGAGTAATTAGGAACCCAGTGCTCAGTTTCACTTTTCAGCAATGATCATTTCAGAAAAAATGGAAGTGTAATTCAGGGCGAAGAGAGCTTGATCCTTTGCTGCATCATACCCTCAGTACCTCTTTCTCATAGCGGATGTTAAACAAACTCTGTGCATTAAAATAACAGTTTGGTTTAAATCACACTGAATATTTTACTGTTCTAGTTCCCTCAACTATATTAGCTCCAATTCTGAAGGATCTTTCGCTTTACACAATACTTCTGTGGGAAGGACAGACTTTCTCTTGTAAACAAAAGTAACTGAACACATCTTCAGATGTTAAAGGTAGATTCTGGTTGCCTCTTCTGACACCCGTAGGGAAGTGTCTGGCTTGCGTGACGCACAAACAAAGAGACCTCTTAGTGCAAAAAAGGCCAACTTTTAACTGCAAGAAAGAAAGATGTTTGCAGCCTCTCTGAACTCCTCTGTACTTCTCACTTGTGATGGTGATTTTGCACAAAAAAGAGCCCAGATACTACAGTAGCACAAAATAACATTAAATACATGAATATATTAAATAAACAGAATGAATTAGATATACCACATTACATAACCCGAAGCAATTCTCATCTTCTCATATAGTAGCCTTTAAAATGAAATTATCAAGTTAAAAAAAAAAAAAAAGTCTCTTTCTCAAGCAGCCTTTATTCCAAAATGTAAAAGCTTATGTTAGCTTTTATAGTTCAGGGAATAGGAACAGGATCATAATCATTAGTAGCAGAAAAACTGTGTATGGATGGGAAGGCCAAAAATCCATTAGTATACAAACACTGGCAAAGTGAAGACCTTAAAAAAATGGCATGCCAAAGTAAAGGTATCTACCATCATGAGTGCATGACACTTTCTTGTTTAAATTAAGTTTTGATAATTCCTCTTCATGAAGTTCAAGCTTCAGCCTAAAGATGACATGTAATACATGAAAGTTTCAAAGTCACATATTCTTACTTTGACTCTCATATGAACCTAATAAAAGGGCTTACTCATCTTTTTATGGATAAAACTCCTTTTGCCCAGAATCTTATCCAGCCATGCTTGTATGCAAATATCAGAAAGTGGTTGTTTGGATTAGTTTACCTGCAGCATAAATCACTGCATTCAAGAGTAGACAGAACACATTTCATATATTAAAAGGTATGCTTCATTACATTGGCATTGAAGGAATATGCTGAATCTCAAAAAAAAAAAAAAAAAGGAGCAGCCTTTGTACATTTGTTTTTAAGAGGAAAGAACATATATACAGTACTCCTAAAAAGAGATGCAGACAAATCCTCCTGTGATAGTAGGTTGCAACAACTAACCTTACCAAATGATAAGTCAGTGTTGTTGAGATGAAGCTGAATAAAGAATATTTCTAGCATTTTCTTTCTCTAGAAATCAAAAATGTCTCAGCTAGATTATCTGTCTAAAAGCCCAGAGTGCTGCCACATGCTTTGTCACTGCAGTAATATCTTTCTGCTTGGCAGCCTCACCATGCTTTATCACCCCTTTTACTTCAGCTGCCATATGCTTCGTTTCTTTGGCTGGGAGATATTATGTCTACTGAACCACTTAGCACACGTAAGAAGCGTCCATCGCATAAAAGGGCCAGCAGGAACTGATGTATAACTTTTTAAATAAGCAGCTCAACTTTCAATCAGATTTATCATCCTAAGGAATAAAACTTATTAAATTCCACCAAATATTTCTCAAGGAGCCACAGGAGAGAGTTGTCTGTCAACCAAAGCAGATCTTGAATCCTCTTCCTCCATATCCACTCAATCATGAACAGTTAAAACAGCAAAACTTCCTAAAAAGAAGGTTAGACTCAGCCTGCTGGGCTATACAGACAACCACATGCAAATGATCTTATTACAAGAAGAGTGTCCCAGGCAGATTATTCACTCAGAGTACGGGAACTGGGCAGAATGCTAGAAACCACATGAAATTCATGCCTGTTTTACCTCACAATAACAAAGAAACAAATGTATTCATCTCCAACTTTCATACAAATTACAACCCATAATGATTAAGGGCACAGAACAAAATGCATCAATTCGCCATAACGATGCAACTTGACAGCAATACACACTGTGACCTTTAATCCACGTAGGCATCTCCTCCATGTTTAAAAGGAAGTCAGGTTAGCAAAGTGCAGACTGCAATGACAGATTACACGAGCCTCCCTGACAAGTCTTTCTGTATGCTTTCCTGCATCCTTTTGATAACATTTAGTAACCAAAGACATCAAATAATACTATTACCAGTACTCTGATACTCCTTGACTGAGATTTCAGGCATAGTGCAGTAATGCTTATTGTTATCTACAGCTGTCAACCATAAAAAAGCAGGAAGATGTGAACCTAATAGCTTTCCGGCAGAGGTGGTTAAGCAGTAAAAAATCAAAACAAAAAAATCCACAAATCTTTGCTGATAATACTGTGACGATGTTTGACCACTACACTTTAAAATATCTAACCAGCATAAGGTTCCTAATGAAAATTATCTGGTGAAAATACTGAATAGCAATTTCAGTCACTTTCTTGACAAGTAATACTGGTGCGATAGATAGAAATTACAATAAAAGAGATGGAAAGTAATTTAGAGTTCACTATGGATATATAAATATACGGAAAGGAAACATTCCTCTCCCTAATTAGCATAACTCACTCTATCTGATCTTAGAGGTCTCTTTTCTTTCCTGAAGCCTGAGAAGACTGATATATTGCAGAAAGTTGTCCTCACCCAATGCTAGAAATTGTAACGTATGCAGTTGAACTGGCAGACTAGTCCCTGTTTGGAACTTCTGCACCTACACAGGTAGAATAACTAAAACCTGAAAGCCAGCCAAGGAGGAACCGCTAGCAAACTTAGTTGCCCTGCCTGATACAGTCCGTGGGGAATGGTGAACTCTTGAGCGAGCCTCTTAAAGAAAAGGAAATCTGTGTTTTGGTTCTCTGGGTAAAACTTTTGAGAAAGACACCAACAGGGGGAAAATAGTAAATATATGTAGTTCTACAATAAATATAACAAATGTCTGGCTTTCGATGCACCTTGAAAATGTAAGCATTCTTCTGGAGGTACATTTGTACTAATTATCTCCTGCATGATCTACAGGATTGTCCATGGGAAAGCAGTTGGACTCTGGAAATTTAACTACCCCGTGCTGCTTTTCATCTTAACATTGCATAATGGACTAGCAATCTTAGTTTGGCTGTCATCCTTGTCCTTAGTCTTCACTTTAAAAAGTTTATTTTTATAATAACCTAAAACATCAGATCATTATCTCACTATAAAATCTTTTGTGTCTAGCTAACTGGCAACGTCAGCATCATACCCTTAATGGAGAATGACCTCATCCAGTTTATTCTGCATTGAAAACAAAGGGCCCCTTCTCAATTATCTTGGAATATGTAATATTAAACATACTGCAGTTATCTGAGGTAAACACACACCCTTTGGGTTGTTGGGGAGACAGCAACCCCTACTGTTCTAGTTCGCCCAGTTTAATGCAGGATGTCCACACCTACAATAGAACGCAACGGATATCAATTTTCAAACGGTAGCATTTTCTCTGAAAATTACCCAGAAGCAACAAGCCATTTTCACCTATGGCTCCCCCTGCTTTTTTTTTTCCCCTAACATGACTACAGTATATTTGATTCTATAAATTATTTCATTTTAGTGATCATTATGAACACTCAAAAAATCAATGTCAGATGGTAAGGCTTTACTAATTAAATCTAGCATGCTTTACTGTTTCTGAAAAGCTCTCTCACTGACCAGCTGACCAGTACAGTAATATCTTTCATCCACTGACGTAAAAAAAGCACTTTCCAAAAATTACAAACATTTCGCCCGTTCTGTAAATGGAGTAAATAAAAGCACAGAGTTCAAAAGCAGAAGTGAAATGCTCTTCATTTCACCTTACACCTTAAATAAATGTATCTCATACTGGCCTCAAAATCACCCTTCAACCCCTTCAACCCTATAAGGAAGTTAGTCACGGTCCCAGAATTCTTTTTTTAAAAAGTCATACAGACATATTTACCAGTTCAAAAATAAACTAATAACACTGTAAGTTGGGTAAATTGGAACGCATACATTCAATGAAGCCACTTTTAAAATCTTGCAGAATAAAATATTGAACAGATAAATACGATTAACATTTTAGTAGTCATCACCAAAAGACAATGAAATATATTTACAAACATTTCGCCAATTCAATTTATAAACGCATAGTGCAGGAGTCAAATACAATCATTATTCAGACAGTCTGATCTAGCACAGCAGTAAGTACAACCCAAAATTTGGAAACCAGATTCATGAAAGTAGTTTGGGTATTTCACAAAGGAGCGTAAATAACTCCATCTTCTCTCTGGTACATCATACACATCCTGTGCTCTTCCCCAGCTAAAATGAATCCTTTCCCATTTAATATTTATCATTTTAATGTCTAGAGAACTGTAAAGGGGATCAGATCACCATTATGCTAAATGTTCCCCATTACCATCTTATTTCTCCTACCTTACACAGACCTTTTAGTCACATTGAAAGTACTTAGTTTACACTGGAACCTTTCCCAAAAAGGTGAATAATATTTTAAAGATATAGTGCAGCAATAATACATACTATGGGAGAGTAAAGTACTTAAGGAAGAAAAAAAGAGACAAGTAGCATACCCATTGTAACTGTTGTTCTGACTTCCAGGTTAATAAAAAATTAACTATGATCCATATAGCACAAAGGAATATTAGTTCACATCTCAAGAGACTTATCCCTTGTCTAAAGCCACTTTTATCAATTGTGCAAACAGCTGCAATTTAGAGAGCCCCTACACAGAGCCACAAAAACTAATGCAGGAAGTCCTCCACTTCCTCTCATTCTCAGTACACTTCCAGAATTATACTGGCAATAGAAGCTGTAACATTCTTCATGTAAACACGTATCTTCTTGATTTGCTTGAGGCTGCATGAAGTTCCTTTGGAAATATGTCACCAAGTTTCACATTTGTGACTTCTAAAACGAAAACTGACACTGACTCACAATGAGACCCTAAGCATACCACTTTCCATCTCCGTACCTATGCCTGGGAAATAGAATATTCACCTCCCAAGGTCGTTATGAGGAATACCTTTTATAACTTGCTAAGCTTAAGAAGCTATACAGCTCTACACAGCTGTCAGGTTAGGGCAGCAGCTTAAAGAAAGGGCAGCAACGAAGCAAAAGGTGAGAGAACAGTTTCCGTTTGGTAAAAGCCTCAGGTCCCTCACGGAAATCTCACGCTCTAATGAGATGCAGCACCTTATACGTCAGATAGCACCCTTGCATGACAAGCAGAAATGTGGCATTAAATTAAAAAATTCAAGCACAACTCACCTACAAGTCAGAAAGAGATGAACTAATATTTCAAATACAGAATATTAGCAGTGGTTTTCCTCTTAAAGAAAATCCTCTGCCTGAAATCATCTGCCTCTCTGACAGAAACCTCCTCCTTAGATACCAGATTCAAAGAAATCCCTTCTCAGAGACTGCAAAAAACGTTTGTGAAGATGTAGTCCACAGCAGAGGGAAATTATCCTTAAAAACCCTCAATCATCTTAAATCATGTATTATCTAACAAACTAATGCATCACATCTTTAAAGGTCGACAATGAAGATGCCGTTTTAATGAAAATCAGGGTACTGAGGACAAAAGTTTTCTGAAGATGTCTAAATACAAGTGACTTCTTCCAAATTCCAATTTAAAATACGGTATTTGCTGTTACACTCTTTTTGTCAGAAAGGCATGTCCCAGACCACTATGGAAAAATTATAAGTGAAAAATGTGTTCATAGTTATGACGCTAGCAGTAAAGTGACAATAGAAAACTCAAAGTCTGAGCAACAATTCAGATCGAAATCTAAGCTAATCCCACAGGACCTGGGAGTGTCACATTTCCTTCCCTCTGCCTCAGGCCTGGAGATATTCTAGGCAAAAAAACCCAGCCAAGATGGTAAAGTATGCTTCTTCGACAAACCTGCTGCATCACTGGCTTTTTCAGAGGCTCCCTTGAAAAGATGGCGCAAAGAGGAGGAGATTTATCTACACTGAAAAATGAACTACTCCAAGAACTGTTTAAAGCTTTCAACTGTAAATGCTGCCAGAACTCATTCAGCTTATTGTAATGCCAGATGTATCTTAAATTCCTGGTAGTGTTTCACAAATAACTTAGAAACAGCTTACAACGGTACCTCTATTGAGAACTCTTGCTTATTTCTTTAATGTATAAATAACCCAAGCTGAACCAAAATCTTTAAGTTTCAAAATAGCATCCTCGCTATCAGTTATTCCTTGGGCTATAACAGCATAGTTATTTCTTATTACCCAGCTAACCACAAAATACAAGCATCTTCAACAGCGTGGCTTAGAAAAAGCCAGATTCACTATTTTAGGGAAAAGATTCAATTTGTACAAGACTAGTTTTCCAGAAAACCACATAAAGACATCTGTACAGCACAGAAATTTCAGCTTACTACTTCAAATAGTCTGCTATTCCACCTCGCTGGAATCAAAGAGTGCTTGGATCCTTCGTTACTGTGGAGAATACTTGCTTCTGCACATCAGACTGCTACCTTAGCAAAAATTTGCCTGTTAGACTGAAGAGTACAAAATGTACACAGAATAGCCACTTATAAAACATACTTTTGTTTTGCTTTGCAAGATTCTTTACAGCAACAGAAAACTAAGCTTACCTGCTAAGTGCTGCTCCCTCTTCAGGCCTACAACAGTTCTGCTACAGAGATGAATGAATGTTGGTTATGAGCCCTCATTTAGGTCTTCTGCTAGCATTCACTGCAGATTTTGCTTTAAGTGTTCATTACTCCCCTATTAAATCAAAACAGCAAACAAGTGTTCTTCCCCCTCTGGAAGCACTGTTTGTAATAAAATAAACTTCGCGCCTTATTTTGTCCTCCCCTATTTAAATAGATCGGAAATATCTTCTTGACACTATCCCAAGTATTGGGATGTGAAGGGCCGACGTTGCTGTTTAAAAAACAATTTTAACTCAATTCAGTCAGTCAGAAGTAGGCTTATCAAAATATTTCTGAAAAGCACAGATGCTAGAGAGAGAGCACTGAATACCTATGTCTGACCATGCTCATTAAATAGGTATATAGTGGACAGGTGCAGAACAACTTTGTCACAGAAGCACAGGGCCAGTTCCAGTGTAGTTGACATGGTAAGGTTTAGTTCTCTCTCCAGAACAGTTTTGTCCTTCTTTTCTCAAGACCTACCATTAACTGATGGGTGGAATGGATCCGTAAGATACAATAGAGATGGAACATCAAGTTATTTCAGAGCAAACGAACAGCAACTTGAATGTTGATATAAACAAATTGGCGGTAGGGAATAATTTTTTCTTCTGCGTGTTTTGAAACATACCTTGCAGACATAAACAAGTCCTGCGTACTGAACAAATATAAAAGGGACACGTGTAAATACAAAATGTCTTCAGATGTCAAATATTATTGGCTACCAGGTACTGTTTCTGAACCAGTCTGAGTCCAGTTTTGAGCCTGGAAAAAGGCAAATTAGTTTCGCAGTCCTCTGATTTGCATGTCTGTGCATCCATATCAAGTCAGAGCGTGTTCTTACTGACTGCTTCTTGGTACTAGTAAAACGAACGTCACGACCATGTTAGGATGAAAGGAAAGGGCAGGAGGGAGGGAGGGCAGGAGGGAGGGAGGGAGGGAGGGAGGGAAAGCTGTCCCTCAGCAATCTAGTAACCGTGATTCAAAGAAACCAACACCCACAAAGTTTCAAATCAACAGGTAAGAGCAAATTTCATCCAGATAACTATATCCACATTGACTCATTCAAACTGAACTGCAACCAACACAGCCCAGTCTTAAATTCCCTAACTAGATATTTACCATGCCCACCAGTGTTCAAGCCCTCTTATCAGCTTGGTAAGATGCAGACTAAATATCTCAAGGACATAACCATACCCAAGTCTTGTATAAGTATTTTATCAGCAGATCGCAGAGCGCTCTACATGGGAGTAATTTTAGAGATGGGAAATAAAAGACAAAAAGAACTGGAAAGAAATGCCTAAAGTCATCCAGCATGCCATGAGTCAAATTCAAAATAAAACCCAAATCTCAGATTCCTGCACCTTACAGCCACTGCAAGAAAATCCCGAAATGCAGTTTGCCACATCAAAAAGAGTTCAGCTTCTAAACAGAATATTTTATTCCATGTTCACCAATATACCTTAGCAAATTCTCCTAGCAAATACTTGTAACCATATGGACTAAATATACAGAGTACAATTCTTTTCCTCCCCCTCTCTTGAAAGGTAGGAAAATGTACTCGCAAAGAGCAGGTTTAAAAGTATTTTATCAGCCTCTTCAGCAATTATTTCAAGGATTTGGCGACAGTAGAGATTTAGCTAGCTTTTCACATTTATTCCTCTTTGTCTCTTTGTTAGGTCTAAGGTACAGGATAACATAATGGAACAAAAACTGTATTTTCTGCTATCTAAGCAGTACCTGCTTTGTGCCCGATTCAGGCTCTAAGGCTACGAATTCAACAACTTCCAGGAACACTATAAGTTTTTCTTTTTTT
Organism: Struthio camelus; assembly: GCF_040807025.1. Taxonomy (NCBI): domain Eukaryota; kingdom Metazoa; phylum Chordata; class Aves; order Struthioniformes; family Struthionidae; genus Struthio; species Struthio camelus. The sequence goes on from NC_090946.1 coordinate 17,833,329, forward strand.
TTTAAACACTGCATAACTTTTTTTTTTTTTTAAACATTGAGCTACTAAATATTCTACAAAATACTTCATTACTGTTTCTTCTTCAGTATTTTCCCCAATGGATATTGGAGCTTTGCTGGAGTCCTGTCTGAATACATTTTGTACTCTACAGATCACCAGTTATCTGAAATCAGAGAGTACTATGGCACAAACAGCTTCTCCAGCTTCCCTCCACAGTGCCTTGGCCCTGAAGCATTACAATATCTATTGGTAGCAGGATAATAATTGGGGATGGCAGATGGTAAGAAACATATGAAGATTCAAGACAGATCAAGGAACACTTAGGTAGTGAAGAGTTAAAGTTTGACTTCAATTATCAAAATATAGGGAATTTGAAAGGAAGTGATTGAAATTTGACTGCACGTGGGTTTAAAAATGGTAATTCAATAATATTGCCTGCTAAACAGAATGCAAAAACTGAAAGCTACCTTTTTGGAAGTCACTGAAATAATCAGGTACAGGTTAATCCATTCAACACAGGAAGTAAAAGATCGCTCCTTTCATTAACGTATGAGTCTGGTCCAAAGCCCACTGAAGGCAAAGAAATTAGAAACTGTGAAAAAAGCTATCCTTCTCTTATGATAATATTGCTTCACGTCTTACCTGCTCATTTCTTTATCTGACTATCCAGAAGCTTTGGAAATGCCTTTGGAGATTATATATGTTTTGAATATAAACTATTGCTCCATGTTTCTTCTTCAGGCATCCAAGAGCAAGTTAAGAGCGGGAACTTGCACTTAACAACTACGAAAAGCCAAACCTAAAGCTCTCAGATTTGAGGTTGTTATTTACTTTATACATTTTTATAACAAAACTTTGATGAAAGCTTTGCTCTGAAAAACTTACTCTTTCATTCGTTCACAAATACAAATTATTTCCTGAACACAGATCCTTACTTTGTCAAGGAAATGAACTGGTAGACTTTATTATTGCAAGACATTATTGAAAAGTAAGGCATATTTTGGAGCAACCTGTTCCCTCAAATACACGTACGCGCCTGTGCACAAACACCTTCCAGCCCTTAACTGAATGGAATGTCATACACCCTCATACACGTTCTGCTTTTTGAGTAAAGGCTGCAGCCTAGCAGACTGATGCTGCAGTACTATCACGCAAGCCTCGTTCGTTATGGACTATCACATATAGGTAAGCAACACAGAATGGAGCGAAAGAAAGGAGAGGAGCAGTCATATCTACCAGATTTAAAAAAAAAAAAAAAACCACTGTTGTAAACAGAGCTTAAAAGAGGAAGGTCTAAGTAGGAAATAGATATATGTGTTGTTACATTTGTTTTTATTGATAGTATTTTTTTTTTTTTCAATCCTTAAAAGCAAGGTTTGGAGGTCTGTCTATGCTGGAAAATACCAGCTAACGCTTGCTAAACTGTCGCAATAAAAGTTGAAAAATTTCTGCTCCTTAGGGATATGCTTGAAGTGATCACTCAACTACACTCTTGCACTGCTGGTGTTCCCCGGCCTGCTGGATGAGGCTTGCACTGGCAACAGCAGCTCCATCTGCTCAGTGGGTGCTGCCACAGTTTGAAGCTATCAACTACTGTGTCCATAGCTATCAGGTCCTTCCCAAAGGAACGCATTCAAAATCTTAACGTGAACTGCTGGTTTCAGAGCTCTGTTTCTTTGCTTGTTCACTTTCAGTGTGAAAATAATGCAGCTATAACTGCCATGCACTCATCTGCACCCCAAAACGCACCAGTACGATACAAAGATTTCCAACAGGTTCATGCTGTGATACTCAAGCTTGGATCAAACTCAGGCCAACGAAAGACACATGCATACACACACCCCAAAGTTTCAGGCTATTTTCATCACAAGGAAATACCTCCTGGCTTATGTTTAGATTCTTTCACAGTTGCAATCTTGCAAGCCAAAGACTCTCTTAGAGAGTTTATCCTATCCCTTTGCATTCTTAAATCAGGGGCATGCATATAGAAGGTATGGGCATGCTGCGTACATCTGAAATTACTTTATGGGGCCTTCTATGATTGTCTAGGTAGCACTGGCCTTAAACTGCCATTGGCCTCTAAAAAGACAACCTGATTTGTGCTCTGTTATTCTAAATATGGATTTGTATAGCATTTTTGAAATATTTTACAGGAGACAGATGGACTTAATTTTCTAAATAACACTGCCTTATGCGTCATTAAGCATTTAGCGGAACCCCTACCCCAGCTTTATGCTTCCATCAGTTGTGATGGGGGAGCATTCAACAAATTCTAATTGAACAACAGGAAGCGTTAAACTACCAGTCCCCCTTTCACAGTATAAACACTGCGCTGGAGAATTAGGTTAAGTCATTTCTCACGTTCTTCCTAAAATTATTTCATTCTACAAACATTAGCTGCTCCTTCTCCAGATCTGAAAACAATATGTGACACTAACCATAGATTTTACCTACTAAACAGCTACAAAGCATCATTATCATATCCTTCAATTAAGGACAGGGCGTTCTGTTTCCTTAATGGTGTCAGATTTTGTCTAAATAACTACAAAGAATCATTGTATCCTTCAATATATTCTTTGCTTTGCTTCCTTAACGGTGACTGACTAAACAATGTGAAAGCTACAGGAAAAGAGAACCATTCCTCTCTCATGCTACCTGCAGATTTGATCAGCGATGAGAAGCTGCTATTGTAGCCAGCGGTACAGACAACAACAGATTAGATTAGCGCAGGTGAGTACCTGGTCTTGCAACATTCAGCGCATTTATCCTGCAGTCAATTTAAATACATATAATATTCAGATCCAGGTCAGAGTTTTGCACTGCAAGTTTCTGAAAGAGTGCTACAAGGTGTATTTACTTTTATTTTATCAGGAGTTAGTACTGATTGTCACTTTTCTAGATATAAATCAGTCTGGTAGTACAACTAGATGTCCCAAATGCTCCTGAGGAACAGCACTGGTATTTGCTGCTTTGAAGCATCACTTCACCATTCTTGAAGGCAGAAGGCCAATATTTTGCTGAGACACAGAACAGGTGACTACATAAAGAGTAGTCTCTTCAAGTGATTCCTGGGGTCTGTTCATATGGTCATATTGGGACTTTCTTAGCAACATGGCATCTCCAAAAGGAAAGGTTTTATCATTAAGATGAAGAACCCACCAACATTTGTCTGATGGAAGAATTCAAATTCTCCTGAGCAAACATAAGATCCAATAGTCAGGACACCAAAACTGTGATGTAATTTTTGGAAACAGAAAAACAGTTTTAACTGATGATGCACTTTTTTTTCCCCCTTTTTTGTTTAAGTTATAGCTTTGGTTCCAATTAAATCACAAGCGGCACAGCTGAGAGCATGGTATTTTCTGCTTTGCTCAGGGTGGCCTGATTCCAGGCCATCTGCACGGAACGCGCAGCAGGACAGTCCACCCTTCCGCCAGCATGGCCCCACCGTGCCAGCCACCCCATGCAACCAGCAAAGGGGACAGGGAGGGAGCTTCTTTTGTTTTCCTTATTTGTTTATTTGCTTTACTTTGGCAGCAGGCAAAGGGCTCATCTCTTGCCAAGTTCATTACCATTGTAAAATGTTCCCAATTACACTGAGTAGGAAGCCTTACAGTGCAGAGGAGGGAAAAAACTCTGTAAAGGTTACAATTAAACTATGGGATTTTATAAGCCTTTATTTTAGGAGACAGGTGAGACAGCTAAACACAGCACATCTCTCCTAAGAGTCTGACCCCACATAGATCAGTTTTTACAAATATTTCTTCCAAAATTGTCAATTAATTTGTTCTTTAAAGGAAAGAATCATCCAAGTACTACCAAGCCTCTTCGTTAGTTATCTTTGATAAACCATTTCAAACAGCTTTCAAAATCCTATTGTTTTATATCTACATCTAGGACTATTCAGTTACAACTGACTTATTAATTACCATTTTCTCCAAACAGTCATCAGTTTGTGATCATCAACATTAAAAGGCCTTCCTGTATCTCCTTGCCTCCCAAAAAGTTCTTGTCCCCACCCTGCAGAGCACAGTCACACAAATTGTTGATATAGCATCTGCAGTCTTCTAAAGAGGATAAACTGACAAAACAGTTATTTTCTGCCCAAGCCAGAACAGATTCAGGAAATTCCCAGCCTCCTTTCCCTCTCAGTAGTATCACAGTCTAAATGAACCTTTATATGACTATGCTCTGAGGGAGTGAAAAGCACTACTAAAAGCCTTTTCGAGTAAGTACCCATTGCGTTTAAAAGACAAGATTAAGAACTTCATTTGTATCACTTGCGAAAATCTGGACACAAAGTTCTGTCATGACCATATAAAGCAGATGCACAGGATAAATTCTTACCCTTTTATAATACGAGAAGTTGTTCTAGGCTTACTGTGCAATTCAAACATTATATCTTTTCCTTTGAAGGGATTATCTTTGCTAAATTGCCTCTTACATCTACCAGCCTTACAGTCCCAAAGGCTATCTGTCCTTCTCCCACTTCTTGCATACAGCCAACAGTGTTCTAGCAGCAGTGTCTAAGCCATGAAAGACAGGAGACTTTCCCCTTTGAGGAAAAGGAATCCATTCCTGTGCAGTAATTGGAAGTTCTCCAAACACAGTGAGAGAGAGTACAGAACTACAATCTGAAGTGCAGGAGCAACGCTGTCCCTTGCAAGATAAAGATAATAAGCCACAGTATGGTACTTGTTTAAAAGACATTATTCTCAAGTCCTTTCCATTCAGCTGGAGAACAAAACACTTGCCTTATGTACTAAGAAACCGGTACAAGACCTGAGCATAGCAGTGGTTCTATAACAGACAACAACAGTGTTGAAGATCCCACAAAACCTATACAACTTTCTCCAAATATGTCAGGTTCAAACAGCCAAGAATTAAAATCAGAAATCTTTCATTGCTCTTTTGCTATGGAAATATTTCACAGTTACCCCTTAACACAAAAGGAATCAGTTGAACTAATGTTTATTGTCCACTCTTAACCAGCATAAGCTTAGGAAAAAGGATAAGAGGAGAGGCAGGAGAGTAGGAACAGCATCAAAAGTCAGTGCTTACTCACCACTTCCTGAAGTTAAACAAAAGGCGAAGAAACTAATCAAGCTGCTCTAAGGCCCTCTGCCCAGCTCATACCTGCCATGCTGCTCCAGCCCACAAAAAACCACAGCACCCTGTATAGACATTTTGAAGACTGAACGTTACCCTTTAGTAAAACGTTCCAGCATCTCTCAGCAGAAAAGAACAATAAAATGGACTGCGGTCTAAATTAGTTTACCTAAAATAAGCCATCCCTTATATGACACTCCCTCCCTATCCTGAGGGATTTAAGAAGCATGCATTGCCATGATCTGACAAGAGGTAATCCAATAAACCAGACATCCGCCCTCTCGCCTGCCCAAGGACACAGCTGCTCTGACTCCTCATCTAGGCCCTGTATGTCCAAACATTGCCTGTAACTGCTCAGCCAGACCTTTGCTGAAGTAAGAAGTGTCGGACGCTCCTCTAAGCAAGGCTACAGTTAGACCCACATGCAGATACCCAAATCCTGAAGGCTTCTTTTGACACAAAGAAACATTAGCAGGGCTTGTGTTTTTCTCACTGGTCCCTTTTCACTTCCTATCTCTGTTACAGTAGCTCTACTTAAAACTTGGTACACTTCCCAGGGAAAACTGTCACCAGCTAATCTCTAAAAGCCACCAGCTCTCTCTTCCCCCAACCCAGATGGAACAGACCACAGAACAAAAACAGCTGCTCCTGATAAACCTACATGGTTGCATTTCAAAACATACCAGAGACCTCTGAAGCACTGAGTCTCAGCATAGCACATTTGCTTCTGTAACAAGTGGAACGCAAAGTATCGATACACATCTTGGAAGCAAAATACTACCCAAAAAAAAGCAAATAAAAATCAGAAATTTTAACATAGAAAAGAAGAACGTACTGTGAATAGCAGCTAGGAAACTTCAGATTGAACAAAATTACAGTTATTTTCAGTGAGTCATACAGAAAACAAATCACATCTGGCAAAGTAAGTTAATTAAGAACTTTCTGTTACAACGAATTTTAGTTGAAAACTTAATGTCATTTCATATTAGCTAAAACGTATTTTTGTTTTGTAAACTAAGTGCTAGACTTTCACATCACAATATATCTAGCTGGGAACGTGTAGCTAGCAGACAGTAAGTGATGCACATCCTGTTTCATAACTTTTCTTTGGTCCTCCGACCAGCATGAGTTTACCATTTGTGGCACTAAGAGAGAGGGAGGTCATTTATCATTATTCCTCTATAATCACATATTCAATAAACCGGATTTTATGCCTAACAGCTGTATCCATCAATGGGCAATGTGTTTTGTTTATCAAAGTCACTTCTTTAGCAAAAATTACATCTGACTAGCCACAAGGGGAATCCATTCCTGTCCCTAAGACACGTGGCATCCCAGTTAGGAAGCATTATATCAGGAGAAAAATTAGCGAAACAGAGACACAATTTAGAGCTGAGGTTTTTGCTGGCTATTACCACAGAAGGTGACAGAACACAAACGATACAGACTGTGTCTGATCTGCGTTCACTTTGCTGTAGGAAAAAAAAATATAAAAGAGAGCTAGTCTGATTTTAGCAGAAAATAAGCTGCAATGACATACAAACTACGGTTCCAACGACGACAGCCAGGTTAGATAGGCTAAATCTCAGCTAAATTTAGGCGTATGGCAAGTATGTTAAAACATATCAACCTCATTAGCATTTCCTGAAAAGATTCGTACATATATGTTCAAACCATCACAAACTCTATGAGACCTGCAGCAATTAAGCAGGACACCTGGCAAGCTGACAACCAATTTGTTTCAATAATTCCCCCCTCCCCTTTGCTCTTGCAGTCACCAGGGTAGGGTAATTTGGCCATCCTGATTAATTAACATGAGATTGAAAGTTAGTTTTCTTCCTCTAAACACAAGTTTAAGCATACTCTGTCGAAGTGACGTTTCTAGGTCCACAGTTGTAGCAAATTGGAGGAGCAACTTTACAGACATTTGAAAAATTATTTCCTAGAGGATACATTACTTAACTGAAAATGGAGTAAGTTTAGCCTGTTTTATAGAAAAAGTGCATTTCATCTGCTGTCTAGTGCATAAGGAGATCCTGAGAGAGATTCTGATAGCACCTACACAGTCCCACAAAAAATTTAAGCCAACAAACTGCCACTACCACCGTGAGAGTTGATCCCATTCCCCTCTCTACCCCTCCTGGTCATTCAATCCTCCCTCTGTGGCATTCTGTCTCCCTCCTAGGCAGAGGTATTTGTGCAGCAGTACAATGAATCGTATCAGGAACTGATCTGAGTAAAACCTAAATGTTATTTTTTTTCCATTAGTTTTAACCTGCATCATTACCAAGATCCAATTCCTAATGAGATCCATCAAGCACTTGAGCAGGCAAAAGAAAGGGGAATAAATATCTGGAACAGTCAGAAGAGGCAGCACTTGTCATGGCAGTTCAGTTTGCTGAAAGTGCTCAGGGAACTACAGCATACATTGTCTATGTGTGATAGCAAGATTATTATTATAGGATACTGCAGTGCAGTTTATCAGAAAAATTAAAGACCTGTTCCTCCGTGTAAATCTATATGATTGAGGTCTGTTTCACAAAAATCTTCAAGGTTGTGTTTACACACCTTTCAGTTGCTTTTACAACCCTCTTTTAGGGAAGAGGAAACTATCATGTGCATTATAAAATAATCAAGAGATACAGTGCTTAGTGAGCAGAACAAGGTACTGAGAAGTTCCACAGTAGTTGGACAATAGTCTACCTCTATTCTCACTTTCTCCAAGAGAGAGCAAGAATTTTTAAAAACATAGCAAGCATCACAGCAGAAGTGATTAGGCACAGCTCTTAACACTGACGGAGCTCACCAAGGCTGAGGCCTGCTCCTTTAGCCCTACGCCAGTGGGTATTGCAGACTTAGTCATATAAATATTTATGCTGGGTGGCACATTAATACACCTGGCAAAACAAATGCATATTTGTTTTGCCCTAAAAGGGTACTATTCCTCCTCCTCAAAGTGATACACCTGATTTCTTCCCTCTCAATACTGTAAAAGTATTTTAATGTTAAGGTATTTTGAACTCAACATTGGTAATTCTACATTTACGTTCTCCAATCTCAGGCATGAAGGCAACAACAAATTTATTTTATCGTTCTTTTTTGCACAACTGCATGGATGCTATGAGAGGAACAGGCATGTATAAATTTGATTTTTATTGATGTTGATTTTATGCCATAATTGTATACTTTTTCTACTTCAATGTGCTAATACTTTGCTCACTATAAATCCAAATAACACAGAATGATGAGCTAAACCTAGCATTTAATTTTTCAAATAGTAATTGCACATTCTACTTTTTAATATATATGCTAATACCTACTAATAAGAGCCATAACAAAGACTCTAAAGATGTGAATTAGGAAGAGCAACTTTCTAAATCAGATTTATTCATTATAAGACAAAATGAACGTTAGCACCATTTCTCCTGTATACAGAGGCAAAATATTCTCAATGTTTTAAGATTATTTTAACAGTTTGGTTGTTTTACAGTAGTTTACAAAAGAACATGAAGCAATACTATTTCACTGAATAGGAAGATCTTAATCAGTATCTTGTATTAGCAATTTAATACCAAAGCCAACTGAGAAAAGGCTGGAGGTTAATTCCTGTTATCTCCCTAACAGAACTCCTTTGATACATTCTAAAATTTTCTTCATTTGTCATACTTAATTTCTATCAATCATTCTGCTTTTGTATTAAACCCATAAGTAAAAATATATGAATGTATTTTTAGTGAACAAAAGTTCAAACATTGAAAGGTATTTCAGTAGTTCAACAATAGGGTGCTACCAAATTATGTCACTTTTTAGCAAGTTACCAGCAACAGGCCACTCAGAAATACTTGTAAGGGAAGATAGCTTGCTTTTTGTTATGCTGAGTACCATGGCTAACTCGTCTCAACTTTGCAGGCTTGCTTACCTCACCAACCTGCACATTTGAAATAAATAAATAAAGCAGTATGCAGGGAGTTTTTTATCTCTGTTCCAAGCTGCTGCTTTCTGTATTTGTGAAAGTTCATCTGTGGTTATGCTGTTTCATAATGACAGTCTGAATATTCACAACACTATCAGACTACTTTTTTCTTAATACATCCCCGGGGGGGGGGGGGGGGGGGAACCCATATAGTTCAGAAAACTTAGCTATCTATCATCACAAAATACTTCTAAAAAAGCTACAGATTCACACACTAGTTGAAATAATCTTGCTAGCTGCTATACTCACATGCCATTCATGAACACATGCACCTCTATCCTTAGCATTCACCAACTCTATCAGATGCAAGCATAAGACATCCTTCAAGGCATATTCTCAGTAGGAGTGCAAGACTGAAGGAAATAACACAATTTGCAAACAGGATGCGTACAAGAGATTTTTTGAATGCATATTCCCAACTTATGTCTTCGAGGAAGATTTGGGAAAGGGGAGAACAGATTCAAGCCTGAAGCTTTACATAACTGGCAAAACAAATAAACAGCAATAAATGGAGGGAATGACAAGATTATGCTCCCAAATGCTGTTGTCTAACCGGAAGGCATAGCCAAGAAGCCCTGCAGGAAACACAGGCTAGAAGCTGACTGTCTTCTTTCCTATTGCTTCTGTGTTTAAAAACATCCCCAGTATGCATAAATCAAGATGTCATCGGCAGTGAAAACAGAACCCCAGCTTAACTCCATAGCTACAAGGCTCTGTTAATCCCCCTCTAACATTCTCACTAGGGTCCCTAGCTTTCTTTGTTCTCATAATATCAAGCTATGACAAAGAAGCTATGACAATGAGATACACAGAAACAAATTTGTATTCACTTGTCAGATCCTGGGTTAAAAATATTTCCCTCGTAGGTACAGTAATGAGAACCGAAGTAAACAGTAATGAGAACCAGGCTACTATGACACATTTACAAACATTCCAAGTTCTAAACACACAAAAATTATTTACTGCAGCATCCAAAACACTGAGAACACACACAGCTATAGTCTAACACGGATCAATACAAAATATTGATGTCATTATTTTATTTTATTTTTTTTTAAGACAACCAATTTACAGAAAGGTTCATAGTTCATGCATGTATCAGTTTAGGTCTTTCAATTTTGCAATGTACAGTCAGAAAAACACTGTTCTCAGTAAACCTACTGAAGGGAGAAATTGAAGCAACAGAGAGCAATAGTCCTCTCCTAGTAAAAAGTGTATGCCTTGCCCTGAAACAGCCATGCTAGAAAGCTAGATAATATAATTTTTCTTTTGGCAAGATGTATCACATGAAAGTCTATACTGGACGTTACAAACACGTTGCTGCCACAACGCATTTGAGAAAGTACTCGCCATGTTTTTAACTTTCCTTTCTTCCTCTTCCACTCGCGTATGTGAGCTATTTTCAAAATTATCCAAATTTATCATCAACTTCTTCATTGACCTGCTTTGATAAAAGTTATATTTGCTCAAAGAGAAAGGATGAAAGGTGACACAGCATTTACAAAATCTCTGCAGCTTTTCATAATTAAGGCTCATAAGAGCTGCTACAGCCTCATTTACTCCTATTGCATATGATGTGATCATCCTTTTGACAAATCAAATGGTAGAATAAAGCACTTAACCTTCTCCAGGAGATTCTTGAAAATATAATACCTGAACCACTCAAGTTCTGATGTATTTATTAGTAAAAGAGATCTCATAGAAAAGAGTTGAGGTATGAGACTAAAATACTGTATGCTGTCTTATTTTATATTTATACATTTGGAACTAAGTTAGCTAATCCGGTGCAAATTTCTCAGAAAACCTGCACAGACACTAATGTGTATACAATGATTTTATATCAATATGATTTAAAACATTAAATATACCAATGAAGCCAGAGAAAAGTGGTGGGTTTTAAGAAGTATGGAGTGAAAACAGCTCCAAGGAATACAAGAAACTCATTTCCAGTCACTAAACAAACTTGATTTATTCTCAGTATGATACCACCAAATGAGAGGTACCATTCAACTGATCAGCTGTTTGAATTGGCTTTTTTTATGTATTATTCTTTGCATTAGCCAACAGAATTGTATTTTGTTTATCTACCCAATTAGATGTTATTTACATGTCTCCTAAACAAGACATTTCTTCTGTATTAACAAAAGAACGAAATAAAGCTGGGATTATTAAGCTAGCCTTAGTTACTAACTATAAAACTTTAAAAATGCAAAGTGTATTTAGACCACATGCTGATGTGTTTCTCCTGCGCATATGCAAAAAACAAATAAAACATGCATTGAATGAGAGGGGGAAAAAAAAAAGAAAAAATAGAGCGATCAAATTCTTTTCCACCAAGGATTCTCCACCTTGGCTCTTTTGGGGAAAGAAAATTCACTTCAGCATTTAAATTATTCTACACGACAATTATATTTAAGAAAAGTACCTTCGATCCATGATCTTTTTGTTCCATTTTTCCAAATGATAGAGTAATTTCTAATGAAGCATTATAATAAGCAACTAGTGTTTAAACATTAAAATAATTTTTAAATAAAGTTATAAAAATGACAAAAAAAACCCCATAAACTGAAACCAGTTCTTCAGATGAAAGTTTATTGAAACTTCAGAAGCTTCAGCTTAGAACACCCATAAGGAACATGAAAGTTTTACGTATATAAACTGCTCTAAAAACACTACCACTTCAAGCAGGGAAGACCAAGGTCAACATACCATTTGGCATCTCTCAAAATACATTTGTGATCCAGATAGATTATTTGCTTTTAAAAAGTAGCTTTAATAAAAAAGCAAGCAACTACAGACTGGAAGACAATGGCAGATCAATAATAACTCTTACGTATAACCACATGGTCTTGTTTCCAAATTTAGATTCTATTCTTGCCAATGTAACAATAGATTCAATCTTAATTCTTGCTTCTTTCTGAGGAGGGAAGAAAACGTCTACTATATGTTCACTTCTAGAAAGCTAGCACCAAAGAAAGTGCATCACAGTGATTAAATATTAACATCCTGGGATACTTTTCATTCCATGGAATTTCAAATAATCCTCTCCCACAAGAGCAAATTTTGTACTTTCCCTCATTAACATCACATTATCCATATCATTAAAAGTCACTAGAAGGATTAACATATCCAATGACAGCCAGGGTCCCAAAGGTGACATTTCAACAACAGGGAACAGTAAATATCAGAAACAGAGTGCTTTCAGCATCCTTAGGAACCAGATGCTGTAATTCAGGGCCTCTAAAAGAAGGCAAGGATGAAATACGCTAACAAGACAGCTGACTTCAAACAAAGCGAATTTGACAAAGTTCACCTTTGCCTAAAAAGCATGACTTTAAAATAAGGAAGAAGAGGTATCAATAATCTTTCTGTAAGAGACATCATGGAGGCGTAAATGCATAGATAGCACTGACTTCAAAATCAGGCGTAGGAACGTTCAATGAGTACTTTCTTAAAGTTTTTGAAACTTTTGAATCAAATCACCATTTAGTGTTTCTTTAAAAGGAACAGGTATTGGAAATTACTGTTACAAAAGTTACTAAAAAAGAACCTTTATTTTTGTCCCTTTTTAACAATCAGATTTTGATGAATTATGTCAACTTTCACTATGCTAGAAGAAGAGCTATTTGCAAACGGAAGAAAAGATAAATCTTTAGTGTGCTGTTATTTCACTAAGTAATGGATAGCTACATCTATATATATCACAGGACCATGCATAATGCAAAATAACAGCCTACCAAGCCTAATATTCTATTTCTGACAGTCACCAACACTGGAGTGATTCAAAAGGCATCATAAATCTCTGTAAAGGCAGTTAATTGTTGAACAACGTATCCCAGGGGAAATTCCTTCCTGGCTCTGGCTGTTTGGCTTTGACACACTGACCAAAAACCAATACTTCCCTAGCTACTACAACTGCTGATACGCTGGCTAATGTGGCTAATCTTTACAGAATTATGTTATTTGCCTTATTGACACCATAAAACTTAAACTCTACGGCTTAACTATGTCCTGTATGCAAAATTTCTTCCCGTTTATTAGTATTCCGACCTTCTATTGTTATGCAAGATGCCAAAGTTTTTTGTTATTGTAAAAGTATGCTGGTGAGTCAACTGCCTTGTAAACCCACTTTTGCCTTCGTTTGCCCTCCACCTTTGAACTTGCTGTTGTTCTTTCATATGATGAAGCAGAACAAGTATTTATTTAAAACCTCATTAATCTGAAGTTCTTCTGGACTTGATTTTGTGACAAGACCATATTAGAGAAATCATTCTTTCTTTAGAGGTCTGAGACAGTGCCTGCTGTGACAGTCCCATTGTCATTTTGCTACTAGACTCCAGTAACATGGCACAGAGAAGCAAATCCAAGATGAGATTTAAAAAGTAAGTAACGCAGTTCCATGTTGGTAGCTGTGACTTTAGAATAATATTTGTTTTAGCAACCCCCAGTTAATGAATAGCCCATGCCAGTGTTATAACCACTGTCTTCCTTGTACACTAGACTGCTTTTTGGACGGTTTTATCTTACAATAGTTTTGCTTCATGTCCTGTGTGCTCTGCCCACTTCATCAGCCTCCAGGGATCCTAGAGAAAAAAGCTACAGGGATAGTTCCTGCAATCAGCCACATTATTACTTTGCGTCAGAACACGAATCTGATTTGAATTAGTTGTCCCCAAAGCTGTTTGGCCCTGTCTCATTTTTTGCATATAAAATGTGCATATACTTGGGTATATACTAGCAAAAGGATAAAGGGCTAGTCAAATTCAGTAGACTGAGAAACCTTTATGTTGGCAACATCCTTTTTTAATGATGCTATATGTTGCATCCAAAACATACCAGAACAAGGATATATTATATCCTCTTATTTTAGCTAAAACAGAATATATTTGCTTTATTGTTTGGCCAGCGAAACAGGTCAAATTTAGGTCAAAGTTTTAGGACAGTGGAGATCAGAATAAAGAGGAAGAGGGAAAAAGAAATGCATCTTCACTTTGCTAGCAATGAAAAGCTCTAGGCGGATTTGGTTTGCATGTGTAGTCTGGTTCTCCCATTACAACAGCCTTTGACCTTCTCTAAGCCTCATGTACTTTTCCATAGCTCATTTAACAGATGTGTAGTTTGACTTCTAAAGCACTTGATCAACATAATAAACAGAGTAAATATGAACCAGTTATTAAAGTTAGTTTTCAAAGGCAGAGTACACAGTTTTGAATGACGTTGTTGCACGTTTCAGCCCAATCACATTTTCTTTTCCATCACACTATCAAATCAAGCTCAGAAAAAGATCCTTTCCCACTCAGGCACTGTATAATCTACAAAGTGTGTACTGAGCTGCTAGTTTAGATGCCCTCAAGTTCAAATCTCACATCAGTTAAAAGACATTTGTGTTTCACTTTTTTCCCTTGAGACTGAGCAGTATCTTACGGTCTGACTTGTGATGTCAATGAATTGCACGCATTCATTTCTGGCACAGCTAGGACTAGAACTTTAGTCTATAAAATGCCAGATCCAAACCACATTCACTTCTTTTTAATAAAAGTGTGCTAAGTCCACAATTAGAAGAACACGCTATCTACAAACATTAGGACAAGAACTATTGGTCTAGGGATTAAAGGGCAGCCAATAATGTTCACAGCCACAGGCTGCTAAAGTCACAACAGACACACCAACACAGCAGCATACTGAGATATACGTGTAGCAAGTTGCAGCTGCCCACTGGCAAAATGTGCACATATGCCTAATCGTGCCAAAGACATTTATCTGGATGAACGATACATTACTCCTTTAGATCAGTGGTTCAAGCCCATACTGGAAATCTCAGGATCCATGTTCTTTGCGTATGTATTTTGATAGCTACAGTTCAATTACAGATAATGATTCTACATAAGATACTACTAGGCACTTGCAATATTTTATAAAATTACTGAGGTCTTAGTAGCAATGGAAAATAATTATAATTCCTCTCTTATGCCCTGCAGAGAAAGGATGATGATGTCTGTTAGCAGTATTCTTATGTGTATAAGCACTTTCCTTCTTCCTATATTTGCTTCCTAGTTGCTCAGATTATATCTGCTGACTATAATGGCAAACGATGTTCTTAACACTGAGTACCATCAAACTTCGGATATACCTCGCGTATTCTCAGGTTTGTTGCCAAAATTTTTCTTTTCTTGTTTGAGATTGTGCAAGGACTTTCCTATACAGGAAACTAAATCAAGTTAAAAGAGTGAATTTGAGTTGTACTTGTTAAACTACATTAAAAACTTCATGGAAGTTGTCATTCATAAGTTAAGAAACATTTGCTTTAAGCTTAATTTGTGATGCCCACAGACACATTTAACACCCTTTTATTTCACATTTGTTGTTTGGCTCAGAAACACTCAGGACAGCTGACACACGCTACACAAGTAGAACCAATGTCTTAAAATGAGACCATCTTTTCAACCACCTTTTCAAGACACCACCTTTTCAAGAAAATGTTTCCAACTGGAAAATAGAAAAAGAGCCCATTTTTCAGAATGGAATGTTTAAACATGTCAATTTCATAAATCTAGCAGGATTTTTTACTGTTCTATCTATTTGGAAAAGGGATCACCTGTATTTCCTACTGAAAAGCATTTGGCGATTTTGTCCTGCAAGTTAGTAGTTATCCATGCTTGTGTTTCATGAACTGCAGAAAATAATTTCTCCATTAACAGGATGACTAATTTCAAGTATTCCTGAGCAGTTAGCCTAGTAAGTTTTCACTCCACCTGAAATCAAGGTAATTTGAATTAAAAACACAGCACTGATTCTATTAACGAGAAAAAGCAACTCTGTTAACATGTCAGTAATATTTTGCCTACCTGGAAAGTTACACCACTTACTCAAATAGTTGCCTATATTTTAGCGGACGGTTGGGCACGTCCTGTCTGAAACGCAAGCCTGGAAGACACTTACACTTTTAAACACCATAGAGTACTGTATGAAAACTGGAAGGTCACCCTTCTCAACAGTAAATCAGCCTATAAACTTGCAGCTAAATACCAAGCTGTGCAGGACGAACATTAACACAGAATCTCCCCTTTCAAAGAACGATTTTCACAGTGCTCTACATCACCAGCTCAAGCGAGTCTCGGGCAAGTACAACTGCCACATTCAGCAGGGTGGGGCAACACAGACAGCCTCATTACAGATGCTCTGGGGTTACTAGAACACAAATCGCTTTGAATAGCACCCAGAACTCAAAGTGAAAACAAGTGCTGTGCTAGACCACATGGTAAAAACCTATCATATGCCTAACAAGAAACATTAATAAATACATTGGAAATAACTGAAATTTCAGGGTAGCCTTCAAAATTTTTCACAACAAACAGCACTACAATAATCCAATGAGGAAGGGGCAGAACAGGAGCAACCACTGTGAGATGTTCATCCAGAAGAGGAATACCGTGCAGAAAATATTAAGGTTCATTAATGTCTGAAAATCCAACAGCAAAAGTAAGGTAGCGGTTCTGCTGGATGCCCAAGAGCTAAGACTACAGTTGGAAAAAAAAAAAAATCAGCAATAGTCATTAGGCTGAAGCATCCCCCTCACTATTTTCTCTGTTCAGCTGTCACCAGTCAGACGTTTTCTAAACCTCAAAAATCAGCCTGTTGCTAAGTCAAAAAAAAATAGCACTTTCTGGCTACAACAAAAAGGAGACACAGATGAGACTAATAAATACGCTTTGCCAAAACTGCAGGTTAGCACATCATGCACACGCACATCAACCAGAAATTACAAATAAACTAAGAAAGTTTGGTTCAAGGAACAAAAGAAAAAAAAAATTGATGGGATAAGGTATACTTGAGGATCTGTATACTCAAACCAGAACTAATAAACACGCCAACTGCTAATCTCCTTCCTTTCCTAGAACAGATTCAGATAACTTTGGTAATCACAAGACTGGGGCCCACCTGTGACTTTCTGAATGTAGGCTGGTCAGCTCCTTAAAAAAGATAACCAGCCCACTGCCAAATCAGCAGGCAAGGTTTATCCAACTGACATTGGAATAGTAGTATTAAGATAGTTTTGTTCAAGACAGTTTATTAACATAAACAAGAGATACAAGTAAGCCCGGAAGCTTTTTCTTCCTCCCTCAAGTACATCTGTTGGTCTAAGAAAAGTTACTAGCCCTCACTACAAACTTGTTCCTTCTTACATCCGATTGCAAGCAGTCACACGCTAATACTTTATTAGACATGACAATCATGAAGGTCACAGACTGGAGTTCCAGCACCACCTGCATATCATCAGAGAAAAGACTAACTGAAATGAAAGCTATTTATCATTTATCACACTTGACACAAACTTGAAACCAAACCACAGAGTAAACCCTGTAACCTAAGCCCAGGGAGTCTCATCCACACAGTAGACACAAAACACCTTGTAAAAAAACAACTCTATCCAGTTTTGCATAACCTATTAACATATGTTCTCTGAAAAAAAGCCTTTCTCGAACAGCTATGTTTTATGAAGCATTCATTAAAAAAAAAAAAAGAAGTTCTAAAAATTGGGAAATTTTATGCTGAAGGAATATTAAGGTTGTGAAATGAAGTATCACAGGGAAAAATACCCTCAAGGTCACCTACACAACCTTACACACAAATGCTGTGCTTTGTGTGTAACTACCATGAAATACTTCTCAGGTAAAAGTCACAATTATTTGCATATTTCAGTGTAGAGAAGGCACAGGAGTGACTCAGTCAATGAACACCAACAATATTCAATGAACGCTTTTTTACAAACAGTGAAAAAAACCACAAGCAAATATATTCTGAAGAGTTCAAGTTAAGGGGGCCTGGATCACTTGGACTTTGCCATAAACACCAACAAAGCACAGAAGATGCTTGTTGAAGAATACAGTTTTCTTCACGTGTACATTTTCGCTTAATGGAGTTCTTCTTTGAAGATTACAGAATAAGGAGGAATTTGATCTATGACAGGCCTTCCTGTCCTGATTCCAGTTTAATTTCTGACTTTCTTCAGGGGCTTGACAAGTTGTATCTAAATTCTGATCGTGTATGTGTGTTTTCAATGTTCAAGAAGTCCCTCTTTTTCCACAGTCAAAAACAGAGCTTTGTGGACTGTGTGAAGAACCTGTCTCCAGAACAGTTTCTCTTGGCTGGCAGAAGGAAAGGAAACTAAACTTCAAACAAAACTGCCATTCTTTCACCAAACGCTAACATTATTGTACTATTGTTCAACCACTTACAATTATACTCAGTCTGATTAATTCCAAAATTAAATTATTCAAAATTATTGCACATAGGCTCATGAGCAGTGAGACTTCTGGAATGCGACTGTGCTTGAAGTGCTGGAACAGTTTTCAGCAAAGTCATGATGCCACAATTCTTCCTTAAGTAGAGATCTCCTGGCTCACTGATATAATAGTCTCCAATAATACTATAAACAATGCATAGTTGCCAAGAAATCACATACATTCATTACAAAGCTTAGTAAGTTAACGACACAGTCTAAATTCCTTTTTTATTGCAGAATAAGATAGGTGGAAAAATTGCTAATGAGGGCATTTAAAAACTGAATCCAGTAAATAAGTTTCACAGCCTTATCATTGATTTTAGAAGGCTAAACACGGGTTAAAAAATGATGCACAAACATTACTTCAACAGCATTCCACCAGCAGAGACCCACATTAAAGTTCTTCATTAGGTCAGCAGTGATTGCAGAATATGCAGATTTGACAATACCAAGTTCAAACTTGTATACACAACTATCTAAAAATTGCAGATTCTTATTAATTTTTTCCTCTTTCAAGTATGCTTGCTCTGGGCCCATATCCAGTAGACACAACAGATGGAAACTGCCAGTTAAATATGGCAAAGCTATATAGGCCATCAAGCATGAACTGAGCTTCCTGAAAATTGTCTTGAAGCAGACTGCTGGATTCAGCCAGGCACCCAAAAATCCACCTACATTCCTGACACAAGACAGTCAGTAGTTTTCCAAGGTATATGAAACTTGATTTAGAACAAATTATAAATTCTGAATTATTCATAAATATCCAGTTTACTATCAGTATATTTATAGTTCTGCCATAAACTGATTTAACAAAGTAGGACAGTAAGTCTGATGGTGGTTTGAGGCCATTCTTTATTACCTGCTTCAAGACACTGGCCCAGTCACAGTATCTCATATTTTCAGATGTTCTGCCGTTCTTCCAAACGGCCCATGCAGGACACATGATAAGAAAACCACTAATTATTCATCATGAATAATCACATGACTTCATAATTACATTCAACTGATTTAAGTCTTCGCTGCCACCAAGAAGAGCATCCCTGTTCTTCCCTAAGCTTTATAGTCTCACCAGCTCTGTATTACTATTAGCATTACTGATGCGGCTACACAAACAGGCCTCAGGAACACATTTAGCTGAAAACTAATCTTAGGAAAGGAAAAAAGGAGTTTTAAAAAAAAGATAATTTTTTAGTCAGATAAGCATCTTGACCCATCAGCCTTCATGAACACTGATGCCAGCACAAAGGAGGACATGGTAACTTGCAGATAGAGGTGAGGAAAAAAAAAAAAGAGAGTATTACTACCCTTTCAAATGTTCTTTTCTGAAGGAAAGTAAGAGTTCATTGTCAGGAACTTTGGGATTGATCTGTTCTTATCGCCCCTAAATAAAATCCTTGTTGGAAAAAGAATGAGCTCATAAAGCAAACTGCTATTCACACACATTATATTAACCGAAGACAAGTAACTGCCTAACTAATATAATTTCTGTGGTTTGCTAAAATACTGCAGATTTCAAAACACAGGACTATCTTCAGCATTTTCTCCAACAAATGCAAGAAATCAATAATCAAGACACTACAGGGCACAAGGCTCTACTGTTACTTTTTGCATTGCTTTCCATTACGGCAGAAAAGTAATAATGACTTTCAGTAATATATCAGAGCCCGCTCAGAACCAGAGACATAAGGGAACAGCAGGTGGTTTAAAGAGTTTAAATGGCTCAGCAAATCCTGACTCCATTTCTACAACTACACAACATGAGTTTCCAAGTCTATCAAACAGTACCTTTCTGCTACTATACTAATGCATATACAGGTTAATATTTAATGGAGATATTCCTTTAGCTGTTAAAGCAACTAGTACAACAGTTCACAGGTAACCTCTGGTTTAACAGAGGCAAGGCTCATATTTAACAAAAGCATATGAAATGATACTGAAATCTCAATTTTAGGTAGTGAACTGAGTGCAAGAAACTCACAGACAGACCTAGATTTACCTGGGGATGAAAAACCTGGAAGGCCATAGGTAACATTACACACAAAAATAGGAATAAATAAGGAATATGTGAACACTTTCTACCCAGCAGGACTGGACATATCTGTTCTACCGGTTCCAAGTTATTTTCAGCTCTCTCAAAGTAGGAAGACTGGACAATGAAGCCAAGAGTTTGTATGAAAAGTAATGCAAGCGAAACACCTGTTGTGAGGTCAGTTAAAAAAACAGCATGAATATAGCCTGGGCAGCTGTGAAAGGTGAGAGGCTGAAGCAGAGTTTCTAGGGGAAAATTGCCTTATAAAGGCAGGAGACTCTTCACTGAAAGGAACTGAAGGAAAGAAGAGGGAAACCATTCCTTATGGTCACAGCAGCTGAAGAACTTCCAATGCTCTTCCTTTCTTCCTCTTCACAAAAACATATGCTACAATCAGGAAGCTTCAAGCAATACCCAGAATGAAAATCATTAGCTACCTACCTCTAACAGGTAGGCATAGACGAGAGTACTCTTACCATCAGCTTGGTTCAACTGCTTTGTGTGGCAGCCAAGCGGATAGCAAAGCACGCTGCATGGTTTCCTCACTATTCCCACTACAAGATGTATTCCTTTCAATTAATGCAGCCTCTTCAAAAGCAACAAAGATGTAGTCTAACAGCTGTAAATTAGCATACTGGATGTTTACTGACTCAGTACTAGAATGATAGTTACGAATGTTTCACCTTGTGTCATTTTTCACCTCTGGTCCCTTGCCCTAGTTGTTCACATCATGTACTAGCTCAGCTAGGACTTCTCTGTGCAACAATATTACTCGTACTCCACCATAGTATATCCTGAAGTGGACAGGGTCTTAAGACCTTATGAGGAAGTTTCTCAAAGATACTGCTGTTTTGCTCTCTCTCCCCCCTACTGCATTTATGGAAGTATCTACGTAACTTTTCTTCTATCTTTCAAAATCATTGTTGAGATAAAGTGGCAAAATCCTATATCCAAAAGGGTGGATAAACTGTTAGTTTCATTTTAAGCCCTAAACATTTATAACTGGAGGAAATAACACATGATAGAACTGACTTCTGCACTAGACAAATTTACCAGTGTGCAATCCTAATCACTACTACAGAAGAAGGTCTGTGCTGTTTGTAAAAAAAAAAAAAAAAAAAGGAATCAGCATGACATGTACATGTAGTCTAGAAGACTGCATTTGCACAGCTATCGTACTGTCTCCACATAGCACACTTTCCAACTACCTGCCCTGGTCAGATAAAAAATCATGCAAGGCAGCTCATTATGGGCAGTGCTTCCATTGAATTAACTGAAATTACAAAATAAATGTGAAAGTGTGAAAGTTGTTATAGTGGATTACATGTCAGTTCATAGCCGCATCCACTTGTTTCATCTAGCCTGAAAATATCTGTAAGGATGAGGGCTTTTCTTTTATTGTCAGTAGCCATCAGAGCATCTAAGTAGACAGAACCTCTCTGTGCTGTCTTCAAGAACAAATAATCAAAACAGAGGTTTACTCCTTTCTTCTTCCATCCATAGTTTTCTGCTCTTTCTAGACCACTGCTTTTCTAACAATCCTTAAGGCTGAAAATCTGGAGGGAGCTTAGCCAGGAAATGAGAAAAGGATAGCCTTCAATCATCTTTAAGCCCTCTTTCCCAAGTCACCAGAGCAACATATGAAAGAAGAGATAATTGAGCAGTGGATGCTATGACAGTATTTATTTATATTTATTTTCTTAGTATCATATTCCCCCCCTCCCCCCTAAGAGCTGGACATCCTGCTGTCCAAATGAAATATTTTATTGAAAGGAGTTTTATTACACAGTAAGAGTTCTGCATCTGAAAAATTTATTTTAATAAGATCCTAGGTGCTGCAGTTTTCTCTTCGAATAGGAGTCTTGAGTACTGCAATGGAACCAAAGCACACGGATGAAGGCACTAACATTTTACTGGTACAAAAACTGCCTGGGGAAGGACTGGACACTGTAGCTCACAAACACTCGAGATACTTATGCCGATCCTGGAATATCACAGTCCTGATGCAGAGGGTATGCTGATGTGCGTTCAGCAGCAAATAATCTTCACAGAAGAGTTTATAGGCAGCACTTCACTGTCTTCAAGGATGCACAGTTTTTCTCGTCTCAGAGATACACAAATAAGAAATGAGAGGGAATGCTATTAGTTTACTGACATAGAAGCTACCTTGCAAAGGAAAAAAAAAATTCTTTCCCCCCCATTTTCTTCGCCAAGAGCCCCTTTTTACAGGGCTAGTCTGTATATGCTGAAGGCTTTGTCAGTAGCCTATACAAAGCTCTCCAGCTCATTCCTGCAAAAGCAGTTCTTTTGCCACTGTAAGATGCATCTACACACAGAGGTGCTCTGCCATCACAACTATGTTAAACTGTTACAGTTTTCATAGTTCCAATCAGTATAGTCCTACATCTACAGAGTTTACAGTAGAGATGTAGCCCAAAGTAGTATCTTGTGCATAACAGGTAACTGTTGATAAAATAGTTTCTCTCCCTCTCCTCTGTTTATATAACAATTTGCAAAACAAAACAAAAAACTACAGTACATAATTCTTCTTTGATACACAAAAAAGTGTAGCAGCATCAGATATCACAGCTGGGATTAAAAATAATCGACACCATGTCTGGTTTACTGGTACATTTAATAAGTGTTATTCCTTTTTAAGTATAAATTTTAAATCAAATCAAAAAGTAAGTTTCATAACAGAAGGAACAATGCCCACCTTTGTTACTACTTTGAATTTCAAGAGCCGGTCAATCCTATTTGTAACACAAAAATTTGGAATCTCTTTCCAAGCATGTAATGTAGATCCCACTGAACAAAGCTATTAAGCAACACTGATCTCTACCAAAGAGATGCTGAAAATATTTTCTGTGTATAATAAAATTCTCAAAATGGTCATTTTTTTAATGCAGAGAAGCCCAAGACATCACACAACTTAATTGCTCTTTTCTAAGACACACGTGTACACCACCTCTTTCTACACTGAAGAGACATTAAGCTTTCACCAATATTCATGGTAAGGCAGCTATTTAGTAGAAGGGTAAAAGATAATAACCAATCACAAAAGACTGAGTTGACTTCGGTGCTAAACTGAGGTTTGACTGTAACATGCCAATAGCTCATTTTGTTCACCTCTCTTCCCTAGGACTTTGCTGGATGTTGAAGCACTTGACAGAACAGAAGGTAGCACCTTACAGAAGGTTTGCTGTGTGATCATGCAAACCTATAGCTGTTTGCCTAATCCCCAATAGAGTCATTATTGTTTATAAGCTTCAGCTTCCATTTTTATATGTAAAGCATTCTGAGGCAATCAGAGACACTCTATATACACGGCTGCTGCTCTTTGTGGTATGATTAGAACTTACCCTTCCCCCACTTTCCCAGAACACAAGTAAAGGGGAGGACCATCAAGGAACAAAGCAGACCTCACTCTAAACCTTCTGTAGGATAAATATGCCATGTGCTTGAAGAGTAAAGATCTAGAACAGAAGTGACTATTACTGCTGCCTAATTTAACTCACTTGCACTTCAAAGTTAATTTCTCAGTAATACAAAGTTAAAAAACAAGATATTTTCCCATACCAGAACATTAGGAAAGTATTACTGATAACACAAGAAATACAATACCAAAACAGATAGGAATCAGAAAGTACTTAAATAAGTACTTTTTATTAGTGGCAACACTCATTCAAAAGTGACAACACTAAGCAGCAGACTAATATAGTTTGTCACCCAGAAGAAATTGACACAAGATCTGATAAATTTCTGAAAGTGACCTGTTTTTCTGCCTAATTCTGCAGATTTTTCTGTGGCACCTCCCCTCCCACCTAGGAGACTGCAGCAGTTGAAAGCTGTCACTGAAAGAGAGGCTGCACACCAATCACCCAAAACTCTGCTGTGACAAACAGCCTCAGTTTTTCCCAACAAATAGCAAGAACAACATTTTCTTTTAGATGCATTGTTGCTAACAACAGCAATAAGTTGGACAGATGAGAAAGGGTCTGTCAGGCCTTCTTTCCCTTTAACCTTCAAGATACCAATGCTTTCCCTTCCTGCTTTCCCCTCAAAAGATTGCACAAATAGAACTCCCAAAGTTTTAAAGGAGAAAAAACACAGTAGGACATGACTGGGTTTGGTGAGGCAACAAATATCAGGAAATAGCTGAGAGCAAGCAAGCAATGTACAAATGACTCAGGATCAATGGGGAAAGCAGGCAGTTTTTCCACACTTGGATATATCCACCCACCCCTTTTAAAAAAAAAACCACACACATGCACAGAATGAATATCACATTTTCATAGCAACTTCATAAAGCCTAAAATATCTTTAATAAGAAAGCTGGCATTTTAATGTATTGACAGTTTGACTAAATCAAACTATTTCTCTTCTGCTTTACAATATATTCCACACAAAATAAGTAGAACTACGTAACTGAGCCATCTTGAGTCATCCAAGTGGCTTGCACAACTACTAGGTTAGACATTTTTGTAATTACCATGGAGCTTTCCAACACTTAAGCTTTCACTTTCACAAAGTAAATACAACAGACCACCTGCACACTTAGTTGTTGGGAAACAAATCCAAACAACCTTGTCATTTACACTAATATTTTCATTATGACTATGTAACAGTAGAATATAGCTCTAATCTACAGAAGACAAGTGTTTCAGTACATGGCATACGCACCCTTTCATTCGTCTCAAATATTCTATTTCTACTGCTTAGGCTGCTGGAAGAAAAGCATACAATCAGTGTATACCCCGCAGATATTCAGCACTCATGCCCCCGAGCTGAAGAGTCAAACTTACAGTAAAGCATAACTGGTACTGGCAACTACCTCAAGACTTGGTCACATCTAATGTGAAGATACATGGCAAGGGTCATACTTTCACCAGCAAACCAGTTCAGTTGCAGACAGATAGCAATACACACACAAACACACATGCATGAGTGATCTTTAACACACTAGATTTGGCAATTGCAATGAAAAAGTTTTTTACTCCATATTCTAAGCATGTCACATTAGAAAAGGAGGCAACCTGATAAAGATCAAACTACTGTAAAAAAACAAACGAAGGTGAGCAAGTATCACTGAAATACTATTTTTGCTGAAGCATAAGCTTACTGCCCATCCAGTTCTGAAACTGAACTACTCACAGTTCACCTGAGTTCAGGTCACCAGCACAACTCATGCAAGAGGCAACTAAGTTTCTCTTCCTTAGCAGATACTGACAGTATATCAGATCACTGCTATCAACTATGTCTTCCTCTCTCTTGCTGAAGTTTCAAACCTAAAACCGGCAAAGTGCTTTCTATCCTCTGTCTCTATGTAATTAGCCCTATTAATCCCAGGCTATCCAAGTCCCCCTGGCACAGCTTTGATTTGGCAGCTAAAGCCAAACGCCGAGGTCGTCTTCCTCTCCACAGAAAACCATTTAAACCTTGGCAAGCCTCTAGGATGAAAGGGAAGTTACACTGCAGAGATACCAGTTCCACACTCTGATTAGTAGGAATGCATGGAGACCTGTAATGCCTGGCCCTTCTACATCCAAAAAGGAAAGAAAAGTTACTTTCTCAGAGAGTGACTGCTAGAGACTAGGCAAGTTCTCTACACCTCTTCCTCCCCTTAAGCGCAGTAGGCTACACCCAGACAAGCTCGCCTCTGTGTGGCCCAGGAGCTTTTTCTAACGTTTCCTCTTAATGTCACCGCAGGATGCAACAACTGGTTGTCATCTCTACTGCAAATAACTGATTAGTCATTTACTCTTCCCTCCCCGCTTGCGCTGCTCAGCCCCACGCCGGCCGAGAGACACCCCAGTGCCGCCGAGGCAGGCCTGCATCCGGCAGCACCTCAGGAGACCGCCCGGGACCCCCGAGACCCTGAGAGGTACCGCTCACGCAGGTGCGCCCAACAGCTCCCTCAGCCTCGCACCCCCCACCTCAGGCTAACGGCTCACCCTCGCACTCCCGACACCTCAGCCTAACGGCTCCCACTCGCACCCCGTCCTCGCACCACTCCCGACTCCACAGCCTAACAGCTCCCACTCGCGCCTGCAGCCTCGCGCCCCTCGCCCGACGCCTCAGCCCAACGGCTCCCAACGGCACCCTCACCCCCCCCCTCGCCGCCTCAGCCCAACGGCTCCCGCTCGCGCCCCGTCCTCGCGCCCCCCTCCCCTCGCCGCCTCAGCCCAACGGCTCCCGCTCGCGCCCCGTCCTCGCGCCCCCCTCCCCTCGCCGCCTCAGCCCAACGGCTCCCGCTCGCGCCCTCAGCCTCGCGCCCCCCTCCCCGACGCCTCAACCCAACGGCTCCCGCTCGCGCCCTCAGCCTCGCGCCCCCCTCCCCGACGCCTCAACCCAACGGCTCCCGCTCGCGCCCGTAACGGTCCCCCCCGGGCGCTGCGCGCACCTGGCGCCCGCCAGGCTCAGCCCACCTCGGGCCGGCCGCGAGGCTGCCCCAGGCGAGGGAAAGCCTGCTGAGCCGGGAACCGTTCTCTGAGGCGCCGGGTGCCTCCGCGTGTGCGTGCGAAAGCGGGGAGGAAGGGGGCGGAGGGGAAAGGAAAGTGCGGCGGAGTAGGAGGGGGGTGGGGGGGGGGGGAAGGAAGCCCTACTCACCCCATGAGCCAGTCCATGGCTGTGTCCCGCCGCGTCCCGGCTCACCGCCTGCTCATGGGGGCCCCCTTTCCCCGCAGCTCCCGCTCCGGGTACCGAGGCTGGGGCCCGTCTCCTCCCGCCGGCAGCAGTGGCAGTGGCGGCAGTGACCCCCCCCCTCCCTCCCCGCTCCGCCCTCGCCGCCCGGCTGCGGCTGCGCCGGGTCCGCTCCTGAGCCTGACACTCGCGCACTGGGGGCGGCCGGAAGTAAACACACGGCGCTCGCGCCGCCCCGCCCCGCCCCGCCCGCCCGCCCGCCGCCAACCCGGAAGCCGCCGCCTTCCTCGCGCCCTCGCCCCTCCCCTCATCCTCCTCCCCACCAACCTCCGGCCGCCCCAAGGCACGCTGGGAAATGTAGTGCGGGCGCGGCGCGCCCCCCGCGGCCGTTAACGGTCGGCGCGGCCGTTGGCGCCGCCCGCCGCCCAGGGCTTTGGCCCCGTGGCGCGGCGCCGCCCGGTTGCTGCCGCCCCCTCACGACGCAATACAGCCACGCTCACCTGCAATTTAATTACCTGTGTTAATTGCTGAGATCCAGACCCGCCGCAGCGTTGGCCGCTGGTGCTTCGCCGCCGTTGCCGGTGGCCGGACCGAGGAAGTAAAACGGGTCTCCTGTGTGTCATGTGTTCGTTGCAAACCGGGACGGAGCAGACAGTAACTTTTTTAATAGTTTATTTTTCTAGGCATGTCGCATTGCCGAGTTCCTCGAGCTGCAGGGATAACCAACCGTCTGTAAACTCAACCAAAACGGGGGCGGTGATGGCTGCCCACCCCCGCAGGCGGCCGGACCCCATGTTCCTTTGAGGTGTAAGCGACTCTAATTGTTTTAAGAGAATAAATGGTCTCCGTTCAAAGCACTCAGTTACAGCATTTCCCAAGACTCTGCTAGCTGGGCGCCAACAGAGAAAGGCGGCCTCTTCACGCGTTTCCCACCCGGCCATGGCGAGCACCAGCTCGGAGGGAGATGTTTACAGAGGCAGGTCTGCTGTGATCACGCACTTTGGACACACATACAAGCTAAAAAACGTTTGCATTACAGACACGCACGTGAACTGAAAAATGTTTGCATTACGAGTGAGCGGGAGTTACTTCCTTGGACTTGTTGTGAACGATTTCTTGTCTGCGGTTGCCAGCTTCCTGAGGGAAGAGCCATTTTTCGGAGGCTGCGTTTGAGGATGAGCTCGCACCTCGCGAGCGACCGGTGCTCTCGGGCCATAATACTGCAACGCAAACCAATAAAGTGGTAAAGAGTAATAATGCCCCCCGGAGAAACCGGCGGCAAGGTCAGCCCCAGGCTGCCTGCAGGTTGCTGGCCCAAGGGAGATGAAGCCTGGATGACGAGGCATGTTGTGGGGAGAGCCATCCTCTTCCTCCCTGCTGCTTCGTCCACCCCGCCGTGCCGGGCGTTCGCTCCCAGCCCGCAGAGCGCAGCCCCTGCGGCCTCTCATCCCTGCTGGCCCGCATCTGCCGCCCCACGGGCACTGACCCGCAGCCCCGCCACCCACTCGTGCAGCAGGGACAACTCGGTTTCCAGCCGTCAGACTGACTCAGACAACAGTTGCAATAAACTGCGTTATCTCTAGGCGAGTAATACACTGCAAGGGCGTATGACGAGGGTGATTTAACAAGAGCGTGACTCGGTAATGGTTGTTTTATTCCCCTCTGTCGTGAGGAAAGACAGCAGAGCTATTTTTGTATTAAAAACTGTTATCGCACCATCGTTTTTTGGAACTGAACTGCCCTCTGAAATCTTGCACAGCTTAAGTCCTTTACTTTGCCGTTCTCCTGTAATAAAACTTCACATTGAGAATTATTTTGGTACCCAGCAATGTAATATAAAAATAAAATACATATTGTATGCATCCGAATTGAGTATTTTTCTTTAACACCTACATTTTGTCTTTTAATTGCTCATAGTTTTAGTTATCTTTGCATTTATAAAATGTAGCAGAGGGCAGGAAAAAGGTCTCTTGCTAGCAAAACCCCGCAGACCTTACTGAGAGGCTAGGATGGGGATTTTTTACGATGTTTAAAAGACCAGATCAAACCATCTGCAGAAAATAATTATCCTTTATGCAGACACTTGATCCAGTCATTATCTACAAACGTTAGAGAACAGATGTCCCTCATTTGAATTATGTTTTCTTGTTGCCCTTTGTTAGGAGTAGTTTTGGCAGGGCATTTAAGGATGAGCTCTGTCCAATTTTACTGTGGGGTGCATTGTACCAGGAGTAGGGTGTTTAGTCATATGACACGTTTCAAACCATAAATGGCTTCAAATACAATGAGTTTGTCATATCAGATTAGCTGTTTTCCTCCTGACTGTATCAAGGAAAATACATGGCAAGTGGCACTTGGAGAATTGCTAGTGCAAGAGAAACTCAGAAAACTGACATTTATTTTATTAATCTGTTGTGTCAGACCTTGTAATCTCACAAGGCATTTAGGTATATCCAACACATGGTCATGCAAAGGGTTATGTATACTTCACCTAAGCTCATTCTTTTATAATTTTTTTCAGTTGCCAGACTGATATTATAGCTAATGTTTTTTTTCTTACCTCCCTCGGACCTTGGAAAGCTTAGAAATCCCCCCAGCAGACCCGAGTATTTCGCATTTCCCCGTCTTGAGTTGGCCTCTCCCTCGGCCGCTCTGGATGCCCCAGGCCAGGAGCGCTCTCCAGCGGTTCTCCTGCAACTCCCCTGCTGTTTCCAAACCCTCTGAAAACGCATCACAGCCATTATGCGGTTGACAATAGCAGGCCTGGCGGGCTGTGGGGACCTTTTGTGTTTGGCCCTACGCACACACAAAATGAAAGGGTGGCCCTTGCCCAGGGCAGCAGGCTTGCAAGAGCCCCGACCACCTGAGCTTAAGGTGCTTAACAAGAGACGGCTGCGTTGCTTCCTGGGCCGCACCGTGGGAGTTGGGGAAGAGAGACCTCTCTCGCACGAGGGTTCGGCACTCTTGAAAAGCTCTGCAGAGCTCAGTAAAAGCCCAATCATCGTAAGCTAACGCAGCCCTGAGGGCTGTCCTGGTCTCTCCGAGGGCTCGGCGAGGACCTGTAAGCCCTGGAGAGGGGCGGTACAATCCTGAGGCCAGCTCGGCGCGTTCAGAGCTGCCTTGGAACAGCAAGCCCAAAGGTTTCCTTCCTTATATTTCCCTCTCGCGTGATTCCCATGACCAGATTTGTCCAAAACAGGATGTTTGATAGAAGCGCAGACGTTGTTTGTCACGTAGGGCTGGTTCGTGTAGTGGCGTTTCGGTCGGCTTGCTTTGCCTGGCTGGTAATAAAGCGGCGCTGTAAAGCGCAAACGGCTATGAGGAAGTAACCGAGGCACCGGGCCCTCTGCAACTGTGTCACTTTACTGCCTCCGCTTTTACTGTCCCTGCTTCTGGCAGCAGAAAAAGCGCCACGTGCAGGTGGGCAAACATTGATCCGCACGGCGGAGCGCTAAGGAGCGGGAGCAAACTCTGGCCCTTCCCCGGCTTATTGCAGAAACACCTGTCCCTCCTTCCCGACCTCCTATCTGGTGCGGGGCCGAGCGGCTTCATATCTGAGCCCTGGACAACGGCAGCGGGGGGAACAGGGCAAACGGTTTCAGGAGCTTTGCACGTTCCTCTTCGCTCCCCTAAGCGGCTTGAGGAACAGGCCAAGAAGAGGAGAAAGCATTGCCTAGAGCTCTCTGGGTTTTCCTGTTCTTGATTGGAGGCGACGTGAAGCTTATCTTTTCCTGAACAGCTAGGAAGCCTCAGAAGGCCGAGGAACGTGAACTGATCTGCTTGGTTGGAGGTTTTTCAAGTGTGCGTGGTGCTTGCCGCCCCGCGCGGAGCGGCAGCAGAGAAGCAGCACAGGTGACGGCGGCTGCCCTGACACAGAGGAGACTGAAGATCTGTTTTCAGATCTGGCTCACCAGCTGCGGGAGGATTTAAACGTTCGGCGGGAAGACGCAGCAAACTGATAGTCTTGGGATCCAAAAGACGCCTTCGTATGGTTGTGAACGCGGCGCTGGCTCTTTAAGTCAAAAACATCCACGTACTCCTTCCCCGGGGGGACAAAACGTCTTTGTCTCTGTGCATGAAACATGTTACGGTTCAAATTCCTGCGGCGCCATTAGGAAAAGCAGAGCGCATGATTCGCCCAGCGTGGGCCTGCCCGCCACTCAGGGTGCGATTGTTAATCATGCTGCGTATTCGTAACAACATCTCTTTCTGGTTGGAACATTTGACTTCTTCTTCTTCTTTTTTTTTTTTTTATAAATAAACACTGTGTGTGGTTGTAAATATTGACTGTTGCCAGTAATGGAAAGACATTTTAGAAATAGTCTTGCGACAAGAGGATCAATGCTGCTGAGGATCGGACTTTGAAAAAGAGTTGGCATATGAGGCCCTGAGCCAACTGGGAAATACGGCTTGTACCTAGATGTCCAAGTGAGGGCTGAGGCTTCAGGGAGGGGGGCTGAAATCCTGCAGATCTGTCCCTGGGCGGGGGGTCTGCGTTTCCAGAGATGTTGAACCTCCACAACTCCCATCGCCTTCAGCAGAGCCTGTGTGCGAAAAGCTGATCCGGAGCCTCATCAAGAACAGACACATCTTGGAGCAAGTCCCTGGGTAGGAATTTTCTCTGTCTCTCAGTGGCAGAAGAACAGAAGTATTAGACGTTTCCTCTTTCATAGACGAGCTTAGGAGGAGACGCTAAAGATGACAGATAACGGTGACAACGTGAAGGTTTTACTTTTGTTCTCCACTAGTTAGGTCTCACTGAGCGATACCTTCCCTGGGCCTCAGCTCCCGCACCTGAAAGATGGAAGCAGTATTTCCCTCCGCCGCGAAGGGCTGGCAGAGCTCATCCGTGAGCGCGCTGCAACCTTGAGCGCAGCACAGCCGGGGGGGGCTTCGACCTCATTCGCCTTGCGGTCGGTGCCACCGACTGCATTTCCACACACTGATGTTAGCAGGGAAAGGGTGATTTCTAGGGAAGGCTCACTTCTTACTCCACGCTTACGTTTCTTTAGGTAGCTCACGCTAGGTCACAGCTCCAGGAGTAACTTGCTCCAGTTAACTTGTCCAGCCCGGACAATAACGAGGGTCCCGTTTCTGCGCAGCCGCTCCGGGAAACAGCTCTTCCGCCGCCCTCCGAACGGCCCCCGCAGGATAACCTAGCGCCGAGCGTGGGGCCGCGCGGCGAAGGTGCACGCGTCCCTCCTCGCCTCCTGTGACACCCTGCGGGCAGGCAGAAGTTATTTTAAGGGCACAGGAACGATTATGCTGTGAAAGCCAAGCTGGCTCCCGCCATGCTTGGAAATCACCCCGCTCCAGCTCAGCAGCCGTTCTTATCCCTCGCTGACTGCAGCTCTGATTATTTCTGCTCTCGCTCCTTCCCATGCTTCCTCCTGTTGCTAGCATCTTTCTCCTCTTTCATCGTCTACCAATAAAACCTAAAGCCAACCCAGGAAGAACAATAAGTCATTACCCACGCATATTTGCAATGCCGGGTAAAGGCCTCAGCTGGGCACCAGGGCCACCTGAGCCAGGCTCTGGTCATTGCAGAAAACCAGAGCCTGCCTCAGAGGGAATTAGTAATGCAAAGGCCCAGGAAGTCCCGGCTCCACATCTGGAGGGGCGATGTTAAATGCGATAAGCGCGCTGCAAGCAGCTTGCCTCGATACACAAACCTCTTCTCCTTATACCGTCCTCCGTGCAAAGAGAAGGGGAAGAGGCGAGGTGAGACGTGCAAGGCAGAAGGTCACCCCCAAGCAGAAGAGCTTAGGCTGGCCTGTAGGGCTGTCTGAGGAGAGCGTCCACCGCGTGTCCCACGTGGCTGCCTTGTCCTCAGGGCAGACGGAGCTTTCACCATAGCCAACAAGCTGGTTTTGGCTTAAAAACTACAGCGAGCAGTGACTAGCACGTGAAACCTGCCTTGCTCCAAGACTGTCTCCACCGCTGGAGGTCCACCTCCACCGCTGCCTGCTGCCATGGCCTCGCCGAGCAAGGCAGCGGCCAGGATCTGGGGAGTCGGGAGCTCTCCTTTCCAACGCTGCTGCTGCTGCTGCTGCTCTTTCATTTCTGGCTCTACTGCATGAACTTGGTTCCTCTTTTCTAAGTATTTCCAGCCGCCAACACACTGTTTTTTTTGGAAATTCTTCTATATTGATAGCACTCGAGCCCAACTTTAACAGGTGATCCCATCTTGCAAGACCTGTGCAAAAATCACAAAAAACGGTGACACAGGCTTGCTTAACACCTTTGGGAACGGCTGAAAAACCTACATTTGTTTTACTTTCTAACCCCTATGGGAGGAAACCTCTTCCTTTAGCCATATTTGGAGCTGGGCAATAAAGCTCTATTCCCCGCTGTAAAATCCTGCCTGTGAGATGGAGCAAAAAGCCAGCTCTGCTCCCCGGTGGGAGCTTGCAGGCCTCAGGGCCTCGCCTCCAAAGCAGACTCGATGGCACCATCTAATGGCCATAGGACAAGCAAGAGGCACAAGCTGGTTTCTGCTGGAGGCAGCATGTGAAAGACTGATGTGAAGGCTATTCCTGACCGGCAGCACGATTTGTAGCTAGGCACCGCTGGGGTGACGGCCTCGGCGGAGGGAAAATGAAGCTTTGGGAGGGGATCAGGAGCGTGCAGAGGTGGGATGGCTTGGCCCGCGCGGTGGGAAACTCCCCTCCTCCCCACTCAGCTTCCCGGACACCAACACAGCAAGAGCAGCGGCACTTCTCCAGCAGGTTCGTGGAAAAAGGGGACGGGGGACAGAATTGCAGGGCGCAGCGGGAAAAACGTGAAACACGGCAGAGGCTCCCTGAGATAAGCTAGAAACCTGCCCAGCTCAAGGCAGAGGTGCACAGTGCCAGATTTGGGGTGCCGGTTAAAGCAAAGCCTTCCAAAGCAGGCTGCCGAAGGAAAGGCCGAGCTCCCCCTGGGCCTCTTGGACCAGGTTTGGGGTGCCTGGATGGCCATGTGAGGCGCTGTCCAATACAGACCTCCAGGTGGCTTGGTTCTGGGCCAAGAGCAATGGGGATTCATCGGGGAAGTCTTATTTCTTTGATTCTTTAGCGAGCGCGGAGATGTCCTCAGAGCACCTGTTGGCTCCACAGCTCTGTTGTCCCCAAGCCCGCCCAAAAATGAGACTCTCTGCTCTGCTAGTCCTGACCCACAGCCAGGAAAAACCACAGATGTGTTAACGCCACCGCTAAAAATCTCCTCTCCGGAGGAGCGGTGCGAAGGGGACTATGGCAGAACGAGGAGTTTTCTTCCTCCTCTGATAGCCGCTCCTTCCCATGGGCTGTGAGCGTCAGAGCTCACCTCTCTGAGGCACCGCGTGGTTGCTTGTCCACCTGTTTCTTAATCTGGCCATTGCCAAGGGCAAGTCCTTGTCCCGGGTGGAGCCGAGAGATGCGAGGCACCGCTTGAGCTCGGGCCGCTTCTGGCAGTTGCCTCTAGCGCTAATGTTTGCAAGGGCTCATTAGTCATTTACGAAGCCTCGCCAGGCACCTGAAAGTCTTTGCGGGGAACGTGGAGGGAGGGAGCCTGCCCCTTCTGTAAGAGGCCAGGCAGCAAGTGGTGTGTTTTGTAGGAGAGGAGCCCAGAGCAGACAACGTGGTTTCTGGCTGTAGCTCCGCCGGTCTTTTCGACTCCCCGGTTGCCCCGCGCGCTCCGGGGGCCTGCCGTGACCCGGGCACAGCTTCGGCGGAGACGAAGGAGGAGTCGGGGACCGCCGCTAGAGGCTGCTCGCCGGCCTCCCGCCGCAGGCCGGGCTGGTGGGCCGCGCTGTCGCTCCTGGCCCGGGGGGCTGCTCAGAGCGCTTCGCGGCCCCGGGAGCGGGGCCCATTTTGACGTTTCCCTCCCGCGCCTGGGTAGCGGCAGGCTCTACCTCGTCCCCGGCTGTGCCGGCGGCACCCCGAGGTCAGGGGATCATCGCCTCGTCCGGCAGGGCGCAGACCTGCCCCTTTCGGCCCAGCACAAGCTGCTGTGACACAAACTGCCTCCCGGGAGCAACCAGGGGAGGAAGCCGGTGCCTTTTTGTTGCTTGTAAGCAGAGCAGCGTTTCAAAGCGGAGGCCTGCTTTAACCCCCCCCCCGAGGTGCTTCACAGGCACCGTCCGTCCGTGGGGCAGCGGGGTGCCCCGCCGGGAGGAGGGAGGGTTGCAATGGGGGCACCTGCAGGGGACGCGGGCCCAGCCGGGTCCTGCTGCAGGCTACTCTGGGCCGCTCTCCTGCCACGGGGCGCCACGCGGGGAGGCGAGGTGGGTTACGGGGCGCCAGGGTGGGTGGGGGGGACGCTAGCTCCCCAACCCTTGAGGCTGGCACCGCGCAGCGCATTGCGGAGCGGGACTGCCTCGGCTCGCTACGGGAGCACGCCGCCGGCCCCGAGCCCGGTGGCATCGGCCTCCCGGCCTGCGCGGGGTGATCTGCGCGGGGCTGCGCCTTGAGCTTGTTTTAAGGAGTAAGGTCCGTCTTTGCTCTGGCAGCGGAGCCAGCAGGCAGAGTTTCGTACGGGTCTCGGATGCGGTTACGGCCTGGAGGTGACACAGGCAAGGCCAAGGGTGGCCCCCTCTGCCCTAGGGGGTGGGTGAAGCTTCTCTGGGAGCTCTCGGGGAACAAAAGCACCAGTGGTCCCCAGCAAGCTGTCCAGAGGGACTCGGGGGTTAGCAGGGTATGACTGAGCATGGCCCAGCAGCCACCGCTGGAGGTGGAGAGAAAGGCCCCGGCCATGCAGCGGGTGCTGGGTGGCTGCAGGAGCATCTCCCACCCCACCACAGGTCCTGAAGATGATTCAGGGCAGCGCGGACCTAGCAAACACCTTCACCAGGTCTCCAAAGCACCCACCCTCCCAGCAGGTGCCCACTTTGAGCCTCCCAAGAGTGA
The DNA here is from genome assembly GCF_040807025.1 of Struthio camelus. NCBI lineage: Eukaryota > Metazoa > Chordata > Aves > Struthioniformes > Struthionidae > Struthio > Struthio camelus. The sequence continues at coordinate 17,869,232 of NC_090946.1, forward strand.
CTTTCTCAGGGACATCCTCACCGTGGCTGTGGTTGCATCAGAAGAGACGCGGCGGAGGGTGCGACCCGCTGCCGCTGCGGTCAGGGAGGCCTGGGCTCCGTTACACTCGGGCTCTTTCTAAATAAAGAGCATCAAGTCACGCTGGCTCGAGCTGCTGGCTCGACCCAGGAGCTTGGAAAACTGCATGACATCATCTGGGTACCGCTGACAGCCGAGCGTTTCCACTCGCACGCCTAGCGCGAGGCTTTCGGCGACAGAGAAGAGCGCCGCAGAAGAGACATCGACAACGTGCCCCTCGAGGGCAGTGGATCCCCGCTTCGGGGCTGTGGACCTGCTCGGCTTGGCCAGGCGCAGCGGCGGGGCTGGGGATACGACTCCCGAAAGGGGGGCACAGCAGGAAATCTGGGAATCGCTGCAGCAGCACTTCAAGTCTTTAGTTATGCTTAGGAGCGTTATCTTGCATCTACTGCCGCTGAGACCGGGGCGCCTTGCAGAGCGGTGGCAGAGGGTCCCTCTGCCGTCTCCCGGGTGAGGACGCTGCAGGGGGAGGAAAGCTGCGCGTCCTCCTCTCCCCAGGTCCTGGCAGCAGGGTGCCCTGCTGCTGGGCTGTGACAGATTTCTGGTTTTAAGGGCACAGTCAGAAGCTGCAGGAGGCTCTGAGAATAAGAGCAGGATGATGTCCTCAGCCGTGATTTACACGGGGCAGCTCGGAGGGTGCAAAACCAAACACACTCACCCCATCTTCCGTTATCAGAACTGGCTGGTAGGAGAATTATAGACTGGTGAAGCGGGAGCAGAATGAGGAGCGAGATTTCCCCCATTCACTAGTTCAGCCCCGACACTGCCTTCCCACGTGGCTTTCAGCAAACGGCTTATCAGCTTCGCTGCAGGTTGCCTACTTGTAAAAACAGAGATGAACGGAAGCCTCCTCTGACTTAGAGCTCTCTGGACTCAGTGGAGCACATCCTGATCTGCAGGGGTACGTGGGAAAGGGGGGGGCAGGGAAAAAAAAAACCAAGCCCAATAATAATAATTACTTTTCTCCTTCCCATGGGTGTTGTAGGGATTAGCTCATATTTAGCAAAACTCTCTGTAAGTGCTAAGCATTATTAATGTCTTGGATTGCTCCAGGAATGAGTGTGGCTTTCCAGGGAGTGATGGGTTTTTTCCTTTGCTGGCATGGAGCTGCAGCAACACCATCAGAGCCCAAGGTAAGCAAAGTCCTATTTCTGCTAGGCTTAGGGCAGTGCCTGCAGCAGAAGAGCAACCCTTACCTCTTTCGATCAGTGTTTTCTGCCTTGGAGGGAGTGAAGCCCATCCCTTCAGCTCAGGCTCTTGCCGCAGTGCACAGGCAACATAACTCCTGGGTTACACCTGTACAGATGAGTTAAACATGCCCAAGACCAGCCTGCGGCATTGCATCTAGGCAGCACAAAATGGCCTGCATCCATCCCATTAGACTCCCTGGCATGGGGCTCTCCCTCATGGGACACTCTGCGCCAACAAGTTGAACTGAACACACAACCAGCTGGGTGGCAGAGCCCATGAGCAGCCTCATAACACCATGTACTTTCAGCCTGGTGTCCCCTCCCAGGCCTCTCATGGGAAATGCTGGAGCAGGGGGATGAACTCAGGTGCCTCCGCACCGTTCAGAGGCCCCTGGGCCAGAATATTCTGCAGCAGAGAACAGGAGCCTCTGAATGGTCTTATGGAGCTGCTGGACCAGGGGGGCCCCTTGAGGGGCCTGAGGGAGACCTCAGCACCACAGTACCTCAGCAGTAGCAGGACGCCCTCCTGCAGGGCAGAGCAAGGAGCTGGCACAGGGGGCATGGCAATCCCAAACATACCGTGTGAGGAACCAGGTTCAGCCAGAGGTCCCATCAAGGCAGCATGGGACACAGCTACAACACAGGTCCAAAGCCCATCCAGGAGACAGAACAGGAGATAAGGTCGTGGCCTGAGCTTAAATGGAGCTCCTGGCCTGGGTGGAGGGTGCAGGTGGGGTCCCAGGTGAGGCTACTCAGGGCAATCAAGGCCTGCTGGTGCCCCCAGGGCCCTGGCATACGGCCTCTCTGTGCACCTGGAGGAGGGCGCTTCCACTCCTGTGAAGCACGGAGAAGGAACGTGTCCCATGCAGTGCTGGAAAGCGTGGCGCTCACGGGAGGTGATAAATTCTCCTTTCCAGACGCCAGTGCTGGAAAAGGTCCTGAATCCTCCCAAGAGGGGAAACCACTTTGCAGCTACCAGTGTGGAGCATGTTGTCTCAGTCTCCCCCAGGGACCCCGCAGCTCTCAGGAGCACAGGGGTCCAAAAGCAGAAGACCCCACCACCCCAGCCTGCGTGGCCTAAGGAGCCTCTGGATGGGGAGGCAGCTGACTTTCGGTGACCCCTTCTCCCCGTGCCGGCTTGGTTGTGCCCCCTCGGTGGGTGGCCGCAGCCCTGCGCGGGACGGAGCGAAGGTAGAGGCAGCGCTGACTGGCCTGCTTTCAAAGAGGCCACAAGCTAAATAAATAGACGGCAGCCTATTTCAGTGGCTGCTATATTTAGCACAAGGAACATTTATTTATAGGCTTGGCAGCCACTCTGAGTCAATAAAAGCCCGAGAGCTGGAAAAAGGACGTTCCTGGGTTTCTCATTGCAAGAACGGTTTCCACCGTGCACCATCCTTCCCGCTCCTGCGCCCGCTTGCAACCACCTTCGGCTCCGACAGCTCGTGGATGCAAGCGGGGATGCAGACATGCGCGTGTGCCTTGCTCTGCCAGGCTGGCATGGCATCCCCTAGGCCAAAGGGACCTCTCTCTAAAACGACAGCGGGATTTAGCCATGCCTGCGGCCATGGCCGCAGCAACCGACGACGGGTCGTGGGTGACGCTTGGGCACTGGGGGCTTCTTGGGAGCGTTGTCCCCGCGGGAACTTGTTTGGAAAAATGAAGCTAGGAAACGGGTCGGGAGGTGGGAAAAGCTAGTGTTTTGGTGGTAAATAAGTCCCCTTTTGCGCGGCCGGGCGAGCGGGACGAAGCTTCGCTCACGGTTTCGGGGCTGGCAGCGCTCCCCTCCGCGGCTCGAGGCCGCGAAGCCGGAGCTGCGGCCGCCGCGAGACCAGGGGAGCTGGGAGCCCAGCTGCCGGGACCTGCCGAGGAAGGCGGCCGCCGGTTTAGGAGCCTTTGCAAAGGGTTGTAGCTGGGTGAAGGGGCTGTATTTATAAAAGACAAGGGGATTTAGCTGGCCCTGTGGAAAACCGCCTGGGTAACTGATTTTTGATGGATGTCGCTCCCGCGTTTAAGTCAATAGCGCGGCAGCTTTCTGGAGCCAGAGCTGCAGGGAGCCTCCTCGCGTTTGCGCCTCTCTCCAAGGTAAACTTGCTGGAGGAGGAAGCGGGGAAACGTTTCCATGAGAGCTTTCGGTTGCAATCAGTCCTGCAGAGGCTGCCTGGTGGTCCGGACCCTGAACAGACCACGGCCCTGCGAGCGAGGCCGAGGCGGCGGCTCGGCGGGCTCCCCGGGGCTCGCGGCGCGTCCCCAACGCTTAGCTGCAACACGCAGCGAGCGCGCCGCGCTTTGTCCTCCCGGTGGCACGGACGCGCTGTCACCTGGCGCCGGACCAGCCAGGTGGGAGTAGAGAGCGTTTTTTTTTTTTTAATTATTATTATTTGGAGGCTCAATATCCCTCCCTCGGAGGGGGACGGCTCTTATTTGTGCTTGGATTTAGCCTAGCTCCCGCTCCCGACCGCGCGCCCCTACAAACGCGGGCGGGCACGTCTGCGTGTCCAGCTTTGCGGCAGGCTGGGGCTGCGCTGATGCGAGTGAGGATCCATCGCCCTGGCCACGAGGGACCCTCCCAAACAGGACCCCGCAGCCCTGCCCCAAGCGGGTCTGCTCCTCCAAAAACAAGGCCGACACCAGCTGTTAAAACATCTATTTGGGCATTTATTACAACACGTTCTTCCAAAATACAAAAGAAAGGAAAAGAAAGGGTAAAAAAGCACAGCTGCTTACAGCCTCCGGTAATAAATAAATGGCGACCAGGCAGGGGCAGGGCGTCTCTCGCGGTCCCGCCAGGCAGCGCCCAGCGGCAGCGCTACACGCTCGCCCTGCTCGGCAGTCCCGGCGCGCGCCCGCCTCTGCCAGCGGACGCGGCCCCGTCGCCCCGAGACGCGCCGGGAGGGAAGGGGGCTCCGTCGGCGGCGGGAGCCGGCTGCGGGGGCGGCCGCCCCAGGCCCGGCCGGCTGCCCCCGCGCCCGGCTGCCCCCGGGAGCACGTGAGGTAGGAAGAGCGACGCCTGGCCGGGAGCCTCGGGGAGGGCTGCCGGCGGCTCGGCGGGCGGCTCCTGAGCGCAGGATAAAGCCTAAAGGGGATCACGCTGGGTCTCCGGGCAACGTCATGAGTGAGTTCAACACCGCACGAGGACGAAGACCCCCACCTGCAACAGCTCAAAGCCCTGGCAGGGGCAACGGGCCGTTTCTAGGCTGCTTTGGGCAGGGCAGTGTTAACCCCCACCAATTAAAATGGGGCTTCATGGGGCTGGCTCGTAACAGAGGGAGTATTTTATGCTGCAGTGCAGAAAGGATTCCTTTCCCTTTTCCCTAATGTTTTCTCCTGGAGAAATATCTGCCTCACAGTCAGCTCAAAACCGACAGATTGGAGAAGGAGCCCAGACTATGGGTGCGAAACCCACGTACCGGGCTCCGTGCGCGCAGGCCACCCAGGTGTATCGGCGGCGCTCCCGGCCGATCCTGCTGCTGGGACGCCGTATTCCTCCCTGCTGGCGGGAGCCATCCCACCTCTTCCTGAGTCCGGCGGCCAGTCTGCTCACGCCTCTCTTGGCTGCTCTTCCACCAAGCCTGCACCTTGCTAGCTCTAACACTGGCCATGGGTCTTCCCCTGGATGAGCTGTCCCAGGGCAGAGATGGCATCAGGAGGACACTCGAGCCAAGAAAAGCCAAGGGATCTTGCTAAAACAGGGCGCCATGGCAGAGGCTAGGCTGAGAGCGGCTAGCAGGGGGCTTTACGAACCGCCTGGCGAGAGCAGACCAAGAAGCCACTTGGGGAGAAGAGGTGTTTTCTAGGTGCAGCAAGTAGAAGGTGAGAGGACCATGCCCTGGAGGGAACTGACCCCATCAGCCGGATGCCTGGCCCATACTTCTTAAAGCTAATACTTCTAGCTTTAAGCTTTCGCCATTTAATTCTCCAGTCTCGGTGCCTTGCCTTTACAAACATGATCGGACTCCAGTATGGGGGAGAGGAGTCACCGGAAAGGAAGGCAAGAGTTAAGAGACTGGATCTTCCCCGGGGTTTTGGAGTCTTTGCATCCTTAGGGAGCACCACCCTCCAAATCCTGTGCCGAGTGTTTGCCAGCTCTGCATATGCCTCCTCCGGCCTGGGACCGCTCGGGAGCTAGGCCTAAGGCAGCCCAGGCCAGCCAGCCCCAGACGGGGAGCGGGGAGCCGAGAGAAGGTGCGCCGGGGCCTTGCATTTATTCACGACAGAGAAACAAAGAGCAACATACAAAGAAGCAAAAAGTACATAATCATAACCATAATAATCATAATAATAATAATAATAATCATAAATACTCAAATCTATCATTCATAGATTGCAATGACAACACTGATAGCTTATAATCATTAGTATTAAGAATGGTAGCGGGAACAGGATGGGGAGGGAGTTTCTTTGGGGCATAATCTTCTAAGGGGCAGGTGCAAGAGGGACGAATGTCCAAAGAAACAGACAAAGCGCGAGGGGGAGAAGGGCCGGGAACACGGCACGAGCGAGGGGAACGCCAGGGCTGGGGACGGGGGCTGCCTGACTCGAGCCTCTCGTGCAACGTGGCTGACCTGACCGCGGCCGTGCCGCTCTCTTCCTCCCCGCTTCGCTCAGCCTGCCGTGAGGCACGTGGCAAGGAAGGGGCCGGCTGGGTGGGCTCAGCCCCGGGGCCGCGCGGAGGCTGGAGAAAGGGAGGGACATCCTTTCCAGCCTAAGGGTCCAAGCACTTTGATTTGGTCCATCCTTAACAGGGTGGAAAGCCCTGCTGGAGGTGTCCCCGACTGCGGGCGCGCAGCCGCCACGGTGGATGGTCAAGATTGGCCAGGCCGGAGGGACACTAACTCTGCCCTGTTCTCACATATACCACCATGGGGCCCTAGAAGTAGATGCTGCCCCATCAGCTCTGCACGGAAAGACAATTTGGTTGCAGTGAAACTTTGGCTTGGGTCGCCTGGCTGAGAGGGTCCCTAAAAGGGCTTGGCTGGCAGACGATGGGGGGCTACCAGCCAGCAGACCCGTCCTCACAATAGCTCACGGTTCTCTGATACCATGATGCGGTCTGTTAGGCAGAGCTTGATTTAAAAAATCATTAAAGATAATTGTGAGGCCCTCAATGACCCTGATGCCTTTGGGTCAGTACTGGCAGCAGACACTCGGGCAGGGTGGTTCCTTCATGGGGTATTTTGTAGGCGTAGCTTTAAAATACTCCACATGAGAGGGCTTCTAGTGCACACGCTCAACGTAAAGGGGAAGGATGGATGGAAAGTACATCAGAACTAGGTTGCAGCAGTGGGTCCTGAATGTCTCTTGGCAGTTATGGTCCATGAGTCTTAAAAGGTTTCTCTTTGCGTTTGTTTCTGAGGAGAAAGGAGTGTCATCTTTGTGTCACCTCCCACCTGGCTGTACCCTTCTGCTGCTCTTTTTATTAAATGACCTCAAGAAGTCACCTAGTTCCCTCCTCCACTGCCCACATCTACACCTAAACTGCTCCTGCCAGTCATCCGTCTAATTCGGACTTAGCTGATCTATGCTGACACCAGTCCTCTAGGACGGGCTGCAACTGCGTGATATGGAGCAGCGATCAGCAAGGGATGACCCCCGGCAAAACCGTGCATACTTGGTAAAAGACGGTTGGGAGAAGCCGCGTCCCTGAGGCTGCTGGCCATGTCCCGCAGCCCACCTGCAGGCTCTCCGCGCTGCGCGCGGGGCTGAGCAACGTATCGACTAATCCCCCCATGGGGAAACTGAGGAACAACAACAATGTTTGTCAAAATATAAAAAGGGAGTTAAGAAAATAATGTAGTCAGCCTTTTGTGGCCAGCAGGGAGAAAATTTTCAAGTTTCAGTGAAAATACAGCACAAACGATAGGCAGAAAAGGCAGGAGTGGATTGTGAGTGGCTAAGAGAGGAGGAAGCTGGCAGGGGAGCCAGCAACTAGTGGGGGCGGGCGGCTAAAAACTGAGCAGGGCAGGCTGAACAGCCCTGGCAAAGCTGTCGTGCGCGATCAGCCTCCCGGGCTGCGGGGCAGGCTGGGTGCTGGGTGCACCCCAGCTCCCCCGCATGCACCACCCCACGCTACCCAAACCACTATGTCGCCGCCCGGCGGGGAGGAGACAAGCTCCTACCCACTGGAACATGCTGGTCGGCAACACTGAGCTGGTTTGAGGCGTTCGCTGGAGGAAGTGACGGGTGATGGCGTGCTTTGGAGAAGAGGGATGAACGCAAAATCCCCTTCACTTCAAAAAAGCAAGAGAGGCGGCTGGACGCAGGGTCTCAGCCACCTCCCTCCATCCTCCGCCGTCTCGAGCGCACCTTGGGGTACCGGAGGGGAGCATTTGGGGGCCTTCCAGCATCTTGCTGAATGGCCCCATTGGAAAACAGAAAAACCAAAACCAGCTTAAAGCCAGCAATAAACCTCGAGGGAGACTCGCCTGGACTGAGGACACGCACAAAGAGAGGGACGGAGGTGATGAGGAAAACACCCATCTGCAGCGACCGGACCGTTTCTGTATTGCAGCTCCTCACGCCCTGGGTTCGTGTTAAGTTTTAAACCTGAGATCATTTATGTTGTCACGTGTAGTTTGATTGCAAAGATAGAAACTAACAGCGAGAGTAGGAAAAAAGGAGAGGGAAAAACCATGCGGATCCAGAAAAGAAAACGCTCCCGGACAACACAGGACACAAGACGCGCAGACGGCAGGACCCTGAGCTAGGAGCTTGCAAACTAGTGGCGGACAGACGGGGAGGAAGCACAGACAGCCGCAGGGAGGAGCGGGCTTGGCCGCGGAGGCAGGCCGGGGCCCACAGCTCCGCGAAGCAGCTTCTCAGCAAGCCTGGAGGGGGGTTTCGGGGGCGAGGGCTCGGCTCCCCGCTGGCAGGGACGGCCGCACAAGCGGCCAAACGCCTCTGGGAGCGAGGCAGCGGTGCCCCCGCGCGCTTGCAAGCGAGCAGAGTTTGGGGCCCTGCCGACTCGTCCCCCCGCCGGAGGGAGCCGGGGGCTCGCGAGCCGCAGCAGGAGCCGGCCCGGCCGTGCCCCTCGCACCCAAAGCGGAGCCGGGGAGCACCCCGGGCGGGAGGCTTTCGCTGGGAAACTCTCCCGGCCGCCGGCTCGGCCAGCGCGCTCCCCTCGAGCAGGGCTCGGGCCACAGCTTCTCAGGCGTGAGGGGTGAGCGGGGGGGGGGGAAGGCACCGCTGACCCCACAGAGGGGAAACGGTGCCCCAATCTTCTTCGCAACACAGCTGAGCGAGGGGGAGCCTGCTGCCGGGGCGGGGGGGGGGGGGAGGAGGAGGAGGAGGAAGGAAAGGCACCTCCCACCCAAAATCCCACACGCCACCAGCCTTTCCCCTCGGGACTCTCCTTCGCAGCTCGGGAACGACTTCCCACCCCGGGGCCCTCGGCACCAGCCATTCCCCTGCGCGCACGGACGCGGCGGGCTGCTGCTGCGGCACCCGGCCAACCCGGCTACCGCGGCCCTGCCGGCGCCGGACCCGCTCTGCGCTCCTCGGACGAGGCCGCCCGCTTCGTTCCTCGCTCCCCCGGGCACCCTTCCCTCCGCTTCAGGTCTCTCCCTCCTCTCCCTCTCCACCGGGGAAGGCCAGCCCTTCGCCCCGTGCCAGGGGAGGGAAGGGCTCTACGGCTACGATGGGGACGGGGAGCAGCAAACAGGGACCAAAAGAGGTAAAAGAAGCGGCAGCAGCTTCCAGAAGAGAGTTTTCTGGCTCAGTTTGTGCCGTGAGAAGATTTTACAGTTGGTTTGCTTGTTCGTTTCTAGAAAAAGTGCACAGAAGCGTTTTCTGTCCCCTTTTTGCTGTGCCCGGAAGGAACAGGGGGGAAAAAAATCTTTGTCGTCGACATAAGCTATAGAAGGAGCCACAGGCCTCAGATATTGCTTAGAAACTCGTATTTCAGATTTAAATACCATACACAGTAAAAATAGAGCTGAAAGTACCGCCCCACATTGTCTGCAAATCATTGCCAGAATGAACAGCTTCAATAAATTAAAAACAAAACAAAAAATTGAAATATTATTTACGTCTCAATAAAAATCGCAGTAAAACCATTTACCTTTTTCTTTGTGTGTGTGTTTTTTTATATTATATATAATATATATTTATATATGTATAGGGCTGCTCTAGTGCAGCATTTTTAGGATACTCAGCCAGAGAAACATGGGGGAGCATGCTTAGTGCGCCGGGGTGTGAGGGAGGGGAAGGAGCAAACGTAGTTTTCCCGCAGCAGGTGCCCCTTCCCCACCTCGGGGGAGAGGTGCTGTCCTCCATCCGCGCCTGGCAGCACCCGTGGGCCACGCGTGCCCCGTGGGCCAGGAGACCGCGCGGCTCGCCCTCCCCTCCCGCGACTGCCCGTCGGCAGCAAGAGTCGTAATTCCTGCTCCCTCCCGCTTGAATTTTATACCGAGACTTCAGTTGCCCATCTCCAAACGCGGGCATGCCGCGGCTCCCCGGCAGCCAACGGGCAGCTCTCCCATCGCCCCGGCAAGCCGCGTGGTGCGTGCGAGGGCCCGGCGTGACACCGGGAAAGCGGCTGGGATTGCCGGGGGGAAAGGAAACAGGTCGGGAGCAGGAGGGACACTAAGCATTCACCGTTATGTTTCTTGACTTTGGATTCATTCATCTTTGCTTTTTGTTTTGGCGTGCGTGCTCCTGAAAATACACACACGGGTATAAATACTCCCACCCCTGCCTCCCCCACCCCCCCCACCATCTCTCCCCAGTTTAAATATCCCCCCACCCTTGCTCTCCGAGTGCCCGGGATGAATGTCAGGACACCTCAATGATTTCCATGCTGCCCGAAAAGCTAGACTGTTTGCCTATTTTGCCCAGGTCTTCCCGGGACCTGCCCTCTGACATGGTCTCCTCGAACTCCATCTGGCAGCTCCTCCTCTTGAACTGCTTCTCGGCATTGGCGTCCTCGTGCCAGCTGTGACGCCCGTCCCGCTGCTCGGCCCGCTGCTTGTCTCTCAGTCTGATCTCGCAGCTGCTCTGCATGGCGTTGCAGCTGAACGAGGAGTAGGAGGCGGCGCTGGCAAACAGAGCCCCGCTCCCTCCGCTGCTGCCGCTCACGGCCGAGTCTGTGCCAAAGTACCAGGCGCTCTCCGAGGACGGGGTGCTCGGAGACTCCAGGTGGACCCCCCACGGGCCGATCCCCCCTCCGGTGCCGGTGCCGTTCGGCGTGGTCGCCGGCTGGACAGGCTGCTGCCCCGCGCCGGGCAGGCTGAGCCGCAGAGTCTGCTTGAGATTGTCCTCCACGCTGGTGCTTTTGTGCACAGCGCACACCCCGTTGAAATTGAGGCTGAGCCCATGGGCAGGGGAACCTGCCTGGTGCCTGTGCTTCCGCCTTTGCCTCACCTTGGCCTCCAAGAGGAGGTCTGGCCCGCTCGGCCAGTCTGGACTGTCCGGCACCGGGGAGAACTGGCACACGCCGTTGGGTCCAGAAGGGCTGTCCAGCTTGCAAAGCTTTGGGGCTTCTCCCGTGTCGGCGGGGCCTGGGACGTCCTGCCTCAGGCCAGGGGAGTAGGCTGATTTGATGTCCAGGGAGAAGGAGCGTTTTAACCGGTTAGTGTCTTGAATGCGCTCTGAGGACAGATGCAAGCCATTGAGTCCTTGCTGTAGTGCTGTGGGTGACAAGATTTTAGGAGTTCCCGCTTGTCTCTCGGGGTCACTGTGGGAGGGCGCTGAGCTTGTGCTTTTCGATATCTCCTCGGCCTTTTCTGAGGTAGGTGGTGTGGAGTGCCTACTGCTCTCAGGCACCTCAGCTGGGTCCTGCTGGACATCCCCCTCACCCCGGTCGCCCTGGGCTTTCAAAGCCTTGAGGAGCTTCAGGCTCCTCTCGTACTCCAGGAGCTGGCCCAGGAAGTTGAAGTTGGGTGAGATAGATGGGCGCCGGTCTTTAACAAACCTGCCGAAAGATACAAATATCCACGGTTGTCACTTGGTCTTTGACCAGGTCAGCCCTACTCTCTTGGCCTTTCTGGGGAGCGGAGCCATTGCCCAGGACCTTCTGCCAGACCCTCAGGAACAAAGGGGTCCTGGGAAACCATTAGGCCTCAGGACACTCTGGAGGTAAAGGTAGGCCTGCCTAGACTCTGTGAATTGGGCCTCCTTCCTCCAGTTTACTGGCCCCAACCTTCCCCATTGCATGCACTCTGTGAAGGGGCAGCAGGGCTTGGTTATCCCACGCCTCAGCTAAGGCAAGTCAGAGCTTCAAAGAGCTACAGCCCTCTCTGACTGGGCTCAGCCTGTTCTCCCTTGCTGGAGTGAAGCATACTAGCGTAACCCCTCCCTGTCCTCCGGAGGAAACTCACCTGTAGGCATCATCTGACGACATACCCATGGTCTTCATGATGTAGGCGATGGCGATGGTGGCCGATCGGGAGATCCCTGCCAAGCAGTGCACAATCACCTGGCAGCTGGACACCTTGGCCTTGTCTGGAGCACAGCAGAGGAAGCAGAGAGAAGGATGTTGATGCTGTCAGAGATGGTGAGCCAAATGACTCTAGTCTCCCTCTCCAACCCTCAACCTCTACGTGTGAAAGGACAAGGACTGTGCAAAGTAAGACTACAGAGGACAAATAAGTTTCCTGGGTTTTAAGGCCTGAGGTGGGGAGGGAATTGGAGGGTCAGTAACCATCGTAACAAAATCTCACCAATGAACTCAATGGACTTGTCTAGCCAGGGAAGCAGCTTCTCACAGTAGTTGTCATTGACAGGAATGCGCATGAAGTGGCTATCACAGATGAAGTCTGGCTTGGGGCAGGAGTTGCTGGCGTTGAGGACATAGCTTATCCCATTCTGTGTCATCAAGTCCTGGTGAGAAACAAAAGTGATCAAACGATGAGGTGAGTTCAGACAGCAGAGCGCTGCAGGTCTGCCTTTCCACACACTCTCTGCTGTTGCCCACACTGATATTTTCTCCTCTGGCTTGCCCACTGCGGCTTTGGTCTCGCTGACCGCGGTGCAGCAGAGACAGGCGGGGAAGGATGAGCCCGTTTGGACGACACAGGTTTGAAACTCAGCAGATTCTTTACTTTTTCCCCCTTTGGACAGACAAAAAACTCTCGGAAGGAGGTCCCATAAGGAGAAACAACAAGAATTCTGGTAGGAGAGGAACAATGGGAAAATATAAGAAAGAAAACCAGCAAGAAGCCTAGATGAAAGCTTAGAAAGTATGAGCTGAGGGACAGGGGGAACATTTCACCAACAGAGTTGGGAGAGTTATCAGTAGGACCATGCATCCACCAAATTCAACCCATTTCTTTGCTCCCAAACCTCACAGAAACGTGTCAGGAGTTCTCATAGATTTGTTAGTTGTTCAAAATTCTTCACTGAATGGTGCCGAGTTCAGTCTGCAAGAAGATCAGGGAAGCTACTTCCTGCTTATTTTGGGTACTAGCAACTGATAACTCAGAACATGCACTTTTTCGGTTGGGCCACACACAGGTCGCAAAAGGAATGATCTCTTCCCTCATTCTGACTCAGGAGTGAGGTGTCTTCTGTGACTTTTCTGCTTTATCTATTGAACCGCCACCATCATTGCCCATATTTCTGACTCAGTAAAACATGATGGCACAAGGGAGACCTTGATGAAAAATTGCAGTGAGGGGGGTGAGATAGGACCAATGGGCCATCCCACAGGACGTGGGCTTGCTGGGTGAGCATCGTGGCATCCATGCCAAGCTCCATGCCTTCCTTCCCAGGGCTAAAACGAGCTTCACCCGCCTGCAGAGCTGACTCAAATTCATGATTAGTCTGACCCCTGTCCCTTTCCTCTCCAGTCAGGTTACGTATAATCTGTATAACCCAAGGGTAGATTATGTATAAAACAAGGGGGAACAACTGTGCCAACAGTTAGGTCTCAACGCCTGGCCTGGAAGACCCAGAATGAGAAAAGAAACATGGGGATAAAACAGTCAACCTGTGGAGCTGCCACGTGGGATCTCTGCTTAGCAAAGCGCCAGAGAGGAGAGCCATCACTGCGCTCGCCCGTGCGCGACCTCTGCGCTTGCCTCAGCTCTGGTGCCTATGAACAGATCTGTCTCCTGGCCACCGCACCGCAGAGATGGCAGAAAATGAGTCTCCAAAAGATGAATAAAAACCTCTGAAGAGGCGAGGAGGAAAGAAACCATCAATTTCACTGCCTGACACAGGCTCCTCTGGAGACCACGCTGGGATTTCAGCCCCAAGTCCGCAGGCCATCAGTCCCTGCTTACATAAGAGCCTGTTCCCAGTGGCTCCACTGCAGCCCAGCCTCGGCTCCTCGGAGCCGGCCCAGCTCCCAGGCTCACATTCTTGGCATTTTTCTCTTTCATTTCCTTCTACTCCCTGTATATAATTTCTCTCTCCCTCCTTTCTGCCTCCAGCCCCACTGCCAGTCGGATACTTCTCCCCTGGCCTTCTCCCCCCTCGCCTTCCCCAGGCAAGGACGCCGGACTGGCTCCCTCCTGCCCGCGGCAGGCGCCCATCGGCATTTTAACTGCAATTCCTGTTTCTTTCTTCTCGCCTTTATTTTTCCTTTAAACAAAATTCCTTCCTTGGCCTGACATCACTGCACAGCTGTTCCAGCACCTTTAAAGGACACGGTCCCTCTTTCTTCCTCCCTCCTCATTGCAAATCTCTGCCTGTTTTCAGGCCTCCTGAAAAAGTGCCCTGCCTCTGACCATAGCTGCCTACCCTTGCGCTCCCACAGCAGGATGCTCCAGCTTTCTCCTGCTCCCTCTGGCTTCCAAGGGGATCACAGAGCCGCTGAAGCTGATGTTAACCAGGTCTGGGAGCTTGGGAAGGACTTTAAAGCCCTCAGGACCACACTGAAGCTCAGCAATATCATTCCTACAACCACTCTCCCCGATTTTGCTGGGCTTTGCCCATGTGCTCTGTGTCTGAAGCCTCCTGGTACAGTCCAATCGCATGCAGTCCTCGCCCCGGCAGGAGTCACTACCACCCTCTGCCCTTTGTGTGGCTGAAGGGGTCACTGTGCAGCCCTCTCCCAGCCGGGACAGGGCGCAAGGCAGATGTGCTCCCCACCGTGGCAGGGCCGTACCTTGTTTAAGACGTCTTTCTGGGAGCCCAGGTAGAGATGCGGCAGGATGCGCGTGGGGCCGACGTTGGCCACGGGCAAGCATGGCTGGGAGATGCTCATCGGCAGGATGGCGGCTGGTTTCCCTTCACAGAGCCCTGGGAAGCAGGACGAGAAGGTGGCGAAGCCTCCTGCAGAAAAAACAGCCACGTTGAGGGTGCAAGCACTGAGGCTGAGGCTATCCTTCCTCGTGGCACGGTCGGGACCCAGCACCCCGAGGGCTAAGCTGTGGATGAAGCTGTGGTAATGCCGCTAAGAACGGAGTTTGGAGGAGCAAAAAGCCAACAACCATCCTTAATCAACCCAGACGCATTGTGATGACTGCAACACTTGTACGGGACAGAACAGAGAGCCAGCTCTTATTTCTCCTGCCACACTTGACGTTAATGCATACATGAGACAGGTGACACCTTGCATCCCCTATTGCTGTTTGCGCCTTCATTCAGACAGGTCTGCTTGAAGTGACAGGGAGGAAAAGTTCTTCTTTTGGCTGCCTACTACTCTGAAGACAGTCAAGTTCATGATTTGTTAGCAAAAACCGCCTGGGGCGGGATGACGTGATGGGCTAGCAACACGAAAGTGCACCGGCAGCACGAAGCTCCCCAGGATTACAGCAGGCAGGGTTGGGAAGAGGGTCTGCTCGAGACTCACAGCAAGTACCAACCTCGTCTACATGTTGCTGCTTCTTAGAGCGCCCCACTCTGTCCAGCCCTGCTGAGCCTGCGATTTCTGATGAAATTTCACCATCAGTATTGGCAGGCCTTTGCACTCGAACTGGAGAAGTGTCACAGTCACACAATCTGTTAGCGACACCATGCACAGATTTCCTGTCTTCCTGTGGCCAAACGCCTGCCTGGTTTACACGGCTGTGAGCGCCACGCTAATTAGAAAAGTGAGTCTGCAAAAATGGAGAGAGGGACGTAGCACAGATTTTGCCAGAGGGGATGAAATTTAATTTCTTTCGAACAGATTTCCTAGCAATTTTTTATGGTCAGAGGTTACTGAACGTGACAGCAAGCAGCACCCAGTGTACTGTGCCAAGCTGGTCTGCAGTCATATCCACCGCAAAGTCCAATATTGAGAGAAAAACCCCAGTTGCGGCAGTGGCAGGTAGAATATGACAACCAAAGCTACCAGCACTGTGTCTGACACCATCAGAAGTACGGCCTAAATGCAAACAAACCTGCCTGAAAAGCAGCAGCGATACTGCACTAGGGCAGTGGATGTTGCCACGCTTGCCTGCCAGGCAGCTCTGGGAGCTGTAAAAAACATAAAGAAGGGCCACATGTCCTGTGCAGTTACATAAGCGCACTGGTTATCTCATTTTGCAGACTCGTGCTTTGTGGCTTAGGGAACCGAAGGGACCTGACTAAGAATAGTGGCGTAGCCCAAAATGGGAGTTTGAGCCTCCGGCCTCCCTCCCTGCATGCTGGGGCATAACATAGCCGAATATAGCATTCGGAGAAGGTACCGTGAAACATTTCATGATAAGCAGCGGAGACCCACGACAGCCCCTTTCACCCAGCTATCCTGTTCTCTGGGCTAGAGCCAGGCAAGTGGTGGCACAAACTCATTCCCCTCTAGCAGAGGGCATCTGGGTGACAGCTTTGGGCCTTAGGTTATGTCAGCCCAACCAGCCTCCCCAGTAGTTTTCTAGATAATACAAATGACTAGACAGAGCTTGATATTGCTTCAAGGGCTGAGCAGACTTTGGGAGCTGTCTCTCAAAGAGACCTGGAAGCCTCCACAAAGAGATCCTTCTGAAAGCCCTGGTCTCTAACATGACAGTCCCTGGCCCACCCCTGCAGCTGAATAACACATTTTAACGAGCCTTTGCTAGGACATCTCCATCCAGCCAGCCTCTCCCCTCTCAAGAAGCAGGTCAGGTCTGGGTGCATTCTCAGTTTCCCCCCTTGGCGCAGACAGACAGGACCTCAGCCCTTCCTCTCCAGGCACCTGATCCTTTGCGTCCTTGCAGCCTGCAAGCGATGGTCTCCTGGTGTCTAGGCCTCTCTCCGAAGAGGAAAGCAACCTCCAATCAACCTCCCTTTTCTCCGCTCTTATGTCTTCCTGGCTGGCTGGCAGCTAGCCTAAGTCTTGGCTTCAAAACCTTGCCAGGCTGGGCAGGGAAGAGTTAAGGCACCTTATCTTCTCCAGCACTTCCTCTTCCCTGGCTCCTTCTGACATGACATCACCTCTCAATTGGGACATTAAATCAGAGCGAAAGAAGGAGGCCCAGCACAGGTGCACAGCAGCTCTGGTTACGGCTGTTCCCTGGACTGCGTCGGCATTGCCAAGGAGCATAAATCAGCGGGCTGAGTGTGGCGCGCACACGTGCGGACCTCCCTGCCGCCCCTCTCCCTTGAGCGGTCAGCACGCACGGGGGCTGCGGGCGCCACGCAGCCCCGGGTGGCCGGGAGCAGGCTTAGCTTCAGCTGCCCCCTTGCTCTGCAGCCACGAGGCATGGCAAAATCTCTGCGGGGATCTAACGGGGCCCAGATGCGACCCCCAAACGCATGCTGAAAGATAGGGGACTCCTTCCAAAGAAACCCAGACCTTTTCCCAGGAGCGGGGCACCCACGCGCACAGCCCAAGAGCCCAGTGCCTGCTGCCCTCCCAGCCTCGCTCATACCCACGAAGAGCTGCCAGGGGCTGCATACAGCTTCAAACTGCTCTTCAAAAGCCGTAACGCCAGGGGTGACATCATGGCTAAAGCAGGCTGGGACACGCTGCCGCTCTCCTAGCAACGTTATCTGCCCCCCTCCTTGCCCCCGCCGCCGCTCGCCCGGCAGCACATCCCTTGCCAGCTCTTGCCGGGGAAAGTGCAGGCGAGTGGCACGGGGGGCTGCGGAGCACGCGAGGGTGCCCGCAGACAGCTGCAGCGTCAGCCTTGGCTCAAGCAACAACCGTCCCCGTGGAGGTCGGCCCCACGGCAGGGCGCAGCCCCGGCGAAGAGCATGGGAGCCCCAACTGGAGTGCTGGGCTTGGCTTGCTCAAACCCGTAGCCCTGTGCAGCCCCTTCCTCCAGAGCTCGCCCGGCGGAGGCGATCCTGGGCCACCACAGGATCGTCCTCGTCTTACCAGGCGAGCGCCTGCGGGCAGCCGGGGCTCCAAGGGAAACCCGAGCGATGGGGCCCGGCGCCGGCCCAGCCTCGGAGCGGGGCAAACCCCACCCCGGGCCCGCTGCTCTAGCATGCCTTTCATTTTTAGAAAGCCAAGCAGCTCTTCCAAACAATCCCAAAGGCAGTGAATGTCCCTGGCAGGGCTCCAACCGATACCTGGGCTTTCCCCTCCGTACCCCGGGCTACAGCTCCCAGCTTTCGTTCAGAGCAGGAGAAGAGCCGAGCCCAACGGGCCGAGGAGACGGAGCAGCTCTGGGTCTCTCCTTTTCTTCGCTGCGCTGGCGCCAGGAGCGAGATTCTCCTGGCGCGTCAGGAATTACTTGGGAAGGATGTGTATTTGACATGGAGGGGGTGGTTAAAGAGCTCCAGTTTCTTCCCAATGCTCCCCCTGAGCCTGGCGAGGGCTGCAGAGCTGGTCCTCCACACTGCACAGCCCCGTAGGCTGGCCATGGCTCCGGCATTCCTGAGGGCTTCCAAAAACATTCCCTGCTAAATCCAATGTTTTCCTGCCTTCTACAGTTACCTATGTCAGGCAGAGGTGGGGCCCAGGAGGAGAGGAGGATGTGCAAATGCAACGACCCCAGGTAGAAGTGGGGACACCTTTGCTGCTCCTGCTGGAGATGAAGGAAGGAAGATCCAGGAGCCAGCACCTCCCAGGGCCAGGCCCCCAGGAACGCTAGGGAATGATCCCCCCCCCACACCCCCCGATTTTGTGTGTGTGCGGGGGTCATTCAGCAATTCTCCAGGAGAAATCAAAATCCTCAGTGGCATCCAGCCAAGGAGCTCCACGCAGGGCTGGACAGAAATCAGCTTTTGGGAGGGAAGGGAAGGCTGGGATGCCCTTGGAGGAAAGGGGGAAACTGAGGCATGCTCACTGTTTGCAGTGTTGCAGATAGAGCATGAGGCACTGGGATTTCCCCGTCCTGGGGGCATTAAGCAATGAACAGCCTGGCTGCAAGTATCTACCAAGATTTAGACACTAACTAGCTATACAGAGGGAGGTGGAGACTTAGGAGACCTGAGGAACAGGGCAGCTTAAACCTCAGGGAAAACTTTCAGCTCAACATATACTAGTAGCTCATGAGAAGTGAGCAGATCTGTTCACTTTTGCCGTGGGCATGTGGGAATACATCAGCCACGGGAAGATCTGAACCATTAAGGCAGATCTAAGCGCTCACCTTCAAGCGGTCCCTGGGCACACACAGCTCGTGGTTTGGGCCCTGGCCACGTCTCAGGCGCTGCCCGTCGCCCGCAGGGTGCCCCGCTCAGCCCCCTGCCAAGGCTGGTGCAGCCACAGGGGCGCAGGCGGTGTCCCCCAGAGCCGGGGCAGGTGCAGGAGGGGACAGAGCCCTCCCTAGGGGCAGGGACATGGTATGGCACTGCTCTCCTGGCAGTAGACCCCACTTGCGGGGATTTACAAGCCCTTGAGCCAAGCGGGACATTAGCGCAAGTGTGAACAGAGACTCCAGCTCAGCAGAAACACGAATTGCCCACGCTCCCCTGCGCCCAGGCGAGCAATACAAAGCCCGCCACACCGCCATCCTCGTAAGGACTGTAGGAGAGGCAGTGGCGGGGAAGGAGCCCTGGGCACAGGCGAGGGCACGCTCACGAAAGGCAGAACGGCGAGACAGCAGGGCTTTCCCTCAGCAGGTAGGATGGGGAGGAGGGCGCAATTCCCACGCTCACCTAGGGACTGCTGCGCTTGGAAAAGACGCCCAGAGAAGCAGGCAAAGTGGGGACATGAAGGGAGATGCTACTGGGGAATCAAAGGGAGACACGCAGCAAGTTAAGCAGGGCTATCCCAATTCCCTGCCATTATGAGTGGAAAACTCATGCTTCCTGCCCTATGTCCATGCCGTCTCTGTAGGCCGGAAGCGTGAAGCAGAGACAGGGAGCGATGGGGCGACCCGGCCTGAAAACCTTCTGACCTGGGGTTTTCATGGCCTTGACCCAGCTCCCCACAGCCAGCAAGAAACCCCTACTGGCACGAGAGAGCTGCCCAAGCACACGGGCAGAGCCTTGCTCCTGAAACCGCCCCACGGGAGAGCCACGCGCCCGTCCCCACCACCTGGACCATCCCCAGCCCCACGCAGCTCTTAAATACCACCTGGAGGACAAGCGCTGCCAACGCGAAGCCACCCTGAGCGGCGCAAGCGCGGCCTCTTCCCCAGCCTCACACGCACACGGCAGAGAACGCCCAACCCAAAGCCCCCCCAGAACGAAAACAGGGAAGAAAAGGGGACATGTCACCGCAGCGGGCTGTCAGCCCTTGCAGCAGCAAGGAGAGAAACAGGCACAGGCAGAGCAAAACGAGCTGCAAACCCTCCCTGGGCTGGCTGCCACCTCCTCACCCCCAGCTCGCAGCCTAGGAGCAGGCAGCAGACCCACGGGGTTTTTAAAGAGGTGGATTATAGCCCGCCTGCGTCGCTCCTGTTAAGCAGCAGCGGCTGGTGCTGCTGGGAGGCCCGTGTCGCAGGTTGAGCTTTCGCCGCAGCCCGAGGCCCCACCTGCCGGTTTCGCGGAGCCTGGCACAGGCCCGACGCCTGCCGGATACCAGCCCCGCAAGCTGGGGGATGCTGCAGCGCTTCCGCGTCTGCGTCCTCGGCCAGCATCGCCCCAGCCACCACCTGCCCCAGCGACGCAGCTCTCGGCGCCGCGACGCCTCCCTTTTGCGCCCCGGTGCTCGCGCTGCATCTCCGGCCGCAGCGCGCCCTGAGTTTGCAAGCCGCTCGGCAGCCTCTGCGCTGGCTGCAACTGCGGTCACTGGCACGTGCCTAAAATGGGAGATGCGTTAAACCGCCTGGCCGAATTGAGGCCCGGTGCAAGCCAGCGAGCGCGAGGGGACCAAAGAAACGCCAGCCCTCTCCCGCGCGGTACGCGGCGGAAACGGCTCAACCCAGCGAGCCCCAGCACGCTGCCCCAGCGTCTTTGCAGCTGGTTAGATGAACGGAAGGAAAGCTGAGGGGCCGGCCCCTTCGCACCTCGTTCCCTGAGCCACCGGGAAAATCTCTCTTTGCAAAATCCCTTCTCCCCGCTTCTCGTGCTGGGTGGGGGCCTGTTCGCACCAGCAGCCAAGCCGGGCCGTGTGACGAAATGCCGCTTACTGTCACCCTTACTCATCGCGCTTTGGGAAGTTTCTCGGGTTTGTCAGAGCTTCCTGCTGCCTGGCAAGTTTGTGAGTTTTTCCACCGCCACCATCCTCGTTGCTTCTCCCTTTGCGGCCGCTGCCCCGTGCTTGGCTCCTTCGCTTTTTCCACTATCCTATCAAGCTAGAGGACCTGCCCTCCTGCTGCCCTGCCAAACCTCTGGCCGAAATCAGCATGAAAGCTCTTGCTCAGGGCCCGCAGCCCAGGCTCACTCCCGTTCCCACCGACCTGACAGACGGGCAGAGTCCAGCCGCCTCTGCGACGCTGCCTGGCTCTCAGAGCTAGGCCAGCGGCGGGGTTTCGGGAGGCCAGGCCTGCGGCGCGTGGGCAGCAGCACAAGGGATGCACGTTGCGAGCAGCCCAGTCCGGCCAGATCTTCCTTCCGACTCGGGCTAAAATGCCTGCGCTCTGTGGTCTGGGCAACTCGCCCTCTCCTGGTTAAACTGCCTCCCAGTCATGCTGGCTGTCTGCAGCACAAAGCATGCTTTTGGACGTTATTGCAGCTAAGCCCGATCCTGCAAAGCCCCCTTAGGCTGCCCCCGGCCTGCATGCACGCAGCCCCTCTCTGGCTTCTTTACTCCCGGCTGCCTCAGTGCAACGGGGAGAAAAGCCCCATGCTAACCCGTCCCCTCTGCTCACATCGCAGCCCGCCGCTCCCCTTCCACCCTCCATCCTGCTCAGCCCTCGTATTCTCCCCCTACCCTCAGGTTCGGCTTTCGCCCTCCCTTAATTTGACACCAAATTTCATCATGCCATTGCAGGGCCCTTTTTTTCAAGCAGTTGGTATGAGAAAGCAGATGAATCAGCCCTATTACGGATTCATGTAAATCCTCCATTTCCCCAACTGTCATCTCCTTCCATCCCAAACAGCTTTGGCCCATCTGTTGCTAAACCTCCCTGCCATTTCCTAACCTGTGCCGTCCCTTGCTGGCCTCGCAGATTGGTCCCAGGCGCCCGCATCCCGCTCTCTCCCATTGCCTGCCCCTCTCCCGTTTTCCCAAATGAGCAGAGCACTTTCTTAAAAAAAGGAAAAAAGGAAAAAAAAAACCCAGAAAGGAAGCCCTCCACCCACACAAACACACATACGCTCCCAGAGCTGCTCGTCTTGATTTTCCTCTGGTGACTGTGCCTGCTTTGGACTAGCCTTACTTGTTCTAAGTAAAGAAAAATGTGTCATTTCCACGAGTGACTTATTACTAATGACACCATCACTGGGTTATGTGGTTCATGCCACAAAAACCTGTCAAGCACTTTTAGCAGGCTCCCATTTTAAGCGGTGGTGGAGGGGAAGTTTCTTGATTCAACCGTTCGGCAATCTAGGTCATTCCAGGCTCGGCATATTTTTAAGCTGCTCTAGTTAATATCTCCTTCCTCCGCTTGCCCTTCACCCCAGCACTACAGAGGGGAAACACTGCAAAATCCCTTTCTAAAAGAAGTCACTCTTAAGATGGGAACGCAGCAATGTTACTAGCAAAGTGAAATGGCTCCATCGGGCAGCTGCACGGATGCTGCTTTACGAAACTGCTTCTTCCCTACCTCTCTGCTCTCGCTCATCTCGTCTTTTCTGCCGAGCCCCTCCTCGCTCCGGCCCCCGCTGCCCGCGGGCAGGGATGATGACAGCGGGCTCGAGCGCCCAGCACAGCGGCCGCGCCGGCTATGCTGGGTATGCGGTTGCATAAGCGCGCCGCCTGCCACCTTCCTCCTTCCCGCGCTCTCCTCCGCTCCGGCTTCGCCCCCGGCTTCGACCAGGAAGGGTTTAGCCCTGACCTTACTAGTCTCCCCCGAGCAGGCAGCCTTGCTGGACGCTACGGGGAGGCATCCGCGAGTCGGACGGGAAGCGCGCCGGATGCCGGGTATCACTGCGGCCACCCCTGCCCACTACAGGCAGCTTCTCACCTGTGTCGAGAAGCTGCCCCCTTCTTGCACCTCGAGACCTTAATTTTCCTGCTGGTCCCCGCGGGACCAGGCTAGCTGCCTCTGAAACAGCTTCTGCAAATTGCCCCCGCTTGGAAATTCTTCATATCCCCCCCTCCGAATCGCTCTCTGAGCTCCTCCGGCTCCGTGCTGGCCAGCTGCCTGCTCTCTTTGTATCGCCGCCGCTCACGCTCGGCTCCCCCGTCAGCCGCTCCACAAAGGCACCCTCTGGCCCCGGGCGAAGCTGCGCTCCGACGGCAACAGCCCCCTCGTCCCCCTCCGTCCCCGTCGGAAGGAAAGGAGCCGGCCGGCTGACAAACCTCGCATGTCCCTGCTCTCCTTCATCCTCCGCACCCTTATTTTCAGCTTCAGCTGCCCCTCGTGCATGTCTGTCCAGAACTGGTCCTTGGAGGGAGCAATCATTACATCCAAAGGCATCCAGGCAGCTGGGCTGCGGCTCACACAGGCACCTCTTGCCCTAGCGAAACAACAGCTGGCGGGCGAAAAAAATAGCAAAAAAAAGCCACCTCTCCAAAAAAAGCAGCCAACGCTCCCCCCACGGCAAAGCACGGCAAGCCTCCCCCCAGCTCCAGCCTTCAGGATGAATCGGAAAAAACCAAAAGCGGAGGGGCCGGGGTTGGGGGGGGGTATCGTAAGCCCCGTTCCCAGCGCGGCCGCCTGCCCGCCTGCTCCGCTCTCGCCCCGTGCGCGTGCAGCTCCGGAGGCAGCCTGAATGAGCTCAGCGCACGAGCGAGAGCCCGGCCGAGCCGCCGCGGCGCGCTCATAGCTAACGGGTCAGGCATGCGACCGCATTCCTTACTCAGCACACAGACACGCAGCGCAGCTCGGGGGCTCCGCCGCTCGCATACGGCTTGCGCAGGGCTTAAAGGCGCAACAGCTCTTTTTCGCCCAGCCCCGGCCGCCCCGAGCGCCGCGCGATTCTGCTGCCCGGAGAGCCGCGGGACGCGGCCGCGTCGCCCAAAAGCCGCAGCTGCTGCACGAAACGGACCTCGGCGCCAGGCTGCATTCGACTCAGGGGAGTTAATTCGGCGACAGGGACTTGAAGCGAGGAAGCGCTGAGCTGTGCAGCTAATGCGGTTTGCAGGTGCCCATCGCCGGGGTACCTATCACCAGCACTGCTGAAGAACAGGGCTTTATTCCAGCTGGGAGCGATCCTTCCTCCTGGGTAAAGAGAAATGTGGAAACCTCTTGGATTTATCAACTCCGTGTCCTCTCCCACCACCTTGGGCATCAGCAGATAGGAGTGAGCAGGAGTTTTGCCTTGTTTGGAAGAAACCATTTTCCAGAGGGCTGCCCTGCTTTAATGCTGCCCCATGATCTTGAGGGGGGAGATTTACTGGGGAATGGTGTGTGATCAATATTGCGTGCCAAGAGGGTGGCTGCCCCTCTCTTCAGCCCTGCTGCCCCCTTTTTTTGGCCCGGCATGAACAACAGGTACCCCTAGCTGCATCGTTTAGGTCTGAATGCCAATGGGAGCAAAGGAAACGCCATGATCGTCAGTTCACAGTGGGCAAAGCGAGGCAGGAAAGATTAAATAACTTCTCCAGGGTATAACAGGAGGCTGCTGCAGAGCAGACCTCTGAAGCTGACGGCCCAAAGGGTAGGCAAGTTCCCTCACCACTGGCTCATCTTTACTTTCTGATCCTTGACGGCTCTGCCAAGGCCGATGCAGGGACCATGAGCCAGGCACCCCTGAGGACACTCAGCCTGGGGGGGATTCAAACAGCTAGAGGTGAAAGGGACCCAGCAGCTGGGGGTGAAAGGCTCTGGCCATGGGCTGCTCACGTCCATGCCAGAAGGAGCAGCACTGTGGTGAGGTCTGAGCCACACGTCCAGCTGGCACGCAGCCGTGTTGGCCAGAGTTATTTGCTCGGTCCCAGAAGAGCCTCTCCCTGGAGGAGATGCACCCGCTGCCGTGGTCTTTGCCGGCAAAAGTACAGTGAGAAGCTATGAATGGTCTTTCCTAGTCCCATGGGGGCTCAATCCATGAACAGTGATTTCTGAAGCAGGTGGGGGCTGCCACATAGTCGTCTTTGCATTTATCCCCCTTCACTCCCACCCTTGGTGCTCCTTCATATGTCCCCACACAGCTCGGCACAAGCTTTCTGCTCTGCACCCAGGCCTCCAGCAAACCATTCAGGATTAGAGCAAGCGAAGGGCGGGAGGCGGGGGGGGGATGTATTGTGTCTTTGAAAACCAGAAGCTTTATGGGCTGAAAAACCCGAGGCTGAGCCATATGTGAGTGACTTCAGTGTTTTTCCTTTGAATGACATCACATGAGATGAGGTCATCGGCATTAAATGAGTGCTCTCCCCGCCCCCACCCCCACCCTTCCCGCCCCGCGCGGAGCCAGCCTCCTAACGAGCCCTGTTGTTGTAATGAATATGCTTTGATTATTATCAGATGTGGGTCAGAGGTTGGCTAAAATTCAAAGCGTGCTTGAACGAGACTGGAAAAAAAGAGGAGCAGCGTGCCCCCCACGAGCCCCACGGGGAGCGGGGGGCTCCCCCAGCCCGGGCGCCCGGCTGCAGGGCCAGACCAGGGTGCTGCCGCTCGGCACGGTGGCCCACCCGGGCTCTGCTCCTACCCAGTGGCTCTTGCCCGGCTGAGGGGGATGACGGAGGAAGCACTTGGCGAGACCCTAAGCGCCATCCTCAACCTACCCCCCTGCAGCAACCCGCAAGCACGCATTTGCCTTCCTGCACTTCCCTCCGGTTGCTGCTGGGGACTGACTCAGGCTTCGAGAGCCCCAGGCACAAACTATTTTTGGGCTGACAGGTTCCTCCAGGATGGATTTGGACCTAGTTTTCTGCTCAGAGCAGCTGGGGCTGGGCGGCGTAGGGCAGCCGGGAGCTGGGCATGACATCTCAGACAGCCCTTCGTGCAGGCGGCGGGCCTGCGTGCGGCCTCCCTCCTGCCCGTGCTGAAAGAGAGGCGAGTGCAGGTCCCTTCACCAGCGTGAGAGCTTCGCACATGGAGATGCCAACTGCAGTCCACCTTCCGCAGGAACAACCCTCCTCCCTGGCTCCATCCTGCCTAAACACCTTCCCATCATCTTCACCCCTTCACCATGACCAGGACAGAGATTTGGAGGTGGTACTGGGCTAGGGGGGAGGCAAGCAGAGAGAGGAAAGGCTATTTCTTAGTCTACAGGCCAGTCCCTCATACATATCCTTTACATTAGACCTCTTCTGCTCCGAAATGGAAGGGGACGATCCCCAAAGGTGACCTGCTTTGGAGGACAGGGGCCAACCGCACCTCCTTGGCACGTGTCTCCATGCTCCATCCATGCTTACTTCCAGTGTGTTGGTTCCTACCCCTCGGCCGCTTCCTGGGGCACCCTCGCCCCTGTGGTCCTCCCGGATGGGCCTCCGTGAAGCAGGGAGCGAGCGGTACATCGCCGCACGCTCCCTCGGCAATGAGGCCCCTGCCCTGCTGGCCCTGCTTAGGTGTCACCGCTGGTCAGGGCTCGCCAGAAACAGTTTTGCTGCTCCCCCACTGAAACCTGCTGCATTCGGCCAGAGAGGAAACTAGTGCGACCTGGCTGCAATGCCAAAGAGCAGAGCGAGGCCCTGCTTAGCACTTAAACACACATCAGTGACTGTACCTATAGCCTGGCCCGAGGCCAGCCAGGCGCTGGCCAGCATTTCCTTTCCCCACCCAGCACAAGGACCTTATAATAATCACAACCTCAGACCTTTTGCAAGGACGGGGCCTCAGGAAAAAGGGGAGCTGGAGGAGGGGAGGCAGGTTTCTCAAAAGGAAGGAAATCATAGCTGGGCACACGTTCCTGTCCAGCAGGACTTCTTACTGGGAAAGCTTCCTTCCTCCCTTTAGCTTTCCAGAAACGAGAAATGAAATTACATGAGGATTTTGTAAGTCTTGGCAAGCAGAGGTCTCTTCTTCCATAACCCCCTTCCCTTCTTTTCCTCCTTCTCCTCTTTCTCCATCCCTCTCTGCCTTTGGCCCTTTTGCTCTCCTTCTCTTGGTCCCATTGGTAAAATCGCAGCTGAGGGGGAGGGGACGCACCACGGAGTAATTATAGAAGCAGGAAAACAAGCTGTCTGACGACAGCGTTGCTAAACGGGGAGGTTTAGAGCATAGGTCTGGAATACAATCAGCTTGCACATATGTGACCTGGCTTAACCCCTCCCAAGGATGCAGCGGCGGGTCCAACCGGGGCCGAATCGCTCAAAGGCATCGCTGAGTCCAAACGGAGGCCTGGGGTGGCAGCCTGCCCTGCCGCTACGCCGCCGGCTCCAGTGACCACCAGCGTGATAGTGGAGGTGGCCAAGCGTCCTTACCTCCACTCACCGTCCCAAGCGCTTGGGGCCGGCTGCTGGGACCTCCAGGAACGGCGGTACAGGGCGAGAGCCCAAAGGAAAGGCTCCCTGAAGCGAACTCGCCCAAACAGCCTCCGCAGCGTCTCCATCCCGACCTGTTCACAGCAGTCCCTGAGGGCTTCGCTGCAGGAAAGCGAGTCCTTCCTCTCTTACTGTGCACCCGAAAATGCTTTGTGCGAGAGGGAAGGAGGTTCGGAGAGTTAGCTAAAGGTCCAGGACTGTAAAAGTCAAGAAACCTGATGTTATTATTTGAAGGTAACCTTTCAGGCCCCAAAGCCAATGCTCTGATTTTCAAGTAAGTGTCTCTCCCACTAGGCTGGCAATAGTGCTCTACATCCATCCCTCTGAATACCTGGTATTTAAGGAGAACTGAAAGAAAAGTAGCAGTGCAGATAAGCCCTCTGCACCCTAGCCCGACTGCCTGAGAAAAGCACGGCACAATCCAGCAGTGGCACTTCTTACGCTTGTCCCTTCTTTCCTCTTTTGTTCCCGAGTGGATGGTTTTTAGATGACGAATTTCCCCCAAACAATCAGGATCCCCATTGACATTTTTAGTAAGGCTGGTTCTTCAAAACTCCCAAAGCTGGAGAAGCAGGGAACTGAAATTGTTAAGTCA
This sequence comes from Struthio camelus, assembly GCF_040807025.1. Lineage (NCBI taxonomy): Eukaryota > Metazoa > Chordata > Aves > Struthioniformes > Struthionidae > Struthio > Struthio camelus. The sequence continues at coordinate 17,896,746 of NC_090946.1, forward strand.
CTTGGGTGCACGCGCACACACACGCACACACACACACGCGCACACACACACACAGGCGCATGCGCGCTCTCCTGTCCCATCCACATTCCCCCTGGCACCCACATGTGCCCACTCCTTCCTCATACCCACATACTTCACAGCATGACCCTTGAGCCAGCAGCGCCCCACTGACTGACACCAGCTGAAGGTCTGCGTTTCTCACTTTATAACTGCACGCTTCAGGACAGGCATGGCCACAGCTGGGGAGAGCTGCTTGTAGAAGGTCCAGGGGTATTAATTAGACTTTAGAAGAAAAACATGTAGCTGTACCTGATGGATTCAGGCCAGGTGCCCTGGACACCACCACACTCCACAGCATGATTACCTGGCAGTCTACAAGTACCTGATGTAGCCTTAACTCTGCACAAACACGCACATTCAGGCCTGTCTACTAAGCAGTGGAATCAGAGGAGAAAGTACCAACATCCCGATTTAATGTAGCCATGTCCAGCCCTAGGCAGGCAACATTCTGCCAATCCAACTTTTGCTTTACTTCTGTGAGAAATGGCCCATGGCTCCTCACTGACCACGCACGGCCGAGTAACTCCCCCAGCACCCTCCTCCTGAAGTGACAAGATGACGTCCCTCCATAAAGCACACCTGCGACAGAGCCTGGAGATCTCCAGCTGCGAGCTGCCAAAGCCTCGCACCCGCTCAGTTCTCGAGATCCTGCAGCATCCCAAACTGAGTGGCTTCGCCATAGCCTACAACATGGTGCACGCGTGCTACCTGCTCCCCCAATTAGCAGATGAGAGGTAAAATCAGCATCCCCGTGCTGCGGGCCGCTCAGGCCCTGCCAAACAAACTGTGAGAGTGTTCCTCCGGCTAATCCGTTCAGCAGAGATGTCTATGCCTCGATCTGGGCTGCCTGGCAGATCACAGGCACCCTCGGGCACAGTGGGTGCATTAGGGAGGGACCGAGGCCCTGAGGAGCTGGCCACAAAGACTTGCCCAGGATGGCTGCCTGGAGAAGCGGGGTTATGGGGGACTGGGCAGAAGGAGCCGTGGGTCCCAGAGAATCCACAGGAATTGCTATGGTTGTTTAGACCACCAAAGACTTCAGGCTAGCTGGAGGCCTGTTCCCTCTGGAGAGGTACTCACCCCAAAGTCTTCAGGTGAAATTGCTGAGCTGTCCACAACAGGCTATTGGGAAGGTTATTCTGAAATAACCAGCTAAGTGGGAAGTTGCTTCCTCACTTTCAACAGTTGCTGACTGGTGACTGAAGTGTGGGTGTTTGGGGTATTTTCTTTCTTAGGTGTTTGATTATTTTTCCTTACATCAGAGTCGTAAGAATGCCTCAACCCTCATTTTCAATCCTGCTAAGCTTTTAGCTTCAGTCACAGCCATGACAAATTTTGCAGATTAATTTGTATTTTTGCCTGCCCTTCAGATTCACAAGGCATCTTCAGCTCCTGTTATTCTGACAAAGAGTAAACCCTCTCTTCCTTACTTGGCCCTAGTTGCTGGTTTTGCACCTGCCTAGTTTGGCTTTTTGCATTCATCTTCTCTTTTATTCTGAACCGCCTCAATCCTCTTTCACATCAGCCCTCCCTCTGACCAGTGCTGACTCCTGTCCCTCAATCCAACATACTTTAAGTGGAGCAGGCAGCAAGGAAGATACCATACTAGCAAATGGCTTCTCACTGACATGATATGAAAAAGCTCCACAAAATTTCCAGCCTAACAAGCGCTGTCATATTCAGCCATCCTGGTATTTGATCTCCTTTTGGGACTGTCTCTATACAGCAGAAAAAAAACCCCCAAAACCCAAATTCCAATTTTTTGTGAACTGATCTGTCCCTGGGTCCTTGTCTCAAAAGTAATTCCAGCTAATGTTGGGCCCCGTCACCAGTCTGGGCAGCTCAAACCAGCTTTCAGTGGAAATCCCCTTTTCTTTTTCACTACTTCATTTCATCCACTCTTAAGTCACCTGGCTTTGGTAGGTCCCCCTGAAATTCCCCAGCTCCCTGGTGCCTTGAATCTCCGCAACAATAACTGTGTTGGACTTGCGAATGAGATCAACAACCCCCTCCCCCCCCCAAGATCAAGCCAGTCACATTGTTACAACTCGGTGGCTGCTGTCGCCTGTTGGCCTTGATGATGATAATGCAAAGAAGCCCTTAATTCCCACAGTTCCCTGATGCACACCAGGTCCTTGCTGAAGACCTCACCCCACAGCTCACCTCACGGCTTCGCAGCTCCCTTAGGAGGACAAAGGGACCTCATCAAAAGGCAGATGACGTTTCCAGTAAATTGCATCCACTGATTCTCCCGACTCCACTACTTTGCTGACACTCATTTGGCAAAAAATAGGGTGCCAACAAGCTCTTTTATCCCACTAGAAAGGAGGGCACCTCTTCCTCAACAAACCTCCTCCAGATGGAAAGACCTTTGGAGGTCTAACCCAAACACTGGCACCCAACTTGTCAAATGGGCATGAGCCGCATCCTGAAGGCCACCAGCACACCATGCTCATGTCTCCCTGAGTATTTATGAGTGCATGTGCAAGAAAGGAGTGCAGGGAGAGGAGGTGGGAGAGAGATGGATGAAGAGATGAGTGACACCTCAGTTGGTCTTCCAGAACATGCAGACTCGCTGCGGCACTGTTGGGCTGTATATGGTCTGGGCCATTGGCCAAGTCTGTCAAGGCCAGGCAGTTTCTGAGGAGCTTGGAGGGAGGAGGATGGAGAGTGGAGGGCTGGGAGGGATTTCTCACTGATGATATTGTTACATTCTTTCCGAATCCTGGGAGTAAACAGACGGTCCAAATTTAGAAAGAACAGGACTGGAAAATTTAAACATTCCTTGAAGAATTGGTACAAACGGAGAGGGGGGAGGGTGAAGAGGGACTGAAGATGATCTCACACACACACCAGAGCCAGATGAAAAGCTCATGACTTGAGTTCAGAAAGCAAGCGAGGGGCCTGTTTCAGGTTGGTGTGCGATATTGCAAAGATAAAGCTCCCTCTGTGCACAAAAATAAAATGAAAAGAGCTCCTGTCATGCAAGGAGGGTCTCAACTCTAACGTTCCTCCACATACCCTCTCTCCTGGAAGCGAGCTGGGGAGACAACCATTGCCCCAAAGCCTTGGCGCTAGCCAGCAAGACCATGTACTAGCACTCCTTCCTCCCTGGCCTTTAAATTGCGGTTCACGGGAGTTTTGTCCAGCTCCACGAAGGACTGGGACCAGCGTGTATGCCAGTGGCTGGATATAACCTCAGGCTACACAGGGTCTCAGGTCTAAGACTGAACCTGTCTGAATGTGAGACTCGTGGAGCACACAGGTCCCCAGCTAAGAGTAACACCAGCCCTTGTGAGAAGCAAGAGCCCTCCTTTGCTGTGCTGAGCCATCTGGAACAACTTCAAGAGCTTGGGTTTGCTGTGCCCCAAGGGTGCTTCCCCTCATACCTTCTGCAGAGGGCTTGAACATCATCTGGAGGAGCATCCTAAGCTCTCCGCTACCACTTCTTGCCACTGAAACAGCGAATACCAAGCCAGATCTCCCTGAAATCCTCTGCAGCTGAACAAATGCAGGGAGAGGAGCTGGTGAAGCTCAGCACCCAGCAGCTCAGCACCACACTACAGCTCTGGCCAGTCTCCAATACGAGAGCTTGCATGCAGGAGCCATCAGGGGCTGATGGAGCCAGACTGCTGCTGCTTCATAAACAGATAATGGCTGTTAATAAAAACAAAGCGGGAGTTTGCAAGGGGGAAGGGAAGAAAAAAGACAACTGAAAAAAAAAGCAAGGGTTTGTGCTGAAATAAACAAAGGTTAAAGAACAGTCAGGCTCCTGCAGGAATAGCAAAGCTCGGCTGGGAGGGAGGGAGGGGGCATTACGTAATGCAGGAAAAATGTTGGCTCCATTCAGTTTTCCACCACTTCATGTGATGTCAGGAAAACCATATAAATCAACAGGCCTTCTGCTCCCACGGATGGAGGGCAGCAAGCAGCACTATTTATACTTACACAATTAAAAGAAAAAAAAAGGAAAAAGAAGAGTAGATGATGATTTCCAAGACTGGGAACAATTGACTCAGATTCCTCCTTGCAAACCCGGCTGGAATCATTGCTTGCGGTGTGTTAACCCTTGATGGGCCCCTGCCATCAATCTTGCCACCCCCAGCTCGTCTGTCTTTGCCCATCAGCCTCTACCAGCTGTTTCCAGGCAGCAGACTCATTTGAAGAATGACGTGGGCTGGAGATGAACAAAAATCACCAGGCACCGAATTCATACAAGATGGGGACACCAAGGCATGGAAAAAGAGAAGTGATTTGCTCAAAGCAACCTGGTGGGGACTCCTGGGTCCTGTCCCATCTCCCCATACCTGCTCTAGCTACTAGACTTCACTGGGAAAGCAAAAGATCTTCTTTCTGGGAGAGGGGAATTCCTCCCTGTGTCGGCTGCTGCTGCTGCAGTTTCAATAGCCATCGCATTTCATAAGCATCACCCCGGAGGAAATTCCAGTCATATGTCGAGGCTGATGAGAGCTGGGGACCACAGAATGGGTCTGGAGGTTTTGGGACTTCTTCGGATTCTTTTTTTTTCGATTGTATCTTCATCATTAGGGGATGGGAAAGGGCTATCAGTGCAATGAGTTTAGCAGCCTATTTCCCTTGTAATGACAGACTGGCTTGGGGAGGAGGGGAGAGGGGCCACAGATTTGCCTTTGGTGAAGAGTAGACTCCCCTGGAGCAGCCGGACACCTCCTGTTTTTGGGGCAAACGTGTCCCTGCAATTGGTACAAACCCTGACTTGAGCAGCAGCGGCCATCCACGGGGGAGACGTGGCCCTGGTTAGGGCAGGTGTGCTGGTCTGGGGACTCTCGGGACCGAGTTCCCAGCCCCTTTTAACAGTGGGAACCCCCCAGCTCTCTGTGGAAGGGCAGCGGGTTAGGTAGGCTCTTAGGCAATGCAGAAAAGGAGTGAAGCCAAACAGGTAAGTTTGATTTCTGTAGTATCAAGAGGTTTACTTATGCTCTAAAAGCAAAGAACGAACCGGCTCGGTAGGGTGAGCCCATTCCTTTAGCTCTGGGTTGCTGGCATCTAGATACATCTATATTAGGGACAGAGATCAGCTCTTTAGTATGTAAGATACCTAATTTACTTGCATTTGACTAGGAGCAGTAGAAACTGTGCAAAGCAGAAAGAAAAGCCTGGCTAAGGTCAGCAGGCTTCCCAGCGTTTCCGTGTATGTGCATTACAGCCTCGACCGTGGACCTTGCAGCCATATTTTGAAGGTGAGCGGCGAGTCCGCTGCCTCGGAGGGTGGCAGGTGATGGAGGGTGGCAATGGGGAATTCCTCCTTCACTGCCAGGGGAAGAAGTCTGCAATTGCTCAGCTAAGCCGCTGTGCTGGCTTCGTGGGTGCCCTTCTGCCTTTGGTGAGCAGCACTTGCGAGCACAGGGAAGGAGCTGCAGTGCCTACAGTGCCCTCTTGAGACACTGCACACAGCCAGACTTTCAGAGACGACTGAGACTCTTAAATCTGGAAAGTCATCCTCCTGTACAGTGTCCTCCCTCTCCAAAATGCAGGCAGCCCCCTTAGTTAGTCCCCTGGAAAAAGCCCTTTTCGCCTCAGTGAAGGATGCTGTGCCGGGGGCTGGCAGCACCCGCACCCGCCGCCCCTCGGCTCCCGCCGCCAGGGATGTACCTTTTTACCAAGAGGAGGGCTGCTATCTCCATTTCCCAGGAGGAGCACGGGTGTGTAGGAAAATGATGTGTCTGAAGCCACACATGATTTCTGCAGCAAAGTGGCAGCTGAATGCAGATCTGAGCTCAACTCCCCACTGTGGCCACCAGCTCCCCGTCCCAGGAGGACCTGGACACCTCTTCTGAGAGCAGCTAAGAGCACAGGGAGGTAGTTTGGGCAGGATGAGGTGCAAACAGGAGGAACAAAAACAGCTAAGGTCACCTTGTACTCCTCCGATCTCCTTGTACTAATGCAGCTCCTCAGTCTCTCCTCGGCAGTCAGTAGAGGGATTCTGGACTGACACAGGTGAGACCAGAATTTGACCCAAAGTCTTTGCGGGATGCTGGCTGCCTTAGCAATCCAGCAAGCCGCCTGCCCACCCCCAGCACTGTGGTCTTCTGCACCAGCCGGGCAAGGGGCAGGCAGCACTCCTGCCAGTGGGCACCTCTTGGGTTTACTCTGGCAAGGAGTCAGAATCAGGCCCTGCATGCAAATCCCCCTCAGACCTCCCAAAGCGCTGCAAATCTGGGTCTACAATAAACTGGCTGCTGCCCACATTACAGGAAGGAGGAAACTGCGCGAGTTAGAAAGTGTGCCCAGCCTCCCTCTAAATGTTTTCAGCAGTATTTTTGAGTCATGATTTCCATATAAAACTCAGCAGCCATGACCCAGTGTTCTACATTTCAGTTCCTTTTTTCCACACATTAGTGGCCTGTGTTTCCCATTAGCAAATCGGCAGGCTCCAGGGTGTGCGGCTCATGACGCCGCAGCAAAAGGAGCGCAACAGGCTTTGCCAAAACCTCAGCAAGGCAATTACCAGCCACTTCTGGGAACATGCTCCCTCCTGCTCTGGCTGCAGCAACTCTTTAAGGACTTCTTTTCGACAGGGGAAACGGAGGGAGGAAGGGAAGGGCTGAGAAACCTGTTAACAGGTTTTAATTAGGATGTTTTAAACTTCACTTAGCACCTAGTACAGACAGACATACTCCTGCTCGGGAGTCTTTAGTCTTGGCTAAACGGAACAGACGCAGAGGATGGAAACGGCAGCGCCAAGTGTGGAGGATGTGCGCGTGCACGCACAGGTGCATGCCTGCTCACGCATGCTCGGTGGCGGGGACGCCGATGGTCAGAACGGGTCTGTGTCACACCACAAATACACCCCACACCCAGCAGGTGCTGACTGCACTAAAGAAGGGAGAAGATGTTTAAAGCCTGGAGAAGAGCAGCCAGGAAAGACAAGAGCAATGTGTGCACAGCCCCGAGCATCGGAGCAAGGTGGCCAGATAAAGCAGTCAGAAACACCCTCACAAGAGACCAACGTGTGTCAGCGTGAGGCTTACTTCAGGTCCAGGCTTTCTTTGCCCTGCTGCTCCCCGGGCAGCCCAGCACCTCCCTGGCACGGGGCTGCAGGGAAAGCAGGTAGCTGCTCTGTGCTCAGGTCACACAAGGGTCCCTCCCAACCTCCCATTGCTTTCCCAGAGCGGAGGAGGCTCCAGCGGGTTGCTGCCTCTCAGCTCTCTCCCCCACGGCTCCATCTGTGCCAAATCAGCAGGTAGGGCAACGGCAGCAGCCTGGCCCAGCCCCACGCTCGTGAACGGAGGGGAGGCACGTCCCCCTCCCAGCTCTCACATCGGTTTTCTCAGTGTGAAAGCAGTAGTCAGCTGGAAACGGGGCTTTCAGGGCCACCTCACTGAGCCCTGTCACTGCTGCCGGCTGCTCCCGAAGGGAGACTTGGGTGATTTTTGCCAGCTAGCTAACGCACGGCAGCTTCCTCTTGCTTGACCCTGGGAAACCAGAAGTGCTGCTGGTGGGTGCCGGGCTCACATCGAGAAGGCTGTTTCCTGACCCATCCCAGTGACTAAGCAGGTTCCTTCCTAGCTGTGACCAAATCTGCCTTCTCCTCGTTACGCAACGTGCGCCGAGCGGTGCCCTTGTTTATGCCACCGTGACCTTGGAGCTGCATGCCCGCAAGCTGCCGCTGGCCGCAGGCTGTCATGCCGCTCGGCTGCCGTTGCAGGCTCGCAGCGTCAGCCTTGAGGAGTGGCCTCACCTCCCGCTCACTAGCCAGTTCTGTCACCCTGTCACACCCTCCTCAGCCAGGCCAGGTTAATTATCTTTACCATGATTTTATGCAGGCCTGGCTTGTTTTTGAAACCCTCAGACTGTCACCCTTAGGTGATTTATTTCCCTTATTGCTCTACTCTGTTGTCCCCATCACAACCCAGCTGCTCTTGTTGCTATTTCAATAGCACCTACTGATCCCAGCTGAGAGCAAGGCTACCAGCGCGCTGGGCGCTGTACAAATGGGTGAGAGGCTGATCTTGCCCTCAGTACCCAAGAAGCTCAGCCGAGCGCAGGAGAAATGCTGGTGCAAACGCTGCTGAGCCAGGGTACCGCCACCGGCATTTCGGCCACTGCCCATGGGGGCACTGGGGTGCCTTCCTGGGCTGACCTCTACAGACAAGTCAGGCTGCGTGTTTACGCTTGCTTGTGCTACCCACAGATTTTGTTGCCCTGCCCAAACTGCTGCGGGGTTGTGGGATTGGTCACTTACTTCATCCGTGCGACAAAAAAAAGACACAGAGGTTGGCACCTTTCTTCTCACCCCCAAAACAGGATCAAATCACAGCAGGACAAGGACAGGCCTGGGAAATGCTGCTTCTACCTCGCTGCTCCTGATCTCCGTGCTTCTGGCAACGCCCAGGAGCCTGGCTGAGCTGATCTAGCCTGCAGTGCCGCACGTGGCAAGGTGTGCCACTCCTCCGTGGGCCAGAGCCGGCTGCTCGTGCCCCGTTCATCTAGGGATGCATGGGAGGGTCACAAGCTCTGAGATGGGAAACAAGCCAGGCAGGAGCTGTGCCTTCCCAGCCACTGGGAATTACAGGGAGCTTTAACTTTCCCTTCAGCAGCTTGCCACCTCTTTATCCTCCTCTTTGTTGCGTCGGAGAGTTTCATTCATCGATTGCCTGCCTTGGATTTTGCTCGTGCTGTCGCTGAGCTGGGAGAGCGGCGCTGGCTCTGCAGCAGGGCTATAATTAGAGCAGCGTGCTCACTCTCCTCCTGCACGTGGCCTTCCTGGGGTATGCCAGCCCCGGAGGACCCCGATTCGTTCCAGTGATAACCCTCGGCCCCTGCCCTTCCCACGCTTTCCCTTTCCCAATGAACACACTGATTTCCTCCCCTCTCTGTTTAATAAGAGAGAGGGAGAGCAGAGCTCTTGAACGGAGTCCAGCCCCTGGTGCGTTCATCAGATATTAAGCAGCGCAGGGATGGGGGAATGAAGGGCTGCTTTTGGAGAGAGGGTAACTGGATTCATGCAACCATTGCTCCATCGCATCCTCCCCTCTGCATTACCCCATCCCCAAAACCACCTCTCAGCAAGGCTCTTATTTGACGCTACTGGTGGCCAGTTGTTGACCAGCTCTAGGAGCTGGAAGGTGCAAGCGCAGAAAGACTGCCCTGGCCAGTGCTGCACGGCCACAGCCATCTTAACTCCACAATAATCACATAACCGCCAAGTGAAAGAGTAACCGAGTCCTGAACAACTACAGAAAATGCCACAGCCTGCTGCAATTCACCTGGGTGGCCAAGCGACTTTCCAGGGTTCATCTCCCTCCCCGGCTGTTCCCATCCTTCCTGCCTGTCTTGGTGTCCTTGCGCCTAGGAGGAAAGCCCTATTTGGGAAGGAGGGAGGGGAGCAGCGTACCTCAAGGTAGGCACGCACCTCCTAGGAGCCTTACAACGCTGCCGATCCAAGCAACATCACCAGTCACCATCTCTTGCCCTCAAGAAGAAAGGTATTCCCACCCCAGCCAGCAGGCAGAAAGCTCTGCTCTCCCTGCTCCTACCTGTGAGGATGGAGACGCTGTGGAAACAGCTGTCCAACTTGCCCAGGAGGATGGAAAGGAAGCTGTCGGCAGCCAAGCCGTTCACGTCCCGTGTGCTCTGGTCGTAGACCACCACGTCCTGGTGCTCTTCTGCCTCCACCTGCAGAGGGAATGGCCACAACAGGGTGTCAGAGAAAGGGCAGAGAACGGAGGATTCGCATATGGCATGTTGTTGTCCACAGCTGCTGTTTCAGCCTGGCTCATAAGGAGGACAGCCCCAGGCGGCCACCACGGAAAGCAAAGCAGAATGCAGTCATCAAACAAGCAGGAGCCCTGGTTCCTCAGCTGGTCCACCCTGGGGAGAAGGCTCCGTTCAGGTGTTGCGGGCACATACCCAGCGCTGAACAGACAAGGAGACTGATCTCGGCTGGAGAAAACGATTCTTGAAGGTTGAATGCCAGGACCTGTCCAGGGAGCTGGAACAGGAAAGAAAGCCAGCATGGGATGGACACAGAGTGAACACACTCGCTACCCTTTTCCTGCTCCTGGTATGGGGCGAGGAGAGGGACCCGGAGCAGGGAAACGCACACCACCCCTGTGTCTGCCACCTCTTGCCAGGCTGCCGTCTGTCTAGCTCCAAGCGTCTCACGCGAGCGGGCTCTGGTCACCAGGCCACGGCCCAGAAAGCGTCACATAGAGCAAGGCTGTCGCTCTGCTCCACGGATATAAATGAGGTTTTCAGCACAAACGCCAGTCAGAGCAGCCATGCCAACTGCGATTGCTTTGGAGTATCCTACCCAAAATACAGCTCCTTCCCAACGCCCACCCTCGCTTTTCCATTACTTAACCGCATCCCAGAACTCCTCGCGACACCTGCATGCAGCCAAGTCCTCCCCCTCTTTGGCAGTCCGAGCCCGCATGTACCCACAGACGGTCCTTCAGCCATCCTATAAGCTGTGCTCTTTCACCATTTCCTCACCACCAAACCTTTGCGCTAAAATGCTCCTCTCCAGCCTGGCTGGCTGATATTAAAGTATTTGGGCCTGACTTCTGAAGGCAGGGGTGCTCCCAACGCAGGCTTTGTCCTCCGGCTGGAGCCACTGCTGAGAAGGGGCTTGAGGGGCTACAGCTCCTGGGCTGCTCTCACATGACTTCATCTGTCATGAAGGGCACCCAGACCCTGCTGTGTTGCAGGATTTCCGGGGCAGGCCGGTTTGCAGGGTGTACCACAGATCCAGGCAGATGTCTCTGCAGTGTCAAGTCTCATGAAGCCCGGTCATGGGTGGATTGCAATGAGAGAGCTCAAGGCACAGCCAGCAGCGTCTACATCTAACGGAAGGTTAATGCATTAAAAGAAGAAAAAAATCCTTGCAGGGCCATGGCTCAGCGCATCCACTGAATAGTCTGATGGATGGCATACGCCTGCCTTGCAAGCTCCCGGCCTCCCACCCTTCAGGGTAAGGCGCATCGATCATGCTACGGGAGGAGGAGGCAGCAGCTGTGGCGCAAAGATGGTACAAAATCAGCCAGCCGCGTCCAGCCCAGAGGGGACGGCAAAGCCGTCTCCGTTGTGTCCCCAGTCACAGCTTAGCAGTGGGCAAGGAGGGAAGACCTGTACCCCATGTAACAAGTTTGCTGTTCTCTGCTAGGGCTTGTGTTGAAGTTGCCTTGCAAATACCCACTGCCCGGCACTGGGGGTTAGGAACCATCTGCTGTACGTCACCGATGTTTTGCAGCTTGGGTGCAGATCCCACACAACAAGGGTGTCCTCATCTGTACCCATCTGCCAGCTAGACCCTCCAAGTCCCTGCCTCTGTCTTCCTCAGGTCTAGTTGGCTTCTCGGCCAGCTGTCATTACCCCCACGCAGCACACCCCTGGGGCTGAGAGCCAAGACCAGCCACCCCGAGAGCCCTAGATCCACATCTGCGGTCTGATGTCTCTCACTCCCTGCACCTTCACTCCCATACGCACGGCGCAGCGCCAATGGACACTCGTGTGGCCCTTTCATAATCAAAGTATTGCTGTGTTGGCCCTGTCCTTCTCCCTGTGCAAACGCCAGAGCGTGGTCCTGGACAGCAGCAGCCTGTCATACCACTGCTCCAACATTTTCTATGAGGCTCTGCATTACCCAGGGCAGAAGAGCACCAGGACTCGCTTCCCTGACTCCTAACCGATTTCCTCAGCCTGCAGGCTAGCTGCAGTATGGGGAGCTGAGTCCTCATTGCAGCAGGGCGGGAGTGCCCTGGGGCCAAAGCGACCAGCACTTCCAGCTCCCCGAGGTCTGAAATCTCTTTAGGAGACCCCTTGAACTGGGAAGCATTTATAAATACCTCCTCCTTTCGATATATCACTTGCATGCAATGTCTTACTGCGTGAGTGGATTCACTCGGGGTTGCTGTAGATACTAACGTGGCCCCAAATGAAATGCTCCAAATTTATCACCCCTTGGCAAGGTCTACACGGCAGTTAGAGGTGTAAAGACAGAGTCGATCTTCCTGAAGTAGATTTAGTCCAAGTCACCTCAGCTGCTGGTAGCAGTGAGGCAGCAGCTGCTAAGTCCACAGCCAGACCCCAGGCTGGGCTGTGCTACTGCTTTGACACCCTGTTGCAGGTGCTTCCCTGCTTTGAAACGTGAGCTACATCCAAATAAAACCGCAGCGCGCACTGATTTAGCTGAGCTCATCATGCCTCCTCACTGCAGTGGAGGGCCAGCCTCACGCTGTCAGAAATCACTGCCAGAGCTTTGTGTGCAGCTCTGCAACAGCAAGAGGCGCTTCTCAAAGGAATCGCCCGCACTGGGAACCGGAAAGCAAAACTGACCACGCTAGTCTGCAGAAAGAAGGGAAAAAAGAAAGTGGCAGACTGAGGGGAAGAAAAAAGGACACTGGAATTCTACAATAAGACAACACAAATTACTTACGCTGCCCTGGGTAAAATTAGTGGTCATCTATGGTAATCTCATTTTCATTATCTGTTGCGCATATAATAATACACAGTACTATTTTTATAAGGCTCGCTGTTCAAAACATGGGCAAAACTCTTCAGCTGAGAAGCAGTTGCATTAACCCAAGGAAGCCATCTCAGTGTAAATCAGCTAAGGATCGACCCCAGCATCTCTTACTGAGCTATCCCTTGCCAGAGGGCACGGCACGGAGGCAAGTCAGCCGCCGTGGAGCAGGGGCTCGGCCGGGCAGCACGAGCGCCCGCCGGGACGGCTGCAGGGGGCAAGCCGGGGAGATAACAGCTCTGGCCGAGTAGAATTATCCCACAATAGGATTTAGTGTTCCTTCCACCCGGGGAGGCTTTGTTTTGGCCATTACTGAAGGGTTGCTGGGCAACAGCAGATACGTGTGACACGGTTTACATCTTATTAAAGTTATAAGGTTTCACTCAATGTAAATGCCAAACAAGCGCTGGCCTCGCATGGCCCAGCTGGGGCAAGGTCTGCACAACAGTCTAAGGGGAGAGGTCTGCTCAAAATGAAAAGACATGGCTTGCCAGAGGCACACGAGGAAGCCCCACGGGCTTGTAGAGCCCCTTGCCCACGGATGGAAAGAAGTTTAACCAGGTTCCTCAGTTCCTGACATGCTCCTGGTCCTCAGGGAAGGCAAAGGACCATCTCTGCCGCTAAATACATGGAGGTGAAAAGCTGAGCAGGGGCAGAGGAGGAGGCTAAAGCTGAAGAGATGGTCAACGCCAGATTGGTGCCTCTACCTGACAGGGGAAAGGCTGAAGACAGAGGACTCCCTCCGCAGAGCACCACCTCCAGGAAAGGAGCCTGGGCTGGGCAGGCATCAGGCAAAGCAGTGGTGACTCCCCTTCCCGCTGCTGACCTGCGGTCCCGAGAGTGCTGCCCACTGCGATGGCCTCCACCCCATGGGAGTTGCAGGAACCAAGCCCACAGCCGCCCCCTTCCAGGAAGCATGGCCGGAACGGGTCCCTCCACACAGCTGCCAGGGGATGGGAGGCCAAGGCACATCAAGCCTTTTGGCCGCAAGTTGAGCTTTAGTGGGGCACTAAGATCAGCTTGCAAACACACGCATGGGCTTCAGAACTGGGTCGCCCACTCCACCCAGTGGAGGTGTCCCAGGTTTGTGCCTGACATCATGCCCTGGCCAGCGCAGGAGGCTCCCCTTCGGCCACCACTTGCGGTTGCCTTGACTTTAACGGAGCTGGACTGTCAGGTTTGGGGCTGGGCGGTCACAGGGAGGGCAGCTGCTCTGCAGGGCAAGGCCCATGCTTTCTGGCGCATGGCCCCTAGTGTAATGTGCCATGAACCTGCTGGCTCCATCACTCTGGATGTCCCCGTCTGGTTGCAGAGAATGCACACATGCAATCTCACCAGTGGACACATTGCTCGGGGAATTCAACTGAGAGCCCCGGCTCAGGAAATCAGAAGACAGGATCAGGCCAGCCTGCTCACCAGCTTCCCCCCAAGCCTTTCAGGAGCTCACTGCAACACAGGCCGTGGCTCTGCTGGAGAAGCAGGGATCCTACCTGGAGCAGGGACCACCAGGGCCCATCCAACAGCTCAAACCATACTCCAGCAGGGATAAGCACCTTCATGCCAACCCCACTGCTCCCCCTCACCTCTCATCCTCAGGCTCCAGCTGAAGATGACTTTCTTCTGGCCGTTTCGACCTCAGCACTCGGTAGTTCAACGCGGCTCAGACTGGGATGAGAGAATAGCACTGGCATGGGGCTGGCTGGCTCGCCCCAGCGTGGCACAGTGAGAGTCCCTGCTCTTTCTATCGCAGCCTCCCCAGCTGCTAAGTGGGTTTAATGATACTTGTCTATTGTGTGAAGCACTTGGAGCGCTACAGGTGATCTGGGCTAGGATAAGAGCTAGGTGTTCTTATTATCCAAATTACTACAGACATCTCAGTCACATATTGTTTCAAAATACAGTGAATCACCCCACTGAAATAACAGTACTTCCATAAACATACAGAGCAGCCAGGCACATAGCTCAAAAATGAGCCCTGGCTCTCCCTAAAGCAAAACAGCTGCTTCCAGAACCACGATCCTAAAGTAAATAAGTAAGTGTTTCTTACAGTCCTAATAGACCGCTGTCATGCCTCACACCGCTGCTACAGCTACTCCAGGGGTAGCTACAGCTCAGGAAGGAGCTTCAGCAGGTGTAGCTGTGGAAAGACTTTCTAGGGTAGACTTTGAAGAAGTGAAATCTTCCACATTTCCCTCAAGAAATCAAAATAAAACTCTAAGCAGAAACTGAGCAGGGACTTCCCCAAACCTCTTCCCCTGAAACGACATCGAGGATTTGCATTGCTCTATTCATCACTGAGAAAAGGGTTGAAATATAAGAACAAAGCAGGGCAACCACTGGTAGCATTTTTGGGCAGAGGAAGACTATAGCTAACTGGAAAATGAATGGCTGCTGCAGTTTCCCAGGCCGGCCAGCACCCCTACCAGGGAGCTCTGATCCCTGTCCTGGCACATCAGGTCCTGGGGAGACGCATCTGCCTGGTGGGGACATGACACGCCTAAGGGGTTGAGGAGCTTCTCATGTTGTCTAGGGCTGAGCGCAGGCATATTTCAAGACAACGCGGAAGGAATTATTCAATTTCCCCATTTCTTCTTCCCCACAAAACAGTCCTTTCCCAAGACTTGCACCAAGAAAGCCAGGAGCTGCAGTTAACCTATGGCACTGCTCCAAACCAGAGCGTCCAGAAAAGTTATTAACCGGAGGAGGAGGGTGGAAATGCTCCCCGCGCCAAGGTGACAGCATAGAAATTGCTACCTTTCCTTAACATCGGTGTGCTCAGAGGGGTGCAAGCATAGGGAGAAGCAAATTAGCACGTGGTGGCACAAATACTCCCATCCGCTTTGCTTGTGTCCATGCAAGAGGAGAGCCAGGCCGGGTCCCTGCAAGCTTTGCTCTGTTTTAACCTGTGCCTGCTCCTGCTACCCATCAAGGTGATGGGCAAAAAGCGATCCCTGCCTGGGGCAGAGCCAGGCCGGGATGCACAGATCAAACTCTCTTTGGATGCCAATGCAAGGAAGGAGGAGGAGGGAGCGCACCAAGGTGGGGTTTCAGACCTGCCCTCTCGGCCCCGGCTGCAACGGCTGCAGCGCAGCTCCCTGGACGCCTTTGTCTCTCCAGCTTGGCCCCAGAGGCAGGAAACGCGGGAGGAGGCGGCAGGCCTGTCAGGAGGCATAATGGGGCTGGACAATTGCGCCACTGATGTCACCCTTCCTGCCATCTGCTCGCGGCGCCAGCGCCTCGCACCCCCCCCCCCCCCGCAAGGCACTGCTTCACCCCGCCGCCGGCCCCCTCCCCGAGCCGCCCGGCAGAGGGTACTGCTCTCCCGCCGACGCAGCGCCGCGGCCGCTCGCTGCCCTGCACAGGCTGGCAGCACGGAGGGCACAAAGCTGGGTGTCACCTTCTGGCCCGGCAGACCTCCCCAAAATCCCAGGCACGCTCTCTGGTCCTAGGTGAGCACGCAGCTACATTCAGCCTGCCTGAAACTCAGATGGGAGATTTTACACCTTCCCTCCACCTGGCTGGGCTCAGACCTGCGAGGAGGTTTCAACCTGCTTTGCATTTGGCTCCACCTCTGCTGGCCCCCTGGGCACCCGCTGCCTCCAGGGATGGGGACAGGGACAGGCAACACGGCCTTCCCGTCCCCGCACATGGGCCCAGACCTGATTTTATCGTTCAGCAGGTGCAGCGCTAACAGGAGAGGCAGGGAGCCTACAAAGGCTGAGGTTCCCCTTCTTCGTATTGCCCAAGGTAGCGCATTTCCTGGTTTACTTTCAGCTCCCGAGTCTCCTTCTTGCCCAAAGGACAGCGGCACAGCTCTGTCCTCCCACTCCCACGTTCCCAAGCCTCAGCCTGTCCCCGTGGGGCACAGCAGCTCCCAGGACCAGGGGACAAGGATGCACACCATGGTAGAGCATCAACCTCATTCAGCCTCAAAACTCCTCCAAGGCATCCCTCGGGTCTCAGAGCTGTGGTCCCGCCAGAAATACCTAACAGCCCCCCTCAAGTAACACTTTTTTCCCCGTGTAACCAAGGAGCAGTCGTCTGTCTACCCTGGGGTTTGCGGTCCATCACACCCAGGCGGGACATCTGCCTCTGCGACTGCCCACCGCCACTGATGCGGTTATGGGGGAGGTTTCTCCAATGCTCTGCTGCTCTTCCGGAGGGAGCTGAGCCCTTTGAAAGGTCTGTCCCTAAAAGCGTAGCCTCTTGTGAGGTAAATTAGAGGTGCTAATAATCCACTTTGAAGATGTCTCCTCCAGTTTTTTGCTCCATTTCCATTTCTGCTGCTTGGCCTGGCTGGCAGCCAATGTCCGTCCTTCCCTTCTGGTACCTAGCCCCCATTCTCACTCCTCTTTGGCAGAAACACCTCTCCTCACAGTTTTCTGTTGTTTCTCCTCCTGCACCAGTTCAGCCAGTTCTCCAGTCACATCCCTCACCTGCTCAGCCCAGACAGAGCTGTGAGCACCTCCCTTCACCAACCTCAGACCCAGAAACCTTTGTTCTTAGACCCCGGCGGAGCAACCACCTTCCCTTTTGTCCCTCTGGAAGCAGGGACATCTCCACTAATACTTACAAATCTGCCAAGGCCACATTCCTCTTTCGTTAATCCCCCCCTCCCTGCCTTGCAACACTGCCCTCCCTCCGAGCTCAGCAGCAATACCCTTCAACCCACTTAATGCATTTAAGGAGGTTTAGAGGGAGACAGGATACGAAAAGGGTTAAAGGTAAGAATTTTTGATGGAGGTCTAAAACAGCTTGCAAACATCCCTCCAGGGCTACACAAATCCTGAGGTGGCAGCCCAAATCTTATTGGTTTCTGCAGGTCACAAAATACATCCTTGACTCAAATGACCAAAATTGGAGATTGTGGGGGAGGAGAGCGAAAAGGGGAAAAAGCATACATCACCCCAATAAGACATGCCTCTTTGTGGAAACACTGCTCTTGGGTTTGGGCAGGCACAAGAGGCTCAGAAACCCTGAGTGACAGCCATCATTGCATGAAGAGCAGCTCTGCTGGAGTCAGGACAAATACCCCTGATTTATGCCAGATGAGGACATGGCTGTGACCCTCCCTTCCTCCTCCCCCAGCTTCCTGGGGCAAGTGGCTTAACCTCACAAGGGTGCCCTGAAGCTTAATTAATTCCCGGGTTAGTGCTCCGGGAGGCCTCGTGTGCAAGTGGAGATTAAGGAAGGGCCTGCTTGGAAAGGCTGTGGGAGCACGTTCGCTCCCAGCTGGGGATGCGCTGGGAGATATTTCAGCCTTGCAAAAAAACCAAAAAACAAAAGAGTAAGCAGAGAATTAAAGCTCATGAATATACCTCTGCTCCTCCCCCTGCAATGTCCCTGCCACGTGGTTATAATTCTGTCCCTAGCCAATACCTGGACCATTATGTAATGACCCACGAGCGGGGAGGAGGGAGCTATTCCCGCACCTTGCTCCTGCCAGCGCCGAGACGCGGAGCTAGCTGTGTACCAAGGGCCCTTTGGGATGGGACCAGCTTGCAGAGCTCGCGGTCCATTAGCGTGGCGGTGCGGGGGGCAGGAGCCACATCACAGGGAGGGCTGGCCGGCCTCTTGGGCTGCCCCTGCGGCCATCCCTGCCTGCTGTGGCTCCTCTGCACGGCTGCGGAGCTGCAGGCTCGCTGCAGTTTGCAGAAGGCATCAGCTGATGTTAACTCTTCCTGCTCTCCTTTCTCGGTCCTCCTGTTCCTCCCCCCCTTGCATTAGTTTTGCTTCTGGTCCACGTGACGGTGTCCACTGCAGAGGTGATCCTAACCGAGAAGAGGGTGGATGCGCCTCTTGCTCATTCCTAGCTCACAAAAACTGATTATTCTGCTTTATTCTCCCGAGGATTTAAGAACAGCTAAATCCGTTCAGGAATCATTCTCTGCAATCCCCTTCAAATCGCCCAGCCTGGAGCATCACTAAAGCAGATTGGAGGCAACTCGCGCCCACCCCCCACCACCCCGCGCCGCGAACCTCCCCGATCCAGGCAGGGTGATGTCACTGGCAGCCAATGCGGACGGCGGCGTGCACGCAGGGCTGGCGGGGGGAGGACTCCACAGATGGCTCCAGCTGGGCCCAGCATTTGATTAATCGCCTGAATTACCCTCACTTTGCCATAAAATTACAAGGGGGGGGTGGCTGGGAAGTGGTAAAAGCAGGAGCAACCTGAGGAGAGAGCGAGCTGTGGTGGGGGGACATCACCCCTCGCCGTGCAGCAGCCCCTGGGGATCCGCACACTGCTGGGGTTGACGGGTTCCCAGCGCCAATGCTGCGCCATGGGGGGACGTGCTGGTTTTGGGGCGTTCGGCAGGTGGAAAGGCTTGCACCAAAGCACTTCCCAGGAGTTGCTAGCCTGGGAGGCGCTGGGATACTCGACCCTTCCCCACCAACTCCACAGACCATGGCTGGAAGAGACCCCAGGGCTCAGCAGCAGGCGCTGCTGGCAGAGAGGGGCTGTGGGGGGGTCTCTCCCCTTGGAAATGCCACAGGCACAGCAGCTGGATCCACCCCTCTGCAAGCGGCACGCGGTCACTGAGCACCATCGGCAACATCAGGCTGCCCCAAAGCAGCACCTAGAGCCGTGCGGCATCCCTTGCTCCTCTCGGCCCAGATGTGCAGGCACCTGAACGGAGGCGAGTGGTGGGGGCAAACCCTCTCTGGCAGCACACACGGGCCCTCCCTACTCTTGCCCCGCTCACAGTTAGTTCTCACCGACACAAATCCTACTGGCAGGGATTATCCTCATTAACCCCTGCAATCCTGGAGGGGATGGCAGATGGGGCGCTCTGCCAGGTGGGAAGCAGGGAGAGGGCTGGTCATACCACAGCACTGCAGAGCGCACTCGTGGGAGGCTCATGGACACACTTCCGTGCTTGCACAAAAGGGCCTGCAGGGTGGCCAGCTGGGCTAGTTCACAGGGAGCCAAGAGGGGGAAACAACCCTCCAAACCTGTCACTAACCAGGGGACAGTGGAGCCCTTTGGCAGCATCTGCACAGAGGGTAGGACCCTTGCGGGAGCTGCCGTGGGGGCATCCAGCGGTATTTCAAACAGCCAGGAAGATCAGGGCTGGAGTCCAGTTCCATGGCTCCAAGCCACCACTATTATTTAACTAGGAGAGATAGAGAGAGGAGCCTCGGAGAGATAATATGCCATGACACCGGATAAGAGCTTCTGGCGTCACAAGGGAGGAGGATTACATGTCCCTGAATTGAGTTAGAGATGACAGAGGGGAGGGGAAGAGTTTTTAGCAAGGGATTAAGCTTACAGCTCCAGGAAGGCTTTGGTGGGGTTGTTTGCCAGCGTACAACAATTCCTAAGGCTGATATACCTGTTAGACTTGCCTGTGGAGGGCTCCTGCGTGGGGGTGCCACATCAATGGGGTGGGGGAAAGAAACAAGTCCCTGAGGACAGCCCCAGGGGCCTGTGGACACATGAGCTCATGTTCCATCTCTCTGAAGGGTAAAGGCAGAGCCCAAGAGAAGTAGCCAGGTAACAGGGTGCAGGGACTGAGAAGCAGGACATACTGGCCAGGCATGGACTGGCCCTTAAGTGAGTCTGTCTCTGCACCCTTGCATCCTGTGCTACGACGGTCAGAGACCCACCCTGGTACATCCCTCTCCTGGGCAAGAGGAGGTCAACAGTGCACAAAGATAGGCAAGGGCCAAATCCCATACCTTCATCTTGGAGGCTGGCTGGATGAGCTCTGTAATGGAGACCTTGTCTTGCTGGAGTCGCCTCTTGACAAGCTTGGAACAGCAGATGTTGACGGAGCTGAGGACGTGCCAGGAGTTGTACTCCACAAAGGAGCGGCTGTCGATGACCAGGGTGCCTTCTGCTCCATTCCTCAGGAGGCTGGCCAGCTTTTTAGGATCCATCACTTTGCGTGGGAGTCTGTCCCCAGCCATAACGGGCCTGTCCCCTCTGCAGTGAGTGGGGGGAAGGGGCAGATGGCTAGGACAGGGAAGCCAGTACCGGTCTCCCCAAGGGGAAAGAGCGAGGGGGAAAGGTCTAAGCAGAGCAGCACCCGTCCTGGTCTCTTCACACGGCTAAAGCCCAGGATGCCAATTCATTGTGCTGAACCTGAAGAGAAAAGAAAGGAGAAAAAGATTGTAAGGCGTAATGCTGATTGGAGTCCACTGCTTTCCCCTTTGAGCCTTTTTCCTCCTTAGTGACCCCCCGTCTCTTCCATCCCAAGCCCCACTCTATCCCTTAAAACTCAATCCTATTAGCTACGAGCTTTATCACAGTCAGGCTTCTCTGCTTGTATTTCCTGACACCTTGACTTCCCCCACCTCTCAGCCCAGATCCCTCAAGTAAGAGTGGAGGAAGCCAAGAAGGAAGGGCTACACAAAGACAAGCAATTTATATTAAGAGCCTCTACCCCCATCCACCATCCATGGGAGGTACGGAAGGAGGCAGATCTACAGAAATGAATCAGATGGTAATTTCATTAAGCCCTGTAGCCCAAGCCACACTCCGTTGTTCCTCTGTCCCGTCACCAGCTCACCGTAACGCAGACAGGGCTGGGTGAGAACAGGTAGCCGCTGCAAGGCTAGTAGAGAACTTAAAAGCACGCCAGACCTTAACCACTGCCCAGAGACCAGGAGTCTTTGTAGCCCAGCCTTCAGCAGTGGTTGAAGATGGCAGATGCCTTCAGAAGACAGTAACAACAAGACAAGAATACAGGCACACTTTCTAGGCATATTTGCACAGCTTGCAGTCATCTCTGGCTTAAGGACCTCCTGGGCCAGAGATTTTATCTCTGAATTCAAGAGCCCTCAATGGAGCTTTCTTCCATGAATTTGCCTAATTGCTTTTTGAAACCATGTCAGCTTTTGACACGCACGCTGTCCTGTGACAGGGAGTTGCACTGTTTGACAACTATTACAAAAAAGTCCTTCCTCTGGTTTGCCCTGAATCTCCTGATGGCTCCTCTGGATGACCCTTGGTTCCTATACTGGAAGAGGCTATGAACACCCCTTCCCTATCTGCCTTCCCCAGGGTTCTCACCATTTTTAGAGCTTATTTAGGAATCTCCAAGGCTATACCATCTATAGAGCTGTTCCTTGATCCTTGCTATCACTGCAGAACTGCATGCTGTGTGTGCAGGCACACCATATGGGCCAAAGTATCTCCTCTTTTCCCTGTTCCCAGCCTAACAGCTCCAAACAATTTGCTTTTTTCTAACCTGTGTTGAAGATGGAGCTAATGCTTTCACAGAATCATGTATGTTCAGCTTTAAGGCTTCACTCCTGCACAGTAATAGCTAGTTCAAGATTCATCTGACACCCCACCAAACCAGGTTTGCCCGCCCATGTCCATCACTTCACAGGGGATATCACCTGCCTTTTTAATCAGCCCCAGCTCATGACCATCTCTCTCCTGGCTGCAGTATAGTCTCTTCTCCCTCCCAAGTCTGAGGCAGTGATGCCCAGTGGGGCTAGCAGTGCCTGGGGCAGGAGGAACCAGGCCTGCTTCACCCTCTCTGAAGCCTCCTCACCTGCACAGGCTTTGCAAGCAGATTCACATAGAGGGATATAGCTGGCTCCACCTTAGGAGCACAGGGTGGTCAAGTCAAGTGGTCTGTAAAGTGCTTCAGAGGAATGAGCTCCCTCCAAGTCCAGCTCATGGGGTTAGCAAGAGCAAGAGGCAACCTGGGGGCATTGAGCTTAGGGTGTCTTCTTGGTTTTAATGGCCCACGTCATTGCAGGCATGTTTTAATGGCATTAGGCTTTAATGCCACTGTAGTCATTCAGAAAATAATCAGGGTTATTACTAGGCTCCTCTTGCTCCTGCCAGACAGTATTTTAGAGAGAACCCACAAGCTGTTGCATGGAAGCTTTAATGCATCTGAATTAGGAAGACTATGAATACTGTGCCTGAAAAGGCCAGCGTAAAGACTTTCATTGACTTCTGCATGGCCAGGATTTGGTCCATGGACTAGAGTAAGCTTATGAGTCACTCTCATCCGAGCAAGCCAGAAGGTCTTGGAAGCTACTGTACTCTAAGTCCCTGCGGCATGGGCACAATCTTACAGGGATCCCACTGCTATGGCAGTTCTGGGCATGAAGAAGATGCATGGGTAGGACATGCCACTGTGGTAACAAGCAGATACCTTGCTGCGCCTGGTACCATACCACATGTAGAGAGAAAGACACTTCTTGCCTGAACTGGGTTAATTCCATTTCACGCTAAGAAAATAAAAGGTCCTTACACTGAACCCAACACCCATCTGTATTGAAAAGATCCTGCTTGGCAAGGAGGTGTGGGTGTGCATGAAATGCCAGCAACCTCTCTGCTACCAGTCACCAATCCTGGAGGACACAGCCAGCTTGCAGAAAAAGGATGTAAAGCTACCAAGTACAAGGATGGAGGAGTAGGCATTTGCAGGTTTCTGGCTCAGGACCACAAAATTAGCAGCCTCCCATTGCCCTGGGCTACCAGATCTGCTTCACAAAGGAGGAGGAAAGATGTCCTGAGCTTCAGGATCCAAGTTCCCAATATTAGGCCTCAATAATACGTGTAACGTTCCCCTACCCCTGTAACACAAACATGCTGCCTCTGCTAACACACTATTTCAACTTAGGGGAAAAAAGAGGAAAAAAAAATCCCTTAAGGACTGCAACAGTGATGGTCTCTCCTGGCACAAAGCATTTTGCAGCCCCGTAGCACAATGGCATAGCTGTCCCTGGCTCTCTCTGGCCCCATAGTGAGCTCGTAGTGCTTTGTACCTCCTCACGGAGACCCCAATGAGAGCTGCCTCCTTGGCGGCGGGTTCGTGGTCCCTCCCCATGGCGGACACCCCGCTCCCTGCGTGCTGCCCCCCCTCCACACTCCTCGAGGGGGGCTTAAAAATTGAAACAGTTCTAATTAGGGGCAGTGAGCGGGAGTAAGGCTGGCTCCTGCTGAGATATGACACACCTCATTACGTCGCTACTGCCTTGCCAGAAGACCCCCTGCTGTAGCTTGGCTATAGAGACAGGGCAGTCAGAAAGGATGCAAATTAGCCAGCTTTTCCCCTCCCTCTTTCTTTCACACTCCACTCCCCAAATCACCCTCTTCTCCCTTCCCCATCAGGCCACCAGGCTGTGACTACCTCTTGATTCTTTCAATTATATCCAAGAAACAAAAGGGAATGGAGAGAGTCAACAGACAAAAAGATGGGGATAATGCTGAGACAGAGGAGTACAAACGCAACGCTGAAGTGGGATGAAAGTGTGATCCGATGCCTTGGGGGGACACACACGCTGCACAGTATCACGGGAGATAACAGGGTCTACTGCCCTGCTCTCTGGATAACATGCAAGGGGAAGCTTTGGGGTTTTCAGGCACAATTAAAGGGGTTTGGGAAAGATGACGCATCCTTGATCTCCTAACTGCCCTGAGAGAAACCTGTTTGGAAGAGCCTTGCCATGCATGAAGTTGTGGCAGATGACTCAGAGGTTACATGGGTGAAACCAGAAGCAGAAGGGGAGACAACACAGCTGAAGGTTTCCTGCCTCAGCTAATAGCTGATCTCCTGCAAAACAACCAGCTAAACAGCCCCCCCAGCACATCCAGATAGACCTGGCAGCAGAGGTGGATGTGGAAAGTGAGCTCAGTCCCGCTCCAGTTCCATCCAAGAGGCATGGGGGAGGCCAGACAAGGCTCCTCCACTCTGCTCCCCTCTGCAGCCTTTTTGTTCGACCAAAAGCATTTCTGCAGAAGGGAGATAACCAAGTGTGGTCATAGGGAGCCGTAACCTTGGGGTTAGACCCAAGGCACGGGAGGAGCTGGGTCCTTCCAAACTGGCACAGTCTTGCATAATCATCTACCTCTTCTTGGCCAACCAAAATGCAGTGTCAAGCACTTGTAGACGAGAAGCAACAGAGCAGCGTTCAGTACTTTTCTCCCAGATTCCCTCTTGGTGGAGCAGCAGTGCTACTGCAGGTATTTATGGATTTTTCAGAAACACCTAGCATCCCTCTGGCAATGCACTGGGCAGGCACTAACACAGGCTCTGCCGCTCCAGAGCATTTTGGAGCAAGCACTGCATGGGATGTAGCAGAAGTGGCTGGCAGGATTGCCACTAGTTGCTCCAGTGGCCCTTGCTGCTGATAACTCCTCCATGCATGTACCTGGCCAGGTCAAAGACAGAGGAGCTACTTCATTGCCAGCAACCATATGAAATTTTGAAGCCAGACTAAGCAGCGGGGCTCACATAGAGAAAACTAGAAGAGCCCCAGCTACCAGGGCAGGCAGGTAAAAGGGGGGGAATGATCCAGAGACTACAGTGCCTCCACAGCACCTCACAGGCCACGGGCGAGATGGTGTCTGAAAAGAAGACGCTTTAATGCCTCCTTGCCTGGGGAGGATACAAGGGGAGGAGAAGGAAGGAAGGTGTCTTTCTGCTTCTGCTCCGCTAGGTTATAAGGAAAGGCAAAGGGGAAGGCACAGGCATGGCCATGGAGCACTGCTGAAGTAAGAAATTTCCTGTTACCTCACCATGGTGACAGGGGAGTAGTCTCCAGAGCAGGGGGGAAAAGGTTAACCTGGAACCTAAATTAGGGTTTCAGAAACATAGCTATGCCCCTCACTTATCAGTTTATTAAAGCCATCTTAATCTTCTTGAGTGTTCCTGAAGAATATTACCATAATCCTTTAATCCCACCTCTCCCTGGAGTGCCTGTAATGAGGAGATGGGCACATGGCTTAGCTGAATGGGGACAGCAGAGCAGGAGGGGCCATGCCACAGCTGAGGGACAGAAAGACAGGAAGAGAGTTTAACGAGCTGGGCTAACCACACTCTTCAGGAGACAGGAGCAAGTCTGTCCCTGGCAGGTACCTCCATGGAAACGCATTCCAGGTGAATGGTGCGTGCCACAAGTTTGACCCAGATGCACACTGCAAGCTGGGCTGAGAGCGTACTTCCACTGCAGCTCAGCAGGGCTCTGGCTGTCCCAACTCTGACCCTCTTCTGGTCAGGCCAGGCAAGAGAGCAAGAATATCTGAAGCAGGCCCTGGCCTGAATTTAGCTGTGTGCCAGGACAGACCAGCAGGAACTCATCCCTGGGCTGGCCCAACACAGAGTCATTGAGGTGGAGGCTACTCCCGTTCTGCCCTCAATTCAGCATCTTGCACAAGGCCTCCAGGAGAAGTACGTGCTTAGGGGAAGGGTGCAGAGCTGGTTTCTCCTGTACTGGAGATGTTAACAGGAAGGCCAGTACATCTCTGTAGCAACCACAAACCAAGCTAGCAGTTGTGTCTAGGAGGGACACTTCCCACATGGTCCAATTGAGGAATTGCTCCTCTCTCTGCCTCCGGCAGCCCAACTTCACTGTAAGAAGCAACTAGTTCACATTAGGAGCATCCTAGCTTCTTATTCTTGGGTGTTCCTCTGCTCTCAGCCCTTTCCCCAGCTCTTTCCACTGTTGTTTGTGATTTCTGTCCAAAATAAATGCAGATAGAAGCAACCAAGACCCAGGGAAAAGGGAAAGACACTTTCCACTATGCAGAATAGCCCTACCATAGAGCCAGCAATTTCATAGCGTTTCCCATTCTGGTTTCCTGCTCCAATCCCAGCCCGAGATGCAACGGAGTAAAGGACCTTAGCAGCACTGCTCTTCATCGTCTCCCAAGGACTTTTGGGGATCTGTGCTGAAAAATTAAAACCTGCTTCTAACAAAGGGAATGGATTTGCAAAAAGCAGAACTCCTTAAGACCAGAAGCAGGACTGAGACATGGTGTACAACACAGAGAAGACATTGTGGGTACCACCCACAGCTGGACCGCGCAAAGATTAAGATGTTGGAAGGGTCAAATTTGGAGCCAGGGGATGCAGGACAAGGTACCCACACATGACCGAGCACAAAACTAAGGGAACAATGATGCCTTGGGACTGGCAGCTCAGACTGCACAAACAAGTTTCCGTGACAGAAGTGAGACTGGGCCTACAGCATGCTCAGTGGATCTGTAATAACCATCCCACGAGC
Source organism: Struthio camelus (assembly GCF_040807025.1). Taxonomy (NCBI): domain Eukaryota; kingdom Metazoa; phylum Chordata; class Aves; order Struthioniformes; family Struthionidae; genus Struthio; species Struthio camelus. The sequence goes on from NC_090946.1 coordinate 17,923,288, forward strand.
ACGCTGTTTCGGTGGCGTCGCCCACCTTGCATTTACTGAGGGATAAGAGCATGCACACAGGGCTGTCACCTCAGAGAAACTTCTGCTAGTTTGTCCCTGGGTAACCCATGAAAGCAGCCATTTCTTAAGAATTCCCATCTCCACGTGGGCACCCAAGAGCACTGAGCACAAGTGATCTGCCTGTCCCCCAGCAGAGACCTGTGAGCAGCCAGGCGCCTGCAGAGCCCTTGAACAGAGAGGCTGCCTGTGGGCAATACAGGGCAGGAGGCAACGGGGCTCCTCTGTCCATCCGGCGTTGGATTGGGACCGGTGCCAATTAGCCACTGGAAGGGCTGCTGAGAAAGTAACTGCCAGCTTACTGCCTGAGACGCTGGCTGCATCACGCTGGCCCCCCAGCTCTCCAGATATTTATTAAGATGTAAAATCTGGCACTTTCGCCAAGATCTCCAGCTTTTTCCTCCCCATCCCCTATTTCTTTCAAGTACTCGGCACTTCACAAACTCCCTTTGGCAGGCTCCTGCTGTTTGAGGGATTCCTAAATCAAGGGACTATTGCTAATTATTATTATTATTTTGCAGCAGCAATCAGGGCCACGGGGCTCATTAACAAGTTAGCACCTCTGGTTTCCCTGGAAACCGTGGAGCTGCCAGGCAACAGCAGCTCAGCAGCCCCAGGCACCACTGATGGCCTCCGGGGGCTGAGCGCCCCCGGGAAATGCGAGGCTGCTTGGGCCTCTGGGGCCAGCGGCACCCAGGTTGGCATCCGCACCACAGCGGGATGTGCCACTAAACAAAGTTGCAAAGGTAACTCCAGGATGGCCCCCCTGCTGTGTCCCAGCTACTCCTGACCTCAGCCCATCCAGTTTCCCTTCCGCTACTCACAGCACCATGACCTAGCAGCTTTTCCTTCCTAGCAAGAGAGGCAGATGCTCTCCAAGGATGGGAAATTCGGAGCACTAGCGATCCAGCAGGAGAAAGCTGTGGGGAGCCTGTAGTAGCCACTTTGGGAGTGATGTAACCTCTGAGAGTTTTTTAGCAGCTACTCAAGACCCACTTAACAGGCATCACAAGATTTCTCTGCTTGAAAAGGGAGCCATTTTTTATTTGTTCCTTAAAATGAGTTCATCTAAGAAGGCTGGAAACACTGCTAACTGCACTGACTAACCCACCTGCAAAGTTTAGCCTTGCCCTGGTGAAGTTGGAGGACACAGAGCCTCTCCAGGACCCACCAGCAGATACCTTCACGTGGACATGTAAAGCAGGCTGCTTCAAGGGGAAGGAGGTAAGAGGCTGCAAGGGGAGGTACCAGCTGGGGCGCAGGAACTGTCTTGTCCTTGCCAGCAGCTAGAGCACGAGGAGACGAAGAAAAGGAGATGGACACTGGCTTTTGCACACCTTCGCTGCACTAAGCGGTGCGCACCAAGAACCATGCCCTTACCTAAGCAGACAGGGCCAGGCAAAGGATGGGAGAAGCATGACATCTCCAGAGTCCCAGAAGCACAAAGGCAATGCTGGGAAGTCAGCCCCAGGCCCCTTTCTCGCACACTGCTGCCCCGTTCACACCCTCGGGGACCCACAAGAATTTTCCCAGGACAGATGGAGCAAGACGCATGCGATGCTGATCTCATATCCTCATTCTCTGCTTCCTACACATTGCTGGCGCCCTCCCTCCCAGACGAAAGCCCCTGGGCATCCCCTGTATGCGAGTGGAGCGCTAGAAACCTCCAGGCACTGGGAAGGGGAAGCTCCCACTTTTTCCCACAGCACATCCCTCCAAGGCAGCAACTGCACCTTTGCCAGGTTTTCAGGCCCAGCTGCTTGCTGAGCTCATTCTTTTATTTTCTTTTCCCCTCTATGCTGCTTTCTCCTTTTAATTCACACAGGCTGGAAGCTGCTCTTAAACTGCAAGGAATACATTGTGGGGAGCTCCAAGTGTGCCCCGTACATGGGCTTTCTAGGTGAGCTGCATGCGATGGAGCAGCACCTGCTAGTCTCCTGGAGTCTGAGCTTCCCCTTGCTAACCAAAGCCCTAAGTCCAGACGCACAGAGGTGTTTTCCGTCAGAGGACGTTGCCAGAAAAACAGGAGCTCGTTCAAAGTGACAGATGGTACATTCACACCACGCATGAGGAATGGCGCGGAGGACTGCGGCAGCCTCTGGCACACGGCTGGCTAACCTCCGGCACGTGGCCTGGGACTGCTCCCACTCGCCTCGGATGTTGCAGGTGCTTCGGCTGAGCCCCAGTTGCCAGCAGAGCGGCAGGGAAGGCAGCGAGGTGAGGGGAAAGGGAAGGTGATGCGTCCTACCAAGCCACGAGCGAGTCGTTCACGTGCACCCTTCACCCTGCAAGGCAGACCAGCTCTTCTGGTTGCAGCTGAGCCAAAGGAAGGGGCCCCTGATCCCCTCCCACTGCCTGATGTTATGCCAGTGGCTTTGGGAGGGCTGTGACTGCAAATGCAATTGCTTCTTAGCCCGCCTCCACTGAAGGGCTCCAGGTGCGCTAAAACATTTTCAGACAAGCTGTAGCCAGAAAAATTTGACTGCAGCCCAGGTGGTCAGTCTGGAGATGACTGCTACTGAGTCAGGAATAGCCAACGACAGCAGAGAAGGGAAGTATCCAGAGTCTAGATGACAAGGTCAGCTTTCCCCCGGCTAAGACTCAGACTCTGAACATGATTTATACAGTTTTCCCCCCTTAGTGTGAACAAACACTTTCATGTTAAAGCCTACAAAAGCCAAGAGCAAAGGTTATTCAAGACCAGCCAGATGTTTAATCACTGCCTTTACCCGTGCTAAGGATGAAGCTATCAAGCATGCTGCTTTCTAACGCAAGCTGCCCCACTTCCCTTCTCACCCTGCCAAGCCGAGTGTTGGCCAGGAGCTGACGGCACCGTCTCCTTTGACCAGCTTGGAACATGTCACAGCCAGGCACAAGGAAGGGGACATGTTGCATAGGACACAGGACAACCAGTCCCACTAGTGCTTCAAGTGCCCTTGCTCCCCACTGCCTGATACCCCAGTCACGTTTGCTGCATCTCCGCTGGATAACCACGTGAGCCCACAGACGGGCAGAGAGCATCCCACAGGCTTGTCTTAGGGATCTCCAGTTGCTTGTCTGCCTTTTTGCAGTAAGAATGGCTAGAGGCAGCCTGGAAAGGTAGGTAGTTAGGGGCTTTGTCAGGGTTGGTCTAGCTCTCTTGTTTTAGGACACCAGACATCATAAATACCTGCCGAGCGCACTTTCAGTCTCTTGGAGAAAAGTCTGCCAGAACCCAAGAGTTATTTTCCCACCACACCTACATGCTACAGGAAAGAAAGGACAGGATTAAACTACGGTTCTCCATCACAGGAGATATGTACATCAGCTTTTCACTTCTCAAGAATAAGTAAAAGTGAAATGAATTTGTCCATCTCAGCAGAGTCCCCAGGACAGTCCCAAGGCTGGTAAGGCCTGAGGCTGGAAGCGCACATAGAGCGAGGAAAGCTAGGACCTAGCAAAGACAGAGGAGCTCCACCGCCATCTGCCCACCTGCAGTGTCATTAGTCCCCCATATTTAAATGACAAACAGCACCCAGGGTCTCATTTAAGAATAACAATGTCACTCCCTTTCTTCTAGCTGGTTTTATGCTGTTTCTGATAACAGCCAATGCAAACTGAGGCACTGGTGCAGATTCTAGCACCGGTTTTCAGTCAGTAAAAGTCAACGTTCACAGGTATACCACTGTACGCCAGCTGAAACTCTGGCCCTCCTTAGAAGACCCAGGATCCAGTTCACATCCAAGAGACTACACTGATTTTCCACAGGATGACGCATCCCCCAGGGCAGTAACATATGCCTTGCACTTGGTACAAAGACTGTTAAATTTCCTGTATACACACAATAGACAAATTGCTCACAGGTTTGGGGTGAATTAGCACTTGTCAGTTTAGGCTCCACCTCTTATCACAACCACAAAGAGAAGTTACCAGTTTTGGGTTTCAAAGGATTACCTTTATCCAGGAGAAGCACTCAGGATGGGAAAAGACAAAGCTAACATTCCTGCCCCACTCTTTCCTTTTCCCTTAAAGGTGGTGATTCATTGCTAGGTGGTTTGTTAGCTTAATCTGCAGTCACATGGGGGTCAAACAGAGTGTTTTGCAGGTCTTCCCTTCATCCTGACCACCCAGACAAACATATTAACCACAGAGAGCCACAGCTTACTAGCCCGGAACCAGAGCTCCTCTGCATGCAAGAAATCCTGCAGGCTAGCCTGCTTACTGACAGCTACGTTTCGCATGGTTTTTGTAACATGGACCCTCTCTTTTAACTGCTATCATCATTGCTACTGTAGGTGGCAAGCTAGATGAATTCATTAACCATTTCCCTAGTGAGGTGTTATTCCTCTCACCAACTCCAGGAAGACATTGAAGCATGATTTTTTTTTTTTAACTCCATAGTTTCAAAGAGCCAGAGATGTAATATGACGTACACCCAAAGCTTCAACATCCTCCAGCTAGTTTCCATGTCAGCAAGTCTTAGTTAACGGTGATTTTGAACATGTAATTGAAAACATACACCAAATCTTGCCCATTTAGGACTGGTAGTTGACCTGCAGCTAAGTAAGATCAGTTCGTTCCTCTTCACCTTTCTTCCAGTCCTTCTAGACCCCACTAGAATCATACTTATCTTTATTATCAGTTACTGCTGAATGAACCTTGCTCAGGTGGCAGACAAAGAGGCAGCCAAGCTCAAAGCAGACAGGATTGTGAGGATGACACAGAATTATAGGCATCAGCATTCAGCAAGCAAACGGAGAATGCACAGATCTATTTTTAATGGCACAATGCAAGTGCTGTACAAAAGGACGTATCCAGGGAGATTCTGCCCAGTCAGAGATTTGTGTTAGTTTTGCTGCAATAATCAACTTCACTCGGCATGCAGGAGGCATTTTGCCCCTTTACCACCCCAGAGAATAACTCAAGGAGCCACACTTTGGTTTAAGGTGGAGACCTGTTCCTCTTGGTCACCGTCCTGGCCTGCTGCATCCTACTGGCTTTTCATCAGCAGAAGCAGAACATGCAGTGAGCAGCAGGTAAGGACTACAGGAGAAGGCCAGGCATTCAGGCAGTGGCCAGTTTCTGGGCCACACATTTGGCCCCCATGCCTTGGCCCAGGTGAGCTAGCAAAGCTGTTTGGGACATCTTTGCAAGGCCTGTTCCCGAGTCCACTAACAGAAGCAAAGCCTCGTCTATAACACCAACATACTCCCTCTCCTTTAGACAGGGTGGTCAGGGAAGGGGTGAACTGTGAAGTGCTCCCTGCTTTGATTTCCTCCCCTGCGTGCACACAGTTAATCTATTTTTCATATGTGAGCTTAGAAGTCAGCAGTGCTGGCACCCTCTCCACACCAGCTCTCTGCTCAACAGCCTCAAGTGCCAAGCAAGGCTCAGCCTGTGCCCATCCGTTCCCCACGCAGGGCTCCCAGCCAAGGCAGATGAAGATGCAATGAATAACTCCACTCAAGCTAAAGCTCGAGGAGGACCAGACTGTGATCACAAGCTTAGAAACCAGGGTCGTTAAAGGCAACGCAAAAACAGTCAGATGCCGTAGATGCTTCTTGGTTGCTTCTTTTCAATAGAACACTCGGATGCTTATGGACCCTCTTCGTCTGGAGTGAAGATCATCCCAGGTTACTCAGGAGAGATTGGATTTCAATGGGAGATGTGTAATTTAAGCGGATGCAGGTTTAATGTGTGCAATTGTTTGACTTGAGAAAAAACCTGCCATCACCTAATAAATGGACTGAAATGTCTACCACAGCTTCTGCCACATCAGCTGAATTAACATTTGCTAGCTTTGTACAGCAGCCCTCCTCAAAGAACTAAATCCCTTATTAAAAAAAAGGAGAGGTGAAAAGCTGTGGATGTGGGTATACCACACACCTATTAGCCAGATGAGTAATGCTGCTAGGTAGAGACAAACCGGAAAGTCGCAGTGCATCATTAGCAGGGCTCAAGGATGTGTGCTGTGAAGGAGAGGATGCCAGGGTTATGCTGTCATTGGAATTTCCATGCAGGATCAAAGCTATGGTCCACCTTGTTTCAAGTCCTCTCACCGTCACTGCCTAATAATAACAGGTATTCTACAGAAGCTAGGGAGAAACAGGATGGCAGGCGGTTACGGAATAGTCCTAGAATAATTTAAGTTGAAAGGGACCTCAGAAGGTCATCTGGTCCAACCCCTCTCTCCCTTAAAGCTGGGCTAACTTCAACATTAGATGAGGTTTTCTTTCCCTTCCAGTCACCTAATGGGTCCTTCCCAAACATCTGGGCTCAGAAAACATGCTCCCCATAACTCAGCTTGCAAAAATGCTACACAGAGAGCCGCTTTCATAAATGGTAAGAGCACTCTGAAGTGCTCTGGAAAAATGCCTGAAGAACACAAAGTCTCTGCTCCAAGAAACCTGGAGACTCAGTCTGAAGATGATACACTGAAGGCAGACAAGTCACGCACGCACACATCAGGATGGGTAAACTCAGGAACTGTGAGGGCTCTCCACACACAGGAAACAACATGAGAAAAGGTATAAGGGGAACGGGAAGAAAAGACGGAAGTAAGGAAGTGTTTCTAGTCCCAGACAGGCTGCTGGCACGGTCTTAAATTAACTCAGTGCAAAGTGCGTCACTTGCTTCATCTTCACGCAGCACAATCCTAGCATTAACCGTTCTGCGCTGGTATTGCTCCCCATCTGTGCTAGGAGACTCTTCATGTAATAGACCAGTTCCCAGCAAGTACCTCCTGGTTTTCCCTTTATCTCAGCCTGGGGTGCTACAGCCCCTGTCTTCTGAAATCCTGCTCCTTTCCAAGAGTCATTAACTCGGCAAACAAGCACCACATGTCACTTTTGGAAACTCTGGGCTCAGAGCAGCCAAGAGGTCCACAGAAGCTGTGCGTACAGCAAAGAATGAAGCCCCCCACACAGTAACCCAACTTTCCCTGTCTAAAGGGGGGGGTCTAGAAAAACAAAAGAAAAGCCAAATAGCACAGCTACAGAGCAAGCCACCCACAGGAGCTGTGCTATGTCGGCCTGTGGAGGAGTGCTCTGTGCCGAGTGCAGCATCCCAGAGCAGCCCTGGCTTATCCCACAGCACCTGTGTGTCCCCTCTCCATATAGGAGTCTGCATTTCCATCCTTGAAAGTGAGATGGTTGAGAGGCAAAAGACCCTTGTGGATAGCACTGACTCGGAGGCTCTTCCTGCTTGAGGTAGAAAGTCTACAAACAGCTCTTGAAAGAGGAAGAGATAAGAGTTTGTTTTTCTTTCTACGACCTTCTGCTAAAGAGAAGACCGGGCGACTGAGGTGTCCACCTCGGCCACAGCTCAGGAACTCGCACCTTGGTCTCTGGCTTGGATTTGGCTCGCGTGGGCCAAACTTTGCCTGGCAAAAGCACCCGTTTTGAGGGCAGCGCTGCCATACCATTATCCCAGAGCGCCTTGGCACCATCAGCTTTTACAGCCTTAATGTCCCTAGGCTGTATTGCATCCCTGCTCACAAAGTATGCACAGGTCTTCCCAAACAAGCTTGAGAAAATCATGAGCAGGGAGCTCATTCGGCTTCTTATCTGATGAATTGTCTCAGGCCCCCTTGCCTCCCCACCCCAAGCCAGCCTGAAATTACGTCAGGTGTCTGCCTTCCCACTCAGCATCAGGTAGGACAGGTGTATCTTCAGAGGAGAAATGCAGAGCTTGAAAAACAGGTTTTAAAGCCCAGAGGGCGTGAGGCTGCAGCAGAGCATTTTTAAGCTTTCCCCACAGGATGACAGCAGTGAAGGTCTGGCTGCAAAGTTCTAAGCATAGTAGCAAAGAAAAGCCCGGGGTGAAATGGCACCGCACGTCAAGGAAAAGGAGCACCTCTTGTGCTGTGGCTTTCCGCAGCCGGCTCCCCCTTAGCATTGCCATTAAACCAACAGTAGAGGGCAAAAAGATCTACAAACTCTCCAGCCTAGTTTAATCTTCCAACTGTCCTACCAGGCAGAGGACCCAGTATTTGCAAGCTCCTTTTCTTTATCACCTTGTTCTTTACAAAATCCAGTTTGCTGCAGCAGCCGAAGTGTGACGGTAGCATCCTGTAAGTCAGTCCTGTAAGTCAAGACTGCCAAGCACTGAAACACCTCCTTTTCCTGCTTTCATCCCAGATGGCCTTAACATGTTCTACACCTGCGTGCACGCGGGGCTTTTGGAGCCAAACCTCAACTGAGCTATACACCAAAGAAACCGGTGTCTGCTCCTTAAGAAGAGACTTAATTAAAGTCAACAGAACAAATCGAAACAGGAAAGCAGCTATAACACGCTCCTTATTCTTACACAGATTTAAAGCAGCACTTGTTGGCAGAGAGGTAGGGAATAAGGATGGAGAGGAAGCCCCTTCACACTCATCCTGAGAATGCTCATTTTCAAAAATCCTTCTGAGACACAAATGGTTTCCATTTTGGGGGGTTTTCTTGTGGGGGAGAACCTCATTTTCTCTCAAGAGGCAATTTGCCTGTATGAGACATACGCTACTGAGAAGTCTCATCCAGCCTTCGGGGGTGCTTTGGTAGTAACAGCAGCATCGTATTTAATTTTAAGTGACAAACTCTGCAAAGGCAGGCACCTCAGTGGGTTTCTCAGCAAGGTGCTTGGCACCCAGCAAAAACATCTCTGCAAACAAATGCCAAGTACTACACTTGCAAGAGTGATCTCCATTAAGAGAGCCCTGAGGAGTCTGGCCACTTTGCTCAGGTCTCCCAAACACAGCAGAGGCTAGATTTCATAATGTAAAGCTAGATCTAAGTCTCCCTCTCCTATTCCTTAGCTTGCATTAAGGCAGGGACAACTGAAAGTCACAGTCGGCTAAACTGTTGAGTTAAAAGCATTTTGGTGTGAAACGCTGACATCTCAGAACCAGTATTCAAGACACCATTTAGATCAAGGGTTTCTCTACTTGAGTTTATTGCCAATCAGCCGAGCGTAGGAAGTCCAACATACTGTCATCCCAAGGAGGCATTTGGGCCCCCATCTGCTCTCGCATTCCCAAATGTCCTTTGTGGTAGTGGCCATTAGGACAGCCCCACACATGCGCACCCTGCCAGCAGGGCTATGCCACCCACAATTGAGAAGTTTTCTTGGTGTTGCAGCTTATTTGTTTGGCAACTGCTACAAGCAAAACCAAAGCAAACCCAGCAAGTCCCAACTAGACTCAAACCCAATAAACCTCTTCTGCAGAGGAAAACCGAACAGCGCAGACCGCTTACAACAGCGCTAGCAAACCCCTCCGAGACAGGCAAGGCCAAACCTGCGAGTGCCAATTCCCACGCGTCAAGTCCTGAAAACAAAGCTCTCCGCCACCGAATTTCAGTGTGAAGGCAGCCATACCCCAAGCCTTTTGCCTTAGCAGGGAAGAAAGAGACAATGCAAGCAAACGGCAAACGCAGCTCCACAGGCAAGCCCGCTTCAAGGTTAAAAGAGCCCCGGTGTGGCTGGAAGCACCCGCCAGGCTGCCAGCACAGTCCTCCTCACTACCTGCTCCAGCCTCCTTGGGCTTTTTGACAGCTGCACCATTCGCTTCGCGGGGGGCAGAGGGAGGTATCTGTCTTCACGCCCCAAATTAGAGGGAGACTGAAACCTCCGGCAACCGTTCCTAGCGTATTTGCGACTGCTCACTGTTTGGGACAGGGATGGTCTTTTTGACACATGCTTTTATATACAGCGCCTAGCAGGCTGTGCTCCCCACTAGGGAGCTTTTGATACTACCACAATCCAAATAAGAAACGCATCTGTGCCCAGCAAACGCAAACATCCTTAACAGAACAACACTGCACCACGTCCCTCCTTACAACAAAACCGCAAATTACTGACCTGTGCGTAGAGCTCCCCCAATGCAAGCTGAAGCACTGACATCAGCTTTTACTGTGCTCAGGAATTTAATTCTGGGGGAGGAGAAAGGAAGGGGGCGAGCAGAAAAGAGAAGGAACTTGTTTATCAATAAAGGGAAACAATCAGGATTCTGACTAGTGATAATCAGCTCTAACTTTCAGCACAAAATCCAACATTTATCACTACATAACAATGAGGGGGGAGGGAGAGATGATCAATTGCTCCATGCACGTTATGGGAGGTCAAGGAGATTATTTTAAATGGGCAGCTTAACTCATTAATCGCTAGCAGCGCCTTTGGAGCTGCAGCAGTGAAGCGTTGCATGAAAACCCCTGCTGCTGAACACATGCCGGCTTCCCCGGGCTCGTTTAAACGCCAAGGACACACGGCGACACTCCAAACTCTCTCATCGTTAGAAAACCACAGCGCTGTTAACACCGATTCCTCAAACCCCAAGCCTCAGCCCCCAAAGAGAAAAACCGCTAGCAAGATACCCCCAGCGACACCGGAGCGCGGCGGGAGCCCAGAGCTCCGACCGCCTCGGCGCAGCCGGGCCCGAGCCGGCGCCGCCTCCGCGCGCACCTGCGGCAGCCGCAAAGCCGCGCGCCGCTGCCCGGCTCCCAGCGCAGCGGGCGCCCGGCGCGCACCTCCCCGGCGCCGCTCTCCGCGCCGCAGCGCGGCCTCGGCACGGCTTCGCCCTCCCCCTTTTTCTTTCTGGTTTTTTTTTTGTTTGTTTGTTTCTTTTGCACCAGCATAATCCCAATCCCCCCTTTAAAAAGCCGTATTACATCTATATTTATCTATAGCAGCCGCCCTACCGGCCCCGGGCGGCGCCGGCGCGCTGTCCGTCTCCCCCGCTCCGCTCCGCTCCGCGCAACTCCGCACATGCCCCGGCGCCAGCCCCTGCGTCCCCACGACGGACGCCGCGTACGCGCCGCACATGTGCTGCGTGCTGCAGTGCACAGCGCGGCCGCGCCGCTCCCCGCGTACGCGCCCCTGCCCGCACCTCCCGGCACACACACACACACATATATATATATACGCATTTGCAGGCACATACATATCTATATAAAATATATATGCCTATGGAGCGCGTGCAGGCGCTGCCCCCGCCCGCCCCCCGCGGCCCCGCACTGACCCGGCGCGGCGGAGGGCCGCTCCGCGCCGCTCCGCGGGCTGGCGCGGCCGCTGGCGGCGCCGCCGGGCCCGCCTGCCGCGGCGCGCAGGGGCCGCGCCGCTCCGCGCCGCTCCGCGCGCCGCCGGGAATGCGCCGGCGATGAGGTCATGCCTCGGGGAAAAAAAAAAAAAAAAAAAAGGCAAAAAAAAAAGGCAAAAAAAAAGCCTCAAGCTGACGTCACCCGCAGCCAATCAGCGCGGCGGGCGCCAGGGAGGGTGACGTCAGCCTCGCCGCTGCCGCGGCGGCGGGCGCAGCGCTGCGCGGGCGCGGGGTAAGGCCGCCGCTGCCGCTGCCGCTGCCTCGGGCGGCCCCCGAACAAAGGGCCCGGCCCGGCCCGGTGGCACCCGTGGCTGCCCGGCGCCACTCCTGCCCCCTCGGCGCCCCGCGCTGGTGTCCTGAGCCTCGCTGAGACGCCCCCGAGCAGCCGCCCAGGGCCCGGACACCCCTCAGCGCAACGCCGCAGCTCCCGCCGCTCGCTGACGCTACCCCGTTTCGGCCACGAGCAGTTCCCGCGAAGTGCCTTCACGTTTTGCCCCCAGGCCACGTCAAGGAGCCCCCAAATCGCTGCGCTTCTCCCCTTCCCTCTGCCGCAGTGCGATGGCCCGTATGCCAGCCATCGCCAGGCTGTCGCACAGCCCCGACCGCTGCTCCTAGCATCGGGCCGTGGCTGGACGACCCGGGACAGTCCTCCACACGCGCCAGACTGAGCTGGCAAGGCGGCCCGGGTGGCGCAGAGCAGCACGAGGGACCCTTGCGGGGTGGACAGGGTGGACGGGGCGCTCCTTCAGGCAGAGACTGCCCTTTCCATAGAGGTTCCAGGGTGACGTGCGCCAGGAGCCCCAGTCCTACTCTTTTGGTGATACTGTAATGCAAAGAGATGGATTATCCCAAGGAGAGATCGGCCTGAGCAACAAAGCGCCTTTTCAGAGCTGACCTGCCTCGCCATTAGGGTTTCTGGGCTCTGCTGACTTGCGCTGCTCCTGGGCTGGCTTCCCCTGGCCTGGCCGAGCAGCGTTGCTGCAGCTGGAGCAAGGGCTGAGCTGGGCGAAGCTGGCTGTTGCGTACAGCTGGGCAAACACTGTCCCGAAAGAACAACTGCCCTCGGAAAACCTGCATTCAACCCAGCCAAAATGTTATGTTACAACTTCATGGCTTTGACTTTGGTGCTAAATCAGTCCAGGCAGCGTGCTTTGAAAAGGTCAAAAGCTTTCAAATATTTTCTTTCCCGGACCGTTCCCAGCCTATCTTTCTGGTCTGATCTGGATGAAGCTGAACCCTGAAGCTCTCCTGTAGGACAGACAAACCCTCCTCCCTTTTTTAGCTCTCCCTGCCCTCCGTTCCCATGTCTCCTCTGCTGATCTCAATCACCACTTTGCTAAACTTACAACAGTTTGGTGGCTGCCAAAGCCCATCCCTAAGGAATCGCTCACTCATAAATGCCAAAGCTGGGGATAGGAGGGGAAGGACAGACGTAAATGCGATGCAGACTGTGCAGATGGCACGTCAAAGGGTGGCGCAAAGGCCTGGGGTTCAGCAGGAGAGCCAGCGAACCTGGCCCAGTGGGTCCTGCTCCTGTCTCGGCTGCACTTTGCAAATGGTGATGCGTTGCCCTGCTGAAACAGCGCTAAAAAGTGGCGGAAGGTTTTTATTCTTACTCTGTGGATCTCCTTTTCTCTGGGAAAAGCAAACGCACATGGCAAGAGCCAAGAAACCGGCATCTGAAGGAAAGGAGCTCCTCCTCCCCCAGAGCAGCAGGGCATATCGCAAAAAGCTTTCCCCCTCAGGAGGGAGGGGGAAGCCTGGGAAGGTGAAGAGCAGAAGAAAAGGGCCTCATATATGACCTCCCCAGGAAAAGACGCCGCTAGGGCCCAGCGGAGAGCCAGCCCTCATCAGCAAATATTTCAGAAGTGACCTGTCTCACCTGACACAGTGGTAGGACTCGTGGTGGGCTCCCCTCCGTCCCACTGTAGGTGGCATAGAAAAGCCCTATGGCTGGTTTCGGAGCCTGCTAACACAGCAGTGGTTTTTCTCTGCCCTTGGATGTGGCCTGGCAACTCCAGCTTAAAGAGGGATTACGATTTAGAAGCTTAGGTTTTGCTGGCACTTATGAAATCGAGGGAGCCTTCCTCCCTGCTGCTGATACGGATGCCGGATGTTTTAAAATTAACTCTCTTCTCTCCAGTCGTTCACAGCAGCTAGCTAAAGAAGGATATCAAGCTGCCATGGTTACTGACATGGCAAAATCTTTTCAGGAAGGGTCATTTCTTGTAGCGCACCAAAGGCTTAAAGCACTAGTTGCTGGGAAATAGTGCGATGCTAAAAATTTCACTATCCCCATTACGCAAGCAGTGCTGAGCCTCTTCCTATCCCCCTTTCCTACTGCAGAAAATCAATTCCTCCAAAGCGTGTCAGCAGAGAAACTACTGCAAAACTGTGACTGCTTCACCACATGTGTCTAAACTGCGTGACCGGATTGACATCGGCTTTGATTTAGGCCTAGTTACCATAGTCAGTGGCGAGTTACTGGTGTTGTGGCACCAGTCGAGCCATTCGCTTTTTGTGATTTGCTGTGGAGTGGTTTAAGCTGGTGGGAGCAGAAGCTGCGGAAGCGCAGGGTTTGCCTTGGTGTAGCTCAAATGAAGCCCCGGTCTTTAGTCCATTCAGGGTTTCTCACTGTTTTTCCTGCCCGTCTTCCTCTCCGCAGCCTTGCCGAGTGCTCCGGCAGCAGCTTGACGGGCTCTGAGCTCTCCTCCCACTTTGCAAACTGTGAAGTCAGCCCTTTTTACCTGGGCAAAGGGCACATGCTAATAAAACAGCTCCAAAAAAATGGCATAGTCCCCATCCTTCAAATGAATAGAGTAAGGGGAAAAGCCCCCTTTTAATTTTTGGAGGGGAAAAGAAGAATGTCTTCTCTTGCTTCAGTTTAGGGTTGTCCATCCCCCTTTTCCATGGGCAAAATAGAAAAAAAAGAAGGGGAAGGGAATTAGTCTGAAAATCCCAAAACCAAAGCTTTCCTCATAAAAAGTGTTATCTAGGCAGAGAGCCATGAGCTCTTGAAGCCTGCTGAAGGAAGAGGATTTCAACATTTTCTTTCCAAACCCCAGCTAAAATAAACGCTTCCAACCCCAGCCCTGGCAAGCTGCTGCCGAATGAATGCCCCTGGATCAGCTGCCGAGAAGATGACTCCACAGCAGGCCGTTGGCCCGGCCTGCGGAGGAGCACAGTCGCGTGGCGGTGGGGTGAAGGATGCTGAGCAGCCGCCGGCAATCTCCGTTGGGAGGCAAGGAAGAGGAAGATGGCAAGGAGAGGCCAGAGGACGGGGAGTCCCGAGGGGCTGCAAGGAACCAGTGCATGACATGTTGCTTTGGATTGTTAATTCCTGGCACTAACCTGCACCTGCACGGGTGCTCTCACGCTCAAAGCAGGAGAGGGTCCGGCCCACAGGCTCTGCTCCTCTCCCACGCCCACTGCTTCTGAGCGAGGTGCTGTCGCCAAGAGCCTGGTGGGGAGAAACCAAAAGAAATGCTTCAGGGATGTTAAAACTCCTCTTGGGATTGCAGGGGTAAGGAGCAGGTGGTGACAGAGGCTTGCAAAACTTCACCTGGCTTTCAAAGCTTAGCGCTAACCCGATTTAGATCCGAATCCTGTTTGACCTGAAATTGTGGCATTCAGATGTGAACCCGTGGTTCTGGTTACATCAAAGAGGCAGCACTCATCTTTGCATTGCCTTCGAACTGGAGACACACAGTGAGCTCTCGGTGTCTCGTACACACTAAATAGGCAAGCGCTATCTCTATTTTACACAAGGGAAATTAAGCAGAGAGAGACGGGGCAATGTTGTTATGGTCACACAGAAAGAACAAAGCAGCGTCACGCTCTGAGCTCAGATCTACCAGATGTTCATCCATTGTCTTTGCCACGGGGCCAGCATCCCTCCCTTTCCCCTGTACTCATAATGAATCCAACAAAAATTATGCAGCAAGTTGCTTAGTGCTAAAGGAAAGTGCTTTATTTCAGATAAAAAGCACTTAAAAAATAATTCACCCTATTGTCCACACTGTTTTTTCCTCTTTCCCACATTTCAGGCTCATCCGAAGATTGATTGCATCCCAATTACGTGTTTTGAATGTAAGCTACGCTTATACACGTCACATTTTCTGCTAAAACGTTTTCCAAGACCTATGATTGTCATTGCAGGCCAAGCGCAGAATCTGCATACTAGATTTTCCTGTATTCTACAGGGATTAAAGTCAGAACCTGATAATGAAGTAAACTAAAACTAAGGAAGAGAAATTGCTGCCAGACCACCTTTCTCACCTGTCAGAAAAAAAGAGATACCTTTTAGCTGACCTGCAATTACTTTAAGCATCTGAATAATTGTTTTTAACCTTGACCAGGTTCCTGATGCAGTTCCTACCACAGCCAGGCAAGCCCTCCTCCCTTCCCGCTTGAGAGGGCTGTGCACTGCAGTTGGGTGGCAATACTTTACCTGGCAGTACCACCACCATCAAATGTCATCAAAGCCTCTTCCTAAGGAACAATTTTAGCTGCAGCTATGCTAGGGCACAGCCTCGGGATCGACAGGAAAAAACTGCTGTTTGCATCTGTTTGCAAAGAGGATGAGTCATATCGGTGCCGGCTGCAGCACAGTGCTCTGTATTCCCATTGCAGTAGGTATTAGCACCTTTGAATTGCTGATGGCAGAAATGAGAGTCAACCCTTTGGTTGCCACAGCTCTGCTTTTACCAAGCTGTGCTGTTTCTGCTGCGTATGTGGCTGCCACTTTCCCTGCAGCCTCCCAGCCAGGGGTGCAGAGCAGCCCGACAGCAGGCCGTGGGGTTTTGCTGTTGGCTTGGTGGGTGTCATAGTGCCTAGTGTGGGGAGGTGCCAGAAGAAGGGGTGCTCCAAGACTGCTTTGCCAGAAACCTGTAAATGCTGTTTCACACGTTACTCAGCCAAGAGCTGGTCTGCTGGATTGCAGTGCTGTTTAGAGTGCTGCTTCTGGCTGCTTTTTAGGGAATGAAATTGCAGCCAATAGAAGTCAGTAAAGAAACATTGACTGTGGGGAGTTGTATGTCACACCATGAAAAGTGAATCACTCTCCTTTTTGGCTCTCATCCACATGCACCCAGGTAGTTACATCTGCAGCGCTCCCAGTGCACCCCATTGAAGGGCTCGGCGTATCTCTGCATGCCGCCTTCCTTCTACAAAGCTCAAAATGGTGTCACTCAGCTTGCAAGGAGAGTTGCCGTGCTTGAACAGGCGAAAGACACTATCAGCACTATGAGACAGCCTCGTTCCTTGTGCAGAAAGCTGCTACAGATCTGTCTCCATTTCCTCGATAAAAATATATTCACGTGCACAGTGTGGCTCGGCACTTGCAGAACAGAGATTACTACGTGTGCATGTAGCAAAAACAGCTTCCATGCAATTAATTGTGGAAGTGCAGGGCTAGAGGTCTGCATGCTGTGCCATTCATCTAAGTATATGCAGTAGAAACAGTCGTTCTGTAGCTCTGACTGTGCCATTAGGCATCCCAGGCAAATGCAAAAAGAGAAAAAATCAGACAGTGAATAAATTCTCTCAGCTTCTACCTGAACATGTCTGAGAAAACCTGGGCAAAAGCATACAGCTGTGCCAAATCCCGGCCACAACTGATCGTACAGGGCACAGGTCAAAGTCAGGGGATGGGAGGGGAGGAGGACGAGGACCTTTGTACCTGGTACAAAGCAGTTATTCTGGAGGATCCAACCCCCCTGGCAGCAGCTAGCTGTTTGCAGTAACCACCTCAGCTCCATTAAGCATGTCGATTCCTTCCCCCTTAATGCCAGTTGTCAGCTTGGCCCTGGAAAGCAAGGCTAAGCGAGGGGTGTGCATAGAAGCTGCCTGGGGGCATATTCACACCTCTAAAGGTGTGTGTTTGAGGAGGGAGTGAGAGGGCAGGGCTAGGGGAAGGAGAGGGGTACTGAACGGCTTTCGTTCAGCAGATCCCAGTCTTAAAAAACGATCGCTGCCCAGTGCTCCAGAGCAAGGCACTCTCTTCCTTCCTCCACTCGTTTTTCCATATATGAACCGTGGATGGGAAAACGATTTCACCAAGCCGAAAGGCAGCATTGAGTTAGGCTCTGTGCAGGGGTGAGGGCTCTGTTAGGTTGAGCATCTTTTTTCTACCCCCGTGATGGGTTTTGTTAGTCTGCTTACCAGTTGCTAGGTTTTTTTGTTTTGTTTTGTTTTGCGTGTTGCTTAAATCATTTTCATTGATGAGAGCATCTGCTGCCATCTGTGCCTCCCCGTCCCTCCCCTTGGCAGGGCTTACATGCAGCCGCAGTCTGGATGGAGAGCTTGTGCAGTGTTAGCCGTGTAACCTGCAGCACGGATCCTGCACAAGAGTGCTTGGGCACAAGGAAGGAGAGGAGACGGCTCTGCCAACACCCCCCTCTCTCCACCTACCCAGGCTATACCTGCCAGCTGCTGTGATTGCACCAGCTCCAAGACTGCTGCAGTGCCAAGGTCCCAGGCAAGATCAGGACCCAGTGGTACTAAGAAAGGACGTGGTTCCTGCTCCAAGAAGCCAACAACTGATGAGACAGAGAGTTGGAGGGGAAATATAGAGGTGAAGTGACTTCAGTAAAGACACCTAGGGGATGAGCACACGGCTGGGAAGAGAGGCCAGAGATGCGACCTGCTAGCAGCACGGCTCTGCCTCTTGGACCGCACCGCATCGCGGACTGATCTCGGACAACAGGCAGCACAACAGAGGCCTTATGGATGCCGTGATGCCAGGGGCAGTGCAGTGCTCAGGAAGGAGAGCCAGGGTTATAATGGTACAGCTCAGTGCTGGGTTTTGTTAGTGATTTACACACCCTGCAGAAGAGCAGGAATGAAATGCAAACGATGTTGCGATTTGCATGTTTCTCCAATTGTAATTCAGGTATCCAGGGTGAAGGCTGTTCCGGCACTGACTCACCACGCTTGGCTTCGACACGAAAACACAGGCTATCAGCTCACCCCCATCGTGGGAACCAGAAGATGCCTGCGCAGAGCTGGAACATGGTTACCCGAGTCAGCTAGGAGCGCAGAGCTCCGTCTTGTCCTCTTTAATACCGCCAGCCCCCAAGACATAAGAGACCTGAGGGGTGACATTTACTGCTCTTAGAGCTTGCGTGTAGTAAATGTAAACCAGTTTATCCTAGCTGGGATTTGATCCCGGTGCCTGCAAACTGGCTCGACAGCATTTGCAGCAGAAATGGCATCGCCAAGCCCTGAGCACCGGAGGGTGGCCGGGGCAGAGCCAGGGGAGAGCAGTCGGGCTGACGTTGCGTAACTGCAGCTACACTTATTTGCACGCGAATGATGCACAGCCCTTGCACGACTTGGCCTCTCCCTGCCAGCGTGGAGGGGTAAATGTGTAATGATGCGCAGTATCGCGCATGTCACCTGGGCACGCGTACCCGGCTTTGCGCAAACATGCAAATCTCCCTGGAAGGGGCTGGACTTGTGTCCCCGCAACTCCGCTTTTTTGTTTGCACAGCACAGGAGCCACCCTCTTCCCATAACTGCACCTTGCACAAGCCCTCCCCAAAGCCAGTGCACAGGGTTTGTTTCCCAGAGGGCAGCTCGCACCTTCCCAGCAGTGAGGAGACAGCCCCGTGCGAGCAGCGCTCGTGGGCTGGGGCTCCCTGCATGGTGCCAGCCAGGAGGCCTCGGATGCTCAGTGCGGTGGATGGGCCCAGAGCCCCGCTCCTGGCTAGGCGCAGAGGGAAAAGTCCACCTCCTCCTCCTGGTGCCCAGAGGCCTCGGAGATGGATGGAAAGGCAGAGCAGCCCAGCTCCTGGGACTCCCATGGAGCAGTCTAAGGGGGCCCTCTACCTGTCTCCAGCAGTACGGCTTTCAGGGAGGGCTTTTCCTGCAGGAGGTTTAGCCTCAGCCTCTGCAGAGACAAAGACCTTCTCTTCCTTGCGAAGAAAAGCTGGACTGTACTTGCTTGCTTTCACCTCGTGAGAACTCACCCTCACCACCGTGACACCCCAGAAGTAAGGGAGATACCCCCGAGAGGCACGCAGGTTTTCTGCAGCATTTTACGGTGGTGCAAGCAGACCCTGGGCACCCAGGAGCGCGGCGGGACCACCTGGCCCTGCAATCTTTCCATCTCTCTGCAGTGCAAGCAAAAGCCAAACAGAGTCTCTTGCTGGTCAAAACTTCTCGATCGATGCCCTGCTCCCGCAGCCGGATCGCTGCGGTCGGAAGGGACCTCCGGGGCCACCTGGACCGGCCTCCTGCTCACAGCGGGGCGCTGCTGGAAGCGGAGCTGGTTGCTCGGGGCTTTGGCCAGTCGGGCCTTGAAAACCCAAGATTTGCGGCAACCTGTTCCAGCGCTGTGCTCGCACTGAGAATTCACTTCCTTGTATCCGACCGGGAACTCGATTTATGGCCGTCGCCTCTCGCCCTCCCACCGCGCGCCTCGCATAGGAGCTGCAGCGAAGGGCACCTCGGTGGCCCTGCCCGGGACTCGCACCCAACGCCCTTCCTGTGGCCGGCCACCCCACACCAGATGTGGTATTTTAGGCGCAGACTAACACACGTCGGCGCCAGGGAAATAATTACCCCCGTCCCCCCCGCAAATGAAAAAAAGAAATCCTCATCAGCCTATCGAGCTAACTTTCCTGAAGGAAACTGCATTTTCACATGGAAACGTGGCCATCGTTTCTTCCTGATATCGAAAGACGTCTCAAGCGTTGGACTGTTCCCCCTCCCCCTCCCCCCCCAGCTCGGTTTCGGGTTTTTTGCTGCCGAACGCGACAGAGGCTGCGTCTTCACAGCCAAAAAAAGGTGCGATTTGGAGGCGGCTCCGGGCAGTTTTGAGCGGCAGAGGCGGCAAGGCGGAGAAGCCGCCCTGGAAACCAGTCCTTCTGTCGCGTTCGGCATCAACATTGGCAAAGCCTGAAATTCCAGAGCTTTCCTGCGCAATTTAAAAAAAAAAAAAAAGGCTGTTCCTTTTCTATCCCTTGTTCCCTTGAAAAGGAGGAGGAGGGGGAAAAAAAAAAAAAGGTCTTCTCGATCTGTTTGTGATGTGTAATATAGCAACGAGCCTTTTACCTGTGTGGATCCACACTTAAAAGAGCCTCGCCCGAGGGAAACGGCACCTCTCCCTCGGCAGCATGGCGGCCGGAAGTGCCAGGCGGCGCGCACCCGTCGCTACCGCCTCCTCGAGGTGCGGCCGACGACGCCTTCCTGCACCCGTTTCGCCGCCGGGGACCGGTCGCCCCTCGCCGCTGCCGAGCCCCCCTGCTGGGGAGGCGCCGCCATTTTGTGGGGCACCAGCGGCTCGAAGGCGCAAGATGGCCGCCGGGTTCCGGAAGCTTCCGCAGGCGAGGGCGCCGCGGAGGGCTCGCTCCTGCCCGCGGCTCTCGCTGCCGGGGAGCAGAGAAGCCCTGCTAACGTGCTTTAGTAAGCAAAGCAGGAGGAGTCTGCCTTTATTAAGCCTCATCCTGGTCTCTAATAGTTCCTGGTGAGGTCATTTTACACGTGGAAAAAGATGAGGCAGCTGCGGTGTATGAGATGAGATAAAGGCTCAGGCATCTGAAAGGTTGTGTTTTAGCCCCGGTCTTGCCCTTTCGTTAGTTTTGTGACCTGGGGCTGATCTCGCAGTCCCGTGTGTTCATGTGAGGGTCTGCTGATTTCCAGCACGACACGTAGCTGCCGGCGGCTTTTGGGGGGGCTACCGCGCGGCGTCCCCTGAAACCGGGCTACCGCGCGGCGGCCTGCAGGGCGCGGCGGCAGTAGCCGGCTGCAGCCACGGCTCTTTATTTTTATAATAAACGTTAGCCCTAGTGGGAGAAGCGGAAGCTGCCTGCCCCGGCCGCGCTGGCTTGTTCGCGAGCGATGGACCGTCGCAGGAGTCGCTGCGGTCCGCGCTCTTAAACGTGGATACGCGCGCTCCTCCACGAGGGGCGTGGGGCAGGGCAGAGCCGTTTTCACTCTCTGCCTTGGGAGTCCCACGCGGGTCGAGCGAGGAGAGCACGATCTTAGGGATTAACCTAACAGCGTCAGATAGCAGAGGTATCTTTATTGACGGTTTACAGAAATACAGTAGCACTGGGTTTAACGGATTTATGCACGTTCTCCAGAAGGCGTCTAGGCCCTCAGCATTGCCAGCAGATCCCAAGGAGACGCCTTCCCTCTTTCGTCTGTCGTAACTCTTTGGGGTTTACCTGGAGGCTTTGGGGTTCTCCAGCATGAACTTTTCTAACGTTCAGTTCTCCGGGGAGGGTAAGCGGTTACAACCGTTGAATGCAAGTTCAACAGAGGACTACAGCAGAGAAGGAAAACGAACAAACAAACAAACAAACCCGAACGTACGCTGGGGAGCTGGGGGCAGGGGGAGAGCGGTCTGAACACGTCTGATATGTTCTGCGTCAGCCCTGCCTTGATCGTCAGGTTTCTCTCTCAGCAGCAGGCAGGTTGCCTTCCTCCCTCCAGCTCCGAATCCGTGCGCGCAGGTCCCGGCAGGTGCCTCCAGCCCTGGTCACCAAACGGTAGCGGCTGGGCCGCGTTTTCTGTGGCCGCTCTTCCTCCTGTACCGCTGCGGCCAGTTTCCCTGTCTAGGCTTATTGGCTCGAGTCATGTTTAGCTCGAGGTTTTGCACGCTGCTGTCACACGGTTTTCTTTACTGTAAATAGATATTTGTTATTGCTTTGTTTTTCTCCCTGTACAAATGTACAAGTGAAACCCTTTCCTACAGTAGTTCACATACAGTTTGGGGGCAGGAAGGGTATGCTCAGTTAGGCTGCTAAATTCATTTAATCTTTACTTATGTATTTACTTGGGGTTTTTTGCAATCAAGGTGGAGTCTTGTTTTTGCACCCTTGCTACAGGAAATAACTGCAGACACTTCTGGCATAGAGGCATTTTGGCGGCGGCTGCTGCTGCTGGCCTCACTCTTAGTAGTCAGTGAGTGGGTATCGCAGGAAGATGAAGATGAGGATGATACAGAAGGTGGCAAGGGCTGAACTGGTGATGTTAAAAAGCCGTGCTGTCTTGGCATCTTCAACTGCTCCGTTTAAGTCATTTAGGAGTTTCTTATCCCGGACCTGAGACAAAA
The DNA here is from genome assembly GCF_040807025.1 of Struthio camelus. Lineage (NCBI taxonomy): Eukaryota > Metazoa > Chordata > Aves > Struthioniformes > Struthionidae > Struthio > Struthio camelus. The sequence continues at coordinate 17,945,460 of NC_090946.1, forward strand.
AACAATTGGGACATGTATAAAAAGACATAAGCATGCTGGTTTCAAGCAACACCCGCGCAACTCCAGGCAAGTGCGCACTTGGAGAGGGAGCTGTAGAGCAGACAGCAGCTTGGAGGTAGATGTTTGCATTTTAATGCCCTGGGATCCAGATCCTCCCACTATAAAATACCCTGAGGTTTGTGTCCTGGCTCTGTTAAGGATTGAGCCTGTGAATCCAAGTACTGTAATGCATGTGGGCATGGAGTATAGCTTGAATATATCTCCAAGCCCAAGGGTGCACAAGGGGACTATTCGTCACTGCTGTCATGCACGCTGGACACGTGGACCCTTTCACTTCCCAGGGTGAGCTGGGTGCTAGGACATCCTTCCCGCCATGTTATACCCTGTGCATCCTGGCCCTGAAACACTGGCGTTTGGGTCAGCCGGTGGGAGAGCGAGAAGGCTGGCTCTGGTTCTGGTGCGTATCTCTGTGCCTCCGACTGCATTGAGGGGCTGAGCGTGCGAAACCTGGCACTGGATCCTACTGCAGTTCGCGGGCTGCGCACAAGCCTCCAGCATATTAAATAGTCCTGGGTTAATGAGCTTCTTTTGCAGGTCTTATGCAGCTTATGTAGCTTCTCTACCACTGGCGGCTTTCAATCCTAACAGCGTGGTCTGCTGTGTTCATTATCTTAGAGGCTGTGACTTTCATGGGCTCAGCTTGGGAAGCTCTGCAGGTGGGTAAAGATCTTGCATGGCCGTGCCACTGGCTGGCCCCCACCTCCGCCGGGCTGCCAGGGAGCCGGTGGCGCTACCAGCCAGCAGTTGGTCGGGACTTTAAAGCACAGCACATCAGGATGTGCTCCATCCGTTCCTAGCGCCGACACGTCCCCATCACTAAACTGCACTTACAGATGGCACTCAACACATCCTTGCCAGTAGCTGGAGCAAAGGGGAACGTAGGATGAAATATCTTGGAGATTTTAGCCCTTTTCCCTGTCTGATGTCAGAGCAGGGGCACCCGTGGGATGGTGAAGCATGGCAGCATGGGCCTGTGCGCTGTCTGCTCTGTCATTGGAAGGCTTCCGGCTGCAAGACTGTGTCTTTCGTGACACCCTATATTTGTTTCTGGGAGCGTGAGCACGTTAATGTGCTCCCGTCTGAACGCTAGATGTCGACGGCAAGCTGTGAAAACCTGCAGTCAGCGCTAGAGTGCTACCCAGAAATGTGAGAAGGCTTTTATCGACCAGGAGCCTTCCAAAGACATTCTGCAAGGGATTCAGGCCGCATCTCCGTGACTTTTTCTCTCTCCCTCCTGCGGCGCCTGCCCGCAGTGCTGTCCAGAAAGCTTGCTGAACATGGGGGAGGGCAGGAAACCCCTCAGTCCTGGATAGTCAGTGGGCCGTGCCAGCTCATGGGGCCCCTTAAAGGCCACCACATATTTCAGACCCTCCAGCAGTGTCCCCTCCATTCTAACAGTGGCAATCCTCCCCTTCGTCATCCCAGCGAGCACATCTCCGTGCCAACACCCCCTGCTCTTTGTTAATCCCGCATGGGGAGGGAGGCTGTTGCTTGCATACAGCGTGCAGGAGCCTGCACTGACAGTCACATTGGCAAGGCTGGAAAAGAAAACCTCTGTTTCCTTTTCTGTATAAAATCCTGGAGTCCCACCTTCTCCTCTCATCTTGCCCTCCTGCCAGGAGCGTGTGGCCAGAGCTGGGCTGATCTGCCAGACCTGCACTGGTGCCTGAAGCTCTGGAGGAGAGCCGTGGTGCTGCTAGCACCGAGCACTCGCTGATCCTGGCCCACGCCGAGTGCTTCTCGAGCAGCCAGCCTTTGAGCGTGCAGCCAGCGCTAGGAACTGAGCCACTTTCTGCGGGGGCCTGTTGCTGTCCCTATGCAAAAGAGCCAGGCTGAGAAAGCCGCCGGGAGCTGCTCCTCGTCTTTGCAGGGCTTTGAGGAAAACCAGGCACCAGGGGTGTTGTCCGGATGTCCTAGGACCTGCACATCCTGCTCTTTTGCAGCCTCGGGGGACCTGCCTTATCCTGCTGGGAGAGGGAACAGGTGAGAGCCCAGTCTCCAGTCCCCTGTAGCAGGATTTCTCATGAGTATACCAATGAATGTGGCAGAGGTAGGGAGCTTGTTGCAGGCAGCTATGCAGCAGCAAAAGCATTTTCCTTACTGCGCGGAACAGAAAGGATGCCAAGAGGAGTCCAGGTGCGGCTGGCAGAGCGGTATATACCCTGTTGTCAGCCTCCCATGGTCCCAAACTGAGCTTGGCTTTACGGCACGTTTGGATGATGTTTGCAGTAGTGGAGATCACCTTGGAGAAGGGGGCAAGGCTAGAGCCTGGGAGCTCACGTGCCCTTTTGTGTCAGTTTTGTGTCTGGCGTGACTCACCTCTGAAATTATTCTGCAGATTTAGCGTCCTCCTGAAAACCGTCAGCACATCAGTGCTGGGCAGCCAGCGCCTCCTCACCCACCAGTGGTAAACGCAGAGCTCTGTGCTTGGTGAACCGGCTGTGCACAGACAGGTTTCTCAGCCCAGACACACAGAGCCGCAGGGGCACTGGATTTGGATCATAAAGCCTTAAAGACACTCCCAGCGGACTCTCTTAAGTGAAGAGCAGTCTCTAATGTACTTGCCTCTTCACAGTGGTTGGGCTGCCGAAGGCAAACCGCGTGCTGCAAATATTGCGTCTCCTCCCTGCGCTTCGGGCACAGGCGGGCTGGGTGGTTGGTGGCAGAGCTGGAGGGCTGAGGGGAGAAGTGGGCCTCTGTGTTCATAGCAAATACCTGCTGCTGATGTCCCTCAAGCAACAGCTAAGCAGAACCAAATGTAGACAGTGCAGCTTGGAGAGGTCCCTATCTCTCTCCTGCAGCCTGTTTTTGCCTTCAGCCACACTGTGCCAGGGAGATGGAGATATCTCTAGCAGACCAGTATGTCTTGCGTACCAAGCTTTCCACCCCTCCTACTGCCTCCTAACCCCTGGCTCTTGCTCCTCCCTTCCCCGGTGCCTGGTTCTCCTTCACTGCTCCCCGCAGCAGTGATTTCCATGCCAGGCTCTTTCCCAGTGCTCCAAGCATCCTCTCTGGCCTGATGCTGACTCTCAGTAGCGACCAGCGCTTTAGCTCTCTTCCATGCCCTGCTTCGGCAGCACTCCTGCATCCCTGCCTTCTCCTGCTGCCTCTGGTTCCTCAGCCTCCCCTTCCCTCTCTCCTTCCTGACCATGGCACCATTTTTGCTTTTAACCTTGCTTTCTCCTTTGCCTGGTGCCTGCCTGCAGCTTTTCTTGAGCTCTCCCTCTCTGTCTCTATCCCTGCTGCAGACCTCAGTGCTGAGCATTTCTAGAGAGAGTCCTGGAAAGGTGTTGTCTTCCCAGCTCCACTTTTTCTCCCAATTCAGTTTTTGTCCATCCCATCTCTCCTCTTTCCAAAAGTTGCTACCCTCAGCACCCTCCTCGTGGTCTCTCTCCCTCCTCTGCCTCCTCCTCTTTGTAAGTTCTCACCAACTTCTGTTTGTGCCCAAATATGAATACTGAGCAAGATGTCCCCTCACCTGTCTTCTGCGCTCACCTCTAGCCTCTTTCTCACCCTTATTTCTGATGTGCCCTTGTTCCCTCAGCCTGTCTTGGTCTCCACCCTCCTTCCCTCTGTTTTATTCTCCTGTTTAACTAGCCTCCTTTGACTCCTGCCCCTCTGCAAAGAGGGACACAACCTCCCTCTTTTCCTGCCTCTCTGGAGGGCCCATCTGTCTGCTCCCACGAACCCCTGCTGCACACCAAGCTTTTCCCACTCCCTGCTGTTCCCTGCAGTCCTGCGCCCACTGCTTTCTGCTCTATGGGGAATATTGTGGCTGAGGAGGTAACGTGGCCTATCTCCTTCGAGCAAATGAAAGGAGAGCTTTGCATTTGGCTTCATCTAGCTAAATGCTGCCTTTGATTCATCTGACCTTTCTCTTCAGCTTGACTTTCCCCTCAAATCTCCTCCGACTGCTTTGGCCTGGGTTGTGTGGCTCCTTCATCCTGCCCCCGCCTCACTGAGTCCCTCTGTGTGCCGTCCTTGGCCTCTTGCTCTCCTCCCTTGCTATATTCCCATACATCCTATGGCTTCAGCTGTCAGCTGTACACAAATCATCAGTTATTGTCCGTTATCATCTGTACTGCAGTCAAGCCTATAAGCTCCGAACAAGTACCAGGGCTCCTGCTGTATGCAAATGTAATGAAAAGACATTTCTTGTTCCAAACCACTCACAGTCTGAGCCTCCTACTTCTCTCTGGCTCAGTCTCACCTCCTCTGGCCTGGCCTTGCATCCCCCAGCACACTCTTGGACGTCTCCCTTTAATGTCCTGCAGTGACATGAAAATCAGTCTCTGTAGGAGGAGCTCTCCTAGACAGCCGAGGCGGCACGTTCCTGTTCCTTCCCTGCTCTGTCCTTCTTGAGGAGATGCCTGTCTTCCTCATATCTCAGCCTCATCGTTTTCTATTTTCATGCTTCTGTGACCACCATTGCCGTAATATGCTGGCACCTGGCACATAAGAACGAGCGAGTCCTCTCAGTGCTTTTGAGAGACCTGGAGCTGTCTCCTTGTGTACCAGAGAAGGTGAGGCCCACAGGTGAAAAGGTCTCCAAGGTCACAAGGCCAGAAAAAAAGGGGAAAACCCCTGAATCCGGATCTGATGTTTCCTTAGTCACCGACTGTCCTTCCTCACTGTCACTTCGCCCCTTCCCACTTTGCCTAAAAATTATTTTGGGATTTTTACCCTGTTTCACACTGAGGTGGCTGACGCATAAGGACAGTTAGCATGCACCTGTGGGGTTTCACCAGGCAGCCCAAAGCACTGTGTGTTGGCTCTTTTGGAGAAATCACCCTAGAAAAGGCAGCTCTTAGCTCTGATTCGGCTTGGCACTTCATACACTTCTTCCTCTCATGTTCTGCCCAGCCTTCCATGAAACACAGCTGATTTTGTACTTCAATATGCAAACACTTCTCCTGCCCTCTCCCACTAGCGAAAGGTGGTGGTGGCCTCTCCCTTCATCCCTGTTTATCTGCTGCTTCCAAGCTGTTCCCCTTGCCCTCCGCCACCTCCAGCACATCTGTGCCTGCAGTCTTTCTCTTCTCTCCCTGACCAGCGTCCCCTGTGGCTGGTCCCTGACTGGATCTCCCCGCAAGGCATTTCTCTCTGCTTTGCCTATTTGTCTGTCTTTCAGTCCTACTCCACGTTTGTATTTATCCACCACCTGGAAGTCTCTCTCCTACATGTCTGCTATGTGCAAGCTCCCTTTTCCCCTTGAGCTCCTTGGCCTCCTCCCGACACCTTTTCTCTCTTGGATGCCTCGGCAGTGACCTCCCCTTTCCTTGCTTTCCGGTCTCGGCCCCTCTCATTTTCAGGAGCAAGGAACTTGCTGTGTGGGTACCAAGTGCTGCGTCAGCTTCCAGAAGGAGACAAATGGTTTGTTGATAAGGAGTCTAATGAGGCTGTATTTAAGGCAGCCTGGCTTTTAGTATTCAGCCCACAGCTGGTTAGATGCATGCTTTGGGAAGAGGCTGGTGCGGCTATAAACCTATTTCCACACAGAGCTCTGCTTCCCAACCCATAAGGAGCTTTTTGCTCTGGAGGGGATCCTTGGATTTCCTTGCTGTAGGAATCAGTTAGGGCTCTCCAGCCTGCTTATCTCCTTTGTGCCTAGCGCTGGGACCTGCGTCATGTGGCGAGCTGCGCTGCTGAGAAGCAGCTTTTGCCCCTCAGTCTCACTTACTTCCATAAACGGTTGCTCTTCCCAAAAAGCAGTCCGAGAGGCCGGTCACTGCAGCCTCACTGCTTTTGTAGCTTAATTACTACCTATGTATTTGTGCCAGCCTGCTTCCACTCAAAACAGAGAAGATCAACAAGCGGCCAGATAGGAAGCCAAGCAGAAGTGCCCAAAGCTGCGTGTTCGGGATCGCTTACAGAGCAAGGAAGAGAGCTCAGATTTTTGGAGACCCCCACCATCTCCTCCTGCTAGGCCATACTGCTTCCCCCTGGCCCTCTGTTTTGATGGGCCACTGAAACTGCTCTTTTTTAGCAAGGAAAAAAATGCCACCACGTGTCAGAGGTCTCTCTCCATTGCCGAACGTAGCCACGTTTCCCACCGAAAGCAGGCACCGCACCCGTGGGAACGCAGACGCCTCGCAGCTCCTGCTGGCTTGCTGTAATGCATCTTTTGATGGCAGGAAAGGGTGGCTGCATGGAAATGCGGCAGGGAAGGAAAAATTCTGAAAGCAAACCCAGGGGTTGCTGGTTGGACTTAAAAAGGCAGCAGGGCTTCTTGCCACCTTGATCTCTATACATTCAAAATTAGGCCTCCATAATATGACTTGTCTCAGATCCCAGCTCCTCTGATCTACTGCCTCATAGCATAATTGGTACTGAGAAAGATTTGGCTTTCCCCAGTGGTCTCCTGAGACAGACCGCCTAATGACTGAAGCAAGATCTCCTAACACCAAGTACTGATGCATCATTCATTACTGCTTAGAGCTGGGAAAAAGGGGGGAAGGGAGTACGCTGAGTATCTAGTGCAAAAAGCCAAAGCCACAAAATTCGCCTCTGATCAAAAACAACAAAACCTCCCCAAAACCTGTCCATTGGAACGATCCTAGTATTTGTGCTGAACTTTTATTAATATTACTGTAGGATTTCTAACTTCCCTAGTCCTGCTATTTATCTCTGTTTCCCCACCACGAACACACACTTGCAGTTACATGTAAGCACATTGCTCGCGCTCCATAAGGCTGACCTTGAGAAGCCTGGGATGCCAGAAATAACCCCCAGAGGGATATGTGAGTTGGTGCAACTCCATTGCAGTCCAGAAAGCCATGTCTGCTGAGGATCTAGCCCACTGTGGGTGTAAATAAAAACCAGGTGTGCAGTCACAGTGTTATTCAGAGCACCCGGCTACTGTGTCTGTGACGCGCTGTACTTGGGCTTGGGTGTCACAAGCTTTGCACTCACCTGACTTCAGATGTTTCTTTGAAAAAGAGCACAAATTCTTTGATGTAGGTGCTGGCATATTTCTTTGGCACGTTTCTGTAAATCGTGATCACAATGAAATGGCAAATCATGCATTTCCATGCAGAAAAAAGGCTAGAAATCTATAGCTCACGTCCATCCCAGGACAAGAGGACAAGCAGATGTGGAGCTACGGTTTTCACAGCTGCGGCTGAAACCAGTAAAAGTGGGCATGGAGAGTGAGCATTTTTAAGGTAATATTGAAGTGGACCCAGCGGTCCTGGTTCAGCACAGTACCTAAGCACGCTTCTAAACTTCCGTGTGTACGTTATGCTGTGGAAATTGGTGGAAATAGTAGGGTGTGCTGAGGTGCATAATGAAACAGCTCACTGACTTGAGGCATGATATGGCTACTGTTTTATTAGCAGTATGAATTTGGCAAAAGCAGATGCTGTTTTTTATGATGTATTGAAAAAGCTATTTGTGATAATGAAAACAATGATTCTTGTGGTTTCTAAATGTTTAAGTTATTTAAAGGAAATGTAAAAAAGCATAATCTGAGGACCTAGTGCTATCAATGCATTAATTGCAATTCAGCCAGGAAATCTGTGCTACTCTGGCCAAGAGGCTCTGCCTTCAAAGGACGAGCCTCACTGCTGGGGTCCCAGAATGAGCTTTGGAAGGGTTAAATGCTGCTGCTCTCCTGTCCCTCCCCACAGCACCTTCCTTGGTCTCTGCAAAGCACAGGAATCCTAGAAGGGCTGGGACATAAATATCTGCCACTGGATTGTCCTTAAAAGCAATTGCAGAGGAACAAGACAAGTCTTTTTTAAAGGGCCATCTATCCCCAGTGCATTCCTTACTTCTGCTTTCTCTTAACTTCTGGGAAAAACTTATTGACCATAAAAGAGATGACAACATTAGCACTGGGTAGGAATGACCCTTACATCCGATGGTGGCTCCTGAGGGCACACGCATGCGCGCGCACCAGAGCGCCCTGGTTGGGGTATTGCAGAAATCTCTGCTGCAGTTGTGAGTAAGGAAGGATCCTGTATTTCCTAACATCCCACAGGCGTTCCCCAAAACAGACCTCCACAGCAGCCCCATTTTCTTCCACCACTCCTCCCAGTACCGGCCTGAGGGGGCTGAACACTGTCTCTGGCGCTCACTGTCCCTCCTGCTACTTGCTAGCCGTCTGGCAGCTCTGAGGGACATTTCATTTGTATTTGTCACTCTGCTTTGGAGTCACAGTTGCTGGAGAGGACTAAGAACAGAGCAGGGTTCCTCCTACCATCGGTTCACCACAGCTTGGTTCAGCTCGGCTCAGCCAGGCTCTGCATCTGCACATGGACCACCACTGCAGCCGATCAATTACTGCTCTACAGTCCAAAACGTAATGCTGGTTTCTGACAGCCATCTTATTTTCTCTTCTCCCTGATTCCAAGCTAATTTGCCCCATTAAATTCCCTCTCCGCCAATTTTTTTTTTTTTTTCCACACTAGAGTTTATAGCCTTTAGACATTTGCAGAGTGAGCCCACACATCTGCCCTTATGGTAAGGCTCAGGCTCTGGTTTCCTTCAGCATTACACAGGTGGATGCTGCCTCCTCTTCCTCCTCATGTCAAAGACAGCAAAGGGTGAAACCTTTAAAAGCCTTGTAAGAAGCAGACCCCGTTTGCCCTGTCTCCTTGGGATGAGTCAGTCTAGTTCTCAGGCTGTCCTGCCCATGCCACGGGCTGCAATCAAGGAACCGCTTCTACAGAAATATCTACTATGTCCCAACAACATGAAAGCTTTTCTCAGCCCGCTGTGGCTATGACTTGCTCGGGAAAGGCTCCAGTCATTAAGGTAAAGTCAAGCTAACAAAGACACGAAAAAGAAGCAGGAAGCCAGTTTCTTCCTTCTCCTGGCGTAGCTGCCCCAAAGCGTCGATCACGTTAAGGGAATCCTCTCTTTCGCACAGTTAGGCTGCTGCTTGCTGAGTTTGCCCTTGGGTCAGCCCTGCTTGTGGTAATGCTCAGCACCCATATAATTTAAGCTATTAAATGCCTCTTCCAGGCAGCCATGGGTTAAGCCTGCTGCATGGATGGCAGATGAGTGTTCAGCTCCCCGTCTCACGGAAGGGGAAACTGAGGCATGTGGCACTGCAGCAGGTCGCCCAATGCAGAGCTAGGGGACCTCGCTGGTGGGGTCTGTGGGCTTGACTCTGAGCTTTTTTGACAGTGACCCTGGCAGCGTGAAGGCTCGTAGGCAGCCTCCTCGCAGTGCTGTGGCATTCGCCGTCCTGGGAGTTAGACGAGGTTAATTGATCTGTTTGTGTGATAAAACCCGTCTGTGTACTGGCCTTCCTCTAAATGCTGCCTGCCAGAACAAATCAGCTAGATCGCTGTCCCTGAGGCCTGCCGAAGTCTGGCACAACTGGGGCCACCCAGGAGCCCTGAGACTCTTTACATATATATTTAGTTAATTTTTATGCTGAAAAGAAGGCAAGGGAAGCCTCTTTCCCGACAGATGCTGGGAACCTGCCTGTTGGCCGAGCGCTCCAGCAGTGAAAGCCTGCAGCCCAGCCAGGCGGCTCTCCCCCTGCAGCTACAGGGAACGGTTGCAGAAGCATTGCATGGGCTCAGAGGATAGGGTTACCCCCAGGAAGGTCTAAGCAAACAGAGCCATCAGGGTAGCACACTGCAACGCTGGCTGCTGAGAATTAGACCCCGTCCTCATTTCTAGGGTAAGCAATCGCTGTGGACTGCAACAAGCATCCTGCGTAGCCTTGGACTAACCCAGTCCCGTTCCCTTTGCGGGCTGTGCTCCATACTGACTCCCTCTCCATCAACACATCTATTTTTTTTTCCTGAGCCACAATGTTGTGCAAAGCCCTCTGCACTCTCTTCAACTTCCTCGGCTATCGGGGCTTGTTCCCACCGTGCTGGCCGGACTCCAGGGCTTGCCTGGTGATTTACCGGGCTCAGGGGAGGGCTGGCTACAAGCCACTTTCCCCTCTCATGTTTTAATCAGAGAGAGGGCAAGCGGCAAATCGTTAGGATTGCCCTGCACCTTGGCAACCTCTTCCCCCTGCCGCTTGCCGGGTGCTGGGGACTCAGTCCGGCTGCTTCTGGTTCCTTTTGGCTGCAAATATAATGCTGCTGGACCCCATACTAACAGGATCTCTGTGTCCCCAAAGAAGGGAACGAGTGCTAGTGCCTTCAGGCACAACCAAGCTGAGCCCAACCCGTGCTGCCTGCCTGTAGACCTCGTCATGGTGGTACCCAACAGCCTTCGAGGACACCAGAACAAGTCCAAGCACCTCTTGCAACACGCACAGCAACGTCCCCAGCTCCGAAACTCTCCTCGGCTCTCCCAAGCCCGCTCCTCGGCGGGCGCAAACTGATGCCTTTCCGCTCACTTTCATGGCCCAGAGCTGATTTACACCAACAGCTCCCCCCATGCCGTGCCTCGCACTCAGTACTTACTTTCAGCGAGTAGGCCAAGGCGATGAAGCCAAGGCAGCAGAAGTTGAGGTAGACGAAGTTGAAGATGGACCAGAGATAGTAATCATTCACCTCGGTGGTGTCTGGGTAGATCTCGATCACTGTCGTGGGGTTGGTCATCGTCTTCTTCTCTACAAAGTGCTTGCACTGGACAGCCGGCCGTAGGCTGTCCCCTTTGCAGCTCTTGCTCTCCATGAGGTACCCGGCGGAGGAAGGGGCCAGGATGGGTGACGCGGGCTGCAGGGCGGGCGGCTTGGCGATGCAGGCGAAGCAGCCCTGCGGGGGGCCGTGCGGGGCGCGGGGGGCCCAGGCTGCCGCGGCGAGGGGGCACGGCGGGCCCAGTGGCGGCTCCTGCGCTCTCTCCGTGGCGGCTGCCACGGGTTCACCAGGCGCCGTCCTGGCAAAGTAAAAGCCCCTGTGAAAAGCGGGGACGGGGGAAAGGGGAGGTGGGTGCCGGGAGGAGAGGGGGGGAAAAACAAGGGGAGAGAAAAAAAGGAGTGGGAAAGGGGAGGTGTGGGGGGAAGGCAGAAGAGAGCAAGAGGGCCAGGGAGATGGAGGAGAGCGTGGGGAGCAGAGGGGAGAGGCAGGAGAGGAGGACAGGGAGGAAGGGGGAGGAGAGAGCACCGTTACACCCCGGCCCACCAAGCTGCTCTCTCCGGCGCGCTGAGCCGCCTGCAATGCCGGCGGCCCCCCGTGCCAAGCGGCCGGGGGTCCCGCGCCGCTGCCGCCCCGGAGCCGGGGACGTCCATCGCTCGCCCATCCTGTCCTGCCCTGCCCTGCTCGCCCTCGCTCCCGCCGTCCTGCCCTTCGCGGCCGCAGTCCGGCGATAACCTCCGTGGCGGCTCCCTGGCTTGGCATCGCGCACGCACACGCACCAGCATGGAGGAGGGAGGCTGCGTGCGCGTCTTGGAAAAGAGCGAAAGAAGGAGGGAGCGGGGATTAAGGGGGAAAAAGGCGAAAGCGAATGAAAGGCACAAAGAAACACTTGCGGAGGAGTGGGGGGGTCTGCAAAGAGAGTTCCCAGGCAGTCGCGGCGCCCTCCCCCTCCCGCCTGCAGCCCGTCCGTCTGTCCGGCAGGGCCTCCAGCTTTCCGTCCCATCCCGGGATCCGCGCGGGTTGCTGGGGGGCAGCTTCTCGGCTGTTGGTCGGTACGGCTGAGCTCGTCTCCTGGTGCGGCACAGCAGCCCGGATCCTCTCGCTCTTGCTCGCTCACTCGCTCCCTTTTTAATTTTTTTTTTTTTTTGCTGAGTCCTCATCTCTGCGGGATTCCTGATGTAATTGCATTTCCCAATTCCTTTCACCTGTCAGCAGCTTCCCTCCCCCCCCCCCCCCCCCGCTTTCGGAGAATATCATGGCCCGAGTGGAGGAGGAAGAGGAGAGGGAAGAGGGGGGAGAGAGCATGAGGACAGAGGATGGGGAAGGGGTGCGCGGGAAGAGGCTGCCTCCCTCTCCTCCCCCCTGTTCCCTTGTTCGCCGGGCGATTAGGAGAGACGAGTCCACCTCGTGCTGCCTGTCCGTCCGTCCATCTCTCTCCTCAGAAGGCATCAGGAGAGGAGAGCGAGACACTCACCGGGAGCAATGCGGGGAGTCGCTGCATATCCGGCTCAGCACTGCCTCCGGCTCGGCTTTCTTAGCGCTGGAGTTGATGGAGGAGGGGAGGGCAGGGGTGGGGGGGCGCGGACGGGACCGAGGTGGGAAGGATGGGGGCTCGGGGCAGGAAGGTCAATCAGCAGCCCCCCCAAAACATGCTCTTTACCTCTGCATGCGTGCCTGAGCCCCGATGCCCTTCTCCTGGTGCCCACCTGCCTCTCCCCAGTGTGGGGATGTCACCTCCCGGTTCAGCCATCCCGGGGCTGCCCCGCTGGAGAAGTGCGTCTCCTGGGCACGCTCCTGACGGTGCTGGGCATCCTCCGAGCAGGTTTCCGTGCCAGCCGGCGGCGAGGCTCAGCCCGACTCTCTAACGCCCAGCATGGTCCATGGAGACCTTGGCAGCCGGGTCTCGCTGCAGCCGGGGCGGCCCGGAGGAGGACCTAAAGCACGCCTGGAAGGGGGGTGCGGGGAGGACGAGGACAGCGCTGAGCGAGGTCGCGCTGAGTGCAGCGCCGTGGGCAGAAAAGTGGCGTTTGTGCTCCGGTCATGAGGATCCGATAGCAAGCGGATAAATCCTGTGTGCAGCGCGAGGCAAGAGCGTGCCAGAGCCCCGCGCCAGCGGGGGCTCGCAGCAACCGGGCAGCGGGCCTTTCGGGCGCTTTAGCGGAGGGAAGTGGGCATGGCACCAAAGGTGGAAAAGCCCCGGTGGATCTGGCTTTGGCTTTCCGTCCGTGCCTGGCTTTGGCACGGGATCAACAAAATGGCTTCTGCCTCCAGTTGCCGACTGAACTGGGAGCTGTGCGGAAACCGCTTGTAACTTCATATCCTGGGGATGCGATGCCGGCGCGCGGCTGGTGCCGCGTAGGGACGGCTCTCAGGTCATTGGGGAGGCTGCAGCTGCGGCGTTGGGGACGTGAGGACGCGCTGTGTCACCTTGCCGTGGCAGAGCCCGGCATGGCACAGGTGGGCTTGAGGCAGCGGCCGGTTGTGCTGGAGCGCTGGGGAGGGAGAGCAGATCAGTCTCAGCATCGCAGGAGAACCCATGGTAGAGCAGTCACTGGAAATGGGCTGATAAGACGCGTAAATTATGTTAGATAAATTAAAAGTTCATGAGAACAGTACCTGCAGGGGAAGGGAAATCCTCTGTAACGGCTTTAAGCCTACCAACAAAGTGCTGAGTTAAGAAATAATAACTGTAATTTAACTTGGTGGCTTGCAAGCAAGTTTGGCTCTGGGATGGTGGCACCCACAAAGTTTATTCTCACAAGTCAGTATGTGGTGAGGGGACTTTTTGCACTCTCAGGCTATAAGGGGTCTAGTTTGCACCATGCTGCTTTAGTCCCTTTGAAGGCATCTCTGATGGTTAAAAAGGGGAACGTGTCTTCTGGTTAGGGATTTAGCACTGCCAGAGAGGTGCCAAAATAGAGAGGGTTTCACTAGTGCTACGTTTGTCCGTGACAAGACCGAGATCTCTCTCCGAGAAGCTGTTAAGGAACATAGACAGCTATGGGATGAGAACGATGATCTCCAGGGATTAAGATATTTGCAGGAGAGGCAGAAAAGAATCTGTGGAAATGCTAAGCTGGAAGCTATGGCCAGCTATTGTCAGCTGGTCTGGAGGGCTTTGCTAAACCGAGGAAAGCCGTGGCTGTGCCGAGAGGCTTCTTCCAGGCTCAGAAGAAGCAATTAAACCCCTTTTATGCAGGGAGGTTGCTGTCATCCATAGGAGCTACTGCCCAAGGCAAGGCTTGATCCCAGGGAGGCCCTGTGGTTGAGGGGGCTCAGGGGTCACAAACGCAGGGACTGGGAGGCCGTGCATGTTGAAGGCAGAAGCCAGCAGAAAAGCCAACATGCAGAGAAGCAGCTGTGACCGTGCCCTGGGGGCAGCAAAGCCACAAAGATCCTCAGGACACTGTGCCTGGAGGAAACAGAAATTAGACAGTTGCTTTGTTCCTAACCAAGCTTTTTGTTCCTGCTGTCCTCAGGGAAAGGTGATGCTGTGTTCATACCTTGTAAATAAGCGAGATTGCACCAAATTGCCCATTGTACTGCTAATTCTCCTTCTAAAGGCAATGTATTTCAAGGTCCTACGTATCGGCTAACCACTCAGGGCCCTAGAATAAAAAGTCCATCTTCAACAGAATTCCAAATTTTCAGCGAGGAACCATGAAGACCCATACAAAGACCAGTATCTTTAATAGTCACTAACAAACTGGAAAGTAAGTTAAGCAATGAAGTGGAAATACAAGCAGCTGATGCACATTTATTTAGTGTAGCCTAGCCCAGAGAAGACTATGGGCGAGTTCACAGAGGCCAAAGCCAGGTGACTAAGTGACATGACTTCAGCATGTATGAGCAATACAGTGTTGATTAGAGGGATGAAATGAAGGGTTAGAGCTTCCTGTAACCTGCTGAGAGCCAACAGGATATCCCGCTATTCTCAAATTCCCTTCATGGCATTCCCCTGAGGCATGTGGTACTGCTGGTGTCTGGGGAGAAGCTACGAGCCCGGATGGAGCACAGCCTCGTCTGGTTCTTCTGTCCTCCTGGTGATAGGCTCAAAGAACACGTCTCCATCAGCCAAATATCAGCCTGTCGTTTGTTTGTCTTGTGAAAGTTGTGTATGTAGAACTGCCCCTCTTCATATGTTAAACAGGGAGAGAGGGTGAGAAGAGAAAAATAGAGAGGTCAAAAAGCAGACTGGGAGGAGCAGACAGCAGGGTGGCGTAGGGGATTGTGAGACCAACATGACTTTGCTTTGGAAATTGAGGGTAGAGAAGTGGGATGGAAGCTAAAAGGGTGTTGGGAGACTGGAACAGAGACAGAGAGGAAACAGAGAGAGAAATACTGTGCAAGGGGAAAAAATGAAGAGGGTTGAGGAACCCTGTCCCAGTTCATTCATGGTGGAGAGAGCAAGAAAACTAGTTAACTGAAAGGTGAAAAACATGCCTTGAGGAGAGCACAAAAAATGAAAAATCCTGAAATAAAACCCGAGGCAGAGAAACAAAATGGATGGAGCAAGAGGAATAAAGGAAGAGAAGAGAGCAAAGGTGGAGATGGACCTTGCTTCTCTGTTTGAAACACCAGAGCACGTCTGCTCTCTCCCCATGCTGGCTCTGCAGGAGGAGTCTTGGGAGGGATCTTCTGGCCTGTTGCGCTGACTCTCAAACAGTCCCAGCAGGGAATGGAGAAACACCTCCTAGATCCTGCAGCCATGTCTGGTGTGACTGGAAAGCTGCTCCACACACCCCTTGGACACTGGATAGGCCCCACTGTGGCTGGGGAAAGGCAGTCTGAGGTCATATTCCACAGGTGGGTACGTTTCCTGATGTAAGTAGGACTGAAAGGTCAATGAAGTTGGATGGTTGTTTTTCTGTTCTGTGGCTACTGGATCAGGCCTACAGTTTGCAGAGCACTTTGAGGTCTTTTTTATGATTAGCAGTTCATCATCTTTCTTAATGCTATGTATAAGCTATGAAAGGTTTATTAGCTTGGAACACAGTGCCTTATACGCAGCATCGTCAGTTCAAAAAGCATTCATATGACCCTTCAAAATTAGTGAATAGGCTTAAAAAATAGTGACGCTGAGAACAAAACAAAACAATATTCTGCGTTATTTTAATGTTCCTCCTGTTTTTCACAGGTCACACGTCCAAGCCCACAGCCAGGAGGGCTAGGAATACTTTCTTTTCAAAGAGAAGCTGCGATGAATATAAATAATTGTTTGTATTACTGTGACATCAAGGCCCACATCCCATTGTGCTAAGGGACAAACGGAACAGAAAGACGCTTCCTGCCCAGAGCAATTCTCTGGTAATCTTGTTAGAGATGTGCGGGCTGTAACATAACCAAGTGCTTTAAGACCCGTGAGAAAGTCTTCCATCTCAAATCCTACCTCAGTTCTCTGGAAAAATATCAGAAGGACCTGCCCCTACCTTTTATTACAATGACCTGAACGGGCTTTCCTCTTTCCCTGGTGAAATTCCTCAGTGGGTCGCTAAGCCCCCTAAGCAATAAGGTGATCTGAAGGGTAAATCCCATCTCCCCACTTTCCCTTGATTTCTCTCTCCTGTCCTCTAGCTTTCAGTTTGCACTCCGCTTCTTTTCCCTCCCAAAGAAACCTAAAAATAAAGAAACCGAAAAAGAGCGGAAAAAGCCATCAACCCCCAAACAAAGTGCTTAGTCATTCACGGTTAGTAAAAATAGTTTCCAAAAGCAACAAATTGCTGCACCAATCAGAGGAGCATGTTATCTCCATAAACAAGGGGTCTAATCCTCCCTTTGCTTGTGACCTGGTGTAAGAGCCCCAGCATGGGCAGGTCCTTATCTGAACAGGCTTTTGGCAAAAGACCTAGAGCGGAGCCAGCTGGAGAAGGATCATATCCATGAAGACAGCCTTGGGGACCAGTGCCAGACACCCTAGTGTTCAGAGGGAGTTGTAATGAAAGTGTTTATCTTCTTTGCCGTAGTGGAGAAATTTAATAAGGACTAAGTTTCAAATTGTCAAGTGAAGGGAGATCTGCAGAGGTAATGCAGTAAATGGGAGGGGTGGGAGACACGGGAGGGAAAGGAGACATCATGTAATACTGAACATTTGCCTGGGCAGGAGCTGAACAAGACAACGAGGAACCAACTTCAGGCTGCTCATGGAGTCAGATCCACTCCACTCCCTGGTGAGCCGGACCTTGTTAAAACACAGACTGAAGAGCCTGGCCCTTGGCTTTTCCAGCTCTTGTCCAAGATCAAGCCTGCGATTGTTCCTATTGAGATGCAACGTTCAATACTCATGGTACGATTAAAGGCTTAGGCACGATCCCCAAAGCAGAAATGATGTCCTATATCTGTATCAATAAACATTTGACAATACGTTCTCCCCTTGGGCTATTGAGGAAAGGTGGGCAGCAGGAATGGTTTCCAGGACCCAGCCAGACCTTTTGAGTTATATCCACCTCTTTAACTTGGGAGAGCAGATGACTGTGGTGGTAAGGCTTCCTGGGGGAATAGAGACTTGGGACACACCGGCAGGGAATCTGTTGAGCAATCCAAGCGCTCAGATCTGCACTCAGAAAATAGGATGGGATTTTACTCTGTCTGCCTTGATTATGTAGATGCTATTTTTTTCCAAGTAGGGATTAGCTCTCATCATGTGTTGGTACAGCACCTGGCACATAGGGCTTTTGTTCTGCGCTGGAGTCTCTAGCTCCCCTACAGCAGCTCTAGGCCTAAAAATGAGACAGCAAGGCCGTAAGGATGGATTTTTCACACGTTTTGAAAAACAATTGTGCTCTTCATCAGCAGGCTCTGACAGTATAATCTCCATATCCCAGTTGGTTTAACGGTGCTGTGGGAACAAGGGCAGGACTAGAATTAGAAACAGGAGTCCTGCTTTGGCCACCACAGGAATGCTTTTTGTCCCAAGTCCACCACAAAATTGTTCTATCTATCTGACCCAGATGATCAGGAGACACCGCGATTATCCTGTTGAAGGACTATCCTCCACAGCACTCGGCCAGAGTGATGCGGCCCCCAAGAAAAGGCTTTGGCTAGCAGAGATGTTCGGAGCACCTACTGGGTCAGGTTGTGTTGGGTCAGCCAGGTGAAGCTGTCGCGTTGCCTTGTGGATGCTGGGTTATGTTTTAATAAATTGAAAAAAGACAAACCTGACAGCCGCCCAGCATGCTTCGTTATCAGTGAGGAGAGAAGGAGCCCTTCCGAAATGCGCACCATCACACCCAAGCGAACTGCCAGACATTGCAAAACCAACAGGTCTGAGGGACACAGGCTCTTAACACAGAGTAGGAGTTTGGCAATTTCAAACTGCTTAAAGAAAGACCACTCTCAGAATAAGGGGGAAAACACTGTATTTTCTTTTCAATTTTCTATAATGAGACAGTAATTCTGACAGCAAATTAGATTTAAAAAAAATCACACGGTTAGAGTTTGGTTTAAAAATGCAGATAAAACAACAAGGGGAGGAGACCAATTCACTGAAGTTGCAAATGTGGTTACATTGAATAATCTGCTCCTCCAGCCTATCCTAAGATATGTCATTTGGGGCATCATTTGGGGCGATGTTCTTTCCTCAGCTAGAAGTGTCTTGCCTGCCTGAGGACAGAAAGCAGCCCAGCATTAGGTTACCACGAAGAGGCTACATGTACAGCATAAGGCATTGTACGTTCAGCAGACTTGCTGTAGGATGGCTTGTTCTTAGGCTACACTGTATATCCTGCCAGGATTTAAATCTGATGCAGAACACATTCAAAACCCGCAGTCAACTCCATGTCAGGCTGTTCCCCACATCAAATCTGATTAACGAGTACCTGAGAAATTGTCTCTGTCTCAGCCACTATATTGGATAAACCCTGCAGCCGCGGGAGGATTTAGCAGAACTTTGAAGAGCTCTGGGCATTTAATCAGCTTGAAAAGTGGGTTCTCCGGAGAGGTGCTGAGTATCTGCATTTGATTTTTTTGGTAATGCGCTACTGTTCTCTAGCCAGATCCCCGGCCTGCCACAGATGTCTTTAAGGCTTCCAAACGCAACGTTGCAGGTGAAGACTGTGAACAGGCAGAAGGCGGCTTTGGGAGCAGCAGATTTATCATGCCCGGGAATCTTTACAGTCACTCCCTGACAGCCACGGAAAACACTCTCTTCTGCTTTCCAGTGTTGCTTAAAACTCACTTCATCTTCCTTCCAGCTACTATTGTCTCCTTGCTCCCCCAGCATATATGTCTACTAATTCCAGCCCAGTGAAGCGGACGGCTCCATACACATAGGTCTTGGCTCTCCAGGAGCAAGATGTGGGGCTGTAAGCACAGCTAAATCCATCATCTGCAGACTCTCTAAAGCAGGGAATGTGCCTCACTCCTTCTGTAACATATGATGCAAATGAGCAGATCTCTCACCAATGTAAATAATATAGAAACTATCATACAATGTAAGGAGGGTATTGAAGGTGAGTTGGGTTTCAGGACTGGGAAATGGTGAAAGGAGAGCAAATGAAAATTCAGAAGCCTCCATGGTATCCTCCTGCCTGGAAGACTTGCTGACTCTGTTCTGTCAACTGTCTCTCGAGTTTTGAACAATCCAAAACACTATAAATAATGTTTCCAAAAGCTCTTATGTGACTTACAAACACCTACATATATCATTGATTTAATCAATGTGATTTAGGCTTGTAGACCACTTAGTTGCTTTGGGAAACGTTACGCTCAACTCACTAGCTCCAGATGAGGTTAGAAATTTCTGTGGTTTAGGAAAACTGGGAGAAGTTTGCCAAACTCAAGAGCATTTATATCAACTCTGACTTTGCTCAAACTGGTTTGCTCAGCCCTAAGCTTAAAGCTGGGCTTTTGTGGACATGAATTCAAGCAACTCCTATTAAACCCTATTGTAACCCCCTTTGTATTCTTACTCCGTGAAGAGTCCTACTGGCTGGAGCCCCCCCAATGAATCCCTGCCCCGATAGGTCTGTGAGAGACTCAGACCAGGCATGGCTAGACCACGCCTCAAGCTCTCACTAGTGTTGTCACAACACAAAAACACACAATTAGAGCCTTTGGACTCTAAAACTTCCCTTAGGCACGCTACAAGATCCCCCTCAGCTCCAGCCCGGGAAGCACTCTCCCAGGACTAAGCTAGCGCAAATTCATTGAGAAGGGATTTAGCGACTGTTGTTTCACCAGTCTCAGAGGAGTGATCAAGATGAACGCTCTTCCCTCTCCCGCTCCCCCACTTCATCAGTGAAAAAGAGGAAGAAGTAAAAAATGTGCAGGACAGTCTGTCCCTTCCCTCTCCCCAAGCGCAGAAGCCCAAACCCAAGAGCACCCGCACAGCTTCTCTGCAGGAATAGTGGCATTGCTGGATGGCTCCAGCAAGCCGCCTCTCCAGTAATGAGACCAGTGCTGGGAGACGTGAGAGGACATTGCTCAGCTTTGAGAATCAATATTAAAAACAAATACTGGAAGATATAACAGTAAAGCAAGGAGCTACTCTAGCTGGAGTTGTCAACTAGAGCTGTCCCAGCACCACTTACTC
This sequence comes from Struthio camelus, assembly GCF_040807025.1. Classification (NCBI taxonomy): domain Eukaryota; kingdom Metazoa; phylum Chordata; class Aves; order Struthioniformes; family Struthionidae; genus Struthio; species Struthio camelus. Next base: position 17,965,542 of record NC_090946.1, read on the forward strand.
AACAGACAGGAAAAAGTAGCTAGCAGGGCATTAACAATGATTCTGTGCCTTGTAAATTTAAATCTAGCTCCAATTCTCTTTTCTTCCTCACTGGGTTTCTAATCCTGGTAATCATTCTCTACAGCTTCCGTGTGTGTGTAAGTGTGTGTGTGTGTGTGGCAGAGGCAGTTGGGGGTCAGGCGCTTAGACGCATTTGGCAAAGCCAACAGAGTTGTTATCCCGGTCAAAGACGGTGTAGTAGGGACCAATGAAGACATCTCCCAGGATCCAGAGCGGGCCCCCAGGGGGTGGGACATCCAGGCCTGAAAACCCACTCAGGCAGATGGTCTCCCCCTGTGCAGAAACCTAGAGAGAAGAGCGAGGGGTTTAGTCAGAGTAGGTCCCCACCTGCCCTCAACCTCACGGGCTCTGGAATAACACCTGCCAACGCTGGCTGCGTTTCAGGCTCTCGGCCTGTGATCTGCAGCTTGCAAAAGCTGTGAAAAATAAGTAACTCCCAACTCTCCATTCCCATAAAGCCAAACCTAGCTCCCCTGCCAAGAACCCTTATGCACATGTTCCTTGCTAGCAAAACATCACGTAAAACTGCACGTATTCAAAAACATCCCAGCCTGTGCTGCTCTAAATTAGAGCCGCTGTTGAAAATGTGCAGAAGGTGGTCCGTGGAAGCTGATTCTGCCCTACGTCATCTGATGGCTTAAACGTCGTATTGCTGGCCTCTGCCTGACAAGGGCTGGCCTAAAGCTACCATCTACCAGAACCAGACAGAAAAGGGCCTAGAGTAGGGCATAACGTTCACAGAAAGCCATGCCACTGCCTGCCCTTTCTTCCTCCCCCAACCCTTTTTTTTCCTCCATGAGCGGAGAGCATCACTCAGGGTGTCCTGTTACTGCAATGCTTTGGTTACGTTCCCTGGATCCAGCAGTCAGTGCCACCACGTTACCACCCCAGTCCTTCAGGCTTTCTCAAGTGCCAGCTCCAGCCTTGCTTTCATCACTCGCGTGTTACGAATTTTATGGTTTAGGTCCAAGTGAAGGAGGCAAAAGTTAGACCTCGGGGGAGAAGCGCAGGGCTGACAAAAGCTACCCCGGACTCACCTTGAAGACATACTGCTCTCCGGTGAGCTTGTAGGGCTTCCCTCCTAGCGTGAGCGTGACCGCAGGCAGAGACGACACCTTGTCGCAGGGGATCACGTACTGAAATGGAGACGATAACAGTAAGGGCCGTGGCGGCGCCTTCCACCAGCGAGGGGCAGCGGAGGGGAGCCAAAGCCTCCCGAAGCTTGGTGGGATCGGACCTCCTGCTCGTCCCAGCTGGCCACGAATGGGTGCGGGGAGGGTGCAACCCTCCGTCCTGTTGCACCGGTAGCCGCCCTGGCCAGTGTTCAGCCAGGACTGAGGCTCTCACGGTTCAAGGGGCTCTAATTTCTCCATGGCAACTCGCTCCTCCCACACCCAGAAGCAGGTCAACGCCGAACGGGGCGGACGGCAAGGCCGGCCGGACAGACAGGGTGGCGCAAGCCCCGGCGGCAGCCTCAAACTCTCTGGCCCCTGGGTTGGTTTTATAGCAATCCACCCCCCCCCCCCCCCGAAGACGCAGCCCCAGGGCACGTGCAAGGCGGCGATCGCCACCCCGGGTCAGAGAGGGAGGGGACTCGGTCCCTGCTTCGCCGGGGGCTTTTCTGGGAGCGCGGCGGCTGGGGACGCTTCCCCAGCTTTCCCAGCCCGGCCTCACCTGGCCTTTGATGAGCGGCTTAGCGCCGATGGCCTTCTGCAGCTCCTTCACCTCCTTGGTGGGGCCGGTGATGAGCGAGGTGCCCGTATCCACGATGGCCTCGCAGCCCCCTTTGCACAGGGTCAACCCGTTGGCGACGTCCACCCTAGGGAAAGGTGGGGCAGGCAGAAGCCAGCCCTTTGGTCAGTCAAGAGCGACGGCTGGGGACGGGAGGCAAATAGCCGAGGTGGGAACGGAGCCCGGGCAGCGTACGGGAGGGAGGGCTGCGGCAGGGGCCCGGGCCGAGGGCGAGGACGGCCGCTCAGAAATCCTGACGCAGCCCAGACTTGGTTTCTTTTCTGTGGCGCGCGCAGTCCCTCCGGCTCCACACGCAGCCCTCGCGTGCCCGAGCTGGATTTCTGTATTGCTCCAGGCAGCCTGCGCTGCTCTCTTTGCGTCCTGCTCTCTTGCTCGCGCTCTGGAGCAAGCACCGCGGCTCATGGGCATCCGAGCGAGCAAACAGCCGTGCGTTAAGGGCTCAGATGACCTGGCGTTTCTCGCAGGGGCATTACGCAGCAGCCTGTGCTGCTGTGAAAAGCAAAGGGTTAAGGCGGGGGGGTGTGACAGCTGGGGAGGGGGGGCTGCGGACGAGCATAGGATTTGCCTACGTTAAACAGGCAAGACAGGAGGTGCCCGGCTTCTTCACCCAAACTGCATTTCACAGCAATGTGGACAGGTAAAGCCTTCCAGCCCAGGGGCTCGGCACGCTTCGCCAACGCCGCATGACTTGGGGAAGATGAGAACGAAAACCGTGCGCTGGGGGAGGGCTCAGCAAAATGACACGCTCTGATCACAGGCTGCTTTTAAGTTCCCATCACGTGGGAGAGCTCAGAATAGACCGCGGGCTCCCAGGCTAGCAGCAGCCCTCCGCTCAGACCGCTCAGTCACGCTCATTCTCCTTCCCTCGGCCTCCACAATGCGCCGTGATTGCTGCGCCGTGTCCTTCAGCCAAGGGCTGAGGTGCTGGGGCCTCGCTCTGCTCCTCCTGAGCTGCAAGCAGCCCTGGAGGGACACCCGAGCGAAGTGATCCGCCTAGCTCGGTGCCTGCCGAGAGAGGCAAAGCTGGGGCTTTATCCTAGGGGTTCGCCCCGCTTGCAGGAAGGACGGGACGCAGTTTTTCCTTGCTTTGCAAGGGCGCAGCGTGCATTTTCACAGGCCATGCTGTAAACAAGAGAGAAGGATTTCGCAGAACGTCTCCTGCTGTTTCCTGCCTCTCCTCACTTTCCAGGGACAAACAACCCAGCCATAGGGTGGGATTTTAATCTGCTTTTTTTTGGCCTGGCTCTGTTGCAGGAGCTCTGTTGCAGAGCTCTGCATAGCAGACAGTTCCCCTTTGGGGAGGCTCTCGGCTCAGGCCCGGGCACGACTGACGTAGGGGCGCCCACACACGTGTCTGCATGGGTACAGTGAGACGGAGGGGGCACTCACGCATCCATGTGGACCTGCCAGTAGGCTTTGCGCGTGACGTTCACCCAGCTGAAGTCACCGCTGTAATACTTGGGGTCAGTCCCTCCCAGGAGCAGCTCCCCACCAGGCTGAGCTGTGGGGTCCCTGAAAGAAGAGCAAACCCATTAACGTCAGGGTGGGAACACCCCCCTCACATGCCCTCAGGTCGCGAAGAAACACATGCGGGGACAGCGGAGGGAAGCACAGCATTAGTAGCATCGGATCCTGACAACTGGCACCGCACTGTATCAGCGAAAGGGAGAGACACTGCGAGTTAGGCTGAGGTGGGGAAGGGGAAACTGGAAGGCTTCAGCTCAGCCGAAACATCCTGCAGCTTTTCACTGAGGCTTGTGCATGGAGACCTGAACCAACTCACTGCAGCAATGGAGGTGGCAAAGGGAAGCTGAGAACTGAGCACTGATGCCCGGACCCCCAGAGAAGGCCCTTCCTTCAGCTCATAACCAGCATCCGTGTGGGGCTGGACACGGCCGATGCCCCAATAGGTTATCTGTGCCCGGCTCTATTACAGCCACCGGCTGCAGCGCCGAATCCTCAAGGTTACCCTACGATAAAAGATTGCTGCCGAGCAGATGGGAAGAAATATGGTGAAGGGAGAGGGCCGGCTTTTTAGCTGCCAGAAGCAATGGTCTCTGCCCTTCCCCTCCAAGATGTGCTACTTTTCAGCTAGAAGTAGTTCAGGGTCTCCCCGCTGTGCCCGGAGGGGGCTCGGGGTGCCGGGGCTGAGTAGCAGCAGGTGGGAGAGTGCCAGGAACAGCACCCTGGGTGGGTGAGGGAGCATCAGCCCATCTTTAGCAATGGGTGGCCTGGTGTGGGCTCGCCTGTGAGGTGATAATGGTGCGGGCCACGTAGCCTGTGGATTTGGGGGCTGTGTTTACCCCCCTAAAGGACTCCATTAGGAGCACCTGATCTCATGATCATAGCACTCTTGATTTTCATTCCTCTTTCCTCTGGAAACATCTTCCCTCTCTTCAACAGCTAAAAAATCAGGTAGTGAATCTACCCAGCTTTTTATCAGTGAAACGCCTGTGTTTCTGCATCCCCTTTGCCTACTTCAAACCTGAAAAGAGAATTGGCCTAACTGCTCCAGCAAGGAGACCGTGCTGAGAGCTTTCCAACAGCGCTGGCCAGGGCAAAGTTACTCGGCGCTGGGCCCCCTGCTTAGCCTACACCAGTGACTGGGTACCGGGCATGTGTGGATGCTACACATCCTCAGGTGCCACCGAGGTGACCTCCCTGGAGGATATGGCCCCGGGGGGACTCCTAGGGGCAGCAACTGGCACAGTGACAAACGCACCATCCCCAGGTGATAAAAGGCCACCTCCTCCGAGGGTGTAAATCAGCACTAAGAATTGAGCTGTCCTGGTTTCCCCAAACTGAGGAGCTGGCCAGAGGACTGAGATAGCAGGTTAGCGCAGAAAGCAGATGGTCCCAGCCTTCAGAAGATGGCTAGAGGTGAGCAGAGAGCAGAAATGCCCGCCTGGGCTTGCCCTCGCCATAGAGCTGCTCCCCACCGAGCCCCACGCTACCTGTTCAAGTAAAAGGAGAAGATGTTTTTCTCAATCAGCTTCTGCTGCATGACGTTATCGAAGAAAGGGGTGACCTTGTCCACAGAGATCTTTGGGAACGCCATGCCCAGGATGCCATCGAACTTGGCAGCAATGAAGGTGATGCCTGGCTGCTTCACGGCCTCCCCAAACATCTGGTTCTTGATTTTCAAGTCACCCAGCTGAGGGGAGGGAAAGGAAAAACAAGTCGTAAAGAAAACCGACTCAGGATCTCGGTGAGCGCAGAGGCTGTAGCACGTCTCGCACAGCCACGCTCCTGCGTGCTTCGGCACGGACGTTTGTACGGGGCTGCAGAGACCAGATATGCTTGTGTCACCCTCCCCAGAGGAAGAGGCAACCCTAGGTAGCCACCAGCACCTCCTACTGTGTTATTGCCTAATGCATCCTTTTCTTCCAGTCTGAGCAGCTCTTGTTTCACTCCTTTAATCCTTCAACAAATTCCTCCCCACTGTCTCCCTATTGTGGACATCCAACTCCTCTCCCTGTGTCCTGCCTCCTCGAATGCTGCACACGTAACCAGTCTGGACCACAGATTCCTCCCACCCCTAGGCACGGCCCCTGTGATCTCCTCCGTATCAGGATATTCCTCCCTTTCCAGAAGAGATGCCAGCTCACGGAGGTCTTGGCGGGTAGGGGGAAGACCTAGCCGGGAAAGTGAGGGTAGGCCTGCAGCACAAAAATAGTAATCGCAGTAATGTGAATGCAAAGGTCACCTCTCTCGCCAGACATTAGGAGGCCTGATGTTTGCTGTCGGAAAGCTGAAACGCCTTGCTTTCCAGCAGGCAGAGCGCGAGGGCAGATCCCCAGCTCATGGAAATCAGGGGTAGCTCTCCCGAAGGGCCGGCTGAGCGAGGACGTGTCTGCTGGCCCCCGTCTAGCAGTTCACAAGGCTGCAGAGCGTCAGGCTCACCACAGGCAGTTTTAGCACGGGCTCTAGGATGACTTCAGCCTCTCTGGCTCCAGCTAACGGCCCTGCAGTGAGCTGGGCTGGACTGAAAAGCTCAGCCTCTCGTACCTGACGGCAGATAACGATCCCTGCAAATGACTAATATCCCCGCGGGGCTGGACAGTGCTCTGCGCAAGGCTGCCTGCGCGACCGGCCAAGCGCAGGGCGGGCAGCGCCGACGTTATCGGTAGCTAGGCTTCTCGCTCCGAAACGGCAATTTCACCTTGCGAAAGCTGAAAGCCACAAGGCAGGATGTGGGGCAGCGCGGCTCGGAGCGACACATCCGCTCGCCGGCGCTGGGCCAGGGGCGGTTGTACGGCACGAGTTTCCAAAGCAGCAACCGCTCCACCCTCTCGGGGCGCAGAGGGCCTGGCCAGGAACCGGCCAAGGCGCTGCTGCCCCGGCGGCGCAGCCACGTTTGGAAGGGTCAATAAGGCTTTGGGGGAGGCGGGAGGGCAGCCGGGGAGTTTGGCTGCAGGAAGGAGGGCAGGAGCAGGCCCAGTAGCGGCGAGCTCTCGGTATCCAAGCTGAAGGGCCCGGAGCGCCCTCGGCTCCTTTGCAACCCGCTCGGGGTGCACGCGAGAGGTTTCTCCCGCCGCTGCCCAAACCGAGCGCTACCAGCTCTGCTGGCTGCCACGAGGCATTCCCGCTGCCCCGGACAAGCCCAGGCACAAAATCCTCCCTCTGAGAAGCCGAGAGCTAATGAGCAAGCAGGCACTAACGGTGATAATTACCGGGGGAAAAAAAAAAAATTAAAAAAACCCAAGCTGCAGTTCTCCTGCTGACTCCCTTCGGTCCTCCCACTAAGCTGGAGAGCGCCTGAACCTACCCTCCCTTTCCACAGGCAATAAAGCTGGCTGCTGGCCTCGCTGCCCTGCTCCTTCAGCTCCTTCCCGACCGAGCCGTGAAAGGACTCGGGAGGTTTTTTGGGGTTGTTTGCTTTGGGGTTTTTTTTTTTTTTTTTGGCCAGGTTTTTCTAAGCAAAAAGAACCAAAGAACTCGCAAAGCAAACGGGGTGAAACGAAACTGAAAGCAGCCCCAAGCCGGCCCCGGGGAGCTCAGCGGGCTGCAGGAGGCAGAGAGCAAAAACAGACCCCGAAAAGGTGGTGACGGTCCCCGCCCCGAAGCCCTTACTAACCGTCACGGTGTCCTGGCTCAGGTACCCGGAGAGGCTGCCCGTCCCGTAGTGGATGGCGAATTCGGTGCCGTTCTCCACGTAGGTGCTGGACTTGGAGGCGTCATACTTGTGGTGCAACACTGCGGCCGAGGACAGGGACAGGGGAGGACGCGCAGCGTTAACGCACGGCATCGCAGCCGGCACCCGGCGGCGGGAGGGAACCGAGCAGAAAAACTGAGGCTGGAAAACCCGCCCGTCCGTCAACAACACGGCAGCAGCCTGCTGCTATCCGGAAAGGGCCAACAACAGCCTCTGTGGAAGGGGACCCAGCCGGCCTGCTCGTCCCACTTCCCAGCGCCTGCCGGGGACAGACGGAGGCAAAGACAGGCCTGACTTTTGCCAAATCCGGCATGCTTTGGGAAGCATTTCTAACGCGGGAGCGAGGCGCCGAGATCCAATTTGGCAGTTTAATAGGATTTGGCCGTAGCATATTAAGAGGCCGGAGTCTAGGTGGCTGGCGTGTCAGGGTACGTCGAAGAGCAGGGGGTGACACGTCCCCGCAGCTGCCCCCGCGCCACGGGCACCGGGGGCGACTTCCCCTTTACTGTTTGCTCTTTCTCTTCTCTTCGATACAGCCGTCAGTTTTCGCCCGTAGACGGCCCGAAGCATTTTTGTCGCTTGCGGAGGAGAAGGGTTTTCCCCCTCTCCCGAGCTGTTTCTCCCTTGGAAAGGCCGGTACCGGCCCGTGGCAGGTTTTTGCCCGGTCAGGCGGAGGGCCTGCCGCTCGCTCAACTAAGCGGGCACCGCCTGAGGCCGAGTCAGACAAAACGCAAGGACTGAGTAACCCGAATCTCGTTGCGTGTACCCAAAGGGCAGGTCTGCCTCTCCCCAGGCTGCCCCGGGCGCTGCGAAGGCAGGCGGGAGAGGAGACGAGCCCCTGCCCTCGGCGAGCGTTTTCAGCCACCTCTTTTCTGGTTGCGTTTGTTGCCTCCACCTGTTTCTCCGGTGCCTTTGAAACGGCATTTTGCCCCGGCTGGGTTTGACGCCGGTCTACTATGGAGAGTTACCGGCTGGTAACATCACCGAGCCAAAAAAAAAAAAAAAAGAAAAGAGAAAAGCACGGTGCCTACGACTCAGAGCGGGGAGAAGAGCGCCTACCTGGTGCTTATTAACTACAAACCCATAAACGCGTCCGCACGTGCTCCGCGCAGCAGTAAAGCAGAAACTAGGGCGCTTCGTATCAGATCTGGCACGACGCTACTTTCTTCTCCCCCAGCGTTGCGCAACGGGCCGACAGCGGCGCCAGCCCGTCATTTGGGGACTCAACGCCGCAACGTACGGCCTCGGGCCGCGGCTGGAAGGGACGGCGGGGGGGGGGGGGGGCTCCCCGCCGCCGCAGAGGGGCCGGGGCCGCGGCGGGCGCCGGCGCCACTTACGGCAGGCGATGTCCAGCAGGTGACAGTGCACGGAGGGCACCCACAGGTTGGAGGAGCCCGTGTCGAAGACCACCGTGAACTTCTGCGGCGGGGTGCCGATGCCGATCTCGCCGTAATACTGCGCCTGCCAAGGGGGCGGAGGAGGGCGCCGTGAGCGAAAGCGCCTAGCAAACCAGCCAAAAGCCGGCCTCCAGGGCAAAAACGCGGCAGGACCAAGGCGGCTGCCTCCTGCCTCGGCAGCTAGGGCCGGGGCTGGCTGCTGCGGAGAGGCTGCCTCACCGCTCCGCCGGGGCCAGGCAGGCTCCCGCGACCTTCAGACCCTAACTGCGGCGCGCGGGCGAACGAGATAAGCCGGGGGAGGAGGAGCAAGATGGTTTTTCTTTTTTTTTTTTTTTGCCGGGGCGAGGAATTTCAGGGCAGGAAGGTGGCCCAAGAGCAAGAGGAAGGCCTGCGGGCGGGCGGGCGGCCACGGGGAAGAGGGAAAACAGAGCGGAGGAAGCCGGGCCCAAACACCTGCCTCTCCGTCGCGCCGCGCCAGGCAGAGCCGGCGGCGAAGACAAAAAAGGGGGGGAAAAGAGAAAAGAAAAGAAAAGAAAAGAGGATGAGGGGAGCTGCCTGCTCCGAGCGCACGGCCTGGGCGCTTAGCAGGTTTTTAGGGGTTGCGCGCTGAGTAATTAATAATCCGCTGCAATTAACTGCAGCGGGGCGGCAGCGGTTGCTTCCAGTGATTCTCTAATTATCGCTGCAGCTAATTATCGGGGAACGGCCGGGGGTGGGCGGGGGGGGGGGGGCGGCGAGCCGGACCCGAACGTCCCTCTCCACCACCCGGAGCCAGAGCGGCCTCAAGCTGGCGAGGGGTCGGCGGCGGGGGGCGGTGGTGGTGGGGTTGGGGGGGGGGGGGCGGTTTGCTTTTTTTCCCCCAGCCTGGCGAGGCCGGCAGGGCTTCCCGCCTCCGTTGCGGGAGCGAAACCCGCTTGGCGGCCCGCCAGCGCCCCCGGGGATGAAACGGCTGGCGGCTCTCCCCGCCGCGGCCCCCTTAGCCCAGCAGCCGCCTGCCGGGAGCTGGGGGCGGGCGGGCGTTTGCCGAGGCCAAAGAAGCGATTCAACTCACGTCCATGTAGTTTTTCAGGATCTCCGGGGTGGGCCCGGCCGGCTCGGCGAAGCCCAGCTTATACTTCAGAAACTCGGTCATGGCGTCGAGGTCGGGCACGTCGCTGCCGACCTCGCTGAGCGCCCGCCGCACCGAGGGGAACTTGGTCAGCGGGATCCTGCGGGAAGACAGCCGCGTCTGGCCCCGCCGGGTACCGTTTCCCCTTCCCCAAACCCCCCCCTCCCTTTTGCCCAGCACCGCCGATTCCCCCCCCCCCCCAAGCCCCCCCCGCCCCGGCCTCCGCTTACCTGATGAGCGCGGCGGCCGGCCCGGCCAGCGCCAGCAGCAGCAGCAGGAGGCTGCGGGGCCCCATGGCCAGGCGGGATGCGGGATGCCGCGCGGGGAGGGATGCGGGATGCTGCGGGGCGGTGGGATGCGGGATGCCGCGCGGGGAGGGATGCGGGATGCTGCGGGGCGGTGGGATGCGGGATGCCGCGCGGGGAGGTGGGGTGGGACGCGGGATGCTGCGGGGCGGTGGGATGCGGGATGCCGCGCGGCGACGCGGGGCAGCCGGGGGCTCCCGCTGCTGCAGCCGGCGACGCCGCGACGCCCGGCCCTGGCCGCCGCCCCGGGGGTATTTGAAGGAAGGGCTGAGCCGCGGCCCCTATCCAGCGATTTGCAGGTCAGCTGACAGTCTAAAATTGCAACTCGGCATCATGTGATCGGCAGGGCCGGGGCGGGGGAAGCAGCCTGGGAAAGCCTTAACCCTGTGCGGGCACCTGGCACGGGGCTCCCTCCTCCCCAGCGTCCCCAGCCCGTGACTCAGCCGCCGGGAAAAGAGGAATAAACACAATTAAAAAAATCACGAGGGTGCTTTGCACGCTGTGCTAATTTTTTTGTTCCCCCCCCCCCCCCCCAATAGCTTCCTCCTCCTGCCTCCCCCTTTCTAGGATTTCAGGCTTTTCTCCGCAGCCGCTCAGCGAGAGCTGGGGGTGGGGGGGGTTGCAGGGGGGGGTCCGGCGGGGTCGGCGGGCTGCAGCGGCGCCGAACCCCGCCAAGCAGAGCCCCTGCAGCCCCGCTCCGCTTTGCAACGGCGTTCCCGGAAAAAGCCGCCTGCAAGCGAGGACGGCGCAAGGAAGGCGAAACGTTTCGTCGGCGCAAGGGAGCGTTCGGGGGCCGCCGGAAATCGCTGCCGGCGGCGAAGGGACGGAGCTGCTCTGCGGCTCCCGAAATCCCTGGGCCGAGCTCTTGCCAAAAACCTCCCCCCGCAACCCCGAGACGAGCTGGGGGGGGCTGCTGGGTTGGGGGCTCGGGGGCTCCGCGGCGGACGCCCCGACCCTGTCGGCCTCCGAGCGCCTGCCGGATGGAGGTGGTGGTGGTGGTGGTGGTGGTCCCCGCTGGGGACAGCTGAGCAACAGCCCGGGGCTCTTTTGGCTTGAACCAGTGGAGGAGAAGGGTTTCCCCCTCTTTGAAGTGGCGAGGGAGAAGGCGACGAGCCCGTCCCCGGCGGGGACGAGCGCCCGGGGCGAGGTGGGGGCCGCGTTGGGCACGGGCCTTTTCGGGAAGCCAAAAGTCTTGGGTTTTTCAAGAAGGAGCCGTAGCCGGGGTTGGCTGCAGCTTGCTCCACGTGCGCTTGCGTAGGTGGCACGCGTCCGCGTGGCGCGCGCGCCCCGCCGGCCACCACGTCCCCACCGCCTGCCGGGCTGCGGCCCAGACGCTCCGGTCCCCCCGCGCCGGGTCGGGCGCCCGTCCTCCGCGCACCTCCCCGCGACGCTGCTGCCACCGCCGCCCCGGGGCCGGGTGTTGGTGGCACCGGGGGTGTTTCGCAGCACCCCGAAATTACCGGGGCGGCGCGCGCCAACAACAAGGAGGTCGCAAAGCCCGGGCGCGTACCGGTTGCCCGACGGCGAGGGGACGGACGGTGGTGGCAGCACCCGGTTATTTCCTCCCACGCCAGGACATGCCGCGGGGAGCGCCGGCACCCCGTTCCCATGCCGCCCCTTCCCCGCGGTGGCACAGCTGGAGCACATCTGCAGAGGGGTCATGGTGGTGGTGCTGGTGGTGGTGGTGGGGAAGGGGGCTTGCCCGGGACGTTGGGCTTCGGCTGGCTCTCGGCTTCCCGCCGAGATCTCAAAGCCACGTTGAGGCACCGGGGCAAAAGCAATCTCCTTTTCCACGGGCTTTTCCTCAGGGACCTCCGAGCTTCCCAGCACCTGAGGACTTTTCAGAAGAAGCAACTGTATATATTTTGGGGGACTGGGGCATCTGCAGGGCCCTGGGCAGCACCAAGGCGACGTGGCGTGGGGTGGCCTGACTCGAAGGACCGCTGAGATTGGGTGGGGGGAGAAGCAGCCGCCCTGCGGGGAGGGAGCCGTAGGAAACTGCAGGTTCCCAGAGGACCAGTTGGGTAAGATGCGAATCTCATTAAAATAAAAGGTGGAAGACGTTATTCCCGTCTTTCAGCTGTTCTGGGTGTTCACGCCGGCTGCTGGCAGGATTTCAGCCTGCTGGGGGGTGAGTCACGGGATGAGGCATGCCCTAGCCCCCGCGCAGGTGAGCCCCGCGCGGTGTTGCTCAACCGCCCCGCTGCCGGCGAGGGGCCCTTCGCCTCCGGTTTTCTTTCTTTTTGATGGCCTCCGCTTGGGGTTTTTTTTTTTTGTTTGTTTGTTTGAAGTCACGGCCTGCTGCAAAGGTGCCTCTCGCTAGCGCTGAGGTTGGGGGCAGCTGCTCCTTCTGCTCGGCCCTGGGAGGTGCTCTTGCCGTCCGGCCCCACGGCGCCCCGGGACTGGGGCTACGGGGCGGCGAAGGAGGATTAAGGACGCCTGTGCTCCTGGGCAAAGGTCTTCTGCGAGCGCCTCGGGGCGGCAGGAACAGGGCCGCCTTGGTGCAGCTGTGATCACGCGCGCCCCGGCACAAGGCCCGCTTGTTTGGTGCCGCCGGCAGGGGGGTCAGCTCAGCCCCGTAGTGGGCGGGCGGTCCGGACGGGATGGGATTATGTGTGTTTGGGATGGGTGAAAGACCTGGCCTTTTCCTGGCCCAGCGGAGCATGGGCATCTCCCACGTTCTCCCCTGGCTGTGAGGTGTCACGAGCGGTGTCAGGTCTGTGCCTGGTGCTGTGGCAGGGAGATCCTTGATGCCCAGCAGCTTTGGCCTGGCAGGGGGCGATGCCTGCAGGTCCTCCTTGGTGTTGTGGGCTCCTCCTGAAAGACCAGCCACCAAACCCCCCAGCCCAGGCCCAACCGGCAGCGAGCCCCAGCCCGCGCCTCCCCCGGGGCAGGGAGAGGGAGCGCAGCCAGCCAGGATGAGAAGCACCCGGCCCCCGGGACAAGCGGCTGCTGCTAAACCGAGGGTGGCACCACCTGGAGAGCAGCACGAACGCTTGTGGCCGTGCCCCCGGTGGGTGCAAAGCGCGCACCGGAGAGCAAGGACCACGACCACGGTCGGGAGCCCGCTGCCGGTGGGGCTCAGACACGGAGCAAACCTCTGCACAAACCTCCCGTAAAGATGTTAAAACGCCTTTGAAAGCAAAGAGCCCAGCAATATCCCAAGCATTAAACGGGGTGAATTTATGGCAGATGCCTCTAAGACAAAAACAAAGAGGTTCTTCCTGCCACAGGAGGCAGTTAAGCTGCAGAAGGCCTTGCTGGGGGATGTTTTGGATGCTAAACCTTCACCGAAGTCGGAGGAAAACATGGGGCAGGCAGCAAGGCTGGGGTCAGAGCACCTGCGAGGGCAGGTCCCGACAGGCGGCGGGGGAAAACGGGCACAACCTCGGGGGTAGCCAGAGAGCAACCTTCCCGCCAGCGTGGCGAGGAGACACGGGCGGCAGCGGGCGCCCGCGGAGGTGCGGGAGATGTGGGCCAAGAGTCCTTCGCTGAGACAAGCCTGAAGCAGAAGTGCTGCAGCCCTCGCGTGAAGCAATCTCCCCCCCCCCCCCAAAAGCCTGATGCTTCCTTCCCTTTTTCCGTTTTGGGTATGTTTGGGGCACATTTTGCCTCGTCATCCTTCCGCCTGCACTGACAGCGCTGGACGACGGGCACGTGGCTGCCTTGCCCCGTCCTCAGCAGCTCCTCGCGCAGCGCAATCGCTCACGTGCACCAGCTTCACCCTGCACAAAGTTAGCTTTTCTGGAGCAGGGTGCTGGCCCCGCTGCACCCGTCCGCCCCGGCCTTGACACAGCTAATTCCCTCTTGCGGCAGTCCTTGCCTGGGTCAGCGTTAAAATTAGCACGCGCCGGCCGCGGGAATAGCGATTGCCTCATTTGCCGCCGCTCTGGGGCAACAGATTTGTTGTGCCTGGTGAACGGGGGCTGCGGGACGTGCCAAGCAGGGTACCCGACCCCTGCAAAACGGCGACCAGCATCTGTACCTGCTTAGCAGGCACCTTTGGAGGATCCTCTAATTAATGTTTGCTCAGTGATTGAAGGTGACAAATACTTGGCTTTACTAGCGAACGGTTAGTAGTTGATGCTGTGGATGTTGCTGTCGCTCGGATGGGAGCCAACGTGGAGGTAGCATGGGCTGGGGAGTAAATTCTATTGAATTCTATTAAATTCTGGCATTTTCTGCAGTTTGGTGCTTGATTTTGAAGCCCCTCGTGCTGCAGGGAGCTGATCCGAAGCCTGCTGAAGGTTTCCTGTGATTTTGGGAGTACTAAGCCAAGCCCAAGTTGCTTGCTGTGATGCCTGCCCGGATATGTGTCTGCATAATTGAACCTAAGGTCTGTAAAGATACACCGAGTTATTTCTTCCCCTTTTTCCATATAATTGAACCCAAATGTGATGGACAAGAACTCTCAACACCAGCAAATCATACATGTCTCTTTCTTTATTGGAGGAAAAAGGCATCGGTGAGAGTGGCACCTGTAAATCCATTTTAAAACATTGCTTTCTGAATCCCACTGAGTATACAAACACCGTCATCTTCATCCCCTTTGGCCACAATCCCCACCTCGTTCAGCAGCTGGGACTAGCATTTGGCTGGATTTATGTTCTCACGCTGGTTGCAAGCAGTGGGCAAGAGGTCCCCGTGGCGCATGGTATATCATTAATACTTTTTTACTACTGGCTCTGGCCGATGCCCCCCATCAACCATGTCCCCGCTCTGTCTTCCCATTCTTTTCTTTGCTGATGCTGTTTGGGATTTGCTGGGTTCTTCTGGGAGCAGGGCTAGGACCAATGTTTAAGTAAGGATAAAACACAATAGGCGGATCGGTTTGGCGCAAATGGGGTGAAACAGCCGTGGCGCGGAGAGGACGGGGGCAGCCCGGGAGCCACCAACGCGTTTCAGAGCAGGATGATTAGACTAAAAAAAGTGAGAGTCCCAAGAGAGAGAACTTTGCACCTGTGAGGGTGACCTCAGTGATTTTCTGCATTTGGGGAAGCTTGATGAGCCCTTCAGAGACCGGAGCAATGCAAGCCCTGAGCTCCTTCGCGGGAAGCTCAAGTGGATCAAAGTTAAAATACTGGAGCAGGCTGGATTTACCGGGCCACTCGGCGACACCAGTACTTACCGGTCATTACAGCCAGCCAGCTGTTTTTCAACCGAATGGTTTTTCATGCAGCAGTTTCAGTTTCATGAAATCCCCTCAGCTCAACCAGCTGCGATTAAAAATTTCATCAGAGATCTCTACTTCTCTGAGGTCTGCCATAAAATTTGCATTTCAGGATTTTGCAAAAAAGCTGAGATGGAGAGCTTATATCATGCTGGAAGTGACCTTCTAGTGTCATCGGGGGTGGGAGGCCAGTAACCTTTTTTAGACCGTATAGCAAGGCAGAGCTACGCTACGGGGGACCAGGGGAGTCCCCCAGGAGGCTTGTTTTTGGCAGGCTCTTAGAGGCACGCTCATTTTTCTCGTTCGCTCCCCTGCAAGAAGGGGCCCATGGGTTTGTAACTCCTGTCCCCTGCCGCCCTGGGGCTGCGGTGGCGGCTGGGCTGCAGCAGGAGCGCAGCACAGTGTCCCCTGGTGGCTACTGCTCACATCCGTGGAAAGGACTGGGGCCTGCATGTGCCTCCTTGTGGCCCAGGACCTCCCAGGGTTGGCCTGAAAACGTACTGCTGGAAAAAGCATAGCCTTTGAAAATAGGATGCCCCAGGAGCTGAGGTCTCCTAGGGACGTTCTGCCTGTGACCCCAAGAGAAGGTGATTCATCCTGTAATCTCTTGTATGCGGGGCTTTTTAATTGAGATCCAAGCTTCTTTTCTCAACCCAGTCGTCCGTTTTTACCAAATCGGCAGGACCCTCACACCTTCGCACACCCTTTGGCTGGAAGTGGTCAGAGCTCTGCTCTGCGATGAGCAGAGCGCTGCTAGAAGGACACAGTCACACATCAGCCTCGCTTCCTTGGGAAACCGAGCTGAGGAGCACGTTTGGTGGAGGCAGAGTATCAAAGGCTTGCGTTGGCCAGCGTGCCAGAGAGTAAATCTTGGAGACTGTGTCTAAGGCAGCTTAATTGCTTCTGTTGGGAGAAAGGAAAAGCACCCAGGCTCTACAGGGCAGGAAAGTGGCAGCCCTTGGTGGCACAGCAAAGGTATTTTTCCCTCCTAGAGAATTTGCATTTTTGTTGGCTTCATCCCAGGACCACAGGAACCTTGTCTCAGGGGCAGAAATGAGCATAACGCCTTGTCTGGTAGCTGGCACTCCCCTGCAATGTTCTCTTCTCCCTTTCCCTGAGGTTTGCTTGCTGCAGCTTAGGGCGTCCTTCCCTTCCCACCAGAAGTTTTGCCTTGAAATGACCCAACGCCACATGGTGCTGGGAGGGAGGACTGATAGCCCTTGGTGCCCGGCCCGTCAGCACTGCGAGGGGACCCAGGCAGAGGGTACACCCACTTCTTGAGCCCCCTGGATGTTGTGAAAGCCATCATCAAAGAAGATGTGGGGCTGGATCTGGGTGAGGATGGGGCCCTTGGGAGCCCCATCCATGAAGAAAGCCTCGTCAATGGCCAACCCCCATTCCCGAAGCGTCTTGATGGCTCGGATGCCCATGTCCCGGCCGCTGCGGGCTGTCACCAGATAGGTGCGTATGGGGGATTTCTCTTGGCCGAACTTCTTTCTCATCTTCCCTAGGTGCATGGCAAAAGCCTTCAGAGGACCCTGGAATCGCACAGAGAATTGGGAGGGGGTGGGAAGAAGTGGCTGCTCTGCATAAGAGCAGACAGACTGTACACAAACTGCCCTTCCCCGCTGCAGGCTTTCTCAGGCCGTTATGGAGTGCAGACCTGCAGGGTGTGGGTTTGGACAGCGCTGGGGCTGGCACTGTGCGTGTGTACACTGGCATTGGTTCAAGCCCTGGGGTGGTCAGAAGACAGTGGAGTACTGTGGTGCTAGGGCCAATCCTGGAGCGGCCAGGGAAGCCCATCCCAGCTAGCAGCACTGCTGGGTCTCAAGCCTGCAGTGACTTGGATAGCGAAAGGTCCCAAAGGTGGCAGCGATGTTGCGAGTGACCACGGCTGACCTGCCTCCAGCTATTTGAGACCCAGGGCTCATTTACAGGAGGCATCTCCAGTGTGATGATGGATCAGGCCCACACCAATGGCTGGGGAGCAGTTAATGTGAAGGGAAACCATAAGGATTTGTGCTTTTTCTGCTCCAAGGGGCTCATGGCAGAGCCCTGGCAGGAAAGAGACATTTGCAGCCTGGTGCAAACTGCCCATGAAGGCAGGGCAGCCAGCTCACCTCTCCCATGGGCACGGCCTCCATGGCCCTTTCGTACTGCACAGCTCCCTCCAGCCCCTTCTCCCGAAAGACCTGGTCTGTCTCATCCGAGAAGAGCACAGCGTCACCGTCAAACACCACGCGCAGCTGGGTGCTGGGGGTCTGCACCTCTTGCTGGAAGACGAGCGCTGCAGAAACTCCTGCGAGACATAGTGTGGTGGGATGGGGGGGGTTCAGGTGGGGGTGGGGGGTTCGGGTAGGACACCTCACCCAAGGAGCAGCTTGTCCATGAGCAGCTCCTCCCTGGACCTCTGCCGTGGCCCTGTCTGATACCACACACTCTGGAAAAGAAGTTGGTGGGGCTGGGCTCTCCAAGCCAGGCTGGTTTCTGTGGCGGTCAGCCCAGCCTTTCTGGGGCTACATTATTTGGGGGTCAAGAAAGCAGCTGTTGGCCAAAGGCTGTCTGGAGAGAGAGTGAGGGCTACTAGGAGACCCCAGGTGCCTGCATATACGGCAGGCACAGGCCACCCTCCTCCTGGCACGCACTCATTCTGCCAAGCCCAGGTTTAATACCCAGACTTACCACATCGTGCTGTGAGTAATAGGGACCGGCACCTCCACCAGATTGGTATAATTGGCTTAATTACGGCTCCCTTCCTACGAGCTGCTTCCTATCTCATCTGCAGACTGAAGACCCCAGGTGACACATTTGTTAGAGCAACAATGTTCTCCAGGGAGATTTTAGAAATTTCCTTTGTAGCTAAGGAACGCCTCCTCCTTCCTTCCCCCCCCCCCCCAAAAAAAAAAAAAATTGGTCAGGCTGTAGTTGATTTGTTACTAACTTAAAGGAGCTTGGCCAGCTGCTGTGCTCAATACCCCAGCAAATCAGCCACATTAATGAGATTAACCTCATTAGAGCTGTTGAGGAGACCATACGCTCTCCAACTCAAGCCAAGCATGTCAGGGCTGGGTTTGGGGCCGGGTGACCCAGGCATGGTGTGAGGACACCCCACTGTGGGGCCAGAGGACCGCGCAGGACAGAGGGGAAAAGGCACCTCTGCGGAGGGCGTTGCAAACATCTGTCCTGTCGGCTGAGAGGAAGAGCTTCACCTGGTGGGATTTCAGGTACTGCGTGGAGTCCTCATCGCTGACGAAGCAGAACTTGGAGATCTCCAAGCCTTCAGGTTGGGAGTGGGGCGGGGAGGAGAAAATCTGTTACGGGATGGCATCCTCTGCCTCGCGGCCCCCTCTTCCCCACCCCAGACATTAGCATGCGGCAGCTCTGAAGCTGGGATACATCCCCTTCCCCGTAAAGGAGGTGACAGTCCTGTCCCTGGGCCACACTGAGTGTTGGGGGTCATGGTAGGGGCTGCCCAAAACAGCAGAAATTGTTAGTATCTAGTGACCTTCCCTAAAGCCAGGCAGGGAAATTGTTGCTGTTCCTGCTGCGTTTTCTTGCCCCATTGCTCCTGTAGGAGCCTTTCCGAAAGCCACCCTGGGATTTTTCTATAGCCCTGGTGTCTTGAGTGGCTGCCTTAGGATGCAGAGGCTGCGCAAAATGCTGCCAGGTCCCACTGGTGTAAGGACTCGTGCAACGGATAAGGCAGAGGGGAGACTTCGACTCCCCTGTGGCCCTTGCAATATGCTCTGACACCCCGGGAAAGCTGCTTGGAGCCAGCAGGAATTTGACTTCTGCTGCCAAAATAACCCCTTCCCCTTATAATATCACCCCTCCTCAGTGGCTGAGTGGCTCCTGGCCCTGAGTCTGCATTTCCCGCTGATGCTTCCCTTTCTTGCTGCATCTGTTTTGCAGCGCCCCGAAGGAGTGGTGGCCGCGCGGCAGCGCCGGGCTCCCCGTACCGTAGTGCTTGGCGCTGTTGATGATGCGCGTGCCACTCTCAGGGCTGTTGTTGGAGAGCACGATGACATCGAAGAGGTCCCGCTCCGCTGGGTCACTCGCCAGGAGTTGCTCGTTCACGTACTGCACCGCCTGCAAGAAGCCGACACTGGCACCAAACGCTTTCAGCAGTTGCTCACACTGGCTCAGCGCCGGTGATGACTTTGTCCAGGCTCTGATTTGTGAGCGAGCAGTTGGTGGCTAGGGCTGGAGGCCAAGCACAGCAAGGACGTTGCTCCACGACTGTCATTTCACAGCGTTGAGCTTGCTACAGGGAGCTGGGCAGCATGGGCATCCTGCAAAAACCAGACCCAGGAGGGCAGGGAGTAGGACGCCGCTGCCAGAGCCTCAGTGGGCAAGGACACTTGTATCCCCACCCCAGGATGGCAATAATGAGGCCGAAAGCCAGGAGTGGCTCAATAAGGTCAGCACGGAGCTGGAGGCAAGGAGGGAAATGGGCTTTCAGCCCGTGCTCCAAGCGAGGTGTTGATGGGGCAGCTCTCCTCGCCAGAGGGGAAGGCTGGAAAGCTCAGAAAAGGTGCTGAGCAGGGTTTGCACATGGCCCCGGCCGGGCTGGGGGCTCACCTGGATGAAGGTGAAGGCCGTGCCTGGTGGCAGGGGCTTGTCCTGGTTGGCCTGCTGGTGCCTCACATATTCGTCCTTGCCCTTGGCCAGGAAGAGTGCATGCTCCTCCTCCAGGTCGAAGATGGCCCTGGTTGTCACCGCGATGACCAGCGCCTCTCTGGGGTCTTTCTGTGGAGTCAGGAGGAAATAGCGGTTGGGTGGCAGAGAGGGAGGTGGCCGGGGATGGCCAAGGACGCTGGGGCGAGCGTTGGAGGTATCACACCTGCCCCTTCATTTCCGGCTCTGCTGATGCCTGCGACAGCTACAGGGGACATGTGCCAGGAGTGACGTTCGGGCCACCAAGGCCGGGGGTGGATGGATGTGACAGCCCAACCTGTTGGGTAAGCGTGACGCATGCCAAGGACGGTTCACGTGGAGGGGATTGCTCCATTGTTTGGGCAGGTTGGGGCATGGCATGGCCTCAATCACCTCCCTGTGCTGAGCTGGGCATGGCTGAGCCGCCCTGCATGCTGCACTCACCAGCAATTTTAAAGCCTCAGTCGTGCAGCCTGTTCCCGTTTGGAAACCATGGACCTCCATGGGACCTAGAGCTACCCCGCGGCCCTCAGACAGGCTGCTTCGGCCACAGCCTCTGCATTTGAGGGCTCCAGCTGTGCAGACACGAGCAATTTGGGCCGCTGCGACATCATGCTGTGGTTGTCATCTCCGAGGGTGACATTGCAAAACATATTGAGGTTAAGTTTGGGAAATACTGAATCTGCCTTTAGTGGCAAACCGACCTGCTTCACATCGGTGTTCAGAACGGTGCTTTCAGGCTCTGCCATCTTCCCGGTTCAGCTTCAACCAGCAGCAAGTCTCTGATTAAACTGATACATTACAACGCAGCCAACCCAGAGATGAAAAATGAAGAGAAAAAAAAAAAAAGAGAAAGAGGATTACACATCCTACCCACTAGTGGAACAGCCCAAAGAGTGAACCCATTTTTGCTGACAATAGCTCTGCTGTGGGAAAACCTGGCCTAATAGGTCCAACTGAATATGATGGAAAACCAGGTTTCAACCAAAGATCACTTTTTTTCCAGCAAAACAAGTCTCTTTATGGACCCCTTGAATTAAGGCTCGGAGACTCAGTGGATGCAAATAGGAGCTATGGTCCAAATGGGTCAGATCTTAAAGGCAGGCTTTCAGCTGTGCCCTTAGCGCCGTTCTTGTCATTTTGTTGTTGTTGTTTACATGACAAATTCGTATCTGCAAATAAGCAAGTTCGCTCTGTAAGCAACAAGTTTGCAGCTGCAGAAGGCCTGAGCGTGGCCGAAACCTGTGCTGGCCTTCTGGGGCTGGAAACGCGAGTGATGCTGTGCATCGCTCCGTGCGTGCCCCTGCACTGCAGGAAAGGGGTTTCTTCCCGCAGAGCGGAGACCGCTGCCGCCCGGGACTGACAACGAGCAGCCTTGGCTTCCTGAGCGGGGAGGAGTTGTCCTGCGAGAGATTTTTTCACCCAAACGGGAGGTGGGGATCGAACCGCTTTTCGGAAAGCGAAAACAAAGTGAAAGGAAGGGGAAAGGAGCCGAGTTCCCCTTCTGGGAGGGAGAGCGACATGTTTAATTTCTGCTCCTTTCTTTTAAGCGCTGAAAACCCAGCCTGATTTCTCCTGTCTGTCAAACTGCCCGTAGTTAAACGCAATGTTGTTTGCATACACCTACAGATATATGCATCTACCACCCCCCCACCCCACATGTGCACACATCTCTGGCACAGCTACCACATTTTTTTTTATATATATATATATATTTTATGGTGCCGTACACAACGCACACACATATATACACACACACACATATATATGGTGCCATACACACACACGCTATACATACGCATACATGTATGTGTGTGTATATATATATATATGGTGGCATATACACAGAAGAGCATCCGAGGAGGAGGATGCCTGCTGAGCTGGGTCTCTGCCGCAAGCAGCCGGAGCGCTAGCCGAAGCGCGTACTTTATCCTATCGCTGGCTTCCGGCTGGGAAACGGTCAAGAATTCGCTAACACTAAAAAAAAAAAAAAAAAAGACAAAAAAAAGCCCAAACTCACGGCGCGTGCTGTCCCCGTCCCCAGCGCAGCCCGTCCGGTGGCACCAGCCGAAGCCCGCAAACTTTGCAGAAGATGCTGCCGTTTATATTTCCCCCGGCGGGCAGGAAGCAGGCGGGCCTCGCCGGCGCGCTGGGATTTGTAGGCAGCCCGGCGGCCTGGCGCCGAGCCCGGCTGCGGCGGCCCGGCCAGCCACGAAACTGCATGTCCCAGGCTGCGCCGCCCAGCCGGCTCGCAGGCCTGCGGGATGCTCGGCCCCGGCCGAGGGGGGCCGGTCCCGGCCCCGGCGCTTCGCTCGGATGTCTTCCGAGTTTGGCCTCAGCCGCGAGGCACCGTGATTGCTTCTGTTTTCGTAGCCGGCTCATTTATCGCTCTCCCACCCTTGAATACGAAGCTGTGGCCCTTTTGACCAGAAGTAGGACGCGCATCCAAGGCGGCAAAGCGCCGAAAACCGCCCGGCGGCCGGTCCCCGGGGAAGCCCCAAAAAGCCCCCAAAGGGTCTTCCTTCCCCCTTTGGTTTCCCAAGACCTTATCTGCGTTTAGCAAGGGGGAAGGCTGCTGGGGTGCTCACCCCACCTGCCGGCCCCGGTGGCACCCGTCGCCCCGCGGTCCCCCGCCTCCTCGTCGCTGGGCCGAGCGCAAAAATGCTCCTTTGGTCACGTTTTGTTGGACTTCTTGCTTTCGGGTGGCCACGGGGAAAGATCCCAGCCGGGCTCGCGGGTCCGGGCCGTCCGGGGTGGCGGGTTCGCGCCTGGGAAGGCTCCTTCCTGCCGCGGTTTGGTCGCCTTGCGGCACCGCCGCGTCTGTCGGCCGCCGCGGGGTGCGTTCGAGGTGAAGCTGTGCCCGGCTGGCAGGGCGAGGGGAGGCAGGAGCAAGCGGTAGGAGGGCTGCCGTGTCCCCGGCGGGACGTCGTCCCGCCTGGAAAGCAGCCGGCGTCGGGGGGGACGGGGGGTGCCAGCCCCCGGCGAGAAGCCCGCGGGGCGCTCCGTCAGCAGCGGGAAGCTGGCGTGCCGCGCGGGGCAAAATCCCGCCCTCGGGACGAAGCCGGCGCGTGGAACAGCCCAGCGAAATACCAGTTGTCCGCCGGCGGCCGCGGCGTTCGTCCTGCAAAGCTCGCCGCCTCCCTCCGGCCTTTCCCGGCGAGGAATAAGGCCGCGGGAACCGGCGCCGGGAGCATCCCCAGGGAGGTAGGAACCGGGGAGGGAGACCTCGGGGAAGGGAACTAGAGAGCGTTTCCCTCCCCGGGGGGCAGGCGTTGCTTCCTGCTCGGCCGGCGTCTCCCTGCTGGCGGGTCTCCTCTCGCCCTGCTTGGCTGCCCGAGCAGATTTAACGGCGATGACGGCAAATCCCACCAAAAACTGTGTGCCCGCCCCCCAGCCCCGCAGCGGAGGGACTGGGCTGGCTTTGCCGGCTCGCCCTCGCCGGAGGTCTCCAGCAAGGAAAGGGCAGCTTGGGAAGCGGTCGGTGGCCGAGGACCCCCCCCACCACCACCACACTGCTGGAGACTTCGTCCCCGGCGGGACTCAGGGCGCCGGCGCAGCTGACTGGGCGGCGCTGGTGCGAACGGGATTCCTGAGATGCCAGGGCTGGGTCGGAGGCGCCTGCTGCAGCGCAGCCGGTTTTTTCCACCCCGTTTCCGCCTGCCCCCCCCCCCCCCCAACCTGGCTCGGCAGGGCCCCGAAAGGGAGAGCTCCTGTTTCGGCAGCCCAGTCGTCCCTCGGACCAGAGGGAAACTCTCTGGTCGATCCCCCCCTCCGCCCCAACCTTGCTCGAGGTGCCCCCAGCCCGAGCCCGCTCTGCCCCCGTTTCACGCCTGGTTTCTCAAGTGGCCAAGCCCTATGGGCGTCCACCGCGTCTTTATCTCCGCTTTTTTAATCGTTATTTGCTCTTTCGGAGGCGTGAGGGGAGGTGGCGAGGAGCGCCCGCGCCTCCGCCAAGGAAATCGCTCTCCGGTGACCTTGCGTTTGCTTTTCTCAGGTGGCCCGAGCTGAGTCATGGCCAAGTGGGCAAGAGCCGGCGGCTCGACCGCCCGGCCGCTCTCCCGCGGCCCCGCCACACGGCCCGGCCTCGCCGGCACCTTGCCCAGCCGGATCCCGCGTGAGTAGGAGCCCCGGGGTGGGCCAGGGTCTTTCGTTGGAGGGGGGGGGTCTCCCGTGCTATGGGAAAGGCCAAAGGTCCGCGTGAAAGATGGAGAAGGCGGGGAGTGGAGGAGGGAGAGGAGCGAAGGAGGAGCGCGGGAAGCGAGGCGGGGGCGACGCAGCCCTCCGGGTGGTATTCGGCGCGGCAGGGGCATCTCAGCTTTCCTTACGGGGAGACTCGGTTTCCGGCTCTCGTGGTTGTAGAGGAAATACTGGAGGTGCAACGCCTTAAGGCTGAAAAAGCCCGGAGGTGGATTTGAAAGTGCTCTACACCTTTTGCTTGGTTTTAACTCTTCTGTCCACCTCTGTCCTCTGAACGCCGCGCCAGTACCCAAATGGGCGCTCATTGCTGTGGCCGTCGCTGTGGCCGTTCTCCTCCTCCTCTTCCTCATCTGCCTCATCAAGTGCTGCTGCTGCAAGAAGAAGCCCAAGAAGAAGGAGAAAGTCAACTTGCTTTCCTTGAGCGGCTCCACCGCAGCCAGCCTCGTACGTTGTGCTTTCCCTGCTCTGGCCCTTGCTTGCGGTGCGGTGCTCTGCTCCTGCGCGTCCCCCTTGCAGGTGCCAGGTGGTCCCAGGCTGAGGGGCTCCGTGGTGGGTGTCCAGTTGGACCCTCCCTACCGAGGGACACCTCGGCACTTCCAGGGCGCGTTTCAGACCAGAGAGGGGATGTGTTGCCATAAAGCTGCTCTTGTGTGTGGCTCCAGCTGGGGCCTGAGATCTCACCTTGCCCCTGGATGGAGAGGGAAAGCCTCCGGACAGGGTGCAATCTCCAATTGCAGCTTGAGGATCCTGTGTAGGCTACAGGGGTAAATCAACAGAGCCTCTCCTCGGCTGGGCTGTGCTGCTTGGCTTTTATCAATATGGCCTGGCTTCCGGCTGGTTACCAGCACGTAGTGGGGGGGCTTTCTGAAGTCTGAGGTTTAAAGCATCTCAGTCTGTCAGATGTATCCAGCAGCGTGATGGGAGGGTGCTCGGCCTGGTGCCTGGCCTCGCCGGTCTGGAGCAGAGCAGGAGGCTTGCTGGGGCTGCACCGTCCCTGCGCCGCTGGCACGAAGCAGCCTCTCCGCGGGCAGCTTTGCTCCGGGGACTTGGCCCAGCACCCCCGGGCTCCCGTGCCAGGCTCGAGGTGACTGCTGCTTCCTTGCCGCAGGTGCAGCCTGAAGTGGAAGACCTGGAGCGTGGCCCCGAGGACAAGAAACGCGGGAAGCTGCAGTATTCCCTGGAGTACAACCTCCGCGGGCAGGAGGTAGGGCTCCCTGCGCTGGGGCGAACCACTGGGGCCTTTCTCCTGCCAGTCCCCCAGCACTTTCTCTTGCACGGTCCCTCTTCTCTGTCCACCAAGGGAGACCCCAATATCCAGGCCATACTCTGCCATTTTTTGCTGATCCCCAGGACTGCTCCATTCACGTGGCCATGTCCTCCTCTGCAGAGTCACCTTGTGTGCTCTTCCTTCTCAGATGAAAGTCGGTGTGAAGCAGGCAGCCGACCTGAAGGCCATGGACAGTGGAGGGACATCTGATCCGTACGTTATTGTGTACCTAACATCCGACATGAAGAAGAAGTATGAGACCAAGGTTTACCGCAAGACCCTGAACCCTGTCTTCAATGAGAGCTTCGCTTTCCAGGTAAGAAATAAAAGGCTGCTGGTCCTTCCTTGGTCCTACTGAGAGCACTGCACGGATCCTGCTCCCAAGGCACAAACATATCTGGGCAGAGAGGTGTCTTCGCTGCAGGCATGGGGAAGCAGCAGAGCAAAGGACCTGCTGCCACGTCTGCTGCGGCGGAAGAGTGAGAGGGTGCTGTGGGATCCTCCTCTGCAGGTGCCCCAGGCAGAGGTGCCCGAAACCACGCTGGTGATGCAGGTCTATGACTTCAACCGCTTTGCCAAGCATGACATCATTGGAGAGGTCCGCCTGCCCCTGGCCAGCATCAACCTGCAGCATGCCATCGAGCAGTGGAGTGACCTTGTGGCCACCAGCAAAGTGGAGGTTGGTCCTGGGAGGCTAGGTGCCTCAGCCCTGGCTCTCCATCTGATACTCACTGCTCGCATCTCTCCAACAGCAAGAGCAGCTTGGCGAGGTCTGCTTCTCACTCCGCTACGTCCCCAGCACCGGCAAACTGACTGTGGTGGTCCTCGAAGCCAGGAAGCTTAAGAGGATGGACTCCCATGGGCTGTCAGGTCAGGAGGGCCCCTTCTATTCAGATCTCTCTCTCTCCTTGCCCGGGATGGGCGTAGCTTCCCTTGATGATAGCAGTGAGGAGTGATACATGGGAAAAGAGGCTTTAGACCCCATTACCAGGCACGCCAGCTCTGCCTGGGACAGCCAAGCAGGCCGAACAATAGCTGTCACTTGTCCCAGCCACGTTCTCTCTCTTCCCGCAGATCCTTTTGTCAAAGTGCATCTCATCCTGAACAGGAAGAAGTGGAAGAAGAGGAAGACAAGCGTGAAGAAAAATACCTTAAGCCCTTACTTCAATGAGGTGTTTGTTTTTGAGGTGCCTTTCAATCAGATTCAGGTGGGTTTCCCCTGCCTGGAGGACATCTCAAATCAGTGCTCCTCCCTCTGCCCCATAAAGCTTGCTGATAACACACGTGTGACCGAAGGCACAGTTGCGCTTGCGAGTGCCTGACCTTCTGTGGTCACTGTTGCATGCTCCCTCTCCCTGGGCACCCTTGGCCAGTGGTTGCTGAGACGTGTCCGGTGGGCAAAGCGGCCTCCCGCTCACCATCTTCCCCGTTTCCCCTTAGAATGTGGACTTGGTCATCTCTGTTTGGGATCACGACAAGGTGACCAAGAACGAGCAGATCGGCAAACTCCTCCTGGGCTGCCGGGCCACAGGCAATCAGCTCCGGCACTGGTCCGACATGCTGTCCAACCCCCGGCGGCCCATCGCCCAGTGGCACAGCCTGCAAGCAGTGGACGTGGTCGACAAGGCCCTGGGGCTGAAAACTCACCTCAAGCTGCCCCTGCCCATCAGATAGGGGGGCTCCTGTGCCTCCCTCGGCTCGCCCTCACAGGATATGGGACCAACCACAGGCCAGGCTGGGCAGACCTACGTCTCTTTCTAGCCGAGGCCGAGAGGCGAGCTGGTTGCTAGTGCCCAGTATAGCACCGAGAACCAGCACAGCACAGCACAGCCCTGTGGAGCAGGGTGGCAGTGAGCAGGGGACGCTAGAGGGGACGGCATGGGCATGGGAACCAGCTCGTCGCATCTGCTGGTGGGTGGAGGGGAGATATGCCCAGAGCTTCGAGCTCATGCGGTAGCAGTGAGTCTGTCAATGTTTTTGAAGTAGAGGACTGATGTGCTAGCACCCCGGCGTGGGTATTTATTTCAGCTGCGAATAACCAGGCAAGGGGTGAGCTCTTGGCTACTTCTTAACCGTGTCCTGGAGAGGTGGAAGGAGGGAAGACTTTTGAACAAGGCAAAGATCCTGAGAAACGTTGAGAGAGAGAATGGGCTGATGAGGAAGGTATCAGAGATGGACCAGCAGGACCAGCTCTTTGCTCTGTGATAAGCATACTCTGTGCCCTGGCAAAATGCTAAATGAAATGAAGCCAGGGAGCAAACCCAACCTCTGGATTCTTGCTTGGTCCTGCTGTTTCACTGTTAGCCTGTTCCTGGCCCAATTTTGGCCCGTGCTGCCTTGCATGCCCTGAGAAGTGGCTTGGGATGGGACTCTCCGGCTTTCATCCCTACGGATGGGGCTGCACCATTTGCATCCCTATCTGCCCTGCACAATCTTCTGACACTGGCAGCTGGAGGTGCTGTCGTGGAGGGGGACTAGGGCACATCCCTCATCCTCTCACTTTCCCGCTGTGGGTGGCTGCTCAGGGCTGCCTTCTTGCATTTCTTCTGGGCAGGCTGCGTGTCCTCCGGAGGCTCCTTGTTCCCTTGGCCCCTCTGCTCTGCCTCGCAGTCCCTTGGGGTGGAGGTGCGTAAGTAAATGTCCCTCATGGTCGGCCAGGTATGCTGAAGAGAGGCCGATCTCCTGCCTGTCCCTGCAATGCTATGGTTTGGGTGGCTCGGGGGCAGTTCCTCTGACCTTCTGCAGGAGGAAACCTGGCTGCCTGGGCTGACTCCAGCACAGCATCCTTCAGGGCTCAACAGGGCTGGTGCAAAGGATGTGCCCCAGCAGCTCCCCAAACATATATTTCGAGGAGACGTTTAGGGAGGGAATCGCTCTCGAGCGAGTTTTTTGCTTTAACTGAGGAGACTTAAGCCAGATTTGCTCCGATGTGCCTTGACACCTATGCCTGCCTTTGTGTCCCCGCTCCCACTGAAGGAGTGCCATGGGAAAGGGAAGGGAGGGAATTGCCCTTTCTCTAAAATACTCCAGGAAACAACTCCAGTCTCCTGGCCTCGTGCTACAAGGCAGCCATAGCATAGGGAAGATTTGGCCTCGTTCTGTGTTTGGGCCCCAAAGCCAAAAGGAATGTAATTCGCACCAGTGCTATCGGGTGGGATAGCATCCTGCAGGCATCCTGCAGGGAGCTGCAGAAGCAACACTAATAGCTATTGTCTGGCCTCCAGAGCTGGGGAGAGCTGGACATGTTAGTGTAGAGCCACTAATATTGGAAAGCAGTTAATCTTCAATCACCTGGAGTTGCTCTGAATGCCTATTGGAGAGTTAGTCAAATACTGTGAAGCTGAGGAAGGTGGTGAAAACTCTCAATAGAGATTAATAACCTGAGCTTAACTAAAAACAAAGAGCTGGTACGTCTGCTTCTTAATAAATGTTCCCTTGGCTTAATAGTGGCTGTGATGAAGGAAGAAATGACAGGGTTGTTTTGAAATTGCTGTACTAAGTGGAGTGTGGCTTCTGTTGGGAAAACAGCGTGTGATGGCTCCAGTTAATGAACTGGAGGAGAAAATCAGTCACCTGAGAAATACTTGTTAAAGGGTACTGAGTAAATTAAAGCCTCGACCTTAAACCGAGACAGGATGGGCCATTCAGAAGGGAACGTCTCTGAATGGGGTTTGGGGTCCAGAATACATCTCCAGGTTGGTTTTGGATATGCTTCTGGGGCAAGCAGGGGCAGCTCAGCACTAGTGGGGCGAGCCTCTGTGTGCTAAAACTCAACAAACCAATTAATTTGCCCGAGAGGGGAGATGGGCTTCCCTTGTCTGTGGTTGCTTTTTCCCTCCCTGGCTGCGTTTCACGCTTTTGCAGCGAGGCTTTTGGCACCCTTCTGAGCTCTCCTCCTCTGAAGGCATCCTTTCAGTATCTGCTGGCGGTTGCTTGAAGCAGGGTTGGTGGAATTTGGCTGCATTTCATGGCTTTTTTTCCCTGCCGTGACTTCACAGTGCCCAGGTTACTTTTTGCGGGAAGGAAGACGGCCCTGTCTCATGCACGAGCCCCGTGGGCGGAAGGACTGGGCTCTTCTCTTGTGTCCCCATCAGCGCCTGCTGGTGGCCTTGGCAAGGTCAGCTGTCTCCCCAACACGTCTCCAGCCGGGACAATGTACTTGTACTTGGAGAGCTGAGCATGCAACTGCATTTCCAAAGCAGGCAGATTCCCCCACAGGAGATGTAATAAAAACCAAACCTCTGTTCATTAAATGAGCGGGAAACCAGTTTGTCTGCAGCTTGTAAGCAGGCTTGTTAGCCTGGGTCTCATCCTGGCATGGAAGAGCATGCTTAGCCACAGGATGCAGCAAGTGGACCTAGATCCTGCGGGTTAAACGAAGCCTACGTAAAACTCTGGTGCCTCCCTGCCCTTGTTTGCTAGAAACCATCCCAAGTTTCACAGATGGGTTTGCAGCGACAGGAGTCCTTTACGTCCTGACAGCAGTGAGAAGCAACAAGCCATGGGCATTTCTAGCTGCAAAGCCCCAAGTCCCAGGTCGGTGCTCGTCTTCAGGGCCAGTGAAGGGCACAGGATAGGGGTTCCCCCTTGGGTGGGGGAGCCAGGCAAGGGTCCACGAAAGGAGACAAGAAGTTGCTGAATGATTTATAGCCTGAGCTGAATTATTTATATCCAGCTCCAAGTGGGAATATTCCTCAGAGAGAAACCCTGGTGTCAATCTCCCCTGTCTACCGGGACAGCTTAAGGATGAACTCATGGAGAAAGGGGCAGCATGGCAAAGCCTCCGGGGGTAGCCGGAGGGCAGGAGTGCCTGGGACGCCCTGGGAAACCCGCATGCCTGCAAGGGGCAAGCTCTGACTCTGGGTTATTTTTGTCCCAGGTCCCATTTATCTCGGGACAGTAACCTGGAGCCTGCAGCCCCGTGGCAGGGCAGTCCCCTCTGTGCGGCCGCGGCCTCGGAAATCAGCCCGGGGAAATGCTGGGAAGCAGGACGCGCGCTCAGAAACGTGCAGAGATGGCATGGGAGGCAACAGACCCAAATTACAAGGGAAATCCAGTTAGTTACGGGGGGGGGGGGGGGGGGGAAGAAAAAAAGAGTCACCCTGAGGGTGGTCAAGCCCTGGCCCAGCGGGGCTGTGCGATCCCTGTCCTCGGCAGGCCCTCAGCTGCCTGCTCTGACTTTGCAGCCCTCCTCCGCACAGGGCTTGGGCCAGATGCCCTCCGCAAGCCCCTCCCAAAGCACACTTTTCCCTAGTTCAGGGAGTTTTTTATGCTCTTCCCCCCTGTACTTTAGGAAATGGGACCGCTAAAACTGCACCAGGAGGAGGCTGAACATTGTGCCTGCTTGTCATAATTTGCCAGCGAGACAAAAATGATTGCGGGCTGTCATCGTGCCGCCGGGGTACGCGCTGGCTGCGATCCGGCCGGGTTTTTTTGGCTAGTCTCACAGGTTTTGAGCGCTGGAGATTATCTAAGCTTCTCTCCCAAGAAGTAAGTGTGCCCATTTTATAAATACGTTTCAACTAGGATCGTTACGTCCCAGACTTTACGGTGAAACACGTGTTTTGCCACGTGTGCGTTTCTTTTGAAAAGCCCTAGCTCCCGGACCCTCCTCCCCGGGCCCCACAGTGCCTCTCGTTCGCAGGGCCACGCTTCCCACCGAAACTACATCTCCCAGGCTGCCCGGCACGCCGCCCCGCTCCCCGGGGACGGCTCCTTGGGGGGAGACGGGGGGCAGCCGTGGGGGACGAGACCCCCCCCCCCCCGGCAGCCGTAGGCCCCCGCATCCGGTAAAACACCCCCGGAGCAGGGGGGAAACTTTGCCGGACCGTGGGGTGCGTGGCAGGAGGGACGGCTCCCGTGGGCCAAGTGGCCTCTGGGAAACTCCGGTGGGAACGAGGGGCGCCGGGCAAAGCTGCCGGGGGGCGGAGGGGCTGTGCTGCACGCGGGGGTCCCGGGCGGTGCGGGAGCGGCGGGGGGAAAGGGCAGCAGGAGGGGGGTCGTAGGGCTGCGCGCTGCTGCGTTTTGGGGGTGCCTGCTTCCTCCTCTGCCCCGGTGCCCTTCACCACATAACATGTCTACGGATGGGAAACCGCAGGGGATCTGATTTGTTTCAGATGGGGAGAAGCCCCAACCTCGTATTTCTCGATGTTTCAGGTCTAAGCAGAATGGAGCCGTCGGAGAGGCGGCACAAGGATTTCATCGCTTTCAAGCCGCCGGACAAAAAATGCCACCCAAAAAGGGATGGAGTCACGGGTGAGCGGGGCCGGGGGGCACCAATGGCATACAGCAGAGCGGGCTTGATGCTTGCAGGTGCCACCAGCGCGCTAGGTGTGAGCAAACGCAGGCTATTGGCCAGAGCGTGGGGTGGGAGGAGAGGACCAGCTCCATCCCCCACGGCGGGAACGATTCCCCGTGTCACCTTGGGCCATCTCCTTCTCCTCCTCGTTCTCAATTTCAAAACGGTTAGTCCGTATCTGTGTCACAGGGATTTGAGAAGGCTTAAGCCGGGTCTGTGAGGTGGTCTTTCATCTTCTCACCTTTGATTCGGTATAAAAGATCGCCTCAGAGATGTCCTTTCAGGGAGACTGAAGTAAATCTCCTGGAAAAGCCAGCTTTAGCGCCTGTCTGTGCCTGTGATGATTTGTTGCATGTTAATAAAATGGGGATTTCTCAACCAGCCTTGCTAACTTCACGCAAAGCTGATGAAACCTCTGTGGGCACTTTTATTGCAGTTCATTTTAAACAGAAACAGTCTCGAAGTCAATGAGGAATAAGAGTTAAACCAAGCTGAAATGAGGCCTTGACCTGCAAGCACCCAAGCTCATTTTTTATTTTAAGTACGGGTGGCAGAGTCAGAGAAGACAGTAGGTCTCCACACAAATGTGTTACTCAGCCAGGATTTCACCACCCTTCCTATAAACATGGACATTACAGATGTCCCCAGTGGAGCTAGGTATTGGGGGGCAACAGTCCCTTTGTGGGAAACGGGCTTGAATCATTCATCTGCCTAGGATGAGAAAAATTGCACACTTGAAATACCCAGTTCTCTCCATTGCCTATGAAGGGGCTGGAGGCGGCTGGCTCAGATGTTGACTTCTGCTCAGTCAACATCTGGGTTTACTCAGGTGAAATCCACCACCAGCATTTGCGGAATTGGCTGTGTACTGGGTTAACTAAGCCAGTTTGGGCTAATATTTGTGGGAAAGGCCTTGCACACCTGGATGGAGAGCATTTTGCTCTAAACTTATGTACAAGTCAGACCAGTTTCGACAAAGAAGCCTGAATTTTGGCGTGAAGGGCATCGCTGAATGCACCCCAGTTAAAAAATTTGGCTTTTGTGTTATGAGCAGCTGGGGGTGGGGGGAACTTTATTCTGAATGTGACAAAGAACACATTCACACAGGCAAGAAACAAATTCCTGAAGGAGTCTCTACTGCGTTGCTTTAAAGGGTTGTATTCATTCTGTCCCAGCCCTGACTTTTGGATATTTTCTAAACTCTGGTCTGACTCTGGATCTCACACTGGATGCAGGTTGCTAGATCTTTGTGCCTGAAAGACTCTGGCTGGCTGGATTTCAGGCTTGTGTTATCCAGTAAGGAGGTGTTGCACCATGACATGGGGTGGTGGTAAGCGATCAGGACCAGGACTGTCCTCTCTCTTTGTAGCAGCCCACACCAAGTGGCTTTCTAGGAGTTGCTCTCTGGGCCTATTCTTGAAAGACGCTCAGCAGGGTTTTGTGTTGAATTTTCTCAGCTCTGCCCTTTCCTAGTGTGAGCTAATCCCCTGCCTTCCCAGGCCTGATTGTGAAGCACTTCCAGAAGACCTTCCAGAGGCCCATCTCCTTGCAGCTGTCTTCTCCCATGGGTCTTTCTCAGTGCTGCTCAGGTAGGCAAGGCTGTTGAGGGTGTTGACAGCTGCCAACTTTTCTTAAATGGGCTTCTGGGGTTACATGGCACTTGCAAAAAGCCAGTGGGTTTGAAACAGATGATTTCTGAAGGATCAGTCCCTAGGTGGCCAGCTGTTTGCAGGGCAGTCACTGACCTTGGGGAGTCGTATTGGTGCAGAGAGCCTAAAAGGCCTTATGAAGAATGGAGAGGTGTTGAAACCTTACTCATTTAAACACATAGAGGTCTCAAACTGTTCTCTGGGCATGTTCTGGCTCCTCTTCTGGTCTTTAGCATGCAGGATTTGAGGACAGCAAACACACAGAGGATTGTGGTCAGGAGTCTGCTCTCTAGAGGAACAGGCTCTGTGGGAATGTAGGAGAACTTACCTCCCGGACACATCGGCTGCTCGAGGCCTGTGTTTGGACCAGTTTCTGGGCAGGGATGTTAGCTGCTAGGTTTTCACAGGATCTGTGCACTCAGTTTGGGACTGTACCGAACCCTGGAGAAAAGGCCGGGCTGCGGAAGGGTCTGAGGGACCTTCTAGTCAAAGGGCCCTTAATGGAAGTGGAAAATGCTCCTGAGGAGATCGAGATCTGGGTTTAGGGCTGAGCTGGCAACCAAGACACCCTAATCTTGGCTCTGAATAGAGCATCTCCATTGCTGGGGACCAAGGATCAGAAAGCAGATGTTTTTGCCACTCACATCCTACAGTTTCCCTGCCTGCAGCTCAAAAATCCCCCAGCTGTTACCGTAGTCCAAAGGGGCTTTAACCAGTGGTGTCTTCTGTTGTTTTCCTTCTCCCTGCAGCTGCTCTTCATCCCTCTCCCCCACGTTTTCAGCTTAAAATGCTGTCCTTCATCCTGGCACCAGCTCACAGTGAGGCACAAACCTCTCCAGCAGAGCACACTGAGAATTGTCCCTGCGGAGCGGAACGGCTCATTAAAACGCCCTGTTTCTCTACAAGGCGAATGTTTTTAATGAAAACACTTGTGTGTGAGTGTTTGTGCGTGTCCATATTGAGTTGTTCTGTTCCTACAGGCTCTTGTCCAAACTTGATGACAAGTAAAAGTGAAGCACACGAAGAGAAGCCTGGGTATGTGGCATCTGTAGCCCAGCAGCCTGGCAGGACGCTCTGGTCACTCTCCTCATCACTGCCATCAGGAGAGGACGGCCAGTTCAACCACCAAGCACTCCAGGACGGGCAGAGTGGTTTGCAGGCCCAGGTGAGCGTTCACTGCATGCTCATGCCTCTGTCCCAAGGGAACGGGCTGGCTGGGTGTTTGGGCTAGAGATGTGCAAGGTCTTCAGGGCTTCTAGTATCTACTGGTGGGTTGGACCCCGAGTGCTGCTGTGGGCAAAGTCTACTGCTAGGTCATGTCTCCTTGTGCTTGCAGCGGAGAGCTGAATTTCTGCAGTCTCACCAGTCCTTTCCTGTTTTGCAGATGGACGAGGCTCAGAGCAGAGGGGCAGCCCATAGCACATGGTCCCCAGTGCAGGCACCCCTCTCTTGTGCCCACAGATCCAGTCCTACTCTGGGTCCTCTCCTGCCTTGTCCAGTGGACCCCCTTTCCAAAGCCAAGCTTTCCAGCTGCTTCTCCTTGTTCTCGCCACCGTCATGGAGCAGCAGCTCAGAACCAGATTCCAGCCCTCTGTCCAGAGTGGGCTCCAAGAAAACTTGCAAGGGTACCTGGAAGAAGAAATCACATCCTGAGGATCCCAGCGGTCTGAAGCCAGGAGAGCCTGTGTGTTTCCACTTCACAGAACCCATCATCGCTAGGATAACAGACTGCATCTACCTGGGGAACCTCAATGCTGCCTACAGTGGGCGGGCACTGTGCAAAAATGGCATTGACAGCATCATCGATATGAGCAGTCTGCCCAGTGACCGCAGCCTGAGCATCATTCCCTGCACCTGTGGCCGGGGAGGGTTCAGGCACAGCTGGTCACGCCTCAAGGTTGACATCCAGGCTCCCCTGGATGGGGACCAACATGAACTGGGACAACCTTGCTTCCGGGACATCAATGAGTGCATCCAAGCCTCGCTGGAGAAAGGGAAGCGTGTCCTTATCCACTGTAGAGATGGTTACTCTCTAGGCCCTACTTGCGTCATCCAGTACTTGATGGTCAAGCACAGCATGAGACTGCTGGCAGCCTATGAGTTTGTGAGGGCACGGTACCCGCTGAACATCCAGGAGTGCCACCAGGACCTGCTGGTGGGTTTGGAGACATCCCTGCAGCCTGGAGGTGTCAACATGGCATGCCTGAAGCACTCCTTGTCAAGGAAGATGGCATGGAGCTAAAAGGGCAGGGTTGCTGTGCTGTCTGGCAGCAGCCCTGAAGATGAAAAGCCAAACTGAACATGGCCTTAACTTATCTCATAGGTGAATGAGATGACTGTTGCTGTGGGGTATTTAGGAAAGAGCTGGGGCAAGATGCAAAGGCTGCGGCCTTCCTTTTTAGCAGTTCCTAGGGTCTGGTGCCAGCAGAAGTCAAGCGTGGGGAACTCTTTTAGGGAAACACCAGAGGGAGAGGGAGTATCCTGGGTGGGGTGGGATGGGAACCATGTGCGTTGCTCTGATGTGATTTTGGGAAAGCAAAGGGGAGCCAGACATTGGTTTGTTCAGTGATCCTGCCTGATTTTTTTACCATGAGCACATCTGCTGGGGAGTAGAAGGCCTAGGTCCTTACTGACAGCATCATCCTTGGAAATAAGAGCTGCTTCTTCCAGATGTGTTAAGACCAGAGAGCAGGATGGGATCGTGTAGAGGAGTAGAGCCACTTCTGGCACTGGAGGACCATTCAGAACCATAGTAAACAGGATCTAGGTAGTGATAGATGGAAACATAATGTTAGCTGGTACATACTGGATTAGTTAGTCCACAAACATGACTATGCAGTGAATGAAGTGCTTTATAGGACACAGTGCCTGTCCACTTGATGCTTGTAGGATCAAGAGGAGGCATCCAGTAGTATAAGTGTAAGGAGATGGCCTTGAGGAATAGCTTGGACCCGTGGTGGTTCTCCCTTGGAAGACCATAGCCCAGAAGTGCGATACCTGAATCTCTTTAAAATATAATGCAGAACCTCCTTTATGTGCCAGATCTTCCCTCTGCCTGGGCCTTGCAGAGACAATGCAGCTGCTCTGGGGAATGGTGGGTTGCACCCGCTGCGTGTCCTCTTAGTAGGAGGGGAGGGGAACAAGGCAAGGGGACTGGTCATCTGCTCCACAGGAAACGTAAAGTCTGAACACTGCGTCCACTCCTGGCTCCTGCGGCCTTGCCCTCACTGAGCCATGTTCCTCTCTGAAGGACTTGACGGGAGTTTCCTTATGTTTTCCTTGAGTTTTTCTGCAAGGAATTTGTTCACTTGTCACCCAAACGCTTACTCTACTTCGTTTAGAAACCATTATCTTTCTTAATGTCAACTGCCTCTCCTACTTTGGGTTGTTTCTGTTTTTCTATTCTTCCTGGTGCTCATTGGATTTCTTCCTCATGACATTCTTGGTCTGGGGCCTCTTCTTATTTTTAGAGAGCTATCTTCTTAATTTTAGAGAGCTATCCTAGAGTTTGACCTCTGGACAAGGCAACTCTAGAGAAAACCTTAAGCAGACTTGAAGGCTCGACCTTCTACTCACCCTATTCCCGCACCTCACCCTCCAGTCACTGGCCCTCTTGACCTTCCTTATCCTAAAATCACATCTGCTAGTCAAAACTTTTTCCCTGAGACTCCTTGCTTTGTGCAAAAACAGTGTAGTGAAAGGAGAGCCATTTCTGTGAACTCCCCACTTACCGATTTCAGACCAAATACTTGCAGGCACAAAGTAATAACTAAAAACTTGAATTCAGAGCAAATCTTTTTTTTCCTGTGCAGCATGCCTGCACTCCAGGAAGTTCAAAGAGCCTTCCTTTCATGGAGCTGAATGAAACTCCTTGGGTGCGGATAAGTTTTGAGCGGATAACTCCCCAGTTTTGATTCTTCCTCCAAAAGCTGAGCCACTGTCTTGAGGACCTGTGAGCCAGCAATCAAGTCACCATACACGCCAATATGTGTAGTTGCATAGGGAGCCGAAAAAATATTGCTGTAGAAACTTTGGAATAATAAAGAATTGGTTTAAGTGAGACAAACATGGCTTACAGAGTTGGTACTGAGAAGAAAAGTGAAGCAGCTCAGCTGTTTCTTAATGGATGGTTTCTACTGCTGGCTGGTGGAGGGTGGTCGCTGTCCATCTTCAAACAGTTTTCTGTGTTGCTTGCTTTGGTCTGCTTTTTATCGTTTCTGAGAAACTAGCTTTATCTGGGACAAGCAGACATTCCTCCTGCCAAACTGTCTGCTTTTGCTGAAGACCAGATGGGAGACGGATGCTGGGTGGGCCTTAATTTTAAATTGCCCACAGTGAGGCCTGCACCAACGAGTCCTCTTCAGTGGCAGTAGCAAGAGATGCACGGCAGGAGCTGCTGGAGTTTTAACCTATGTGTTTTGTAGGCCTGCCTGGAGCTGAAGACCTGTCTCCACTGGAGTACAGACTGCCCCAGGGACAAGGATGTGGAGGACACGACACGCAGTATGGCCTGGGGACGGGAAGGTGCAGCGTGCTCTGCAGGGACCCTGGCCCGGGGAGACGTGCAGAGGGCCTGGGAGGAGACGGAGATCCTTGTGCCTCTCTTCTCCTTTCCCAGCAGATGGTGCTCAGAAGTCACGATGCGCCCGTGCCCCCACCACCACAGCCTCGTTCGGGAGGGGCTGGTGTGGCTTGGCCGTGCTCTGCTTCGCGAGCAGGAGCAGGGGTTGCTCTTCGCAGGAGCTGCTTCCGCGCGGAGGCACGCTCAGATCGGGCTGATTCTCGTTACAGCTCTTCCCCAGCCCGGCTCCTTTTCGAGGTGCTGACTCACAGCCCGAACAGGCAGCGGAGCAGCGCTCAGGGAACAGTCAGCCTGGGTTACCCAAATTCAGCCTGCACCAATCCAATCTACAGATGAAAGAAAGCATATTCTTGGTCTTTCCCACTGGTGGGGGATCGTCCACCCAGCTGCCACCGCCAGCCAGCAACCGCTGCCGAATCACCATTTCTCTGTGCATTTGCAGGAGTCCTGCAGTGGGTTAGCAAGGGGGAATCTCACATCAACAGCCACCGAAACTCCTGACTTGGTGGGGTGGTGCTGATCTCACTACACCCACCGCCTAGCCCTTGATGTTCCAGGGAGACAAATCCTGAGCAGAGCCAGCCTTGCCCGCACTGTGGCTTCCTCTCCGCTCGCCCTGCCACGGGACGTGGGGGCAACCCCCTGCCTGCTGCAGAGGCAGCACTGGTGTTTCGCGCCAGGGACTGGCTGTTCCTTCGCAGGCGTCCGCAGCTGGGGGTTGCATCGTGCTAAAGGTGGTGAAACAGGAAGTCTGCAGCAGCAGATTTGTTGCTTGTATAGACAACGTCTGAGAGGCTTTTGGAAAAATTTGTCAGGGCCACCTCTGAGTCAGCCTAAAAACTGTGGCTGAAAGGGGAGGGAGTGCCTGACCTGAGGAAAGAGGGCAGGAGCTCCTTGGGCTCCTATCCCTGTGGGATCCTCCGTCTTCCCTTCCCTTGGGCCCACGGAGGCAAGGGTCTGGGGCATGCCCCAGCAGACTCTGGGGTTACCCTTTCTTGCTGGTCGTGTGGGGCTGCTCCCCCACGCATTGCTCCTTCTCCCATTTACTAACGGGCTGCTCCTGGCAGCTCCGGCCTTGCAGGTGGACTGTGTGCAGGGAGCCTGGCGCCCCCACAGCCCTGAAGCCACATCCAGCGTGGGAGGTTGGCGAGGGAGAAGAGGGGGAGGAAGGCTCCTTCCACAGCGCTCACCAGGAAGAGCACCGCCTGGCTCCGAGGTGGCTCCACTTCCCCACCCCACCAGCAGCAGACGTCCTCCCCCTCCCCACCCCGTAGCTGTACGTCGCCGTCTCCCCGCTGCCCACGGTGGCTGCCCTCTCCTCCAGGGCTGCTTGGCTCGCCTGCCCCGGCCAAGGGAGGTGCACAAGGGAGTCTTGCACATCATTGGTCTGAGAAGGTCTCCATGCCCTTAAAGAGAAGGTGGATTTTCTGCTGAGCCACCCGAGAAGCCCTTTTATACCTCCTTACTCAGCCAGCTGCCTACGGCTCGCCAGTCAGTCCTGTCCATCCACGGGGGCTCTCTGTCTTTCTCCTCAGCGCTTGGGTGAGCCGTTTTGCATGTCTCTTACTGACCCAGCTTGCTGTTAGGGGGCGAAGGGGAAGCAGATTCACTCACGTGAGTTTTGGGGAGATAAATGCTAAGAGGGGTGGCCTGCCGGGGAGAACTGGGGTGCTGATAGGACTGCCTCCATCCTTTGCCTGTTGGAGAGGGCCCACGCAACCAGAAAGTCTCCTTGTCTTTTCCAGTTACCTTCTTTCTCTTTGGTTTCATGCCTTCCCCTCACTTGACTGGCTTTGCTTTCCGGCTTGAGCGGAAGGGCGAGTGGAGCCGCAGGCTCTGTAACGCTGACCTCCCCAAGGCCGTGGGAGGCGGGATCCCATCCTTTGCTGGTGTAACTCAGCAATGCTCCCCCACTTACAGCTCTTGCTCCAGTTCCTGACCCGGTCTGTGCAGCGCCTTCCTCCCCAAAACTGTCCTCCACGTTTCGAAGCCTGTAAGACAGGGGTAGACGTTCAGATTTACTGCAACCCACTGAACAGGTGATGTAAAGCCCCTATCACAGGCGGATAGCTGCGATCTGGGATTCTCTCCTTGCTTCCTTTGTACTTGCAGCTTAGATGTCATTGAAGTGGGTGCATGTGTGCGTGCGGGAGGAACGCAAGTAAAAATAGCTTGCGTTCCTCCGAGGCCCTGTCCCTCAGCTGTAGCTGAGCCACCTGTGGTGGCTTTTGCTTTGCATTGCCCCAACCTCCCTGAGTCATGGGGCCTGGCACCGGGGAAAGGCTGCAGTCTGAGGAGACAGCTGCAGCTCCTTGTGCAGCTCCCTGACCATTTTTAGAAGCACTTTCCACCCCAGTAATGTGATGGGCCTGCACATTTTCCAGGATAAAGTTTCCTCAGGGAGCTCGTCCCTGCAATCTGTACGTCCTCCCTTGGGCTTGGGCCCCATTAACACTTTATCTCCCAAATGCGGCCCCCCAGGTCTGCAGAGCGCTGTGTTTTGGGCTGCGAGAGACTAGCCGAACTGGGGATGGGTTGGCACTCTGGGGTCCTTCTGTTAGTGGATACAAGTAGGAAATACTGCTCTGCTAGAAAAAAAAAATATGTTATGTGTTGTGGGGAAACAGTTTATAGCAAAATATAGAAGATTCAAAGGTGCTTTCCTCTCTCTTCCTTAATATGCTGTGTCGGGCCTGTATAATTTCCACGTGAAGGAGATGCAAGAACTTGTCGGGGGCTGTGGCTTTATCAAAGCAACAAAAAATTTTCAAACCTATTCTGTGTTATTTGTGCTGTGGCTGTTGCACTAGGCTCCTCCGCACCACGCAACGCATGCACATTATGGCAGCAATACGCGCTGAGGTCCTCCTTACCTGCGCTTGCTGTCCCACTCCATCGCCATCGTGTCTGAACCCTCTGCAATCTTTGGGACGTCTCTTGTTCATGAAGTGGGGCGGTGCCGTTTGCCCCGTTTTGCAGGCAGGAAGGCTGAGGCCTGAAAGATTTGCCTTTTATGTTGCTACAGAACTGTATAAAGAGAACTATATGGCAGAGTCAAGTCTGAAAATAGCTGTTTCTCCTCCTTCTTCTGTCATTGCATAAAGCGGTTTTCCTGGGAGTCAGAGACATCCTTGCAGGAATTATTGTCACAAATCTGTCTTTCTTCTTCTGGCCTAACATTGCTTTGTCCAGTCCAGGAGCACCCAGATGCTGAGGTGTGTGTGGCTGCGAGGAGGCCCGTGTTTGGCTCTCGTCTGCAGACCGCAGCCTACTTCCCTATGTGATGAAATTTTGGAGAAGTTGGGAAATAAGAACAAAGCTGTTCCTCTTTTTTTCTAGGGGAATCTTGCTGTATTTTTAAGCCCAAGAAGGTCATCACCAATATGAATAGTTACGAACCTTTCTTTTCTCCCTTTTCATTGCAGGTTTACAACCACCTAAAGCAAGATGTCTGAGTAAGTTCCCATTTTCTGTCTCTGATATGCTGTTGGCCTTTTAAAACTTCTGTTTAGCTGCCAACTTTTTCACTTGTTAAGATTCCTCCACTTGTTTCTAATTAGGATGCTAACTGCCTTTTTCTCCCCCCCCCCTTCTCTCCCTTCCCTTCCTTGTCCATCTCTTCCTTTTGAACAGTGAAGAGGTAAGTGTGTGTTGCTGGGCTTTTTCCTTCAGTAATGCTTGTGGCACCAGTCTTCGCTTTGCTTTCCTCCTTAGAAAAAAGCAGCTGCTTGGGGGGAAGAACGGCCCAGGCTGTAGCAAGGTTTTCCTGATCATTCCT
This sequence comes from Struthio camelus, assembly GCF_040807025.1. Classification (NCBI taxonomy): domain Eukaryota; kingdom Metazoa; phylum Chordata; class Aves; order Struthioniformes; family Struthionidae; genus Struthio; species Struthio camelus. The sequence goes on from NC_090946.1 coordinate 18,006,916, forward strand.
TTTGGCAAAGATGGGGAAGGACAGGAAAACCTCTTTTGAAGGCGTTTGCCCTTCCTGCCTCCTGTCTTGAAGTTAGATGTTTTTTCCCCTTTCCCGCTTCCCCAGCTGGCCACAAGATGGTGCTGGGAACCCCTGCCTGGAGGGCAAGGGCTGGTGGTCCTGAATTGCATCTCTTCCATCTTTACTACAGAAAGAGAGAAAATCTCTGCCCTTGGAAGCGTATCCTCTTTGGTTGCACTGCCTATCATTCCCCATGTGTATTCCCTCATCTTCAACCCGCAAAGCATTGTCAAATTGCTTTTCCAAGGCGATCCGATGTGGTTTGGTACGAGGAGTGTGAAGATGACGGAGGCTGCATGCTTAGGTGTTCTCCCTGGCTCCCAGCATAGCTGGAGCAGGTCTGGGTTACACTGGGTCTCCAAGCTGTGCTTGGAGACACTACACTGGGCTTTCACAGGGTCTCCAAGCTATGCTGACCGCAAGATAAGGTATGGGAGCATTGTATGTGGCTTTGTCACAGCAGAATTCACTGCCTCTTTCACAAAAGTGTAAATTCCCATGTTTGTTCTGCTGAGTTTGACTTCTTTTCTATGGTGTGTGAAATCCCACCCCTGGTGGGAGACAGTCAGGTAACGCACAGCTTCAAAGAGAGGAGGATTTTGTGCAGACTGAGCTGTCCCTGAATCAGTACCAGACCCAAACTCCCCTCTAGACAATGCAGAAGACACAGCAATAAAGACCAGGCGCTAGTACTGCCAGTATTGCTCCACATCTCCTCTTAGCAAGTTGCTCAGTCCTCCATCTCCAGCTGGCAGATGTCTAAAACAACGTAAGGCAGGGCTTGTCCTCACCTAGAGAGAAGAGTATTTCAGGGAAACCCAGAAACTCCACAACACAGTGTTGATGTCCAACAGGTGCTTTGATTCCCCATGAAAAGAAGACCAGAAGGGCACTGTTTGCTAAAGTACTGTTCTTCAGATGGAGAATAAGGCCTGGGCTGAGAGTGCTCAAGGGATCCAATCTCATGGTCCAAGTGCAGACTTGTACAAGCAGAATCCTGCTAGTTAAATGCAGTTAGTGCTGCATTGCATCTCTGAGCCGGATGCCCTTTCTCTGCAGAGTCCTCCACCTCTTTCACGAAGGCCTTAGCACCATCTGTATATGCAAAACATGTCAGATTTTGTTTCATTGCACTCTACACATCCTTATGCACTTCCTCCTGTATGTAGCACAAACTCACACCCAAACGCTGCTTTCTTCTCCCCCACAACTGCATATCAGATGTCAGAGTGCATTTCCCCCACCCTAACCGCACTCAGGCTTGCTCTGCCTTCAGGGGAAATGCTGAGGAAGCAGCCACGCTGCAGTCACAGACCGAGGTTGCAACTTCTTTCATAAAACAGGAGACCTGTTGCTGCTGTTCCAACATATCACGGCCGCAAAAAGGCAGGCTCAGTCTGCCACGCTCCTCAAGATGTGATGATTTACAGAGCTGGACAGTGCAGTATATTTCTCAGCTGGCACCTCAGGGCAGATGGAGCTGGCTTTTGTCCTGCAGCCGCAGCCGTGCTGCCCTCCATGTCTCCCGGTTTGACTGGCCAGAGCAGGCTAGGTCTTTGCAGGTGCTAGAACAGGCGCTAGGTCTTTTCAGCCCCACGGGTTACACAGCCTTCAGGTACTCATCTGTTTGGCCAGTCTCACCTGGCTGTACCCTCTCTTGGAAAGAAGCCCCACAGCTCCCTAGTACCCAGGGGCATTGGGGCCCATTCGCTTGAATGGAGAGCAAAACACACTCCTGAGTGAAGAGGAAATTAGAGAAAGGGCTAAAAAGTGTACAAAAATCCCAAGAAACCAGGTTTAGAGATCTCTTATATATACATCTTTAAGTTCATTATTTCTACCTGAGGCCTAGTTTGTGGGGTTTAAATGCCTGAGATTGGCAAAGCTGGGTTCAGGGGGGAGCCTCTTTTTTGGAGTGCAGCTGGTTTGGGGACCAACTGTGTGTCAAGGTATGCTTCTCGGTTGGAGGCAGCTCCTTGGCGGGAATATAGGTCCTAAATGGACAGTGGGGTTATACGGAGAGGGGGAACAAAGTGGGAATAGGCACATGATAACCTGCTTTTCTCTATTTCCTCCCATTTGCAGAAAAAGAGGAGGGCAGCCACTGCCCGTCGGCAGCACCTGAAGGTAGGCGGCATTGCTGGGACAGGCTGAGGTGTGTCCTCTCCGGTCCCCCTTGCTTGGAGATGCCGGTATTGCGGAGGCAGGGAGCTCCCCACTGTCCAAGCTGTCTCTCCGGCTGGGGCCCCCCACAGCTCCCTCCCTCTGTCCTTGCCTCCATCCCTCGCTGACCTCCTCCTGCTGCCTTCCAGAGTGCCATGCTCCAGCTTGCTGCCACTGAAATAGAAAAGGAAACAGCTGCTAAAGAGGCGGAAAAACAGAACTACCTGGCAGAGCATTGTCCTCCTCTGTCGCTCCCGGGATCCATGCAGGAGCTTCAGGTAATGTTTTATTTAATCCTCTTGCTGTGCTGGAACAGAAAGGATTTGCCTCCACCGTTCAGCCTGGTGGATCTACACCTGCCTTCCCATCTTGACCTATCTCTGGGTGCCCCTCTCCACCACAAAGGTGGTGACAAGGGAGAGGCAGGGTGACTAGCACCCCCAAGATGTTTTGAGGGGCGGTTGGCAGTGCAGGGCCAGAAAGACAACTAACAACTTTTGTGGGGCATCTCATCTGCAGCGCCAAGGCCACATCCTCTTTCCTCCGCTGCCTGATGACCTGCCCCCTGCCTGGATCGATATCGTGGAGCTGGCTTCAGTGGCCAGCTGGGGTCTCCCTGCAAGACAGGAGGCTAACTGGCAGGAAAGCTGCATTTCTGATGGCATGTTGAGGCAGCAGTCCCCTGGAGCTGGTGGAACAGAGAGCAGGAACTGGCCTGCAAGCCCCCCTTCCCCATCTGGGTCCAGTCAGTCTTCACTGACAGACTGATCCTTCACCAGTCTTCTGGGCTGGGGTCTTTCAGAGAAGAGGAGAAGGAGGTGGTCGGGGAGAGGAATCACATGTGTGGGTCCTAGTACTCGACTTTCCTCTCTGCTCTTCCTTCCAGGAGCTGTGCAAAAAGCTTCATGCCAAGATAGAGTCAGTGGATGAGGAAAGGTATGACACAGAGATGAAGTTACAGAAGACTACCAAGGAGGTGAGTTCCCCTCGGAGTGATCCTTCCGCTGCCTCAGAGGAGTCTCCAGCTCATGCTTAGTTCTTCCTCACACCACTTGTTGGCCCCCAGTCCACCTGCTGAAGCTGATACCCCCCCTCTCTCTTCCCTCATTTCCTCCCCACAGCTGGAAGACTTAAACCAGAAGCTGTTTGACCTGAGGGGCAAGTTCAAGCGGCCACCCCTGCGCAGGGTGCGCATGTCCGCTGACGCTATGCTGCGTGCCCTGCTGGGCTCCAAGCACAAGGTCTGCATGGACCTCCGTGCCAACCTGAAGCAAGTCAAGAAGGAGGACACTGAGAAGGTACCCCTTCCCTTTCCCATACGCCTGGACAGTGGCTGGCCCCTGCTTTTGAGGAAGGACCCTGTATGATAGACAGGCCTGAGGGTGACCCCCACCTCTGCAGTTATTACACCTGCCCAATATTTTCTCCTCCAGCTCCCACAGGGTTGAAAACACAGGGTGGAGCCCCAAAAGATATACAGCAGGGTGGGACTGGGCTCCTTGAGTTGATGTGGTGTTTTCCAAGAGAAAACTTTACTGGCGTTTGGTGTGAGGTTTCCATGGCCGGATGCGCCAAGGGCATTGCCCAGCCACCACAGCAGTGTAATGCTGTGGTCTGAGCAATACTTGTGACCTGTGGGTCACAAGTGTGGGGGTGAGCAGAGGGGGAAAGCTCAGCAGTGCTGGAGGCCCTGAGCCAGGGCTCTGCTCCCCCAGGATTTGGAGATTTTTCTCCAAATACAGTTCAGCCGGGAGGGAAACTCCGCAATGGTCCGAAAAGTACATGGAGGGCGGAATTTCACTTTTACGTTTAGTGCCAGCCCAAAGGCATCGCTTAAATCCTGGGGAGGTCCTCAGATCCATGGGATCCGCTAGCTCCCAGGGTGGTGGGCTGGTGGGCTGGGAAGCAGTGGGGAGCGAGGCACACGGCACCACCGGCCACCCTGCCACGTGTGCCTCCGGCCCGCAGGAGAAGGACCTTCGCGACGTGGGTGACTGGAGGAAGAACATCGAGGAGAAGTCCGGCATGGAGGGCAGGAAGAAGATGTTCGAGGCCGGCGAGTCCTAAGCGCCCCCCAGAAGGCGGTCGCTCGGCACCCGCGGCTCCTGCCTTTCCTCCCTTTCTCTCCTGTTTTGTAAAAGCCGCGGTGGGAAAGCGACGGTGTAAATAAAGCTTTGGTGGTGGAGCAGGGCTGGAGTCAGCCCGGCTGTGTCTGTCTGGCACCCCGCAAGGGTCTCCAAGCTGTCAGCCCCCAATGCTTGGGGGCTCATCCGCCCCACAGGGTGCTCCCCGGAGGAGGGAGGGAGCTGAACGAAAATAGGGGATACAGAGGATCTATTTGCCCCAGGAAGGAAATGGATGAGGCTGTGTGCTTGTGGTGTCAGCGGCCGTAGCTCCTTCTGCTTCCTCTTCTGCCTCGGCAGGGCTGATGGTGGCTGTTCCATCCTCTTCCTCCCCAGTCTGCATGCCTGGACAGAGACAGGGACCAGCCTGGGGACCTTGTGGCAGCTAGAGGCCACCACTGCAGTCCTCACACCAGCTCTGAGGCCAGCCAAACTGTGCGGCTGGCCCTGGTCCTTGTCACCTGCCCGTGGCATGGGCACCCACCATCTCCAGGCTGGCACCTAAACAGCTCTCCCCATCTCTTGTGAGCCTGGGAACGGGCAGACCCCACTCTGGGGCTGTAGGACCAGAAGGGGGTGGCACACACGCCAAAGACCTGCAGAGGAACCAGCCATGGCGTTGACAGGCAAGGTGTGAAAGCGGGACAACCTCCAGGCCTTGGCCAGCCCATCACCCAGCTGGGTCAGCAGCCTGCAGTCTGCAGCTGCCTGGGCCACGAGTGGCAGTGAGGCAGGGCGGGTGGCCGTGCTCGCTGCCACGGGGGGATGCTTCCTGATTTCGAGGCTGCTGGCAGAGGCAAAAACCTCAAAATAATCCAAAAAAAGAAAAAAAAAACAGAAAAAAGAAAATCGCCTTCCTACCCCCCCGCCAACCCCTCAGCCCGTGAGGTTTCCGGCGTAGCTCACTTCTGCTGAGCACAGGAAGAGCGAGGCGGCAGCGCGCACCCTCGCGCCCTGTCCCCAGCAGAGCTGCCTGCCAGGGCTGTCGGCAAGGAGAGAAAATGTCGGACTTGGAGGGGTGCCAAGTGGGCGCAGAAGGCATGGATCCAGCGGGGGACGAGTCCCCCAGCGAGAGCGAGAGGTGAGCCTGGGCACGGGGGAGCCTGCCACCACGGTGGCCTTCCCGAGGGGGCTCCCGGGGAAACCGGGAGGCTGGGAAATCGGGGTGGCGGTGGCAGAAGAAGATGCAAGGCTGAAACCAAGTTGATCCATGAGATGGAAAAGCAGAAAGCCATTGGACGCTTCTGACAAGCCTCCCCAAGTTGGGAGAGACTTAAGACTGGCTAAATTTCCTATCTCCTCTGACCTCCAAAGCCCTTGTGGGTGGGACCGGGAGGAAGACCTTGGCTCCAGCACAAGCCACGGTCAACGAGGGGTCTAGCTCTGAGGTCTGGACCTGCTGTCGCACCCCACGACAAGTGGGTGGTGATGAGCTGCCTCTTTTTGAAGCAATCCTGAGGATATCCCACCTGAACCTGTGGGGGACATGAGCTTTCCAGAGCACTCTTGCCCCCAAAATGTTTTGATTGCACCTTCCTCCCATGGATAACTCCGGGTTGGGCAGGACCTACAGAGTGACCACCAAGTGAGCCTGGGAATGGGGTTTGGTAGAGCAACTGTTGGCAGGCCTTCAAGAAATATGTGTCCTTTCTGCGGTGGGTGACTTTGGTGGAAAGGGTATTGGAGATGCTCAAACCCCTTTTTGCTTCCAAGCGAAGCGAGCAAATCTGCTGTTTTTGCCACTTTCTTGGGGCGTTTGTGAAACTGGAGGCTAACACCTCACTGATGAGGCAGCGGGATGTGGCGGGGAGGTGATGCTCTTTCAGAGGTTTGAGCTCTTCCTGTGTCTGCTCTAACTGGATTAAACTGGAAAATTTTCAGACTACTTGCTGCCTTTTATAGGTTTATATGTCTCTGCCTGATCTGCTTTGTTGCTTTATCCGCAGTGGTTGTAAACCTTGGACTGTCAGCTCCAAAGCAGACAGCTTTCCATAGGGGTTAAAAGAAAAAAGACCAGTAGCAGAGCCCAAATTGCAGTTGTCTGTGTCAGCTGCTAGAGGAAGACAGAGATAAGCTTGGCTGAGGTATCACACCGAGGCATTTAGATTTGGATTCAGTCAGATTCAGACTGAGCATTTGGGGAGTTTGGGGGTTTGCCTGACTTTTGCCTCTAGCTTCAAAGCTTGCATTAGCATTTCTCCCCAAGGCTGCTGAAAGCCAAGGCAGTTTGTGTTTGTAGAAAAAAATCTTGAGTGGCAATGAGAGGAGAAAGGTGTGTCATCTCCTATCGCTAACGGTTGCAGTAAGTGTTTTGGCTGACAGCTGACAGCAATTAGCCTGGGCCGAGGACTTGACTGGAGGCTTCAAAAGGTGGTGGAGGTTCAGTGACTGTCTCTGCTTGGGGGGGGGGAAGCCTTTGCTGCTAGGGGAATACACTGATTTCTCAGTGTGTCATGCAGGATTTCCAGGCATTGCTGTAGCTTGAGTGAGGTCTGGCAGGGCTGGGTTTGCCTTGCAGGTGCTTTGGGGTGTAAGAGCAACCCTAAATTGGCCTCTTCTGTGGCAGCTGATGGTGGGGGCAGCTCAGGGTGGTGGAGCTTTCCTGTTCCCCTGGTGCTGTGGTGTGTGCAGACATGTGTGCTCCATTGGGGCTGCTTGGCAGTGGTTGCTGGTGAGGCTGGGTCAGGCTTTTCCTTTTTTTATTTCTGGTTGGAGTTTCAGGCAAACAGAAGAGACTGTCTGGAGGGATCTGTAGCAGTTTAACTCTTACAGCCTTTTGAAACCTGATTAGAAAGTGCATGTGTGTATGAATGCTGGTGGAAGGGTTGTACATCCCTTTTTCCCTAGCTGAATCTGAAGTTTTTAATGAAATCCAAAACTTGATGGGGAAAAAAGTACATCCTTTTCCTTTTAAGATAGGGAGAACTGCTTTCTCTCCCAACCCATGTAACAGTTTCATGTACAGCTACATATCTCCCACTTTTACTTGTGTTGCTTAAACATCTGCTAGACTTGTGACTTCTGCTCCTAAAATGGAGGAAGCAAGTGTTTGCCTGCTGTTTTGCACTACCTTGTCTCACCCAGTGGCTGTGGTGAGGAGCTCAGCTCTTTGACCTTCTCTCTCTTTGAAGGTGAAGCTGCTTTCAAGCTGCTCTGTGTACAGATGGTGTCAAGGCAGCGCTTCCTAGACAGTTCAGAGGCTGTTGGTTTTTAAGTGATGAGGCCTGTGAAGGAGCTCCCTGGAAGGTGAATCACAAGGCTCTCTGGTGGCAATGTAGCTGTGCACTGAGGAGATATGTAGGGGGAAGAAAAGGAGCTGGGCTTGCTTGAACAATGACCCATATCTCTAACTTCATGCCAGGGCTAGGTAACTTAATGTACCCCTGTCACTCACTGTGCTGCCCATCAAGCAGTGGGGACTTCAGGTAGCCCCTGACCTCAGTTGCTGCACTGTGTGGATGTGCATGTGCCTGTGCTGGGCCAAGTTTGTGCTATGCTCTGCAGGAGGTTCCCAGCTGAGTGGGACCTGTGGCTTGGGAGGTGGGATTCTCTCTTGCTACGGTGGTCTGAGATGAGAATGGCTCTCTGCAAATGCAGTCCCCTTCCTGCTGGGGCTTCCCATGCTGAGAGCTGCGGGGAGCCCTTGGCAGCCCATGTATGGTCACTGCCTGGGGAAAGGCTCTGCTGTGTTAGCAAGCCCCAGTCTTTGCCATGTCTATCCCCAGCTGTCTTGAATTCTCTGGCTCCTTAGAGGAGACTTGGAGGGTCCTTGCTAAGATGACTGTTGTTGCTAAGTATACCCGTGGCTGGAAGGAGGTTGTCTGAGGAAAGGTGATATGTAGGGAATCTTTGGACCCCTCAGGGCATGGGATTCCTTAGGGGAGGGACGGCTGATCCCTGCTCAGATGGGACTAGTCCAAGTTTGACCCAGCTGGGTGCATCAAAGTGGAAAAACAGTGGGGAAGCAAAGAGGGGAGGATCAACAGATTTCACTTGAACAATTTAATGAAGTTTGGCCATGCTTCAGCAGTTTTAAATACAGGTGCTTTGGGAGTGACCATTAGGGAAAGAACTTCCTCTAACTACAGGAACATGTCAGGTGCCTTCACTGTCCCTTTTCCCCTGCAAAAAAAGCCTAACTTGTTTTGCCTCTGAACTGCTTTTGCAATGTAAAGCTATAGGTTTGGAGGGGAGGGTATGTTAAAGGAAGTGGGGGATTGCCCAGTTCTTTGAATTTTACTCTTCTCTTTAACCACAGAGGAATTTGTGAGGGCTGAAGGACTAGCTGAGTGAAGTCATGAAAAGAGGATGTGCTCTTGATGGGCTGTTCTAAAGCTACTGGCGCGAAGCCTGGCTGCGCTGTGGGCATCCTTTGCCCTTGGATTTTTGGGGAGACCTTGCTGTGGGGTTGCGCATGTGATGGCAGAGCTGGGGACCAGGCTGGATGTTATGAGGAGGCTTTTGTTGGCCTGGTGCTGCCAGGGTGCGGTGAAAAAGCACTCTGGCTGAGGCTGTGCTGGAGAGCCTGTGTGTCTGGAGAAAGGCTGTAACTCGGGGTTATAGAGCTGCAGGCTCTGTCCCACGAGGGGGCGAGCTCTGCTTGGCCTCGCTCGTAGGACAAAGCTAATATGCTGCTGCAGTGAGGGAAGCAGGGATGTCCAGGCAGAGTTTTGGGGGGTGGTAGGGTTTCACTGCTCATGTGGAGCAGATGGGCAGTCCCTGGTGGGGAGAGCTGCTGCCTGAGGGAGCAGCAGCACTCTGGTACAGGGCGGTCTCCTGGCCTCAGGACAGATGGAGGGGACAATATGGATCTGTTCTTGGCCCTCCTGCTGGGGTTAGGCTGAATGAGTCTCTGCGTTTGCTGTGGCTGAAATGGGATCAGTGCTGCTCCGTGGGCATGTCCAAGCCAATCTCAGAGATGAGGTGTGTGGAGAGCCTGTCGCTTGGCAGTGAAGCGGTTAATGCTGGTGTGCATCTCCCCCAGCGAGCCCTGGGGACCCTGGGCCTCTGCTCTGACCTGTGCTGACTCTAACTGAGGTCTTTCCACAGCTCTGCCCATGTCCCCACTCATGCCCACCACCCCGTTACCCTCACTGCCCTCCTGACTCGCACACCCAGTTGCAAGGCTGGCAGAGCCGGCTCCTTCCTGTGCTCTCCTGAGTTTGGCTGGCTCCACTCACTTCCTACCTCGCTGCTCTCCCACGAGTTGGGCCGTTTCCCAGCAAAGCTGTCATCCAGACTGGCTGCTGCCTCTGTTGGGACGCTGCCCCTTCTCCTTGCTGACTCGCTTCTGGAGCGTGTTGCTGGGCAAACAGCCTCCTGAAGGAGGTGCTCCGAGGTCTCAGCGCTGCGTTTCCTTCTGGAAGGGAGTATGTTTTGCTCTGAAGGTCACTGAACAGATCTCTGCTTCTGGACAGATGGGACAGGGTGGGTCCTACTGTGCTTTTTTTGGGGTGGGAGCTTGGGCCCAAAGGAAGGAGATACCCAGAGTCCCCTGGAGTTTGAGGTGGGCTCTCAGGCTCCCATGACCGTATTCTGACTCCTCTTGTGAGTACAAATCTGCCGTGATCAGGGGCTCTTGGGTAACGCTGCAAAGAATTGCTGTTTTCATTTCACTCTTCAAGCACAGACCACCTTTGTCATGGAAGTGCAAGCTCCTCCTGGCATGATCCTGGCTACCTGAGCGTGCTGGCGATGCTGGAGCCTTGTCTGGGAATGATGCCATCTGCTTGCCTGGCGCAGGCTGGGGGCTCTGCTCTGCCTAAGGTGGCTGCTGGTTAGTGCATGCACAAAGGTGTGGATTTCTTCTTAGACCCATGTGATCTGTGCAGGTGTCTTGAATAACCCAAGGCATCTAAAATGGCACTTGGTACCCATATTCAAGCACCTGAATTGCTTCTTAAGTTCCTAATACCACTGAGGAAGCACTGCTGAGATTTGACTTGGGCTCTCTTGAGGCTTGGCCAGGTGTCTCTGTCTCTGCTGCGCTGGTGCTCTGCAGAGGCTCAGCTATGAATGGGTTAACCGGCACTGCTGGAATCCGGGTGTGTTTTCCTTGCCAGTGTATCCCTCCTAACACACACCAGATGTGTGAGGCAGCCTTCAGAGTGCCTTAATCCCAGGTTTCGGCACTCTGGGTTGTCTTTCTCACAGGCAGGTCTGCAGCAGGCTTTCTGGGGGCTTCGTTGTTGCTTGTACAATGCACAGGCAGGGTGGCTGGCAGCCCCCAGCCTCTGCAGCAAGCCAGGACTAAATGTCTTCTGTTATTTGTTGTCTTAAATCCATCATTCCTGGGATGAGTTGCTGGGACTGGAAGCAGGGTCAAGCATTCAGTGTTGAGTCAAACAGGGTGAGCAGCTCTGTTGCAGATGGGGTGAACCCAGTAGCTCCATCTCTGGAGGAGCAGCCTTGATTCATGTCAGCTGAAATACCAGCCCAGCATATCTGATAACAGTTTGGGGACTGTATGGGTAAAGAGCAAAATATGTGAGTAAACCCAGCTGAGTTCCTTGTTGAAAACTCAAGTCAGTGGACTTCTGTATCAGCCTGACTCATGGCCCACTTGCACCAGAGGATCTGCAGACTTGGAGCCACCTGGGAGTACCTTTTTGCTTTGAGATGTGCAAGACTTGGTTTGCTTGGAGTTCTCTTGCTATTGCACTGAAGTCCAGTGCCAAATTCCTTAACTGGTGCAAACAGGCACTATCCCACTGGCTTCAGTAAAACTGTTAGTTTGTATCAGCTGAAGGTCCTTGGTTTTCTGGCTTGTGCTTGTTTTGCAAATGTGTCCTTTGTTAAGGATTGTTTTTGCATTACTAAGAAGCCCCTCTCCCAGCTCTGAGTATTTTCTGCTTTCTGCTGCTAAATAGACAGTTTGTGCAACTCTTTATCAAGCCTATGCCAGACAGCATGGAAAATATGATCTCTTTTGTGCATGTGTATGCATGCGCTTTTCTGCTGCAAAAGTAGTTTCCTTTCCTGTGAAAGGTTGTTCCAGAGTCATTAGCACTGACTAACCATGTGGTGAACTAGTGACAGATCCCAAACAATCACAACGGCCAGCCATTTGGGAGGGTTGAGTTCTCCCTCAATAAAATTGCTAGCAATAATCATTTCCTCTTAAAATAAGTGCCTCTATGCAGTTGGCCCTTACTTCATGTAACAGGATCTGACAACAGCATGTGTGAGGTCCCAAAGGAAAGAATAAGATGTGATGTTGAGTCTATGCACTCCTGCTCTGCTAGGTCTTCTCCCTCCTTGAGCTGGCATGTGTCTCATGTTTCTTCTCGCTCCAGCTGACATCTTTGTATACGGTCTTATAGCTGCTCCATGTGCTTGGCCCCATCCAGCTTTCTGGACTCAATGGCAGAAAGACTTCTCTTTATCTCAGGTCTGGTTTTGGAGCATTAATTGCTGTTCTTCCCCCTTGGCAGAGGTATGTGGTGGTCTTCAGGCTTTTTGGATGCATGACAATACTTTCGCCCATCCTTTCATAGTGACTCCCATCTTTGCCCCTGCTCGGTGAGGGAGGCATGGATGGACACTGACAAGCTCTAGGTTAAGGTATCTTTCCACATGATGAGGCAAAGCTTGAAGTGAGGGTGTAGCTTGGATGTGGGAGTTGCCAGAGGATGCTTGGGGATTCCTGCTTCTCCTTTAGGCTGCTCTCACCTGAGTTAGAGTAACCAGCACTGCAGTGTGAGGCAGGGACTAGTGACTGCTAAGAAAGCCTCTGTTGCACAATGTGGTGCTTCCTCAGAGCCCCAAGTCAGCCACAGGTGAGCTAATATGCCTATACTGAGCAGAAGTTGTATTTTGGTCCTGGAAAGCTCTGTTGTGCTGATCAACTGGGCTGCGTAGCTTGGGCAGAGTGCAGTGCCATGCAGTGGTACCTCCTCCAGCTCTACAGCTGCCTCAGCTGCCCTAGCCTGGAGGGACTCTGTGCTGCTGTGGGATGTGGGCATGACCTGAGCACACTGGAAGAGCAAAGATGGGAGGCAGACAGGAAGCTCTCACTGACAGTCTTTCATCTGAGTGGCAGCTTGGGTGTTCCTTGAGCATCTCAGGAGGCATTTGTTCAAATGATTACAAACTTTTTAGCCACAAAATGTGTTGCTTGGCTTTGGGTGATGCTTAAATGTATCACCCAGATGCCACTTGGTGAAACTAGGCAGTGCCTGCATTAGAGCTGCACCCTTACAACAATCACTGGAGAAGCCTGAAGGGTCTTCAGCTGCAGTGTCCATCTAATCCAGCCATCCAAACTAAGGCAATCCTGTTTATTTTGATGCAATTTCAAAGTGCAGATTTGTTGAGCAGCTTTGAAAGCCTCAATGGAGGAAGGCCAGCCCCAGGGAAGGCAATGCTTTGCCTGTAGCCTGGGCAGCCACCCTTTCACCTCCTCTTCTTTTGCATAGTGTCCATGATCTTGGTTCTGCAGATGGCTCAACATCAAAAACTACCAAGTTTCTAGAATAGCTCTGTGGATATGCAAAATACTCCTAAAATTAGAGATGAAATTGCTTGTGGTCAGTATATGGCACTTTCCAGGAGGATGAAAGGTGCAAGTCTCCTGTTCCACAGTAGGCCCTGGACTACACTCATTCACTGCAGTTCCACCCTGGCAGCTCTTTGGGGGTTGTGGGAGTGTTGGCACAAGTTGCATCCCTCCAACATCCATAAGACTAAAGAACTGTTGAACCCTCAGTGAAAAGGAAATGCTCAGATGTAGGATTTTCAACAGGCATGTATGTCAATTGTTCCTCAGCACTACCTGGAGCCTTGTGGTCCTGTAAGAAGGACTCTTTTCAGATAACTTCTGGCAGTTGCCTGTGGCCTATTTATCTGGGCTGGAAAAATCCTTGGTGCTTGGTCCTGCTTTTGAGAGGGAACTCGGATGGAGTTGCTCTCCTCAGGGCCAATACTTCTCCTATTGTCCTGTAATGACCCTCCTGCATTTGCTGAGGAGTGTCTTATCTGCAGTCATTGTTTTGTCTTCCTGCCTGTTTCCCAACAGCTCTGTTGATTTAACCTAATATATAGATATGGTGCACGTCACAGTAACTGCGCCAGCAAAGCGCTCGCCTAGCTGTGCACCTCCAGGGCTCCGGTGAGTCACTGCCTCAGCCCCCTGTCTGTGAGAGCTGGATGGTAGCTCCCCTTGGCCACTCAGGCTGTATATCTCCCTGTTTGTACAGCACCTAGCACAATAGGGGCTCTGATCTCCGTGTAGCTCCTCCGCGCTGCCCTGGATAGTGCTTATGCCACCTCTATTTGCTTTCTCCACCCACCTTTTCTTTAACATCTTTCGGCATCTTCCTTTTGGTTTCTTCTCCCTCAGCCCCCTCATCTTTTTTTCCTCATTTGTTTCGCTCTCCTGGAGCGGTGCCTTCTCTTACAAGGCTGGTGGACCTGCATCTCTCCTAAAGAGCCCCTTGCTAGGAGATGAAGCAAAACCTTATGCTTTTGGGGTTGTGGGTCTGACCATAGAGTGCCCCACAGGGGCAGAACAGGATGGGTCCCTCTTCCCTCCTGGAGGAGGGTGAGGGGGATAGTTGTGGGGAAGAGATGAGGGCTGCTCCTCCCAGATGCTGCTTTCTTTCCTTTTCATTTTTGCCTCTCTGGATGTTATAGGAACAAAGTCATTGTTGTTCCTGAGCCAAGTGCTTCAGACTTATTATGACATGGTGTTTGACTGTTTGGACTCGGCCCATGATTATACATGTTCTTCCCTGTGAGCCAAACCTCTTGCAGCTGCTTTGATATTCCTCCTTGTCTCTTGGCTGTCCTGCTGCCTTGCCCGTTTGCAGGGCAAGCCCAGTACCACCCTGTCCCTCACAAAGCCCTTCACAAGAGCCGGCTGGCTCTTTTGCTTACTGGCCTGGTGCTCTTCTGAGCGTGTGGGCTGGGTGAAAGCTGAGCCAAGACAGCTCCCGCCTACAGCATCTCCTCCCTAAACTCCCCTGGGGTCACGCTTTGGCTTGAGAACTTCCCCTGCTGACTCGCCGCCCGGGCAGAGGAGGGTTTGCCTTGGGAGCGCTGGCAGGACTGGGCTCCTCTTCTTGCAGCTGGTTTCTTCTGCTCTGCTTTCTTGACAGGGATGGCTGCAGTTGCAGGCTGAGTATTGAGGGCTTCTCATCACACCAGTACTGGGATACTTTGCCTTCTGGAGGCATCTTTAGCGTTGCTGTGTGTCTCCTGCTTCACAGTGAGGTATTTTCTAGTGCTGGCTGGGGCTGCCAGGTCATGAGTGAGCAAAGCCAGAACTCTGCATCCCTCCCATCTCTGTCTTTTCCCTCAAATCCTGGCACCCTGAGCTAACACAGAGGAGGTGCCCTGCCCTGCGCCCCAATAGCACAGTCCTGGGGCTTGTAACTAGCTGTTGCTGGTGAGAAAGAGGTGAAATGTGCTGCTTTGCCTGCTGAACTCTGTTCCCTTGGGATTATCTTTGGCTGCCCTGTTCGGCTGCTGTGCTCGACTGCCCAAAAGTGAGTGCTGGTGGAATGAGCAAGGCTGTACAAACCGGGATCAAGGGTGAAGGTGTCATGGGCAAAGCCTGTGTGCCTATCAAGCTAACTCGCACACTGGGCTGTCTAGGCACCTTATGTGCCAACTGATATGGCCCCTCTTATCAAAATGGGGCTCCAAGGTGACTTGGCAAATGCTTAAGAGGTTGCGGTCACTTGCTGACATCTGTGTGTATGGTGGAGGGAGAGGTTTGGGGGGTGTCAGTATAGGGAGAAAGTTTTGGGATGGTAGAGACAGGATCACGTCTGCTAAGAAGCAGAAGCACAGATGTCCTACTCCATCCTTGTGAGGGCTCCTGGAGCTGAGCTCTGCTGAAGAATCAGTGTGTGGGGTTTCTGGCTGGCTCAAAGCACCTCTTGCTGAGACAGAATCACAGAATGGTTGAGGTTGGAAGGGACCTCTGGAGATCGTCTAGTCCAACCTCCCTGCTCAAGCAGGGTCACCTAGAGCGCATTGCCCAGGATCACATCCAGACGGGTTTTGAATATCTCCAGGGAAGGAGACTCCACTACCTCTCTGGGCAATCTGGGGGGCCCAAAGGGCTGCTTAACACAAACTGAAGCAGTGAGGCCCTTCCTTCAAGGAGATCTTCTCTGGGTGGGATCTCACCACTGGTTTGTGTAGCATGGACCTCTAGAAACTGTGCTGGCAGCTGGCTGAAGCAGACGGTGCCTGTAAAGGTCTGGTCCTCAGAGTGACTAGATGTTGTGGCTTAGGCTGCTACTGAGCCTGGCTGATATTGCTGGTGTCCCAGCAATACTGGAGAAGGTAGCAGAGAAACATAGCCTGAGCAAGCAGGATCAGACTGTTTCTTTTTTCCTTAAACCATGTTTTAGCCTCCAACTGATTTAGCAACTAGCCCTACATAGCAGAGCGATTACATAATTAACAGGAACTGGTGCGGCCCTTTCTCTCTGGGACTCCTGCCCTCTTTCCTCCAGCAGTGGACCCTGAGCTGCTGCTGCCTGGCGTGTCTCACCATTACAGCTTTGCCTGCTGCTGCAAGAGCTCTGGGAAGCTTTTTGGCCAGCAGCGTGCTTTTGGGTGCAGTCGCAAAGTGTTTTGGGCACCTCTGCTCCTGTACTGGGGTGCAGTTTTGCTGCAGAGATTTGTGGTAGTTCTTCTGGTTTTAAACTGTGCTAAAAATAAAAGGAATTCTTTGCTGGTTTCTTCCTGTGTCTGCTGCACTACTACCTGTTTCCTGATGGGACCATGAAGTTTTTCTGCAAAATATGAGCAGCTGGGGGGCTGATGCTAACCTTACTGTTGGGTATATGGTATGACTCAGACTGCTCCTGGGCTGTGCAGCAAGCAAGGGAGGAGAGTGGGGACAGAAGTTACCTCTGTTTTGCAGTGTGTGGGGTTTCTTTGGCATTGCCGTTTCTCCACGGTCCCTTAGGCCCTTGCTTTGTGCTTCTGAGTACTGGGTTTAAATGCCTCCTGCCTCCCTGAGATAGGGATAATGTCTCTGCATGTGTGTCACTGAGAGGGTGTAGGCTCCCTTTCTTCTAGCAGGTTGTGAGTTTAGAGACAGGGTCTTGCTTGCCTTCTCTACGGGTCCCTGCTGAATGCTGCAAGAAAGATGTGTTCTCTCCTTCCATCTACTGTCTGTATCTGGCAAAGATAAAAGCCAGTGAGAAGGGCAGAAAACCTTCCCTGGAGGGTGAGCAGCACAGCTCACTTGCAAAGGCAGGAGGATTTTCCTGGTTGAGTTCAGCAGAGGGAATCTTTCTCAGCCAGCTGCCTGTTGTGATGTTGGATCTCTTTCCTGAGCGTTTCACTATTTTTTTTTTCCAAATGTTCTCATCCTGGATCATCAGTAAGATGGCTAATGCCACCACCTTCCTTTTGATCCTAGATTTCCTCATCCAGCTGGGCATTTATCTGCCATACTTCTTGAAGGCACCCATTGCTGGTCAGCTCTGGGCTTGAGGAGTTCATTTGTTTCATGGGGACTACCTTTCTGGAGGCTGCTGATCTCTGGTATCAAGGCAAGGCTCTCTGCTGGGTAAATTAACAGCTTCTTGCTTTGCTTGTTTACATCCAGGATCTCGTCTCCTGTATTGAGTGGTGTGCCATCCCCTCTTCCCCTCCCAGCAACCAGCAAGCTCCTCGCTGTCTCCTTGCTGCAGAGGCTGCATTCCTCCCTGCCCCTCCTCGGCCCGCTCTGGCTTGCGTGGCATCTCCGGCTATAATAAGTGCTGTGACTGGGGAGCTGTGATTTCGTTCAGCCCCCAGTTGCTGCTGGCCCATCGCTGTTAGCTATGTCCCTGCCTGCCTGTTTGGATCCTTGGCTGGGTCAGACCATGGGGGTTGCCAGCAGGTTCGGGCTAATTCCTTCCAAAAGGAAAATTTTGTAGGTGCAGATTTCAATTGAAATGTGTGGGCAGCTGTGGTGAAGTCAATAGGAGTGTTCACATGCGTAAGTCTAATTACTCCTATGAGTACTTGCAGGGTTGGGACATGCTCTTTTTGAGCAGCAGAGACTTTCTGTGGTGAATCTCGTGCATCTTCTTGCCAGCCCCAAATTTAGAAATGGGAAAGCAGAAAAAGGGCATCTGAGCAGCCCATAGTGTTACACCAGGATCAGTTTCAGAGCTTAGTGGCTTTTGTTATGTCTAATCACTTAGGGGAAGCTTAGTAAATACCTGCAGAATAAACAGTTTCAAAATGAGGATGTGGCAGGGGGAGGGGATGTGCATCCTTCTGATCTGGGTTTTAATACACTTCCTCTTCACAGAGATTTCTTGGTGTGTTTCACGGGCGGCTTTCCCCCTGCAGCTTAACGGAGCTGCAAGAAATGGCTCTGCGCAAGGGAGTGAAAGGAAATGTGTAAGCTGGATGCAGGGGACAGAGCAGAAGGAAGGCGAGTGCTGGAGCAGGATGGTCCCTTAGTAACTCCTCGCGTCTGAGACAGCAGGATGACGTTTCTGCCCACCACGGGGAAAACATGCCCAGGTTATGCCATGGGCACCCTTACCTTGAGGCATAAGGTAGGGCCTGGACTTGCTAGGTGCAAGCCTAGGCATCTGTCAGCGTGGTATAGCAGAAGATCCCTCCCCAACAAAGGCACGCGTGGCCCGGGAGAGGCAAGGTACGAAAAGAAGTTTTTCTAAGAGTGCTCCCATGACGGGGGCAGCGCGAAGACAACAGCAGTTGTCCGAGTCTGACCGCAAGGCAGCCAGGCGTTTCGTTGCAGCTGATGACGGTTGTGGTAGCCCCTCACCAGATGCCCGCATGCTCTCTATTCTCACGAAATGCCAGTGTTTCCTGAAGGGAAGCCCCATGTCTTCCATCTCCCCCAACGTGATGGCTGGGGAAACTGAGGCAGGAGAGCGGGAGGGTCACTTGCGCAGGTCAGGAGGTGGGTTTGGGGGCGGGGGGGGAGCAGCAGCAGGATGCCTGCCAGGCCTCTAGCCCAGAGCCTTCCCCAGAGTCTAGCTGCCCCACAAGACTGATATTCTGCCGTGGGGAGTTTTCCTGCACCAAAGCCCCTTTTGCATTAATCTCGGTTCCCCTGTTTTGGGGGGAGGAGGGGAGGGACACCCCGTGGGGGTGTCGGAGCAGAGCCCCCCGGGGGGGGGGAGACTTCCCTTGATGTGAAGGCAGCGGGTGTGATTTCCCGTGGGTTTGGGGGGGGGGGGACGAAGGGCGGGGGGCGAGGCTGCAGCGCGGCGGGCGGAGGCGGCGGGGGGCGGGCGCGCGGCCGCATAAAGGGAGGCGGCGGCGGCGGGAGCGCGCCCGCGGCACCGGCACCGGCGGCGGCAGCAGCATGAGCGGCGCGGTGCTGCGGCGCCACTGCAGCAAGCGGGGCTTGCAAAACCTCCTGCGGTAGGTGCCGGGTATGTGTGTGCAAAGCGGCGGGCGGGTTGAAATCGGCTCGGCTCCTGCCTCGCCGCCCTCCTCCTCCTCCTCCTCCGGCAGGCGCGATGTGCTGGAAGGAAGGAAAAGAGATCTCTTGTCTCTTCCTCCCCCCACCTTTCCGAACAATGCGAGAAAAGCAGGTCTGGGTTTAACTGGTGGCTTTTGCAGGAGCACACAGCTGAAATAACTGAATGCAACTGCGCTGTGAGGCTCACCTGAGCCGGCTGACTTTCCTCCCCCCCCCCCCCAGCTCTGCGTGCGAGGGATTTCGCTGTCTGTGTGTCCCCTGAGGGCTGAAGGCTTCTGTCTAGCGAAAGGATTTCTTTTTTTAGGGGTAGTAAAAATGTACATCGCAGCATGCATTTAACTCGGAGATCCGTCCAAAGGCCAGGTCCTCCCGAGGGCGTCCGCTGACGTCGAGCTCTCGGTTTGATCGATAGCAATGCTGCTTCGGACCTTCCTCTGCGAGTGTAATCGCCAGGGGACAAGGTGGACCGTTTGGTCGGGCTCGTCGCCATCTGCCCGCGGAGGCTGAGCCGCGCCAGGATGGCTACGCTGTCCGGGATTCCCTTGCGTGCGGCGCGGGTTGGATGTAGGACTTTCCCACTGTGCCGGTCTCCGTTGCCCTCCCCTAGCTGCTAGGGAAGGTTGTTCTGCACCGTGCTGATCGCTCAGGCCGGGCGGGAGAGACGGGCTGCTTGGCTCCCTGCGTTTAATTCGGAGGCTGAGTCGGTGAGTGAGTGCTGGATTTACGTCCCGCTGGTTGAGCGCCCCTTGGCTCCCTCGCGCTGTCTGTCCGCGCTGGTGCCTGCTGGTCTCCAGCCAGGCGTTGGAAGACGTCAAAGGGGATGCGGGTGAGGGGTGTCTTTTGGGTGGGTGATTTCCAGCCGGTTTGGGATTTCCATGGTTGATAATGCAGCCTCTGAACCTCACCCCTCCAAAGAGTTTCTTGGCTCAGAAGGGAAATTCAGGAAGGGAAAATACAGCCGTCCAGTCTGTCCCTTCTCCTGTACCCGGGGGAGTCATCACAAAAACTCCCTTTGACCAGGCTGGCCCCGGGGATGGAGAAGGGCCAGGACAGGCTCCTCCTCTGCACTCCTCGTCTTCGGCCCGTGTTGTTCTTCCCTGGGGATGGAGGTCTCTGCTCTGGGTTGCTATTTCAAAGGGGGCTGCTTGGTCAGGGGCTTGTGAGGGGTAAGGAAACCTCCTGCAGCAGGCAGGCTCGGGCACAGGCTGAGGCTGACCTGTGACCGGCCAGCACAGAGGAGAGTCGGGCTGAGGGGAAATCACTGGCTCGCAGGTGGGCAGCGACTCTTGCTGCAGGACGGCAGGCAGAGGGAATGGGCACGTGTGCTTCATCCACAGAAAATGGGTGTCTGAAAGGCTGCCCTTGGCACAGCCCAGCCTGGAGGTGTTTTCTTCTCCCTGAGGGTGGCCCTGAGCTCTTGCTGTGGGCAGGGACTTTTGGGGCCTTGGAGACACCCACGCACTCCCAGGGCTTTTACCTGAGGAGCTCCAGAAGGATGCTTGTGCTGAATGGGGTCACTTGTTAAGCTTGATCTGACTGAGCTTTGGCTCTCTGGCTGTGTTTTCCAGTCCTCTTTACGGATGAGGAGGGAGGGTGAGGTGTGAAGACGTGCAAGGGATTTCATCCATGGGTTACACCTGGATAACCCCACAGTGATCTGCAGGAGAATAGTAGATCCCAGAGCTGTGCCTGCTGCCCCTCCTGAGGCAGAGCATCATGGCCCTGCTCTGTTTTGAGCCTGACACAAGGGTCTGCAGCGTCTTTGGGGTGACCTGTTGCTCCCAGCTGGCAGTCTTGGTTTGCACCCCGTTCACTGAAAATCAAAAGGATGTACTTCATGTTGCTCACGGGCGCTGTGGGGTCTACCCGGGCTGTGTCAGTGCCCTTGTTGGCCTCTCTGCTCCCCTTCCCGCTCAGCTGCCGTGCGCCTGTGTGTATTCTGCAGGGGTAGCCTGAGAAACAGCACCTTTGAGCATCGCTCAGCTGAGGAAGCTGCATCCTTGCTGGGCTGTCCCATGGCGGGGTTGAAGTCCTGGTCCAAAACCCTTCTGCAATCAGGATGCGAGTCTTAAGAAATTTAGACTGAATCCCAGTGCCTGAGCGTCAGACACGTGCTTGGGACAAAAATCTCGGCATTTCAGGTGTGCAAAATGGCCTGTGCCCACGTGTGGAGCAGGACTGCTTGGCTGCAAATGCTTGCTCAGCCTGTGTTGGCCCAAGCGTCGGTCCCAGGAGCCCACTCTGTATCAACTGGCTCTTCCACCACCTGCGTGGACAGCTTTAGTGCGCACTGAGCTTCAGCGCGGGTCGGGGTGCTCGAAAGCAATGGGCTGCATCTAAGGTAACGGAGGCTGTTTCACCAGGCTGAGATGCTGCATCAGCACTCTGGAAATGGCCTCTTGGCCTTCACCTCTCTGTGTGCTGGAGTGGGCTGGGAAATTAGCCCTTCCCGCTGCAGCTGGACATGGGTAGCAGTGTGCCATTTGCACTTGGGAGGCTGGAGCCTGCAAAGGACCCGCGGCCCTGGCAGAGCCCAGGGTCGTGCCTCGGGACTGCGGAGAACGCACGGGAGATGACTAACTGGGAAAGGCATCGGGCGCAATGGGCAATTCCAGTCCTACCCAGCTCCCCCGCTTTGTTGTGCGCAGCCAGGGTCGCCCCGGTCCGGTGGAGTGTCTGTGCAGAGACCCCTGCAGAAAGGTTTGAGAGAAGTGAACAGTGGTGATCTCTCACGCTCCTGCAAGATGTGGTATTTGCAAAGCCCTCTCCAAACATGAGCCATTTCATCTTGTTATCTCAGTCTGTTTTTTTTCCTTATCCTTCTAATGAATTCCTGTAAATAACATAGGAATCCAGTGCCTGTCATGTCGATTCATTCAGTTCATTATCTGTTCCTGCTGGAGTTTTACTCCCCCTCTATTTATTGTGCCTCAAGTGTTTCACAAAAGAATATTGCTGTTTAATTAACCCACAAATCAGCCTCTTTGTAAAATCAGTGCCACTCCTCGAAACTGGATTATGCAGCTTCTCTGTAGACACAGCTTCTGCTAAGGGCCCCGATCGCTGGCTCCAGGCTTGTTCCCTTTGCCACGTTAGTAGTGGCGCGTAGCGCTGTGCGGATGGACGGGTGTTGGAAGAGCTGCTGCTCTCGTAGCAGCCAGTTCGGTTTCTTGCGTGCGGGTGGATCTCCGATTTAGCATGGAAGTGAGTTGTGATCTGTTTTTTGAGGGGAAGGACAATTTTTTGGTGTGCTGTTTGTATAATACTCAGCACAACCAGCCCAGGATGAGAACTCCAAAGCAAGACTGCTATACAGGCAACAAACGAATGATTATATGCCTTTGCAATGCAGTCGAGTCAGAAAGGCAAATATTGTCACGTGGAAGGGGACTAAAGCTGATGTTGGAAAAGCCCAAGGGTACAAAATGATCCAGAAAAGTAGATGGCAAGATAAATCTAATTGTTTCCTCAGTAGGATGAAACTTTTTCTCCCTTATCATCGGTGGAGTCATTAATATGGAAAGCCAAAGTATGAGATCTGAAATCGTGCTTGCATGCCCCTATTTTTTGGCTTGACCTACAGGGAGCAGCTCCTGGAAGAGATGCTTTCCATCTCCAACTCGATCCAAGCAGTCTTGGTCCTGGTGCCTGCAGAAGGCTCCCAGCCATTCTTTTTCCCTATGAGCCGAAGCTCGCTGTCTTTGGCACCGTATGTTTCTTTGGACTGAGGCAACCCCTTGGCACTACCCTAAATCTCCCAGGATTTGGGGCATCTTTAAAATCCCCCTAACTTCCTGAAATTTGGTGTCATTTCACAAGCGGAACATGTAGTTTGACAGGGGCTAAGGGTTTTCACCCAGCTCTGTGTGATGCCGTCCTTTTGTTCAGTGCCCCGTGATCCCTAGGGCTTGTCCTGATGTGTCCCGGCAGGAAAGGCGCTGCCCCGATGCTCCCATCCTGCTTCCAGAGCTGAGCTGGCTGGGGCAGAGGTGGGAGCAAGGGGTCTGAAGGGCTTGGGAGGGCGCATGGGTTGGATGGCCCTTTGGACTGAAGGGGGAAGCAGGGTGTTTTTTGGGGTGGTTGGTGCCACGGCAGGGCCCGGGCAGGATGTCCGCTGACTGGGATGTAGTGGGGAACGCCTTCAGGGTGTTATGACTGCAGTAGCTCTGTACTCGTGTTCATCTCCGTGTTCCCCGTGGATGGATACGGGGAACGCGGCGAGCCTGACATGGAGTGGGGCAGCTGCTTATGGGGAGAAGGAGAAAATGAACGTGCAGTGAGCCGGTAGCACGAGGAGGGAGGGATGTAGGGGAAAGCTGCGGCTGGCTGCTGGCATGGGCTATTGCTGGAGGGCATGGGGACAGCAGGGGACGCGGGACTCATCAGGGTAGCTTATACTTTTCCAGTAGGGGTTACCTGCTGTGTGTGTCCCTCCTAAGTCCTCCTTGTAGTTGCTTGGATTTGTTAGTGGCTTTTTTAAATCCCTCTTTCCCCAGCACTGGCTCCTGCGACCTGGGCCAGAGCTCGGTGGGAGGGTGGGAAGGAAGGCCAGATGCTGCAGAGGGGAGAGGGCTGCGCGGGGGACGCGAGGAGCCCTCCTGAGCCAGACTGCTGGATGGCCCCGGGGCTTTCCGCATCTCCAGCGCTGCTCTGCTGATGTAGTGCTCTCTCGGCCCTGGGAGAAAAGATGAAGTGCGGGGGCCTTGCGCTGTCAGAAGCCCACACCTTCCCTTGGTGGTAATGTCCTCCTCCTGGAAGGAGAGGGGAGTCCTACAGTCTGGCTGACTTTCGCTCGCTCTTTCAGCCTAGCTGCTCCTCGCTTGCCTCGGATGCCTGCCTGCCCCAAACCAGCTGGATATTTAGGGCCTCAACTTGAGCCCAAAGGCAGAGAGGGTTTTCTGGTGAAGGCGGGGGGCCTCAGCACAGCGGGGGCTGAGGGCTCCTTGCGGGCGCTGGGCGCTGTTGCGGCGCAGCTCCTCGATGATGGCCATAAATGAAGAAAACCTCAACTCTCACAGGGAGCTGAATAACGCGTTCCCATGGCCTCCCTGCTGCCT
This sequence comes from Struthio camelus, assembly GCF_040807025.1. Lineage (NCBI taxonomy): Eukaryota > Metazoa > Chordata > Aves > Struthioniformes > Struthionidae > Struthio > Struthio camelus. The sequence continues at coordinate 18,030,738 of NC_090946.1, forward strand.
CCTGTCAGTGCTCTTGTAGGAAACCCCCTCCCCGCTGATCTGGGCTGTAGGGGTGTGGGGGAATCGCATAGCCCGGAGGACTGTAAAAATCAATGACTTACAGCCAAGCTGGAGGATTCACACATCTCGGCTCACGGGTGCTATAAAAAGCAGCAGGCCTGATATTAATCTTATTTTTAATACCCATTTTAAGCGGGGGTAATGCTATTGTTCTCCCCTGTGCAATCAGACTCGTTTTACAACCTATGCGTATCGAGGAGGAGGAAGCTGGCTGATGGTAAGCGGGGCAGGGAGACTGTGGAGGCTTGCTGCCTTCTGCAAGAGAACAAAAATCCAAGCGTTTGGTAAGCCGGTCAGAACCTTTTCTGAAGAGCCTGTTTTATCCCCCCAAAACACCTCTCCCTTATAAAAACAGGCCCCACACTTCCTCCTCTTTAGAAAGGTTCTGGATTCTCGAGCCTTACATGTGAAATGACCAGACCGTGAGAAAAGGCCCCGGCTCGAGGTTGTACACGGCACCGGTTTCTCACACCTTCGGCACGCTGCAGCCCTGGCAGAGGCCTGGGAGGACTCGTGATCGCCAGCAGCTCCCCCCTTCCCGCTCCAAATTCCAGACGGGTGATGTTAGTGCATTACCGCACCGGCATATCTGTGTGCTGAGGACCCGCCGTCCTGGGGGTGCAATCCATCATCTTTTAAAAGATTCTTTGGGATTCTGTCTGCTGTGATTAAAAATAAAAAAAAAATAAAAAAAATCCATTTTTCCCATTGGCTACCTTGTGCCTGTACAGGGAGAACGTACATTCTTGCAAGCAGCTTTTTGTATCCCAGGCTTGCGAACGCTGTCGTCATGGTAATGTCCTGCCAAGGACAGTGACCCCACGTTTAGGCTTGCTCCCTGGGCCTGGGGCTGTTGCCAGTGGGATGCTTCCAAGATCTTGTCATAGGTAGGGGAAGAACCAGCTTCATCTCCTTTGTGTGAGTTTATTCATTTAGGAATAGAGAGCATTGATGATAAGATGGTTGCAAAACGTCTGTCCTCCCAGCCCTGTCTGCAAAACCTTCCTCAGCAATCTGGAGCCTTTGGCTTTTTCTGTTTTTCTAACTATAGTCACAGGGCCTTAAAAAACCCACCCTTAATACCCCTTGGTTGCAAGAAGGGTACCCTTGGGTGGGCTGTGCAATGCCCACAGTGTGGACTGTCCTGGTGTGTCATGAAGAACTTCTGGAACCGGTGTCCTGCAGGAGGGTCACGGCGGGGGGGAACGTGCTGAAGGATCAGCAGTGCGGAGTCCCTCCTCCAAGGTCTGCTCCTGTCGCTCACCATCAGCTTTCTGAAATGTGTCTCGTCTTGCTTCAGATGCTTTTGGAAGTTGTAAATTGCCAGTTCTGGGCTTTCACTGTCCGTCACACCCCACAGTGACGAGTCAATCCTTGCAGCAAGTTTAATGAAGCCTAAACCAGGCAGAGTTTTATTACTCGCCCCACCACGGGCACCGTTGCAATGCAGTAGCTCCAATAGCAACGGTTTCCTTTCATCCTTCCTTTGCCTGTGGGATGGGCATTTTCCCTTCTGGGGGAGATACGGGGACTTTGCACCCAAAATATCTGGCACGTATGGACATGCAGCTCCATATCTGGATCTGTGAAACAGCTGGAAGTTGAATCAAAAAGTCTTTCTTGTGAGACCTCCTCCTAAGCCTTGGGACTAAGGTGCTCCAGACCGAGCCTGGATTCGAGGCATTGATTCCTTCTTTGGGCAGAAACGGGGCATGTTTCTGTGCAGAGAAATCAAGACTTCTTCAGAAAAATGAGTTGTTTTAAATTTTAAAGGAAAACTAGGTTTTTGCCATGTTGGTTTGCTTCCATTTCTGCTTAATGAAAGTTTGTGCTGTATCTTACTCTGCTTAGGCTGCTTGGCGTATCCTTATCGCGTGGCGTGTGATGCCTTTCCGCACCCCCACTCCTAGCTCCAGCAGGCCAGTGAGGACAGGATGGGAAGCCTGCCAGTCTGTATCGGCTCTACCCTGCTGCTTGTGTCGGGAAGGCAAGCCGTGATTTATAGAAGAAACGGAGGGAAGTGGCTGCGATTGCCCAGCTATGGCTGGGGTGGGGAAGCTTGGTATGAGAAAAAGGCTAAGGGTGCAGCATATATGCTTTTTCCCCTTCCCCCTCACCCTTCTCGTTCAAACCTCGTAGCCTGGACTCCAAACCAAGCAATGCAGCTGAGGAATTACATGAATGTATGGGAGGGAGAGGCTTGTCCAGCGTCTCGGGCTGTCTTTGAATGACAAGCTGATCTCTCAGAGCTAGAATAACCATATCCCCCGAGACTGTGAGAAAACAAACTCTAGGCCGTGACATAATATTTTTTTCATTTTATTTCTTCTCTCCTTGTATCATACCCATATCCACGCTGCCTTCCTTACCCAGGCAGATGGCTATCTAATTGTAGTCTTTGCTATCAGGCAACATTACTCCAAAGTCTCAGAAACCTGTCCATTAAGAAACGTAACCGTTGTCTGCCATCTAACTCGGCGATGCTAGCTGGGTCTCCGCTCGCTTCTTTATTTCTGTCTGGGTGACCTCGGACAAGCTCTTGGACTTGGAGACTTTTGAAGGTATCTTGACACACGCATATAACCCTGGGCCTTAGGTGGATCTTTGGACAGGGCTAAGATGCTTAACTCGATGATGCCTAGCCCCGGTGTCTGCTATGTGAGATGTCTCCCAGGGCGCTGCTTTGAGCCGATGAGCCTGTAGTTTGCAGCGAGAGAAGGAAACTGAGCCGTGGCAGAATGACCGGGCAGGGCAGGGAGATGTCCTCAGCCACGACTCTGAGGTGTCCTGGTGCCTCTCCTGCAGAGCGAGGTGAGGGGAGACACGTAATCTGGGTATTTCAGCATACTTGAGCCAGGCATACAGATCCGTTCGTGTGCAGTTTATAAGAGATTAGTAAGTGATGAACCAGTTCTTACTAAGTCTGGTAGGTCAGAAAGCTGCTCCCTTGTAGCCTTTTGATGGCGTCCTCTTGTGTTTCAAGTTACGGGCGCGAGCTGCACATCGTAGCGCACCTACCAGTCATCCCTGGGCCCTTTTGAAACAGGTGAGAAACGGAATATGAAATGAAGACCTGCAGCTCTGCTTTGCAGCGGGATGAACTTGTTGACAGCCCTAGACCATGTTCTGGGCGTGTTTTCTTTATGTTGTTTAGGCAATTTTTGTAGCCGGTTGCTGGATGGCCGCGCGAGAGAGTTTTACTTTAATACAGCCCCCTTGCCGGAGGGTGATATTTTCAGAGGTTGGTAGGCATGGGCCTAGCGCTGCAGGTGATGGGAGATTCCCCCTTGACCGCAGTGGGACCTGTGCGGGGCCGGCGGGCTGTGCCCTTTGGGAAACACCCGCTGTCGTGCACGGGCCGCACATGACTCCTCCTAAACCGTGTCCCCAAAGCCTCTGCCCCCCTTGAGCGTCCCGTGTGCAGGGACAGCCTGCCCGACAGAGGCAGCGACCGAAGTCAGCGCCGTCCTGGCCTGCGATCCCCCGGCGAGCTCAGGAGACAGGAATGTCGAATTTGCTGGTAGAGGGTTACTGGGTTCTGGCACAGGTCTGCAAAGTCTGAAGCCTCTGGGAGGCATTTCATTTTCCTTTCTGGAATTAGCTTTAGTGCTGAAGGTTGGTTTGGGGCCAGCAAAACTTCCTCTGAGCTGTGAGCCGTGCAAAAGAGTCTGCAGCATTTCCCTTAAATACAGCTCATCTGGTGCCAGAAATTCCCTTGCCTGAATATTATAATCTCCTTGAGTGCTGATGAGGAATTGCCCAAAGGAAACGTGACCTTTCTAGCACTCCTGGCTTGTCTGGAGCGGGCATTAGCGGCCATCCGAAATGGCACAGTCGGAGCGCTGGTGCTTGTATCTTTGTTCTGCTGGAGGAGGCGTTTGCTGGGCAAATGGGGAGGGAGGGAAATAAACCCTCTCCTCCCTTGACTGGGGGTCCAGAGGGAGGTGAAGTCAAGATCTGGATTTAATATGGGCAACTGGCCCAAGCCCGAGCTGAAGTCTGAACATCCCAGACATTTGGCACACCGTGAGTCTGTAGCCACATCTGAACCTGGGTGCTTTGAGCCGGTCCTTAGACCTGCAGGATTTCCTTGCCTCCTCGCTAAGAGATAATCCCTGCCTCAAAGAACATTTTGGTCCAAACCCAGAACTCCCCGAGTTGCTGGCAGAGACGCGAGGCTGGGGGCTACGCAGCAGGACTGCCCCAACCCGGTGACATCGTCTTGCTGGATCGGGTCCCGCCGCGGCTCCTCGCCGCTGGGCTGAGCTGCCCCGTGGGCTGGGGGAGCAGCCGGGGTCGGCAGCGTCCGGCGGGGAGGCTGTTCGGGCTGCTGGTCCCAGGGGAGCAACCGGTTTGGGGTTCTGGCAGCTCCAGCCCTCTGGGTGCAGAGGCTTTGCTCTTGGCATGGCTGGAGAAGACCCTGTCACCTTCACCATCGCAGCCTGCGTCTCGGGCACCCGCAGTATTAAAAGCCCATCCGAGGGCAGCTTGCAAAGACTTAGCTGGCTGCAAAGTGCTTGCGTGCTTTGCTTAAGGAAAAAACGAACTGGCGTGTCCTTGCAGCCTGCCCGGCCCCGCCGGTTGCAGCGGGGGGAAGCCGGCCGGCGATGCGCGACGGCCGCGGAGCGGCTCCGTAGGCAGCTCCCGCCGGGCGGAGGGGACGACGCAGGGGAGGGAGGAAGGACGTTTTGGGTTTCTCTCTTTCCTCTGGTGGGAAAATGCGTGTTTGTATAGCCCGGCGGCTGGGTGCAGGAGTTCAGCAGATTATAAACTCGTCTTGCAAGCCTACAGCTGGTCGTTGCCCTGCGCCTTGTCGGGTGGACGGCAACGGGGCGTTCTTGGTCCGGCTGGCAGTTAGGAGCCCCCTTCTTGCCGAAGCTCCCCAAGCGTGGCGCCGGCCTGGGAACGCGCGGGATGCAGTTGAAGGCAGGGGTACGCGATATCGGCTCGTGCAGCCCTCCCCGAGCGCAGGGCGATTATTGCTGGAAACGAGGAAAAAAAAGCGGTTGTGCAGTCCTGTTGTGGGCCGGCCACGTGAGCTGCCAGATGTGATTGCTAACAATTGGAAAAAACAGGCCAACGTGCCCCCCCCCCCCAACCCTTTTAAAACTGTTTTGGAAGGAAACCTTCTACGTTTTTGCTCTGAAAGGAGATTTCTCAGCTGACCCTCGCGCCGCGCAAGAAAAGAGGCTGACGAAGACGTAGGTTGGGCTGGCGCGTGTAGTTCGCGGCTCGGCCAGCCGTTCTAGCGGACCCGAAAGCAAGTACTTTGGCGGGGTTTTGTTTCGCGTTCGTTCGTTTGTTTCTCACCGTCCCCCGCTCGCACGTGCACCTCTCCTCCGAGGTGGAGGGACGGCATAGCGAGCCGGTGAGGTCACGGGCAGTGAGTCACGTCCCCGGCGGGCAGACGACGGGGAGGGCGGCGAACCCAAGGGGCTCGCGCGCCGCCGCGCGCGGGACGGCCTCGGGGCTCCGGCGGCTGTCGCCGCGCTGCCCCTGCCGAGGCGCCTGAAGCCGGTGTTGGGGTTGGGGGGTCGCGACCGGCTCGAAATCGGAACCTCCTTTGCTCTGGCCTCACCGGGGAGCTGCCTCCATCGACCTGGGGCAGCGCAGCGGGGGACGGGGTTAAGAGCCTGCTTGACCTGGAGGCTGCCCGGAGTTGTCGCAGCACGGGGGGGGGGGACGGAGATCGTGGCTGAGTTTAATGAATGGCTTCATTTATACGTTAAAAAAACAAACAAACAAAAAAAACACAATACGCACACACACACACACACACACCCCGAGCGAAAACCCAAACCCCAACAACACGGTGGCTTCCTGCCAGGACCACAGACAACGGTTTCTATGGGAACCCGCGGGAAAACAGTAAATAGGAGCGGGGAGCCAAGGAGGGGGGCCGAGGAGGGGACCCTCGGGCCCTGTTCCCGGGGCCTCGGCGCTCCTTGTTCCCCTGGAGGACAAGGTGGGAAGGGGCAGCGAGGTGGGGAGAGAGGAGAGTGGGGCTGCCGCTCCCCCCCCCTCCATCCTCCCCAGAGGATGAAGCAAGAGTCCGTCCATCACCTCGGGCGCCGCACCGCGTCCTCGTCCCCGGAGGGGCTTTTGCGGGGCGCCCGGCCCTGGGAGACGGGTGGGCTTGGAGGGTGCGGGAGGCGGCGCGGGGCGCTGAGAGCGCGGTTTCCGCCCCGGCTCGGCAGGCTGACGGCGCAGTGGAGCGTGGAGGACGAGGAGGAAGCGGCGCGGGAGCGGCGCCGGCGGGAGCGGGAGAAGCAGCTGAGGTCCCAGGCCGAGGAAGGCTCGAGCGACGGCGGCCCCGGGGCGGAGAGCGGCCCCCCGGCCCAGCGAAACCAGTAAGGAGCGCCCCGAGCGCGAGCCCTCGGGCGATGGGGGGGCGCGGGGGCGGCCGCCCGGAGGGTTGGGGGCTAACCTGGCAGCAACTGCTAACGGTTTCCTTATTAATGGGTATTAACGTGTAATAAATATCCGGCGCCTGAACACGTTGATACCTGTGTCCAACTGCGTTTCTTAAAAACATCATCCGAATGGAGAAGTGGTGGCGGGATTTATGGTTACGGGCGGAGAGAAGCAGCAGCTTAATTTTCCCGGGGAAGCGGCAACGGTATTTATACGCATCTGATTTTTTTTTTTTTTCCATGCAAAGATCAGTTTTTTCCCAAGCTATTTTGAAAATTATCCAGGGCTTTTCTGTCTGAAAGCGCTGCAAAGATGTTTGCAAGTCTTCTGCGGAAAGGAACCCGGTAGCGTTTTGCAGACGAAACATTGTAGTCTGCCCTAAAAGCAAAGAGAAGATCTGAAAAGTAATAACAATTATTAGCTTTCCGGACTCCCCTCCACTTCACTTTCATACGGGGGTTAGGAAACAGTTTGTAAAAGTCCCTGAAGCGGCAGGAGAGACTTCTTGCCTCTGGTTGAGAGGCAGATGCTGCGGTGCACCGCGGGCTGCAGCAAGCCCGCGAGCACAACCTCTGCGGTCTCTGACGCTGCACTTTGAGCTTCGGGGGACCGCTCCTGCTGCCCAAATTCAATAAGGTGCATAAGCCCCTGCCTGGAGCAAGGCCTTGTCTGCGTGTTTACCGTCAAACCCACGCGAAGCACCGCTGCCGGCCAGGAAAACCCCATGGTCGTAGCAGATGCTGAGGTGGAGCCTGAAATGGCTCCAGCCCCTCTGCCAAGTCTCCGGCCCCGAGCGCCCGAAGCTGTTCCTCTGCGATAGCGTTCAGGGAACGGGAGCGCTCGCCCATGGCTTTCTCCTTGGGGCTGCCCGGAGACCAGATGGAGACGTCCGGCCTGTGAAAGGCGCAGAGCGGTTTGCCTTGGCCTCCCGGGCACGGGACGGGGCGGCGCGTCAGCTTAAGGGCTCCTACCCCAAGGTGGCTGCTCAGTGGAGAGAGAAAACCAGGCGCAAACATAAGGCTGGGTGGTGTCCTCCTTGCACGGGGGACCACGTGCAGCAGGTCCTGCCCCTCTGCCTTAGGGCGACCTTCTCCCAGCTGCCCCGGTGCTTGAGCTAGCAGAGGCAGGCCTCACTGGGAAAGGATGTTTCTGCTTCTCCGGCCGTGCCCCGGTTTCTGCTGCAGCTGCTGACAGCCACCTGGGCTTGCTCATTCAGCCAGGGCCGGCCGGCCATCCATCTTCCCAAAAGCTTTGCTCTCTCTTGTGTAAACACTGCCCCCTCTTTCCCGCGCTGTGACTCATCCCATTCATGTCACCCCTGTTTGTGTAAACAGGCCCTCGGCGTTTCCTGGGACCCCGGGGACTTGGCCGGGTGCCTCCCGTCCCTTTCCCAAGTTAAAAAAAAAAAAAAAAAAGGAAATTGTCTGCAAAAGAGTCGTTTTATAGAAAATCCGAACGGCTCTTGGGCTGCTCGGTAGTGCTGGGTCCCGAAGACAGGCCAGGCCGGTTAGTCCCCAGAGCCGGCCGGGCCCGCTCGCTCCCGATCGCTGCCGGCGCGTCCCGCCTCGGGAGGATTTAGGTCAGCGTCGCTGATTTGATTTCCTCGCTGGAAATGCCCGGGCAGGGTCACTTTTCAGGGAGGCTCTGACGTGCTCCCTAATGTAGCAGCTTAGCCGGTGCTGACGTAAGCGTGCTGGCTCAGCGCTTTCGGCGGGGGCCCCCTTTCCCGAGGAGCGCAGGCACCTAAAGGAGGCGAGCAGGTTTCTAAAGAGCCTTCAGCTGTTCTCCCTTCCTCCCAGGGGAAAACGGCCGGACGCAACAGGCCGTTCCCTGCGTGTCCAGGGCTCACGTTCATCCCTTCTCCTCTGGCCACCGGCCTGCAGCCAGGGACGCAAATACCTGAGCAGTTCTGCCCCCGGGCAACGTCCGCGCTGCAGCTCCCCCCGAAGCGCTGACTTGGGACTCTGGAGATCTGCAGTCTCTTCCAAATGCCACATCAAGTTTCTCGAGCGCCTTCCTCCCAAGTCCGTCGGGCTCCCGCTGCGCATCGGCTGGGATCGTCGCTTCCTCTTCCGCCTGGTCCCTGCTGAGAGAGCCGGTTCTGCGCGGCTGCCTCTTCCCATCCGTTTGTGCAAAGGATGTTGTACAGCCCCTTCGCTGGGCTTCTAGGAGCTACCGCCGCACCATGACAAATTGCCCGCTCCGGTCCATGATACCGCAGACCGACGCCGCGTTGCTACTTGGGCGCCCAAGTTGGCTGGGGGGATGCTGAGGGGCGCTACGAGCTGGGCTGGGCTGAAACTTCGGGCTGAGCTGCGGTTTTCTGTGTGCTCCTGAGCAGCTCCCAGCGCAGGACTAGCGCCATCAGCCCCCAGGTGATGCAGGCTGGTCCTGCAGCCCCCAGCTGCCCGCCCTCGCCAGACTTGCCAGAGTTGCTGGTTTTGGTCAACTTGGTCAACCCTCAGCTCCTTGAGTCAGATGCGTAGGAGACTCCAGAGTCTCAGAGGAATACCCCGTATTTCTAGCCGCCAGGGTTACAGAGGAGACTCAGCCATCTCCTGACACCACCTCAGAGCCCCAAAAGGTGAAGGGAGGACACATGTATGTTTTGAATCTTTTAATTTTGAACGAATCTTTGGGTCCCACATCCTCATTTCCTGTCCTGGCGGACTCGACCGTCTTGTGTCCCCACAACATCTGTGAAGGTACCTCCTCAAGCGGCCGCCTGCAAAGTGGGCATCGATGAGCTGGCGCGCAGCCGGGAGCCCCAGCCAGCTGGCAATTTTTGTCCTGAATGCAAGGAAAAAAAAAAAAAAAGGAAAAAAACCCCCGTGCGAGGCCAACCCCAATGCGGTGCAGGCAGCTGTGCGACCCAGGAGGGCTGATGCTCCATCCGGCCGCCTGCGCCCTGGGGTTGTGGGTTGTGTGTTAAGTCCCCGCTGCAGAAGGGAGCTGCCAGCAGTGGGCTTCAGGGCCACGGCAAAGTGCGGCTGGCAATTCAAGTGACCCTGTAGGAAGGGCTCCCTGGAGCAACCTCCCTGCCTGCCACCCGCTGGGTAAATCCATTCCCTCTGCAGCCAGTAGCCAAGGGGCTTTTGATGCCTCGTCCCCAAATCAGGAGCGCAGGGCACGGGTCGGACGAGGCAGGAACGCGTAGGTGTTTGGGTCTGCAGCGCTGCAGCGGGGCCCTGCCTTGCAGAGCGGCGCCTGGAGCCCATCCTCCCAGGGTCTGAGGCCTCCCCCTCTCATCTCATGCTGCCCTGAGATGGGGCAGGACTAGTGCTAGCATTTTATAGATGGTCTTGAAAGTGCATGTGACTAACTCAGAGCAGCACGGGGAACTTGCAGATCAAACCCAGAACCTGAGCCAGTGTCCTAAGCACTCGCTCTTCCTGCCTGCACGACCCAGCTTTCTGCTCAGGCCAGCTCATGCTGATGGCGTTTGTGTGGAGCGGCATGAGGAAAACAAGCGCAGGACAAGCGGGAATCCAGTCTGAAACACCTCTCGGGGCCAGACAAGCTAGGGTCAACTCCAGTGCAGAAGCAAGCCGTGGACAGAAGGGTTGCTTATCTTATGCTTGTTGGCTTGCAACCCCCAAGAGACCGTACAGGCAGCTGGGTACGTCTGCTGGAGACACAGAGCTGCTCCTTCTTCCTTTCCATCTTGCGATGACTCCACTGAGAGATCCCCTTTGTACAGGGGGAAGTTCCTAAACACTTGGCAAAAGCATCTTTCCCATAATGGAGAATAAGGTTTAAAGTGGGATCTGGGAGCTGTCACAGGAAAGAAGATACAACAACCGGAGGGAGAGAAGGACAGGATCAGCCTGGAGTTCTTTCAGGCCAACTTTGGTTCTTTGCGCCTCTCTCATCCTAATTTTTCTTCTTGCTGTGTTTCAGCTACGACTTTAAGCCCTCCGAGCCTTCGGAGCTGGAAGAGGATGAGGGGTTCAGTGACTGGTCCCAGAAGCTCGAGCAGCGCAAACAGAGGTGGGTCGGACAAAGACAGAGTGAGGGAAGGGGCAGCAAGCGTGCCCAGCAAAGGGACCGTGCCTGAGCAGGGAGGGATCAAGCCCAGTCTAAGCCTAGCACGCAAAGCTGGAGGCCAGAGCCTCAAGCACTAGCAGGGCAGGGCAGGACGGGCCCCTCGCCTTGGGAGGGATGCTCTCTGCCTGCGATGTGGGCTACAGCGGAGAAACGGACTGCGGGATTGCCCCGGGTGTCCGGGACGTTTGGATTCAGCTTTGCACTCGCAGCAGTGGCAGGCTGCCAGGAGGCCTGGATTTGGAGGAGCGACAACAGTGGATTTAAGCCACCTGAGCTGCTGCAGGGGCTGAAATGGCCTCTAACATAACCCAGGCAGCCTAAAAAGCTGTTCTAAGTTATTGCTGCTTCCTGGCTCATGTCAGCATAGTGGGTGTTATGGCCCCAGCCCACCTTGCGCTTGACTCCTCTTTCAGCAATGGAAAACAGGCAGCAGAGATCCCCGAGTGGTGCTTGTTTGCAGGCTCTTCAGTCGCTACCCAGAAGTTCGGGGCCAAATCCTGCCTTAAGTACTTCCCTTGGACGCTGTGTACCTGTACTTGAGCTCTGTGAGTTGGCTCTCTATGTAGTTCGATTTTACAGGGAATTTTGTCCTGCGAAGATACAGCCTCTTCTTTATATACAAGGCTGAAAAAAAATGTGTAAGATTAATATTTACTGCTGAGCAGATAAATAGAGCTCGACTCAACTTTCTTTTTCCAAATGCTGTATCTAAATCAATCGGGAAGCTTTACCTTCCCCCTTCACAGCTGCAAGCCCACAGACGTTGCTGGAGCTCCTAAGAGCAGGGCTGATTGTCCGGGCTGGGGCAGCAATCAGAAGTCAGCAGTGGGGCACCTGGGGCAGGGGAAGCCCATCGGAGAGGGGTGGTGCCTTAAAGCCAGTGGCTTTTGGTGGGAGGCTGGTTAGGAGCAGGAGCAGGAGCAGGAGCAGGAGCAGGAGCAGGAGCAGGAGCAGGAGCAGGAGCAGGAGCAGGAGCAGGAGCAGGAGCAGGAGCGAGTTGTGCTGTGTGGGTTTGCTGTGAGGGGAGTGCTTTGTGAAAGCTGAGGTTGCCCCCAACCAGTGGTTGTGTCCTAGAAAGTCTATTTGGCAGCTTTGCCCTTGGTCCTCTGCATCACTGGAGAAAAAGCTTGGAGGGCTCTGGGAGGCACGGGTAGGTTGTGTTTCTGGTTTTGACTCTCCATGTTGAATGAAGCAGTGCTGTGGCCAGGGTTTCCCAGCTCTGCTCTTTCCTACTTAACCTGGATAGGGAGCAAACTCTGTTTTTCTTGTGATCGGTGTTTAGGCTGTAGCTGTGACTGAGGGACTGGAGGTGGCTAGTTTTTGCTGGATGGTGCTCAAAGGACCTGTGCATCCTCTGAGGTCCCTGGTGCTAAGGCAGATTTTCCTTTTGTATCGGGTGTTGTGCCCCTTTGTGGGGGGTGATCTGGGTCCCTGCAGTCATGTGTGAGAAGATGAGAGCTGGGATGTGCCTGCTGCCTTTGTGATGATGTAAAGGGAGCTGTACAGAGCTGCTGGTGTCTGTACAGAGCTGCTGTCTTATAAAGGCAACCAATATGCTGTGTCTTGTCTGTTGGCCCAACTGTTTAATACAGGCTTGCCCTTTAGCCGTAGGCATTGCTGGCTGAGGCACCTTGGTTACAGAAGGTAGCTGTAGAGCCCTGAGAGCCTGCTTGCTGTGAGTGACCTTACTGTCTTGAGGGGCTTGAGCAAGGCCAGCATAGGCAGCTGCTTTTTCCCCTGTGTGGTCAGTGAGGGGGGCTGGAAGGTGACTGTGAACTGCCTTGCTAGCAGCAGAGAGCTGGGTGAAAAACTGCAGTTTGAACTTTTCCCATGTTTTGGGGCTGGATGGTGAGGCAGAAGCAGTGAGTCACCCCTGTGCTCCAGCAGCTGCCTGCTAGCCAGCTTTCTAGCCTTGCTGTCAGAGGACCCGCAGCTGCAGTTGCAAGCCAGGCAATTTTCTAAGAAATGGGTGGGAGGAGAAAGGTATTCTCTAGCCAGGGAACATGAGATGGCAATAACATCCTGGTGTAAAACCATGAGGCAGTGAGAGCTCTGGGGTTACGTGTCTGCTCCCACGGACTGTGTGTCCCAGTGTGTGGGCTGTTCTGCTTTTGCAATTCTGATCACTTAAAAGTACTAGTGGGTCTCCTCTCTGCAGGCTCTGAGACCTATAGGAGTTTGTTTAAAAAAAAAAAACCCATTGTAATCTTTACCCACAGCAAGGCTCTTGGTGACCCTGGTTGCTTTGGTGCTGCTTTTTGCTGGGTTCTCCTAGGCCTGTGTGTGGCCGGCGCTAGCAGCCGTGTGATGTGACTGCTCTTATGTCTAGCCGGGAACCTAGACAGGACTGTGGAAGTGACTATAAGCCCTGATTTAAAACACCCAGCAGTTGTATACTTGGGGGAATGATAAAACTGGGTTTCTAGAGGTCTGAGGCACCTGACAGTGTCTGTAGGTTCTTAACAACGTTCGCTTCTCTGACTTCTTTTCCCCCATGTCTAGGTCTCCACGACAGTCGTATGAAGAAGAGGACGGTGGTGTGAGGGAAGCTGAAGTCAAACTGGAGCAGATCCAGCTAAATCAGGAAAGCCTAGAGGAGACCCAGGAGGAGAATATGGTGGTGAGGGAGGAGGAGAGGCTGTGCCATGTGGAAGAAGATGTCCAAGAGCAACAGGAAGAGGAGAGAGCTGAGCAGGAGGTTGGATCAGGAGGAGCTGGCCTGTTCCCCTTCATAGGGCTGGTGGGAGGGCCAGGCCTGGGGGCTGCTGAGAAACTCTGCTCACCCATGAACTTTACATTGATGGGCGATAGGCCTCTGTAGACATGGTATAACATGGGGCCTGTCCCATTCTTACCTCTGTGTGTTGCTGGGGTGTCACTGTGGGCAACCTGTCCCCCTTGCTAGGGTGACGTATCTACTCTCAGAGTTCGTAGTGGCTTATTCATGCCCATGCAAATACCAAGAAGGAAGTGCTGTTATTTTTCCTATGGTTTTGTAAACTGTGACTATCTCTTTAGGGGTCCTCAACTCTTAGTTTTACTACTTTTGTTGTCTTTGCCAACCTTTGTTTCACCTTTGAAGGACTTTGGCTTGATGTATCAGCAAATCTTGCCTTGCTCCCTGCTGAGGTTGTCTATCTTGGCTCTTTCAGCCAGGTGTAATTCCGGATAAATGAGAGAGGCGAAGTTGGAACTTGAGCTGTGTGCAAATATCTTAGGTTGCTGAGCTTCAAATCTTTTGTTGTAAATGGATTTTGACTTGCTGTAGCCATTGTGGGCTTTTACATTTGGACTGCGTATGTGACTTTGCAGCGCTTTATTCTAAAAGCAGCTTCTCTCGCTCTCTCTCTTGCTCTCCTCTAAATGAGAAATTCATGTTTCGCGCTCAACAGCGGGAAGAAGCCTTTTGTAACTGATGCAAGGACTCCTTTCCATGTCATTCTGGAACCTTGAACCTGCCAAATTTCTCTGTGGGTTTTTTCCTTCTCTCTCAACTCACACATGAGGTTCTTCCTGGATGTTTCGAAATGAGATGATGTGAACTCAAAGTTTTTGTGCTTGAGTGTTTATTTAGTGTAAGGGAGTAAGCCTGGGAAAAAGGGCGGTGGGGGGAAATCACTTTTGTTGTAAGAAGCGTTTTGACCAGCTCACTTCCTGGCTTGTTCATTCTCTGCACTCAGGAAAAGAAGAGGAGGAGAAACGAAGAGGAGGAAACGCCAGAAAAACGCCAGAAAGCTCCAAGCCCCAGCAGCCTGGAAGAGGAGGAGCTGGGCGCTGACCACGCTGCGGTGTGTTCCACGAAGGTGTGTGTTCCCGAGGCCGGGCTGGAGGGCGGTCACCAATGTTATCCTAGGGCATGTGATTAACAACGGGGGAAGATGAGGCTGTGGTAACGTAGGGTGCGAATTCTGTTTCCACTTCTGCTGCAGACTTGGACAAATCACTTAATCTGTCTGCCTCATCTGCCTTGTTTGTAAAATGGAAACTCCTGTCCTCCTACTTTGTCTACCTGACCTGTAAACTGTCTGAGGCCACAACTGTCTCTAGCTGTCTGTGTATGCGTTGCCAATCACCGTGAATCTCTAAAGTTCAGTGAAGACTCCAGGGAACACTGTAATAGTAAGGAAGATGTATGTACCTTAAGCTTGTGAATTTGATTAAGTTATGTGTCTTATTTGGTGAGGAAAACTAAGCTTCCCTTCCAAGAAAAAAACGTGAATTTCCCTACCTAGCTCGGAATAAAATCAGAAAGTATCACTGAAATTTTTTTTTAAACAGAATTGGATTCCTGATCTCTGAAACCACTTGTCCTTTCCTACCCAGATCTGTCAGTCGTGTGAAACTTCAAATTTTGACAACACCTGACTTGCCTCTTGTGACTTCTGTTGCATTTGGTACAAATCCTTAGTTCTGTGCATGTGCCTTTAAATGCAATAGATGCAGATAAGTGGTTTCTGTAGTGTATGGCTTTTTGTCTTTCCCTCTCGGCAGTAAGCTTGCTGATATCACCACTGGGGGAAATGGTGAGGACTCCAGGTGGCCTGTTAACCTGCTGCTGGTGTTATCCTTGCTTTCTTGCATTCAGATCTGCACTATTTGTTTCTTAGTCAATATTTCCTGGGCAGGGAGAATTGAGAGTGCTGCTTCTTGCAACAGGAAATAAGTAGCAAGAAGGAGGTTTCATCATCTATCACCTTCAGATTCCTGCTCTCTATGGAGAGGCCTTTTAAAATCAAATAAAACGAGGGGAGTAAGAGGGTTTGGATGCAGGCCACATGCTAGTGTCAGGTTTGAAAGTGGGGTGGGAGTGGCCAAAGCAGATCCCCAGAGAGGGACCAGTGGGGAAATTTGGGGAAACTCTTCCAATGCCTTTTATGTGCTGAAGCTTTCGGCATTGCAGCCCCAAAACACACATAGCTTCCTGGTTCTGAGCTTAACTGCTGTTGCTAGGATTAGCCTAGGGAAAGGGTTAGAAATATAGTCTTTTTTTTTTTATAATAGTGATGTCAGAGCTTATGAATACACGAAGCTGAATGTCAAGCCGTTCAGGAAAAATATGAACTTGGGACCTTTCCAAAGAAAGGAGGATCTTTACGTTCCAGCTAGTAGGGTTTTATGTGAACGTTAAGAATTTAAAAAGTTGACCATCAAGAAGGCGTTTTAGCTTTGGATTACTCAGTAGAAATACTGATTCCAGCGGAAAGGCAAGAGCTTCTGCAGTGGGATGTCACTCCCTGCCAAGTGTGGCTTGTGAAGGCCAGCTACAAATCTGAGGCAGGCAGATACTGAGTTGTATCTTAATGGGGCATTTGGGTCCAGAAGGCCAGTGCAGTCCAAAGGCCAAAATGGATGTGTGGGAGCGGGTGAGAAGCCTTGTTCCAGCCCTGTTTTTGTCCCAGGCTGCTTGTGAGCTCTGAGTTTTGATGCTGGCTGAACAAGCAACTGTGGTTTCTTCTGGCACTGGAAAGTGCTTTCAGCCAGAGGAACACATAACTCCTTTGCCTGTTCACGTGCCCCGGTACCCCAGTGCCACCCTGCCTGCCAATGGCCCGGAGGGGTGGGCAAGTGGAGGGTGAGGACCCAGGCTCCAAAGTCATGGCTCAGCAGCAAGCACCTGTTCCTCCTGTGCTGTCTGAAGGAGCAAGCTGCCAGCAGGCAGACAGCCTGCCAAGTGCAAACTGCTTGCTGGTGGGATGTATGTCACGCTGCTGCCTTAGGACCCAGCAGAGCAATTCTCCTGAGCACGTCTCTGTTAGCCCAGGTGTAGTTTGATTGCTGTGCTCTCCTCTAGTGAGCCTTGCACTCTTCTGTGCTGCTGTTGAACGTGTCCTCTCTCTGATACTGCCTTGTCTTCTGACTAGTTAAAACTTAGCATCGGCTTACTGAAAGCTCCTTAAAATGACTGTTTAGCACTGCTTTTTATCTGTTGACAGGTAGGTAATGTTTCCCATCGTACAGGCCCTGATATACAGGGGGATGGCTCTTTATTACTTGGTTGCCAGTCCTTGGCTCTGTAGGACTTGCTGCTTAAAAAATATGCTGTCCTTTGACTTGAAAGTGATTTTTTTTTTTGTCTCTGTGTTCTTGTTTTCTGGGGCCGTGAAAGAGCTGTGAGGTTTAGCAACGCTTCAGCTTTTTTCAGTGGTTGTGAAGTATTTGTTTGCCTTCCTGTCAAACAATTCTTGCATGGGGCACAGGAGCACCTTGTGCAAAACTCTCCTCCCTGATGGCTTGCCTTGAAGAGATGCCTTGCAAGAAGCTCCAAGTGCTAAATTGCCCTGTCTGGTGTGGATAAGCTGCTGTAACTCGTGCCTGTGCTGTTCTCGCGCTTGGCTCCTCTGCAGCCTTGGCTGGCAGTGCCTCTAGCTTTTTTCCTTGCCCTTCCTCACCTGCCGCTTTGTCTCCCTTGTGTATGGCAAGGAAACCAGGTGTCTGAGAGAAGATACCTGGTCTTTGAACAGCAGGGTTAGAGACAGTGGCTGTAGCTGCTGCTTGAGCTGTCAGCCAAATTGCATGTTGGTTTACCCCTGAAATTGGTTGCTGCCTCTGTGTACTGGAGCTTTTGAGAGGGATTCCTCTCGCCTACCACCAAAACCAAAAAGTAGAAGGGATGTTCACCGTCTGGCCTGGGTGGGAATACAGGATTGAGCGAGGCATTTCTGCTCAAAATTTGGTGTGGGAGCAGAAACTTGGGTGAGGGAGCAGAAAAGGAAAGTGCTATGCTCGGCCAAGGTGATGCACATCCATCCAAGGTCCATGGAGAAGTAATATTTTTGTCGTCTTTTTCCCACTTTAGATCACGGACAGAACTGAATCGCTGAACCGCTCAATAAAGAAAAGGTATCTCTAGGGTTGCTGGGGAGTTAGGGTAAAGCAGACCCCTTGTTTCAAGTCGGGGATGCCCTCAGGCATCCCTGTGAGAGCAGGCAGCAGTGACAGACTGCCTGTGGCCCTCAAAAATCCTGCCTGAGGTTCCAGGATACTTCCCACAAGGGGATCACCTTATTCCTCTCTGTTCTTTCCAGTAATAGCATAAAGAAGACCCAGCCTCCCCTTCCCGTGTCGAAGATAGATGATAGACTGGAGCAATACACGCAGGCCATTGAGGTGAGTGGCTGTATAGCACTGGCCCAGCTCTCTGTCCCCACCCTCCAAGGAGCCCTCTTTGCAAGGCATCGTTCTCCTGGCCTGCTGCTTATCCCTGCCGTCTGTGAGGTGACAATCAAGTTGCCTCTCCTTGGATAGGAGCAGCCCTGTCACCTATCTCTAGAAATTTCCATGATTTCTAGATTTTTTCAGTGAACCACCACATCCTTGTTTCCTCATGTTCCCTGACTACTGAGTGAAAACATCTGGCAGGGAATAGCAAGGCCCTTCAAGTCTCTGTTCACATCCCGTCATCCCTGAGGACTTTCAATTACAGAGAAAATACATGCTTGGAGCTGAGAATTTTGCTGATGGTGTTTATTCTCCATTTATTTTTTTCAGACATCCACAAAGGCTCCAAAACCCGTCCGACAACCGTCCCTTGACATTCCCACCACAAGCATGGTGGTAGCCAGTACTAAAAGCCTCTGGGAGACTGGAGAGGTTGCAGCTCAGTCCTCCATGAAGTCACCAACCTGTAAGGTAAGGCACTTGCATGACCTGCCCTGTCTGTGCAGGAGAAAAGGAGTTGACCTTCACATGCAATGTGTGTTATGCTTTCCTCTGTATGAGTGTAACGTAAGCCTGTTTATATGGCTTGTTGGTTGTGCTAACCAGCTGCACACAGCATGGAGCCAGGGCTCTAAAAGCCTTGATATTAGGGACTCGGTCCCATTTATCAGCATCTAAAACCTTGTACCTCGGAGCTTAGATTCATCTCTGCTAGAGTTCTGCATTGTTCCTCGGTGGTAGAGCTAGGAAAATCTCTGAAGCTGGTTGAGCCTCTGTTTTGAAACAGGAATGAATTCAGCTGGTGGGGAAACGGTGTGACTTTTATTGCGGGGACTTGACTGAACTCCAGTTGTTGAGTGCTAAGCTGGGTCTGGCATTGCGATGATAAATCTTGTAAACCTGGAAAATGCAAAGAATACTGTGTATTGCTTGCTTAGTAATTTCATTTTCTGGCCCCTGAAAGTTAGGGTGATTCTGTAACACATGGTCTGCAAATCTTGTTTATCTGAGAAAAATTCCTTTCACGTAACAGTGCCTTGATGTTAACATGTCTTAAATAGTTAACAAATTTAAGAAAATAAACATCTTGGATCTCTGATCTAGTCCTCTGTGGAAGAGAGTGAGAGAGGGGAAAACCTAAGATATATTGGGAGTAGGAAGAAGTTTTCATAGTCTTGGGTTTTAGCCATAAGTCAGACAATGTAACATTAATATATTAAGAGGCCAGATATGTGGGTTTGAAAGGGATGTGAACAAAAGCATGTTCAGCAGTATTGCCAGCGAAGGGTAATGAGAATAACCTCTTCTCAGGATATTGTGGCTGGAGACATCATGAGTAAAAGAAGCCTTTGGGAACAGAAGGGCAATCCCAAACCTGAGACCAATATCAAGGTAAGTTAGTACTTGAGCAAGTACTAAAGTACTTCCTCTTTTGTGAAAAAGAAAGGGTCTATATGGACAGAGGTTGCCTGTATCCATCAAAGCATTTGCATACCTAGACTATGAGAGCTTTTCCTAATACTTAGCTGCTATAGTCTTAATATAGATAATGGTAAAAATCATGTTATAGCTAGTAATATTGGAAGGTCTCTTGAATAGCATATTGTTCCCAGGTAGTGGGTTGGGAACCCTGTTTTTCCAGGCTAACATTGAACTGCAGGTATGATTGACTTTGCTCTTGTTACACCTCTTAATCTTGAGATTACAAAGAAACAGCCAAAATTAAGTGGAACTCAACCTAAGACAGTATCAGCATTTGCAGATGGATTTGGGGTTTTGTGGCCAGTGATGTGTTTGTGGGAATGCATATGAAAATGCAAGAAGCAGCTGCTGCTCTAATTCTCCAGGCTGAGAGGGAGATCAAAGTATATTGTCTGCAGATGCTCTTTGATAGTACTGCTGCCAGTACGCAGTACATTAAACTGGTACTTGCATGGGTGAAAGCAACCCTGCAGAGCCCTGCTTGGAGGGCTCTTCGATGAGCCCTCTCCCCGCAACACCCTGCATTGCATCTTCCCTTCCCTATTATGTGTGCTACACCTGCTGTATTGCCTTACGTTTCCAGAAGCAAATGGTCTGTCTTTCTGTCTATGCAAGGAGTTTGTGGAAGGGGCAGAAGGGGAGTGCACCATAGGCAGTGGCTGTCTCAAAGTCCTCTGGGATTATAAGTGGCAGTGCTGGCTAATAACTGCCCTAAATAATAGAAAGTTAGAGATTCTCACGTGCTCCTCTAGCTTTGGGTATTTGATCTTGACTGCCCATCTGAGAAGGGAAAATGCTGACTCTGGCTATTTCTTTCTGTCCTGTTCAGTCCACTCCTGGGAAAAAGTATAAGTTTGTTGCAACAGGCCACGGCCAGTACAAGAAAGTGCTGATAGATGATGCGACAGAGCAGTAACATGCCTGGAGAACCTGTTAACCAGGTAGGTTAGTTATGACCTTGTGCTGCATAATAAACTCCTGGTACTATTCTGGTGAGATGTTTGTGTTTCTGCTAGCTAAACTTGGATGAATTGCAAGGTACCATATGATAACAGCTGGAGCCTTGTTTCTGTCCTCCTGAGCTGGAGGGAAGTGGGACTTCTCTCTTTTTTTATTTTTATTTCTTAAACTTTCTGATACTGATAGGAAGCTGGATACCTGTTTGTAGTTTGCTAACACTGTTTTGCTGAAGATGGGTTTCCTTTTGCTTGTTCAGAGGAACAATCTCTAATGTTTGTTCTTGTGGTCTCTTATGCTGTAAAGAGAAGTACTAGCTGGAGGTCATTCCTGCTGAGCCTAGGGGCTTATATAGTCCTGAGACCTGGATGTTTCCAGGGTCTAATTCAATGATTTACTGAATTAATTAGGGGAAAAACTTGTAATGATTTCAGTGACCTCTTGGAATTGGTCCACAGTAGGGTTGTAGCAGGGGGGGAAATGAACATCTGCCATACTGGGTAGACCAACAGAGCGGAAAGGACCATGTGCTGATACGTAGCAAGGGGGGAAGGCAAAGCCTGGAGGCTGTCTTTGGACCCTCTTGAAATGGTCTTTGGATCGTGCGCCCTTATTGTGCTTGTGTTAATGGATATTCTGGTGTCATCTTGAATGGATGAGAGGGGGTTGTGGCAGAAAGGAGGAATTGGCATAGAGGGATGTGATAACCGGTTGGATCCAACTGGGCAGCATCTGGCACTGTGAGAGGACAGGATGTTGGGCGGGGAGGGAAACAAGCTTTATTTTTTTCCTTCCCCCCCCCCCCTTTTTCTACAATAATAAAAACTTTATTTCATAGCCAAGCTTATAAATAGCTCTTTCTGCTACAAAGCACCTTCTTTGTTTCTGAATCCTTCTGGGACTGTGTTCTTTATTTTTTTTCCAGGGAGCTGACTTCCAAGTGCAACATTTCCACCCCCCGCACTCCTTTGTGCACTCCTTTAGGAAAGAAGCTCTCTTGAAGGCCCCTTTGAGATGGGCAGCAGAACAAGCCCAAGTCTGTCCATAATTACATTTTCTAGATATAATGAAGGAGGGGCCTGCAGGACTGTATCCTCCGCTTGCTTCTCTGGCTGTTTTTTCCAGAAACCAAAGTCTTCTCTTTGAACAGTCCCCTTCTTCCTTCCGAAATCTGTTTTGATGCACCAAATGGGATCCTATTGAGCTTTGATTTTTAACAGCAAGCATCTTAGCAGGTTTTGTTTGCCCTACCTGAGTTTCTGTGAGCAGGTCAGAGGAAACAGCTCTAGGTGCTGGCCTTTCTTGAGAGGCTAGTGGCTGTAACAGAGCGTCCTCTAGGATCTGCCCAGTACCTGAGATGGCCACTGCACAGCTGTGATGTCCTATGGGCTTACTCACAAGAAATGATTTCTCTGGCTGCAAATAGCAAAAAGGACTGGAATAGCTTGAGCATTTGGGCTGGTTTCTATTCTTGGGTTGTTAGCTGGCTGTTTGATATGCTGAGAGGTCCTTGCTCCCCAGACTCTTCCTTCCTACTCCTCTACTGCTCTGTTAACTATGTTCCTCTTTTTCTCCCACTACCAATCCCTATATCCTTGCCTTTCTGCTCCAAAACCCTCCTGGTTCACCCTGCTGTCACTCACTTAGCACCACCCTCATTAGCTTTCTAGTTGCTTGAGGACAGGTACAGTTTTTCTTTCCTCTCCCTCTCTGAGCTGCGTGCCCTCTGAGCAGGCTGTGGAGCAAAAGCTTTTCCTCTTAAGAGGCAGTTTAGGCTCTTGCTGATGGCCTGAGGCTGTCTGACGTTGAATAACAACCTAAACCTGTGCCCAGTGGTGTTCTCCTTCCCTTGTTCAGCCTGCTCAGCGCTGGCTGCAACATGCTGCAAAGGCTCCTAACGTGAAGCCTGAGGCAGGGACCTCCTGTTGCCTCTGGGCATCTGTTCGCTTGTCTCCGTCCTTGTGCCTGAGTCTGCTCTGTGGTCCTCATGGGACCTGCTTTGTGCTTCTGCCTGTCTCTCTCAGCACAGAAGGCTAAGCCATGCAGTCAGATCTTCCTTCCTCTAGTTCCCGTGGTGGGCACCGCTCTTGCTGTGAGCGGACCTCTCTGCCTGCGCCTGGGAAGGCAGCCTGGTGGGATGCCCGACTCACTGAACCAGCAGGCACCCAAGGACCTTTCCTCGTCACCATACGTGCAAGTTGCTGGTTTGTTCTGGGTCACAGCTGTTGTGGGACAAGATGGGTTAAAACACTGTTGCTTCAGAAACAGTCCCCTCTGTCCAAATTCATGCTCGGCTGCAATCAGTATCAGTTTGGTTTGATGCTAGTAGTGTGGATGTTGTGAGCGCCGACTCTTGTGTATGTGTGCCCATCTGTCTGTGTTCTAGTGTGGCTGCTTTTCCTGGGCAACCGGTAAGTTTCTGTGGTGTTTAAGTACATGTTTCTGGTGCTTTGATTTCTTTCTTCAAGTGTGATAAGAGGTTACTGCATGCTAGGAGGCAAAAGGGTTGCCAGCCGAGCGAGTCTCATTCGAGGAGTGAATTCTTGGCCACTCGTGAAGGTCACAAATAGCAGATGACTTCAAGCTGCAACCAACAGAAGTTAGAAATGGGGATGGAGTTTCGAAACCTTTAGATGGAAAGTTAAAGGAGATTGCCTCCGAGCCAGCCCTAGCCTGGAAGCAGGGCTATTGCCACAACTCCCGTAGGGTGGATGCAATTACCTGTGAAGTTGTTTTATGCTGGTATAGCCCTCCTGTACAGGGCAAGGAGGAAACCCTTCTACAGTTAGGTGCTATTTTATCATTGTGGTAAGGTAGTCTTTATCCGCATTAACGTTAGGCATTTTGCGTTGCCTAAGCTGCACTCTTGCTGCTGCGTAGGCCTTTCCTTGTTGCCCTGTCTCGCAGCATGTCGAATTATCCTGCAAAGGCTGATCTGGCAGTCGCTCCTGATTGCTGATCTATTTCCAACCTACCAAATACTCCTCCCTGCCAAACACCACTTTTATACTAGCTCAGAGGCCCTGACAGAGTGAAATGATGTCTGTTTTCCTCAGAAATCTCAGGAGTATCAGACTCAGTTTTGCTCCCTATGAAAAGACTACTATGAAGCAAAGGAAATCTTAGCTGGGAAAGCCCAGCCCTTAAATATACTGTCTTCCTTGCGGTATTGCCCTTCCGTGTTGTATCCCTTAGGATACCAATGTGGTTAGACCTGTTTTGGGGTTGTTCTAAGTGTTTCTTTTCTGCCATACAACTATTTCCAGCTTTTCCTCAGAAAACTGGAGGTTGGAGGAGAAGAAGGGAGGAGGAATCCAAACTTTAGATACTTGGGCTTACTTTACCTTTTAACTCCTTCCCTGGAATAGGGAAGGGGGTATAAAACAGAAAGAAAGGAGACTACCACTAAAGGGAAAACTTCAGTGAAGGTTTGACTGTGACCAAGTTCTTCTTTATAGCACTGTTACAAAAACGGAAGGCATCAAAAAGGCAAAAGTGGCCTTTTCCCCACGCCCTTTCTTCCAATTTGGCTTGGGGAAATTGCAGTCAACCTCATATCTGTGGCCAGAGCACGCACCAAGAAAACTGTGTCCTGTCCTGTGCCTAGTAGGTCTTCTGTGCACTAAAATTTAGCAGGCTGATGTAGGATGACTTTAAATGGTGATGCTCAGTTTTCTAGACAGGGAAACTGAGAGCCGAAAGGATTAGATCCTTTGTTGCCCCTTGCCCATTTCTTATATAAACAGATACATTTCCATCTTGCTCTAAGCAAGTGAGTGCAGGGTGCCCTCTGCTTGCCCTTTGAGCAGAGAAGCCAAGGGGGTGGTGTGTAAGGTTCAGTCTGAGCCTCCCTAGATAGGGAGGAGGTATGGAGCAATGCAGATTCCTTCCTGCTGTCTCACCTACAATGTCTTTTGTTTCCAGGATTTCTACTGCTCTTAAATAAACACAAAATAAATTCACGTTCCATCACCTTCCTCTAAACTGTTTTTTCTACAGGCAATTTGTCCTCTTCACTGTGTGCTTCTCCTCTCTTCCCCCATATCCCAGCATACAATGTTTATAGTGGGCTCTTTTAAAACAAAATATGTATGTTTGTCTATCTTTCCTTGCTCCTGACCTGTGGATACGGTATGTTATGCGTTTAAGTTAATATACATACAGAGTAACCCTTAAACCCTCAGTGCAAGGCTGCTGGCTCAGAGGGATTTTATTTTATTCATTTTTTTTTCCTTGCGCTTAGCTCCATCTGGCAGGAAACCTGATCATAGGCGCTCTCTTGCTTGGTGTCCTGTGGGAATCTCCAGAGATGTGGGCCTGGTGGAGTGGCTTGGCTTCAGTTGACTGACCATGTTGTTGCCATTCTGTTAAAGCTCTTGGTGTGCTCCTCGGTCACCTTAGGTCCATACTGGCCCACCTCAAACACGTTGGTGATCTTTGTCATGGGTTTGGCAGCCAGCTCCTTCAGCTTCCGGGCATCAAAGCGTGGTTTATGTAGAAGAATGGGTAAGCGGCGAGGGAAAGAGAAACCTTCTTCCTTCTGCACTTTTTTTTCTTCTGCTTGCTGCTTTTTCTTGTTGACTGTCATCTGGTATAAAATGGCATCCCACATCCTTGTGGTCCTTGGTTTAACCAGCTGGCTGTCTTGAGTGGTACTTGTTTGAGAGCTGTCTTTCCCATGGCTTGCTTCCTCCTGCCCCTGCTTGGCCGGCTCAGGCTCCGGGAAGCTGGGTGCCTCTGGTGGCACTATCAAGTGCTTCCTGAGGCGATACCAGCCGCTAGCATTGACTCCAAGAGGTTTTGCTTCTTCCACCAACGGCAGTGGTGGCTCAGCTTTGAGGGGTGAGCTGGTGTTTGGTACACTGGGGGCCAGCTGAGGGGGAATGGCATGTTCTCCCTTTGTTTCTGTGGGGGTGGCCCCCGCAGTGTCGGCTTGTGCTGGGGTTGCTGCCTCTGTGGGTACTTGCCCCCAAGGAGTGCTGGGTGTCGATGGTCTTGGGGTCTCACTGTGCTGCTTGGGTGACTCGGGCACTCTCTCTGATCCAGATGTCTCTGTGTCGCTTTCAAGGATTGCAGGCTTATTGGAGTGGGCATCAGAGGTGCTGGGTTTGGGATAAGGGGCTTTGATAGATTCTTTGTGTGGTACAGGACTGAGCGCTTCACTAGGAGGTCCTGCCTTTGCAGGAGAAAGTGGATGAGGCTCCAGGGTAGGAGGGGAAGCCATAGTCTTGCTGTCACTGAGAGGGGCAGGTATCTGTCTTGGAGATGATTCGGAGTGACTCACTTCAGCTGCTGGAGAAAGTGGCCTTTTGTTCTCATTGCTGCGGGTTGCTTGGGTCTGGTCTGATGTGGGTATCTTAGCCTTGGGTGCCTTGACACTGTGGAAATAAGTGTGCACCTTGGTGATATAGGTAACCTCTGGTGCCCTTTCTGTACTGGTTGTGGAAGAAGGAAGCTGGGGGAAAATGAATATAGACGAGGCCCGTGGAGAGGGAAGCTGAGTGTCTGTGCCTTCAGGTTGCTGTGGTGTCTCAGGAGCGCCTGGCTTGTGTAGCGGGGATGTTGCCGGGGAGGTTGTGAATCTGAGGTGTTCAGCAATGCGCCTTTGCTCGGTGACTGTCAGTGTGAAAGGCTTGCTTTTGCGGAAAGGGGAGGGAACGTGGTGGGTGACAGGCTTGATGGGGAAGCGGGATGGGAGGCTGATGGATGGAGCTGTTGCTGTTTTAGGGGTCTCCGCTGGGGGAGCGCTGCCATGGTGCTGCAGGTCAGGGCTGGCCTCATTCACAGGGGAGAGACTGGACCGAAAGGACTTGGCTTGCTCCGAAGCTAGCACGGTGTTCTTCTTGGCTGCTTTCTTCAGGAGTTTCTGGAGCCGCAGGTTGTCCTTCCCTGGCTTTGGCAGGGTGGGAGGGGGAGAAATCTGGGGGCGAAGGGGAGCAGGCTGAATGGAGGATGATACAGTTATCAGCATTGTCATCTCCTGTAACAAAACACAAAGCTTAGAGTTGATGGGGGCTTGGCCCTGTACCTGCCTCTTACAGGGCTAGACCCTGTTTTTTTAAGTATCCTTATGTAAGGCCTTCTCTTCTTCCCTCCAAAAGGTTCAAGTATGGAGTTAGTCCTCTTCAAGAAGAGCATCAGACTTGTTTTTTCTCATCCTCCCAAGGTACCCTCCACCAATCTTGAGGGTGGTGGGACAGGGCTAGAGATGCATTTGGGAAAGTTTGTATTGCCAAACCTGGAGTCCTGCTCCTGGCATTAGCAAGAAATAAAGTTGGAGCTCCTTGAGACCCCAGACATCCATGTCTTGGCAAGTTCTAGCAGGATTTGGAACAAAATGTCCAGAGAAACAGCAGATCTGAAATTTTGAAGCTTTGAAACATTCTCCAGAGGTGCAAATTAGAAATGTTTCATGGCTTTCCAAATTCCAGTTATTAATACTCTGATACAATGTTATATACAACATAACAGCCATAAATTACGTAAAAGTCACTTAAGTCAAAGTCAATACCAGTGCTGATTGATTGTAGCTGGCAGAAGGACATCCCTGTGAAATGCAATACTTAAAAGCTGCATTTATCTGGTGAGAACATGCTTTGTCACAACACTGCCTGACTCTCGCTGGTGTTTCCTTGCTGTGTCGAGCACTACAGCAACCTTCGCCTTCTGCACTTATCAGCCCTTAAGATAAAAGTTAGTTTCCTGTTTCCCTTGGAGAGCATTGCCACTGTCCTCCCTGTATGTCTTCAGTGAAAAGGATATAAGATCCAATGCAGACCCCAACCTATTTCTGATTGGGGTTTGCACCTGGAACCCCTGCTACCAGAGCTGTGCCCCTCCCAAGAGGATGTGTGGGTGCTCTTCCAGCTTTGTCTGCCACTAGCTCTCTGTAACAGCATTCCCCCCTGCCTCTGACCTCTTTTTCCTTACTCTCACCAAGGCTTGTGCTTTTCTGCTGTCAGAAAAGTGAGGCTTTGGGTCTCTGTGAGGAGTTGGTGATCTTTGGATGGGGGCTGCCAGGAAAAGGAGTTGCAAGAGTCATGCTGAAGTTGGGTGTTTGGTATTCCCCAGCCTTGTTGAGGAGGAAAGAGAGGAGAACCGAGATCCATTTTATTTTGCTAGCCTTGATGCAGACCTTCAGCTCCCCTGTGCCAGAAGTCTGACTGTCCTGGCTCACTGTCTACTCAGATTTGCCGAGTTTTCTATGAAATGAGTTATAAATCACTGAATCGCTTAATCCCCAGTGCTGGATGCAACTGAGCATCCTGAAACAAGGAAAGCAAGGTGGGGTGATGTCAGCAGAGCTCAGTGGGGCTCTTGCATGCTTTTTACTCTGCTCTTGATGGCGCTCGACCTGCTCTGGTAAGTGGAATGGCAGCCTGTGCCTCAGAGTCCTGACCTGGCTGGTCTGAGCTGGCAGGAGGGAGGTGAAGTTTGTAGCATGATGCCTACTATGAAGGAAAATTACCCTGAATAAAACTCTTAAAGTGCAGAACAGATGTTTTACACTTGAGTGCTGCATGTTGCCTTTAGGCTTGCAACCTTGCTTTCAGCACTGGCCTGGGAGGCTGATCAGTAACAAGCAAGAGGGTGCATCTGCCAGAGCTGCTTGTAGAGGGGAGAAGGATGACTCCCTGAAAAAGCAAATGAAAGCACTGAAGAGGTGGCATGTGGGGGCACAAAGCCCTCAAGGGCCAGTCTTTACCTCTGTGGGCGAACTGTTCTTGTGAGCACAGCATGTGGTGGGTGGGGTCTGGGCAGCACCTAGCCAAAGGTGCACTGGTACCTACTGATCCCTTTGTTTCAGGTACAAATATGAGAAACCTCCCACCATTTTGTTGAGGAGGCCTCAGGGCGGGGGGATAGGGGGGAATTTGTGCAAGCGAGGGATGACAACTGTTGGGCATGCCAAGTGGCTTATCAGCTTTGTGCCTTAGCCATAAGGCTGGGATTAGGACTTGCTCTGTTCCAAGAGCTGCTCTTAGGAACAAGTCTTCCCTGGCCCTAAAAGGGCTGAGACACCCCATTTCTTCATCAGATATGTGATCCCTTCCCCAGCCCTTTGGATAGTCTAAGTTCTTTTGGGTTAGAAAGCCAAAATGTCTCAGCTGAGAGGTGCATCCTTGCTGTTGTGTAACACTGCTCCAGCTCTGTTTGTATAGGTATTAGTAATTGCTTGGGTGATTTAAACTGTTGCACTGTGAGCTAGCAAATTCACCTGATGTTAGGACTGATTGTGGAATGACTTCATTTGCTCCTGTTTAATGTGGTCCCATGGACTGCCTGTATTGCAAGATGAGCTGTGGTCTAGCAGTGCTGGTGAGCCAGAACCATAAGGCTGAACTACTCCGGCTTGTGCTGGGCGTACAAGAGAGGCAGAGGAATGAGCTTCCCAACTACTGATCAGCTCTTTGAGCTGAGTGCTTTGCTTGTCCTGTGAACTGCAGCACCCCTGAAAATGCAGCTTCCTAGGTGGGTCAGAGCAGGGTCTTGCCTGGGATTTGCTGCTAACTGCCAGATGCTTCTGAGGAGGGCAGAGAGGTCTGGTCATGGGAGGCTGAGGATATAATTCAGCTGCACCAGGAAGACTTTCCCTCTAATCCCAAAGTTGGAGGCTGGTTTATCTCTGGTCTCTTCCAATAGTATGTGCTCTTAAAGTAACCCTTGCTACTATCTGAGCACCCTGTCTGGCTTGAAACCTGCTGTGCTGTGTGTCTTAGAGCCCTTATGGGTGGTGAGTTGCATGACATGCAGCTTGGGTGCTGGAGCCTGTGTGTTTGGGGGACAATCGTGGTGGGAGAGACATTTAGACATTGCAAAAGGAGAAAAACTCCTAGCTTATTTGCCTTCCCTTATCATGCTTGGTTTTGTCTGAGTCTCCTTCAGAGCTTTGTGCACTCAGGAGAATTTCTGCAACAAGTGAGACTTGGCAAGTGTTGTCCTTGCCACATAATGAAGGGAAAACACAGATATGCCTATTGCCTGGTGAAAACCTGGGGATGAAGGGGTGAAAAAACTGCCTGAAAAACTTGGGTGGGTTTGCGATAAGTTGGAAGGAAATTGAGCTAGAAGCAGAGTTAAGAGGCTTTTAAAGGGTCAAGTTTCCCTCCTGGTGGTTGTGTGCCTGTGGATGCAAGGGAAATCACCCACTCTTGGATCCCTACTGTTCTGCTGGATGCTGCTTGAATCGTGGTCAACCCCAAACTGAGATTGGCAGGGAGAGTATCAGCATGGAAGAGTCATTTATTACATGATGGAAAAGTAATTTGTGTGCTGGAGCCCCTCCGCAGTACCAGCTGTTCTGCAGAGAGAAGATCAAGAGCTGTGGGAACCTGATACTGCCACAGATGGTCCCAAACAGAGAGCTGCAGTTGCCAGGGGCTGCAGGAACATGCTATCAGCGTTAGTGACTTTCTCAGGTGTGGAAGGAAGTCTGCTAATTGCTGCCACCTTGGGATGAGGAGGCTGAGCTGGAGGGTGTCCTTCTCTCTGCCTGGGCAGTCATGACCTCTGCTGGAGATGAGCTGGAGGCTGCCGTGTGGCTGAGCCCTCGAGAGTGCTGGGGGGGGGCTGAATGTGGGGGTATTTAGAGCGTGGTCCCCAAGAAGCTTTGGAGCACCATCTCTCTTTGCAGTCCTCAGCTCCTGCTATCTGTTATGGACATGTCTCAAGTTGGCTGTCCTGCATCATAGAGACTTTATGAGCAGTGGAGAGGAGGGATTCACATGGCTCTTGTGAAGATGGTTGGGAGAAAGCCATCTCTAATTGCTAGGGCAAGATATCCTGGGCTATCCAAAGTCTATTGCTCGTGGCAGACCAAACAGTATGCATAAGCTTGTCTTTTTCTTGTCTTACAGCTGAGCTTGGTCCTGGTTCGATGTAACCTTCAATGCCAATATTTCCTCTGCTCCAAGGAAGATACTCAAAGGATGTTTCTCTTCTTCTCCTGCCTAAAGTCAGTCTGCTTCAGTACAGCCTGACTGTCCTCTCTGAGTGTGAGTGACGACCCATGCTGCCTCCAGTCAGGTGAAAGGAACTAAATCAGCTGGCAAAACAATCCCTGTTTTAACCTTCTAAGTGACTCTGGCTATTTTTTTTTTTTTTTAAATCTGGCTCTGCTATGGAGATGAGAGGCTGTGGCTTTGCTCCCTCTCTTCTTTATCAAGTGCTTGAAGAGAAGAATCTACTGATCTGCCCAGCTGGCAGGTATTTTGCTACACAGTGAAGAATTTCTAATCTTGTGGCTCTTGTTGGCTGGGTGGTAGGAGAGAAGAAGCTGAATAGAAACCAAGTAAAAGAATCAATGTTTGAAAAGAGGACAATGGGCAGATCCTGAATGTCAGGAGACTGCAAGGACTGTTTCTCACCACCACTAGTGCCCGCTGTGGTTACAGACTTCCCCTGTTTACAGCATAGCCTCTTTCCCTCTGTAACATCTGCTTTGAGGGACTTCATCTACTGGTCTCTCTGCATGTACATCAAGGCCAAATTACGTTTAACCTAGTCCTGCTTTTTATTTAGTTTCCAGATCACTTAGCTTTTAATCACAGCTAAGTACCCATGCCAAAATATTCCATCTCAACGGTGACCACAGAAGTTTAGTTTCAGATAGCTGCTGCCACCTTCTCCCTGCTAAACAGGGATGTAGGCCTGAGGCTTCCTTTTCCAGGTGAGGAGTGTTAATTACTGGCATTATCTCCCTTCTCTGGGAAGGGATTTGCTTTTCCTCTTACTTGGGCTCTGATGCAAGGAGTTGAAACACTTATTTCTAAATGTCAAAGGCAGGTGTGTTGATAACCTGCAAATGATCCTCCTGGAGGAGGACTAGATATCTGGGAAATTACCAAAATTTCCTTATACTGGAAGCTGTCTAGGTGAAAAGGTATCTTGGTGTGTTGGGGGAGGTCAAGGCTTGCTGTGAACAGGGGGAAACCAAGCCCCTGAAGATGGGCACTCTGATTTCCAGGCTTTGAGTCCCAGTTCTGTAAACCAGCTCCTGGGTCTCTTCTTGAACTCTCCTGCTTCTTTACACTTCATGTCATTAGCACATTCCTGATTTCCTGTTTAAAATCTGTTCACGTCCTCTTCTCATGAAGGCTGTCAACATAAATTTGCGACTTGTTTCTGCCCTCCTAGAGGGAGGGCAGCTTCTCTCTCCTCCTGCATCAGTTTGCTTTTTGCTTCAATTTACTGCGTGTCCTGGATATTTTTTTTTGTAAGCATTTAATAAAATTTGAGGAAGATGTTGTAACAATGGCAACTCTGAGGATTTTGTTGATGTAGGAATTGCTACAGCAAAGCTGGTTTCCCAGACCTTGCAACTCTCTTTGAGCAGGAAGTGGCAGAAGAGAAACGCTATCAAACTGAATGGCAAGAGGAAAAAGAGCTTGACATACGTTGGAGGGGAGCTTTCCTCCATTTTGGCTACCTGCTGCTTTCCCCATTGTTATTGAGGAAAATGACAATGAGATGGGAAAGATCAGGGTTTGGGCAAGATTTAGAGCAGCATGCAGAAGACTTCATAGAAAGTGATCAGCTAGAAGCAGCAGGAGGTTTAGCTGGCCAGCTAATAGAGCTGGGAAGAGTCAGGCTTCAACCCAAATCACTGGAGCTGTCAGCTTTAAAAGTCTTCTACAGCCTGCTTATACATTTCAGATAGATGTGTCTACAGGAACTCTGTGCTCTAATGAGCTGACTACTGTATCTGGAACCATCTATAAATAAATAAAAAGGCTGTTTTACCTTTTATGAAGGTGACCTTCCAAGTAACAGCCCTTCTCTTATGTAGAGACAGCATCCAGGTTGTGCTATCCTTAATATGCGCTTTCCAAGAGTGTTGGAAACAGGCAAGCTGCTGGGACTCTCTGGCTGCTCCCAGGTATCACTTCTGACATTTCCAAACAAGAAAAATCTCTTGCTATCCTTTTTTTGCTTATTGATGCCTTCAGCCTTTCTACCCCCTGCTTTAGCTGCTTCTGGAATGAGGAATTCAATGAGTCTGTGTTTTCCGGAGAGCATTGAGGAGTGTGGCAATATCTGGCCCAGTCTTCCTCAACCCTTCCTCTTTCAAGCTGGGACTTTGAAATGAGGCCAGAGCAGTAGCAACGTGATGTATAAAAGTGTCCCGGTGTGAGGTGAAAGCAGCACCATGGAGCCCTGCGTGGTGCTGGTAAGCCAACTGGTTGGGGCCTTCCTATTAGTGTCAGCTCTGTTCTGCAGTCGGCTGGCAGAAAGGGTGGCCAGAAGCTTCTTCTGTTACTATTCCTGTGCCTTACCAGCCTGGGTAGTGCAGAAAAGGCCCTGAAGGCTGCTTGTGTGAAATTCCTTCTCTAAGGAGGGTTAATTTGCAGGGCATATTTTCCCCACTTAAAGTCCATGTGGAACTAGATGTGGTTTCAACAGAAACAACTGCTATAATCCAGGTTCTGGCGGCAGGCAAGAAGTGAGCAGATTGCACGGCAACGCTCCAGAGAAACCAGAGTGCTCTCGCGACGATGGGAAGCCAAAGGCAAAGCGGCTTGAAGCAGATGTGTGTAGCTTTTTATGAGGTACCTGGATGTGCCAGAGAAAACTTTTCCACAATTAAATTAACTTTACAATGTGCTATTTCTCCTCCCCAAGTAATGTGGTGTGCATGTGCAGCTAGTGGCAATGTGACGGCGAGAGGGGCAGCAAGGTTACTGCACTGGGGAAGGACCCCAACAAGGGGACTCCACAGCCCAAGCCCTTTGGATGGTTATCTTGGCAATGCCCAGAGGAGAGGAAGGCTCCTTCCTCCCCTTGACGGTAAGCACAGAGCGTTGCAGCAGACTGCATCGTTTGGCACAGAGCGAAGCACGCGTTGACATCTGAAGTGCTTCTGCTCGTCTCTCGCTAAAATGAAAACTCAGTGTGGAGAAACCACTGAGCGTGGTGATGAAGTTATGCTGTATGTCGCGTCTGCAAAGCTTTCAGCCTTCCTGTGGGTCTTTGCGTGGTGCTGGCGCCTCTGCTCCCCAGGGGTGTGAAGAGGCACTCTTGGCGGGCCGCTTGCGTGGCTGAAGAACAGGCTGTGCCTCTCTGGTGTTTTCTGGCCCGATTTTATGCAGTAGACAACTACTCCCTGTCTTTTTTGCCTTTGTTTGTCACGATATTAATTAGCGTTGCTCGCTGCGCTGGTATCGGTGGTGCTTTTGTGCTGAGACCTTGGCTCTGTCTCTTCCTGGGACTGTTGCGTTCTTGAATGTAGCAAGGGCAAACGGAGGCACTGAGAGCGCCTTGCTTGCGGGGTTGTGGTTGCTCCTGAAGCCTGGTGGAGGGGCGTTGCTTTGGGATTAAAAACAGAAGTGGCCTCTTGAGAGAGATGTTGCTTCCCTCTGGTTTCTTCCTTCCTTGTGCTGATTATTTAGATTATACACAGAGAGGGAGCGTCCTTTTGCACGGCGTCTGCTCCTAAATGAAGATATAGGCCCTATAGTAATAACAAAATGGTAGCTATTTATATTTCTGTAGCAGGCCTTGGGGCTGCTTTACTTATTATTAATATTTTTCCCAACGAGCTTTAACAGATGATTCTACACGAATGTGTGAGAGAAAAGGAACTGAAAAATGTGGTCCACGAGCACTTGAATGCCTGTTTCCTGCAGGCCACAAACAGCATTACTTAAAACCGGAGAAAGCTTAGCTTAGATTAAAAAAAAAAAAAGTTTTTAATGTTTTTTCTTTATAGCACTTGTTCTGCCTCAAGACTGGGGGCCAAACTTCATCCGGTTCTGTTTCCAGGTATGAAATAATTGTAGGTCCCTCTTCGTGACTATCGTGATGCGTATGCCCTGGCTTACCAAGAGATGTCCGTGCAGTGCTTGCAATGCTGCCCTGGGCCTTCAGTTCAGTGGTGAACACGAGGGTCTAAAGTTTCCAAATGGCTGTTTCTTGAAAGGTGTCTGCAGCTCTTGCTCTCTGAAGGAAAGGTCAGGCTCTGCGGCACCTGGGCCTGAATGTCAGCTCTTCCTCTCCCACTACCTCCGCCGCAGAGAAGGAAAATAAGCAAGCTCCGAGAAGGCGATGTCTATAAATAATGAAGTGGCAGCTGATATGTTGCTGAGCAGGTCTCTGAGTTGGTATATTGATGTCTCTTGCCAGTTAAACACACTTTTCCTAACACCGGATAAAGAATGGATCTGACAGTGACGAAACATGTAATAAGGGCTAGCGCTTGCTTAAGAAACGTCGGACCCTCTGTGAGGATCCTGACAATGATACAAGGCAGACCAAAAGCTGTTTCCATGTGATCTTTGTGTTTGGTCCCATGAGGGTTTTGTGTGTAATGGAACAGTTTGATTTAGATTAAGTGCTTTTCTGAAATTTATAATCTCTTCATAATAATTCTAAGTGATAGTGGTTTAGCCATCCTAAAGACACACATTCTTTTTCCCCTTTAAATAAGCAGAAAAAGATCTGCATACATGTGTATTTATACATACACGTATAAAATATATATACAATGAAGTCCCTTGTTGCTTCACACTAGGTATGTGGCCTGGATGTTTGAACAGTTGCAAATAGTACTGGGGTGCACAGAAATTTTCATCTCAAATCCCACAAATCCATGAGATGTTTTAGAAAGCTTGTAAAAGCTGGGCTCTATTATGGCTGTCATTTGCATAACTATACACTGGAGTTTCATCCAGGAGACAAACTACAGCAGTGCTATTAATCACTGATAACTCCAGTGTCTGTTGCCTGTCTGGTTTTGTAGCCTAAGATGGGCTTTAACGGAGGGGAAAGACAGCCTGTTTATTTCTAACTGACTCGGAGATGCCTGGTTGGGTGCAGAGCCTTTCCCCCAACGTTTCTAAAAGGCTGCAGGTGGCCAGCTGGGTGCTCTACAGCTGGTCCCTCGCCTAGCTCACCTATCTGGGGTGGCCAAAACAGTGACTCTGGGCACTGGTTCTGGCTCCTGTCCTTGGTCTGGAGGCCCAGACCAAGGATGTGTCTAGAACTGTCCTGTTTGTCTTTATCCTTAGAAAGACATCTGGCCTAGGTCTAGGGAGTCCAAGTACCGGAGAGTCTGCTGTTACCCCCAGGTAACAGCCTCCATCACTAAAACTCATGCATCCTGTGGCAAGTTTGTGCTTTGCTGACTTCTTCTTCCAACCTCTGGCTTTTTTTTTGAGAACTTCACTGGTTAGACTGAAAAGCCCCCTCTGTCTATGGTCAACAAGCTAAACGATCTCAGCTTGATGGGTGTCCTGTTGAAAGGGATGTCTCCTAGACCAGGAGTTGTTCTCAGAGCTATTTTCTGAGCCCTCTCTAGTTTTCAGCATCGCTCAGTGCAGTGTCGTTGTGCAGTTCTGAAGTTTTTATTATAGGCGTGTTATCACGGATCTGCTGTCCATCAGGAGCGATGGAAATACTGCCATGCACTGTGGCAGGAATCAGATTAGCTGACTTTTTGAGGTCCCTTCTGGCTTCACTATTTTATAATCGAGCCATAAATAAACTGTGGTGCCACAAGGGGATAGGCCAAATCTTTACTGTGTGTATCTAATTAAGATGCTCTGGATGGGTGCAGAGCAGTTCAACTCCTAATTGCCTATATTGCACCTTAGGTAGCTGTCTAAAGCAAATAGTGCAAACGCATCTCCCGAAGGCAATAGCTGAATGATGGAGTGTCAGTCTATTGCAAAAATCAGGAATCAATTTTAACTGAAGAAAGATGAAGTTTAGTACTTACTGATGTGTAACTTGTTTCCATTTGCAATCATTGGCATGTTGGGTGCATCGAGTTAATTCATTCAGTTTACAGAATTAACAGGTCATTGTTCCTTCAAGACTGTTTCCGATGTTTTCCTAGGATTTTAGAGCCCTGCAGGTAAGTTCAAAACATCGTATGGAAAAAAAACGATTTACAGTAGCCATTGAGTACAAGAGGTTTCTCAAAAAGAAATAGGTAAGGCAGCTTCATTTTTAAAGCATGAAAAGTTCTATCACCTAAAATTAGTGTGAAGATGGGCTATCAAGTGACACTGTTGCATGTTCCCAGATTTGGCTCTGCAAGATTTGACATCTAAACTCCTGGAGAGGTGAAGGACAGATGATGGTGACATGTTGCCAAGGGAGAGATTCTAGCGGAGTCGCTCTAGGCAATGAAGCCAGTTGGAGGCTTTTCAAGTTTACTGGTCAGAGTTACTGTTTTGCAAAATTCAGGACTGCAAAATGCAAATTTGAATCTGTGCTGTGACTGTTCCCGTCCCTGAAGAGGAAGAGCTTGAATTCTGGCTCTATCTCTACTTGTTGCTGGCGTGGGGTGTGCTGTGCTTAAGGTGCAAGGCCTGATCCGACCCATGTCCTGGAGCCTGGAAAATATTACACTGCAAGCAGAGGAAAGGGGAATTTGGAGTTTATAGTTTACTGATTTGGGCAGGTAATGGTGAATTTTGGTTGCCTGTTTGTGTGTAGTTTGATTTCTGTTTCACTTGAAGGTTGGGGCTGAGCCTGCTGGAATTAGCTGGCAGTTGAAGAAAGGCAGTCAAGCTGAAGAAAGGTGGGGGGCGGGGGGCCATGGTGAAGCAGAGCAAAAGGGGGCCAGCAGGACAGTGGGACAAGTTGCCTGAAACAGCACTAAGACTGGTCCATTCAGCACAAATGAGATGGAGGAGTTTTCCTGTCACTCTTAGCTAAATTCACCAGAAGGGCGGAAACGTCACCAGCAAATGTATTCTTTCTACTGAACACAGTTTGCTTACAGGGCTGGCAAAGAGCAGCCTTTTGCCTGGCTGAACACGTGAGCTGCCCAAAGTTTGCCCATTTGTTTACCACCTGCTGGTCCCTGGGCATTTCATCTCCTCTTTTCTAGCTGTTATTCTCCCTTCTCTCTGCCCAGTTTGGACTTTGCTTTTTCAAAGCCTTTCAGAAGCTTTTTAACATGGCTATCAAAGCAGCTGGTAGGTTAAACCTGCTCAGGGGTAGATGGGGGCTATGCAATAATAATTTCTTCGGAGATCCCCAAAGCAGCTTTAGATCTGAGTTCAACTTGGTCTGTTCTGCCTGGGTTTGAAGTGTGATAGTGCTGGTGAACTATGCCAGAAAGCCAACTCCAAAGGCTAATGCCTTCCTCTTATCCAATACTGCCCGTCTACGCTTTGTTACTTATTTACCCAATGCACTAATGTATGTCAAATCTGACTTCTAGTCACTCTACCTTGTTTCAGAAAACTAAAGCATGTTCATCAGAGTTTTAGCCTGACTCCTGAGACCAGTTATCAGAGAAGCAATGAAGATGCTGGTATTCTTGGGTGGGAGTGTTCATTAAGAGTCACTTTCGAATCGGACCCTTTTGCAGAAGGTGTTAAAAGGTGTTTCTTGGCCAGGAAGAAGGGATAGTCCCTTCTGACCAGGATGTGTTTCCAAAGGATGACAGACCATGCTGTTTTTCACCATCCCTATCTCTGTCCAGCCTGGGGTGACCAAACATCTTGATTTAGCTGGAACTGTCTCAGTCAGGGATCTTTGCTCTGATATCCTGAGCACTTTTTTCATGGTGCAGTGGGTGTGGGATTGTCTTTATTTTCACATCCAAATGGAGATGCTGGAGACTACTCAATCTCAGGCCTCCACGTTGTCACCCCCTTGAAAAGGGCACATCTTGTAATGTAACCAAATGCTGGGGGCCTATCCTTTTCTCCTAACCTCTTTTGGGTTCTGTCAAGAGCTTAGAAAAGAAAACTAAGTTTTCTTCTAAGTTTTACTTGATTTGCTCGTGCTAAGCTAGTCCTTTTATGTATTCTGCAGCTCACGTAACACAGTCTGGGAGAGAGAAAATACAGCTGGGAGCGACATTGGCTGCCACAGGAGATGTACATCCATATGTCTATCAGCTGTACATCCTTATGGCTCTCTGTAGCCTGCTCTGTAGCACTAATATTATTTGATCTCCTTTTTATTTCTGCTGGTTTATGAATATCTTGCTCTCTCCTCTAGTTCAGATGTTGTATCAGCTATGGTTTTCCCCGTCTATGGGAGACACTCTAAAAGTGAACAGAGATCTCGGCTCCTCTCAGCTGAGCTCCTCCTCTCACCATGCAAACTCAGGATGGGTTGTGCTGCAGGCAAGAAGGGGAGTTAATTAGTGGAGGTGCCATTGCTGAAATCTCCTGGTGCCATCTATGCAGGAGCTGTTCCCCTTTACCAGCTGCCTGGAGTCTCCAAGAGCAGTGTGGAGTTACTGGGACACAGCAGCATCTGGCCATGATTTCTCAAAGCAGGGGGAGAGGAAGGAGATGGGACGGTACTACTTGGGAGACAACCAGCCAAGCTCAAGTAGGTTTCCAATTCCTTTCTGTTGCAAAGACGCTGGGAAGCAGGAGAGAGCCTGGCCCTGAATAATCACAGCAGCTCGCAGTGCAATAGCAGCTATCCTATGTAACATGTAGCACTGTGACAGGTATAGCTGGGCTTTTCCCCTGTCTGAGGTGAGCTCTCTGTTCAGTTTCTCCCCCTCTGCCTCCCTGATGAATGGTGAAATCGTGCTGATGGGAGCCATCGTTCCTCACAGCAGCAGGCACCTGTGGAAGGATTCAGGGTAGGTTCTCAATCCTTCCTCTGAATCCCTTAATGCAATTGAATTTCTCCTTGCTTGTCGGCTTTAACATCTCAAAACTGCCACTGTTTTTTAGGAACCCTGGTGATATCGTGTGTCTCTAACACTGAAAACTTTGCTGGAAAAGGGAGCATGAGATAACGGCCAGAGCCAACCCAATTGGAAGTTTAGAGAAGACCGTTACAAATACGATAATTCCAACAGAATTGTAAAATGCCCCAGGACATGTTCTGCCTGCCTGTCAGTGACTGTCACTGCTGAAACTAAAGCAGCCTAATCAGTATGTTCACACCATGCATTGCATGAATGATGCATAAGGTTGCTTTACGTTTGCTTCTGGTGCAGACTAAGGTGTTCAGACCCGTGCCCGTTTCTTACGTTAACGTTTAGAGTCTCTGGTCTTGCACGTTGGGAGGGGGATAAAATGGGGGTAAGTTCTCCTAGTGACTGAGTTTCACAGAGGAGAAGAGACGCTAGAGTCCTCCATAGGAGAGTTAATCGAATTATCTCCTTCCAGAGGCAGGAAGGAGAACAGGGGTATGAGGAAGATGGATGGAGGCTCACACAGGTAATTTGGTCATTAATAAGAGATAGCTTGTTTGTTGCTAGGCTCACCCTTTTATTCTCCTTTTTATATCCCTGAATCTTCAAGGCGTCATGGAGCCATGATCAGGGAAGGTATCGGGCACCCTGTGGTTCCCCAGCTATCCTCTAGGGTTCAGGTAGGTGAACCTGCACCCTGGCAAATATTTATCCACATAGTCTTAATGAAGTGCTTTGTTTCTGCATGAACACTTGCAAGCTCTGAAATCCTGAACCCTCTATCTTGCTGCTGCTGTCCTCATACTCGTGCTTTCCTGAATGCTACAATTCCTTCTAATAGATCAAGAAAATGAAGGTATCTGATAGCATTTAGAAGCTGCTTTTTGGATCTCCACCCTCAGCTTTACCATCTTCTTCCCTTTTGCTCTGCAAAACCCTTTCTGCAGAAATGCACCCAAATGACTTGAGTGAGAGTAGCAGAGAAGCAAGGGGAAACGTGTTTCCAGCCTGTTTGCGAGTTGTGTTTTGGATTCTTCCGAATCCTGTCATTGCTAATAAAATGGCAACAGCCTGCCAGCACTTGGAATAGATGAGTAGATTTTAAAGTTTAGGGCTATTCTGATCTCTGTTAGACCAGCTGCATAAAGCAGGTCATTGGATTTTATCCAGGAACACAGAATATTTACTTATGTATGTTCCGTCCTTTCTGCCTCTGCAGGTACTTAGTCACTGACTGATATGCCTTTTTATTGGCAACTACTTCAATTAAATTGGAAAGAGTGGTTTCAGGGAACGTAGGGCATCCGCTTTAACCTTGAACTGCTGATCAAAGCCCACTGCAGAAACCCTTTCCCTGGGGTGGGATAAAGAGAAGAAAGGCAGAGAGCTGGCTAAGAATTTGGTTTTCTTTCCCATGTTGTTTTTGCAGTTCCCACTTTCTCCTGTCTTAAATCATGGTAAGTTTAAAATTGAAAGTGTCACATATCAGTAAAACAAACACCCCACCCCTCCCCAATCAGCTTGATCAACACATTTTTTGTGGCTGGTTTCAAGGTGTTTTGTTTCAGTGCTGCTGTTTGCATAAGTGGATGAATATGCCAAAACCAGAATAGCTGCATCATGTAAGGGGGAAAAAAACCACTTTTGTTTTGAAAGCATTAAAATAGGACTTTTTTTGGGGGGGTGGGGGGGTGGGGAGGGAAGAATGTTTAGACGGTAGACCATGGAGCAGCTCGTGTAAAGCACAATTTCCTTGCAAACAATTTCATTTTGGATAGCAGAAACTCTTCCAGATGGAAGATTGTTTCATTGAAAATTCTTCTGTGGCTCCAGGACGAAGGTATACGTGCAGAATCACAGGGTAATTTGGGGTGAGAAGGGACCTCAGGAGGTCCCCTGGTCCAAGCCCCTGGCCAAAGCAGGATCACTTTGCTATCAGATCAGTTTGCTCAGGGTTGAGTAGTCAGTGAATAAGTGAAATGTATCATTTCTTTTGGGAGTTAATCTCTCTTATGTAATCCTGGGCTGTTTAAAAAAAAAAAAAAAAAAAAAAAAAGTACCTACTTTATATGGAATGTAGCTGTTTGTAAATAACTCTGTAGTCTTTAATGAATATGAAGCTGCACCGCAGGTAGGATTTTGGGCTTCCAGAGTTCTGCAGAGACTTTCAGATGTACTTCTGCAGTGCTTTTCCAGCTAGCTGGCTGAGCATCCAGCCGTACAACCTAGTGACCCGTGGAAATACTGGCACTGACTCTTGTGCTCAATGAGCACGTAGCATGGTGGTGTAAAAACCAGAGGCAAGCATCTGGCTGTGGAGCATAGGTGTGTTATCTTTCTGCAATTTGTAAAATTATCTGGGCAACCATGTGCACATCTCTGGGGAACTGTATTTAAAACCGCTCTGACCTCTCCCTGAGTTCACCGGACTGCTTCGATAGGTCAGCCAGCAGCCAGAAAACATGAGAAGGCTGATTACAGCTCCCATACAAGCAAGCCTGCTATGTGGCGTGTTCCTTGTGGAGTGTCTCAAATAACCAGACCAGGTGCTCCTACCTACTGAAAAGAAATGTGATATTTGGGTAGGTTACCTAGAGGCAATTTCTCCAGGTCTCTGTCCCAGGCTGTAGCCCCTATTCAAAGGGCAACGTCGGTTTTGTGTTTCCTCTGCCAGGTGAACACGCTGTTACTGTAAAAGCATACCAGAGCTCTGGCTTGAAATCAGCAGGCAAAAGGACTTTATCCAGTTTGAGACTCTAGTTCACATGTGTGATCAGCACACACGCCTCTGGTCTTAGTGCTCTTTCCTTGCTAGGTTGCTATGTGATAGATGAAAGGGGTTCTCCAAAGACAAGTCCTCACTGCACCCTCACCTAACAAAATCCTGTAGCTCTTGAGGAGAAATGAGGCCCTGAGTGATATCTTTCTGTTGTTCGATGCATGTGATCAGTAGGCAACGTGAGGTGCTGGTGGTCAGCTGCTCCTTCTCTGGGCTGATGTGGGTGTATTGCGGGCAGCTCGACATACAGGGAATGGCTC
This sequence comes from Struthio camelus, assembly GCF_040807025.1. Lineage (NCBI taxonomy): Eukaryota > Metazoa > Chordata > Aves > Struthioniformes > Struthionidae > Struthio > Struthio camelus. The sequence goes on from NC_090946.1 coordinate 18,072,517, forward strand.
ATGCAAGGAGAGATGATATCAAGACAGCACAAAATATACATGCTAGAGCAGGAGGATCTACTGTAAACAGAAGCAAAGCTGATGGAAAATGCCGCAGGTTGTGAATGAATCTGGTGTGCAACATCAAAAGATGAAGTAAGGACTAGACATATGGTATATGTAGGAAGCATAGGGAACATGGCTAAGGCACAAAGCAAATATTGGAGAGAATTACAGTTACATGCCAGAGCTGAAGAAGCCTACAAAGGGAAGAAAGGACAAAGCATAAAATAGGTGATGGAAATGAGCCTTGGCAGTGGTACAGTAGTGAACCAGATGATAGTGGAGCTACTGGAGAGCGTGCGCCTCGGATAAGCCACCTTTCAGAGGCATGGAACGGATATCTCTTCAGTTGTGTGCGAAAAGGGGACCAGACCATGCTGGGACTGGAAACATCACGCACAGCTAAGGACAGCCTCAACACAAAGCGTGACGTGAACGCACACGATCCCCATGGAGCCAGTGCACCGGACACACGGACGCCCCTTAGAGATGGTAGGTGACCTGCTAAGTGCACAGGCCACATGCAGGGGGCAGAGATGGGGAAGATGGTGCACAGACATGATGCATAACATGAAGACAACCGTTGCCTGGAGCACTTGCCCAGTGTGCCTAGCTTGGGAACTGAGGTGAGCATGGATACATGTGTGTGGGAATTCAAGGGATGCAATGTTTAAATCTAACGTGTTTTCCCTCAGAGGCAGCGGAGTTTACAGAACCTGCCGCTTCATCCCTGGGAGCGACCACAGAGCTGTGCAGCGTAAAACAAGGTGCTGAGACTGGATGCCTGAGACCTAGCAGTACTGTAAAAAGCCAAGAGCTGCAGCAGGTAGAAACATCTGGTTATTTGCCCCTCACCTACTACCAATATCAACATCGTGTTTGTCTCGATGGTTAGAGGGGATTTGGAGTGATGCAGGAGCCTCTAACATGGTGCTTGCTTCCTCCCAGCTGATGCACAGGCAGTACCAGTCAAAGGCTTTGCAATCCTGCAAGATGCTCACTCTGCTCCTGCCAATGGACTGGAGGCAACTGGGCCAGATGGCAATAACGGAACCAGCCAACTTTACATCTGCTGAAAACCGCCCTCTTATAAGCCTAGGTTTTATGCACACGCACAAACACCCACTTTCTTTTTAACTAACTAATCCAATTTTTTCCCCCTTCTCTTTGTACACCAGACCAGTCTGAGCAGCTAACGACGGGTGCAGGGAAGGCAGGCAGGCCTGTCCCGTTTTGTCCTTTGCACGGCTCTGCGTGGGAGACGGTGTCAAGGCACCCTGTCAAGCACAGGGACAGCCTATAATAGGCAGGCGGGCGAAAGAGGCTGGTGAGTGCTGTTGCCCAGCAGGGTCTGCTGCTGACATAAAAGGAGATGCAGCTGAGGGATTCCCCTCTGAGACCTCCCTGCTCTCCTGCTGGTTTGGGCAAATACAGTATTTCTTGGAGATGTGCCCAGCTGGTGGAGCGTCTCATGAGAATGATCCGGGGAAAGACAGCAAAAATGCTTAATGATGCTGAAAACGCAGCGTGAAAGCTGCATTAGTGCTTTTGGTGGAATTAGGGAGCAAAGGTTGTGATACCTGTTCTTCTTGCAGCATGTCCCCATGCTGGGCTCGCTCCCCTCAGCAGCACGAGATTTCCCCCCCCCCCCCCCCCCGGCTCCTCCACCAAACTCCTCCTGCCCTCAACTGCAGCGCTGAGAATGGGTGCAAGCCTGATTGCACCGTCCCCCTCCCACCCAACAAGTAAAAGCCTCAGCTCCAGCTGGTTTGCAGGGAGGGAGGTGGGGGGATAAAGCCGCAGGACAGCTGAAGAACGCAAGCTTGAGAAGAGGTTTTAGCTCTTGTATGTTACCTGGCGAAGGCTGAGCGATGGCTAGAGGTCGCAGCGCTGCGCTCCCCGCTCCGCGGCTCTAAAAGCTTGTCTCTGCATCTTTGGTTTGGGACCCTTCCCTGCAAGCGGCAGGGAAAGAGTGGGCAGGAATTGATGTGTGACACGCGCCGAAAATATCGCCTGACCCACAGCTCCGAAAGGTTTTCTCTGCTCTTACAGGCTGGGAGAAAGGGGGTGCTCAAGCTGCCAGGCACACCGGCGGGCACGGTGTGCATTGCAGGGGATCCCTGCCAAGGGGAGACGGAGCAGAGGGAGGGCATGGATGAAGCCCGCAAGCTTTAGTGAAATGGAAACCTTGCTCTGGAGGGTTGTGCGGGGCAGGGCAAACCTCTACCGGCAAACCCGTGCAACTGCGGAGAGCTGTTTGCTGGGGCGGCAAAACCCCCGCCAGCTCTTTGGCTGCCTGTGTTGGTTCCTCCGTCCCCAGGGGCTGGCGGGGCCCTTGCCCCTCATCGCGGCAATTGTGGGGTCTCTCTGACGTGTCCTTACCTAAACAACACTTCCTTTGTGTGCTGAGAAGGGCCCTGAGTGTGGCTGGAGGAAGTGGCCCAGCAACCTTGCTCACTGCTTCTGCTGCCTTCTGGCTTCTTGACCCAGGTCGTCTTGAGCCCTGACGCGTGGCAGAGCCCCTCTCTCCTTAGACAGGTGGGTGCACCTACCTGTACACCCCATCCTGCTCCCCACCCCTTTTGCTTCTGGTTTCTCACGTGCCCTGTGACTCTGCTCACTTCAAAGAGCCTCTGACAGCAGATCTCCGAGCTCTTTGCAAACCCTAACCCTGCAGTGCAACCACAGCCATTTACATCTGGAGCAGCAGAAGGAGCCCCTGCCTGGCCCGGAGAGGAGAGGACACTGCTGGGGGAATAGCTCTGAGATTGCAAAAGCTGGTGAGCCACAACCATGCTTTAAGTAGAGACCGTACACTGAGGACCTCTGAGAGCCCCGCATTTCATTTCTGGCCCAAGAAGCTCCTTTGCCTTTGCCTCAGATACCCTTCTTTAAGCTTTGCTTGCCTGGTGGGGTTGTAAATATAGAAACGCAAGCCTTGGAGTTTTTTCTCCAAACATGTCCCTCCCCTCTTAGCATAATCTGTGCAATTCTTCCAGCTGCTCCTATACATGGTGTGACCTTTTTTTTCCCTTCCCTTCCTCCCCCCCCCCCCACCCATGCACAATCCCTTCCCTTCCTTTCCCCGCCAGCATAGCGGCCCGCGGGGCCAATCGGCTCCTCCAGACGATCAAATGTCACTATAACTTGAGAGCGGCATCACCTTGGGGCGCGTGCAGATCCCCAGCCTGTGCCCTTCGGCAAGGAGCTCGGTGCTTCTCTCCTCTTCCTCTTCCTAGGTAAGCTGAGCTCTGGCAAGGGGAGTAGTGCGGGTTTGAGCCTCGGTTTGAATGGGGAGGTGTTGGAGAGGGGTAGCTCACGCGTAGCACTGAGTCTCCTGGCTAAGGAAAAGGCACTTCCTGGCTTGGTGGGGATTTGCTTTGGCAAGGCTCAAGGCTCACGTTGCCCATAGAGATCTGGGTGCTTTGATCTCGAGGGAGCTTGCAAGGATCGATGCTGGAGAAAAGACCCCTTTAAAGCCAAGAGCCTCGGCTTGAGAGTGAAATGACATCTCTAGGGGTAAAGGAGGCACATGTTGCATGCGGGAAAACTCCCTGCAACAGCGTGAGGCAAACATCTACTGTGTCCCTAGGAAAAGGGAATGGCTGAGGCTGGACGGATGACATGCGGGCACCAGTGCTCCTTAGTGAGGTTTCCACAGCCACGAAGGGCTGCTAGATAGGCGAGCTTGGGGGAGAACTGAAAAAGAGGAGTGTGGCTGTGGGAAATTCCTCTTTCCCAAAGAGAAAAAGATAATTGAAAAATGAAGCCTATGTGCGTACAGCAGGGGAAGAGGAGAGAGAATGATGGTGAATTCAGTTTTGTTTTAAGTGTTGCTGCTTTTGTGAAGCTGGTACTACTACAAACCTCTGGGTGTTGCTGACCTGACTGCCAAGAAGGTGTGACTGCCCCACGGCAGCCCTCTGTCTGGCGTATCCCCCAGGAGCCCCCAGACCCCTGGCCACCACAGTGGCTCCTCATGGGAGGACATTGCTGTGAGCCAGCCCAGGCTGGCGTGGCCACCTGGAGGGTGGTGGCATGTGAAGACGTATGAGGTGGCACATTAGCAGCTGTCCTACTGCTGATGAAAGAGCACAGTAACAAGCACAGACCCCCATTACCAGCCCTCCGCTGGGGTGAGTGCGTGATGCTAATGCAGCTGGGTCTGGCCCTGGTCCCGGCCTCAAGGGAGGATGAGCTTCAGGGATGCAAGATGCTTTTTGGGCCAGGATGCTAGTGATTTGGACAGGAGGGGCTCTAGCAAGCTAGCAGGACTGCAGGCGACTGCTGAGGACTAGGGGGGTGGGTGCACACAGCAGGGGAAAGGTTGGGGATGCAAACTCAGAGACAGCAAACCTGCCTTGGGTGCTCTAGTTCTTTTTCAGCCGCCTTGTTCCTAGCAAACCCCATAGATTGGATCATGCTGACCAGAAAATTGAGTGCGTTTTGGGGGCAAAGAGTTGGCATTTTGCTCTGTGTTCGTGGGGCGTGCAGCTTGGTGGGCCGTACTCCCTGCGTGCTCTGGTTCCCCTTGCTCCGTCATCACGGTCATGCTGTGGTAGAGCTGGGGTACGTGGCTTTCCAGCCCCCATGGGGAGAAACACTCACTTCGAAAGTGAGCAGTTCAGAAATGAAGGGTAAAACTTGGGGGGGGGAGGAGGGAGAAAGGCTGGAAGAAATACATGTAAAATATTAGACACATCAGGTTTGCAGACGCTCCTGCCAGGAAAGAGTAGCCATCTGTTACTTAGTAGATCGTACCCAGCCCTCTTGCCTGGTAGTTATTCAATGCATGTCCACTTTCTTCCTCCCCCCCTTTCGGCAACACTTTGCTACCTTGCATCCCTTGTATGGCAGGCAGGGCTCAGCTTGAGCGGGGAACGTGATTGATGGGTGGGTTATTTCCAGGGATGGCCTCTGAGGTGCAGGGGCGAATTCCTCCTCTCAGCTGGCAGATGGAGGCATTCTCAGCTGTTAAGATGCATCTTGGGATGTGATGACTCTGCTCCTTAAGCCAAGAACAGGGCTGTTTTGGGCCGAAAGGGACATGGAGTTCTGAGCAAGAGATGGGACAAGCCGACAATACACCCAGCACAGTCACAGACACCCCCCCCCCCCCAATCCACTTGAATTTGATGAAGAATGGGGTATTTATCTTTCTTGTTGGCCCTCTGTCCTTTGGAAGGACAAACAATAAAATCACTGCGTTTCTGTGCTATTGGAAAGAGAAGGGAGCGTGCGTGGCTGAGAGCTTAATTTCTGAGCAGAAAAACACCAGGGCCCGAAGGACTTAAGCAAATAAACTCCAAAACCTTTATTTTCTAATTTTAAGCTTGAGTGAAATGCAGAAAATAACTTTTGCTTTCACCTTGGGGGGAAGGAAGAGGCAGGACATTGACTGGCAAAACTTTCCTATGTGTTTTGATTTCCTTCCAAATGGTGGCCGTTATTATCTAATTTATTTTATTATGTCCTTAAACCTCAGTCAAGACCAGACCCCATTTTCTGCTTCTGTGCAAACAAAAACTAGTTACTGCCTCAAGGTGCTAACAGCCTTAATCTTAGGCTGTATTTGCTGTGTAATGTGGTTTCCACCATAGGATAATCCAGAACCAGCTGGAGTCTTTCCATTGACTTCAGTGAACTTAATCCCAACTGCAAAAAACTGCTCTTTGTGGATTGCGTTTTTAATTGCCTTCTGGACGTAAATATGGTTTCATTCTATTTGTTGCTTTAATGATAGTTAGCTGCATGGATGGTACTGGGAATCAAAGAGCCTTTTTTGTCCCTTGCAGAGCTACCAGGTCACCTATGCTCTTTATGTTGCTATGATGTGTGCATTGGCCACGGGGACCAGCTGAGCTTTTGAATGCCACGAAGTGGAAAATCACATTGTTCTCTTTTAGGCGAGACCTTTTTGGCTTTCCAGTGAGACCAGCAAGGGTGGTGGTAGTCAGCTATAGCCTTAAGTGCCAGGTTGATCTGACAGTGACCAAACTTGGCTGAATGCTTGGCCCAGAGGTAACTTGCAAGGCTGAAGTCTTTTTTGTCTCCTTTTCAAGGCTGTGAGATTTCTGCAGCTGTTCTTCTCGAGTCAGGTCCATCTCTGCCCAGATTCTGCCAATGCGCTTGTATTATTTCCTATTATCTGGGACCCAGAAACCCCCTCAGGGTTGGGGGTCTCACGGTGGCAGAAATTCTGGCGTTCTTGTTTGGCTTTTAGAGCACGCTGACAGAAGCCTTGCAAAATCCTGCTGGCTTCTGCAGCTCTTGGATCAGCAAATATGGACTGGTCTAGGGGAACAGCCAATGCAACAACCCTCAGCAGCAAGATGTCCTTAAAGCTAGATTGGAGACTAGCTGAGCTCATTCTCACAACTGTTAATAGAAAGCCTGAGTGCAAAGGCTCCTGTTGACTCCAGTGTGCCTTGGAGAGAACTGCAGGCACTGCGTTACATGCCTCTCCTGTCCCAGACCAAAGCTGTTTGCTTTACGTGTGTGTACATAGAGCTCTTGGGCTATTTTCTTTTCCAACGTATAGCAGTATTAACCTCTGTGCCACTGGAGTGCTAGTGGTGAGATGGAGGAGGAGTTTAGCCCAAAGGCTTTTAAAAATCGTCTTTTTTGCTCCACCTTTGGAACAGTGAAATCTATGTCTGTAAATTAAAGGCAGAAACCATGGGAGGATTAGCCATAGCGCTGAGTCTTACAGATCACGTCTTTTGGAAGAAGCCAGTAGCTGGCCATCTAGGACTTTTCGCTCTGCAGGCTTTTGCCAGTACAAACTCTGCAGTCCCACTGTATAAAACAATATTACTAATAACATTTGACAATACTCACTTGAACAATTTTTGGAGACAGAAGTGAGATTACAAAGCTATCGTTTTGCTAGCTACTGAGCAGGTAGTTTTTATCCTGAAGCTCTGATGATCTAAATGCAAAAGACAAGGGGAGAGAGACATCCAAATAAGTAACAGAAGAACCAGCAAGAATCGATGCTGAAGAAGCACCTTTTGCAGAGCTGAAATTTCACCCAGAGATGGATTTCACCCCAGCAGGGTGAAACCCCTAAAGTGCTCTGGGCATTGTTGTTGTGCTGGTGGAGTGGGCTATCAGAGGTGCCAAGTTAGAGAGCCCTATAGAAACCTGGGATTAAGAGACCGCTGGGCCCAAATCTCACGTGTCCAGCCAGGGGTTTATTCACGGGTTTCTTCTGTGTCTCCTCAGAGATGGGGGTGACTGTAGAGCTGCAGGCCTGGGGTTACGTGGAGGTAGAGTGAGCAGATCAGCCTCCCTTCCTGCTGCTTGCCACTGCTGGCGCTACCTTTGAGGCAATGTTGGGCAACAGAAAGAGTACAAATGAGAAAATAGAACAAAAAACGCTAGCTGTTTATCACTGCTTAGAATATGGAGGTTTTACATCCTTTTGGTGTTTACATGTGGTGGTCAGGATCATTGCTGGGGAATGGAAAGAGGGTCCCTTATAGGGCAGGGTTGGAGCCTGTGGGATTACTGTATTCCTCTGAAATAGAAAGCTGCTGGGCTGCAGTTGTTCCTTTTGAACCTAAATCAGTCCACCTGCTTCTTCAAGACATCTCTCACATATCAGCTGAGTAATGAGCTCATGAAAGTCATGGTTTGGGTTTCCCAGTGAGGAGGAGCCCGCTTTACTAATTTAAGACCTGTCATCAATCTAAAGGAAGTTTTGGAGGGTCCTTCCCTACCTCCTTTCTTCTTGCCTTGGGGCAGCTAGTGCTTTTAAGAGTCATAGTGTTATACAGCTGCCATAATAAAACTCTGCATAGTGTGCAGAGCACAACATTGGCAGTTTAGCGACATTTAAAGACGATGCTCTCCCAGTTCAAGTTTTTTCCTACCAACCCTTGCTAGCAAACTATATCCCCAATACCCACCTTAATGCTACAAATTATACAGTGCTCCCCAATTAGCAAAGCCATTCTGTCTTGCTCCAGCTGAGCCTCTGACAAAAGTATTTGGGGGCCTAGAAAAGATCAGCAGAGTTGCCCTGTCTAGCCCTTGAATTTTTCAGAGCTATGTTCCCCCTTCTCCAGCTGTCTGGGGCCATTGGCCTGCGCTTAGCCAATGACTCAGACTGCACAGAAGTGCAGGCAAAATAAATGCCACTGATGGATTTGTTCTGCCTTATGATGTGAGGATTTGTTACAATAACGTGGATTGTTTAACCATGAATTTGGCCAGTTTTCATCCCAAACTAATCGGGTAATTGTTCATTAATCTGCTGTATAAGGCAAATGCTATTACCTAAAGGTACTTATTTGACAGCTTCCTGGGTATATCTTTTTTTCTGTTATTCTACTAGCTCTGACTAATGCTTTGGAGCTGATGTCCTCCCACTTGTAGTAGCACAAAAGAAGGAAAAATTTCTCTAGTCTTTTTGGAGCAATGCAAATGTCAAATGGGTGTAAGAGGACACCTCGGCCTGCTCCGGTCTCTGTGAGCTTTGGACATCTTTGTAACTTAAAGCCAGGGCCAGATTTGAACTTTTCACCCCTTGAGCCTGTCCATGCTAGGAGGCTGAATTGATGGGGTGTATCTTTCCAGATGATCTTTTCCTTTCTCCTTTCCTTCTCATTTGACCTGGCTGGCCAAGGTCCGGGTTGCTCCGAAAATGGCAGTGTTGGTGGGGGATCGGCTGGTGTGCAGGAAATCAGATGCCTTGCTTTTTTTGTCTTCAAATGTCAACCCATCTGCTTCTGCCTTGGAATTTTTTAGAGGGCTCTCTCACTAATAACACTTCTTTCCCCCCCCTCCCTTTTCATCTTTTGTCTAGAAACTCACCGCCAACATGTCCGATACCGAGGAAGTGTAAGTAGAGAAAAACCCACCTGCACGTTCATCTGTTCAGCTTGGCTCTGCGCAGTCGAGAGGGCTTCGCTGCAGGGGGACGAGGCTGGGAGCCTCAGCTCTGGGCACTCGGCGCGTGGTCTGAAGCCCCCCCCCCCCCCCCCCCCCCGAGGACATGGAAAGAGTTTCTTGGCTCTGGGTATCAAAGGGTCCATTCACAGTTCACTTGACGCTTTTCCCTTCCAGCACTTAGTCCTCCAGCTGCTTTGAGCCCGCTCAGCCTGTCCCAGGCAGGCTGAATAAAACATACAGCATAGGAGACATTTTCAGCCCTGATTTAATAAAGCTAGGGTAATATGACCAAACCCAATGGGACTGTTTGTTTATACGTCAATAGGTACAGAGTTTCTGGTGTGGGATGGACGGGAGGTTCAGGGCAATCGTGGCATCAGGGGCAGGAAGGAGAAGAGTCCATGAGACTGACATAGTGCTTCATGTTTATCCCATGACTGTTACTATCTAGTCTATCCTAAACTTTCATTGGAAAGCCCAAGGATTTAGGGCATCTGTGTCATGGCTGGGCTGGGCTCGCTCGCAGGAATCATTTTATGCCCTTGTGGGGCGTAAGCCCATTTTGCAGAGCATTATTTAAGAAACAGAACTAAAAGCAACTATTTTACCAATGTAAAAACAAATGGCTCCTGGAAGAGCAGAGGGAGAATGGAGGAAAGAAGAAACAACATAGATTTTAAACAAAGGTGCACTGGGTTGGTTCAGCACATGGTTTCAAGCTTCCTGATAATGTGGAGTAGAGGAAATATTTACCTCTCAACGTCCTTTTTTTTCCCCTCTCTCACAGGGAGCACGGAGAGGAGGGTAAGTCTTACATCTGTCTCTCATTGCTTCAGTGCAAGTCTGCAGTATTCAGTGGCCACTTCCTCCCCCCCCCCCCCCCCCCCCCCGGCAGGTGTAAATGTATGTACTTTCTTGCGTGTCTGTCAATCTGGCTGCCACTAGCTTCTGGTGATTTTTTTACTCCTTGTGGTGCTTTAGCTGTGTTAAGTGCTGTGGCCAGGCAAGAAGTATGTGGGGACTGCTGGGCTGTGTCTGCTGGCACTCCCTGGGGTTGAGTCTGGAGCTTGCCTCCTCTTTGGGGACGCTGCTAGTGGTTTGTTTTTTTTTTTTAAAGGGTTACTGCCATCTGCTGGCAATTTATTTTAAGGGTTTTGTACACAGAGCAAAAATGATGTCTGTTTTAAAATATACATACAGTATATATGTGAATAATATATATAGCAATATATTTTTCTTTGCTGTTTTTTTCTTATCCTTGAAGGCCCTCTCTGTCACCTTGTCCCTTCTAGAGCAATTGTATACCTGAGTTTCCATTGCCCAAAATAAAATTTGATGGAATATTGCCCTCTTCCCATCAGCTTTCCTCTCCTTGGATAACTCCTCTTTTTTTTCCTCAAAGCCACTTTATTTGATTTCTTTGTTGCTGTTTTGGAAGAATCAGGGCATCTTGTCATGTGTCCTGGTGGCCATAAAGGGATCTTTGTTGTGGGTAACATGGTAGTCTGTGCTCGATGCTAAGGCTTGTGGTTCATTTGTCTGCTTTTTTTCCCCCCTCCCCCTTATTTCAATGCAGAGGAATATGAAGAAGAAGGTAACAAAAAACTTAGAATGTAATTTATCTTTCTCTGACTCTTGATCCTACCTTTTCGTTGTCTGTATTTCACCCTTCTCTTTGGCACTTGCCACTAAAGGTGATATGAATCACTTGCTGAGTAAATTGGTCCAAACTATAAAACCAGTCAAATGTGGCCATGATGTCTGGAGCTTTTACATTATGTTGAAACACGGTGTTTGTTTCAACCATAATAGAGACAGAGGATGGTTTGTTGCTGAACCAAGAGATTAAACTGTCCCCAAATTCAGGGCCTCTTGGATCTGGGACTGGCACAGGGCCCATACAACATGTAGGTGAAATCCTGAAATTCTGATTTTGGCAAAACCCCCCCCTTAAGGGGGTTTTGTGTAAGGAAAAAGCCTTTCACAAGGAGGTTTGCTGCAAACAGTTACAAAAATAGTTGACTAGGATTCTTGCTTGTTGCTTTTTGACCCTGTCAAAACCTGTCTGGGGGTAATGGATCATCTGCCCCCACACACAGAGCTGCATCTGGAAAATAAAGTATACAAATCCTTTTTGTAAAAACATACAAAGAGCACAGCAAAATTCTTTCCACTTATGTGACTGAAATTTGGCTTTTTTTCCCCATACTTCCCCCTCAATGTTTTGAAACTGAAAAGAGTAGGTTGTCTAGCTCCTGAAGAGCACCAGACATTTTACTAAGACAGATGGAGAAGGTGAGGCGGAGACTTGACTGGCAAAGATGAAGTGTTTTAGTTCACCTTTAGCTGGCAAAAGGTGATTTGACAAGCTGCTATAGACATATAGGAGACTTGAAAAGATGGAGTATGAGAAGCCCTTGCCATGCCGCAGCTCTTTCGTCTGAGTTTTTTCACCTCTTGTAGCTGCCAGGGAGGGGAAGATCTTAGGGCTGCGCTATTGCCGGTGCCAGGACTTGTGTGTTGGCTGGGCGCTTTTGATGCGCTGGCTTCAGCTCAGGCAAGTGCAGCTGTAAGCTGTCGCGCATTGTTTTCCTGAGCCACCGTGAGATGAGACTCCTGGGACAGAAATGAGGACCCAAATCTGGGCTGAGGTCTGCAGAGGCTTTGCTTTCTCCCAAGATTTGACTGTAGTGTCTGAGATGACCCCTTATTAGAAGCTAAGAGAAAAGCCCTTTTCTGGGAGGTGGAGATATTGGAATTTTGAGGGTATGAAACCAGCTTGGAGGGAAAAAGACTTTCCCCTTGGGCAGAAATTTCAGTCTTAGTGTTTTTATACAGGCCAGTTTTTTATTTGTCACAGATTCTCCCAAATTGCTGCAACCAGCTAATTCCCATCAGTGGTGATGGGAGCAGAGGTGCAACTGTGGATTTGCTCAAAGCAGTTCCTGCCCTAAGATATGTTCTCCTTATATCTCCGCCCCAGTGTTGCTACTTGTGGGATCAAGGGCTTAAAAAAAGAAATACAGAAACCATATTCATTGTAGAGCCCTCCAAAATCAAGAGCCACTTGAGCATCTTATAGACTCTAATTGTTGCCTGCCTGGAGGGGCAGACTCAACCTTATGCTGTGGGAAGGGCCCGCGGAGAGCCAGGCACAGACTTTGTGGCAGGCGCTATTCATGCTCCACGCTTCTTCACGCCTTGTCAAACATGCAAAGAGTGAGCACAGGGTGTCATCAGTACAGACAAACCGTCCGAAGAGGAGAAGGATTTCTTCCTTTTTTGCTTTCTCTTTTCTTACCTAACTTCTTTCTTCTGGGGTTTCAAGAATTTCATTATTAATATGAAATTAATAGGCAGGTGATTGTTTCCCTATTTCTTTAATCTGCATGGCCGTCTCCTCCGAGGTATATACCCTTCTATGGTTTTCCACTTCTGCTTGACCTTTGCGTTATCTTCTGAAGTCATTTGTTTCCTTGCTATGTAACTTCTTTCCATCGCTTTTTAACCACCTTTTCTCCAAGCCATAGCTCACTAGAAGACAATTTTCTAACAGTTTTTTGTTTCATTTTCTTGCTTGCTGTTGCTTCTTGTTCCATGACACTTGCCCCCTGAAGCTCAGGAAGAAGGTATGTGACATGGCTTCTGGTTTTGGTAGAATCACTTCCATTATGTCACTTATTGAGCTGGTGGAAAACTAGATCTGGTTTGAGTTTCCAAAATAAACAGATGGCACGTATGTAGAATCAAATATATATTTGTTTTGATCTAACTTTCCTACTGAACTGCTTGACTTTTTTGTCACAAATATGTCAAGCCCCCTCCTTTTTCTCCAAAAGCTTAAGATTTTTTAAAAGGAGAAAAAAAAAACTTGCAAAATTTATACCCATCTGTTGAAATTCAGGACTGCATTTCTTTGAAATTTCCAAATTTGATAAATGTTGGCCTAAAACTTTTAGCAGCTTGAGGAAAAAAACAGGGGAAAAAAAAGACATCACAAACTTTTTTTGCTTAAAATTTGACTTTTGATGACATTTAGGGAAATTTCAACCAGCTCTAATAAAAAAAAAAAATAATAATGGATACCTCTTTTACATGCTTGTCTTTTGTGATCATACTCCCATTATTTCAGTAACACTTATAACCTTGTAATACACCCCCATGAATGTCATTAATTCTCTCTTATCCCATAACTCCATAATTTTGTATTCTTACCCATAATGGCCCTGGGAGCTTAGAAAACCTTCAGGTTGTTGAAATGAGGTATTTCTTGTTTTAATTTTGTTTTCCTTTTCCCTTTGTTCCATGATATTTTCCACCTACAGAAGAAGTTCAAGAAGAAGGTATGTGAAACAGCTTCCCAACCCTTTTCTTTCCTATTGCAGGGCTCAGTGTTAATGTGCGCTTCGTTTTGCAAAGTGGTAGAAGAAAACAGAAGGCAGAAGAAAGATATCTATATATATTTTTTGGTGACAAATGATGCCACATATGACAACATTTGCTTCTTGCACGTCTCTCCACTTCTACAAAAACAGTATCTGTAGGTTTAACAAGGCACTGAGTTCTGGGGCACATGCAAATGCTCTGGAGGCAGCTTGCCCACAGGTTATCAAACTGTTCCCTTACCCTAGCTTCCTCTGACGTAGCTCAGAGAACTGGCTGAAGCTCCTCCTGGTGTTACACTGGTGTGAGAGAGCCTGTTTCTGGGTCACACCGAGGGTGCCTCGCACCTTTTGTTGTGCGTGTGTGGACACCGCTGCTCTGCCCCGCAGTTTCAGGAAGGAAAAAAGCACAGGAAATGCAGATACCATCCCCTGGCACAGACCACAGCAGGTTCCACGGTTGAGTTTTAACCCTGTGTGCTTGTGATGCCTGCTAGGGAACAGCTGAGGTCTGGCTATAAAGGTTGATATCAAACGTCAGTTGGCTTCTCCTCTGTAGCTTTGCCAGATGATAATCAGATGGATTTTAAAATCAAAATCCATCTGTAACAAGGTATGTGTATAGCTGCGTGCTACATGATACATATTACATAATATGTAATATTATATATAGCATACTGTATATAAGTGTATATAATATATAGTATTATATATAATATAAAAATCCTAATACATACTACATAATGAAGAACTTACTGATTGTATGTACATAGCTATTGGCAGGTAGCCACAGCTGGCTGCCAGCATTGCAGGCAGGGTTGAGCAGGGAGCTGGAGCAGAGCTCACCCTTTGCAGCTGGGATGTTGGGTCTGTGGGTGTGAGGAGCCAGAGGGAGCCTACTGCCTTCGCATTTGAAAAGCTTTCTTTATGGGCATATCTAAAATCAAGGTAAACCTGTTTGTACCGCAGATCAGCCCTGAGCAGTGTGCAGCGTGTCTTCCACTCCTTAAGGATTTACATTTCTTGCTGTATTTCTGTTCACTTGTCTCCATTTCATCTCCTCCTGTTTCTCCATTCACACCCTGTATGTTTTCGGACCCCTTAGCCCCGGCTGAGTGGTGCGAGCTTATCGTAACCACACAGCCCTTGTTCTAACCATTCTCGTTTTCCACCTCATTGCTCTTGTCCCATGGTGATTCCTGCCCACGGCAGCTCATGAAGCAGGTATGTGACATGACCTTCCCGAATCACTCCCCTACCCTTAGCGGCGGCCTCCGGAATTCAAGGGTGGCGCAAGAGGAGCGGGATGAAGTCACTTCACGTTATTGCTTCTGTTATCTTCACTTCCCGCTTTTCCTCTGCCACCTTCTCTCCTATAGACTTAACACATAAGGGTGAGATGGGGGCCTGGAAAGCAGTGCCCGGCTCGGTGAACCGAGCCCAGGCTTCAGGAGGGTAGCAATTCCCCAGGGCCCCGACACACTCCTGCTGTGCCAAATTCACCCACCTGAATGTCTGGGGAAGCTGCAGATCTGATCAGGTTTATGTCTCTGCACACCATAAACGAAGTGCTCCGCTCTGGGGCGAACGCTCGGGGTGCTGTGCTGCAGATATGGGTTCTTCCTCATCTGTTATGTTTTTGCCTGTTCCTTTCACAACATACAGTTATTTCCTGTCCACACGTGCCTCTAAATCCTCCCCCTCCTGGCCCTTAGTATACCCTTTACCAAATTAAACTGTCCTCCTCCCACTTATTCCCTGGCGTGACAGAGCTTTCAGCCTCTGTTGTAATGTGTTTCTCCTACTGTTCCTTCGCACTGTTCCTGTCCTGTGGCACTTCCCTCCTTAAGTCCATGAGGAAGGTATGTGATACAGCTCCTGAATTCCTGGCTTTCAGCGTAACCTCCAGTTTGTGCAGGAATTTCTAAGATGGTAACAAGAAAACAAGAGTTAAATAGGTGTATTCATGTGGAGTAGAGCTTGTTTCTTGTATTTTCTTCCTTTATGTTCTGTCTCAACATTTAACCTTCTGGTGATGCTCTGTGGTAACTGTTGCATGGAAAAAAAAAAAAAAACAGTGTGAAACTGTTGGGAAATGTAAACCCCTTAAAAGGGTAAAGATTGAGGAAACCTCCACTTTGAGACTCATTGGATTGTATTGGGAAGCTTATCCTGGGCTTCCATGTGGGATGGGCCAGGCCTCTAGGCAACCTGCAGATGTGCTGATACATCTGTCTGCTGCTGCAGCCGTGGACAGAATTTGACCTCGTATACCTGGAGGATCTTCTTATCACATCCTCTTCGGATGCTCATTTTTCAGTTTAAACCCAGTTGTATAAAGCAACTGGTGATATTTCTTATGCTTTAGCTTTGCAAATAATTAACATTTGTGTGTTTTTTTTTTTTCTTCATCCAATAGACTTTCTAGGTCATGGTCTCATGGTAGTAAGTGCAGCCATGGGCCACCAGAAAGATGCTGGCCTCAGTATATAAATTCATTTTAAGTCTGGGCGAGCATCAGCACTGTAAAACAGCATGCTATTCCCTGTTAATACAGGACTGCACTAATCTGTTTGAGAGGAATGTAATTTGATATGGTAACTAAAGTCAACTTAATGTTTTTAATATCTCAGTCAGACTATTCATGCCTTTCCAATTGTGCCCTCACTTTCAGTAATGCTTCTTGCATCATTATTAATTTTATGTCTATGTTATGTATTCTCGGGCATTCGGTTTGTAAGAGTGAGCGGTTGTTTGGAGCAAACGTTTCTAATGCTCTTGTCTTCCTTTGCATTTTGCTGTGTGACTCTTCCCACCTGCTAAAGCTCACCAGGAAGGTATGTGACACGACTGGCAAATTCCTCTATTTCTGTCCAAGGGGGTAACACGTGTAGGAATGCCGAAGGTGGTGAAGAGACGAGGATACAAAAATATCCTCTGTATGCTTACTGACAGCTGCTTTGCTCTCCTCTTCTCTTGATAGTGTCAGATGCCCCTGTGGAATAGCCAATATGATGAGTAATAAGCACTAATTGCTGTTTTAAAAAAAAGTTGCGTCAGTTCTTCTCGATGCTGCTGCTGGTGTTACCACTGGTTGGTCTCCCCAGTGGCAGCACGTATTGCCTGGACCCCAGAGCACAGGTCAGGCATTGCTGGTGTTTTCTCTGGTGCTCCCGTTTCTATACCCAGGCTATCCATGCGGATACCAAGTGGTAAGGGGATAGTGTTCCCAAATGCATTTCCAGTCAGATGCACACCCGGGGCTGGGCTTGGCGCTCCTATGACAAAGCCACGTCCCTCAGGTCACGCACACCTCCTCCCATCCCCGGATCACTGAATAGGAACAAAATTCACTTTTGCAGAAACGTATACTGAGGTGGAGAGACTCACCTGATGTCATAAGTAACAAGCACGACACTGTCATATCTAGTTTTCTGTTGGACTAAGCATTGGATTAAGTATCGTTCTTTTGGTTGATTGCAGTATATCTACAGAAAATGCCAGTTCAGAGAAAAGATATAGTTGCATACTTTTTCCAAAGTAATGGCATTTCCCTGTGTTAATATGCATTATGCAAAAATGGGCACAGCAGGGTTGCATTTTTATTCATATAACGGGCATCAAAGGCAAGAGCTGGCAAGACAGTTTGTGCGATTAACAAAATAAAGAGGTGACGTTTACCAAAGCCCCCCAACCCCAAACCCACTGTTAAATTGCCTTTCTGGCCTCCTATTGGCACATAGGGCTTGGCTTTGGATGCATGCTTTGTCCCACAGACCGGCAAGAACTGAGGTGGCCGGATTTACCTTCCCACACTGCTGTGCAGCCCTTCACACTGGTGAGGAAATCCCAGGCGCTAAAGAAATCAATGCCAGCTCCTCCACACACATTGATTTCCAAAGAAGCTGGGATTTCTATGCACATGAATAAGAACGGGTTGTCTATACTCTTTTTGCTCATTCAGACCCATGGGTACTGGGTTTTAGATACAAGTAAATCTTTTTGTCAACCAAGGGCCACCAAAAACTGAGTTATAGACGTATATACTATTCATCCATGTCATCTGTCTCCCAACGCTGTCTCCTCCATCTCCCCAGTTTTCCAATTCACATCCATATGTGCCCTCTATTTTTTTTTCCTTTAATGTTATTAATGGTTTTTATCTGTTTAACCCCTCAACCCTGGCTTTAAAAAAAAAAAAAGTGTAAGGTTTTTTTTAATCATCCTGTTTCTTGCTCTAATTCTCTGATCTTTCTTTGCATCTCCTTCCCTGCTACTTCCCTCTTAAAGAAGTCCATGAACCAGGTATGTGACTTCTGAATTCCTCTGCATCAATCTGAAGGGTTATTGTGTGCTGGAAATTCAACTGCACAAAGCAGTGGATAGTTTCACAACTGGGCCATGTTCTGAACTGGGACAAAACGGAAACTTTTCAAAAAACCAAAAAAAAAAAAAAAGGAAAAACTTATTTATCAAAACATTTTGATCCAACTCTTCTTTTATCTGTCCTCTAAGGAAGAGTTCAGACTTTTGAAATGGTTACTTTTGAAGTGAAAATTCTTTTTGAAATGCTTCTGTAGTGTTGGCTTTTTTGATAATGAGGTGTATATATTGTAATGCAAGAATACAAATTTGGAATGAAAGATTGTCCCATGGCAAAAAGTGAAAAGATTTTGTTCTAGAAATATTAATATCTATACAACCTCTTGTGGTTGTATAGACTGCACTTTTAAAACCAAAATTTTAGCTAAATTTACATGATTTTTAAAATATTGAAATTTAATTGGAACTGTGATTTCTGATGGAAAACGATACCAGTAACTCTAATATTATACTCAGGAATTCAAAGTGGTGGAAGAAAACGAGATAAAAATACACACATTAATGATAAACTGTAACTTATAGCTTCCTTACACCTTCCATCAATAATATTTTCCTCTGCCTGTGATGCATATTAATGAGGATAAGAGCTAACTATTGCATGAAAAATGTAATAGCATTTTGGTAAACAGATCTTTCAATGTATAAACTGTAATAGCAGCCACTGAGCAAACTCAAGAGCTGCTCTTACACCACGTGTGGGAACATGGTGATGTTTATTATTGGGAAAAGCAGAAATCAGACTTGCAGTGTCTACAATGTCTGAAAATTATTCTGCGCAATTTTGGACAAGTTATTAAACTAGTCGCATTTCAAGAGCGATACATCCCAGCTATTTCACTCTGTTGTCCATAGAGGGAGACTAGCCTCTTAGGCTGGATGAGATCAGAAATTTTCCATGGTTAAAAATTAGTGAGATTGAGGGCTGTTTGATTGATTTCGCATGACTTAACACTTCAACATTCATCTACATGCTCCTCCTCATTTCCTTCCTAATTTCTCAGCTTCTCACTTCACGCCCACCTGTCCCTATTTTATAGTCTTTTTTTCTGTTACCTGTCTATATGTTGCTTTGCACAGATTAAGTCATTGCAACTGTTTCCCCGTCCCAGCTGCTTCCCTGCCTCTGGGCCTTTTTCTGCTGGTATTTCGTGTGTCTTCCAAAGCCTTGTGCATTTGTCTCAAGTTTTGACATACCTGAGTTCAAAATTTGGGCCAAACAACAGGCTATTAAAGCAATTTGATTAACAGTAAGGCCATACTTGCAGCTTCCCTATGTTTTCTTTTCCCTCATAACCATCTGTCTATAACACAAAGCATAAAAAATAAGTGTTTATATAGAAGTAGTAAATAACAAACTTAGAAGAAAACTTAATTGTCAAAGAGGGCTTCTCCTGCCACTTCTTATCTATGTGTGATTGTTTTCTTTATTAACCTTATTGTCTTTCTGTCCCTCTGACATGTTTTGAGTCACAGCCTTGGTGAGCACAAGTTCAGAGTTGTTGCTGTTGTGTTTCTTGCTCTAATTCCTTTATTTCTCTTTGCTGACACTTTCCACTTAACAAAGCGCAAGTGTGTGACTTCTAAATTCCTATGCCTTCATCTGAAGCCTCTACGTACAGAGGATTTTGAAGATGTTGAAGAAAGTCATGAAGAATCAATCTCTTACGATTCCCTGAATTTTATTCTCCCTACAGTAAATAACTATAATTCTTGTTTCCAACTGAAGTGTCACCTTCTAGGAAGACTTAAAGAAACAAAAACCATTTTAGCGCTTCCAAAAACTTCAGAACAGAAACAGGAGCCACTTCCCTCGCAGGTATTGCCTCTAGCGAGGCCCTGTCGCACAAAGATGAGCCCTTCCTGTTTCTCTGTAGCAGACAGGCCCTTTGCAGGCTTGAATATTTACAGTTCTGCTGAGCTAAAACATTATTTGCCAGTGGTGGATCTTAGATGGTGGAACTTCAGATGCAAACATACAGATACATCTAAAAAAGCGCTTACTTGCACTGAATGTCATATCGTCATTCGCGCTCTGAGAGCTGATAGTTAGGTTACGTCACACACCGGTAATACTCCCTTCCTAGATATGCCTCCATTTAAATTTAAGGGTCACAAGTGTTACTGCAATTGCCTAGGGTTGATCAATTTGCACGATTTAAATTGTTGCAATCCATTAACATTCAAATTCCTTCATCCTTCATTTCTATGACACTCCTTCCCTGTGTACTCCACTGTACTTGCTATCCCTTTTCACCAATATTAACGCTCTATCCCTATAACCTAGTATGCAAATGATACTCCTTCAGCCTGGGCTTACCAAAGTTTGAGGTGTTCCCTTCCTTTAACTTGTTTCTAATTTTTATCTTCCTTTCCTGTCCTTTTCCCTGACACTTCCTACTAAATGAAGCTCCCCCTCCAGGTATGTGATTTAACTTCTAAACTCCCCAGTGTCTGTCTGCAGGGACAATGTGCATAGGAATTAAAGGTGATTCAAGGTGACAGGAGATAACAGATTTGTTAATGATACCTTGTAACTTGCATGCCTTTATTTTTTAGTTTCTTTCCTATATGCATATATATATTTTTTTTCCTCAGTAGAGTGTAATGAGGAAGAAACTTACCTGTTGCATGAAAATGTTACGCTAAATACGAGGGAACACGTATACTATTGTAAAAGAGTAGATCAGCAAAAAGTGTTTTTGTGGGATGGGTTAAATTCTACCCTGTGATATGAGAATGAATGTTTCTTTCTACAGTGAAAGCTTCATTTCAAATCCTGAGGCAGAATTTGGCCTATTGACTGTACACAGAGAATATAAATACTGAGAGATTTTTGCATTACTTCTCTGCCCACTTAGAAAAGCGCTCAAGGGTGTGTGTACAACTGAAAAGCAAAATCTGCCCCTCAAATCCACATTGCTGATCAATTCTTGCTCTGTCGAAAAACAGAGAAACGTAACGTAGATCTGCACAGACTTACAATCAATGCTTTCTTCCTAAAAAATAATGCCTTGTTAATCTGCACTGCAAATGGATGAACAGTAATAGATAGATAAACTTCCAAATAGCGTTCAAGGAAGAATATGGCATGAGCCACAGAGCTACAAAAGGAGAACTGAGAGCTTTCTGAAGTTAGCTCCATGATGAGGATGAGTTACAGCAAGTATTTCAGAAGGTTTCCAAACCAGATTGTGTTTACTCCAAATGAATGAAATGCTGCTGCTGCAAATGACAGATCTAGTGGCTCTTAGAGCGCTTTGAAAGTGCTGACTGTGTTCATGTGCATATTTAAAATCAAGGTAAACCTTGGTATATTGTGCTGGCAAGCTGTGCTTTATGTATATAATGCTTATAAGTTGCTTTTTTAAATTTTTTTTAAACACTATTATAAATCTGCCTGGTTTTGCCTGACAGAATTCCTTTCCCACCCTGTGACTTCTGTTTACATGCTATTTCAAATGTAATTACATTATTTTACGGCAGATTGACTTTTTAACTTTGCTCTTCTGGCCCCTTTTTCTCTCTGCCCCTCCCCTTTGGCTCCAAAGCATTTATGGAGTGTGAAAATAACAGGTTTCTCGTTCTCATTCTCTTATTCTCCATCGCATCTTGTTCTATGACACTTCACACCTGATGAAGTTCATGAGCCAGGTATGTGACATGACTTCTGATTTCCTCTGTGTAGTTGCCACGTGAGGGGGTGTGTGTGTCTGTGTGTGAACAGGAGTCCTGGACTGGTAGAAGAGAACAAAACAAGAGAAACGAATATTAACCACAAATGATCACTTGCAGCCCTTTTCTCCTTTAATCTCTATGCTTACTACTTCTTTAACTGTACAGCATCTTTAACTCCCAGCAGCCTCTCCAGATACCTTTTCTCCTTGCCTTTAATTCACTAATTCCTTTTTTCCCCCTTCACGCATTCCCTGATCTCCTTCTCAGGCTTCCAAGTGTTTTAAATATCTGTTCTGTTTTTCTCTATTTCCTGTCTTTCCATCACTGTTTGCACCATGCCACCTGCAGAGGAAGCCCATGAAGAAGGTATGTGATGCATCTACAGACTCTCTCACCGTTTTTCTCTTTCAGTGCTGGGAAAACAGTGTTAAACACATTGACGTTCAAGAGCAGGAGCAAAGGGAGGATGGGAGGGAAATGGCCTCTGACCGGCTCTGGCTGAACATGGAGAAAAGGGTTGTATCTTAAAATACAAAAGGCATCGCAGATCCTGCTGATCTAAGCCTTGCTGCAGTGGCCTCAGGCTTTTTGTTGCTTGAAGCTTGTGGGTGAACCTGTCCCTTAGGCCACACTGTGGCACTTGCCTAAATTAACAACCCACCACGCGCGCAGGTGAGCAGTGCTCAGCTGTCATTCTGAGGTACATCCTGGAGACTGTTTCCAGAGGGGGCTGAGGTGAAGTGTTGTTATGGAAAGAGAAAAGTGAGCGACAGACAGAAGTGAGAAAGTAGACAAGCGCTTAAGAAGAGCGACCTTAAAAAATTCCCCCAACAGAAAAAAAGCGAGCTGAAAGAATAAAGTCCACCTAAGGGTACAAAGTAGATTACATTTTTTTTCTTAATTTCTAACTGATGGCTTAAGTACTTGAATATTTTATTCCTATACACATGAAACTGCACAGCTGGATTTGGCAGGCACCTGTGGAAGAAGCTTTGATTTTTCTGATATTATAATGACCCTGCAACTCGTTCTGAGAGCGGCTGTCAAGAGAAAAGAGGGCACAGGATTGCTTTAGAAATAGAAAACAGGAAATTTTTCTTCTGCATAAAGAGTGTATGGCATAATGGAATTGTCCACTGAGTGTGATGTTCTCCCTTTTTTTGTCTGAAGAGAGATATCACTGCATGGCAGAGATAAGACGATTATCTAAGCAGCAGTGTGATGCGTTTTCCTTACCTTTGCTCAACCTGTTGTGGGTGAGTTTACTAACTTTTTTCTCAGCAAAATAAGATGATGCCAACACAAGATCGGACCTGAAAGGTCTTCAGGGAATCCAGACTCCTTGTGAGAAAGCTCTTCTTTAAGATGACTTTTTACTGTTTGCCCCAAGCTGTTCTCCATAGTAATTTCTAGAAGGTTGAACTTATAAACACATCCTGTACCATGAAACTTGGTCCAGATCCAAGTTACTTTGTTTCATACCTCTGACAGTTATTTCAAGAGAAGTACTTGGTGGTTTTAATAGCTAAGAAATCCTGCATCGCAGTCTTGCTGATATTTAAGATGTTGAAACTCTCACAGTCTCTATGCAATATGAAACTAGACTTTCTTTAGATTCTCAATAGAATCTGAAGAAAATGGCAAATAACAAAAAAGATCAGTGCCATCAAAACAAGGGTATAAAAGCCCACCAGGTGAATAGTCACCTGAAAAAGAAAGGAGAGAAATTGAATTTATTGGCGGAAATGTGCATAGATGCAGCAATTTTTAGGCAAATATGAGAATATATTTGTGTAAAGCAAGTTGGAATGTACAATCTGCAATGTACTGGAAACAAAGAGGAACTGCAGCCCTCTGTCCTATCCAGCCCCAGCAGCGTGTCACAAATCTCAAATATCCATTTTTACCAATAAGCACATGCACTTCGAATACTCACAACAAATACTGTGCACTTAACAGGACACTTAAGTGAAATTATTGGACAGGTAATTATAAAAAGTGCACACAAGAAAAATTTAATTCACTCATACAATTTACAAACAGACGGTTTAAATATACCAAAAATGATGTGATGTTACTCTTTTTTTTTTTATCTTCCTTTTGATGTGGAATTTCCATTCAGAATGAAAAAAATAAATTTTCAAAAGAATTAAATCTTGAAAATATAGTCAAAGGGCGCTTGTGCTTTTTGAGGTTTTCCTTGGTGTTTTGCTGTGGGGATGAAGAGCCTCAAACAGTGAGGTCAAACACTGTTTTAGGTGCCCAACTTTAAATAAATCTTTTTGCATGTTTTAGCCAGAAATAATGTCTAAATTTCCTGGGGATTCCAGTGATTCCAAAGAATGAGGGGGGTGAAGTCATAACAACAGGACGCTTGCCTTGCCTTCTTATTTCATCACGATGCTTTACAAACAGAGGGAGTGGGCTATCTTCCATGGGCTGCGGTGCTTTTGCTTATGTTAGAGCAAAGGTAGCACAAAACTTCAGTGTCTGAAGGCAGAAAAGTGCCCAATGCAAACAATACCTGTCCTAAAGAGACGTTATCTTTTGTATCATCTGGATATTTTTGTCTGCCTCTCGCTGTCCTGCCACCCTTCTGATTGCTTCGATATCTTTTGAGCCTTCTGCCACTGGGTATGTTTTTGGACGCATGTGTGTTGCCCTCTATGAATGAGGCTCCTCAAGAAGAGATTGCATGCAAAGAAAGTAAGGTCTGTTCCTCAGGCCCTTTTGTTCTTGTTGGGCTGCACTTTTCACCCTTCACTCTGTGAAAGCCCGATTCCTGTGAGGAGATACTGAGTTTCCACACTGCTGCTCAGATACAAGAACTCCAGTCATTGGTGGGCTTGGGGATGAGTCTGACTCTGCATCTATTGCTTTGCTCTTAGTTCCTCATAAACAAGGCTGCAGCTTTCATGAAAGATATTCAGGAAACTCTTTAGGAGGATGAAAAAAATTTTTTCAGGTTCTTGCAAAACCTACTATTGAGCTGCTTATAGGATGAATTTAGTCACCAGTGCTTCAGTACCAGGTAGAAAATCAAAGCTTCTCTCAGGGACAAATTGATTGATTGATTTGTTTTATAGCTTGATATGCCTAACTGTCCTGGGCAGCGTGGAATGGTGTACGTTTTAGGGTGCACCTTTACCTAGTACAAGCCAGAAGACCTGTAATGTGACTCTTTGTAACTACTCAATTTGCCCTGGTTCATGATCTGACATTTTCTTTGTACCAGGATAAGACTTTTGTTAATGTCCGTTTATTTCTGGCTAGAAACTAGCAATTGGCAAATGTACTCCTTCATGTTTTCTCTCTGCTCCCATAAGGAGCCAAACACCCTCTTCTCTGTGTTCTGTTCTTGTTTGATCTCCAGAGTCCGAAATTCCCAGCATAGCAGGCAGGGAGTTGGGACAGTTGTTCTTAGGACAGTGCTGCTTGTGGATTAACTACTGTGCTTCTTTCCTTTTGCTTTTATCCTTCAACTTACAGCTGATGAAGAAGGCGAATACTATGATGGTAGCTTGGTATTGTTTTAAGGCAACAAAGTTGTCTTTCTAACATCTCACTTTTTTTTTTCCCTGTATTTGTTTTTGTTCCTCACTTGATTTGAAACTCAGGAACTGGGCCAAAGCATCTCTGCCACAAAGAATCATTCACTGTGCATATCCAATCACTCTTGGGGGTCACTGTCATATCAGTGAGGAAGTTTATGCCTCTTGGGATAGTGGATGGAGAAAAAACAAACTCTAGAAGCTTGCTCTGGATTTGTCTTTTAGCTAGAACAGGTTCTATCATACCTCTCAGCAAATCTTCCCTATCCAAAAAAGCAGGAAAGTATCTCTTAAATCCCAGTGGTATGCTCGAAAATGGAGACCCAGCTGGGCCCTGCACAGGGCCTTGCATAGACATGCCTGCCTCACCCAACCTACAAGGTCAGGGTCTCCAGGCCTGAACCTACAAATATTTAGACTTCCGCTCCAGCCATACACTTAAAATTGTGCTTAATGTCAAGCATGTGAATAAATTCATTCAAATTGATAAGGTAGGCCATCGACTTAAAGTGAAGTATGTTCCTGAATACTTGATTAAATGGGCCCTTGAGCATGTGGGTGGAGACAAAATTCATGTGAAAAACATACATCTAGAAGTGTTGCAAGGTCAGTTTTGCTCTTGTATGTGAGCAAATAACTTAGCCCTCCCTGAGTCTATTTCAAAATCGGTTTGAATGTATAGAGTCAGTTTCTGACTTCAAAGGCCTTTGAGGTAGCTCAGCTGTGTTCTAATGCCCAGGACCCCAAGAACACCTGGACAGCTGCTTCTAAAGACAGAGCCCGACACCACTTGCAACTACTGAGCGGCTTTTGTGTTGTCTTGTTTTTGTGTGTGTGTGTGTGCGTGTGTGTTTTTTTTTTAATTTAATTTTCTTGCTCGCTTTTCAGGCTTTTTGTCATTTTAGGGGAATCCTCTGAGGACTTTTCTGGGCCCCTCACATCAATGTTCACTTCAGAATGGGTTTCCCCCCACCCTTTCTTTTTTTTTTTTTCCTCTTTCTTTCCTTTTAATAGCGTATTGATTTTCAAGGCCACACTGAGAGTTAGAGATGTTGCTCCTCAGAAATGGAAGGAAGGAGGTTGCTTAGGGAGTTCTGAATCAAGGAAGGGCAGTTCAGATGGGCTCCCCAAAAAGGGCCAGCACTGTGTGAATCTCACAGGTGGAAGAGGAGAAAATGAGGATGAGGTTGTATTAATGGCAGGGTGTATAGCCCCTCTGCTAATCCTTTTTGAAACTAGAACCTCAGAGACTATATTCCTAATAACCGTGCTAGTGAACGTGGATTTCCAGTGCTTCTTGCCTTCTTTTGGCAGGGTTGTATGTGGGGATTTTGCCACGGACCCATGATTCATGGGCGGAATGACCAGAATATCAGTCAAAATCCACCACAGAAACAGGAATTTGCTCTTACAATTCCTGTATGTCAACAGATTTTGGCCCAGTTCCTTGACTCAGTGTCTTGAAAGAAGGGGCAACTTAAAAATAGATCATACTCCTGGGCTGCTTTTGATGCATGCAGTGTGGACCGTGCTGGGTCATGCACTGCAAAGGACAGGTTTATTCCTGTTTATTTTTAAATAAAGGTTCACATTTCTTTTTTATCTTCCCCTTTTCTGTTTTTCTGGAGGTAACTTAAAATATCCTAACTACAATTTCTTATTGCAGGAACAACTAACCTTTTATAAATATCTTCTGACAATTGTTTGTTGGTTTAATTATTTTTAAAGTGTTGATTTGGTGGTGAGTGAGACCAAATTCACCCAGTCATTGACAGACAGGTGTCAATCCTGGCAACTGAGTTCAACAAACAAAACCACTCATTTCCTGTCTTTTTTTTTTTTTCTCTTTCTCTGAAGTAACAAGTCTTACTAACTGACAGCTTTAGGTTAAAAATGAATGTTTCTGAAAATCATCTGGGTATGTCACGAGGAAAGAGAGTCCTATGTGAATAACATCCCTCATAGACTGGTTAATCTGATTACTTTTCCTCTTTCCAGATTAAGAGCAGTTTAAAAGAAGTGTTAAGAAGCTCACTGGCTATTTGAAGAGCAAAACAGTTAGTTTAAAAACTAAGGAGAAACACAGGAGTGTATCTTTTAGCTAATGGTGTTTTTCTCGAGGAGTGACGTGTTGTGTCCTTTATAAGCGTGCTCTAAAAACACTTTTCTAATTACAAACTATTTATTTTTTTTAGCATTGGTCAAGCATCCAGAGGCCTCAGCTGAGATATGTTCTAGTAGGCAGTGTTCTTGCAGTAAATGAGAAAAAACTTTACTTCAAAGGTTTTATTATTGAAACTGATACAGCAAAGTGTGAAAGAAAGGAAAAGCTGGTTTCTGACCTCTTTTTGTGAATTTCTTACACCTTTTCTCTTAATTATCCCAATCACCCATTTCTCATCATTTCCTCCATTTCTGATTATGCAGTGTTCTTGCAACTACTGCCTCCTCTAAATATTTTCCAGAATCAATTTTTTCTATTTTTCTTTTATAACATGCCATTTTATTTCATTCTACTCCGTTCTACTTGCTATTCCCAATTTCTTCCACCAGTCCCAAAGCAGCTGGATGCAAATGAGCACTTGGAAAAAAAAAAAAAAAGGATACCTTTATATATCATGATATGAATAGCAGGGCTCTTGCACCCGCTCCTGAGGAAAGCTGAATTCTTACATTCAATAGACTGTGAGCTTTTTACCTCAATGCCTCACACCAAGCGAGCACGAAGAGTCTTGCATACCAGAATCCAACAGCATCCCTGAAAGTTCAAACGTAGCGTGTGGTTATGAAAGTCAACCTGGGTCCCTGTGAGACTGGGCTAGAATAAACACATAGGTTTAATTCACTTCTGTTTGTGAGGATAACGGTGCTGAACTTACTGGGGTTAATAACTAAAGTTTAAAAAGCATAGCAGTGGGGGGAATTCATCACAAGCACAAATGTTAAGCGAGTACTCATAAGACAAAGCACCTTCCAAAAGCCGCTGAAAGGTCACTAGTTGCAAGAGGACACTTCTGGCTGGCAGAGGGCCCAGAGTTGACAGGCTCTGTGATGGTTTAGCCTTCCTGTCTGGGCACCGTTCCTCTCCTGGAGACACAGGGAATCATTCCCGTTAGCGCTCATGGGAATTTTGCATGTACCTCAGCAGGAGAGGGATCTCGCTAAGAGAGGATGGGCTTCTCCAAGCTGGGTTTGAGGGGACCCCACCGTGGCATCCAGCTATCTTGGGGATGTGCGCCCTAAGCTACCTAGGGCTGTGTATGGGAGTGAATTAGCCAGGAGAAAACATGTCAAACGTTTCCCTCCTGGCCTCTGTATGAAGCATCTGAACAAAACTGTCCAGGCCTGGACACTGGCTGTCATTGTCACCAGTGTGAATTCAGATCAACTCCAGTGACTTCAGTGAAAGAAGTGCTGACTGGAAGAGGCAATGTGTTTTTTCCACCCTCCAGCCCAGCTGTCCTCCTCAGAGCTTTTGCCTTGATGATTTGAGAAAAATAATTTATCATGGAAAAGAAACCATTGCCTTCCAGATGCTACGTTTGGGACTTTTATATAAATCTCTTGATTCTTTTCTGTCAAATTCTGTTTCAAATGTTAAAACAGATTCACTCCCAGCAAAAAGGGGTGTGAGTGTTTGTGCTTCTTTCAGAAGTGTTTGAGAATTAACCAGTTCCTCTTGGATGTTTCCCCTAAGATTGAACTGCCCGTCCCTTTTTTTACTGTAGGAGCTGGCGTGATCTTTGTTCTAACTATTCTCCCTCTTTTTTCCCTTCTTTCTTCCTGTTTTGCTCCATGTTTCCAATACAGAGGAGAAGCCCAGAATAAAGTAAGTATGAGGGGTAGGTAGCTTTCAGAAACTCTAGGATAATTGTTTTGAAGTAGCAGAAGTCCATAGGCTGTTAGGAAAATGGCCACCAGAAGCTTTTGGGTAACCCTCTCTTCTCCTTCATTCATGCAACATCCAGCTGTTCCTGCATGCCTTCTGCTGGAGACTGCCTTAACAAGTTACTGGCCAGTGTCTTAAGACCAGTTCTTCATCAGTCCTATGTCCTTCCTACAGCTAGAGCTGGTGGAGTCATGAATTCTCTACGATACAGCAGTCCTGCAACTTTATGTGGAGATGAGGGGCTCGAGAGTAAATTCTTTGTGAGAGTCTCTGGCAGGAAAACGACCTGTCCAGCCAGGGTTGCTGGCAGTAGGAAGGATGGCAAATGTTGGATTGGGCTGGCTTCATCTTAACTAAGCTTTCCTATGCACCTTCTGAGTCTGTTGATCCATGCACTTCCATGCGTGAGGGAACGACTATAGGCTTTGGGAATGAAAAACCTTTTTGGGGGCAACTTCCTGCCCTTGACCTTCCATGAAGAACAATGGTGTCTAGCGCTATTCTCCGTAGGTCAGTTCAGGACATGCTCTTTAAAAAGCTCCCTTTTCTTTAAGATTAATTTTTGTTTTGACTCTCTGCAGACTAACTGCTCCTAAAATACCGGAGGGTGAGAAAGTAGATTTTGATGTAAGTATTTCTGAGCATATCTGTGTTTGTTTGTCTGCACCTGAACGATTTGCACATGCAAACCCACAGAATTCCTCGGGTACAGATATTGCTGAGGATAAAGTCAAGGGCAAAAGGATGGATACTTTGCTGCCTGTTTTCAGTCACAGGCTACCCTCTGCTCCCTGAAACCCTCTGAATGCATTCTTTATTAATGTGACTAAGCTGAAATCTTAATTCATGTACTTATTTTTTTCTCCTTGAATCTTTGAAGCCAATATATGAAGAAAGGTGAAAATAAGTGTGTTAGGAGCCCTCAGATCTCCCTCTTTGCAAACTGCTCATTATCATGCTCTCATTCTCTGCTAAATCTTCCTCAGCTATCCCAGGGCAAGCTGGCTGCCACTTCAATTGTTTCCTATAACTCCTATACGCTTTCCCTAGTTCTACTCCTTTTCTGTAGTTCTAGGATGCTCCTCTGGCTCAAGAGTGATAAAATATGATTAGGCATGATCGGAAAGGATCAGAAAGAGGCTTCTCCAGTGCTAGAGGCTGGATATTATGCCTGTGAAGAGCCTGTGTCCTCCAGAAGCCAGGAATGGGCTACACAACAGATTAGTATTTTGAAAAGCTGAGTTGTTCCATGAGGAACAAAAGTAATGAAGCTTGGTTTTCTGTGGAGTTGTGTGCTGCTTTCCCTCACCCTCTTCCCCACAGTACTTATGCTTTCTGCCCCATGCCTACATTCTCTTTATGCGGCAGCATCCTTTTCGTCTCCTCTGACACCTCATATCTGGGCAGGCAAAAGCACCTGCTTTTGCTGGTTTGTGCCTGCATTCCCGCTGGCTGGCACATAGTCTGCTGATTTGCCATCTGGCTGCTATTTCTGAGTATGGAGAAAGGGCTGAGTTTTATCCTCAGTGGGAAGCACTGATTAAAATCCCTCTGCTCTAGCTGCTCTCTGACTTTCATGAAGTTTATAGAAACCTTAGCATCTGCAGAATCTTTGTCCCTCTGAAAACGCTGTTGAAATTAATTTGAAAGTTACTGGGAGAGGGAGGACAGACAAGCAAACAGGTTGTGTGATTGTATGAGCCTTGCTCTTTAGAAAGCCAGGCTTAAAAATGCAACCTAGCTAGCTAGTGACAAGGAGGAAAGGTAGGTTTTAAAAAAAGCAAGCCTATACTCATGTGTCACTGAGAAATACTGCCCAAAATGACAACAGGAGGTTAACAATAAACAGAGATCCATGTACTTTCCTAGGAAGTGGATAGAAAAATGAAGAAGCCCTGGTGTTGAAAAAGCACATGCTTAGTGAAGTCACTTGTCATCTAAAGTCCACAAAAATGTCTGCTCTCCCCAAGAATACAAGAACGTTTGCTAGGTTACATTCATATCTCAACCCCTGTGGAAGACTTGTGTACATGCAAAGAGATGGCAGCTAAGAAAAGCCAGGGATAAAATATGATGGCGGGAAATGAGAGATGTGTACTCTGTTCTCTTCCTGGCTGTCACCTGGATAAGTCTTTGAACGTCTCTGACCTCGCATTTAAGCTAGATGGAGAGGCTCCTGTTGATTTCTGTAGATATCTGTGGACATACTGTGCTTTTGTTTCTGTGTGTGTAGGCAGGGTGCTGTGAGTCTCTAGGGTATGTATGTAGAGAAACGTGGGCTTACTGAATGCATTTTCCTGTTCTTCCAGGACATCCAAAAGAAGAGGCAGAACAAAGACCTGATTGAACTGCAGGCCTTGATCGACAGCCACTTTGAAGCCAGGAGAAAGGAAGAGGAAGAGCTCGTTGCCCTGAAGGAGAGAATTGTGAGTCCTTGTAGAGCTGCTTCTCTGTGCTAGACTGAGAGATTCGCTGTACATGAGAAGTTGAATCTATTAGTCTGCAGTCAGAGTTTGGCAGCAAGCCATGTTGCCATGTGCAGAAAGTGACTGTTCCTGTTGCCTCCAAGTGGGTTCTGCCTTCATCAGTCCCTCGCTCAGCCTCCTGCATTTTACACCTGGAAATTCACAGAAGGCATTTTAATTGCCTGTGAGCCCTGTTCTGCATGCCCTGGCAAGGGAACAGATGGTTCACTGGCTGCGAACTAAACCTCTTGGTGGTGGTGGCGGTGGTGGGGGATATTGGAGGTAGAAAAGGCCACGCTGATGACTCCATGCCTCTGCCATTACTTCTTGCAGGAGAAGCGCAGAGCTGAAAGAGCAGAGCAACAGCGAATCCGGGCTGAGAAAGAGAAGGAACGTCAAGCAAGGCTTGCAGTAAGTGCCTTTGCATCTCTGTCTTCCTCTCAGCATCTAACAGGAGGAGATCTCCAGAGATGGAAAGAAATTTTGGGCTCTGCCTGCCTCACACAGTCCAGAGAAGAAATGGCTGCCCTCTTAAAGCAAGGGCGGGACAGGGGAGCTGTCAGTTCTCATCATACTTATCCTGTCACGTTTCCTCCTGTGACACTGGCTGCTGCAGAAGCTGTGAGTCTCCCTTAGAGTAACTTGTTTCTGTGTGTCATACTCCATAGGAGGAAAAGGCACGGAGAGAGGAAGAAGATGCCAAGAGAAAAGCTGAGGATGATCTCAAGAAGAAGAAGGCTCTGTCCTCCATGGGTGCCACGTACAGCAGCTATCTGGCTAAGGTAAAAAAGCACGGACCAGTGGAAGACATACAGAAGCATAAAACCTTGGGGTTGACTGGCAACAGTCTTCATTACAAATTGAGAATAAAGCTTGACTTTCCTCCTTCTGGATCCTTAGCAAATTGTCTTAGTTGCTCTGTCCCTCAACTCATTTCATTCACCCCGAATTTGTGCTGCCCAGCATTAACTGATGTTCTGAAAATAGGCTGACCAGAAGAGAGGGAAGAAGCAGACAGCTAGAGAGACAAAGAAGAAGGTCCTGGCAGAGAGGCGCAAGCCCTTGAACATTGACCACCTCAATGAAGACAAGCTGAGGTAACATGCTTATCCTTACTTACTGCAGGTACAGGGCAGCGATCCCAAATCTGAATATAACTCATTGAAATTTGGTCTTATTGTCCTGGGGTCTTCTCTAGTGAAAGAATTAGGGAGGGGAGAGGGCCTTCCTCGAAATTCATCAAAGGACAACGTTAAATTCTGCCCTACCTTTATTTGGAGAAAAGAAGACATGGGTTATTGTTGAAACGGCTTGGTAGCCATCTAGCCATGCTCCTGGTGTAGATCCATGAGCCTCATCTGTGAACTGGGATGTCACCTACCAGACTAGCTCCAAACTTTAAACCCAGCTCTGAGATCAGCTGAAAAAACCTTCAGATTAAAGACTGTTTTGGCATTTATATTATAACAGCATTCCCAGAGGTGTTAGAACCACTAACATAGGAGTACGGATTTCCGCTGAGTGTGCAGGTCTTGGGATTGAGTGCTCTGCTACAGAGTGGTCTTTAAATGATAGTCTGGACTCCACGTGTTGGAGTTCACACACAATTGAAAAATGAGGTTGGCTCACTTCAGTCCTAAAAGAGATGAGATGTGCAATGGCAGCTGTTCTGCTTATCTCTGTGGCCTTCAGAGTCCTTCTTCCTTCTCGTCTAATTCCCCTGGACTCCTCTCTCTCATTAAGAGCTAGGGGAAAAATTAAACCTGTAGGAGACATGTTGTTGCCTGACACATGCAAGCTTGTAAAGCTAAAAGGTTCTCAGGTGAGAAAAATGTGACATTGAAAATAGTTGAGTAGCTTTCAGACGAGTAAGGGTTTTGCAGGAAGATGTATGAGCTACGTTACATAAAATATAAGAAGCCTCATTACTAGTGATCTGAAAACAACAGGAAATGCATGATGTGATGTGTTTCTCTTGTCTCCCTTTCCCTACGAACACATAGGGACAAGGCTAAGGAACTGTGGGACTGGTTATACCAGCTGGAGAATGAAAAGTATGACTTTACAGAGCAGATCAAAAGAAAAAAATACGAGGTGAGTTGAGAAGCCCTTCTGGTCATGGACCTGGGTCCAAAACATCATCTATGATATTCCTCTAAAAAAGAGCCATGTGGCAATATCATTTGGTTTTCTAATACTGTATTGGACTATTTAGCCAGGAAGGCACCAGGATCCGCAGTTCCCCTTGCATGCCAACTTTGCCTGACAGGATGTCATATTTTAGGCTGGAGTTGAATAGAGCGGTCTGAAGGCTTTCAGAGCCCCATGGAAAATGGACCCCCCTCACACACTGTGTTCATTACTGTTGATCTACAGGTAACTGTAGCCTGAAAAATCATTCACATTCTCAATTCTCTCGTCTCCATTCCAAAGTAATATTTTTAAGCCTGTCTTTGATTTCACACTTGAATGTTGTAAGTTTTATTCCTGTCCCAGATTCCCTGTGGAATGAACTCTTTGGAGTTACTGAAACCTGTCTCCAGACAGGACCACCTGACTGAAGGATCCTAACAGACAGTTGATGTGTTTCCTTCACACATGGTCACGGTATAGGGCTGCACCCACCTACATGAGGTTTCAGTGGCTGAGAACTCCTATTGGATCTCTGTCTGTCTCGCTCTCCTTTTAATTCCCAATTACACAGGCACATAGTGAGGGAGAACAAGCAACATCAATGTAACTATCTCAATCTCTCTTAGATTTTAACACTATGTTGCAGGCTGCAGGAGCTATCCAAGTTGTAAGTACAGTCAATTTGCCTGTATAACAGTAGCAGCAAAAGCTACCAAACGCTCGAGCCTGCCACGTGGTCAGAGACCAGGTGCCAGACAGCAAGCTGGCCCTTGGCTCCAAGTGGAGAAAAGAGAAAATTGAATCTTTTGTGTCTCCCTTTGCTTCCTTTTTCTCTCACCTTCCATTCTTCTAAAAGAGATGAAGTGGTAATTTAGGAATGGAGTTGGGGGTCCAACAGTGATGTGGCTACAGAATTGAGCATGCAACCCATGCAGACCATCTCTGAAGATAATTCTCTATC
This sequence comes from Struthio camelus, assembly GCF_040807025.1. Classification (NCBI taxonomy): domain Eukaryota; kingdom Metazoa; phylum Chordata; class Aves; order Struthioniformes; family Struthionidae; genus Struthio; species Struthio camelus. The sequence goes on from NC_090946.1 coordinate 18,106,896, forward strand.
TAACTTCTGGTCCTATCTAACTCAGGTACACCTAGATGTACCCGAGACATATGCAGAGGCTTAAGGATTTATGTGTAGTATCTTGGAATTCATGGAAAAGAATGGCATGGAGTTTGGAAAGATTCTCCACCTTGTCTGGCCATGTGCTTATCCAGACCTGAACATGGGAGGTGGTCAGTTAAGGATAGCAGGTCAACTCGGTGTGGAACAACAGTAATTAAGGCCACGGGAGGGGAAAGTACGTACAATGGTAATTAGGCCTTTACATAGAGGGAGTGGATGGTTGATGAAGAAAAGCGAGGAAAGTACAAAAAATGGGCAAAGTAGAAGAAAAAGGCACCGCTGAGAAGTGAAGACAAGTGGAAAAAAAAGGGAAGTTGACAGCAGAGAAAAACAAAATGAGGAGAAAGGTAAGTGGAAAATAGCAAAGGGAATGAGAAGGATGCGAGCAAGAATGCAAGGAAGAAACAAAGGAAGGAACTGGGACACAAAGGAGTTGAGCTGTTCTTTAACTCTAGTCTCCATTGCTCTTTGGTGCTTTATTGGAGAGTGAGTGTCATAGTCACTGCCACAAGGTTATCAATGAAGGTAAGTCTTAAGTCCTTGGGTCAAACTGAAGACAGAGCTGGTTCTCCTCCACATTTCAGAAAAATATTTGGTTGCAATAAATTATTTAAACTAATGCTGCAGATTTAAAAACTTCTATAAGTAAATACAAAAGCAGCTGATCTGCTGATCTTTCCTTCCTTGTGTTGTCCTGTTTCCTCTGATGTTTCAGTCTCTTATTTTGCTTCTGTTTGCCACGGAAAGACATGAACCAGGAAATACCAGTTGTTGGGCCAACCTGAATGTATGACCCTTTTTTCTTGTTTCACGTGTGGGGAATGTCAAATGCCACTTTAAATAGTCAAATGTTGGTCATCAGTTCTTGGACCTGCAGAGCCGGTGGAGAACTTTGAATTATACCAAAAACAGAAGCAAAGCATAAGCCTTGGCAAGTGCATTTTCCACCCAAGGAAAACTAGGTAGAATGATGACTGGGTTACAAATGAAAACGGGAAGGGGCAAAACAGGGCTCGCTCTCGCACTCTGGTCTGTTTGGGCATTCCCCACTACCTGAGAGGGAAGAGTCCCAGGATTTCACTAGTGAATCCAGGGCTACAGGTTAGGACTGAGATGCTAAGCTAGGCCATGAAGTGCTTGTACTGTGCGAGGTAGGTGTTTGCTTTCAGGTTGAAATCTGTAGTTCACCCATGGCTAAACAAAGGTATGCTGCATCTTGTAGGACAAAATTTCTAGTGGCTTACAGTCCTCAGGAAAATTTTGGAATGTATTTAGAGCCCCCACTTCAACCTTTTCTTCTTCTGTGGTTGCTGCAGTTCCCTCTGCCTGTTTTCTTCTTCAGTCCTGCTAAAAATCTTCTTCTCTTATGGGAAGATGGTAGCTGCTGCATGCTCTTCACCTCCTGCTCCACCCGCCAGCAAAGGGTGCTCTAGCAGAATATGTGACCCATCTTCCATTCTCGAGGTCCCCATTCAGTCCGCTGAAACTCCTTAACCTACATAATTCGTAATGTGCTAGTAGTAGCGGAAGAGTGAGACAGTGAGGCTGACAAATGCAAGATGAGGCTGTCCAAGAGCTTTCCAGCTGGCCAGGGTGATACTCGTTCCAGTTCACTTGCCTGTAGTTTGATATGCCAATTCATAATAGACTAATTGGTATACATAGGAACTCTTCTAATAAAGGTTGTAAAATTCTAGCTCTTCTTTCTCTTGAAATGTGAAATTGGCTTGAAGATTTACTACCAAGTAGCAACATTTCTCTTCTTCAAGCAAGGGTGAGCTTTTATCTCAAAGGAAGTGTTAATCCCTACCACAGGCACCTATTTCCAGCAGTCCAACAGGTAAACTCCCCTCCTGGCGAGGGAACGAGGTTGCTTAGCAGACACCTTTAAAAACCCTGGTCATGTATGTCGTTTGCAGATTGTCACCCTCAGGAACCGGATTGATCAGGCTCAGAAGCAGTAAGTATCCATATCCCCTTCCTAGCTCTAGGCTGGGGATATGATCTTAAGTGTTTGAAATAGCCATTTCGGGCCCCAACACCGACATTTTCTTGTTGCAATGGAACGAGGCTAGAGATGGAAGGGCAATTCCCATTCTGCCTCACATTGAGAAAATGACGGGGAAACTGAAGTGAATCTAGCAGCTAATATTTAAAAAGGTTGTGCTTCTTCACAGTGTCAGCAAAATTTACATCTGCTTATTGCTGGGGTTTTCAAACACCTGACTGAGGTGCTTTGAATACACAATGGAATACAACCCTTGTTTATGAAGGGTAAACAAGTGGTTGCTAAGATGATAAGGAACGGTGTATAACAAGACTAATATCATGGGATTACTGTTGTGAGTTCTTTTCATTCGTTATCTCTCTTCCACCTTCCTTCCCCACATGATTTCTCTTTAAATAGAATTTTCTGAGTCCTACGTCTTTAACTATTCTATGTGTTTACAGTGAGCTTGCTGAGAACCAGGGGTAGACAAGGCCTGGGGGCTAGCGCATGCAGAAAAGTAACAGACAGAGGGGCAGCGAGGAAGTAAAAGAGTGAGAGTTCTCCAGTGTTGGGGTTTGATCTTCACTGTGTGTCCGTATCTTCTCAGCAAAATCATGCTGAGAATGAAGTGGTTGTCTTTGAATCACACAGGTGACCAAATGCGGCATGCCTTCCCACTTCCCCAGTCCACCCTCCCTTATGAAATGAATGCAACACTGTGGGCTTAGTTGTGTGTAGGTGCCAAACATAAGGCTTGACCTTCCCACAGTATTTTCTTTACAGAGCTGTAGGCTCATAAACCTCAACAGAATGTGCAGCTGCAGAAGGATGCCGTGGTTTGTCTGGGCGTTGCTGCCCTTTCTAGGGGCACTGTCACACCACCCCACAGCAGGATGTACTATTACTGCCCGTTTGCTCCCCTAAAAGACATGATACTCTTTTTAGTGCAATGGGACGTTGTTCAGAAAGGTTGGATTGGGAACCCCGGAGCACCTGAGATTTTTGCATGGTTGTATTTCTCCCCAAAACAGACTGTCGCATTCCGAAGCAGTGTCTGTTAATATGTTATAAAAAGATCCTTTTGCTTTAGACTTCATTAAATCTCCTTAAGCGCACTCTAAAGGTTAGGCATAACATCAAACATCACAGGCCTTTGTGGGGATAAAAGGACTCTGTCTTAGTTTGAGGAAATGTACAGTTCCTACACTGGGTTTTGAACCAGTGGGAAGGCTGGCAAAAGGGATAGCGAAATGGATTTAAAGTAAGCAGAAACTGCTCTGTTGTCTCTTATGCAAAGGGTCAATTTTTGGAATAGATCAAATCTAACTTGGTCAAAAGGTAAAGTACCCGCTACGTGTGTGTCTGTGTCACTGCGTTATGTCCTTTCACAAATATGGCTAGTATTCTTGAACCAATCCACTAGGCAGCACTACAAAAATCTCCCAAAATGTCGTCTTTTCGTTATTATTTTCCGCTCTCTGGAGGAATCAGTGGTCTGAAGGAGGCTTCCTTGTTGATGGTAAGGTCCCACCACAATGTGCTGCCTCCCAATCCATGCTCTTGCAGCGTCAAAGAGCCCAGTTCACATGTGCTTTGGTTCAAGAAGCAGCCTCAGCATCGTGTGCATGAGATGGATGGGTCTGGTGATGTGCGGTGCCCCAAAAGCCTGGGCACTGCCTATGGGAGCCAGTGCAAAAACTAACCTGACTAACTTCTTGCCTGGACCCTCTCTGAATCCAGGCATACCTGTTTTTCAGTCAGAAGGTAAGTGGTGTGCAAGAAGATACTGGAGAGTTTGCTTGAGGTGCTTTGTGTGGGAAGTGTAACTGGACTGCTCCCACGCACCCCTTAGCAAGACCGGAATATACTGGTATGAGAGGAAGCCTTCAAAGGTTTCTCGTACCATTCTAGAGACTTGCTCTCATAATGTAACGAAGAAGTCACACAGCCTTTGCTATAGCAAAGCAATTTTTAAAATCAGGCCTTAGTTGTATTTAAATTATTGTTCAGATTCTTTCGTCTCCGCTACCGGATGACTAGAGCATCTGAGTTATTTGACTAGAGCGCTCTGATAATGAGGAAGTTTTCTGTGGAAACAGATCTATAACCTACATTCCGGATCAAAGCAGTCTTGCACTCTGGAAACGTCAAATTTGTGACTGGATAGGCCTGTCCCTGTTAGTGCTGAGGTCACCCGGATTTCTGGTCTGATAATGCAGGAATCTGGAAATGTGCACCTCTTTTAGGCATGCACATCCTGGCCTTTCACTAAGGGCCTGAGGTGGAGTCTCATTCCACAGTATCAGCCTATTTTCCCCAGGATGTGCTCTGTGACAGGTACACCCAACGCGTGAGAGGTAAAAGCAGCTCACTACTGACCTGAGAGCACAGTGGTCAAGAGCCCCACTGCTTCCATCGTGCTGACACGTTTTTCTTTCCTTTTGTATTGTAGCAGCAAGAAGGCAGGAGCCAAGGGCAAAGTTGGTGGGCGCTGGAAGTAAAGAACCAGGCAGGATGGCCCATAGTGGCACGCCTGAACCCTGCTGGTCTCTTCTTTCTTCCTTCACAAATCACTTGTGTTCCCATGCCTCAGCAATAACAAAAATTGCAACATCAGCCTGGGCTGGCTATTGCTGCTGCTTTTCTTTTTTTCCCCTCTGGAGGAGTCCAGTGGTTTCCTGAGTCAAAAGGAAGCAGGTTCCCCCTGGAGCTGAGACGACTCCTTGCTGGCATCTTCAATACCTGCTGAGCATGTCCTTTAATCTCCTGACACAAGCCCTATGCCATCCTGTAGATTGCTGTGTACAAATCTCTGGATTTTGTAAATAAAGCGCGACCAGTGTCTACTTCAATGATCGCTCTCTGCAATGGTGTTTTGTACTTTATTTAGTGGCATCCCATTTTGCCAAGGATTTGGGTGTTGTCCAAATCCTTAGTATCAAGCGATCCAGCTCTACAGCTAGGAATGAGGCTCAACATAATTAACAAAGAACCAGGTCGGGGGCCCTGTCTTAAGGCCATGATACAGGCAAACATCAAGGACCAACTCTGTTCTGGGGGAGCTCGCAGTCTGCGTGTCAGTCTGGATGCCAAACGTAGTTGAAACAAACTTGAAAGGCTGAGTGACAGCAGGAATCAAAGAACTGGGAATGAAGGAATAGGTCCACAGAAACAGCAGTTTTCAGCGCAGCATTTTCTTAAATGCAGCTGTGTCACTGCAACATGGAGAACCATTAATTCAGATGTTTATATTAAAGAGTCTGGGGCAACTAAAATACTGTATATAATAAAATATATCACTGAAGTCTGAACTCTTTGGTTAATTCAATGTAGAATCGAAATCTGCCCCTTCCCCCAAAACTGGGCCAGAAACCCACAAAAAAGCAATTATTAAATTCAGGACTGGAGCTCTTCTGCGGGGCCTGTTGTTGTCTTTGCCAATCTCGAAACATCTTGTGAGAGAGACACCTACCAGCCATGCTGGTTCTGCTCCGTGTTTCCACCTGTCTGGCTCTTCCGGCGGGCTGCTCGCGCCCTGGTGGTTGGCACATCCTGTAACGCTGAGGAAAAGGGGGGAAAAAAAAAAATCACTGCCGTTTCCAAGCGTGCGAAAGGGACTCGGGGACTGCGGGGTTATGTGTTGTTCGGGTGCGTAGCAGGGAGGATTTCCGCTTTCTTAGCAAAAGCGTAAAACGGTCTCGGGCCCGCATCCCCCCGGCTTGAGCCGCGAGCGGCTTTTCACTGCTTTTACTTGTTTCCGACCCAAACGCCACACTGACGTCTCGTCCCCTAGTGAGAGTCACGGAAAAGACTCCCAACAGGACGGCTCCCTAAGCTAACTCAGCAAGCTAATTAAATCCATCTCTTTATTCAATTAATCTTTGTTATTATTATTTTTGGACCGTTCCCCTCGAGAGACACCGCTCGCCCTGCTCCTCCAGGCCCAAATTTTGCCGCTCTCTCCCTCTCCCCCCCTCTCCCCCCGCCAACCTCGGGTAAAACTTCCCCGCCTCCACGAGCCGCGATTACCGTGGCGGAGAATTTCTCCTCGTTTCGTCTTATAAAAACAAAAACAGGCGTTGGGGGCTGGTGTAACGGCCGCCCCCCCTTCGCCGGCCGCCGCGCCCGCAGGGGGCGCCCGCGCCGCCGCCCGCAGGGAGCCGCTCTGGCCCCGCTTTGCGGGCCTTGCGCGGGCTGGGCCGGGCCATGGCGGCGCGCGTCAGGAGGGCCATGTGAGGGGCTGCGTGAGGGGCCGCGGGGGGGGTCCGGAGGGAGGGGGCGGCGGCGGTGGTGATGATGATGGCGATGAAGCAGCGGCTCTGGGTGTGTCCCCGCAGGTACCCGCTGTTCCAACCCGGCGGCCCTCAGCTGCGCCTGTTCCGGCCCGACTTCTTCATGGCGGCGGTGCGGCCCGGGGTGGCGCAGCCGGCCGACACGGCGCAGTTCCGCGTCTCCATGGAGTGAGTGCGGGGCGGGAACGGGGCGGTCCGGACCGGTCCGGACCGGTCTGCGCCCGGCGGCGGCGGCGCGGCTGGCGCCTCGGCGGGACGGCGTTGTTAGGTTTGGGTTTCCTAACCCCGGGGGGGGGGGGGGGGGAGAGTGTCTCTGATGTCGTGACTGTCGCGACTGTGGGCAATTAAGCACTTAGTGCTGTTGGGCTGCCTGGGTTATGGCTTGTTTTGGCCGTCTGCGTTCAGTGAATGCTGCCTTGGTCAAAAGGAGAAGGCGGGTTTGTTCCAGACCGTGAACTACACATAAACGCACCGGTTCTGTTTGGGTTTTAGTTAAAATACTTGTGGTTTTTCTTTCTCTCCTTTCCCCAAAATGTTTTCCCTTTGCCTAGAATGACAAAAGTGGACATCAAGAATTACCTTGAAAAAATATACAATGTGCCAGTAGCGGCGGTGAGGACTAGGATACAATATGGTGAGTGCGGTTGAGTAATCCAGAGGGATGGCCGCAGCTTCCCAGCGCGGCCTGAAAACACTTCTGCTGTCAAAAGCTGCGTTAGATTTCAGCGTACTTTGGTTGCAGGTACTTACGTGGCGACATCTGCCAGCTCAGTGGTTTATTTGTTCCTCAGAGCAAATATGCACTGCTTCGTATTTGAATGGTCTGATTAGATTATGACATGTTGAGTTCTATAAATAAAAAGCTGAATTTGAAAAGCCTTAAAACCTTGCTTTTATCTAGCCTGTGCAGTATGCTTTTGTAGTTAGTACCATTTCTCCTTAAAGACCAGTGGACATCTCACTTCAACAGGAACTGCTTTCATGTGTTTTAATGAAATTGATAATGAAACTTGTTGGAGAAGGAAAAAAAAAAAAAAGGCCTATGACTGTCACCTGAGATTACCTAGGAAGCACCTAGAGGATGTTTTATGGTTTAACAAAAGGCAAAGTTTATAGGGAAAGGTAAAAAACTCTATTAGACCAGTAGATAAAATCAGAAAAACATCTTAAACTTTCATTTTTTCAACACTTGTAGTCATTGCACAGCTGTTACAGACCTGCCACTTTCTTTCATAATCCCTCCCCACACCACCACTCCAAAATAACCCAAGCATTCCCCCTCCCATTTGTTTTAAGTTATTCTGAACACCAGGTGGAGCAGATGGACACCTCTCTTAACTGAACAGAATAAAAATTAATAGGTTCACCTCTGCATATTAATACTTCCTTCCCCAGAGCTTCTCTGAGTGCAGTGTGGATGCAGTGCAAAATTGGGAAGATACTTTTTGTTATTTACCTCTTTGATCATAGGGCGCTGCATTAATCAAATGGGATGTGATTTATTGGGAGGGATGTCTTCGATGGCTGGACTACTTTGTGCACTGATTCTTGCAAATGAACTGGTTGATGCGCTTGTAATGGTAAGCGTAAGGATGAATTTTAAAAAAGGGTTAGGGAAAAAGCTGAAATAGATAAAAATGGGAAGATGGAAATGAAAGAAAACTTCAAGAGAAGGTTGTAAAATTCTTCAGAACATGGAGAAGAAGAAAAAGAAAACAGGATAGTATCTGCAATATGCTTATGTGAAAAAATAAAATGAAAGAAAGCCTTAATACCAAACACATGCAGTTTCAAACAGCACTGGAAAATATTCATGCTTGTCCTTATAGCTGTCTTGTCCCCCACAGCTACTGGAAGTAGTGGTACAATGTATATACTTGGGGATAAAAGGGGAAAGGAGTCAGCCAGCGTAATAATTTGAGAACTTTAAGGTCTATCTAACATGGAGAGAATAAATTGAACTCGTGATTCAGCCGTGACCAGCGTACTTGCTGGAAGTCAAAATGCATTGTTTTTTTGGATGTAGAGTGCGATTTCCTGATGCATAAACAGCAAAACAGTGGATCGTGCTCATGCTCTAGAACATTAGCTGGCCAGTAAGAGGTGACATGTTTGTAGCTGTTTAGCAGGCATTTCCTCCTTATGTCCCCAAAGCAGTTCATGTAGGGAGGACAGTTTATTACTCCTGGCCCCACTACTTGGGAGAGTTGCCTCCTTGCTCCCTTGCAAACTTTCTGTGTGATCATGTAGCTAGAGCTGCCCTCAGCAGCCTGAGCTGGGTGATGCCTCAGTTCCCTACCTGTATTTACCAATTTCAAAACGTTTTAGTAGTTGCGGTACTGCTGCAAAGGGTGTCTGTATTCGTGTTGAAGAAAGAATATTCCTCTTAACAGTAAACCAAAACTAATGAGCTCCTTCAGCTTGGCCATGCTTTGGGGAGCTTAGAAGTTCTGGAGAGTAATGGTGGGGCTCTCTTCATTTGTGCAGGTGCGCACAACAGGAGGAACCACAAGAATCAGAGAGTGAAGAAGCCGGATTACAAGGTCGCCTATGTACAGCTGGTGAGTTAACATGGATGCTTGCCAGGGTAGAGGAAGGGACTGTTTATCAGCCAATCTAGAAGTAATGTTCAGTGAATTGTCCAGTTGGCTGTATATTTCTGCCAATCCTCTAATAATAGTGTCATCGTTAATACCTGCCAGACTGTATAAAGAGATATACTGGTTTAAATGACTTAGTGTAAAAAGCAAATTCAAGTAAATCATTAGTTTTCAAGTCCCGTTTTGTTTGAGGCCTGTACGTAAGTTATGGTCTGATGTCATAGGGTGCTGCTTTGCCAGTAAGTTTCAGGCTGACCCTGTACTCAGTGTGCTGGAAGGTTCACCGTTTGTGTGGTTGATTGCTGAAATGTCCAGTAAGTGAAAGAATATATTGTAAGGGTGGAGAACTTTTTATTGGATCTCATTGGATCTTGGAGAAGACTGAGGCATATTCCTTGGAGAGCTTTTAGTCATGTCTAGCAAGTGTGCTTTGTGGCTAAGCTGGGTTCTAAAGCATATGTTGGTTGCCCAGTGGAAAAGAAGCTTAATGTTCTTACAACTTTTCTTTCATAACAGGAGCATAGTATAGTTTATACTTCTTTTGGGCTTACCTGTCCCCATGTGAAAAAGAAAACCAACTAACCAAAAAAAAAAATCAGCAAACCCGTTCATATGCAGAAATTACATTAAAGCAGTGCTATTTATGTTGCAAAATGGTAAATTTTAAAATTGCTGTTGGCAAAGCAACCTCAGTGTTACTCCATACAAGGATTCTGGGTGGAGGAACATTGCGTGATCTTTACAGTTTAAAGACTACGTAAGAATTCATATGCACTTGGGGTCAAATTAAAGATGTACAGACAAATGGAAATCTGGTGTTTCCTATTTTTGCCGAATTTAAATGAGCTTAAAAGTTTTTCTCTTAGCCCCTTTTAGGAAGGGGAAGAGGATGGGAAGAAAAATGAGGACAGTAGGTTTTTCTAGACAGCCTTTATCTTTAAAGGAACCACGTAAAATACACTGTTAATAGAAAGTAACAGATTTATATTTAGATCAGACCTAACCTTGATTTACTGTGCTGAAGTTAAAGCTAGCCTTGCGTCCATGAGGATTTTGCATTACGATGGCTGTCTTGCTGGAAAAAACACACGCCTCTCTTCAAGGAAGTCATAGTCTGTGCTCTGGGTGGGGGACGACGATGCCTTGTCTGTTTTTTTTATTTTGTTTCTTTGCCTTTAATCACTAGTTCTGGTATCTCAGATACCAACTTCAAACCGTGGGCAAGGCCAGAAACCTCAGTGTCCGCTGTGAAACCTGAAGGTTTTGCCTTCATGCTCATTCATGGTTTGATTCTGGCCCATAGAGGCCCCCTGCAGTCCATTGTTAAAATCTGCCTAATGTAGGGAGGTCTTTGGTAACCACTGTAAAATCCCTATTTTCATGAGAATTATTTTGCATCTGCCGTGAGTCAGAGTAGCTGGGCTTTCCCACCATTTTTACCAGCTGTGTTTTCTCTCATTAATCCAGTTTCGAGTTAAAACTGCTTATGACTGGAAAAGTAAGTGCTTGTTTTTGGAAGGTCTTGGGTTGATCTTCCTGTTGCCCACTAGGTGGAAGTATTGCTCTTCCTACTGTGACTTGTTAGCGGCTCTGTTGTGGTTTACCTGGATGGAGTTGAGTATGTTCTTGTGACTAATTACTCTTGCCTGCTTCATAAAACATTATCTTATGTGTCCTCACTCAACATATATATCACTTAACATACTATAAGTGTCTTAAAGGTGAAAGATGTATGAAGTCATAGTCGGTATACCCATAAGTGTCAGATTAGTGCCCTGGCTGTTCCACATGTAAGAATTGTTGTCCTTTCTTTTCTCAATACTATTTCTTGGAGATTCAGAGCTGTTTACTTTATTCTCAGACTCTAACTGGACAAATACATGATCAGTCCAAGCATAATATTTTCACATTAAAAAAATACCTCAAATCATAGAAGGCTGTGGATCAACAATATCTTGCCATTCAAGAGCCTGTCTACCTTTTTTTCCCCTTTTTGGAACGTGGTGAGAAAGGTGTCAGTTACAGACTCATGGCCATTGCTTTCAAATGCTTCTTTTTTTTACACTGTTTTATTTTCTTAATTAAAATCAAAGGGGCATATCTTTGTCAAGTAGCTTAAATGAATGTAATGCAGCAACCTTTTTCTCTACTCTGATAAAGTTATAATTATCCCACTGTTATAAAAAAGTCAGTGGGAAACCTTACAGTTGCATCAACATCAGGGAAATTTTAAAAAAACAACAACATCCCCTCCTCCTCCTTCAGTGTTCTCACTGGTTTAGCTCAACAGGTGTTAGCACCCGTGGGAGCCCAAGTGTAGACAAGCCTCTGGAATCTAGACCTATTTTTAATTAAACCTGTTTTGAGAAATCTAATGGAGATGGCTGTAAAAAGGAGTCTGACCTTGTCAACATTAGGACTAACACCTATTTAGCTGCATGAGTGATGGCACAAGTGGGAGCGTTTTTTGCGAATGCTTTCTCCTCAAACCCTGGCTAGTGTCCTGTACATTCATTGTAATGAACCCATTTGCACATCAGATGTGACAGCAATTTTCATCTTGCATCTAATGAATTTGGAGGAAAATTGGATTCTCTGTATGCTGTGGCATTACCATGTGGATTTTAAAGTTATTTTCTGTGCTGTTTTGCCATACTTGTTATTTTGACATCAGATATTGCCACAGAGATAGTAGGAGAATTGTTCAAATGCATTGGATTATTAAACTTAGCTGCATTTGCTGCTACTGCTGGACCAAATCCCACACTGTTGGGAGTCCAACATTTTTTAGTTAACGACACTATAAACATCACTTTTCTCCTAATTCTGAAGGACAGTAGTAAGTGCTTCAATTATCTAAATAATCAGAAGACCTCACAGTTGTTTACATGATCAGTGTTTGCTGCGTCATTCCTACACAATATCTGTGCTGACCTTCCATTGCTAAACTTTTCAGGGGATGCAAAGGTCAGAAGAGTATAAGTGCGTTTGTGTTGGATAATCCGCCTTACAATTTTCTGACATGAGGCTCAGCAGTGGAAAGGTTAACACTTGACTTCATAGGCCTAATTATGGTCACTTAACCTGCCATTAAAATGAATGGAGGCAATTTGTACCACTTGATGTGGTAATTCCTTCTGTAGACGCTGAGAAAAAGGTGTGTCTCCACCCTAAATAACCAAAAAAGACTTGAAATGTAAGCTGAAAATATTTGCTTGGAGCTTAGGTCACTTTCCATGTTGAAGAATGTTAGTATTTAGTAATGAATCTTCATAAGACCTAGTATATAATTCAGTTTTACCTTTGGATAATGCTGAAACAAGGATTAGATGTGGGCAGGAGTAGAAGTTTAATGGCGCCCTTTTCTGTTATCCAAACACTGGACCACGCATCTCGCTTATATGTAACCTTACAATTTGTAGGAAAAAGGGAAGCCTCTGGGAAGACCCTAAATCCAAGACAGCAATATGTAAAATCATCACATTGCCTTTATTTTTATATTTTAACGCTTTTTATATTTTAACAGTAAAATACCCTTTTAAGTAACTTCCTCCATAGTTTGCTTTTTTCCTTTTTATTCATTTATTCTTTAAAGCGTTATGAGGGATATTTAGATAAAAAAGGGCTTGGTGGTAGAGCTTGTCTGAAAAACTCCAGAATTTGTCAGCGTACCACCTCACACGGATGGAAAAGTTCTTTTGCTGGCAGTGCAGAATCCAGTTCCAAGGCAGGTTAAATTACAAGAGCAAAATGATGTCTTTTGCCTTTTCTAGAGGGTGTTCTTTTGGCAGAGCTGTATTAGGTTAGGAGCGTATTCTTATCTTCTCCCCCTGCTTCTGTGCTCCTAATTAAAGTAATTGTGCTCCCAAAAGTTCTAAAAGGTCAAACCTTAGCCTTTTTAGAGTCCATTTCAATTTATTATCTTCAAAATTTAAAGGGAAGACTTCCCTTAAATGGACAAAAGGTAGCACAGTGAACACAGCAAAAGGTAGCACAGTGAACAAATGTCAGACTTAGGAATAAGCCAAATTTCTGGTTTCTGATTAAATATGCTAGCAGTTCATGTTCTAGCAGTCTGGAAACTAGATAAAACCCTCACTCTATTGAACTCATTAGAAATTTAGTTGTTCACTTTATCCCAATTAGGTTTTCACTCTAAGGATGCATTTATCACATGGTTGTCAAATGGATATTATATAGAAGGGAAAACTTTTACAAAGGAAAAAAGGATAATATTTTGAACAGCACTACATGAGGGAGCGATGATCCGTCCATTCCTTTGGTAGACGTTTTTTTTGAGAAGGTGGCACGTGAGCTGGAACTTTGGTAGCATCTGGCATCATGTTGAAGATGCACTGAATGTAAATATGCTTGGACGGACTCTCAGCCCTTTATGTAAGTTGGTGCCTCTTGAAAGTTTGAAATACCCAAGATACAAGCTTCTTCTGAAGACTAGCTACTGAGCATGCACAACAGCTATTTTTCATACAGTTTTCATCACTCTAGAGTCTTACAGTGCAGTATTACTGCATGGTATTGTTACTTAAGATTTATCAACCTTCAGTTCTGAGGGTGTAATGTCTTGGCTGTTTCAAATCTTGTCTGGCTGCCAGCCAAAATCAGAATTTTTTCACAAAACAAGATCTGGAAAGAGCCAACGTGTCTGTGCTGATTTTTATTTATTAAAAGACTCCAGATACAGATTGACATTTTCAGCTCAATATTTGACTTTCACCAGCCTTGAAACGGGAACTGTGAGCATTTTGATAAACAGCTGAAATATTCATCTGGTTTTACTACAGCCTCTGTGCATATCTCTTTTTTTTTTTTTTTTTTTTTTTTTTAATAAAAGCTGTTTTGCAATGCTCAGTGAATTACTGTGGATGTTCTTAGTATGCTTTAGGGACAGCTTTCCTTCCTTCTCCAGTAAGGGAAGTGCGTTGGTGCTGGAAACATAGCCGAGTGGAAGTACTGCATAGCAAGAACAGCCCTTTACTACGCTGCTACCAATATAAATAGTTCTCAAACTTTCAGTGTAGGTGATGTGCCTACCAAGTTAGCCTGAAGCATTTTCTGATTTCTTGACTACAATGGCTTCCTCTCCAGAGTGGACGAGTCCTTAGAATTGGCCTTGCCTGTTCTGTAGGTACCATTGGACTCAGTGACCTGCCTGCAGTGCAGTTAAAACAGAGTAATTTTTTGTAATGTAAACAAATTATTTTCCGGATGCTTCAGTATGCTAAAGCCTTGAGCAGGCCTGGGTCTCAAGGGTGCTTGCTCCCTACTGCTGGAAGTTTCAGTACGCTACAGCTTGGTATGTCTTCAAGGACATTAATAAGACCTGGTTCTGTGTCTCAAAATGCAACTATGCTTTAATTGTCACAGGACAGCTATGGTAAGCATACCTGTTGGTAATTTAAAAGTACAAAAGAGTTTAAACCCCAGAGTGTACGCTGTGGAAAGGAAAACCATGATTTGTTCCAGTTGAGCTTATCCAGGCTAGAATCTGGGAAAGAGCAATGTATACAGAAGCTCCCTTGCTGTTTTTGTAGTATGGTCAGGCTCTTAGGAAACCCCCAAGAAGTATGCACTACAAAAACAACGGGAGCATTGCTATGTATGAGTTGATATTTCCTAGATTCTAGTCTGGATAAGCTCACCTGGGATAAGTCATGTTTTCTCTTTCCAAAGCGTATGCTTGAGATTTGAATTCTTTCACACCTGTAAATTACCACGTTGAACATATATGGCTGAATGAATCATAACACACATTCAGCTGGGTCAAGGACATAGTGACAGTTTCTTCAGATTTAATTTTGTCACATTTCTGGTTCCAAAATATATGGTGGATATGTTGTGGAAGGCTCATTTGATCTCCTTTGTGCAACCATTTCATAACTAGGCCTCTGGTTTGGTTAAATTTCCTGCACAAGTATAAAGAATGGGTGATTTGCCAAAACTGTTTCTGTCTGAGGCAATTAAATGCTTTTGTTGAGATTTCAGTGGGCAGTATTCTGGCAGAGTAGTTCACGTATGCTAAGGTTTGTAAGTATTTTGGAGAATAATTATTAAATGGTCCCTAACAGTTAAGTGTTGTATTATGCAAAGTTGCATACTGAGTGGAAAAGAATGGAAGAGCCAATACTGTTGAGTTTAATGAAGTTGTGCTTAGTGCAAACACCACTTAAAAAGTAAGTAGATAATGTTAATGGGATAGAACATTTCCACAGAATAATGGTTTCCTGCTGTTAGATAAAAACCAGAGACCAAGCAAATGTTTATTTTCCAAGTGGGAGACATAGATCTGATGATGATGTACTAAAATGACTTGTCTGTTAGGCAGAATGACTGATGCAGATATAATCATTTTAATCTCATCACTGATGTATTAGACAGATTGTTCCCACTGTAATTGTTTTACACTCTAGTTTTTATTCCTATTGATAACAGACCTCTGCTATCTGTTATTCTGTATTCCCACGTTACCCCCTGTAATAACAGCTGCTAGGACTGAACTGTAGGCTCTCTTATACTTAGATGAGATCTAAACAACTATAACCGCTACCCGTATTCTAAGCATTAATGTAACGGGTGCCTTCCTCCCCCTGCCGTGCATTTCCCTGATGGTGTTACTTTAACAGCGTCACTTATTTCACTGGTCTTGTTTTTACTGTATGACTCAATACAACATCACAGGGCTGGTTCAAAGTTGAATATTGTAAGAAGTGTCCATCTCCGGATCACTCACATTTATTCTGAAAAGAATGATGCCAGCGTCTTAATTTGCACACAGAAGGGAAGAGGCTGAAAGTTAGGATATTGGGGAGAAGGGGGTATACGTGTGTCTTGCAGAGAGGGGGGGGAGAAAAAGAGATCTTGAGAGGTGAGAGGTAGGTAACATTTTGCACCAGCTGAAACTTCAGGGTGGTCTTTCATTGTAGTTTTAAGTGTATGCATCATAGCTACTGCGGAAAGGCTGGAATGTGTGTTTGACCATTTGTTTTCTCTTTAGGGCCAAGGACAAACCTTTCAGTTTCCCAACCTATTTCCAGAAAAAGAACAAACCCCAGAAGCTCGCTCTTTTGATGACTTCAAGAATAAATATCTCAAGAAAGAGGAGCAGAGGCAGAGAGGTGACCCCAGACGAGGTGGAGTCCCCGATTGGTTTGGACTTTGATGCAACAAGCCAGCTGCCTTTTTTAGGCTCAGAGGGATTTTAATCAGCAGAACTTGCACTCTCCTCTTCTTGTAATGACCAAGGGTTTATTTTTGAGCGGCCCTTGTTAGCGTGTCTTTTTACCTGGCTATTTGTGCACGACTACAACAAAATGGCCCAAAAGAAATAAAAAGGTAAAATAAATCTGACTGCATCAGATCTTTCCTGTGAACTTGTGGACTGTTTCTGAAATGTGGAATTGCTTGTTGTTGTTTCTGATTGTGAGTGTGTCACTCAGCTTATCCTCTTCCTGCTTCTGTAGGTCATTTGAGTAAAGTAGGAGACATAGTTACCAGGATAAGAGTGATTTGTGTTGAATAGAATCTATAAAAGGCAAGGTAGGACAGCTGAAGGTGGACAAGAAGTTGTAGAAAACTAGACTGTAGGCTCAGAACATAGGTTCGCTTATTGTCAGGTATGATGTCCTACTGTTTTGTGAATTGCCTTACTTCCAAAGCGACCCCCTTTCTTTAAGGATGTACGTTTGATCTGATTTCACTCCTTTGTTAATAGCTGTGTGGCATCTTGGAGATGGGGCTTCTTGGATAGGCTTGCAGCCTTATATGTATGTGTTTGACTCAGAAAGCTTTGAAGAATGAACAAATGTGGTGCACTGTCTCTGCTTACTGTTGTGCAATACAGGTGGCTAGCCTGCCCTAGGAACGTTTACTGGCATAGCTGTGCTGGTATTCCTCCCCCTGCCCGCAGCTACCTTGCAGTGCTGGCAAGAGTCCTGTATAGACACAGTTGTATTGGCATAAAAATGCTTCTGCCAACGTAGACTGTTTTGTGCTCAGGACTGGTGAAAAGACTCTTTTTACTTTTTCTGGTGTAACGCCCTCCACTTCTAGGTTGCTGATGTTGCTGCAGTGATAGAACTTTTCTAGGCCTTCAGGGCTGCTGTATGCAGGTTTTTCATTTGCCTGTCTCTGCTGCTGTTTCTTCTCACTTTAATGAGGATTATTTCTCTTTCCCTTTGTCAAGTAATGTGCTCTGCTAGTGTGTCGGAAACAGTGGAAAAAGTGAGGGCTAGGAAGGACTTTACCACAGATGAGGATGCGTTTCTGCAGGCCGTTAGCTATGATGCCAGCACATGCAGGGTTAAATGTACAGCTAAGTTTCCCTGCCCTTTGAATTCTGCCACTTGGAGCAATTGGCAGGGTAGTGAATGAACCCTTGCCTTGAACACTTCTACCCGGGTGCTCTCCTTTATTGTTCTGTGTCTGAACTTCTTGTTTGGACAGCTAGCAAGATGTTTACAAGGAAACAGCTGTTCCCAAGAGAGGCAATCCAAAGAGGATTTTAGGCACCCCCTTCTGTTCATTAGTCACCTCTTTCCCCCGCTACTTTCCCTCTGCACGACAGTCCATCTCCTTCTGTGGTTTGTTGCTTACAAGTCCAGTGACTCTCCCACCCTGCTCTTTGTCCAGCTTCCAAAAGGGATCATGCAGTGAGGGATCTGCGTAAGTCAGCCAGTGCTAAAACAGAGATGCTCTCAGAGAGGAGGGAGATAAGGGAGAATTTGCTATTCCCATGCTGCTGACAGCTACAATAGTAGATGTGGAAAAATACTGAGTTCACTGAAAACTCTTTTTACATTTGGCATGTCTGCAAAGCCAACACTTCCAGAGTTTTGTAGTGACACGTGAAAATTAAGGTTAAATCAGGAACTGGCCTGCAGCAGGAAGACTGAATTTGTCTAGAAAAAGGGGTTCCTTGCTGAGGTACACAGCTCTCTTTTTTTTTTTTTTTTTTTCTTTTTTTAAGGGGGACTGACTGTCAAGCTCCCAGCTCAGTGTGGAGTTGATCCATATTGGGACTGGGTATTGAGTTGATCCATACTGGGACTGGGGCATTGCTCCTACAGTATCATGTTATGGAGTTTGCTATTTTTTCTTCACTTTCCTTTGTGGTGGCCTCCAATATAGGTAACTCCATCTTCTCCATGGTGAAGATAAATGAAAAGAATTCATCTTGTGCTGCCATATATCTTCCTAACTGGTTGGTCAGCCTTAAGCAAGCAAGCAGACAGGTATGTGATAGCTCTGGATAAGTGAGGCTGTATTCTATGTGTTAGGTGTAACAGAAAGGGATATATTAACCATCAGCCTCTCTGCCTTCCCTGTTATGGTCCTCAGGAGAGGTTGCAGTCACCAGCTTCTGTACTGGCATTGAGGACCCAAGCTGAGAGGAGTTTATTTGCAGTCCCAAATATGTTCTAGGCTGAGTGAGTATCAAAAGCCCAGGGCAGGTCTACCGTATTTTGCTACTCTCTGATTTCTCCACGGATGATTAATTTTTAGCTCATGTTCAAGGCAGGTTTCAGTCTGGAATGGCACAAAAGGGAAGAAATAGAGATGAGTATACCTGTACCCATACGAAGCTGCAGCGGCCAAAGTCTGGCAGATACTAAAGCTCCTTAAGAGAGAGAACTTATGTTACCAGCTGCTTCTCAAATAGTATTCCTGTGAAATTCAGGTAAGATTAAAAAAAGAAAATTCAAAGCCCCTGACCCACTGTTAATTTGCTTTAATGCCCCTGATTGCCATGGAAATGAGATTTAAAAAAAAGGTCAAGTCTTTTCCAGTCCCTTGCTGGCCAGTGTTTCTGAGGAAGTGCCAGTGGCTTTGGATGCTTAATATGATATGGTACTTCACAGATCCCATCCCCCAAACTGTACAGGTAGGCTAGAAAATAATGGAGATAATACTTGAATATGAAGACAAAATTTGTATCATGTACCAGAGAAGTACAGCAGATGATTGGTGAAGCTAGGACAAGCATGCAGAATTACGTAGTTCTTTTCACTGAATTGTGCTCATTCCAGCACATCCTGATGTTTTGTGTGATGGAAGGGATCAGTAGATCCCGTGAGGTCGCATCTAGCCCTGCTACCAGAGAGGTGTCGAGCTGTCCTTGGCTGTATCAGCAGCCTTACCTGTGGGCCAAGAATTTGGATGTATGTGTGAATAACTTCTCCAAGGAGCAAAGTAATGACTTAGTTGAAGAGGCTGATGTTCTTTCTGTGCACGGGACACGGCAGGAAAAAACGTGTCCTGCGCTTGGCATGCACAGCTCTGCAGCTGCTGGCTTCCCTGACGTGCAGTGGAGAGGTGGAACACAGTTTCGTTCTCCTCTGAATGCGTGCAACCCCCCAAAGAGAGTAATGTGCTAGAACAGTCAGTGGATGCGCAGTTGATTGCGTAGGCCACTCTGGTGGTGATGCGCATCCAACTATGATGGGTGGTGTCTCAGCAATACCAGTACACTTCAAAGGGAATCTGTGATTTTCTTTTCTTTATTATTTTTTAGAAACCAAACTGAATTGCACAGAGAGTCAAATGGATCTTTAAAGTGGCTCTCCTAACATTGCAACTTTGAAATGAGTTTTGTGCTGTAGCTTCTTCTTGGTTGGAAGGTAATGATAGGCTTGTTATTGGTTGAAGTGGATTACACAAGAATGGGTGGGAGTGCGCAGGTGACAGATGTACTGTGTCTTGTATATACTTATAACCTGAGCTATGTTAGGTGACCTCAAAGGATGAAAATGCTTGTCTTCACGGTTACCTTGAAGTGGGAGGGCGTAATAGTGCAGCTCAGCTGACAAGTCATTAGTCACAAAGCTGCAGTAGCTTTATCTTCTCTGTATAAGCCCTGCTATGTCAAAGACGTTACTAAGCATTTCCTGCAGATCAATGGCTAACTTTATTGTCCTGTGCATCATTCCCTCTTTGTTGTGCTACTTGGTGATCAAGACAAGAGAAAAGGCTAAATGGAATAAAATGTAACAAAGAAGTAAATACTCCCTTGTGCTGCTGTGGTGATTCCCAAAGGAGGCATGTTCTAATCCAATTAGCAAATATCTCTGCTCTTTTTACACAGGAAAGTCAAGTCACATGGAGGGTAAATGGGTCTCTTTCACAACTGAATGTGTCTGAGAATGGGTAATCCAGAGCTGCTGATGCTTTCTCCCCTACTGGTACTCCTGAATTACGCATCTTGTGACAGAGAAGGGCATTCAATGATCTGATCCATTGCTGAGTAGCACTAGCACTTCTGAATGAATGAAAGAGTGGGATAGTTTTGCTTACGTTATCCAAGGTGGTCTTGCTGTGGAAACTCTGTTCATGGCTAGGAAATTCCTGATCATCCAGGTCATTGCAATTATATCAAAGGTTTTTTTTTCCAGGAAAATCTTTTTCCATATTTGAATTTTCAGATTGTATGACGAACAATTGCTTCTTCAGCTGTGGGATGTTTGTGGAATGACTTGCAGAGAGTGGTAAGGGTTGGATAGAGGATGTCTGCTTAGCATGTGAAACCGAGGGAGGTACACAAAGCAAGCACTATTTTTGCTAGAAGGACTGAAAGCCGTAAAGCTGTTATCTTGACAGAGCTGCTTTCTCCTGAAGTAGAGTTCAAGGACTGCTCAGAGTCCAATTTAAAACAGTTGTTTGAGAATGGCTTTCCAGGGTGGCTTATATGCCCAGGCTTATAGGTACCATGGCTAAAAAGGAACATTGTGATAATCCCTTCTGACCTCCTGAATGACACAGAGCATAAAATTTCATGCCATAGAGGTTCTGTGCATAGGCCAGAAGCCTGTGGTTGAACGTTACCTGGATTGATTTCAAGGCTTAAACTTGACAGGCGTTGCAGGGCAAAGGGAATTTCCTTGAATAAGCTGGGCCCAAGCAGCGTGAAAGTCAGCAACGTGTTGTCATCTGACCTGTGAATTGCTTGAAGTGGTTGTAATAGGTAAAACTGAGTGTTGCTGTTCAGGAATCATGTGTTTGTAGAGAAGGGAGGTAATTTTTGTAAATATTGTTTTCTTTAAATGCAAAAGGTTTTAGAGCAGCTAAGATGACATCCTAGTTGAGCCATTCCTTTTAGAGAGATTTATGGCTGTTTAGACAGAATTTAGCTCTTTGTGTATAGTATGGCTTATCAAAGTGTGTGCTGCTGTTGTTGACACACCTAACTTGCAGAATTCAGTAGATACCCTATAATCATTTATACCGTAGCTCAAGAGCACAGTGACTAGGTCCTGATGCAAAACAAATTGGTTTTTATTGCAAAGCATAACTGATTGTCAGACGCTTGTTCTTTTCTACCTTCAGCTGTTAGTAAACGCTATGAATGGAAAGTAATGAGAACTTTGGATTGTCAACTAGATTCAAAACAAGAGGTAAGAGATGCCACCGCTGCATTTGTAGAAGAGTGCAGAGCCCAGAATTAGGCACTGAATTTTCCTGGTACTTCAGAAAGCATCTTGAGGCCGCGCAGTATTCTAGGTAGGTGGGTCTTACTTGAATCTTGCCGTTAGTTAATGCTATCTATGTTTCATCGTCCAAAGTTCGTGGTTAGGAGTCAGGCAAGACTAATGGCAGTGATCCAAGGCTTGGAAAACTTCCTTTCCTAGAAAAGGCTTAGGAAACTCCCTCTACTGAAGCAGTATGATTTAGAAGCATCTTGACTGTTGTCTGTGTGTATGTACTTGAGAAAGAAAGATTTCTGAGAGGCAGAGCACAGTTTAGTGTAGCAAGCAAAGGTGCAGCTAGAGAAGTGAAACGAGTAGACTAGAAAAGGAACATCTGTGGGGTGGGCAAGTGTTATCCTCATAAACGGAGGGAGAAACCAGGGAATCGTTCTGGATCATGCGGTGCTTTTCCCATGAGCCCGTACTGAAAATTTAGAGCTGCAGAAGGCCTCTTAGGTCATATGGTCCATCTCCTCCAATACAGACTGAGCTGTGCCAATGCTTGCACACATGGCAAACCCAGTGTGTGGTGTGTCACAACAGCTGTCAAAGACTGGTCGTCATACTCAGAGTCTCTAAACATCCTGTTTATCCCTGCAAGGAGGAACACTTGATTGAAAGATAAATACAAAAAAAAAAAAATGGTGCTAGGAACAACATTTGCCCTTGGGCTAACGAACCTGAAAACAAAAGAAAATAAACATAGGATGGAGGCAAACAGATTTCCACACAAGGCCAGATTTTAAAAGGGATTTAGGAGCTTAGCTTGTTTTGGCACACTTGAAAAAGAAAAAGCTGTCTGGGTGCCAGGATTCGTAGGGCTCCGTATGTGCGTGAGTGCGTTAGGGGAAGAGCATGGGGGAAAAATGGGGTGGCTGTGGTGATGGGGGGGGGGGATGGGAGGACGACAGAGCTGCCAGAAAGCTGTGTGCAGAGTCATCCTGGGGGCATAGCTTGCACATTTTTATTTTTTTGAAAAATAAAACATACTGAAAAAAATCTCCAAGTTGGCAGTGAGGATTTTTTTTCCTCCCCTTCTGTTTGTTTGTTGTTCATTTGTCGCTGCACGGGAGGTCTATTTACTTTGCTCAAGAGAATGAGGGACCCAAGAGACACTGCTCTGCATGCAAAGCTTTTATAGAGGGGCTTGGGGAAGAGAAGGGGAGGAACTTTCCAAGCCTTTTGAAACAGAACTGAAAGAGTTTGTGGGCTATTTCTTTTGCTTCTTTGCCCAGTGCACTTTGGGTGTGATGTTGCAGTAGCTTATGCAGACGTAGCTGTGCCGTGGACTTTGAAGGAGTGGATTGGTCCCACTATTAAAGGTTGATCACGCAAATCTCAACAGGGTGAGCATCAGGAGGCCTGAGAAGCCCCTGGATTTGATATAGAGACGCTGAGTGGTAATCTAACGCTGCAGAGCCCTCACCCGGTCTACGGGGCTTCTCCTGGTGGGGTTACTTTGAAATCAGACGTGTAGCAGCACTGCTCCCTCCTACCACTTTCCCCGATAACCCCACTGAGTGAACTGTCCCTGAAGATTGAGGTGAATTCATCTCTCTCTGTGCCAGTAGGATCCTGTCACAGACAAGCCAAATGCAGCCCATTGTTCCAGGGAAGATCTGGCTAATAGAGGGGGAGCGGAGATGGGCACTACTCTTACTTTGTTTCAGTTGTCATTTCAGCGGATGAGGCAGTATTGTCCAGCTGGATCTTCCTCGTGTCTTATGCTACAACAATTTTCAAAAAAGAAATGGGGGGAGAAAACTAAGGTTGCTGTGTGAGGGAGGTGACTGTCTTTAGATTAACAAATAGGCACAACCATTGGGTTGTATGGGTATGTAGCAGATAGCATATCATAATGTGAGGGATGTCAAGGGAATGGCTGATGAGTGTGATGGATAATTTGGCCATAGCAGACTTTAGAGCAATGCGTGTTCTGCTATTTGTAGCTTTCTCATCCTTTTTAGCTTAAGAGAGACGACGGAAACTGATGGGCCTGCCTATAACCTCAGCCTGTGAGCCTTGTGTTCAAAGCAGCTATTTTTTAGTGCTAGTCTATTCTGCGAAACAGCCCCAGTGAATAGCAGAACAGAAAAATTTAGATTGGCAGAGGGAGCTGGTTCCTTTTATCTTTATATTTCCTGTTTTAACCAACAGGAAAACTGCTCAGCAATGCTGAGACATGTTTCTGTGCTGTAAAGGATCCCTTAAATACTGAGACACACCGTGTTGTTTTGGCCGCTCTGTCTCCAAAAGGAGGGGGAGTTCAGAAACCAGCTGTGAGTGTTGTTAAGGAAACAAAAAAGACCTTTGGTTTTTAAAAAAAAAAAAAAAAGAGTTGAAAAGCCTGTGATTTTTCACGCTAGAGGAGGGAGGAATGAGAGGGAATGTGATTAGAGATAGGCTATCCAGAAATACCTCCCTTTACAATGTATGTAAGTGGGGACTGTCAGTGAACCAAAAAGAGGGCAAGTTAGAAAATAACACAAAAATATTTTCACTCAACATTGAGTTAGGTTAGTGCTGTGCAGTTCATTGCGGTAAGATATTAGGGCCAAGAACTTTGCTGGGTTCAGACACACTGGCCATTTCTGTGGCTAACCAGGATATCGGAAGGCTAATGGTAGTATTAAAAGCAGAAGAGTTTTGGGAAGTTGTCAGTGCCATGTGCGTCAAGGCATAAACTGACTCCAGCAAACAGAGGTAGGGATGGGAAAAGACTTACTTTCTTGGGAAGGAAAAATAGCCTGTGAGCTGTCTATTGCAGGGTTTCTTGTCCTGACCTCTGGATCAGCCTCTGTCATGTTGCAGAATCCTAGCCAAGAGGGAGCATGGAAAAGAAGGCAGGTTTGGTATGGTAATTTTTTCAGAAGAGCTGTCTCACCTGCAATAATATATCTAGTTGTTTGTTAGACCCTGTGGGGAGGTAGAGCACCTTCTGCGTTCCTCAGCTATCAGTTGTGAACATCTTGATTTCCACCAAGAGGAAAAGTTAATTCTGTGGCCCAGGAATCAGGAGAGTGAAGTTCACTTCCAAGCTGTTTTTTCAGGTGAGCTTGGGTCAAGTCCTTAATCTCTCTTTCTGCCTTGGTTTTGTGTCATAGAAATTATCTAGAGATGATCATCTCCCCCCCCCCCCCCCCCACTATTTGCCTGTCCAGCTAATAATGCATTTAGAGGGTCCGCAGTGAAAAGTGCTCCCTCCCTTTCCTCTTTGGTTAGTTATGATGCACTCATTACAAATAATATGGACGCACTGAAGATGAAGTCTAGTTTTCTGGTTCGTTTTTCCATCACTTTGGAAGTGTCTGGAAAAAGTGTGGGAGCTTTGCACATCTTAGCTGTGGAGACGTGCGTTTTGGTAATGACTCCTCAGTAAAAGAGCTGTTCGTTGTATTTTCACTGCTTTTAATAGCTATAAGCAACGTTTGTGGAGTGTTTCTTGACACTTGGTTACCAGCTAGGTGAGGGGCCTTCGTATTGGTTTGAAGCCTGTGGTGAGAAGAGCATAACAGGTTCCTGACTGCTCCAGCCACTTGCTGTCTGCCAAGGAACGCTGAAACCAGGGGTCATTATTGCACAAGTAATTAAAGGTTCATCGGCCCTACCTCTGTGATTGCTTAAGGCCATTGTAGTAAGGGACAAATACTTCTGCCTGCTCATGGTTATTTGTTTTTTGCTTGCTTTGTTTTCCTTGGCTTGCGGGGAGGAATTATGAAGACTCTTGACTAGGATCTGGAAGTCCTACATCCTAATGCATTTGGCTGTGGCCCTGGGTATGTTGTGGTACATTCTAATATTGAGAAGTGTAGTATCCTCAGGGCCCTCTCTCTTCCTGTTCCTTCCCAAAACTGAGCTGCCAGAGAAAAGTGCTTTGATGGTGCTCAGAAAGGAGGTACAAGTCATCCAGGTCCTGGCACAGGGTGGGTGAAGAAGCTAGACTTGAGAATGTCTATAGAGCAGTGCATCTGAATGGCTGCAGTGGCTTCTGCCTTCATGTTAGCAGGTGCAGGGCTTTTACCACAGCTGAATTGGACTCAGAAACCTGAGACTGGCTTAAAAATGAAGGATTTCTTACAGATTTTTTTTTTTAAGGGATTCTTTCCTGTCTGTGGTTTCAGCCCTGAGGTTTGGATTTTTAGATCTTTTCTCTGCCTTATAGGCAAGAAAGTATTTACTCATCTTTTAAATAGATACGGAGACCTGCCTATGGGCAGGGCCCTCTTTTAAAAAAAAAAAAAAAAAGAAAGAAAAAGAAAAAAAGAAAAAGTAGGAAATACCATGAGCCTTTGACAGAATCACAAGAACAGGGCAGACTGAGCCGCCCTTTAACCATCTGTCTCTCAAGATCCTGAGTCTTTTGTCTCTGGGGAGCACAGCCTACAAGCATGGGAAGTCATGTTGACATCCTTCCATTTTTCTTTCTGTGGATGATCGCAACCACCAAAGGAAGGAGTGCCCATTGCACTGACTGTCCTTGTGCTTCAAGAGCGATGGAAGAAACAGCTGAGGAACAGGAAGGAAAGGCAAGCTGGCTCTTAGCCCCATTGGTCCAGGGACACCATAAGTGAGTCTAGGAGTGTGGCTGATACCAGGTGAGCTTTTCCTTCCCTTCTGGGAGTATGGAAGGGAGGTGAGCTTGGACTGTGCTTGCTGACTGCCTCCCGAAAGCCTCCTCATTGCTGAAGGAGGTTTGCCCCAGAGAGCCTGGCTGCAGGGGCTTGGCTCTAGTTCAGGAGCAGCTTGAAGGGCACATGTTGGGTAGGCAGATGGAGCAGCTGTTGGAGATGATCTGCTGAAGGAGGGAAAGTGCAGAGTGAGAAGGGGAATGATGAAAGGGCGGCCGTGTGGGAGACCTTGTGGGAGAGGGGGAGGACAATAACTCATCTCACAAGGAGCCAGGGGCCAGCAGTGAAATTGCGTGGAATAACTGGCTGAAGCAGAAGAGCCCTGGTGGAATGATTGGGTTTGGCAGACTGAGGTTATTCTCTGTGCCTGTCTGTGGGAGAGTCAAATAACTTCTTGGTCAGTCTGTAGAGTATGTCTAATCAGCAGCCCCAGTGCTGGTCACAGCCCGGGATGCTCCAAGGTAACATAGCCTAGTGGCAGAGCAGAGGGGTGTCTCCAGAGGTCCCAGGGCACTGCATTTTGACACGTGAGTTTAGCCCCCAACGAAGCAGCCTTAAAACAGACACTGCGTAATGGCCTGTTCTGCATTTGTATTTCATTTGCCTCCCATATGGGATCAGTTTTTCCCTTTTCTTTATTTTTTTAATAGTGTTTTTCCTAGTCATAATAATCAGCGTCCCCACCCCCCCTCCCATTTTTACACAGCTGGATTTGATTGGTTTCAGTCCTGCAGATGCTCCTTCTGACTGAGAAGAAGGGGCAAAGGTTCCCTTCTTTTCAGTGCAAAGCAGACGACCTTGCCGGAGGGGTGGGGGAGGCCCACGCGCTCCCTCACTAGACTCTTTGCTGTGGCCCCGACCGGCCTCTTGTGTAACTGGCGAGGTTTGCCAAATTGCGAGATAATTTCTGTGCCGAAGGCCTGGAGAAGATCACAAACTGTTGATGGTGTGCATGCCCCTTCTCTCACTCTGTTTGGAAACAACTGTTCTTGCAAGTGAGAGGGGCAGGCTCCCCAAATGTGTTGTGCTCACAGGCTGTGGATTTAAAGGATCAGAGTGCTTCTGTGATCTGGCCTGGCAAAGAGACCTGGGAGTACACTGAGGCTGACTGGACTTCTGTTTCAGTGTGCCATTAGTCTTAGGGCAACTGTGGCCGCACGTTTCTGATTGTATATAGTATGTGGCACAGGGCACAGTTAACCTGTGTAACTCTGGGTTATTCCTCATCTAAAGGAACTGGCAAATGTTTGAATAAAAAAAAAAAAAAAAAAAACCACCTTGAGTGCACAAACTGATGTGGAAAAAAAAAAACCTGTCAGATGGACAGGCAGACTTCACTGATTTTTAGGGCGTGAGTCAAATACAAATTGCGTGGCAGAAAGGAGAAATTTCCCTCTGAGGCCACCTAATTCACAACTGCCTGGTGTGGGGTTTCTAGCAACTTCCTTTGAAGCAGCTTGCGCTGGTCACTGTCGGAGACGGACCGTTAAGGAGATGGCCACTTGGCTGATGTGTTATGGCTATTCCTGCATTCCAAGCACCATCCAAGAGAATGAGACATAGCATTGCACAAGAGCAGAAGAAAGTAAATGTTTACAGGCATAACGCACATTTCAGCTTGTTACATGTTCCTGAGCAGTGAGAGAAATGAAACAATAATTAAAACAGGTCCCAAGTCTCTGTGTGTATCTTGGCTTGCAGCATAGTCTTCTTGGAGCACTGCCTCTGCCTCTCTCTGATCCCAGGCTGAGCAGTACCACTGGGCCGTTACATCCAGGTCAAGGTCTTTCCAGTTACTCCAAGTACATTGTCTTTCTGAGAACTGCAAAACCCTTTTAGTGAGGCAGCTTTATGGCTTGCAATAGATTTGGGTTCTTGATGCTTTCCTTCGCACAGTGATAATTGTGCAGGACTCCTGGCTGACTAGGAGACACTTGTCATGAGTATCTGAAGTGTTAGTGTGAGGTAAATTTATAGATTGTTTTATCCCTGTGGGAGGAAAGAGGGCGGGGGGAAGAGTAGAAGAGCAGAGCTGAAAGTAAGTGGACATTTAAATCATTTCTTCTCTGAATTATCCCTTTTTAATGGTCTCATTTGGCTTTTTGCATCTTCAGCTAAGCTATCAGAGTGCCACGGGCCTGACATAGCTAAGGACTGTATCGTTACACCTGACAGCTGTGCCGGGAAGTCAGCGTGAGTAATTGCCTCTGCTCTCCTGCTCAGAGTGTAAGGTTAGTCCCAGCAAGGCTTGGAAATAGGGAGAGAGCAGAGAGATGTCTCTAAAACACAGTCTTCCCAGAAACACTGTATGGCTGATGGTCCCTGTGTATCCCTCCCTTCCCCCAAGCTTGGCATTGTCTTGGCCTTTGCACTGAGAGGAGAACTTAGGTCACCCTGAAGGTTAGTTCTTGGCAAGAAGAAAGATCTTTTTAGTAGTGATCAGCCCACTATGCACATGGCACAGGAAGACAAACCTCAGGGTGTTTTTTGTGTCCGCAATGTGCACTGCATTGGTCTGAGATGTAAACTCAATATCCATTTATGAGCAATAGCCTTAGCTGCTGACTCACTCGCATCACTTTTCGTGATTCTCTCAGTTGAGCAGTGAGCTGGCCAGATATTATTCATTTTACTTGAAATAATAAGATTATGTCTGTTGAAGGTATAAATGTCTAGGCTTCCTATAAGGAACAGCTTGAAATCTCAGTAGTGTTCAGCAGCTAGTGCAGCAGAGTATCTCCAAGATCATGCCTGCAGTGTTGTCTTTCTACCTGTGTGTCAGTCAGGACAAATGTCCGTAGCCGTTGCTGAGTCTGCAAGTGGGTTGGATCTGTCGTCTGGCTTATAAAATAAAGGATGTTTTTAAGAGGTGACAGTTACATGGCCTCTTGTCTTATGCGACCAAGTTATTTAAAGTTCTTGTTGTGATGGAGAAATGCTGACTTTTCTGTAGGGCAAGTTGCAACCTGCTTCTATGCAATGTTCTGTTACGGCTTCTCTTTAACCTTGAGAAAACTAGATTTGATTTGAGAATTGCTGGATTTATTCTGAGAGCAAATGATAATGTTTGAGTGAAATCAGGAAGAAATAAATTGGCCAGTGTGCTTTTGAGTCATAAAATCATGAAAAATGACTTTGATGTTTGTGTTCCTTTTGCTCAAACAGTTTACCACCAGCTCTTCAAAGTTTTTGTGTCGTTAAATCTCCTTAATAACTTGGATAGCAGCTATTGTTGAGGAGAATACAAAATAACTCACCACCATTAGAAACACTTATTGTTGTACACTGTGTGGGGCTCCCAGCTTGGGAGTTAAGGTGCCAAATCTAGTCCTGTTACTGGTGATGGAAAGTTGTTTTGTTCTCCCTTTTCAAGTGAAGTTTCAGTGGATATAATACAGAGCAAAATAGATGGGCATGATGACATTTCTCTAGCTGAGAGCTATCAGAAATCTTCCTGTAAAGATTATCTCCCTTGGTCTTATTGGAGTAGTAAAGGCTTGTGTTTGTAAAGCGGAAGAGTCAGCTTTTCAGAAGTCTGGTATTTTATAGAATGCTTGACACAAAAGCCATAATTCCGGGATTTTGATTCCCTTGTTAAGTCTCATGCTTTCAAATTCTTGGAGCTAATTTTCATTGACAATAGGAACATTCCTTGAAAAATGCTGATGTAATGAAGTACGTGCTACTTGAGATTAAAAGATTTATTCAGTGACTCCTTTTTGAAACTTTTGCAAAGTGTCTTAACATTTTTATGTTTCTCTAACTGCCAACAAAATCACATTGCACCACACAGTTTGCAACATTAGTCAGGTTTTGACACTGGCTCACGCAAGAGGCAGTTTTCACAGTCAGGAATCATAAGATGTTAAAGAAATTGCCATTATTTGAAAACTAGACACAGTTCAGTGAAGCAGATGGACTTGCTAACAGTGACTTAGGAGGTCTGTAGCACAGCTGTGTTGACACGGATTACAGACAATCAAAATTGTATATAAAGTGCATGCCATAGTTTTAGTTTTAAGCATATTGCTAACATTTAATGAAGTATGTAACCTTATATGGTTTATGTATTTTTGTACTGTAGCTGCAAGTTATGCTAAGGCCTTGGCTAAACCTCCCCAGAAGTCTCCATTGCTATGTGTAACGCAGGCACATGGAACCAGAGTGCCAATAAGCCTTTGATTGAATCTTGATTAATGTAAATATGTTAAGCCTGTAGGTGCCATTTCAGGCTAGGGAGTTTCTTACAGCTTTTAACCATGTCCACATCAGAGTGAGACTCCCTTTGCTTCAGATGCTTAAGATGGTCTTTGGAAAGTATGTTTGGACTTGCTCGTGAAAGATCAGGGTTACAGACGTTTCCTGAAGCCCCTAGCTTTCTTGTTTGCAACACCATTCCAATAAAAATTAAGCCCTCAGACACACATTTAGGAAAGGAAAGAGGAAAACAGAATTGTAATATGTTTCACAACTGTGCTCTCTGATCCCAGGAGAAAGGTTGGGTAAGAAATGTTGTGTTCTTACATGCCTGTCTGTGTTCAAAGTCTTCAATTAGTTCTGTTTTACTAGGAAGGTCTCTTGGGGTAGGTGAAGAGGTTGCCTAATTGTTTCAGTGTTTTGCTGCGTTGCTTTAACTTAGTGGTTCTTTGTATGGCCAAGCATAGAAGGGGAGCAGTGATCCCTGTGATCAGTGCTGTAACATACTTTGGATGCTGCAGATGGGATGTATGATAGGAGGAGGAAGGCGTTCTGGAGCCTGATATGTCACAACAGGATCTCAATAGAGGTGAGACAGATGTTAAAAAAGAAGAAGAGTTCTGATCCTGGCTCTGATGCATCTGGTATTTTAGTACCTGTTTTGGTGCCAGATTCGTAGACTTTAGTTTGCCAAGTGAATGTGCTGAACGTGTGCAGCCTCTGGGATATGTGGAATGGGACAAGGCAACTCCAGTAATGGGGGCTCGCTTCTCTCAGAGTAAATCTTTGGGCTTTAACCCTCTAATTTACATTGCTGTCAGCACATGCTAAGAATTCTGCCATGATAACTGCAGGTGCACATGATGAGAAAGCAGGAATAGCCAGAAGAAGATGCCCAACAGGTTTTGTCCTTCCTGCTATGAGAATATTTTGCAGTGTCTTCATCTTGGAGGTGGCTTCTTCAAAGTAAAGACAGTGCATGTAATGCTGCAGGGTGGATCTATATGGAAAAAGGACTACTTATATCCTCTCCCATGCCTTTCTGTCTAGACTCTATGTGCTACAGATAATCATAGACCAATATTACTACTGTTATCAGGAATATGCCCTTACTTACCATAACCGGGAATATTTTAATCTGTCATTTCCTGAATTTTCCTGTGGACAATTCAGCCTCTTAATGTAGCGTCTTAGGACGCATTAATAGCAAAGAGCTTCTTTCCAACTCGCTCAAGACTAAGGCACAGCACCAGTTAATTTCAAAGCTCTCTACTGATGAGTATCAAGGATTTGAAATGGTGTTTGCTAATAACAGGGCCTTTGTCCTACAAGGTTGCTACAAATTGTAACCTTTCTGACTTGTCCTTTCCCCAGTAGAGTTCATATCCTTCCTTGGTGAGCATTATCAGAACTTTTCATTTTCTTCTTTTGCCTGTGGTTACTCTGTTCTAATCCCATGGTTCTTGGTGCTTCCTTGGCTTGGACACCTTTGTATAGCAACAACAGATAAAAGGGACTGGTATCCTGGTTTGTTTTTCAGGCTGACAGGCATTCATCTCCTGCTTCAGGTCTGCTTTCAGTGGAGCTCTTCTTGTCCTGCTTGTCCAAACTGTACCCAAGCAGACGCTTTCCAAAGCCACATGCTGTTCAGCAGATGTCTGGTCTTTCCCACCTCCTTGCTGCTTCAGGTATTGTTTTGGTGGCCTCTGGCTTAGTGTTCCACATGCCTTTCTGCCTCCATGCCTTTCTCTGTGGTGCGTTATGAATTTTCTATCATGTCTGCAGTGTCTGAGCGCTGTCCGTCTGCCATAAAGTTTGCTCTGGGCTGGCTGACTTCTGACTGCTTTACCAGGGTGCTTTTCTCTGACTAGTCCAGAGGCCAGTAATAGTCTGGACCCTTCCCAGAAGCTCAGGCCTTAAAATTGCAAGCTGGTGGTTTTTGTGTTTTGTGTGTGTGCTGGGGGGGGGAGGGGGGGAGGGCTGTTTCCAGAAAGAAGGTGTTTTTTATGTGGAATATGTTACTTCTCAGTTAGCTGTACCACAGTTAGCCAGAGGTTACTGGAGACTTCAAAAGTGCTTCAAAAATAGCTGTGGTGAGGTTGCCTACCTTTTTCCTAGGCAAGATTTCTGGGGAGAGGCAGGATTTTTTTGTTAGACAAACCAATATAACTGGATTAAACAAGCCATAGAACAGGGCCTGACCTCTTCTTGATTTGCATGAATGGGAATATATTCAGAAAAGCCTTGTCTAGACCTCTGTTATTCCTGAAGGCTTTTGTCTGCTCCCGTCTTCCATTCTGTAAATCTTAGTTTTGTTTTAACTCTCCTATCACAAGTTGTTCAGTGCCCCCTGGAGCCTGGGGAGTTTGTGTGATTGCTTGAATTTTCAAGAACTCCAAAGCAGGCCTGTGCAACTTAAACCTCTATGTTTTTAATGGGGCCTAACCAAGGTACAATCTCCTATCGTCATTTGGCCTAACTGGGTCACTGTTATACCAGTAGGTGTAACAGTGCTACAAACGTTTGTAGACTGATGCCATTACTGTGTGATGACGTTTCTCTGGCTGTCCAAATATTTCCTCTGACTTGTATTTTCTCTAACATCATTTTTCTTCTGTTTTCTATGGCTTACAGCACATTTCTTTGGTTTCTTTTTCTTTTTTTTCATATTCTTCAACTATTTTTGCAACATGTACAAGAAAAGTGCATAACGGTAAAATATTATTGTAGGACTTGGTATGGCTACCTCTCAGTTTTTCTGCAAACATGATAGTTCTCTTCGCTTTCCTTTGTAAAATAAAAATATTTAATCAAAGTTGAAATCATATTAAAAAAAAAAATCCTGTCAGCCTTGAAAACATGCAGTGCCTTGATTTGTGATTCCCATAAAATTGCATTGTCTTCAGCCAGAGTTAAAGAATGAATTATTGCCTTAAGCGGCAGAAAAAATGAAAAATAGTGGAACCTTGTCTCCCTCTAACGCACATGTTCTGGGGGTTACCAGTGATGTCATACCTGTGGTTGTGTCCTTGTGTTCCAGCTCCTTATTTTTAAGTAGAAATATTATTTCCTAATCTCAATAAAACAATCCAGACAGTGCATTATGGTGTAATTACTGTATCTTTCCCTTGGCTGCAGTTGCTGGAGTTCTGGCTCTGTGCATTGGAGGACCACCTTGATCGTTTTACGTTAGCTTAGTTATGCTCTGCTTATTGATTGACTGTGTTATCATGGAGAGCTGGCTTGTCATGGTGCCTGTGGAGGATGACATAGGCGTTTTGCATTTCGATTCCAATGCAGGCATGTCCTTTTTATATTGGGAAAAAAAAGTACACATGCCAACAGCCTTAAACTATACTAAAGCTGCTGCTGCCACAGCCGGAAAGCTAGCCGATAATACTTTTGCTAAAAGCCTAGCAGAACTAGCTCAGCATGCCTCAGCTCCTCTGAAAGATTTATTCCACAGCATAGTGTAGGCCAGGCAACAGACGGTGACGTCAACAGGCGTTGACGCTCTCATGAGTAGTAGCACTGCAGCCTCTACCCGTGAGCTCCTTAAAGAACAGTCATCTCTGCATCAGGTAAAGTCAAGTCCTGTCTGTCTCATCTCGTTTGTTCATTTCAACCCATAGTATGGTAACTCACAAATTAGCAGAGTGTTGACCAACTAAATTATCCTGCATGTGATGTGTTCTTCGCTGTTTCTTTCCCATTCAGTGTAACTTGAGAATTGGATCTGATCTCCTCTGTGACCTATAAAATCCTAATAAGAGCTTTACTGATGCCGCTACAATTAAAGTTGAATTGAATTTTGCACTTCAAGCATGACTTAAACATTTATTACCTGTGAAAAATTATACTATATTCTCTCCAGCTTACGCCAAGCATTCTTTGAGTACCCCATGATATTTCTGGGGGACCTTTTGCCTTAAGCCACTAAGGAACTGCATCTCTAAACCTTCTCTTACTGTGACATCTGTCCGTTTCCTGGATTTAATTCAAAGCTGCAATGGGAAGACTCCCAGTTACCTCACTGAGTTTTGGTTCAGGATCCTTTTGCATTTTCCTTCTAGCTTTCAACTTCCCTTTGCTGAGAATGATGAGAAATATTGACGTAGAAGGAACTGCTCTCATTTCCTAGATGAAATTTAACTTTTGTCTCCTATTTAGGTTGACATTGCTGTGTGAGCAGTTATACTCAATAAAAGTGCCTAATAGGAGGCTGTAGAACCAGACTTTTTCAGTGATGCACAGCAATAGGATGGGTGGCAATGGACGCAAGTTGCAAAAAGGGCAATTCCAATTAGATACTAGAAAAAAATATCACATTGAGGAGAGTGGAACACATGAATGGGGTCCAGAGAGGTTGTGGGATCTGGGATCTCTGTCCATGGGGATGTTCAAAATTCGGCTGGACAAGGTCCCATACAGCCTACTCTGAGCTGGCCATGGTTTGAGCAGGAGGTTGGACTAGATGATTTCCATTCCAAACAGAATTAGTCTGTGATATGAAGTGGTACCCATTTTTGGGGTGTGGGGGGAGAATGCAATGAGACTGAAAACAGTAGTTAATAGAGTTATAGAAGTTTCAGAGAAAGTTGATCCGGAGGATGAAATTGCTAGAAGGATGGAAGGATGTGGGGGGGAGGAACTAGATCAGTAATTTTTGACCGATGTTTGAAAAAGCTACGGTCTTGGGATTAAAGTTCAATAGGAAAAGTAACCCTATTTTCTGCAGGTTTCCATTTACTGTGCAGAAGGTCGGCACTTCTGGAAGAACCTTAGTAGTTGAAAAGGGCTGATACATGGTAGGACTCTTCATGCTGGAAAAGGGTGTGCAAGGTGTCAGATGGCCCAAATGGCCTGGGAAGGTGATACAGAAGTGCCTGTCCTTGTACACAGTAGAGAGAAAGTCCTTTTTTGCCATGAAAGTCTCTCTTCCTGATAAGTGTCTGGTGTGCGGCTTGACTATGTGGACAAACAGTGGAGACAAGGAGTAGAAGGTGTGATCTTGGCTGGAAACAAAACTCATGAAAATTGCTCAAGGCTGTTTATTGTATTGGCTAGCCTCATCCATGGTTCTGTTCAGGTCTCATTTTAGCAGTAGAGAAATGTAAAAGAGACTTCCCTGACAGGGGCAGGTTGTCCTGAACGCAAAAGAGAACCGGGTCATTGAAATATACATGAATTTACCATGGCTGAGAAAATGCAGGGTTAATCTGCATACCTTAAGAATGATTTTCTTTACCTTATTTCTGTTATTTCACTTTGTTGTCACTTCATGTCTTTCTTGCATTTGGTCTCTGCTTTTTAAAAACTTAAAAATTTTTAGTGGAAGATTTTTTTTTTTTTTTTTTAAGAAAATAGTCTGCAGGATAATCTGCTCTCCTAGGCAAACAAACGTTGTCTTCAGAATAAAACATGCATACACAGGAAAATTCCATTGAAGGAAAAAAAGCATTCTTGGCTTGAGCTCCTCTCAGCATTATCTGATATGAAGTATTATGTTATCCTTAGATGGACTGTTATTGTCTTCCTCCTCCTGAGCAACATGCCAGCAACCATATGTGTGTGAGTGGCTTAAACTGTATATTGAACTGTCTGCTGGCAGACTGACAGTGTGGTCAAGTGGAGAGCGCGCTCAAGTTAGGCCTCGTACCTGGCTCTGTGACTGACCAGCTGTGTAACCTCAGACAAGTTACTTTATGTCTCTATTTCCTTTCCTGTCCTTCCTCCGTTTAGACTGTGATCCCTCTGAGTGCACCTGCCCTGTGTGATGCAGCACCCTGTGGAGATGCCCAAGGTAGCTCCTGTGCTAGGAGAGATGTAGTTATGTTAGTGCGATATTGTAGCCAAGTCAAGCAGCTCAGGCGGCTGTCGGGGTTTGGCCACAGGCCACGCTGATATAGCTATCCCGTTCTTCAGAATAATGTAGTCTCCCTGTGCCGTCTTTCTCTGTCATGCCACATGGATGTCCTAGCTTGTTTGGAGTGAACTCAGGAAATCTCTGGAGGAAATGGTATCCTCGTGAGCTAAGCATGTGAAGTCCTGGTGCCCAGAGAGTGGTGAGTGATTCTCCTTGGCTGTCCTCTTGCCTCCAGGTGTGTGTGTGCCAGGTCTGACACACCTGGGTCCATTCTCAGCTTAACTGAGGGAGCAACATCAGAAGGGAGTGTCAATTCTGTTTACTCTCATGAAAGCCATAAATTTTGCCTGAACTTTGTATTTATGCCTATTTCGAAAGCTTTGGCCAAATCTCTTGACCAGAGTGGCTACTTACCAACAGCTACATGAAAATATTGGCCTGTGTGGATGGCTGGTGGCGATCAGCACCAAAGGAACAATGCCGTTTGCCCTAGCCAAATGTCTGGGTAAAATGCATTTGTTAAATTGTGACTGAGAGGGGCAAGGGGAAGTATAGCTAGCGTAGGACTTGTATAGCTAGCGTATAAGTATTCAGGGCATCTAAAAATGATTGTGCCTTTATTTCCATGGTATCCATGCAAGATGATTAATAGCCAAACAGGAGTGCTTGAGCCTGGGTCTTTGTTCCTCAGAAGTTATTCATGCTCATTTCTTTTTACTGGTACCAAATAATAGTGGTGGGACTTTGCAAACTCTAGGCATGGGTGTAAAATACTACATTGGGGAATGATCTCTTTGAAATAGATTCTCAACCGTACAGACTACAGCCGAGCTTCCCCACCTTCAGCTAGCCAGGGACTTGTGTAGAGTTGCATTTAGCTGGGTTTTATGCTAATAAATTAACTGAAAACACACTTTGGCATTTTTAACAAATGGCAAAAAGGCCTTAGGTGCTGGATGGCCTTTATCAGTCTGACTTGAATGCAGCATCTTCCAGAAAACTGTGAAATTGTCCTATGCCATTGTTGCATGGTGGTCTTACTTCAGAAGTAACCACTGGCCCCTGCTTTCAGGGAAAGGTGTGAGAGTTTGTGCAGAAAAATTGTACCACTCTGTTTGGGCTGTTGCTATTAAGGTGATACAAACCCTCATCCCTGATGACAGCTCCTGATGAAGTTACACCAGTATCTCAGCGAGAGCATGGACATGGCCTGTACTTGGGGTGGCATCTATATATTAGAAATATATCTACACCGGGGTTGTATTCCTGTAGCCTTGCAAAGATTGAAAATCACCTGTCTGAACAAGATACTTACCGAGATAACTTTCCAGTTCAGGTCAAGTGTTGGTTAGGATTGACCTATACACAAACTTGCACTTGTGAAATGGGAGTTGTGGCTTAAGAAAAACCAACAGGTAAATCACTGTGTTTCACTCTGTGGGTGAACTAGGAAATCGTTTAGGCCAATCTGATCCTATTCAGATGGATTTTTGCCCTGATGTAACTGAATCAATGGAAAATTCTACCTTAAGTGATATTTAGATTGTCAGCTAGACCAGGATGTGTGTGGCCAGGTTTGAACCTGCTTCAAAAAACAATAAAGACAACGTAGTACAGTATGAAATTTCATAGGCTTTTGCCTGCTTGCCCTGGGCCCATTCAGTTTTGAACCGATGTCATGCATTAACCGTGCTGAGACTGCAGCAGATTTGGGTTCTCTTTGGAGCAAGGGAGGAGGTTAAAAGTTCGGCTGTTTGTTGGGGCTGTGAGGTTTAGCATTCCCCGTGGATGAGGGCTGCCAGACGGAGCTCAGAGCAGAGTTGCCCAGTTATATGAGGACAGAGACATTCTGGGCAGGGGAGGTGACCGTTCTTGGTATGCTGGGAATGTGAGAGAAGTGCCCTCTGTGGCACAACTCCATCTGCTTTTACTTATTTCTCCCTTTCATATTCTATGGGGTTTGGGTTGTTGTTCTCATCGTCTGGACCTTCCTGTAGGCTTTGTAAGCACTGGAGACGCCCCTCCCTTCATGTTTGGAGACATTTCTCTCCCTCCAACTGGGAGCGTGGAATGCGCCATCCGCTGCATTGGAGGATGGGAGCCTGCAGCACCAGGAATGGGCATTATATCCTTTTCCCAGGAGAGCAGCCACATTGCCACTCCTCTTCAGTGAGTCTGGGGAGGGCAGTTCACTCCCAAACCTACACAGGAATGCAGTTCAGTCCTGCTGTGCCTTCTGCATGATTCCAGCCCAGTGTAATGTTCTTGCATTTGTATTTCAGCTTTTTTCCCCTACTCCTGAATCCAGTGAATCATTTGTGGAAGTTGTGGATTCTTGCCATTTCATTATCAATGGTTTGTTTGGGGTCCTGTTCAGATCCCACTGAAATCAGTGGAGTACTTTCCATCAATTGAGGCCTTTTCCGTGTACAGTAATAGGGGTTGAGTCAGGTATTCAAGTATCCTTGCCTGGTTCTGGCACTGCTATCTGGTGGGTACTTTTCAAAAATAAGATTGTCCCCATGCGTTGGTGAAGTGAGAGGAGACCAATGAGAGGGTGGGAACAGTTTTGTAATGAATATTAAAGGTCTTCCCCAGACACCAGCTCCCTCATCTGGGATGAGGAGACCATCTAGGAATGAGGAAGTTCTTGCATGTCGCCAGAAGCAGAGCTGAAATGCGAAGAGTAGCCTGTTTCCAATCAAGGTCTCACACGCACTCTGGCCTGGCTTCTCTCGCAGGATGCAGATCCTGCCCTCCGTTGTGACTTCTTTTTGATTGTCTGTGGGAGGCAAATGGTATCAGTAGCTCCTTCTCTTTGGAAATGGTGGCCAAAAGTTCTTGCTTACACTGTGGTCACTGCTGAACTGCCCTCAGTCACACAGCATATTTTCATGAAGCGCACGTTGATTTATCTCCTGCTTGTTTCCCAGGCAGAGGTTGTCCAGTGCTGGGATTTACAATGGCAGATGAGACTTTTATGAGTCTGAAGACTCTTGTTATGTCCTGTCTCCTGCTGAGTTCCTCTCTTTTACGATGGACGACTCCAGTTTGTTAAAAGCTCCCCTTCCACGTCAGGTTTGTTCCTGTTGCTTTCCTCAGATGATTTCCAATTGGTCCATAACTTTTTTGAAGTTCAGTGCCTCAAGACTAGAGGGGGGACTCTGGTTATGGCCTCACCACACTGACCAGAGCGAACTGGTCACTTCACGTGTCTTACAGGCTGAGCTCATGTTTATACAATCTGGGACGTTAGTCCTTTTTTAACAGCAAGCTGTAGCTGACTCATGCAGCTTGCAGTCCACCTCAACTCCCTCCATGTTTTTCTGAGGAATTCCTGAAAATTTTTGCCCTTCCTTATCTCTACTGAATGCAATTCAAATTTTTTCAGACAATCTCCCCATTTCGTCACAATTAGAATTTAAACCTGTCTTCAGGCAGTCCTCCACAGCTCCATCGCAGCTGCGTATTTTACAACCATGCTGTCCGTTTCATCACCTAGGATGTTAAAGAAAACTTAGAAGAAAGTTGGACTCCCAGCAAACCCAAGTTTTTTTTGAGACCGTTTATTTGGTGTGTTATGAGGATGTAATGTTTCAGAATCTTTACAAGTCAAGACATGTAACAACAGCCTCTCTGCTATCCATAAGGCCTGTCGTAGAAGGAAATTAGTTTGGTTGGATGCAATTTGTTTTTGATTAAATCCATCTTAGCCAAAGTCTTTACTTTGTTATCTTCTGTGCTTACAAATAGTTTGTAGAATTTATTCATTATTTACTTCTGTTTCAGACTTTTTTCTGGGAATTGCAGCTAACTAGACTTTTTCTCCTCCTACAGTCTGTAAGCTTACTCAGTGTAGGGCATGACATTTGTTTTATTCTCACTTCTGTGCACCTCAGCCATGCTTCACAGAGACACATAGGCATTGCTAATGGTTTCTATTCCTTCCCTGTTTTAGGCTTAGATCGTACCCCTCTGCCTTTGGTTTTAGCTGCGCTTGCTGTATCTTTTTAGTGGTGACTGATGCTAGCAGACAGTAAATGTTTCAGTGTCTCATGGATCTAGCACAGGGAGGAGAGAGTAAAGCTCACTCCATAGTAATCTAGAGAGGACAGTTGACAGGTGGCCTTTTGTATCACCCCCCGACTCCTGGGTTAGCTGCTATTGTCTTTGCCACACCAGGCTCCGAGCCACAGATGTGACTGTGGGACAGTGTGGTGGAGGATGCCTGTCCATGGGCTGGATATATGAGCGGCCTCCTTGAAAGGCTCTGGTATGTGAGGTACACACTGGCGCTGTTGCCTTTTGGCAGCCCTGAGCTGTCCTAGCTGATGGCAGAAGGCTATGCACAGAGCATGGTGTCTGTACATGGTTCCTCTGGCCACCGCAGAGGAACGGGCGCCTTTGTCTACATCCTGAATGACTCTACATCATCCAGGCTAAAGGGTGTTCTGATTTTCAGCCATGTGCAGCTGAGGAGTCTGGCTGGATTTCCATGCAAAGAAACACTGGATCAAAAGCAACATTAGTACTTCCTTTGCAAGAAGCACCTAAGCATTTAAAGATATGGGCCTTGGTTCGGTAGAAGAGACTTATTGCATGAAAAGTAGTATAGAGGTGGTGCAGTGCCGCTTCTTGTCACCGTGCGCAACTCGGTCCAAAATAGTGAACTGAAAAACATCTTGTAGCAAAGTGAATATAAACAGTGAAGGGGTGGGTCTCTTTTTTCCAGGCCAAAATGCAGTAAGTAAACAGTGGAAGTGGAGGTTGAGAGGAGAATCTGTATTGGTTGTTTACCTGAAAGGGCTTAGTCATGGTGACAACCCAGGAGACTGTGGTTCTTACTCTCGTCAACAGAAGAGAAGGTGAGGCCTGAGAGTCCAGACTAGGGGACAGACATACAGAAGTGATCTCAGTGTCTCCTGGGAAAAGGGAGGGGGTATGCCCTTTGCAGTGATCAGAGCTCCTATTCCAGCCTGCAGATCTTGGTCTGTGCAAAGCAAGGGTTTGTTATCCACTAGGGCAGCGAAAGGCACCTCCTTTGAATCGTCTTGAAGTTTGAATTGGCCTGCCGTTCCCCACTTCCTTTGTTATCCAGGGCATGATACCTGGAGCCAGATCTTTTATTCAACAGGGGATATTTACAGGGCCAAAAAGTTAGATCTAAAAAAAACAAGGAGGCATCTATGGAATTCCAGCTCAAAAGGTTTTCTGGACATTTGTACCGCACCCATTCTTTTAGGAGCTGGAATAATATATACCCTGGCAGGCTGTAAATCAAAGTACTACACAGAAGGAATCCTACCGTGCACTGTCTGTTTCTTTTTGTCTGTTGATGTAAGGGCTTTTGGCTTCCTTCTTGCCTTCTCGTACTTTCTTACTCTTCAGGCCAGCTGGTGATTTGTGGCTATGCTCTTTCCCTCCACTGCCGTGTCCCTAAGCCATCACTACCTGTGCTGTGGCCAACTACAGAATGGCTCCAGCTGTAAGGTGCAGAGTGGCCTTTCTTAGCCTGCGATCTCACAAACTGTTCTGAAGAGTTTGAGATCCATTCCCAATCTCACTTCCAGTTTTTGGCCTGTCTCCAAAACCCACGTGGAGGGGCCAGAATTGTAATTGTTGCGAAGCTCTGAGCCAGATAAGCCAAATAAAGCAGATAGCTATTTAGAAAAAATAAATAGAAAACAACTCAGTCCCCTGATTCATTTTGCTCTAGGAATCCCCATGGTCTTAGGTTTCTAGACCTGGCCTTGTTTCCACTTCATCCTCCCTCTCTGAAGAGCCTTTTTGTCCTTAATTGCAACTATAAATAAATCATCATAGCCAGAAGTAGTATTTTTCCAGGTCTACAACTCTAGTGTCCAAACCCTTCAGTTTCCAGGAATTCACTTCATCTTACCCAGAACTTAGGACAAAGAAGTGAAAACTGCATTCAGCCTTTATAGTGCTAGTTTGAGGCTTGAGAAGTTTCCCTCCAGGTATTTCTGTCCTAGGTCCGGACCTGATCTGCAAAAGAGAATGAAGACTGGTGCATTAGTACCAGCATGTCTTCCTGGGCCAGCTGCTTCCAAACCTCTCCTAGGTAGCCCTTGTAAGTATGTTCTGGACTCTCTGCACCTTTCTCCTTGTGCATATCCTCAGGAAGCAAACAAAAATTGACCACTGTGGGCAGACCACGTCAAATGAGCTGAACTGAGGAAAGGCCCTGCCCTTATGCCACCTGCATGTGAACACATGGGCTTCTTGTGACTTTAGTTTCTCTCACCTGCTGTTATTAAGCTGGTACAGAGTAACAGTGGGGGAAGCTGTAACAGAGAGGGAGTTAGAATCTGCTCACAGTCCAGGTGCTAAATCTCCAGGTGGCCTTGAACATGGCCTGGGTAGCACATGCTGGTCTGTCTGCTCTTGTTAGCGGCATTGGTTCAGGTGAGGCAAAATTTGTAAGTCAGCTCTGCTTGCTGTGCAGGGTGCTCTGGGCTATTGTGGAAGTCAGCCAACCTCAAGGAGCTTGTCCTAGGGGGAAGAACTGCCCTTCCGTAAAGGGTTTTGCTGGAGCTAGTAGCAGTCTTCAGTGCATGAGGGTCAGTTAAGAGGAGGGGACTGAAGCCATTTTCCATATGGTAGATGGGTGTCGCGGTATCACCAGACTGTGGAATAAGCTGGACACCTACCACTCGTAACTTTGTAATGGGCTTTCTTTTCTCCTGGTGAAATTCTTTAACTTCCTTGATAAAAGAAGGTCTCCTGCTTGTGCAAACCAGTTTTTAAATAAAGGGAGGAGCAAACTGGGAGTAAAAACTGCCTTGTAGGGATACAGCATTAGTCTTTGTTTCAGTCTAATTCCCTCATTGTCACAGGCACATATGTGATGGTGGTAGTCATCCTTGTGGATTGTCCTCTTGTTCTTCAAAGATCATGAAACACAATTACAGGAAAAGAGATCTTTGTTTCTGAGCAACACTCAGCTTTTATATAAGTGTTCTACATTTTCTTCAAAATGCTTTACCGATGGTAGCTAATTTTAACCATTTGGGTGGCATGAATAAAAGACAGCCCTTTTCTGCCTACTGATTCCCATTTGTTTTCATGGGAATTGGGTGCGTGACTCCTTAAGTCACCTTTAAGCATGCTAGCCTCAGATCTCATTCACTTTTGCCGCTTAATGTCTTGAGGTGAAAGCCTCCCATTTTGGACAGTGATTGCAAGTTCCTAGGGGCCTCTGTGAGGGCTGAATTTCACGTCTAGAAGGGGAGAGGATGTGTCTTCAGGGGACCTGTGTCCTTCCCCACCTCTGCTGCTGGCCCCCTGCTTGGTTGTGGGCAAGCAATAGTTCTTCCTTGGACCTCAGCTGGCCAGTGTTGGACCTCAGTTGGCCAATGTGTGAAGGGGAGCGAGG
This sequence comes from Struthio camelus, assembly GCF_040807025.1. Classification (NCBI taxonomy): domain Eukaryota; kingdom Metazoa; phylum Chordata; class Aves; order Struthioniformes; family Struthionidae; genus Struthio; species Struthio camelus. The sequence continues at coordinate 18,150,404 of NC_090946.1, forward strand.
CTACTTTCCTCACAGAGGGGCTTTCAGAGCTCAGGATGACATGTGCTGCAGGAAGGACTGGGCATGGTGGTACAATAAAGGGGGACAAAACAGGGTATTTTGGAGCCAGCAGCGAGAGGCACAGTCTAGGGGGTGGCTGGTCGAGGAGAGTCAGGAGTAATGGAGTTCAAATTCGGGTTTGGCCCTGCAGTCTAAAGATGTCAAGGCAGGGACCTGTTGTGTGTATTCGTTTGTAAAATACCTTGCAGATCCATGGGGTTTTAGTGACAGAAGCGTTGTTCAACAGAGGCCTCTGTTTAGAAGATGTAGGATTTCTGAGCATGTAGAGGCTGTGAAAAATAATAATGAAAAAGTATAAAAACTTTGTAAGACCAAGAGAGGCAGGGCAAAACTGGTTGGAAAGTGGAAAATATTTCCCATGATGAATTATGAATGAAAAGAAACATGTTTCCATGCTTTGAACATTTCTGCAGCATTTTTTTCCCCATCAGAAACAGTAAAGCCTAAAAGAAGTTAAGTTAAAAAGAAATAAATAAGATCGTAAGCATCTCCTCCCTCCGGGAAATGAGCTCCTCCATCTCCCTTTTCTATGAAAATGTATATTTAGAAAATAAACTGTTTTTCTGTTTGAAAATAAAACAAACTATCGAATGTGAAAGGTTGACCAGCTCTAGGAAAGTCTGGTCTTGTGCTTAAGGCACCGATTTTGGACTGAGAGACCTGGGTTTAATTTCCACTTCTGCTGCAAACTTCTCCTGCGTGACCTTGGGCTAATCCTTTAATCTCGCTTTGCCTCTGTTCCTCATCTGTCAGATGAGGCTATGACTTCCCCACCTCGCAGGGGTGTTATGAGAGTAAACACATCCTCTGTGCCCTGCGCCTCACCTTCCAGCCAGCTCCTCTCCTGGGGAAGGGGGAAGGGAGTGCTTTGGGAACCGCTAAGCTGGCTCTGTCCATGGCCATCAGATAGACTGGCGGAGTTGAAGGCTGTGTAGGACCCCCAGCAGGTCCGAAGTGCCCTTAGGGAGTGAGGAATGAGGGAAGAGAAATGCTAAACATGTGTGAACCGTGGGAAGGAGAAGTTTGTTGTTTTTCTGGAGTTTTTTTGTTGTTTTTTTCCAAGATTTCCGTGTGTTTTTTCCGCCCCCCACCCAGTGTTCATGAAGCGTCTGTAGCATTCTAACGGCAAAAGAACCGACCCCGTGTCAGGCTGGCTGCTTCCTGAATTAGTCTCCATTTGCAGCAATTACCTTCTTTCCTTTCTAGCCAAATGTTTCTCTGAGCCTGAGGCCCAGCTAATTTTTTTTGTCAGCTCTGGTTGCACTAGGCAGCCCTCCCTTCCATATGAGAAACATAGAGATGCCATTCAGGCACCTCTAATCCCGCTTTCACTGCTGCACTCGTTAAAACATTCCTTTATTTATTTTAATTTTATTCTCTCCTCCCCACCACCTTTTCTAAACAACCACTTGCATTATGCTTTTAATTGCCTTTAGATTTCCCTTGTGTAACTTTTCCGGCGTCCACATAGCCGTAGGCAGAGCATGCAGCGCCGGGAGTCTTGCACATGGTCTGTGGGCTCGCTATTGACTCAGTGGCGTGCTGCGAATGACTCAAAGATCCGTGGGGATCGTTGGGGGTGGACACAAGGGCGGGAGACTTGAAAGCTGGGGTGGAAGGGGGGCAGAGAGAGAGAGCGGGTGAGTGGCAAACCTGCTTGGCTGTTCCTGTGTGTTGGTGGCACGTCTTCCTTCGGCGCCAGCAGGAAAACAATTGAGTCAGGGGCCGAGAAAGAAATAGGGAAGCCTGGACTGTCCTGCCAGGGTTGGGGGGCAACTATGGCTTCATCATGGCTCCGTGAGCACGAGCTGTAATATGGCATTATACAGGCATGACTTCATTTGTTTCCATAAGATTGCTTTCTCCCTCTCCCTTTCTTTGGCTGGTAATTGAGAAACGCATGAGCTCACCTCCTAGGAGCGGGAAATGAGAACCGCAAGAGGAAACGAGCTGGAAAGTATACACTGGGCCGGAAAAAAAAATATAGATTAGGTGGGGAGGGTCAGAGATGGTATGGAAAAGAAAAGGGATTCCTCTTGTGCGAGATCTTTGCTGTACAGGGCTGACAGCACCTTTCTTGGCACCGCTGGAGTGGCCTGCTTTCCATTTGTGTGATAGCGCTCCAGTCTTGAAGGCATCTCCTGGGCACAGGGAACCAGGACCGAGGATGAAAGTACAGTGTGATGTAACGGTGGTTTCTTCATGAAAACATGACCCATTTCTTTCAGGTGGTGCAAGCCTACAGGCCCTGCTGGTGAGGAGAGTGCAACCCAGGTGGAAGTGGGAGCAGGGGATGAACCCACCTGGATGATGGGGCTTTAAAGAGCTTGGGGGAGAAGGGAGGGGCAGAAGGAGAGGTGTTTCAGGGGGGTTGATGCCAAGTGTGAGGCCTTTCTTGGGCTGGCAGCTCACGTGGTGGGGCTGGAGGTTGTTTGCTGTGGAGGAGCTGCTTGGTCAGGCCAGGCTCAGCCTTTAGACTTGCTCATGGGCAGGTAGGCAGTGTCTACTGTGTCCCCTCATCTCTTAATTTCTCATCTCTGTTTTTACTTAAAACAACCTTTAGTAAGAGGAGAAAGAAAATCTACTTGGAGGTAGGTTAGTCTAAGTCTGGCTTCCACCTGGTTTCTTGCAGCTTTCTCAACTTTTAAAGTGGGGATGTGTGACAGAGAAGGTTGTTTAACCTGATCACGTTGGTAAGGGGAGCCTCTTTTCTACTGTGCCTTATGTTCCTTCCCAGGTGTCCTGTTTTCTCTCTTGTGCCACGTTCTCTGCCTGTTTTCACTCCTTGCCCCGAGGATATCTCACACCTCTCCCTGCTGCTGGCCCTTTGGGGTTCAGTTGTCTCCTCAGAGATAGCTTGATAACTCTTCAACCTAAAGGTCTTATTCCTTAGCTGGTTGGCACTGGTGTAGTCACCAAAATGATTCACTTACCCTGATTGAGAAGGGGCCTCAGATTCTGTAGTTCTCACCCAAACACGGATAACTGGGGCCAAGACACCACAGAAGGAAAAGAGGGATGTAAAATGAAAGCTGTTAACTGTCCTCATAAAGCTATGCTGTTGTGAGTCCCATATCTTGCCTACTGCAACTGAGGAATGGGTAAACCTGAAGATCTGTGGAGATCCATGGAGAATTTACAATGTGTGCCGTTGGTGCAGAGGGCAGCCGTGATTTGCCTGAGGGGGTATGAGGGATATGGAGCTTTGCAGGTTAACTCTCCATCCTTGAGCTGCGTGACCTTGATTTCAAAGTGTAAATGAAGACAGGTTAGGGTGAAATATGGACCAGGTGTTCTTGGCATGTGTGCCCATATTTTTTGACCTGTTCCACCTCTGTATAGTGATTCAGGATTCTTTATTTAAAAAAAAAAAAAAAAGTCTTTTAAAGGAACTTCTAGCTGAAGGGAAGTCTGTGTGATGTGTTAGGGCTTAGAAGGTCTGTGCTGGCACAAGCGGGTCCCCCATATACGTTATACTCTATTTATGTTTCCATTGGATTTTTTTTCCCCTTCTCTTCACTTTTTTTTTTTTCACAGTTTTTCCTAAGTGAAACACTAATGCAGTAATGTTCAAACCCACAATGTTTGAATGGCCTCTAAATTAGGCAAAACAAGTTTGCCCAACCCTAGTTGAACAGACTGGACTCATTTTCTAACTCATATGCACTCTATTCATTTTACCCTAATAAATACATTTCTGTCCTAGAGTAGGAGCACTGGGGGCCTTCGAAAGTTTGACGTTAGCAAAAGAGGGGTAGGTGACCAGGGGAGAAGAGGAGAGACTGGATCAATACCCATGATGCCTCTGGATGTCTAATGGGAAAGACCATATATCCCAGACAGAAGCCTGGGTCGTGCTTTGGAGATTCAGTAACCACAAAATTCCTTGGATGTCACTGACCTGTTTCAAGGGCTTGTCTTTCTCTGCAGAAGTTCAGAAGATGGTAAACTATTGCTCTGCTGCTCATTAGCTATGTGGTGGGTCTTGTGATAACTCAGTGAGGATAGGCTGGGTTTTGACCTAATTCTAGATCTGGGAGCACAGATCTAAAGATCTGTGTTGTACCTGGATGCTTTTATTCTTAATGTAGAGTATCTAAAAAGCAGCAAGCTCACTCTCTGCAGTGTGTCACTTTCTCCTTTAGGGGCTGAATGGTTTCTGTAGCTGGAGTTTCTTGAGGCACTTAAAATGGTGGAAGTATATTGACTGCTACTGCTTTACCTCCCCTAAATATGGGCGCAGTCGTTCCCTCCTGGTAAGGTTTATGGCTGTGGCTTGCAGCCATGGCTGAACTTAGAAGAGGCTCACATCCATGACAAGGATATCATGGTTGTCATCCATGTCACCCAAGGATGTCATCCCTCTCCCAGTGTGCGCACCTAAAGTGACCTAAGAATGCCACCAGAGCTTTTTGTGTTTGCTGGTCTGCTCCCTAAGGGTGGCCTGGGGTTTGGCAAGGTCTGTGGCCCAGACCTTGCAGTCCTCTTTCCTGCTGCTAACTTCAGAACGGACCATGAAAAAGATGCATGATTCTGGCAGTGGGAGATCCCTCCTGTCTGATGTTTATCCCAGGGAGAGAGCAGACCATGCACCTGGGGCGTTAGGGAAGTGCCCTGAGTTCCTGTGTGCTCACTGAATGGCCTGACTGCATAGCACTTTAAATCACGTCACAGAGCAAAGGAGGGCTGTGGCTATATGTCAGTTTTCTGCCACAGCGAGAAGTTACATGGCTCACCTAATGAGAAGGGCTTGGCCTTGATCATAAGCCTTTTTAGGGCTCAGATATGTTAATTCTAGATGGCCTACTCCAAGAAGGAAGCTGAAGAGGTCAGCCGGCTTCGAATCCAAACTGTTGATGCTCTGCAGGCTTTTATCCTGGAGTGGCTTGTTTATGGGCCTGTTGCAGGAGACAGTAGGTTGGCAAGCCCTTAATGCTGGGCAGGAGTCTTCTCTGCTGGCTTCCCAAGGAAGCAAGCACAGCTCCAGGTTAACGTACAGATCTCTGGTGTAGTCACTACTCAGTTTTACCGGGTCTTGTCTAACAACGAACCTGTTTGCCTCTGTCTGGGCTCATAGTGAACACCCAACCTTTTTCCTGAAATACACCAAATGTTAACGTAGCCTAAAATAAATCTATAGCTCTGTTGACTTCCATGTCTGTTTACCCTGCGTTTTTACCTCCAGGCCATAGCATATGAATCAGAACATGTTTGCCTGGCATTTTAAGTCTTTGCTTTCCTGACCAATGTCTTATTATCTTCACGTTTGCTCTGCTTTTCTCCTCTTCAGAGTCCTGCATGTCTCGCTTTTTGTCAGGCCCTTTGCCTGGAAAAATCAGGCTGTGCCTTCTCCCTTACACACCTGTCCTCAACTACGCTGGCCACTTTGGTATTTCAGCTTTTTTCATTGGCTGTTGCACACATGTTGATCAGCTTTGCAGCTGAGGTCAAGGAATTTCCATGTCGTACTTGGAGAGAGGGTTTCCCCTGTGCAGCCTCTGCTTCAACCGAGCACCCGTTCATTTAGAAATAGCTTGGCCACTCTTGGAAATATGTCTGTGTGAAATAATATTGTCTTTTCGAGGTCAGGAAAGAAAATATTCTTTTATACAGTCATACACACACTTTAAGAAGAATTCCACAAAGCTTGGTCTGTTCCCCCCTCTCGCACTCTCCTCCCGCCTTACCTTTTTCCTAAAACACTGGAGAATTCAGCCTTGGAGTCTGACGGCATTGGAGTATACAGCATGTACTGTGCCTTTTGAAATGCTGGCTACACGTAAATGCCTTACTTAACACTGGACTCTTGTTGCTTTATCATGTTGTGCGCACAGTATGTTGGTGGTGGGGTTCCCCACTGGCAGAAAAGTGGGGGGAAGAGGGCAGGTGGGCTGTGGAGTAGGAGGTGTGGAGATGAATGGCTTGGGCAGTGGGCAGTAAGTACTCCAGGTTGCTCTGCTAGGACTCCCGCTTCCCCATCTGGGAGGGGAAGTGAAGTACCGGCAGCTGGATGCTGAAGACAGATTATGGGCTAGTAACTGAGGGTGTTTTTTTGGTGAGGGAGGATGATGTTTGTGACACTCTGCGTTTCTTAGGAATGGGGCGCTCTGAGGGGAGCGCAGAGGAGGTGAGGTAGGAAAAAAATCTGATAGTCCCGAGGTGTCCCAGTACCCTGGGGCAAGTTCTTACCCCTCTGCTCTTTCCAGGGGGAAAAGATTCACAAGAGGCATTACTCTGGTGGCAGATGGCGTCATATGTGACCACAGAAGTGCCAAAGTCCCTCTGGGACCTCTGCTTATGCATGTGCTTATAAATTCACTTGCGTGTATTTGCAAGATGGTTTGCCTGGTGGCGCATTTCCAAGTTCAGACTGTGGCGATGTGTCCATGTGGACACAGGCCCCTGAGGTCCTCAGCACCAGGTGTAGGTAACAGAGCAGGAAAGACCGTTGCAGACCCATGGAAGCTCGGAGAAGTTCTGCCACGCGCATCCCACAGGCACGTTGACTGACAGAGGAGCAGGTGGCCTTGCACTCCATAATATGTGTGGGCAGGGTGGTTGGGGCTAAGTGCTGTGTGGTGTCGTGCTTTAATGCTTCCCATGTGTTCGCAGTATCGCCAGGACCGTTCTTTACTTCAGCTGGGGAGAACTTGGGGAAATCCCTGAACACTGAGGAACCATTACTTAATTTCAAAGGCCATAAAGATGTTTCTGCCATCCTTGCCCATATGCTCATCCCTGAAAAGGAGGTCAGAGCCATATGCAACTTGGGTTGACCCAAAACACAGAGCCCATCCTCTGAAGCGGTTTATCGGCCCTCGTAACTAGGTAGATGCCAGCGTTGTGCACGGTAATTTATGAGCTTTCCTCTAACCAAGGTATGTGCTTGGTTTTAGGCACTTGCAACTGGTCTGTGCCGTCGTGGGTCCCTGCACGGTGGAAAGAAAACCCTGCTCTCAGTGAAGGAGACAGAGAAAGGTATCCTAGAACAGAAATCATTTCTTTCATGTGCGGCTCCAAATGTGTACTGTAGTCACTGGCTCAGCCTCCAGGCTGGCCAAGCTCTGAAGTTGGTCTCCTTATGAGAGGCTGAATCCAAACCTAGACTACAACACTCAAAGACTAAAAATAATCAGTGCAGACTTAAATTTCCCCATTTTCAGGATATTCAGATGTTACCTGTTTATTTTAGCAGCTTGAATGGTGAGCTGGGATTTAAAGTAGATGTGGCTCCAGGGGATGGGCCAGGATTTCTGGTGTTGAAAAGTAGAGCTGCCAAGCATCAGCACCTGTGGCATGACACTAATGCATTGGGCAGCTCTGTCATGGCTCGATCTGTGGCTTGACATGTCCACAGTTCAGCCAGCTGCAGCCTTAAATGTTCACTTGTGGCCAAGAATTGTCATTTCTTCTCATATCTAGGGGAGTGGGATACACAGTCTGAGGCAGCTGGGTAGCATCTTAATCTCCCCTCTCACATGGTTGCAAGGGTTATCCTAAGTAGGAGAATAAAAGATGGGTGGAGAGGGAAAGTGCCCGGGAGATAAATTGGGAACTGGAGGCATGGGGTGGGTTTGAAGGAACAGTAGAGAGGGCAGGGCGTGGAAGGACACCGAATCATGGGGAGAATGAGAAGGTTGATGTGGGGAGTGCTGCAGGAAAGGCCACATAACACCCCTTTCCTTTCTCCAGATCTATATGAGCTTTAGTCTCCTTTCTTCCAGGCTCATTTTCCCCCTTTAACCCCTCCCTGCAGTCCTGTGCTTATCTAGTTCTTCCCTGGCTTCCTTCATTGGAAGGTTGCCCTGGATCTTCCAGATTCAAATTAAGGGGAATCCCTGCCACCTCCCCCGCTCCCAAATCCTCGTGGTAATCACTGACAAGCCAGATCTCTTAGCTGCACGAGATCTGGGACTGCCCAGGCCTGCGTGCAAGCAGGCATGGCGCTATCATGTACATTTCCTTTCTTCTTGCATTATGCCACTGGAGTGAGAAATGGCAAATACGTTTCTGAATCTCAGCTTAACTCTCAGCCTGACAGCTGTGGCAAGGAGTTCCACATGCAGTTTGCAAAACCCCAGAAACCTTTCCTTTTTCACATGTTAATAACACTTTTGGAATGTTTTGGGTGGCTACTGTTTCTTTAGCTTGAGCGTGAGCAAATGTGAAAACCTTCCCTGGGTCACTCATTATGTTATGAATTTCTAGCATAGCCCTTTTCTGAACCCCATAGACCTTAATCTTTCCTCCTGATGACCTTGGAAACCTTTCTGTGCCTCTAATGATTTTTTTTGGATTCTTTCTCTGGACTGTTTCTTCTGCACCATCTCTGAAATGGGGCAAGAAGACTTCAGCTCGCTTCTGAAAGCGTGAATATGTCATTGATTTATGTAATGATATTTATAACATTTTTGGTATTGTTCTTTATCCTATTCAACCTCACATTTTTGGTTCATTTTTGATGGCCTCTGTGCATTGAGCAGATGTTTTCATTGAGCTGTCCGCAGTGACGCCTAGATCTTTTTCCTGAGTGGTTACAGTTAATTTAAAACCCATCAGTGTATTACCTCAGCAGTCCCTTGATGTCATTGGTTAGAAGAACCCAGCTGGCTGCTGCTTTTAATTCTATTGCCTGTCTGTTTCCTATTATTTTTTATTATGCTTACATTTACTCACATGCTGGGCCAGTTTTTAAAGTGAGGTGGGCACCGTCATTTGCAAGTAGCTAACACAGGCTCTGAAATTCTTCTATTCATGTACAGAAATATCATATTTATGCTTAGGTGTTTTCATAGAACGTAAATGATTTTCCCCTCAGCAGATACTGATGAGCAATGCTTGTGTAAGAAAACAAACAGAAATGGCATGTATTTGCATATGCCCGTCTTTGAAAGTTAAACTCGCTCATGGCAGAGAAATGTGAATCTCCTTATAAAAGAGCAGCTTGTATAGCATAGCCTCCTGGATTGTGCCAGTGGGCAACCCACTGCTGGGCAGTCTTGAAAATTTGGCACTACACTTTTTCGTGTAAAATTGTGTGGCTTCAATGAACTGACAGGGAAGGGGAGGAATCCTAGATGAACAGCAAGTTGAAAACCGTGGCCACAGGCATAGGCAATGTAACAGTGCCCTTCATGATCGCTGTGTGGTCTCACTGTGTATCTGTTGCCCAGTTTTGAAGACCTTTAAAACATCACATGATGCTTTCTGACATGTGGAATAACCTAAATAGTGTTTGGGGTCCTACACTGCTAAAAGCAGCATGCTGAAGAGGTACTGTGCTGTAGCGTGGCCTCCCATGAAGTCATGTAGTTTGGAGCAGGGTGTGCAGGGATATTACACAGGGTTTGTATTAGAAAGCTCCATTCTCCTTCCTGGAAGCCGGTTGAAATGTTGCTCTTGACTCCCAGAAGAGCAGTACTAAGCTGGTGTTAATGAGAGATATTGGGAGACTGCAGGAAAGAGCCAAACGCCATAACTCTGTTTAACAATTGGAAACTCTGCAAAGTTCCATCACCCTTTGAACAGCTTTAAAAACAACCTTTGGCAACAGCCATTTTATCTCCTGTTTTGGAAGCCATGTGCCTCAGATACTCTGCCACTGAGGACAGAGCCACAGGAAGATGGGACTGTTTAAACAGGAAAACAGAAAGACAGCTGCAGTATGTCCAGTTTCCTACTGTGAGGAAGAAGAAACCAGTCTAATTTTGCTGAACTATGACTCAGTTCAGTCCAGAGTTTCCAGTACCGTGCAGTAAATGTTATGAGCTCCTCTGAAGGAGAAGAATCTTCAATTCAAAGGCATGGGGAGGAAGTGCAAGAGACAGAGATGAAATTGCCAGTAATGATGGATGAGGAAAGCCCATTAGGGTACTGCTGAGCAGAACCTGAGAGCAATAGAGATGAATGGCTCTAGATGACCAGGCTCCACTGAAATCTTTGTGATGTGGGTAAGAACAAAAGCAAGCCACGCTCAGTGCTGCTTTGTGGGGACTGGGTGATGACGTGCTGTTGCCTCACTCTGCAGAGCTCCTGGGTGGGTGATGGATTGTCTTCTTGAAGGACTAAGCTACAGTAGATTCTTTGGTTCCTGAAAGTAAAACTCGGCTAGTTCCTTCCTGCTAAGGACAGGCAGCTTGTCTGGCTGCATCAGTGAAGCTTGTGCCAAAAACGATTGTGAGCAGCATGCTACGCCCATTAACCTCAGTGGAGAATCTCTCCCATTAATCTTAAGGTAGAGCAAGAATAACATGTCTGACAGGCCAGCATGTGAAAGAGATGAGATGTTTGAGTAAATGCATGTAACCACAAAGAAATGGCATATCGGAGCTATGCATGGCAGCTAATCTTTTGAGTATGATGGGACTAAACAGTCCAGGAGTGGAAACAGACGCAAAGGTTTTTTGCAAGCACTTCATGCTCGATGTGCTCCAGCACATAGCTGGTGATCACGACAAGATTTGCTGATTCATAATAGCAATCAAGAAGAGTGGAAAATGCTTTCCTAGTGCACTTGATGCTGTTAAACCTAACAATCTGGTCTATGGCAGATGCAGTGAGGACATTCAGAAGCACCTATTGCCTGAGCCAGGTCTTGGATGCCAAAAACCTGTAACTGAAGCAAGGGAATACCTCCTGCCTCAACACTGTTACAAAGGGGTATAAGATTACAAGGAGGGAGGAAAAAAATGTCAGAGTATTCCGAAATGTTACTGGTGTGTCAAGAAAAGTCACTGAAGAGCCACATTGCAGAGGTTGAAATACCCTAGTCTTATGCTCTGAAGGAACAGAGTGAACGTGCCTTGCGGGTGAAAGAGGGAGGAAGCCTAGTCCGGCAACAAACAGGTGAACCAAGGAAAGCACAGAAATATTCAGCAGAAATCCTCTTGCACTTCTTCCTGTCGCATGTCCCACTTTTTCACTGCCCAAGCAAAAGCTGAGGCTGCAATGCCCCGGGCCAGCCAGTCTGTCTGTCAAGAGGGATGGGTGAAGAACAGCTATGTAGTAACACCAACTCTGTTCGGGAAGATAAAAGGCAGTGCAGAACATCTGGAAGCAGTGCAGGCTTGTAACTGCACTGGAGGAACTCTACTTCCTTGCTGAAAAAAAATTCATCAAGCAGACCTATGTGAGAGATGTCAGACCAGCCCTGGCAATGGCAAGTGCTGAGGCTGAACCGTGTGGGGTCAAGCGGCTGAAACTCTTACTCAGGCCTGCAATGTGTGGTGGGAAGCACCCCTATCACTTCAAGTCTGAAGCCTCTGTTGTTACCGGGATAAATCAGTAGTGCTCTCTCAGCTTCCTTTTCCCATAGACATTACTGATCTTGCTGGGGCAGTTGTTTCACAGCTGCTACTCTACCATAGCAAGATTTCCACTTCCCTCTATTAAAACACAGACTCCTTTCTCAGTGAATCAGCTCTTTGCTAACTTCTTTGTAAACTGCGATAGAGCAGAATATTCCTAATGCAGAGCCAGGATCCTTAGGCAATTTTCTGGTTGATAACTAAATTCAGAGGATATTCCTTTCTGTTGCAATCGATCTCTATGACGCTGTGGTATTTAGTGCCATTTTCTTGCTAACTACCTGCCTGTCTGTTCTGGGATGACAGTAGCCATTTTCAGTGTGTCTGAGCACATGGAAAGGTAACGTAACAAAGCGTTTGCTGTGCAGATTGCTGATGCAGTTTGTCTTTTTTGAGCCTCTTCCTTGCACACCTTTGTGTTGTCGCCTGCTTGGTAGGAGTATTCAGCCTCTGAACTGTGTGTGTTTGCGCTTAGCAAATGAGAACTTACAGATGCAGTACCACTGGGAACAATGTGAACCAGGAATGTACTAAAGCCAGAGGCATTGTAACCTAGAGCTGTGCTGAACAATGTGGAAGAAATGCTGTCAAATCTGTGTCTTTGTGAGCTATTATATTCCCAACTAGCCCTTTCCAATAGTTTGCTCAGCATGCTGACTTTCCAGGAGCTTTCTTAATGTTTGGAACGAGTTACCTATCTCCTGCCAGAATCGAGAGAGGAACACGACTGGCTGACGAATACCATATGTTCCAGGCTGGCCAAAGGAAACCTAATTGTATTTTGTTTAGCTTGTCTATTTAACTGAGTTGCTGTAACAGAACTGTTTTTTTCAGATAAATGTGGCCGATCCCTTCTCCTTCTGCATGGGAACTGTGTTGGAACAGTCTGTATTTTGCTTTGGAAATGCAGGGCACAGCCTGCTGCCACTTACCTAAAGGGAGAGAACCATGGAGAGCAAAGTGAAGGAAAAGCAATTGCTAACAGGAGGGATCATTAATTGCAGGGCTAAAATCTCATTTTAGGCAGGGAACATCCAGTTCTGAGAATGCAACAAAAATATTTAGGCTAATGAAAAGAAATTTTTTTTCCTTTTACCAGTTGCTAGTGCATCAGAATGAGAAGTGCGTGTTTGTGACCCGGGAATGGGAGCACGGAACTGTGGATGTTGAATATCTAAATGTAGCTTTGCTCTATTTAAAGTGGCTTCAAACTAGAGTTGCAATGGGCTGCAGTAGCTAGAATCTGACCTCTGTTCTGAGAGGGTCAGCACAGAGTAATGCCACCCGAGGGACACAGATTAGAGTTTGCAGAGGTCCATGCTGGGCCTTGAGGGACACTGAGTGGGGTTCTGTTCCTAGAGACCAGGCGCCGACCCCAGGTCCTGGATGGCGTTAGAAGGGGGCTCTGGGATCTTAGATCTAGTCCCCTGTGTTTCACTGCCCTATGTGATTTGGAGCTGGTCACTTCTCCTTGATGTACTTTGTTGTTTCTAAAGACTGTAAATGCTTTGCATGAAGTACCATCTTCAGTTTTTACAGCATCTAGTACAATAAACCTTCTCTTAGGGAGGAGGGAGAATATCTCTGGGCAAAGTTATATGCAACATGACTATGCCTCGCCTAACAAAGAGGAGCCAGCTGCAAACTTCAGACCCAGTGCCAGTCTTTTCCCTAAGGTTGCTGGAGCATATAGACACATACTTCCTGGTTTCCTGGGCAGTCTCTGCAGTGGCGTTAAGTGGTGTGCAGTGAGTTTTGCATTGGCTAACAAAACGTTGTAAGTGGTAAGTGTATGCTGTCTTGGCAGGCATGCAGAAAAGGGTGGGGGCCTTCGTTTCTAGCTGAGCAGAAGAGGGGAAATGGAACTAAAAAGCCACTGTCACTTAAAATAGATCTCTTTCCTCCCCATCTCTTATTTATCTCATCCTTTCCTGTTTACAGCGTCATTTCCCACAGCTCCAATTCTGCTAACTTGGAGGTCAGGTCAGCCCAAGGTCTGCCCTGCTTCTGAACATCAAATCAGTGCAAGTGTGTCCATGTGATGCCACCCAGAAAATACGGGCTATTGGCCGCTGGCCCTTCCATTAGCTGTTTGCTGTCATGTCACAGCAAAGCAGTGGGACATCTTAGGTTTAATCTAAGACGGAATTTGGCATGGCTTTTGACTCTTTCTTCTGAACAAGTTCTTTGCCCTGCTTTGTCCTTTTGCTTCTGGCCCACTTATTCATTCACAGGCTGCTTGCACCCTGTTTTTTTGCCATGTGTTTAGCTGCCCACATGAGTACACTCAGCTGCGTACTCAGCGACCCACCTATCTAGATATTCATAGCGGCTGAATCACCCTTTGATGTACACTCATAGCCACACTTGTAGTTGGACTCCGATTCTCATGAGCTGTAAGAAGTTCTCTTTCAATCTGCCACCCCTATGTCCTCAAGGCAGGGGAAGTTCTTCCCTCCTGGAAGCCATAGAGGCTGTATCAGCCACCTATATACTCTGCGTTAACGGATATTCGGAGCCATATGAAAAAGACTGTAGTGCCTCCAGCCATGTGGAAAGAAATGGGGGATACTGTAACTTCATTTCTCTAGCCCACCTCTGATCTGAGGTCCCCTTTAGAAGGATCTGCATATTCCAGTGGCAGCAGGCAGAGGAGTACTGGTTGCATGCCTAACTCGGGTGCTTCCTTTCAGTGGGATGAAAGACTATCTCAGTGCCATTTCATGACCAAATTCCTAGTGCTCTTCCTTGGCCTGACCTCACAGACCATCACCCTAACATTTGGGGTAGCCAACATGAGAAATTGCGAGGCTGAGTCTTTGTCAGAGGCCATCTGTTCTGCACACGTGTGTAGGCCCACGCGCAGTCACGCTGGTGCTTCGACGTGCGCCTGTTGGATAAGGCATTCCCTGATCAGAAACATCTTTAAAATAATAAATCAATTTTCTGAACATCCCCTGTGACTACCTCATTCAGTATTTAGTGCTTTAGCTCCCTCCCCCTACCACTCCAATTTTTTTACCCACATTGGACCATTTAAGAATTAATGAAGGCCAGATGCATGTCCTGCAAAAGTAGGATCACTACATTTTGTAGTAGACTCTGGCTTGATGCCTTCTTGTCCTTCGTATCCTCAGTACAGCTAATAACAACCAGAGACAGCCCTCCTCAGACTGAGGTAGAGCCCACCTCAGTGGTGACGTCTCTGCGACCACAAAGGATTTCTTGGGGATCTGGAGTCTGACCAGCTTTCAGCTGCAGAGCCCCAGGATCTGGTTTCATCTCTCACCAGCGTTGGCAGGGATGAACTCTGCTTGACTGAGCTGTCCAACAGGGAGGCTAGGCCAGCACTGGATTTCTAAGGGGGAAGAAAGAAATTTGGTGTATTTGGTGCTTATAAAAATAAGGAATGGATTGCGCTAGTGGGAGCTGTTCATGTATTGAGATAACAGAAACGATGTGCTGTATACCCTCACTACTGCAGCATATTAGAATGTCTGCCATGAACTGCTAATTCTCAAGGCAAGGATGGGTCAAGGCAAGATGGTATATCCTTTTTCTAGTCTTGGATCTGGCAACGCTTTTGTGAGCGGGTGAGATGCTATTGCTGCACCAACTGCGCTTCCTTGCTGCAACAGAGCAGAGCTCATCTTCTGAAATGTCCCTTTTAGCCATCTCTGCTTGCTGTGGATCCAGTAGATTGTCTTGGACTGTTCTTTGGCCAGCTTCATGCAAACACATGGCATATGCTGGAGGATGTCTAGATTGACATGGATGTTGGCATGCATGTGTGTGCGGGGTAACAGAGACTTTGGCGAGATGCAAAACTGATCTTGTTGCTCCTTGCAGAGAGAGAGCCTGTAAACCAAGTTTACAGTTTTTTAAAACTCATTCTGGTTTGTGGAACAACACAAGTTTTTGCACGTGTTGACTGCTTTGCCCACAATGTTTTGACTGGAGGCTCGTGCTAGTCTGGAAGGTGGTAGGCATAGATAACACTGGCTAGGGTGAGGTGGGATGCTGCATGAGTTGACTTATCGTAGCTCTACTGTTAGCATTCAGAAATGGCTGGACCATGACCTTGTTATAAGTTGATAGCCCTAATGTGAGTTTGCAGTGATTTATGGGGAAGCCCTGTTGTTGCTTGTAACAATTCATGATGGATATTTCCATCACCCCTCGGTCTTAGGCATTCTGGCACTTGTGCAGCTTCCTAGCAGTTTTGTTAGTCGGTGGGATTTCTGCAAAAACCCCTCATCTGCAAATGAGCCCAAACTTCTTAGATATTCAGCACAGAACCTTCTCTCTTTCTCCCTTCTCTCTCCATCCCCTTCAAACATACCTGTGGGTAGAGGTAGTGTTATTGGAACAGCCTACTTGACTGCTAGAATATTTTCCACTCAGATCCATTGACTTCTATTTCATGTTTTCGTTGGATCAACACCTTTTGAGACCAGTTAAAGCTGCTTATATTTGAAAACTTGGAGACTGTGTGTCATCCTGCTATCTTTTCTTGATTTCACCTCTAGAAGGCAGTGATGATGTGTTTATATACAATCACCTAAATGAAGTGTATGTCTCCATTTCCCTCTTAGTGAGATTCCTTTACCAGTTAGCTTCTGTACACAGCTAAATGCATCCCATAGTAACACAGCATGATTTTAGAGTGTGTTTAAGGCAAAAAACTATAAAGGGGGTAGGAATCACCATCTTTCTAAGAGCTCTTTTCTAAGAGAGAAGAAGTTTTGCTGCTTTAATTATAGAAATACAGCAAGGCCTTTATTCCTTTTTTTTCCTAAACTTGTGATGGCCTAGCAAAAAGTAGAAAGCAAAAAGTACAAAGAGCTCCTGTGCAAGGCTGAGAGCTAATTTTCCTGACACTTCCTGCTAAACCCACTGTCGTCTTAGGACCTGGTGAAGATTGTTTGAAGCCTGCACTTCCTCCCTGACATGGTCTCTGGTTTGGTCACTGTAGATATTCATTTCCCAGGGGTCTGCCCTCCAGTCCTCCATCCCTCTATCCATCATGCACTGGCTGGGGAAGAAGCAACATAGGAGCACACAAGGGCTGGCTGACCAGTGGCAAGCTAGCAGGAAAGAAGCGCTGGATTCCTGATGCAGCTTTTCTCATTATGGCTATTTCTTGTGGTTTTTTTTTTTTTTCCTCTGTGAACCACTAATTTTTATGAGACCTCTAGGGCTAAAGAACAATTGACAGATAGATAGGATTACATCCTCTGCTCTGTGGTAAGAAGCCATTTCATTTGCCCAGAGAGTGAGTCCTTGTAGGAAGAGAAAAATAGCTACCTTAGCTGGGGTAAGAAAAAGAAGATAAAACCAGATCCAGAGAGGTGGGAATTATCATCTTATACTTACTGAATATTGCCATCGCTTGTTGAATATCCTCATAAAACTTACAATGTTTGTGGATTTTATTTGAGTCTTGGCTCCTGGAATCAAGAGGCTGAATGAGATTCTCAGCTTTTTGATTAGTTTTATTTTTTTTTAAACTAGCATTTTTAGCTCTCTTGATCCTGGAGGAAGACAACATCCCTTGAAAATTTGAAGCCTAGAATGTCCAAATGAGAAAACAGATGAAAAAACCTCCAAATACTTTTGGGTTGGTTAAGTCTTATTATTTTTATGCCTATATCATTCTGTTTTAGGGCCACACACAACACTTCTGAATATTTAAAGTTGGCAGCACTTGTGCTTTTTCTCTGAAGTACCTGTATGTTAGTGGGTATGGTGAGTGTGGGTTTGTGAGGGTAATATTGCAAGTAGCATCTTTAAGGCTTGCAGACTTTTTGTGCAAGGCGATACACAGTCCCTGCCTTGTAGTGTTCATGAACTAGTCACAGTAGACAAAGGAGTCTAAAGCACTGTTTTTCTCCTTTCTGCGTTTCAGTTATCTATCTCTAAGGAGGGAGTAAGTGAATCACCCGTGAAGTCTAGGAGAGAGGTAGGAATTTAAATCCATGTGGCCCACCTACAAAATAATGCCATGTCTGTGGGAGAAGCAGGGAGGTCCTTAACAAGGCAACGGTACCTCGTAATGATTTGAGACAGGAAATGCAGACAGCTGTTGCACAGGGTAGAGCAAGAGTGAGAACAGCTCCTACAAACAGAGAAAAACAGGGGCTACTCGAAGCCAATCACAGACACTCCTCCTGACCACGGTCGTTGCTGTTGTTGTTTCTGCTCTTAAAACAATATGCAAGGAACCATCCAATATCCCAGAGCTTTTGTTTATCTAGATTTTTATGAGGAAAAAAAGTTAGAGGAGAAAAAGAAATAAGAGGGGAAACACAAGCGTTCCTTCCAACCAGAAAGTCATGAGTTTTGATTCAGTCTAATTACACAAGTGATATTTTTATAACCTCTGTGAAGTATCCTTACTTTCTTGGTGTGTCTCCATTGTTTATGTGAGAGCAGTCAGGTAGCCAAGGCAAAGTAACGTTGCAAGAAAAATTCCCTTGGCCTTGGAATATGCTGCACTCTCTTTTTGGCTTCATAAACAAGACTGTTTTCCTGATTTCAGATCTCTCAGGTTCTTTTATTGCCTCTTCCTCTAAACCAGAGTTCCTCATATTCTGCCCAGCCCTGGGCCATGTTGGCAGCTTCATAGCATCCTTTAAACGTGCAAAGAGTAATACATAATGGGGCTAGGTCTCCAATAAATTAAATCTCCATCGCTCCCCTTTGTCCCTGTCTGTCCTCAGTGCAGAAACGTAGCTTGTATGGGCCTCTCTACTGGCTGGTAAGGACAGCTCCTGCCCAGCCTTGGTTTTCCCCACAATGTGCATGTGGACCCCCTCCACGCACATGCAGTCCCTCTGTGCACGTGGTCAGGCTGTCTAGCAGGCTGCAGGGTAGAGGGGAGGTGTGAGGGAGAATGAAAGCCAAACACAGTGCTCTCCTGTGACAAATCTTCCTGAGCAGCATGGATGAAGTCAAAAGGTGGGAGCCCAACTTCTGCTTTCTCCCTCCCAAGCATGTGTTGTTTGCTTGGATGTGTGCCCTCTTCGCAGATTGCCCTTGTATTAACAATGAGCTCAGCCATCAGCTGCATGCCCTTGCCCCTTTCAGAGAGCGTTTGCACTCCTTTAAAAAGTGAGTTTTCCGAAGACAGTTGTCCATGCCCAGAATGAGTATTTTGAGATCCAGAACCAGTCAGGTCTGAGGAATGGCACAATGAGAGCCTAGAAAAGGCACCATGAGCAGAAAGGAACTGAAGAAGCTGCAGCTTTGGCTCATAAATAGATGGGATGGAGTAAGCTGGACAGTGCTGCTGAGTTGTCTTGTACTCTGAGTAGGGGAAACATGCTTGATTTACTTTGAAGGTTCTTGACTGCTAATGGTTTTCACACTGCTTACCAAGAGCTGCAGAGGTACTGGCTGTGGCTGTCTTAGCTCTTTGATGGTGATTTTTACATTCTCAGGGGGGCAGGTGAATTTGTGATGTGGGGGTCCAGCAGGCAGGAGCTGGATTTGGTCATCCAAGGGCAGTGTTGCTCTGCAGCAATGCTGAGAGGGTTTTAGACACTTAGTAGTGGGGTGCTGGGGGTCCAGATGTCCATCCCTTCAGGTAGCCAGCATTGCTCCCACAGACAGCCTACTGCTAGCATGTCAATGGAGATGTTTATTGGTGCAGTGGCTGATACCCAAAGATAGGCAAAAGCTTGAACTTTGTAGAGAAG
The DNA here is from genome assembly GCF_040807025.1 of Struthio camelus. Classification (NCBI taxonomy): domain Eukaryota; kingdom Metazoa; phylum Chordata; class Aves; order Struthioniformes; family Struthionidae; genus Struthio; species Struthio camelus. The sequence goes on from NC_090946.1 coordinate 18,169,470, forward strand.
GTCCCTGTGAACATTTTTGAGTTGCTTCTTATTTGAGATGAGCAATATCCTCGTTCACGTGGCAGCAGGATGAGTCTCTTCTAGAAAAACTGCCATCAGGAGGTGGGAGAGGAGAGCATCTGCTTCAGGGTTTCTGTGCTGTTATGTGTCCATGTCCCCTTTACTCATATGTGCTGAAACATGGAAATTTTTGTGGCGAGACAAGTGTATGGTGTATCTTCTATGAAGAGTAGTGTTGATGTCTAGGAAGAAGGCATCCAATTCATTGGCCAAGTATACGGTATTAGAAAGGGAAAGCCCTCCTTAGCTTCAGCTGGCAGTCACAGCATTCTGTAGTCTAAAGCAACTGATAGCTCCTGCTCAGTCTTATGTGAGCATCTGTAGTTCTCAGTCTGGTTGCAGACTGGCCTCCCTGAAATTTTCATAGTTGATGGCTGGGCTTCATTCGTCTCTCCTTATGCTCTGATTAATCTAAAGTGCTAATCCTTTTGCATTTATATCCTGCTATGCTGATTCTCAGCCAAAATCCTGAAACAGTGAGTTCTGCAGTTTAACCAAGCCAGTTCTTGAGGTTCACACCCATTGCTTGGATGCTTTCCCAAACTTGTGCCGCTAGCCCCTTGAGTACACTGCCTCCCCTAGGACAACAGAGCGTAACCTGGGCTCTTGGCCCTAATACCACCTGCAGTATGATATTGTGAGGGCAGTGTCCCCTTTCTGCTTCTCCATCTACCTTTGCCTTTGCAGACTGCAAAGCTTTTAAAGAAGTCTTCAAAAAATGGCCATGGCTTTGGTTGTTCAGTTACTCATGTAATGCTAGTAATAACTGCAGATGCTGGTAGCCTCTCACTTGTTAACTCTTGAGAGATGGCCTTTTGTGTTTACAGCAAAAATGTCACTCAGAGGTGTATCAGTCCTTGTTTAATTGCTTCCTCAAGTATTTAAGCACCATGACCACTTTGATTCTGTGCTCTTTGGACCTTCCTGTTGAGGCAGCCACAGTGCTGCTGAGAGATTTGGAGAGTCCAAAGGTAAACTGGACTCCTTCTGTGCATGGATCTGAACCATGCACAGACCCATGGGTCTGCTCTGAATTGCAGTGCTGCACATTAATTCTACAGCAAGCCTCTCTGTCCCTTCCATCCTGTAAGAAATAAAATTGAACTCTCAGCAGGTGAGTGATTAGCACTGGTCTCTCACAAGGAGGCTTTCAGCTCTGGTCTAAGACTTGTGAGCTCGTCTCCGCATCTACTGATGATATTCCATGTGTTTATGATGGTCTGTCATCCATACATTGCATGTTTGGAACAAGCGGTACTAAGTGGTGGTGGTTTGGATGATGTGGAAATAAGTGGATGTTCTGTAAGTATAAGTTAGTCAGGGGCCTGCCTGAGGGATGACCTAAAGTTTTTAGCGAATCCATGGTGACCAGTGAAGGACGGGCTCAAGAAAGAAAGAAGGATGAAGAGGAAGGGAGAAAATAAATGGGTAAAGCTTCAGAAATGGCACTTGGATTCTTGGGTTTGGGTGTGAAATGACAGCATGTGTGAAGGAAGGCAAGGGCTCAGTCAGAGATATGGGAGAAAGAGGCTTGCTCACCTGGAAGGAGGAGTGCTCACCTTGAGGAGTCCAGGAATAGGCAGATCTGATTCAAGACAGGCCGTGGTAGGAAGAGATGGAAAGATGGTATGAGTCAGGGATTGAGGAGAGCCAAATTCAGCACTGCTTTTAAACAGAGGAAACTCCACTGACATCTTATAGCTTCGGGCAAGTACCAGCAAAAACATCTGGGCTAGATCTTGAGCAGCATAAATCTGCTTGGGGGCTATTGACTTCAGCAGTACCACACCGATTTACGCATGTGAAAGCCCTTTGTTTGTTTTCCTGCCTTCAGTCCTGGATGTTTTTGGGGTCCTACGGAGGTCTCCAGCTGAATTTGTGGGAGTCAAGGCAGAAGGTTTCCTGGTAAATGAGAAAAACACTATCCTTCCATCCCGCTTCATCTGCCTGGGATTTCCGACTAAAAGGCACTGACTAATTCCATCTGGCAGGCTGACCACACTTCAAAGACTGCAAATCCTCCGACTTTTAACTTACAAACAAAACCATGCATAAAAAAATGAGAGAGAGAGGGGGGGAAAAAGCTCTCCCTAGGGACAATCTCTGCAAAATCCAAAACAAGGTCTCACCGCCTGCCCTGGTACTTCGGCTGACGCCAATGTTTTTCTGTCCCTTTTAAAACTAAACTAGAGTGTTCCCAACTCTTCGGTTCAGCACCTCCAGCTCCCTTATTCCCCTCTGTGAGTGGGGCAGGGGGAGGAGGCTGGAAGGAAAGGGCCAGAGCAGAGGAGGAAAGAAATGACTGGTATTGATCCACTAGGGCTGGCCAGACTACAAGAAATTCCGGTTCATGAAAAATGTTGCGGTTTAGAACATTTGTTTTTGTTCCACGGTGGGATGAAACCAAGACTTTCTGCAAGGGGAGGGAGGAGGAGAAGAAGAAAAATGACTCTTTAAAATTCTTTTTTTTTTTTTAATTGAAGAGGGACAGCCTCCCTGTGGTATGGGTGCCCACACCACAGGGCTGGGGAGTCAGGCCCTTCTATCAGCCTGTCACACTGAGGCTATTCTCCCCTAGTAGGAGAAGAGCAATGCAGAGATTGGGCTGCAGCCCCCCATGGGGATGAGGAGAGACATGGTTTTGGATTCTTACTCCCTCGTGATGATAGCATCAGGGACAGCAGGTGACAGAAAGATGAAGCAGATTCACCACTGAGTCTTCCTAGATGCTTTTCACCTCCTCCTGCCTCCAGCTCATCATACCCATAGGGCAGAGTCTAGGAACTCTTTGGGACTGCGATCTGTCCCTGTGATGCTCATGACAGCTTGGCAGCAAAACTCATTCAGTGCCTCATTAGTGCATGACAGCTGTGCCATTGCTGAGCTTTTTTGCCTGCTAAGCTGGGCAACAGGTTCCCCAGCATGGGTATGAGGGGCCACATCCACAGCTGCTGGGAGGTGAAGAGGGTCCCCTGATTTCAGCAATGTGAAATAGGGAGGCTCTGAGCCAGAAATTGTACAAAGGGGAGTTTGGAGTGGTTACAGAAAATGATCTTAAAGATGTTGCTTTTCCCTTAAAAAAAGGAAAAAAAAAGAATGTATTGGCTTTTCCCACAGCATGCTGGTCTTGGGTAATGGGAATTCCTTGCATGGGAGTGTAGTAGGAGGTGAAAACCAGGGCTCAGCTGTGACTGGAAGGCTTGAAGATGTCAAATACTGGGGCATAGGCATAGCACATTTCTACAGCACAGTGAAGGGAGATCTGGAGTTGCCTTTGGATGAGTAAACAGTGTCTTCTGCTGCGAGGTGATGCTGATCTTTGGGAAGATCCTTGGTGGTGGCTGTATCTTGCAGTTTGAGCAGGATAGTAATGAACTAGCCCTTTTGTGTCTGTCTCAAAGTCAGTGAACGGATCCATCAGTGAAGCTGGGAATGGGATGTGGGAGTCCTGCCTCACCATCTCCTAACCCAGCCCCTTGGCAGCTCCACTTTGGCCTTGCGCTCAGGCTGCTGAAGTGGGCTGGCAACGGTGTCATCTGGAGGTATCCTCTCACTCTGCCTGCAAGTTGCCACTCAACTCCAAAATCGCGTCCTGTGTGTTTGCATATGCAGCCCGGACACAGCCTGGCTGGCCCGTCCCAGTGTCTGTGGAATCCAGGAGCCTGAGCCCCCCACCCCCACCCCAAAACCAGCCTGGGCCCTATCGCTGGCTGACGTCACGGCGATGGCAAGTCATCGAGTGCTCTCAGCCATGAGCCCCTGGGAGCTGCCTTGTCTGTTTTCCAGGAGGTAAAAATCCTTTCTGGACGTCAGCAAGCAAACTATGCGGGGGAAAAGGAGGGAAGAAAAGAGTATCTGCCATGACTCAAAGGGCTTCTCCAGGGGGCTGTGGGATTGCAGGGAGGGGGGGATGAGGTGGAAGAGTGTGGGTACTACAGGCAGGCCTATGTACCACTAAGCCACAGGCATGAGGTTTTGGAGCTCGCAGGCCTAGGAGTACAATGGGACCTTCATCAGCTCTTTCCAAGGCAGGAGGGCTTGCAATAAAACCTGAAGTGTCTGGTATTTTAATTGTCAAAGGCCACCTCTTCCAAGGTGAATGCTTCGGAGCAGCCAAAGAGGGTAGAGCCTAGGCTGCTACGGGAAGGCTGCTGACACAACAGGTTTGTTGCTCTAAAAGGGTTTTCTTGGTAATGGCTATATCCAAAGCTTTTTCGCTATGCATAAGTGTGCCATGTCAGTGGGTCCTCCTCTTTCTACCCCTTTTGCCCAACATAGCACTCAGGACCCTCAGCCACAAGCCAGTTGCTCTGATGCTGTTACTGTGAGGCGGAAGTGTCTCAAATCCACTGTGAGCCAGAAACTTTGACTTTTGCTTTGATGATGTTGAGTGTCTTGTTATAGAGCGCTTCCTAGCGAAAGGGACCGATTATGGCCAGCACTGTTGGGCTAAGGAGGGTGAGAGCTGAGTTTTGGCTGCAAGAGCAGCTCGTAGGCAGCTGCTCTTGAAGGTCAGGGCTGTCTCCACTTGACGAGGCACGTGTAAAGCAATATTTTGTAGCATGGGAGCATCCAGAAGAGCCCAGCATGTTGTCGGCTTCCCAGGTTGCATATAGCTTATTCTCTTGTTTCAGTACTGGTAATAAGAGTTGGATAATGGCTGTTCCCAGCAGCTATCTCCAGTGGCTCTTCCTAGCTGAAGACATGGGTGGGACTCAGATGCCACAGCTTGGTGTTTTACTGTTGTATCCCTGGTGCCAGCCCCATGCGAAAAATGGCACCAAAGTGGGCTCTTTCTTGCTTGTTATCTTTCTTGCACTTGACTTTATTAGCAGGTTTCCCTTGTCTTCACTCGTCCTATCCCTGTGTTGCATATGAGCCAAAGTGCTGCAAAACTTGAGAGTCCAGCGGAGGGCTACAAAGACGATGAGGGGACTGGAGCATGTCTCCTCTGCAGAAAGGCTGCGAGAGCTGGGCCTGTTCAGCCTGGAGAAGAGGAGACTGAGAGGCGATCTCATCAATGTGTACAAGTATCTGAAGGGGGGGTGTCGAGAGGATGAGGCCCGTCTCTTCTCTGTGGTGCCCAGTGACAGGACAAGAGGCAACGGGCACAAACTGAAGCACAGGAAGTTCCATCTGAACATGAGGAAAAACTTCTTTCTTGTGAGGGTGACAGAGCACTGGCACAGGTTGCCCAGAGAGGTGGTGGAGTCTCCTTCCCTGGAGGTACTCAAAACCCGCCTGGACACGATCCTGGGCAATGTGCTCTAGAGGACCTTGCTTGAGCAGGGGGGGGTTGGGCTAGATGATCTCCAGAGGTCCCTTCCAACCTAAACCATTCTGTGATTCTGTGAAAACAGTGGCAAAGCAGTGTGTCTGGCAAACCCATCACCACTAAAGCATCTGAAATTAAGGCTGGAAATCTCTCCATATCCAGTGAAGCTAAAGGCAGGGATGTGACTGCAACACTGCATTTCATTACTTATTGTCACTGAAGGCATGTGTTCGATGTTATATTGGCTTAGCTCAGAAGGGGGTAGAGGAACATTGTTTCCTTGGTCTTGCTATCTTTTATTTTTGTACAAGAAACAGCTCACTCTTCTTCCTGTGCCCAAGGACACAGATGCTCTCTGCTTCTCTGCAGGCTACGCTGGAAAGAGTTGCTGTGATCTGTTTTAAATACTTGACAGTCCCCTCATTATTTATCAGAAAGCCTGCCTGGTAAATCAGCATAGTCTGGAGCCTGCAGAATGTTACTGTGAGTGATACGTATCTGTATATTCTATAGCACTGGAAGATTTGTTGAATCTTGTGAAGTTCTTGGCTTCAGAAAGCCGCTTTTCAGGCACATTTTTTCCTTGTAACTGAATTCCAAGTTCATTAGTGACTTCCCCTCCTCCTTCCGTCTACACCCTCAAAAGGGACAATCATTTTAAAACAAGGAAATGCAACCCTGTCCACATCAGATTCTCCTCTCTAAGAAGAAACAGAGGTGATACACTGTGGACTGAAGAACAGTTCGAACTTACGGCAAGGTAGAGTGGCCTCTTTGGATCCTCTCTGAGGTGTAGAGGGGCCTAGTACCTATTGGGAAGTTGTTCAACATTTCCTAGCATAAGACCGTGTATTCAATTGCTTATGGCTTTGCCAGTCTGTAATTCCTCTCACTGAAATTTTTGGTGCCATGCATGTGACTGAAGCTGGATTTTTCTTGGGATGGTTTCAGCTGAAATGGTTCAGCCATTTCCAAGAATGAGATTAGGAGAAAACACCATTTTTTTCCCTCCCATGTTTGAAAAAAAGACAAAAAGCAAGAAAAAAAAATGTGTGTCATTTCAGTGAGGCACTCCCATGATTTTCTTCTTCTGAGTGAAAAGCCGAGATTTGGCTGAGGAACCACAGGGAGCTGGAGTTCACCTTATTTAACGCTGGCTGTTTGTTAGGTATTGGTTCCAAGTGATTTGTCTGAGTTCCCTCTGTCCTCTCCCTGGAGAAAGATGGGTGTGTTCAGTCAGCCCATCCAAAAGTAGGTATCCAATAGAAGGGAGATGGATTGCACCCGGGAGGTTGATGATGGAAGCAGTTTAGACAACTTGTTTAAAGTAGACGCCTCTTCTGTAGACAGATGAGTTCAACCCTCTGAGGTTGAAGGAGAGCCTGCTGCTGTTCCTGTGAAAAAAAGCATTCTATGTTGCAGGAAAAAAAAAAAAAGAAGATATCTCAGTTTGCTTACGGTAGTGAGAGTCTGGTAAATTCTCTGATGGATGCATTGGAACTGTGCGTCTTTGTAGTGCTTATCCCAAAAGCAACTGGGTGTATTTTATCCATGAACCTTCCTAATGACTCTCATGGGTACTATGGTGTGGGGTGCTAGAAAGGAGGTGAAAAGACTGTCCTCCTTTCCTCAGTGGTGTCAGTTCTGCTGGTGTCTAGGCGGCAAGGGTGAGATATGCAACCAGACTTCAAATGCAGAGGGCCTGAGAGCTGGACTTGGTGCAGAAGGCAGCAAAGGGAATAAATAGAGACAAGAAGTCTGGCATGGGGGACAAGACGAAGGTGGGGCCTGGCGGCAGGTCTGGAAACTGAAATGCTGAAGGCTGGTAGGAAAGAGGAGGCTGATACCTGGAAAGGGACTGGAATGATGGGAAGACAAAACTGAAATGTGGAAATAGGGAGTGTGTATGTGAGAAGGGTAAGCAGGTGGGATGATTGATGGGGCAAGCAGCATTGTGGGCGTAGATTCAAAATTTGAGAAAGGCAGCAAAGACCAGGAGGAAGGGGATCTCAGTTAAGGAGGCAGCAGCACAGAAAGAGGCAGAACAAGGACAGGCTGTGGGAGACAGAGGCAGAAAAGTTCAGGCTTGGATGGAGACCAGGGCAGAATGATCTGGGATGTCCTGTGGAAAAAACTGGCTGTGTCACAACAACCATGTTCAGGGCAACCAGTTACTGCTGTGTGAATAACCTGGATTCTGGCACATATTAGACTTTTAGCTCTTGGCATATAACATCCTTTGTGGGTGTAATACTGTATAGACTGAATGTATTTTTTCAAGTGGATTTTTCTCTCTGCTCTATTTCTTATGCTAACCTTTCCTTGGTGTTTTTCTCTACTGCTTTTTCCAGCCTTTCATCTGCAAACTTTGGGCCCAAGAAGGTTTATGCTGAACTCAGACATATGCTGTTCAGGTGTTTGAAATACTGAGTGAAATGTGTTCATCTGTCATTAGTTAGAGTAAAGACACGTAAGAAAATGGTTTCTAGAAAAAATACGTGTAAAATTCTGAGGAACAGCCTGTCATCTGCTTACCAGCATATAGTCATTCCCTTCTGGCTGTCAGCCACCACGTTGAGTATCTGCATTGTGCCTGGGTCTTTGTCTAAATGATAGTCCAGGAAAGAGTTAAAATCAGGGAGCATCAGCAGCAGAAGATCTAGCCTCGATCTTCTAGTTCAGGGATCTGTTAGCAAGACCAAGAGTAGTCAGTTATAATGTTGAAGGTACAGCTTGACTTTAAACACCTGCTTAAATACTTCTGTACTTTCAGATGCTGGGAAAAAGTCTTTCCTCCACAGCAGGAATTCCTGGGTGGAATTCTGTAATTTAGGCACTTTGCAAGCGGTTAAATTAAATGGACCTTGTGGTTCTTCTGTCCTTGAAAGTCTATAACTTGATCTTGGTCTTTGTCTTATGCTGCATTTCAAACCTAGGCCTATTTTGCATGTACTTCTTGGACAATATTGCCTTTCTGCGCACCCTCTGTTCCATGACCCTCTGGCAGAATACCTTGCCCCCATTATTCATACTGACACTGTTTCTAACATACAGCGCTAACCTGTGGGAAAAGGAGCTATATGCAGGCACGTGCACATGTGCACACACACACTTTTCATGTGTTTTCCATATTCTGTATGCATGGATATATTTATACAAGCTCATCTGCACACACACATACATTTTTTGAATATTTGTTTCATATCCTACTGGATGAAAACCTGAGAATGGAAAATGTGTTGAAAAGCATAATGGAGCTTTTCAGAGCTTTTTATTTGGAGCTTCAGCTTGCAACTGCTTTCCAGTGGAAAGGGAAAGGGAAAGAAGAGGAGAGGGGAGGAGAGGAAAAAAGAGGAAAGGAGGGGAGAGGAGAAAAAGAAAGAAATAAAAGAAAAGAGAAAGGGAGGTATAGACAGCAATGCAGCCAGAGTTTTTTATACCTTAAAATCTGAGAGGTCCAAAAGTTCTTGACCTGCGTCCCTTGTTTCAGAAGCATAGTACAATAACACACCGTGGTTTCTTTAAAACATTGCAATTTGACTTGAATTTTATGTTTAAGAGAAAAGTTTCGCAATGATGCTTAGAAGGGACAGCTAAAAGATTTCGCTCTTCCCCTTTACTATCTCCCTCCCCCCCAGCCTTTTGGCATGCCTGGAATCAAAGTCACTCACTTCTGAAATACTGTAACATTACTGTTTTGATGCAGTTAGGCTTGAATTAAAGCGTCATCAGTTAAAAAAAAAAAAACTCAAATCCACTGAGACAGGATACTAGTATTTATGATAAAGTGGGTTTATAGACTGAATGGTTTGACATCTCATATGCAGATTGATGGAAGTATATGCTGCAGAGTGGCCTGCAAGGGGGAAGTCATCACGTGGTGTTATGACTCATTCAGATGGATTTTGATTTCTTTTTGATTTTTCTTTCTTCTCATTTTGTTTTGAAGGGGCAGTGTCAAGTGTTCCGGTGCAGGTTGTGGTGCACTAATGGAATAAACAGTATTGTGGACATGTTGGCAAACTGTCAGTTTGTCTTGGCTCTGTTGGTCTCCAAAGAATTATATTATTGGTTATTTATGAGTATTCGGACGACCTTTGGGCAGTGGGGAAAATGTTTATGAATCTGAAAGGCTTTGCAAACTTTAGCACAAAAGCTTGTTTTGTCCAAAAAAATGTGAACTGCAAGTGACTTCTTCATTATTCATCCTTGCTTATTCTCTTGCTTTAAAAGCCTTTGGTCATCCAGTCGAGGTGCAGAATCAAACCGTGTGGTGTAGATGAGCAGTCACACACTGTGAACAGCAAAAAGTGAAAATTAAAGCTGAAAGCATGTGAGTAACTCCTAGAGAGCAGCTGGTTTTGTTCAGTGGGCTAGTGAAGGCTGAGCTATTCAGAGAAGTCGAAGGGAGTTAGGTACTGCTGACCCGTTGCGTTTGTGGACTTCCTCACCCCCAAGGGTATACTTTTGGAAGTGGAAGATTCACTTGGGAAGAATAAGGATCAGTTTGTGAACGATTTGTAAGTGGAAGAAGAAAAACAAGCCAGCGGCTGAATTTCCAATCAGTCTTACTGATAATGAATAACTTCTGCAGTTCTGCTTTTTGAAACAAACTTTGGGCTGTCCATTTCTTTGCATGTTATTTCAGGAAATTGAAAATACATAGGGGAAAAAACCGCTCATTCTGTTTTGGTTGAAAATCATAAAATTTATTTTTCTTCTATCTTTATTTTTTTCAGTGCTTTCTACATTTCTGTTACTAATGTCTCAGCATGATTTGAGTGTTGCAGGGTTAGCATTTGCAGCCAGAAAAAGGACTGGCCGGAACTGATTGGTGCACCCTACCTGCAAAAAGGCTGTCTCTTGTTTACCTGCTGTCGTAATGTTCAGTTGTGGTCCTTTGCCCGTTCTAGGCAAAGCCTAGAGAATGCCACACTGGGCATTTGTAATGTTTTGTGTGTCACTCCTCCAGTGAAAGCCAAGGAGTGCTGGCTATTTAACTTCCTTGCACCTGGGTTCAGCTCCCAGAATAAATCAGAGCAGCCAAAAGTGTATTATAAATTACTCCTGGTCCCCAGTCACTCCTGGTGAGTCAGGCAAGGATCAAAGGGAAATACAAACAGTCCAGCCACAGCTTCTTTACTTTTCTGTGGCTGATAGTAAGTTTAGATATCACTGCAGTGGCTCTGTGCCGTTTTGGATCCTTTTCCTTGGGAGGATCATCCACCTGTGGTGTACAACCGCATCTCCTGGCTGCTTCGGACTGTCAGTGTCTTGTTACAATACTCTGCATCTAAATTTCTGAAGATGGACTGCAGAGTTCAAGCAATGCTAATCCTGTTTAAGGCACCCTTGGGTCCTGTTTGTGGCCTACAGTATTTAACAGTGTTTCCTAGGACAGAATGGATTTTATACTGGTTATGCCAGAGTAAGTCCAGACAAATCTGCTCCCCTTGCGGAGCTGTTTGGTAGGACAGTAATAGGAGCAAGAGCAGATTCTGGCCAGATGGCTCCATTTATCGGGGATGCAATTGCAACGTTACTGGCAATTCGGCCCTCTGCATGCTTGGGTAGTAAGAGGGTGCAGTGTACGTGTTCTTGACATGCATGATGTAGCTTGATTGGCAGTAGCTTGAAGTATGAGAGGGAGAAATACACAGTATTTGGATGAATCTTTGTTATCCTGATATATGGATGTAAATACATACAAAGATGCTTCAGTTTCTCTCAGTTCTGTTTGAGGAGCATTCTTCTTCAAAACCTTGTCCTAAATCCATGTCCCTTCTAGATGCATGTGGCCATACAATTAGAGCAACCGATGACCTGTTGTCAGAAAGATGCCAAATAATTTCTTGGGGAGGAAGCCATTGATCATGGTTGTCAGTTATGGGGTAGTCTTCCCATATTCAGTGGTTTTTCTCCAAAGAATAAACACCTGGAGTCATGTGATTTATATAGGACTTGTAAGTTTGAGTTTAAAAAAAAAAAAAACCCTTATATTTGAGAGTTTGACAGCATAAATCTTAAAACCTCAGAAAAACAGATGGCAAAAAGAAGGTCTGTCTGTTGGGGTTTTTAATAATAAAGAACCTGTGATTATGTAAAGCCAGTCTCTCAATATTTTGAGTGTGTCTCATGATTTTTGGATGCGTGGAGTTGGCATTGCTGCCCAGGCACCTATAAAATGCCTGGAACATTCCCTAGAACACCCCTTGCTGTGGGCAATTTAATAAAACTAGGGATATAATTCTCTGTTACATTTCATAGCAAGATTCAAAAAACCTCTCAGAAGAGACCCCTTTCTGTTACATTCGGTCATGCTTTCCATGAGGGAAGCTCACCATGGAGCTATTCAGGCATTGGTACGGCTTGTTTTCCCTCACTTTTAATGAACCGTCCACCGACTTCCGCGTGGGTGTCCAAATAAGCTCTAAGAACTGGAGAAAGGAAAACAAAGTGGGAGATAAAAGAGAGGGAAGACCTTGCATTTCCGCGTGTGTGCAGAAGTGGGGCCGGAGGGGAAAAAAGCCCCTTGCCGCGTGCCTCTGGGCTGGTCCCACAGGAAGAGAGGCAGCTTGCCGGAAACGGAGGGCTTTGTTCGGCTCGCAGCTGCAGAGATATGTGCTGGTGCTGAGGGGGAAGGGGCGGTTGAAGGGAAGCAGGAAAAGATGGGAGGGCAGGGAAGTCCATGCAGGGTTTCTGGGCTCCCCACAGCCTCTTCTGAGGCCGGGCTGTCCTGACTCTCCTCTCCTAGCCTCTGGCCACCTGTGGCTAGACTGTGCCCATCACAGGACTGAGGTCCAGCTCTGGCTTCGTGGGACAGAAGGGAGGATCCGAGGAAACGGCCTGATAGGTGTTTAGTTTATGCTGGGTTTGGTGGTGTCAGTCGCTGCCATTATCTTGTATGTGAGTCTTTGTCCCTTCCAGTGATTGTCCCCACCTCTGTATGATGGGCACCTACTTTTCTGCTGGTGGCACGAGGGGCTGCTGGGACGAGGAGCTGCAGCATGCTCTAAACAAGAGGACACAGCTCCCTGCCATTCCCTCTGCCTACGAGTCCATCCCCAGGCCTTGCAGCTGCCGTTCGCTTCTGAAATGCCTCTCTCGCGTTTCTGAAGTGGCTCTCTCCCTGTTAGCGACCCGAGAGAACAAATAGCTTTCGGCTGGTGACGGCGCTTGGGAGTACATACAGCTTGCAGCCCGTGCCTTTTCCTTGCGCTGGCTGGGGTGGGAGCACCCATCGTCCTGCCAAGTTTTCCTGCTACTTGCTGCTGCCTGGGAGGGAGTTCCTCATGAGGGAGGTCTCATGCCACTTGGCTCTCTTGTTCCTTGTTCGCGTGCCACAGCGTTACTAATAACTTAGAGGCGCTTCTCTGCCTAGACAATTTGCTGCCATGTGTTACAGTGGCACTGGCTCTGGGTTTAGTAGAATTCATTCCTCTCCTCTCCCCTGGCAGATGCTGCTGACTAGTATACAGAAGTTAGACAACGTGCTGTAAACTTGTGGCGTGGTGGAAATGGCATGAAAGAGTATGTTCTCTCTAGGCTGTTCTTAAGGCTTTTACTATCTCAGAGGGGCAGAAATAGTGGCAAAGAGTCCAAGGCAGAATTGCTGACTCTTTCAAAGTTTATCTGCTGGCAGCTACCCTGGAGAGCCCAGGAGGAAACGATCCTTCACTCTCCTTTCAGCTGTTTTGTAATTCAGCTTAATGAATACATTAAATAGCTGATTTCTTAGAGCCGTGACATGTTACATGTCTAACTTCAGAAAGCCAGCAATGTCCTCTTGGGCTGTTCGTGGTGCCATTCTAACACCAGGGTGACTTTGCTGGGTGTTACATGGACGCCAGTGAAGTTCCCCCGGCCTGACCCTGCCAGAACTGTGTGGTTGTTTAGGCAAAGACCTTTTGAATGTTAAAGTCTGGAATTAAAAACATAGGTGTATGCTGAGAGTGTATACAGGCTGGGAAGTGTCAGGACTTTGGATTTGCAAAGGCGTGTAGCTTTGCAAGTCTGCCCAGATCACCTTGCACACAGCACTGAAACGCTAGAAGAGGGAGGTTTCTTCTACAGCAGCTTGAAATTCATATACAGCAGCTGAGAAAGCGATCTGTCTTGTTTACAGGCAAGCAAGGGATTTGTGTATGTGTGTGTCTGACTAAACGCTGGTTAATGCATCTTTTTGACTGCTTGGAGGGTCCATCTTTGTACAACATGTTTCTCAGACATAACTCTGCTTTTTATTAGAACAAACTGGCAGCAAAGGGGATGGGGATGGTGTGTTATGTGTTACTGGGGAAGGGAAGGGAACTCTGGTGGTAATTCCTTCTTTAATCAAAACCAGCTTCAGAATAGACGGAAAGACCTTGATAAACCGTTCTTTCTTGTAGAGGACTGCACAGCCCTCCCCTTGGATCAAACCCCAGGTTTTATTTTAATCAAGTTTTGGAGACTGTTGCCCCCACTCCAGGTAGCTAGCTTCATGTTCCACCACTGGGAGCAATGGTGAGGAAAATTGTATGTAGCCCTACCTTTGCTGTTTGAACTTCAGAGCTAGAGGTTTGTTGTTTTAGTATTTCTCACTGCAGTTTTCTGCTTGTGAAGTTTCGGGGAATTGCAAGTTAGGTATCTTCAGGCAAATGCTTTGCAAATGTTCTGCATGGACTCACATCAATAACCTCAGTGCTGCATGAATCTTTAGATCCTTATGGCCAGACACAACCACAAAAGTCATTTAGTCTGACCTAGAGTAGCACTGATCACAGAGCAAACTCGTAGAGGGGTCAGTCACTCTCCCCGCTGTCCCTACATTCCTCCTGGACATCTGCACAGCTGGGTCAGACAGAAGGCTTTTTAAACATCACTATTTGGCATCCTGTTGGAAGGCTGCCAGGCCATGGCACAGTAAAGGGAGATGGGAGACATGGCTGGGTGGGTTATTGCTGCAAAGGAGTCAGTAGACACCGCTCTACTCAAGCATCAGTATGGTAAGGTCTTTTGAAAAGGCTGGCTTTTCCCAGAGGGTGCCATCTCCTTCACCCGCAGACCCATTTCTTAAGCTCCTTCCAAAGTCTCTCCCTTTTTCTTTCCCTTTGCTTCACAGCAGTGTTTCCCCTTCCCCTCCTTGGGAGCTCATTAAAGCTTAGAAACTGGTGCAGCGACTGTGTCTCTTCTCAGAGCTCAGGCAGGCAGTAGCCAGAGCAGGCAGGTGACCTGGGGAAAGGGGGATAGAGTTGTTTAGTCTGGGATGCAATTAGTGGAGGCGAGCAGCAACTGGAGAGCTTGTTCAGGGGCGGAGGGAAGGGAAATTTCTATTCTGAGGTGGATCAGCTTAGGGGGATTGGTGGAACTGATTTTTTTTAAGGAAAAAAAATAGAAAAAGGGGTGGGCTGCTTGTCACCTGTCCACCCCTGCCCAGGGATACTCCTGTGTCTGAAGCATAGCTGGGTGTTTGGGAGAAAGGGAGCAGGCTGTTTTTCAGGGGGGCAGAGGGAGAAGGAGGGACTTCTTCCTTGGGAGGGAGCTGAAGGCAAAAGGATCTCTTAAGAAGGCTGTTAGTGGAGAGGGGAAAGGGGGGAGAAAACTGTCTCCTGTTGAGAAGAGGAGGTGAACTCCTTCCCAGCTGCCATGGAGCTATCTGTCTTGCCTTTCCCTTGTTTACTTCAGTGGGAAATCAGGGTTAACAGCACACACGGGGACGGCGCAGAGGGGAACAGCCCATTCGATGGAGTGGAGACACCCATCCAAACCTGACAGCTGCCTAAAAGGCACTGTAGGAAGCCTGTTCAGTAAAGACAGCTGGGTGGAGAGAAGCAAAATCAAGCAAGAAAGAGAGTGTGGCCGGAGCTTGGGAGGGGAGAAGTCAGGAAAGCTGTGAGCTAATCCCAGCTCTGCCACTTGACTGCCTGTGGGATACTGGGTAAGTCACCTGTGTGCCTTCCTAGTCTGTTCTGCTTTGCCTGTCAGGAGAGCAAATTGTGCTCTGAATTTTGGTGGGTGACTGGGTGTAATGAGGCTTTTGGGCTTCTCTACAAAGTGGTCCTTTAGCACTGGGTTTGCTCTGTGCTGCAAACACTAGCCTACACTGGGGCTTTTGGCACCATCACAGTACAAACAGCAATAACAGTATCCTGCTGTCCTTGGTCACATTAGTGCAAGAGGGGGAGGTTTCCAGAGTTGCTTGACTGGAGATGCAGCCCCCAGTTTGCTGGGAGAAATGTGTTGTAGGATGGTACAGCTAATGTGGGTCTTAACAGGAAGCCTGTGCCCTGAGACTCAGGGTCACTCGAGGGCTAATTAGTTATAATTGACACAAGCGGTACCTGTCCATTTTAGTACAGTTTCACCTGCTTCAGCATCTGGGCTCTGTCTATGTTAACAGATTAGATGCAAGTTCTGGCCCCTTCTTGAACTCGGGTTCACTTTATGCCGAAGCTACAGCTGTGAAAGGGAAGCATACAAATGTAGAGCTAATGGAGTACCATGAGTTTGGCTCAAGCAGTCCTGGAGCTGGGTATCACTGGCAGCTGGGGAGCATTCTGGGGAAGAGTAACTTCTTGTGTGCCCTGTTCTTACACTCTTTCCTCCATTTCTGTTGTTGGCCACCATGGGAACTGGATGTGGAGCTAGATGGACCTTTGGTCTGAGCTGATATGGCTGTCCTTGCATTGTTACCGTATTGACCTAGTAATGAAAGTTCTGAGCATCCTTGACCTTGTATGTCCCAAATCTACTCAAAGTGGGCCCACATGCGTTGAACCACAGATGGGTTCTGTCAGCCTTGCGTGGAAGTATGGATTTTACTCTTGAAACCTGAACCCAGCAATGTGTTGCACAGCTCTCCTGCTTTTCCAGAGCTCTGTTGTCTCTACTGATGGGCTCACACACACTGATGTTTCCTCCTGCAGTGTTGCTGAGCTGAGGTGGCCACCCGTGGTCCAGGTCCCCGCAGCAGCTGTGTTCAAAGAGACTTTGCAGGCCTGTTTTCCCTTCCTTGAGCTTGCAGAGTCCATGCTGACCTTCCCAAGGGTACTTCTATGTGCTGGGGATGTATGGGGCTCTCTACCTACCAAGGGACAGTTTTGAAGAGGATCATTTTGGGAATTAACTCTCATGACTGCAAAGGGTTTGCTGCCACCCTATGGATTTGACTGGCGTGGCTAAGGCCAGGGCACCAGGGTGGAGGAGGTGGTTGCTGGTAGAGCCAGCTCCCCGATGATGTCAATCATGTAGCTTCCTTTTTGTTCGGGCTCTCACTGTGCTCTTGTGCAGCTGATAGGCTGCAGTCCGGGCTCCCGTTCAACCAATTGCATAAATGTAGCAGAACAAGGTTTCCCCAAAGCAGCTCCATCTGTGCAGGGCGCTTGTTCCTCAGGACTCCCTTGATTGTGCTGTGCTTTGTCGAAGTTTGCGCCAAACCCAATACCTGCAGTTTAAAAATAACTTTTGGGTGTGACAGCTTCATTATTTACCTAGGGGCCAATATTGTCTCATAGGCAGAGCCAGATGGCTGGAAGTCTGGGGTGAGATGTTCTCTTCTTATGTCTACCACTGTGTTGTGTATTACCTCCTGCAGTAATTATACATGGCTTAACTACTTTAAGGAACTCAGTTTGGACAAATCATCTGCTCCAGAGTTCATGAATAATATAGTGCTAAGGTAGACCAAATGCTTTGCACCTCTTGGTTGGTGACTAATCCTTAAAAGAAGTTTCTGACACAGCAATCTGTAGCAAAGGACATCCTGGAAGACATATGATAGTGGCGCTGATATATTACTGGCTCACTCATTCCCCCTGGAAAAAATCATTGCACACTCCATTTGCCTTCATTTTCAACACTGCTGGCTTTGCCTATGCTTTTCATTTTGATGGCAGCTGAATTGCAGGCATCCTGCTTCCTGACTCTGCACATTAAAGATGTCTTAACCCATGCAAACAACTATTAACGGCTGGAGAGTCACCTTGTATGGTTTTGTCCTTTGAAGAGAAGTCAAACCTTGGTCATTTACTTCAGCTTCTGAGAATCCCCATTCCAAAAACCCTGCCCATCATGGACTAATATGAGCAGAGAGGCTGTGACAGCCTCACCTGGGACAGCACAAACTTTAGGAGATGTTACAAAGGAGGTGTCAAAGCACCGCAATCTATGACCAAGACTGGAAACAAACTAGTGTGATGGAGCGCTGTTCCAGTGTAAGAATTGCTGCCTCCAAAGCCTTCCTACCGCTCCACATCCCCCTTTTGGGAACTGTTTAATACTATGGGCAAAGACTGTCTGACAGGCCCTCAAATACTACAAGCGATACAAGACTAGAAGTTCTGTGTGTCTTTGCTCTTTTATGATGTATAAAGAAATGTCTTGGAAACTGGATTTTTCAAGCTCTCTAGAGGAAAAGGTTATCTTTTTGACATCTGCTTGAGCCACACCAACCACAACAGGGGTCGAGTTCCCAAATGATGTGCCTGGGCAACCTAGCGATGCAGATGTCAGGAATTTGGGTTTACTGGAGGACTTTCTGGAGTTCTCTGATGGGTACTGGGAATGTCCTCCCACTGTAATCTGAAGGCATAGAGCTATTGTATTTTGATCAATGTCCAATTTTCTGTCAGCTCTCCATTATGCCCTGGAGCGCCATGAATGTTAACAAACAAAGGCTAGAATCTTGGTTGGTGTGGATCCATGTGGTTCCATTGACTCTCTTGCAGCTAAGCTAGGTTTCTGCCAGCTGAGAAACCAGCTTGAAGAACTTAAAGCAGCCTGCCTAGAATTCAATTCCATCTCCCCCATCTTATGATGACAGGTTTGCACTCCCATTTCCATTCTGCAGATGTTCAGCAAGTTCTGGGCCAGGCAAAACTGGAATTTCTAGGATAGCTCAGATCAGACCTTGACTCAGAGCCAAACTCTCCAGATGTTTGAGACTTTGGTTTGGGCCATCTAGTAACAGATCTACCTATCCTGAAGCAAGCAGCAATGTTTGAAGTGGTTTCCCATCAGACAACTGACAGACCATCTGGTAGGAGACAAGACCAGCCTGCCTTGTCCATTGACCCTACAGTTGAAGAGCTGGGCAGGTCCCTGACACAGGACAAAGGATTCTTTATGAAGTAATTTTATTTTCTTCTCTCAATCTGGCCCTTTGTTTTTCTTGTTATTGAAGCAGGAAAAAAAAAGAAGAAAAAAGAAATTCCAGAGTGAGCAGGAGACCGAGAGTAAAACTAGCTGAGGAATTTCCAAACAAATGTGTCAGTTACACTTAGGAGAGCTTGTTTTTGTTTACTATTTGTTTTGAATTTCCACTCTTTCCGCTCAGATCAAGCTCCAGGAGAAAGGGGAGCCTGGAATGAGGCCTTAGATGTCTCTGCAGCTCTTAAACGTGAAAGGAACCCTGATGAAAGGCTAAAGCAGTGGGATGGATGACACCCAAAGAGAGGCGTGTGCAACACTTTCAGTGTTTTTTTGCTCCATAATCCTTGTTTGCAGATAATTTAACCCTCCTTGCAATGGCTGGGAAGGGCAGTCACGAGGGAAAGGCCAACCTCTGTTAACCTCTTCAGTGCTGTGTTTCCAAATGACAGTTGTCACCTGCATCACAGGAGCGCCTAAGGGCTGAGACCCAACACTCTGTACCTATACACCAGAAGAGAGGATTCCTCCTCATCTAAAAGAGATGGCTGAAGTCCAAGACACGCAAAGAAAGTGCAGGAGTTCTCAGAGTTCTGTTAAGCAAAGTCCAGTCTGGATGATTTCTAAGTGATGAATTCATAAACTTTTAGTACACTAACGATCTAACTGGAGCTGGCTGTATACTTAAGGATAAGCTTAAGTGCTTTAATAGGCTGAGTGAAGAACTCTGATGTCTTAAGGCGTAAGCCAACTCTGGGTGGAATAAGCAGCCTACATGGGTAAAATTTCTTCTTATTTACAGCAGAGAATTTTTGCATCTTATTTTTTCATAGACAGCTTAATTTCTGGTCCTGGTGACTGCTGGAACCAGGTTCCTCGCGTAGATGGCTCCCTGGTTAGGAGCCATGTGGTTGTTCCAATGTTCTCTGTCCTGTAAACATCTCTTAGAACATGGCACACCACTTCATCTGTCTCTCGTTAAGTAGAAAATGTGATTATTATTTTTATATACGGAGTGGTTAAACCAGTCTGGTGTCTCCAGACTTCACCAAGGATCAGGCAGTTTGACTAAGATGCTGTCTTCTTCTTGACAGCTGCCATGGAGAAACCTAAGAAACATTAAAAAAAATAAAATGAAATATAGTGTACACTAGCAAAAGAGCCAAAATTCAGGCAGAGCGCATGTCAGGGAAATATTTACAGTGGCTAAAGTTTGAAATCTATTGAGGCTGAGGTTAAAATATCAGCTGGGATCCCAGCCCAAGTTTGATCACAAACGGAACGCGTCAAAAAGCGTTCAGGAAATGAGCAGAGGCCCTGCTGAGCAAAGCCAACTCTTCTGTGGTTGTTCCTTCCTGCTTAGAACTCCAACAGAGAAAGAAAAACCCTGCTAAGAAAATTAGAGCAGCTGAAGGGAACAAGTGTCATTGCAATGCAATGCCCTCTGGAGAGCCAGGGAGCTGTTGGGCAAGTGCACTTCAGGGAGCAATGCGCTAGGGAGCAGAGGCTGGGCAGAAGTTTGCAGCAGACCCAATGGCTCTCTCACAGACATTGTGGGTAATAAGAGGATCGGCGTATGTTAAAACATCAAGCCACTTTTGCAGCTGATGTGAATTGGTGCTTCTCCACTAATTTCAACAGTTCTGTGCTGGTAGCAACTCGATGACGTGGTTTGTTGACGATATCCCTTTAGACCAGGCAGGCCTCCTGAGCACAGATGATGCAAGGGCAGGGGTGAGAAGTGTGCCATCTCAATACCTGGGCCTTTAGCAGAGTGGGTCCAGGCTTGGTGAGTGACGTTTCAGAGCAGTTTTACTAAGATAGGGCGTCGTCTGGGGTGTACATAAGGGGAGTAGCTGACATGGACGTCATCACTAAACCCTGGTAGGAGGATTCTGTAACTACTATTAGTGTAAGAGTATGAAGCAAAGGATGTATGTAGGGAAAAGAGGGTTGACACTCTGGGACTCCTGCCCATTTTTAATTTTCCCTGCCCCCATCTCCCAAAAACCCACCATGCACACACTTGTTAGTCAAAACTGGGTCTTTGGGGACAGGAATTCAGCTGTTTCTCAGCTCTTTGGTTAGTTTCTGGCAACATCAACACCATGTGTTGCTGCCTTGGGTTCTCTGGTGTTGTCCTGTCCACAGATCCACCTTTCCTTGCGAGAAAGGCTGAGGTTGGTACCGACCACAGACCTGCGCTTGTTCCTTATGGTGGAAAGAACAGTGGGATCTATCTGGCCTCTACAACCACAGCTCTTCTGGGATCTGACCTTTCTCTCTGAATTGTTAGGTGTAGGACTTGCATAAAATGCCCCTCATGCCCAACTGCCTAAGCTCACCTCCCTTTAGGTTTGGGTAGGTTATTTCAGGGCTATCCATGATTGGGGGGGGGGGGTCTCTCTCCATTTGCTAGTTCACTCTGTTGCCAAGCACATGTACATCGTCTTAACTGGGCTGCCCACGAAGCAGATAGAGATCAGTTCATCTCACGTACTTGCTGGTTAATGATGATGTCTTTCAACCTGCTACTATCCTAGATCAAAGCTGGATAGAGATAGCAAAATCCCTCTGCAGTACCAAAGCTCCTCTGATCCATCCGTTGACTTTTCTTCCTTTGTCATCAGCTGGAGTTTGAGAATACTTACCGTACAGGAGAAAGCCTCCCTGGAGCTCCCTCCTCATCCCTGGACACAGTGCCCTTCCAGGGACGTTAGGGGGGAAGCCATGCAGAGCAATGCTGTGTGATGTGGCGTGGAGCATCGCAAGCTGAAATGTAGCATTTCTGCTCCCGAGGAACACTCACATGGTCTGAGTAGCAGCAGCAGCAGTGTGAGGATAACCCCAGTGTGGGCAGGAGGGGTGACTCACTTCTCCAGAAGAGGCTGCACTGTTTATCAAACACTGTTTCTTTGAAGTGGAAAAATGGAGAAAACATCTCATGGCCAACGTTGTGATTAACCATCTAATTGTTTTGCTGGTATGTTTGCTTAAGGGGTTTCCTTTGTTCTGTGTACATTAAGAAAGAGTTCCTCATCCTACCGTTGTTGCACCCAGATGATAGTCATTAGCAGTGTACCAGACAGACCCATTGTATATTCCTTGTCATGTTGCCTTTTTTTTTTTTTTTTTAAATCCCTGGGTCCATCTCTGTTGAAGTGACTTCAGAGTTGGAGGGATAATGACAAATCTTCAGAGTAAAGTCTTTCTTTGTTACCAAAATATGCATAGATTCTCTTAATGGACCAGAATCAATTCCATTTCCCCGCCAACAGATTCTTCAGTCTTCTTTTCCGTTGCAGGAGATGGTGCCCACAGGTGATGGAGAATTCCCCACATCCTACTCTGGCTGAAGGCCCGTCAGGCTGGGCTGCAAACACTGAGTTCCCTTTCCTGCTCCTATGCTCATGCCAAATACGGCTGGGCTGGAACATAGGATTTTGGAAGGGGTCAACATACCTAGCCCTAGCTGTGAGAACGTCTCTTCTTTAGTGCATGAAAGTGTTTATACAAGGGCTTAAGCTTTGGTGATGTTCTGTACCTCCTAGACTTTGCCTGAGGCATCCCGTGAATTAGGCTGGAGCTAAGACTTCGGGCTTGACGGAGCATACATAGCTGATCTTCAGTTTGATCTGCAATATGGGTAAAAAGGAAAGACGATCGCTTTGTCTTTGCCTGCCTTAGTACCTACATATCTGTGAAGATGGGAAAACACGAGATGCAGCTATAGTCAGCCTGATTCCTGAACACTGAGGTGCAGAGAGAAGTGCATCTTGGCAAGCTAAACATGAAAGAAAGCAATATCAGTGGAGGACAACTGAGTCTGGAAATTTTGCCTAATCAGGAAGACCTCCCCAATTCATTCCAGGCCAGGTCCAGCTAAATGTTCCACTTCAAGTACAGTTCCAACACAAATACATTTTTGACTATTTCCAACAAAACAAAAGCAAGTTGTGAAATGACAGAGTTTAAAACCAGAGAAGAATACTTCTAAATCTTTAATTAGTCTCAGTAACTTTGCTGTTCTCTCCTACGCCACAGCACACGTGGTGGGCTTTTGCAAAAGTACGCATGTCCTTAACTCTGCTTCCAGGGAAGTGCGTGTGAGTTTCAATGGGCGTGTCAGTAGGCCTCAGAACACCTTAGATTTCCCCTATATTGTGCACAATGTAACAGTGCAACAGAGAGATATTTTTCACACCCTGTGCAACTGTATTGTAACTGAAGTGTTGTTATGGGCTCCTATCCTCTTCTATAGTGCAAGGCTGTGTATTGCAGCTAGAGGGGGTAAGCAGGCAGAAGATAGTCTCAGCTAATATTTTGCATTTGAAAACTTTTGATCTTGCTGCTCTTTTCTCCTTCCCCTGATCTAGGTGACACCTACCTTAATTGCAGACACATCTCTATCTTCAATAAAATTTTACCTGCATGTGTATTTATAGTATACATATATGCATTGCGCTTATATGTGTATGTGTATGTGTGTGCGTATGTATATCTGTGCATGTATGCATGCACAGCATACCTGAAAAGTATCATTAGTTACTATGATTTGTGGTGAGACATAATGTGAGGTCTTAACGGGTGACCAGGGTTGGAGTGCATGAAGTGTTATGCACGTGTCAAGAATAAATGGTCCTGTCTCCAGAGATCTTGCAGTCTAAGTATATGATTAGGAACAACAGATGGATACCACAAACAGACAGGCGGCGTGGGTGGGGGAGGAGCACAAAATACCACTGAGATAATTAAGATGAATGATTAATAACTCGAATGGGTAAGAAGTGGCCAAAATAAACCAGCTGAATATTCACTGGTGATGCTTCCCAGGAGCCCCGGCAGAGGTGGACAACAGATATATTGTATTTTGTACTTGCTCATTATCTAGATTGCTAAATTTATTCCCCATCCATGTTTGTAGCAGTTCAACTCTAACATTATGCTGTAGCTACAGTGTGAGGATGGTGTAACTACAGTGTATTCTGTATGGAATGCAAACCCAACCAAACTGAAATACTAGTCCTTAAAGGAATTTTGATCTTGTAGGATCCAGTCCAACACCCACTCAAGTCAATGAGCTCTTGACCTGTATGGGATTTGGGACAGTCTCAGAATGTTCGAGTGGGCTCCAAAGTGGGCAAAACAATTGAGATATCTATTTGAAATGATGAGAAGAAACTCTTTGTATGAAATGTATTTAATATATGTCTCTCTGAATGTTCACATTTTTACTGTGTGAAATCAGACCGATTTTATATCTGCTGCATCTCTCTTAAGACGTAGTGTATGTTACAGTAGGCTGATCAGTTACATGATTAAAGTATATGCTAAACAGATTCACAGCATGCTGAACACTGGCAGTTCTGTGTTTTTAACCCCATTCTTTTCTTTCTTGAAATTTGTTTTTGTTCTTGTTTCTTTGCTTTCCCTTGAGATTGTCCATTGGTTTCCGAAGTCAGCTTGGTTTGTCTCCCACAGCTCCTTCCATTGTTTTTTATGATAGCTGAGTGGCTGGCTAGTCCTAGAGATCGCTCAGCTTTCTCCCCACTCAAACAGGTTGGAGGAATGTCAGTGGAAGAGGATCACACACTGCAGCTCCCCGTGGTGTGGATAAACACAAGACGTCAAAGCTGTCAGGTTGGCAGATTTCACCAGCATGGAATTCACTTAAAAGTAAATGGAGGGGGAAAGGATCTGAAAGGTGCCAAGTAAAGATTTTGTGCTTCATCATGCAGGATTTGGTTGTGGCTCTGGTCTGTGTAAAATCTAGGCTGCTTTCATGGTTTTTGTAAAGATAGGTGGCCAGGTGGAATTTTAGACCGTTTGACTCCACTCTGAAGAGGGTTACATATGTACAACTTTGGACTGTTCCCCTGAGTGAGCTCAAATAATTACAAAGTCATTTCCAGTAAGTCCCTACCTCTAAGGCCAGGGTTGCTCTGACAACCACTCTGAGTGGATCATCTGTGGGAATTGAACCTGGAGCCTCTGGATCTGAAAGTACAAGCCTCTATTGTTAGAGCTACAAGTTAGAGCTACAATCCTTTCCTATGACAGTAGCAGCAGGCTCACTTGTGCACCCTTTGGTCACTCAAAAGGATGAAAGATCCACCTGGCCAGTGTGAATTTCACCACAACAGAGGTCACAGTGGCTGAGTTCCAGCTTTGTGTTCACACGTACTGGATGTGTGCACATCTTTTGGAGTGCCGTTTGTATTTGAGGAGAAAGCTCCACATGTAAATAGGTGCATGCCTTCATAGGGGAGTGCAATGGACTTGTCCACTTACTTTCAGTGCCTTGGTGTTTGTTTTAGGTGTTAGCATGGGTTATATTTGCACATGTCTGGGGGTGCAAGAGAGCATGGATTTGTGTGCACGTGATGGACCAAGGGAAAATATTTACAGCTGTGTCACATGCATGCAAAGAAATCTTGTGCTCCTTTTCAAGCAGCGCTTTTCAGACAGCCAGACTCAGCATGAGGATCCAGAGAAGGATGCTGGCTTTGATGCCAAATTTGTGGTTTTCTCTAATTCATTTTGCAGGGCCTCCTTTTGCTGGCTAGAAAGCCTTCACTTGAAATGCCATTACTCTAATGTAGAGAAGAGAACAGGCATAGTTCAGCCATACAGAAGAGAGGAAATTTCCTCAGATTCACCCCTTCCCCATCAGCAGTGGCACATTTTCTATACTGTCCAGATAAGGAGGGAGAGATTTGGTTCGGATCCTTGTGTAAATGCGTAGCAGCTCAGCCCTGTTGACTTCAACGGAGCTTTGCCACTAAATGTTACTTCATAATAAGAGGTAGGTAGATACAGGGACGTGTAATCTCATCAGCCAGTGTAAAGTACAGTTTTATGGTTTTACTGGAGTCAGTGGAGCCTTGCTGACATATGTCAGTGGAGATTCTGGTCTTTTGGGTGCACCCAACTGATGGCAACGTTGCAGTAAACTTCCTACCATCAGCGTTGCTTTTGTTAGCTCTTACATTCTTTCTGATGTGCCATCCTTTTCTTTTTTATTTTGTGATGCGTCTTGGATGGTCTCTCCTCCTCTGCCATTTTCAGCATTTCTGATTCTC
Source organism: Struthio camelus (assembly GCF_040807025.1). Taxonomy (NCBI): domain Eukaryota; kingdom Metazoa; phylum Chordata; class Aves; order Struthioniformes; family Struthionidae; genus Struthio; species Struthio camelus. Next base: position 18,195,015 of record NC_090946.1, read on the forward strand.
TCTTGTATCCTTTCTATTCATTTAGTTCTGTTGCTGTATTGCCTTCTCCTCATTTTTCCCTGATTCTCATCTACCTCTTCATCCTTTCTCTGCATTTCCCAGTGCAAGATGCTAGGAGTAGCTGCACTGAAATATTCCTATAGAGTGGATCAACACACATACGTTTGTACTGGGGAACCTTCTCTTCATCACACCGTCCTTCCCCATCTGATTCCTTCCTGCGTCTTTGCAGAGCAATGAACACAGTGAGTGCTCATCACTGGAACTTTCTAAGCATCTGTCCTGATGCCTTCTGATACTCTCATTCAAGTCTCAGCTGGGCAGGGGCTGCTGAGAATGGGGGCCAGGCTAGGAATCTGGACCCAGGCTATCTGCCTTCTCCTTTTTCAGCTGGAGATACTAGGAAGTGGTGCTGACTATAATGATAATGTTGACTTCCAAATATGAGTCAGGAAGAACATAGGACTAGAAGTAGTCATCTCCCTTCTTCCTTGTGAACAAGAAGACCCGTCTAACTCTCAACTGCTGGATGATGGAGAGGGACTGAGCTGATGATCCTGCCAGATGATGGTGCTGTAGTCACTGGTCCACACACAGCAGCTGTTAGTGGAGGTAGAGTTGGTGTCACTTGTCCTCCTTCATTCACAGAGTCAGCTCTGACACCCATGTAGAGACATGATGTGCACCAGACTTATGCCTGTTTGCTCAAGAACTCAGAGAGGTTGCAGTGAAGGTGTCCACATCACAGAGGGTGCTTGCCACTTCTGTGGTTCCCCCAATCAGAAGGGCCTAGGGGCTGCCTCATGAAACAGATATTTCCCTGTGAGAAAGGACTGAACGTTCCCATGCATCTCTCCTGCAAACCTCAGCTTTGTGTATCCCTTCTGTGGCATTAGGTGGTAGAAAAAGCTTCAACCCACAAGGCCAACAAGCAGGGTAGCAACTGGTATGAGAACAGTTGGGAAGAGCGGTGTGAGGGACTTGTCCTTGGGGGAAAAAAAACCCAGTCCCGGTTCAGGGGCCCAGTTCAGGCCTGTGTGCTGGGGGTTTGGAGAGTGATAGAGGCCCTACTGTTAAGGGCCTGCCTGTGCTCACAGATGATCTTAATTTAAGGGGAGGAGCTGACATCAACTAGCTAGTGCTCTTTGAGGGTATATAGCTAAGGTAGCAGGCAGGGGAGAGGATGGTGAGATTGAGCTTTTCTGTTGTCAAAAAAGAAAAAAATTATAGTGATGATTTTGGGGAAGGTTCAAAGACTGATGGAGTGAAGGAATGTGACTGGAGGAAGGCGCTGTGGATGGGTATTATCTTATTGTGGGCCTTTGACAGAAGCTGTGTAGGCCTGGAACAGCTGGAGCACATGGGAGAGAAGATTTGAAGGCTGGAGCTGCAGCTGAGACCACTTGCCTTCGGTTGGTGAGGGGGAGAGGAGACTGCATGTATGATGGAGTTTGCAGGCATCTTAATAAACAGAAGTCTACAAAGGTCAGGTATCTAGCTGCGGTGAAAGGCCTGTGTTTGTGTGACTATGAGGATGAAGCGGAGGAAGAGAGTTGCTGGTCAGTGAGAAATAAATATAATGCTGAGTTTTGTTGAAGAGGAGAAAGAGGCAGAAACAAAACAGACAGCAGCAAAGAAAAGGTGAAGAGTAATCAACCCCTGCAAGAGGAGTGGTGTAGCTCATGGTGATAGCTGGGGAATGGAGCATAAGAAGGAACAAAGACACAGAGAAGCTAGGATAGTGAAGACAGAGGAGAATATCTACAGTGGAAGGGGAAGGAAAATCAGGTTAAAAAAAGCATATGGTAATGGAGAAGTATTAGTGGGTAGATGGATGGATAGATGGGAGAAAGAAAATGCTAATGCTGATGAAAATGTGTTTGAGGGGATGATATGTTAGTGGTAAGGCAGGGCCTAATCTGTCTGGGATGTGGAGTTGGATCAGTAAGAAACAGTTGAAGTATATCTATGCAGGATGCTGTGAGCCTGGGTAACAAAGTGTAGGACCTTGAATTAATCATGCTGGGTGTACAAGTAGATATTTTGGGGTAAATGAAAGCACAGTGGAGTATAGATGTTGTTGAATGTGATTGGTTGCTCAGGAAATACAGAGGTGGGTATAACCATGTCCATGTGTGTAGAAATACTATATTTTTGTGGAGAAGCTGCTAAGGATTATTTGGATCACAATGAATGTGTATTGGTCAAAATATTTTTGTTTACGAGTTTCTAGCACTGAGAATGTTCTGTAGGCCCCAGGCTTACTTGATATGTTGTGGAGCTTTTATTTCCCAGGGATAGATTGAAAAAAGTTGAGAAACTGTTAGTAACAATGGGGCCTTGAGGTAATGGCTGACAAATTGTTTCAGATAGTCTCTGTACCAAAAAGAAGTGGTGCCAAAAATGACTGAAGTAATAAGTACTAAAAAGCTGTAGAAGGGCTGGGGTTTTTTGTTTGTTGTTTGCTTTTTAAGTGATCGTGAGTTGATTTATTTTTAAATGAAATAGAAGAATAAACAAAATTACACATGCAGCTCAAATTCTGGATTTCAAACAGGTGAACTTCTGAGAGAGGTTAGTATGGTCACCTGGATGAAGGTGGCTTAGTGACCGGGATGTGGAGGAGTTCTGAATGTCTCCAAGTGCAGGATGCTATTGCTATTGGGAGTCGGTATCTCAGGTGATGGAGAGGGAGCCTGGGAAAGGGTTCCAGACTTAGATGAATGAACAAGGCAAATACACACCCTGGATAGCTAAGAAGAACGTTTACTCAAGATGAGAGGATATGCATGGGTTTCCTTAACATCAGAGAGATCAGGTTCTGGAATGATTTCCCAATCTGTGTATTGATAGCAAAAATTCTGGGCTTGTTGTCAGTAACTTATGTAGTTCTTTGTTTGTTTGTTCCTTTCCTTAAAAAAAAAGTAAAAAAAAAAAAAAAAAAGGGAGGGGGGAGGCTCTACAGTAGTTGATTCATACAAAAGGGCTGGATTTAATGACCCGAGACCAACCTCCCAGTCCCATGCTCCTAAAATGAAGAGTTTTTTTGCAAATGTACAAGGGCTGTAGTAAGACTGGAGACAGCGTTCAAGCTACTGTGTACAAAGAGGGAGGTGAAAGCAGAGATGTCTAAATAAAATCTGCTCAGGGGCCTGGCTAAACATTGCATACTGCAATCATTCCCTAGCCTCAGGCAGCAAGGCAGGTTTAAGTTTTTCTAACTAGCAGCCATTTTATAAATATGTGGGGCTCTCAGCTCTATCATAGCTAAACAAAAAAGTTGTTCTCAAGCCTCTGTATGTATTTGTTTGTTGTGTGACTCAGTACCCCACATCTAAAACTGCCTCAGTCATGCCACAGCTGCTAGAAGTCAGACAGTCTCTCATCAGGTTGTATAAAGATGAAGGCGCTTCTTACCAAGAAAGCAATTTGCTCCCATTCTACTTACCACAGTGTGACTTCCCTCCTGGTGGGGGGGGGGGGGGGGGGAGGGTCTATGAAAGTAATCCACGTTGCCCTTCTGTGAGGAGCTGGTGGTGAGGTGCCTCCCACGTATTGTCAAAAAGCAGCAGTTGTGGTATCTTTTGGATTTTAGTGAGGAAGGTCTTTACTGCAACGTGATGCATAATATGACGATGTAGAATACTAGAGGGAGCCTTTAGCTAGTCGCTGTTTGGTCTTGTGGTCCCTGTTGTCATTGTTTATTCACATATCGACTCATTATGGGTGACGAAAGATTTGACTCGCATGAGCACAGCATCCTCCAACGGAGGAGAGTCAACAGAGGAGTCTGCTGTGCATTTGTGCTGTGTTTGCATTTTAACTCCTTGCACTAAGCTTTCTGAAGAGGTTTCTACTCTCTTCTGCTCCATTTTTCTGGATCCTCAGGGAACTGCTTTAAGATGATGTGTAATCTGGAGTCAGCCCTAGATGGAGAGCAGCTAGAGTGATTCTATTAAGATCTTTATTTCTCATGAAGTGTTAGCATGGGAGCGTGACAAAGATGTCTGTCAGAGTGGGTTCATCTGCTTTTGGCAGCTGCCTCTGATAGCTGCCATGGCTTGGATCAAGTGCTGCTCTGTCTTTGTGCAGTTGTCCATTGTGGATGCATCTTCTGCATATTTGAGTGATGCTCAAACCATTCATTAACATGTGGTAAGAAAATATGGGAAGGGGAAGATGTTTCTTGGGAGAATCCATCTTTTTTGCAGTTTTCATTGGGCTCAGCTTGTAGTTTTGCATCACTTGTTATTGCATTGCAGCATTATTATACAGCCACATTGATTCATCAGTATTTGAGTCAGTCATTCACGGGCTGAGAATGACTAGGGAGTCACTTCCCTGCTGTACCTAAAGCTCGTGTGGATTTCTGGCTTAGCGTCGGGAGAGGAGGATGGTCAAGCATATGCTTTAAATACCAACTAGGGTAGAACATACTTTTAAACATGCGCTAAGTTTCCCTTGGACCAAATAACTGAATAGATGCAACAGAAAACATGATTATACAAGCTCATTCAGCTAACAGTCGTGGCCGTTGTTCCCTATGACTAGGTCAAGAGTATGTTGACTGACTTAAGTCTCTAGGGAACTGTAGATCTTATGCCACTGGTCTTCAAAGAGGTAAGCTAAGGTACACTGATCCGTTTGAGTCAGTACCAATTCATAACATAGATTGCAATGCCTGAACTTCAGGCCCCTGACTGGATTTCAAAATCTGTTGCTCCTCGAGGGTCAGAGGCATGCAAGTCACAGGAGCGAGCTTCAGATCTACCTTTTATACATGTAGAACGGTGTTGCCAAGACGAGATTATTTCAGCCATTCTCCTTCCAGGTTACTACAGGCTGCTTTTGCTGCAGCTTTCTTCCTTGCCATTTGTCTTCAGCTTTGGCTAACATCAAGTTTGCAATTTTGCCAGTCCTCATCTTATTACTTCATAAGATGTCCGATAACTGTTCAGGCCTTTACTTAAAGGCCCCTTTAATATGTCTTTTTCCTCTTAATTTTTGTATGAAAATTAGCAGCTGAAAAATGTATGTATGCCTGGATATACAAAAGATGGTTAAAAACTGATGTTATTGACGGGTTTGCTAACTTTCCTCCTTATGCTGAAGTTGTGTTAGCAATACTCTCTATTTTAAATCAATTAGGGGTTTGAATACCTCATCCGAGGACAGGACTGTATTCTTTTGCCAAAACATTGAAATGTGGAATCTGTTCCTGCCAGTTCCTTAAAACCTACAGTGTTTTTTTGTATCTTTAGGTTTTATATTATCACTTACTGTCACGGCATAGGATCGTATTCAATCCCAAATAGTTTGGCAGGCCCGGAATCTCTGGCTCTTTCTCCGTTTCAGGTTATAGTGGTGTTGCTCAGAGAACGTGCTCTCTTTTACAAAAGTCATCTGCTCTCTCCTTCAAATGTGCCTCCCGTTGTGAGAAGAGATGCTTTCATTTTAAGTTTCTGTTTAGTAAGGCTGTTCTGTTGTGATGGTGCATGGGTCGCCACTGAAAGAGTTAACCAGCTTTGAGAACTTGCTGAGATCTGAATTCTAGGTTGTTCTAAGTTAGGAATTCTGGGTCACTAACAATGGGAATTGTTCTGAATAATCAGATAATGTTCTTGTCGTTTGTGTTTCTTTGTTTCAGGGTGTTGTCACTTCATATCTGTCTGGAAGTGAGGTAGTGGAAGGAGTTCTGGAATAATTCAAAACTTTTCCTTTGCTTTTTATCCTAAATCTTTGGCCCTTGCGGGTATGTGCTTGGATGCCCGGCCCTCCTGAAATGCACTGGGAATTAGTTCTCCTCTTCACCCTGCCCCACCTAAAGGACTTGGGCATCAAAGTCTGGGAATTGAATTTTTTATTGAATGTTTTTTGTTTTATTTGCGTACGTCTAGGCTGTCACAAAACACTTTCTGACAATAATGCCTTGAGAAGACCTAAATGCCCTTCAGAAGCTCTAAAGGTCCATATCCCTGAAACTCATGGCAAGATCAGCTCCCTTCAGACTAGAGATTTTGCACCAGGCATTCCACTGCTGTGGATAATAGACCAATGTTTTAGCAGAAGGGGAAAACCCATCTCTGGGATGGAACATAAAGCACATGGCAAGTGCTACAAACACTTAGTAGATCAGACAGTTCATATTGCGTTCTCTTAGGAAATAGTTCTCATAACTTGACTCAGAAGAATATCTCATTGTTTCTTGGAGCTGTCTAATATCTATTCTGAACCAATGATTGTTTTAAACTTTTAAAACCTCATATCCCACCAGTGTGTCAAGGGTGGGAGTCTGTCAACCTTCTTTGATTTGTATAGCTTTTGAGCACAGTCAGAACTTCTTCTTTAACCTCTCTCTCAAACCACTGACTCCACCAGATGCACCTTGAGTCTTCTGGTTGTTTTTCTGTTCTCTGTGCCCCTGGGACTTGGGGGCTTCGTAATGGTCAAAGGTTTCAGAGTTCAAAAGGCAGGCCTGTGTCTAGGAAGCAAACTTGTCGACTGGAGGCCAGATTTTCCCCTGCCTTAGATCAGTCTTACATAGTAGTTATTCAGTGTAGATTTACGTTGGAGGGCTGGATCTGGGGCAGGTTTTGGCCATTGCACTCAAACCTCTGAGACTTTCTGCAGCTCGTTGCAGAGTGTCTTCAGGATGCTTAACCAGTTTTGCACGTTCTTAACATGGTTGTGCAGCTGGAGCACAGTTAAAATTTTCCTAAAAGGAGGAAACAGAGCAGGGAGCAGAGGCTCTTGGCTCTTTTGGACCTATCTTTTGAGTGCATTAAAGTTATGGTATCTGAACAGTTCATTGCTTGTCGGCTGGGCAAAGGTAACCGAACCCCAGTTGTGAGACTGCATGCGTTAGCTCTCAGCAAAACCCCTCTCCTCATGGTCCTCTCTAGCTTTGTGCAGGCTCTTCTGCATCTTTACTGTCATGTCTGGCTCTCCTGCTTTATGGCACTTAAAAACAAATTCTGCCCTTGATGCTATGTGTCAGCACACTGCAAACCTGAGTTTTTCTTAGTTTTGCTAGCGGAAAGTAAAGGCAGTCTGCAACCTGCCAAGAGAGACTATGAACTGTCTTCAACGTTTTGACTGTGTTTCTCCATGCTCAGGAAAACATACAGTATGGAGAGACAAGGGGGAGACATGGATCTCATAAAATATATCTCCCCTTTGGCTTGGATTATAATAACAAAATGTCTGAGTCACCACATGGTACATTGATATGAAGCAACTGCCTGCAGAAAAACCAAAGCCATGCATTTTTCTGAAAAACGAGGGGGAAAGAAGAAGGAAAAAAAAACCCAGCATTTATTTTCATTCTTTTGGCTAGCCCAATTTTCTTTTATTTTTTATTAACCTTTAGAACATAGAACTAGCTTTCCTGAGGGGAAAATAGCACTGCTTTGCCTCACCCTGCTAGAGCTTACCCTTCAGCAGCCAAATTTAGCTAAAGGCATGCAGTGGTTTCTTGGCCTACTGAGTTGGGTCTTGCTTCTGGTCTGCAGGGGACCTGCCTTTAAGTCCCACAAACGCTGAGGCGATGGAAAATTGTCTGTCATTTGGGCCAGATGCAGAGCCCCCTGGAGGCCACTCTGGCCATTAGAAACACTCATAAACTGAGACGTAGCTCTCGTGATCACACTGATTGCTGTTTGTATCCCAAGACCACAGTGAGATACCATATCCCCTTTAAGGGATAGAGTTCCTCTTTAACTTCAACCTTGTTAGTTAATTATCTAGGCTCTTTACTTCCTAAGTGATGGGCATCCCCAGAAGTTAGTTCAGTTCATCTTGCATAGGTGTCTAAGGTAATTTCCTTCTATAGGACTTTTATTTCTCCAGGGGTTATAACAGTAGTCTAGCTGACTAGCTCAGATACTTTTTTTTTTTTTTTCCTTCAGCTAGAGAGAGATGTGATGAATGCCATATAACTTTGGTGGCTTCTCTAAGTGGTTTCTCTTTGGCCTTACAGATCATGGGTCTCCTTACATGCCATATTCACAAAGGAGTATGGATTTTAAAACTGGTTCTTTTACACAAGTCTGTGGTTAGCTGGAGATAATGTGTGGCAATTTTCATCTTGAGCAACGCAAGCAAGTCAATGGACCGATGCCAGCTACTCTCATTGAAGTTTTAGGCCTACTTGAAATCAAAGGTCATTAAAAAATATGAAGTGTAACTGAGACTGTCTACAGAAGTGTGCACGTCAAGAGTGTTTGTGTAGAGAATATCCTTTCCGCAGCGCAAAGCCTTGTGAGCATTGATATGTGTACAACCTAGACAACTGGGAACATGGCATAAAGGTGTACCAAGCTGGCACTTCAGATACATCACTGGATAGCAGTGCCAAGCCATAGTACTGACAGTAAAGCACAGCAGGCTGCTTGTGTGGAGTCCCTGCAGTATGGAGTCTGGACTGAAGCAGTGTCTGCTATTAGCTTCAAATCTGACCTTACCTGATGGTGTGTTCAGCTCCACTAAAATATTTAGCCCATGCAAAGATGGTTCCTGTGACTAAATGTTCTACGCACCTCCCTGAAGTAAATGTTTGCACAGGATATTTTAGGGATGATCTACATGGCACAGGGCAAAGATTCGAAGAAATGCTTGGGCTAATTTTTGCGCTAGAAGCGTTACAGCCATTTTAGTATAACTCTCTCCCTGGACCAAACAGGGCTGTGGAGAGGTACCTGTAATGACAACTGTCCCCCGTCTTTTTCTCAAAGAGCAAGGAGTAGAGCTCATCAGGAGTTTTTCAGTGAAATGAAATTTCTCCAGAAACGACAGGTCTGTCTTTTCAATAGGGAGTATTTCAGGAATGCTTCACCCAAAGGATTTCTAGTGAGACAAATGGAGAATGGCTGGAGTACTCTGTTCCATGGACTGCTCGTGGGCCTAGCTTTCCAGGGGCTTTCATGATTGCTGGTAACTGGTTTCCTTGGCTGTGGGATCCCATTAACTGGATTCATTCTATCTACTTGTGCCCCTCTAATGTTTGGAAACTAGCCTAAACTAATTGTCTAAAGCACCTGTGTAGTTGGTAGGAAACAACAGCTCTTCTCAATGTGCTTTGTCCCATGCATCTAAGGATGGGATGCATCAGCATCTGGCTGTATCTGACTCTTTATATTTAACTGCCATAGGAATCTGGCTAGTATACGCTAAACACCTAAGTTTTGGGTCCTTAAAGTAAGACACAAATCCCTAACCATGTACCCAAATGTTATTTAGGGAGGATGGAGAATAGGGTGATGGGAAATGGGGCAACAGTGGGGGAGGGATGAATGTCAGTTTTCCATGGACAGAAACTTGTCTGTGTCTGCTGTTGAGTAGGTGCCCAGCTTGCTTAAGAGCTGACTACAAGAGTTATTTTTTTAATATGTTGTGACAACAACTTTATTGGACATCAAAACTTCACAGAATCACAGAATGGTTTAGGTTGGAAGGGACCTCTGGAGATCATCTAGCCCAACCCCCCCTGCTCAAGCAGGGTCCTCTAGAGCACATTGCCCAGGATCGTGTCCAGGCGGGTTTTGAGTACCTCCAGGGAAGGAGACTCCACCACCTCTCTGGGCAACCTGTGCCAGTGCTCTGTCACCCTCACAAGAAAGAAGTTTTTCCTCATGTTCAGATGGAACTTCCTGTGCTTCAGTTTGTGCCCGTTGCCTCTTGTCCTGTCACTGGGCACCACAGAGAAGAGACGGGCCTCATCCTCTCGACACCCCCCCTTCAGATACTTGTACACATTGATGAGATCGCCTCTCAGTCTCCTCTTCTCCAGGCTGAAGAGGCCCAGCTCTTGCAGTCTTTCTTCACAGGAGAGGTGCTCCAGCCCTCTAATCATCTTGGTAGCCCTCCGCTGGACTCTCTCCAGGAGTGCCATGTCTCTCTTGCACTGGGGAGCCCACAACTGGACACAGTACTCCAGGTGAGGCCTCACCAGGGCTGAGTAGAGGGGCAGGATCACCTCCCTCCACCTGCTGGCAACACTCTGCCTAATGCACCCCAGGAGACCATTGGCCTTCTTGGCCACAAGGGCACACTGCTGGCTCATGTTTAACTTGTTGTCCACCAGCACTCCCAGGTCCTTCTCTGCAGAGCTACTTTCCAACAGGTCAACCCCCAGCCTGTACTGGTGCATGGGATTATTCCTGCCTAGGTGCAGGACCTTGCACTTGCCTTTGTTGAACTTCATGAGGTTCCTCTCCGCCCACCTCTCCAGCCTGTCCAGGTCCCTCTGAATGGCAGCACAGTCTTCTGGTGTGTTAGCCTCTCCTCCCAGTTTAGTATCATCAGCAAACTTGCTGAGGGTGCACTCTGCCCCTTCCTCCAGGTCATTGCAGACATACAATGGATGATATCATCCCTATAAGCCACTAGATGGTGATCTTTATATATGTTAGCCCCGTGTCCAGGTAGATGAAGATACCAGCTTTTCTTTTTTGCAAAGACACCTCAGTGCACTTCCAGTAAAGGCGATGAATGTGGGCCCGCTTGATTGAAATTTGAAAGACTCGGCACTTGTTGTCGGAATAGACTTGTCATTTGAGGAGTGACCTTTCCTTTGGTCAAGGTATGAATGGAGAGGAGACTGGTGATCCATTCCTGTCCTTCATCTGCACTCTCGGCTCTGCCTGTTTGGGATGGCAGGATCGCTTCAAGTGTGGTAGCACTTGTTTGCTCAGCCCAGCCATCTGGGCCCCTCTGTAGGGTTTGGATACAATTGGAGGCGAGTACAGTGGTTGTGGTCTTACCGATTCAACATCTGGAGGTTTAATGCACTCAAGTCTCTTATTTTAACTCGACTGCATAGTTACCTTCAGGGAATAGGCACGTAGCACTGCGTTTGTTTTAATCAGAACGTAACCGTGGCAATATTTGTATTGGAAACCCCACAACAGGGGTGCCTCCATGCTGACTTTTGTACTTGGATGTGAGGTCTTGTACGTATCTTGGACATCTGGATCATAGCACCACAGAATAGTAGAGGTTAGAAAGGACCTCTGGAGGTCATCTGGTCCAGCCCTGCTCAGAGTAGGGCCAAATTCGATCAGGTTTCTTAGGGCCTTGTCCAGTCTAATTTTGAGCCTCTCCAAGGGTGGAGATTCCACAACTTCTCTGAACAACTTGTTCCGGTGTTGGCCTATTCTTAAATATCGCTGCCTTTTTTTTTCTTTCTCCTTCCCCTAGTATCTAACCAAAGTTTTCCCTGTAGCAACTTGTCATTCAAGCACAAAATTACCCATAAGTAACCTGTGCATAATCAACAGTCTGTGGTGGAAACGTAGAATGATGTCTCATTAATTAGATTTCTGTACCACCAGTCACTTAGTCCTATTAGAAATGCTAAAATGTTGGGCATCCCAAATGGGATGCCAAGGATCTCATTCATTATCACCTTGCATCTAGAAGGGTTTTTTTTGTAGCAGTTGAAACTTTACCAGGTAGCAGAGTTTAGATGCCCATTATGCCCTGTGACACAAGGTACAATAAGTTGTCCTTGGGCAAGCTGCTAGATCAGTTGAATCCATACCAAATCTTCAAGGAGATTTGGCCGGGGAGGGAGGGTGGGTTGAGGAACGCTTTGTAAATGCTATTTTGTTACAGTTATTGGTGATGTTTGCTTTGCTTAATTCTAGACTAGGCCATATGCAGAAATTCTGAAGTGCAGCGTGAATGGGTCGTCTTGTGATGCATTTTCTCCGCCAAAACTGGCGATGGAAAGAGAAAGGTTAACTGCCAGTCAGAGTAAGGGCTGTGTCTCTAATCTTGATGCACAGGAAGCCAGCAAGGTTGGCTGAAAAGTCAGCCTGGGAGGCCCCTGAAACTGTGAGATAGCTGTCAAAGCCTCTCATGTGTACTGTTGAACCATTTCTGTACTGCAAAAATGGATGAGACAGGCAATGGTTCAAGGTACAGAATGTGCTGCAGGTCTGACTCCTAAGGGAGCTTGGAGGTGAGGCTCAAGCTCCTCACAGATGTGTGTCTGGGGTTTATGCAGCAAGGAAGAATGGTTTGGTGGGGAAAAATGCCAGTTGCTGCGTTTGCTAGGCCAACTGTATTGAGTTTGCCTTAGTACTGCCTGTTGAAACAGGGGTTATTTCAGTACAGCGACTGCCTGTTCCTGGGTAAGGAAACAGCATCCTGGACGATTGTACTCTGCTTATTTGAAGTTCCCGAGTATTAATTTAATTCAAATGAACAGTGCACTAAGTAGTAAGTACTCCAAGTTTATGGCACTTAACTGACCTGTCAAGTACCACCAAGCGTGCTGAAGTTTAGCCAGAAATATAGCTGAATTGCTGCTTTCCCTTGTGAGGCTGAGAATGCTAGCTCTTCAGGATTTCCAGCTGTTGCTTTAACATTTGCATTGTTTTTGGGAGGAGAGGGCAATTGTTGGAGCACTTTAAAGGACACATCAGTCTGCACAATGCCTGACTGTCCTGGTGTGAAAGGTAGCAGAAAGCTGGATAGGCAACCTGAAGAACAGGCTGGCCCTTTTAAGGTACGCTGTCTCTCCAGAAGCTTTCCAAATGAGTTTCTTGTGAGGTCCACATGTAGATGCCTTTAAAGAAGGGCCTGTTAGCCTTTCCCGGGAGGACGGATGTTCCAAAAAGCTTGCTTCTCCCTCCCCCTTCCCCACACGAAGATGACTAACTTCATTCCACTGAGATCACGGTCAACGTGACCAGAGAAGATCTAATATAGTCAGACCTATTCTGGAAGGTGAGAATTGAGCCTTAGCCAATGTCCAGGACCAGTTTGGGGGGGGGGGGAGTTGCCTTACATGCACTTGTACAGGCTCGGGCTTTGGACTAAACTGCATCTAGTTTGTGCCTTGTGCTGTAAACATGCAAAACGTTTGGAGTTCCAGAGCACCGCCCAGTTGTGACTCTGTGTTTTCTCCCATACTGTCAAACCAAAGCACTTAAGAAAGGCATTAGCTTTACGTGGAGCTGCCATGAGCTGAGATGGGGCATGATTCCCAGAGCCAGCTGAGAGAGGAGTGTAGGCAACCTACTGAGCTGCACCAACTCAGAGTGCTGGGCACTAGACTTCAGTGATGACCTGCCTACTACTGTCCCGTTTTTTTGGTTTTGAGGAGGCGCGAAAGTGACAAGATTGGGACCATTGTTTCTAGACCCTTTTTTTTTCTATTTTTTTCCTTATTGTTCTTGAGAGAGGTAAGCAACTATGCTTTGCCAACTTGCTTAAAAATGCACATAGGTGTATTTGCACTGTGGACAAGGACTGTGACTCCCAAAGTGTCACACCATGATCTGCTTTGCTTCATGGTGGACCCCCAGAGGTGGCTACTGAAGCCTTTGCTCACGATATCCCTTCCTATCCTTCTTGCTTTGCTCCTTGCTCTCCAAGGCACATGCGTGCACACACACAATGTGTCTCCACACACACACACACACCCCTCTCTGTTTTTCTTTCCTTTCTGGCTTCCTCTGGCTGTATTGTTTTAAGTTGGTGGCTGGGCTGGTCGCCAGTTTAAATTTCATCTGCCTCTCTTCTCCTTCTCCTCCTCCTTCTCCTCCTCTCCCCCCTTCTCTTCCCATCTGTCCCCAGAAGTGATACTGTTTACTTTCTCCACCGCTTTCTCGGTGTCTTTGTAGGCACTGCAAGGGATATAATCACCAGCTGCCGAGAGCTTTCTGAAACTCGAACTTACTCCTCGGTGCCCCAGGGTGGGTGACCTCGCTGTTAAAAATAAATAAATAAAACAATGCTGTCTTTAAAGACAAGAAAATGCATTTTTCACATCTCAGGCTGGATCTCAAACGATTGTGCCTGTTTTCCTCCCTCCTACCTCGTGTGTGTTTGTGGGGGCTTATATATAAACAGATACCTTTCGGGGGGGGGGGGGGATCAAAAATCCCTCCCCCCAAAGCGTTCATTTTTCTCTTTTGTGGTGCTGCTGTTTTGCTGTGTTTCCTCCTCAGAGAGGAGGAAGAGTGTGATATGGAAGTGTCAGACCCCAAAGGGCACATTGTCTGCTGGACAAAGCCTCTGCCACGCTAAGGCGAGGAGAGATTAGAGGATAAAAGTGTTTGCCAGCATCTCCTCTTCCTTTTCTTCTTCCTTTGCGTGTGTGTGCCTCCCTTTTGGGGAGGAGGTGAAAGGGAGGTCACACTGTGCCCGCTACCCCCTGCCCTTTGCCCCCTGTGAGCTGAGAGGGACACCTTTGAAGTCCTTGAGCGCCCACCAAAACCACAAAGCAGCCGTGCCGCTGGCTGCTCCTTCCTCTCATCCCTGCTGCCGGCTACTTAATGGAAGATGACAGTGCAGAGGCAGCGAGCCGGAGGCTTGGTGCAACACTCCTCTGCCCCATCCCCGGTGTGCACTTTGTTGCTACTGCAAAAAGCCCACGCACCTGGTGGCATGGGGCGGGGGAGTTGGCGGAGGGTGCATGCGAATCCATGCCCCTCCTGCCCCTTGCTCCTGGTGGCATGAGGCTCTGGTGTGCAGCCCTGCTGGGCAACTCCCCTGTCCAGGCCGGAGCCCTTGGGCTGAGGTGACCTCCCAGCCCACAGAGGCCACTAAGACAGCCAGGGAGGAGGGAGCAGACTGTCCCTAGATCCCCACTCACCCCACCGTGGTTCCTGCTGGCAGGTTTTCGGAGAACGTGGGCAGCACCATTGCAGGGACCCCTCCTTCCTCCATGCCTTTTGCTGTTGTGGTTAATGCTGGGGCTCCATGAGAAACCTGCAAAAGAAGCAGGAAAATGCTTGCATCTCCTTCCCTTGAAATTTGGGCCATCTTTGAAAGTAACCCCAAAGCAAGCTGCTGTTTGAAGTTGCTGTTTATTGCTGCATGTGGCAGTAGCTAGGGTGTCCCCCCGCCCCAAGCAGGTAGGATGTTAGCACTGAATGAGAGGTGGGGTTTTTTGCTCTAGTAGTTAGGTCATGACACCTGTTTGGTTTCTCTTGTTGTCTTGGGGGTCTGTCTCTTAACTACTGGCAAGCATAGCCTGTAGCATTTCAGATGCCCTCAAAAGCCAGTTATCTTTATTTCTGGTGCATTCCTGCTCTCTGTGCCAGACAGTGGTTGTCTTCGGTTATGCAGCAGAGAGCAGGGGTGGATGGAGCCTGGCCAGGGGTGCCGTGAATCTGCCGCCTGCAGGATGTGGAGGCACCTTCTGACATTGTTTGCCATTAACCCCTGTCTTCCTTCCAGCATATTTGTGCCTGTGTAAGATGGAAGGCTATTGCTTTGGCAGATTGCTGCTTGCTTTTTTTGTTTGCAATCCAACAACTCTTTCCTCTTGGCATATCACTTGAATTTTATGCTCCCCCCACTTGCATTGCATAGCATTCCTGTGCCAAGCTGCTTGTGAGCCCTAGGTCACCCAAAAGCCTAATTCGACAGCAAGGAAACTGTGACTCACTGTTAAACTCTGTTACTTCGTGTGTAGTGAAACATTCTGATTTACCAGAGCTGTCCCCCAACCCTGAAAAGGCCCAGCTCTGAGCCTCAGAGCCAGTCTAGGTATTAGCAAAATACAAAGCAGCCATCCTTCCCATCTGTCTCGGGTAAGTTTGCGCTGGCCTGGAAGCAAGCATAGTCAAGAGCTGTGTGTGGGTTCAGTAGTTTCTGCTGTCTACTTCCTGTATTTAGTGCAGTTTTTACACTTGGATGCTGGGCAGGAAATCCCAGCCCAAATGAAGTCAAACTGAGATTTGTCATTGACTTAGTGGAAGCTGGGACTTCGCACCTTATCTACAATGGCAGCATTCATATAGAATAAAACTCCTCTGGCTCTCATTTTTCCTACAGTTCTGAATGCCCAGATAAGCTCTGTGGGTTCCAGCTGGCATTTCTGATCTCATGCCTCTGTGGCCTGATAAGATGTTACAATGTCCAATGTACAAAATCCTGTTCGGCAGTTGTACCTCTGTTGTTTCTGTATGTTTTTATGCTTACAGAGAGAGAATGTGGCTTTCCTGGCTGATAACTATTGTATTCTTGACAGGTTAGCTATGGCTAAATAATGAATATGCTGCACGGCAATGGCAACTGGTCCTCAAAGCATCCAAAGCTGAAATTGTTCTTTTGTAATTTGGAATTCAGCCTTGACTGTTCCAGCTGTTCATATGGATTAGTTTTCACCTTTAAGTCTTTCAGATCTTAGTAAAGTCTCCTATTTCTTGTTCCCAGTTATCACACATTCTGTAAAAGATCTAACTTTGTCATCTGGCCTAGCTGAGCTTTTACTCTTTTTCCCAGTGAGAACAGGACTCTATTTTATGTTCATGACTAGCTATGGACAAAGCTAATTTTCCTTCTTCCATCTTTTTAATGTGTGCCAGATCTCATCAAGGTCCTAAAAATGGTTCTGCTATGTGCTCAGTGGAGAATGGACAAGCCAGTTTCATAGCAGTGTTTGCCATGACTCTTCCATTCCAGCATACAAGGTAGCATCAAGTTCCCTGTCTCAGATTTTCTTGATTTACCTTCCTTCGCCCTCCACCGTGGGCTCGTGCTGTGTTTGCTGCACAGAGCAAGGTTCAGGGATGCCTTCTGCGTGATATTCTCCATTTAACTTAGGAGCCTAAATCAGGCTATCTAAACTGAATGTGGACAGGGAAGAGGGGAAACCACTTCTGGTGGATGGTTTGGACCATGTAAGTAGAACAGGAGCTAGGTTCCTACCCTTTGGTCACTGAATTGTGCAAAAAAATTGTCTGTCTCTATGGAATTTGCAGAGCTTGTCAGTTTCTAATGTGGACAGTTCAACTAGGCCCTCACAGGGGGGAAAAAAGAGTGAGGGCCCCCTGAGTAATTATGTGAATATCTGCTAGAATAAGTGTGCTCATTGTCCTCAGACTCTTGTTTGAGGGAACTTCTCTGGGAATGACTTCTTATTACTTTATCATCTCATCACTTTTTTCATCTCACAGTCCAACTTAAGGTTGGACCTGGTTTGGCAAACTTGTGGAAAGAGACAGAAAAGAGGGGGAACTCTTCCATCTCCTCTTGAAGCCCGGTTCTCCTTGCATAGGTTGAAGGATATTGTTTTCTTAAGCATGTAACTGCTGTAGTTTCTGTAAGTGCCCATCTGCTGCAGCATTGCTGGGAGCCTGTACCTCTGTGGGGAGACACAGCTGCAAGCTGTGCTGGTCTCTGCTCTGAGTTCATCCTTATATTTTGACTGTATGCTTCGGAGAGTGTGTTTCCCTGAATGTGCTTTAGTTTTAGGGGTTTTTTTTCCTGCTTACCAACCCCTATCTTTGAGGAGGGCACTTAACACTGGCTCTCGGATGGTTCTGCCATCATAAAGTCAAGTCCATCCATCTCTTGCAGTAACTTGGCTTGAGCCTGACTTGGAGTTGCAACACAAATTCCTGGCTTCCTAAAGAATCTGTGTTGAGTGTTCACACTGCTATGACCTGAGGTTTGTGGCCTAGGACACAAAGCATGAAATGGAACTGAATAGCCACGTTTTGTTCCATGTCCAGAATTTGAAAGTTTCTCTGTACTTGGCTCTGTCACTGATTTTGTTGGGTGCTCTTAGATGAGTCACTTCACCTCTCCCTGTCTCTCTGTGTGTGCTTGCAGTATAGAACAATGATACTTTCTTTGTGAAGTACTCTCTGGACTACAGGAATAAAAGGATTTCCCCCTTCAGGAGTTTTCTTTATGTTAGTTTTGCCTACTGTGTCTGAACAGAAGATGAGCACTCCTGTGAGTGAGCTAAATCCATGTAGAGAAAATGGACAGTCTCCAGCATGGCTGGAAGCATTTTCAAGTGATTCTGCTTGGGAGCTTGTGGACCCCTCGATGCTCCCCCTGCATGGTGCTCTTGGTCTCCAGTGCCTCAAGACTTAGCATCTCTCTCTGTTCCAGTCCATGTAGTTTCATGAAACACCTCCATTTGCTGCCAGTTTTCCACACAGCCATTTAGGTGGTTTTGCTTGTTCCCTTTTTGTTGAGTGCTGATTTCTTCTTGGTAGCAAATAAATAGAAGTGCTGTAGATGACCTATCTTTATTTTGCTTGGCCTAGCACTCAGTTGCAAGCTATTCATTGCCATAAAAACCCCAAACTTTCCCACTGACACAGTGGTCAGTTATCTCCTGATGCCAAAAGAATACGATGGCCTTTCTCTTTACTGATGTGTGTGACGCTCTTAGGAGATGGAAGGTAAGCACCAAAATATCCTGCGTTCTTTTTAGTCCCTTCAGACACCTCTTCTAGTGCCCTAAGGATGGTGAAATGCCATGCAAAATGTTCTGAGATCATCTAAAAGCGTCCAGGCCATGTGGTTAAGCAGATCTGATGCTGAGCTATGAAAAAAAGATGTTTTGTCATGATGTTATTTTAGCAGGTGTTTCTCAGCTGCGTCTTACTTTATCATTTTAATGCTTATGATGTCATGAGAACATAATGAATGCAACAATATTGTTGATATATAATATGAATACAAGAACCTTCAAACACCGGAAGCTTTATCTCAGTGGGCTAACAGGACCCCAGTTAAAAAAAAAAAAAAATCTGATTGTCTGTTTGTCTCTGTCTGCCCTACCTGATCCTCCACCTTCAGGGTGGAGACCGTTCCAGCCAACATGGTGTAAGTCTCAATGTGACTGTCATTATGCTACAGTGTAATTTGTTTTCCTCTTAAGTTTGCAGCTGGAACCCTAAGCCAGAAAAGCAGATTTATCTCTGCCTTAGGTTTTCTCCTATGGCTGACATTGAAATCACGATTGCTAGCCTTTGACAAACAGAATTACTAAGCACCAGAACTCTCCCTTCCTAGTGCTATCTGTATCACCATTATAAGAGTTTGTTGGTAGACAAGAGGGGCTTGTAACCCCGCAGAGGGGTAGCTTATATTTCAGTGTATGTAATACTGAAATTCTTGTGTATCAGATTTAAAGGTGCGAGCTCCAGGAGGCACTGGACCAAACACAGTTTGGGAAGCATTGTCTGCATTGTTTTCAATGTCCCTGCCTTTAAAGGGCAGGTTGATTTCCCTGCTCAGTATCTATCAACATGTTATGTGGTCAACCCATTCTTTTCTGTAGGTGGATTTTCATTTTAGGGTTTCACTGAGAGGAGCTTTAGTTACACAGATGAAACAATGGGTTCAGCGCTTTATGTGGCCCTCCTGATATGCTGTTGATCCATGCTATCAGACACTTAAGCTTTAACTCCCTTTCTAGGCATGACCTAAGCAGGCCAGAGCGCGTTATTACGCAGACACATGCACAGTCTCAAACAAGCCATCAAGGATTATTCCTGGAGTGATTAGGGACAAGTTCTAACAAGCCTTCATAATAATGCAGACTATTTAAAGCTTCTCAGGGCTGGGATCGTATGGCAAAGGGCAGGGTATATGAAAACAGGGTAATTTCTGATGCTGTGAACGTGCTAAAATGGGAGGTGGGGAATGTGTCTGTGGGGGGAGGCGATTGAAAGGAGGGGAACATTATAATAATAGTTAGAATTTATATAATGCTTTACATATTTAAAACGCTACACCAACACTGACCGGGGAGAAATTGGAATGTACTGCATGATACCCAGGGGAGATGATTCCCCCCAGCCCTTCCCCTCTTCTCAGAGCTGGTCTCTGCACAGTACCCCAAGCACACTGAATGGGGGAAATCTAGCTGCTCAGTCATTCCTCTGTTGCAAGAAGATGCTGCAAATGATCAGCCCGCACTGCCGAATTGATCTAGGGTAACAAGTAGCTCCAGTAAGGGGAGCAGCAGCATGGCTTCCCTGGCATATCAATGGGTGTTATTTATTGCACCAGGGCCAGAGGGATGCAGAAAGACATGGGCATGGCTGTGGTGAATAGAGTATCCCCTGGGGGACAACAGGGAGATCTGGCTGTATCATGCCTCCTCTTGTGCGCATATCAAGCTATGAGAGTGCTAAGGTGCCATGTAAGCCTTGAAGTGACTGAATATTGCCCTTGGCTCACTGTTAGTTTGGCAAAGCGTGAACAAATAGGTGCCCTTATCAGTAGCTGTGAGTTCTCTCCCCATGTGGTCGAGGGCAGCTTGGAAGGTTCCAAAGTTAGATGGGGGAAACGCGCTTCCCCACGGCCGTGACGTGACAAGGTGAGGACAGCTGGAAGTCCAACCGCTACTGATAACAGGCTTATAAAAGAGTAGTGGGTTTCTTATCCGGTCCCTGGATACCCTAAGTTAGGAGATGTATGTCCTCTAGCAGAAGCCTGTCCTCCCTGAAGAACATCCATAGCGATACTACCACAGCCGCAGAAAATTGTTGCAGCTACTAAAGATCTGGCTTGTTCCTATCTTCTTAGCGTTAACTCTGGGTTTCCGAGAGTCCTTGGGGCTGCCTGTATCATCCTTTAGATTGGTGGAAGTTTTTTGTCTTTTGGCTGAGAGACTCCTCTCGGTGCTCACTTCCACGGAAGTGGCAAGTGGGTGCATTCTCTTCAGAAATGGATAGGGATCAAGTTTGATGAATGACTAAAATAAATGGCAGGTGAGATGGGATGAACACAAAATCTTTTTTCTTTCCTATTTTTGAACTTAAAGCTGAAAGGAAATTTTTAGGTTGAATGAAATATTTGGTGTTCTGGAGTAGATACTGAAAAAAAAATTTAAATCTCAAACAAAATTGCATTTCAAACTGAAAATTGAGGCTTTTTTCAGCAAAACAAAATGGCTTGATTTTTGTGCCCCCCAGTTATCTTTTATCAGAAAGGATCAAGTCACCAAAAACAGTAGGATTGTGATGATTGTTTTGATCTGCTCCAAAAAGCCACAAGTTGCTCAGTGAAAATGTTTCTCTGAAACATTTCTTGTAGTCCTCGTTCTGGATGTCTCTCTCAGTGCATCGCTTTCTCTTCATGCAGAATGCATGATTTGGCTCATGGTACACCCTGCTTCCAAGATCCTTCTTTTATTTTTGGTTTTCTTAAAGAATTACCAAAGGTCTGAAAAAAGACTTTTGGAAATCTGTTCAGCACATTCTCAGTCGTGCTTCCCCCAAAGAGGAGGGGATGACATCTGCTTAATCTTCTCTTTGCTACAGCTCCCATTGCTTGTGTGCCTCCAGAGTGGCAGTGGTTGGACTGTCTGAGAACTGCTCTGGTTTCCAGCCCGTGTTGGAGGTTCCCTTATCCTGCATACATAGCTTTACAGTATATCTCGCTCTTCCAGAGTGATTGCTGAGTGCTTTTTTTATGTGATGTTTCCTTTTATGATTTGGGCTGTTCCGTAGCGTTATGCAATCTCTGCTGACTCTTGAATCTGAAATGTTTTTTTCTTTGTAAATGGGAAGGTCTGTCTTGGATTCTGAGAACTTCCTGGGTTATTTCTCCTTGTGGTCTCAAAGCACCGTGCTGAATATTTCTTCTGGTATTCTTGCTTATTGTATCAAAATGGACTATCTGCTGTCCATTCTCTGTACTGTCATTAGCTGGAGCTGGAAATGGGGAGGGCCTTCCTGTGCTCTGAGTTTTTTTTTTTGTGCCAATGCACTTAGCTATTACATACATGAACTGAATGTTTGCAGGCTACCTTTTCCTGCCTTGTCCTCTGTGCTGTGTTGTTCGGTGCCCTCCATAGTTTGGAATCCTCACAAGAAGCACCTTTGTTTTATTGACAGACTTGGCCAGGTTGCAAATGTCAACTAAAGGAGTCAGAGTGAATCACTGCACACACACATGTATCTAAAGAGCATTTTCCATGCAACATGATGAAATCGTTGACAGCAGTGTTATGTAACCATTGGTCATGAATCACTAGGATTACTGGCTGAGGAAGGCTCAGGCTGTGAAACCAACTCATGTAATTATCTATAATGACATGAATATAGAACAAATTAATAATGGGTACTGACATATTTTTTTCCCCTCCCTTTGCCTCATTTGGGCCATTGGGCAGCCTAACGTTTTGTTCATGCTGTTGGCAGGCTGCTTTATTGTCTGCTGCCTTTGTTGGGGAAGTGGACTAGACTCTGCTGCGGAAAGGAGATGCTAATAAAACTGGCCAAGGCCAGGTAAATAATGAGCAGCAGGATTTCCTAGTGTCTCTTTCTACTCCCTGTCTCCCTCTCGCTCTTTCTGTTTCTTTTCTTTTCTTTTTTTTTTTTTCAGCATCAATTTCTCAATCCTTATTCTTCTGTCTGCTTTGCGTTCTCTTTCTTTCATCCTCCCCTCACTCCCCTGCTTTCCTCTTCTGTCTCCTCTCCCCTTTCCTCTGCACATTAAAATTGACATGTTAGATATCTATCTTCTTTTGCCAGCCAAAATTCTTTACTTTTTTGGGTAAATGTTTTGATATCATCATGAAACAGCTTTAATTTATTAGCATTTTTTTTCATGTAGTGGCCGATATATTCTTCTTATGTTTGCTTCTTCTGGGAAGTTCTCTTTAGTGTTTTTTAGTGCCTTAGTTTGTGTTAGTGTTTCTTCTTGCCAGTGTTTTGCTGCTGAGTGATGCCTAGTCTTGCTATGAATGCTTTTGTATGAGGCAAAGAACTCATATTTCTAGGAGATTCATTCCTTCACTATGTGCTTTGGGCAAGACGCTGTCCCCATGAATGCCAAAGGCAAGAATTCTCTTTGATTTCTGTGAGGAGCAGGCCTGCGCCTTGCTTTTCCATCCACAGAGAATTACTTTAGCCTGTGTGTGTTCTCTAGGGGAAGAGCTGGTTTGGGCAGCAGTAGGTAAGATTAGACTTGCGTGTGCTGTCTCCATAGGACAGCACTTAGCCGAGATACGGTACAGACTCAGCTCACTCGCAGTGCTGAAAAATACCAGAGTAACAAGCTTCCATCCCCACTTCCCTTTCAATAAATCTGTGAAATGTCTCCAAGTTCAGGGTGGTATCACAACTGTATCAGTAATATCAGCCTCAGGAGCTTTCAAAAATCATCAGTCAAGGCTCGATAAACCATGACACTAGATTAAAAATCACAAGGCTTAAGTATATACTGAGTTCTTTACTGCCGTCACCTCATCTGTGAGCCTGTAACTACATTCAGATGTCGTCTTCAAGTCTTTCTGTGCAAGCTCAAGGGCTATAAAACACCTTTATTAATAACAAACTATACATTTCATGGAATTGCCTCATTTCAAGACCTGGAGCATGAGATATACATTGACTGTCACAGTAGCTGGGATTAAAAGCTAAGAGACCTGGCAGTGCTGTGGGCCTCCACAGAGGCAGAAGTAAAGGCTCTTCTGTTGCTATAGGAGTCCCTTCACTTCAGTATCTTATGTATAAAGTCCTGAAGAGTCCAACAAAAGCATGACTGCACACTCAGCTGTAACTGAGCATCCAGTTAGCCAAAGCTGCTGCAAAAGCCAGGCAAACTCGGGTACGCTGGGGTGCTATTGAGGACCGCTCTAGACATGCGTCAGAAATACCAGCTGAGGGTGTTACTCCTGGGGCAGGTGCTGTATGCTGGGGAGTTCTAGTAACAGGAGGCTGCAGTCGTGTGTTGCAGAGATGGATGGCTCCTCTGAAATCTTGTATTAAAATGCTTCCAAGAAAACCAGATAGCATAGGGTGTCCAATGTGCCAAGTCATTGAACTACACCTAGGGTGTGCTTTGAGAGTTGTGTGTCTCTGCGGAGAGCGAGAACATTTCTTGAACAGATAGGATGTGTTAAGGGGGGCAGGAACAATACAGATCATGTCCAAATGTTGTACCCAAGAAAGTTTTGTGCAAGTATTTGAAAAGTGTGTTTGAGCAGCACTCCAAAAAAACATTCAGTTTTCAGGCTGGATAGTAAAAATCACAGCAAGGCAAGAATTGGAAACCATCTCAAAAAAAAAAAAAAAAGAAACAAAACACCTTTGAGAACTTTCAATTTTAAGACATGAATGAAAATACCTTTTCTTTTAAGCCTTCTTTATTTTTCCCCTCACCTTCTCATCTCTCTATTTTGTTTTGCCATGAGAAGGGAGTCAACAGAGGAAGAATGAAGAAAAGCAAAACTGGAAAACAGTTTATTTTCTGTTTTTTACTGAAAAATTAGAAAAATTTGATGGAAGGGGAGAAGAAAATGCTCATAAATTAATTTTCTTTTGAAGAAAACCACTGTTCATTTAAAAAAAAATTGTTTTGACCAATTCTGTTCTTGTTTGAGCAATTCCACGCATGGAGAAAGAAGGCTGGTTTCAGAATTCAAGTTCTGGATCCATGGTTTGGCTCAACGCCTTCTTTCTAAATATGAGTGTAGGTAAACATATATGAGCAAGAACAGTCATGGCAGAATAATGAGGCTATTTATTTGGAATAGCCCTTTTCCCCCCACCCACTTATGATGTGTTTAACTTTTCAATGACTAACTGGAATGATGATTAAGACCTCTGTCTGGACAGCAACCACTTCTCTTCAGGGTTTGTCTAACTTCCATCTACACTGTAAATAGTTAGCAATATACAGTTTACCACATTTCTTCGAAGAAGTTTTTTGGACGGTCTTAACGTGATTTTCCAGGAATCTCCTCTCCTGCTTACTTGGAAGGCATTATTAAGTGTAGTGCCTTTCTCTTTCCATCCCTGTAACACATCCCAAGGGGCCAGATGAAAGACTAGGCCCAATGATTCAGGGCTGAATGTAAGCACATTCAATAACATCAAAGAAAGAGAGAAGAGAGTGGGGAGGGGGGAAAAAAAAGGCTTATGACCAGGAAACTGTTGAACAATGGGGCCTCCTTCATGTGCATCTAGTTGTGGTGTTTCTTCCTATATCACTTTGTTTTGGAGATAAAGGACAAAGCCTGCTGCACATGAGCCTGGGCTTTTGATGTAGTGCCAGTGTGTTGGGTTGCTATTCAGGAGACCAGCTCCCATTTCCCTGCAGACCCTCATCGCGGAAGTACACATGGCTCATGGGAATATCTGTATGTGATTAAGCAGGTCAGATGAGCATCTTCTTTTGAAGCCCTCAAATAATTGTCCTCTCCTCAACTAATAATGCTTTTCTTTCTGTCCCAGTGGGGTATGCTGTGCCATTTCTCAACAATGCATGTTTTTTTTTTCCATTGAAACACTATAGCGTTTCAATTTTTTAAATTAAAAACTGAATGTTTTTGAAAAATTTTTTTCCCCACACAAATGTTTCTGTTGACTTGTAAAATCCTTTTCTGTTTAAAAAATATGCTACTGACACTTTTAACCCATTCTAAGAAACTTCTTCCTGGCTAACCTTCTAAAATCCCATAGGAACTGTTTATCCCCTTTTCCTTTGCTGAAAAATGGTAAGTTTATCAAAATTGTTTCTGTCCACTCTTCTCCCTTAGCATTCTCCTTGTGTTTCCATAATTTTTCCGCAGCCCTAAACTTTGGTAAGAATGATATTTCTGAACCAGAAAAGCAACAGAAATGAGATACACTGTTTAGTGTGGATTAAAGAGGTGATTTAAGCAAAGCCTAATCCATAAGGAAAAGTTTAATATAACTAAAGACTGTCATGCTCATGTAGCTTTTTTCAAGCCATCACATATAATTTAATAGCTTTGTAAGTAAGTTCGATGTACAGTTCTACAAGAACTTCTGAAAGGAACTCATTTGCTAATAAATTCCAAATAGTTCTTACTGACTCTCTTTGGTTTTTTCCCTATTAGATTTTATTATAGGACTTTTTACATAATGGGAGAACACAAATGGGAGACTTGGAGGCACAGTTTCAGAGCTCTTTGTTCTGGGGTTGGGAAATCAGTTTCCAGATGTGGACCATGCTGGTGGTTTTCCTTTTTTTTTTTCCTCGCCCTTTTTCTTTTTTTTCTTTTCCCCTCCTCCTCTTGCGTGTGTGTACGTCTGTCTGTCTGTCTGTCTCTGTTGGCCAGGAGTGAGAGAGGGAAATTAAGATGATGAATGAAATAATGAAAATAATAAAATAACAATGATCAAAATCCCCTTTGTTCATGAGTCATGACTCAGCTGAGGGCAGCAGCAGGAGTGCTGCTGTGAGTCTGCTCTGATGTCAACAGCAGACATCACTACAGGGACACGTTTAGGTACTTCTTGTGGAAGAGGTGGGGTCTGGGGGTTGCATGGAGCAATTTGCTAAGAAGTTAGAAGGATTCTTAGGTCCATGTTCTCTCCCACGCTCTGATTTCTTTGTGCTGCTCTGGAAAGACAACAGATCTCCCCAGCTGAGGATTTTCCCAGCATGGGGTAGTCCACAGATGGCAAAGCTGGCTTCTAAATCAACTTCTCACAGCTCAGGGTGTGTGGAAAGGGTGGGCCATCACCAGCTGATGGGGAAGAGAGCCGTTCTGAAAATGACTCCCAAAACCAGGGCGACGGATGGACCCTTCTCACGTCAGTGGTGCTCCAGCTACTGGGCGAATGCTCTAGGGGTTCATGTGAGTCAGCCCGTCTCCTTTCTCCCTCCTCCTCTTATTTTTTTTCAAGGGAAAATTCAAAGTCTGCAGTACCACACAGAAGTGGCATTGTGTCCCTGCTCATTACAATCCACATGATCAGCCTCTGAAAGGGACCTCCAGTCTGGCTATTGAAGAAAGACCCAGGGCTGGAGATGTCTGCAGGACAGAACTTGAGCCTTTTGCCAGGGTTGCATGAATGAGAACAGTAGGATTAAGATATATTAATGCTGTACATGCTGTTGTGTCTATCGAGGCAATCTAATTCTAGTCAGTGCCATCGTTTCCATTGTTTTACAGACATCCGTTTCGTTCCAGCATAGGGAAGGACACCAAATTGGTTTCTTGTTAGTTATCCATTAGTGGGGCTTTAGCCAAAGATCTCTAGGAGTGAATTCTGAGACAGTGAACTGAGAGAGAGAGGCCTTAAGCATAATGGGGAGAGGAGGAATTGCTCTGTGGCTATAATCTTTCCATGTACAGACACTTCCATGTTGAATATTGAGTTCCCTAGAACAGTTTGCTGTCAACTGTGTAGACAGCCTGGACAGATGCTGAAGGAAAAGGAGGAAGGGGAAGGGGGTCTCAGCTCAGCTAACTCTAAATGTTTTTTCTCTCTCAAATCACTGCTTTCAAGTTGTGGGCACATCTGGAAGTAACAGCAAACATGTGTAGACTGTGATTTTGGAGGAGGGTAGATGAGATTCATATGCAAGGGAGGGTGCAGTCTCTGTCCTGACAGCATGACCTTGGAGGCAATTGGAAACAAACTGGAGGTAGAGGAAGAACTCCCCAGATCAAAGAGATATCTCCATCCATCTCTGCCATCCCCACTGAAGGAGATGGGAAGTTATTCTTGAATGTAATGGACATGCACAGAAGTTGTAACACATGACTCACTCTGGTGGTTATAATGAGATTTGCACCCCCTACTTAGATGACAGATGAGACACAAGGTTCAAGTCGGGTGGGTGATGGATGCTCAAAATAACCCTGACTGTGTCTTTACAGCTGTGGTTGCAGCTAGGATATCCATCATAGCCTGGGAATCAAACTTTTACCCACACTGGACGCTTAAGAGTATGGTCACAAATAAAGTACAGCTCTGAGCCCTGTCACTGGTCATAAAGATTGTTGAATCAGAGAGTTTGAGGAGAGGTATCAAGTACCTTGGATACATAAGTAGATTTTTACCTCAGTGTTTTATAGTTATGAGTTTCTAGGGGTGGAAACAAACTTTGGCCGTGGGCCAGACTGCTAATCTATCTACCTTTACACAAGTTTTGTGCTACTGTGTGTCTCAATGGTGTGTGAGCTGCTTTCAAATGCAATGATGGGGTGAACTCCACTGTGGAGTCCATGGAGTCCCCTGGCTAGTCCTGCTTTTGCAGATTTCAAGCTCTCTGCTTTTGGGATAGTTTCACTATTAAGATGATTTTCTTGTTTTTGCTTTTTAGATTTACTTAATATTCCATTTAGACTGGTTTATTTCAGGAGGCCTCTTTGAGATTGGTTGGCATTTTTTGCACAGAGGATGATGAGAGTATGGCGTTCTTGTTCTTATGGTAGAAAGGTTCATTTAACAATGAAGTTCTTCTGATATTCCCGGAGAGGACAGTAGGATGAGGTAACAAGTGAAACAGAAGAGAGCATTTGACTTTCTGTCACAGTCTTCTCTCTGATATATGTACACACAGTCTTGTGATGTGATGGACAGGTGCCATATAATGGAGGCAAAAATTGCTGGTAAATGTTTGTGTATAAATAGCAAGAGTTTGCTTTTAAATTTGGTATTTTAGGATCTAGGGAGGTTCCTAGATGCTAAAATACCTCCATACCTCATAGGTATCTATGAGGTATCCCTCTATGAGGTATCTATGAGGAGAAACCTGATTTTTGTTGTGTTCATTGTCTGTTTTCTGAGTGTTCTTTCCTTTTGTGCTGTTTCCTTTTGACTTTACAACGCTATGAGAGAAGTCAAAAGAGCAAGAGAAGCAGAAGTGGCAGTTCATGAGATCACCACTAATTTCCCGTTAAATCGCTAGCTGATATTTCTTACTGTGTAGACACTTCTGAAGATCCAGTGCCAGCAAATGAGAAACACGGAGTACAGTGGGTACACGGAGTTTGGCAATATCCTTATTATCCCTATGGAGGCTAACTCTGCATCTTGGTTTATAAGGATGAACTGAGTCCTGGGGCTGGATTACTGGGGCTTTCAAAAGCTCTTATCAGAATTAGACCTCGAAAACTAGAAAGGCAGAGACGCCTGGTTTCCTTCATTGTCCATCTTGGTGGAACAGTAGTTAGAGAAAACATGGTTGATACTTGCAAGTGTTAGCAGGTAGAAAGAACACAAGTAAAGTTGTAAGAAACCAGAAGGTAGTTGACCAAAGATATACATACTGCATGGGCCTCCTCAGAGCTGTAGCTGTAAAGGAATCATCTGCATTTTATTTTTCTCATTTGTATCCAATCAGGAAACATTTCCTGAGGATCTGAATGGAGAATAATTTCTCAGAGGAACTCCTATTCCCTAAGTCATATAAAACAGGACACACAGTCCACGTCAACGAGCAAGCCAGCTTGGTCTTTGAGCATTTTCATGAATCCTTTTTATCTGTGAGTTGAATAACTCCAATTACATGGTAAGATGGAATGCTAGAATGAATGAAGAAGAAAAAGGAGAAACAATAACCTAAACCAAGCACTTATATTGAAAACAGGACCCACGGAAGAACTGCTGGCTCTGTAAGCCCTCTCTCCAGGAAATTTCTTTCACCAATGAGACAATGTCGGAATAAAACAGGAGAGCGTGTCAGGTAGCAAACACCATGTTGCCAGATGAATGGATGTAGGTATTGGAGATAGCATGACTGATCTTCACCTACAAATGTTACTCTGGGCTCATTTCCAAGAGCGGGCTTCCAGAATTGGCATAGATATCCTGTGCTAGTTTGGTCAAGCAAGCAAAATGAGCATAGCCATCGCTGTACTCATCAGCAGAAAGACTGGAGTGGTAACACTGTTAAAGAAAGGAGAGAAAGAAAGAAAAGAAAAGAAAAGAAAACACTACCAACAACCAACTTTTGAAGAAAAAAAAAAAGTCAGACTTTTACAAAACCAGTTGAGAAGTCTGTCTGCTTTTCTCCGTCACATCTAACAACTGTGGAAGGTGTGGGTGAGAAATCCATGGTTTGAAATTCAGCATTTGAAATGTGCCTTGAGATGAGAATTCAGCCAAGCAACGTCAGTCGTGGTTGTAGAAGTATCATTTTTTTCAGCCTCAATAATGGGAAGACAAAAACCTCAGTACATGTGTTTCAGTAACCAATTGTTATTTAACAACTACTCTTTCTTATTTAATCCTTGAGTGCTAATAGAGTGGTGGTGACATGGTTGTTTAAAAATATAATCTTTCCTTAAAACATTTTCTGAGGTCTATTAGTTAACAAACAAGTATATACGATGGGTCATAAATAACGTGTCTGGGCAGACAACCTAAAATATAAAAGCAATGCATAGGCCAAATACCACCTCTGGTTATATTGTGTAACCCAGTGGAGAAGATAAGTGTAAATGAGAACAAGACTCAGCCCTATAATTGTGAATATCTAGATTCATGGACAGCTCTGACCACAAAAAAGTGACTGAAACCCTCAAACTCCCGACTTTGTGCCAGATACCTTGGGGCTGAATTACATATACGTTGTTCAGGGAGTGGACTCAAAGGAAAAAAAACATACCTCTGTCTTGAAAACCCCTGCCTTGAATTGGGCCAGCTGCCCAAATGTAATGTGCTGCATCACAGCATCTCTCTGTCCCACTGCATTTGTCCCCCTGCGGTTTTTCTTGATTCTTTGCCTTTTTTTTCTTCCTCCTCTCAATGCCTTGGTTCTCCCTGGGTCCTGAACCTACTGAGATGATGATATTGTCATTTTTGAACTTGAGTTGAAGTGAGTGCTCGCAGTTGTCAGTATTAGCATTTTGTGCACAAGGAGCCTATGTGTTTCATGTCAGTCCTGAGCTGCCAGTGGAGCATATTGACAGACTGTGCTTCCTCTGCCTATTCAGACACTTGGAGTTTGTATCCCCGAAGCCACAACCTTTGCTCATCTGGCTCAGTACAGTGGTAGGAAAAAATGTGCATTGGTACTGCCTTCAGGACTAGTGCTGGCAAGGAAAGAAAACTCCTGGATTTGGTTGCTAGCCTATTTACTTATTTATTTACTTTTGCGTTCAGCAGTGGGAAAATATTTTTGTCTTCCTCCTTGTTTTGTCAAACCACGTTATTAGGGCACTGAAGTGCAAAACTGCACTGTAATGCTTTTTCCTTGTCACATACTGTCCTAGATCTCTCTCGGCCTTCTACAAAATGCTGTGAAGGTGGGAGGAGACCTGAGATGGCTTTGTTAGGAAGAAAGGGACACCCTCACCGTTGAAGGCCACAGTATCTGTTCCTCTACACCTGAACTGCCCTTCTGGCTTATTCCACCCATCACCTTAGGACGCAGACTCCCATCTCGTAACCCAGGTCTGCTGCACAGTGAGGAGGAAGCTGCTGGTGCTTGTGTTCCCTCTGAATGGAAAGGGCATGCCCTGCCACCCTGGCTCCTCAGGCTGCCTTCTGCTTTATCCTGTCTGTGAACTCCTGACCTGGATTGCTCCCTCTCCTTATCCAGCTCCCCTCCCTCTTCCAGCTTCAGGACTGTCTCGTGTTCCTTGGAATCCGGCAGCGCAAGGGCTTCTTGTTGATTGGTATAAACAATCTTAAAGGTCACATTTTTTCCCCCCTGCAGAGGGAGGGAGTGGGGGGGGGGTGGGCTAAAATAAAAGACTTCTCTCAAATTAACAACCACAACGATGTAAACATGGAAGCCAAAGGGAGCTGTTCACCAGGAACATGAACTGTGTCAGGGAAGCCCCTCGGGGCTTTCTTAGGAAAGATAACGTGGGCACAAGATGTAGCATGCTTCTGCGGCTCCCTGGGAAGGAGGGAGGTGCCGGGGGACAAGAGGGCAATCACTCCCTGCTTTTGAATGGTGACATCTGATTTGAGCAGCTGTATTTGTGCCTGGGCTGGCACTGGTCATCCTGCTAAGCTGGAGGAGAATGCAGAAGACCTGGTGCCCCTGGCTGTGAGCGGAGGGGGCAGGAGGCATGGTCTGGAGCCCTGGGATAACTGCTAGAGTTTTACTCGGCCAGACCCTGGGTGCGATCCAATTTCTAAAGCAGGTCGTCTGCCTTTGCGGACTTCAGCAGGAACTGGGTCAGAGTCCTGTCTGGGGAGAGGCTTGAGGAACACACTTGTAAAGCAAACGTAGGTGTTAGTCACCTGCTCGGAGTTTTTGGCAGTATTGCAGGCCAGATCTCCAGAGGTTTAATAACTTGATTTTGTGAATAGAATACGGCAGGGAATCAGATTCTTGACCAACGTGACTGTGTCAGGAAAACCCTCTGTAGATACAGCCTGTGCCGGAATGAGAATCCCTTAACCAACTTATCTTATATAATCCAGAAAGATGTTTTAAATGCAAAATGGCAAGACCTCTTTTTGCCCTTATAAATTGTATAGTGTCTAAAAGATTTTATGGGTTTAATTATTCCTAGCATAGGCCTGCTTGAGAGTTTTTAAGCCTGCTCTGTGCTGCTTGTGAGTTGGTCTCCTCCAGCGTGACCCAGGGAATGGAATGATGTGGGACATGACACAGAGCTGTTGCCTCCTTGCCAGGGCTTCAGAACTGAGCAAGCTGAAAAGCTACATTTCAGAACTGGCCCATAGCTTTGGTATACCCAAGCAGAACTTGATGTCCCGACAAAGTTCCCTGTGAATTATAAGTTTATGTGAGTTCAAGGGGAGAACTTCATAGCAATCTCAATGGATTTCTCTTCTAAGTGCAAAGTGATTACATTCTTCTCAAGAAGTCCCTGGACAAAAAATTGTTGGATGTGAGGAGGGTACTGGAGGAAAACATCAAATATATCTGCAGTATTTTATTCCTTCTGTGGTGTCTATTGTGGCCACTGCTGGAGACAAGATACTGAGTTGGATAAACTTTCAGTCTGACTGAGTAAGGACACAGCTTTTTGTGGCTTGATCCCCTATCTGAAGAAGATAGCAAGACATGACTTCTTGAAGTGTGCAGTAGGAGGTATGACCATACCCCTACCGTCTTTGGCCAATGGACCCAGGCAAGCCGAACTAGATGGAATTCCAGCATCCCAGATCTGAGAAAGGACTTTACATGTTTTCTTAGTAAGTTTTGTAAGGAAATAAGCTTTATGCATCTGTGTATGAACTTGTGTTCCTGCTTGTATATCTGTCCTGCTGTATATCTGTCCCTCCATCTCCTTCTGCAGGACTTTTTAGCTGTTTTTAAGCTAATTTGGAAAGGTGGTAGAGATCTCAAAGATAATGCAGTTCCTACAAATACAATGAAATGAATCTCAGCACTTTTACTCAGATGTAAAAAATCGCACAGGGAGGAGATCTTATGAATGCCCCAACCATGGGAAAAGCTTTTTGGACCCAACAAGTATGTAGAACACCAAGTTTCATTAGTTTTACTCCTTTTTCTTATTTGTTCTGTCTCCATGGATCCCTGCTTATCCAGGTTCAAGCCTGGAATGGAAGCAGAGTCAGAAACAGCAGGAAAACATTTATTTTTGATTTGTATTACAATAGATCTTAGATGCCCACACAGAGATCAAGGTCCCGTTCTCTTGGGTACTGTCCCTGTTATGTGCAATAAGAGATGAAGCATTTAAAACATCAAATGCAGACTGAGAAGGGAAGCTGGGTCACCAGCTCACATGTCAGGTTAGTAGCCAAGCTGGGCTTTGAACTCAAGGCTCTCTCTTGAGCATGAGCTCTTGGGCCATGCTGTTGCAGCTGCCCTTGCACGAACCCCTCAAAGGTTTGCCCAGATTCAAAAGCTCAGTTACCCACTGATGGTACTCTCCTTGGATTCTGAAATTAATGCTTGAAAAAAATTAGGTGCTGAGTATTTTCCTCCATGCCTAAACCAAAAATGACTGCTTATATTCACCCTCTTGCCTCACAAAACTTTATTGGATGCCAAACAGTCCATTTTTCCTTCTGTGAGGTGGGAAAGGAAGGGAGGTAGCAGGGTCGAGAAGATAATGTCCTTGTGTTTCAAATAGTGAGAGTATTTTAGCTATTGTCTGCTTTGTTGATCTGTTGCTAACGCGCAACAAACTTCATTCACGTTCCCAAATGTTGAGAGCTTGAGGGGTGAGATCACACTGTCTGAGGGTGATTTGCTGATACATCACCTTTGTTTAAATTCCTAGCATATTATGGTTTCTAACAAAAAAAAAATGCGAGGGAGAGCTACTGGTGGTCCAGAGTGACTGTTAGTGCTGAGTGTGTCTCAACACAAGCCATAAAAGTGGGAAAAATTACTCAAGTTCTAAGTTTTGTTATAAATTTGGACCTGGTAAGGACTTCAGGGAGGTTCACTGAACATTTAGCGAGTGGTTGGAGAGGAAGGGCTCCAAAACAACTGAGAAATAAATGAATTAATTGAATAGTCTGGTCTTCAAATTCTTCCAGGCTATTCTTATTAAAAATAACAGTTTTATTTAAATAGAACACTTTAAGGAGAAGGGTGTCTTTCATAAGCAATAAACTATTGTAGGGACTGAAATCCTAATTTCAAAGAGGCACTGCTGTCTTTTAACAGATAAACAGTGAGTACAGTGAGTAGGATTGATCAGAGATCTTCCTCCTAATGGAAAAGTTAACTTTTTATTGAAGAAAGAAGCAAAAAATTCAGGCCCAAATGGTACAAACTTTTTTTTTTTTTTTTTGCTATCCTTGAATGTTAGGTTTACACAGTAAGGAGAGCTGATGTTTTCTGTGACACATCTCACCTCATCGCAAAATTTTTCTTCTTTCTGTCAAAGATTTCCACAGCAAATCTTTAATGTTTGGTGTGCTTCTTCTCTAATTCCACTGCACTAATAGAGTCCAAGTGTTAGGGTTAGGTAGTCTGAGCCAGACCTATTCTTGCTAAAACTCTGACTACTAAGCATTGGCTTTTCTTGACTGGAGTGCGGCGGGAAACTATTTGGAGAAGTCTGTGTACATATTTTTATAAGAGATGTCACGCTCAGGGGGAAGTGTGGATCCGCAGGATACAGAGGCAAGGCAGCCTACTTCCCCCATTGCAAAGGTTCTCTTTTTCATAAGCCATCCCTCCCCTGTGTCCTTCCAGAACTTGGGTCATGCTCCAAATCCCATCCTGTCCCGCTGCTTCCTGCCCTTTCACCCATCACCAGAAAATGATAAAACAGCCGTCCAAAGGCTTTTTGGAACTGATTGCTATGCTATACTTTTAAAAATAAAAACTCATGTTCCAAAGGCTGGTCTTTAATTTGTTTTTGTTCATTGATGGTACAGGCTGGGAATTTCAGAGGAGCTGTACCGATGTGAGAGGCCCAACAACTCAAGAGTTTCAGTATCTAAAATCCTTTCTGCTCCATTGAAAAATCCCAGCCTCTGCCCCTAGATTTTGTTGTTGCACAGACTGCTGTTTAGTAACATGAGAAATGATTTGGGACTGTCATGTTCGTACCAACAAAAATGTCCCCTTGAGGAATGGATCGTTCAGATTTAGGGTTTTGGATTGCTAGATTCAAGCTGAGAAGTTTGGACTGCTAACTTCATAGGAGCAGAGGAAACTGTCTATAGGAATAGATCACCTAGATGTGGATTTTCTTGTATCTTTGAAACATCTGACCTTGGTCACTGTTGGAGTCAGGATATTGAACTAGAAAGACGGTGATTCTCTCTAGTTTTTATTTTCCCCTAAATCCAGAGCTCTTTTCATAGAGCTGTTTTGTGGGTCCAGTAGGAAAAGATGTTTTGTGTTAATATTTCTGTTCATAGCAAACTGTGGGACTGCTCCTATAGGCCAAGTTATCGTAGAAGTGTTACTGTAGCTGGGATTGTCTAAGGATTTAAGCAAAGAGAGGTTTGTAATGAGGTCAGCAGTATCAGTTGGACTAATAAAAGCTACTACCTCTGCCTTTGAACCTCACCTCACTTAATAAACCAAGGAGCTCCTAGGGAAAGTTAAGCAACAAAGAGTGCTGAGCTTGGAAAAAATGGCTGCTGGTTTGAGTACAACAGTGGGGACTGTAAGGGGCACGCTATGTCATGCAATAGGCCAGGCCTGCATGGAGAGGGGATCTGGGCTGCTTGGTGTACACATTTTCAGCTCAGATAAGGAGAAAACTGCCCTTTGAGCTGCTGAACGCTGGAGAAGGTGGGAACGTGGCTATCACTGTAGCCACTATCACTCTTAATCTTCAGTGCAGGGGTGCTGATTTGAGAGAGGAGTTTTAACTAGCAAGGTGTGAATGGAATAACACGCCAAGATACGTTTGCTGGTTGCTTTCCCTGTATTAACGCTCTTCCTTGCCTAGCCCATGTTCTTCTCCTGGTATATGCTTAAGATTATGCTTTAGAGGTTAGAGAGCTAAAGGTTTAGAGAGGCAATGTGTGGAGGATGTCAAGAGATGATAAAGGTTGTTGAAGTGTCAAGCTAGAGTATAGAAATGTGCTTGTGTTCCACTTCTGGTACCTTTGAGAGGAGGGTATGAAGATTTCTTCCCCCCACCCCATCTTCTTCCATGCTCTTCAAACACCCAGCAGCACCCCATTTCCCTGAGATCAGGCTTCCCTAGATGCAGCACAAGTGTCTTGTGGCTACTGAAAGTTTCCTGGATTTTTAGGGCCAGCTGAGCACTTTGAATGGCTTTCTCTTGAAATTCCTTACATCATCTCTTAAAACTCTGAGTGTGTTTATAATGTAGTCTGCAATGGGTTAGTCTGGATACTGGAAGTAGTATGTGTCTGGCAGTACTGCAGAATTACCTTGTATTAATCTTTGATACTCTACCTTGGCTCAACCGTAAGAATTTCTGTGTCCTTTCACTCTGTGCTGCAGTCTAAATCAACCGAAGCAGAGTTAGGAGCCTGGTGGCCGCTCGTTTCCACTATCTCCTTAGAGCCCCTCCTGCCCCTTGCAGGGCAGAGTCCCATCTGTGGCCCTGCCTTGGCTCAGCATGCCGAAGGAGACAAAGCCTCCTCCCGCATAGCTTGGGCATAGCTCAGCTGCATTCTTCAATGAGTATTTTTTCCCCAGTGACCTTACTCTACAGCTCTGGTGGTCAGTTGAGTATTATGCTGCGAGCTTGTCCACATTCCTCCACCCACTCAGCCAAGCGCTGCCCACTGGGAAGGGGCAGCGAGGCAGCAAGGAATCTGAGCGGCTGGGGGACTTATTCAAGGGAAACAGAAATTCCAGCCCTTTGGGACTGTTTTTGCCCATCACTTCTTTGCAAGTGGGAGGTTGGAGCAGCTGTGTGAAAAGGGTCTCACCGCTGCGGTTACCACACACCCGGTACTGACAAGCATTCTCATGGCAAGCCAGCAGGCTGCCTGGTTGCCACACTGCTGACTCTTTCCTTGCACCACGAGGAACCCCCAAGGAAAACAGCCTGGAGAAACCTAATCGGAGTGGTTGCCACTTGTCATGTTTGTGGGGGCCTTGCAATAACAGGTTTAGTTCCTCAGTTCTCCCTTTGAAGGCTGTAAAAGCTGCTCAGCTAAGGACCTTTAAACATTGTAATTTATGTAGCTCATTGGTTTTCGGAGCCTTTTAAGTTTGACCACTTAATGTGCAACTTCTAAAATAACAGTCTTATTTTTATATGTACATATATATATGTATATATGTTTGTATGTGTGCATGAGAGAAAGACTAGACACGAGCAAGATAGGGAGTTGCAATGCAGATGATTTTTGTGCTCCTGAGCCAACGCAGACTGATTACAGTGGAGGAAGGTTTGTACAGTAAGAAGAGAAGGTTAGAATCCTGCTATTTTATTATTACCATGGTTAAATTAATAATGTTAAGAATTTGTCAAGAAATGACTAAGTCAGGAAAATTTATGGTTCTCATAGCTCACTCAGCCGCTCTGCACATCCTGTATATTTTCTGACATACTTCCAACAGCGTAAATATTAATAGAGTAATACTGACATTTAGGGCCTGATCCAAGTCTCATTAAATTCAGTGGAAACACTCCCATTGTCTTCAGTGGAAGATGGATCGTGGTCTTGAAAAGGAACAAAGGAGGAGAAAATACCAAGTGGGGCTTCGTGTGGCTAAATAATGTTGTTATCAAATCAGAACTCCTCCGCTTCCTGACTCTGAGCGTTTTGCTCTGTGACCTTTAACGTTAAATTATTGCCAAAACAGGAAGAAGAAATTAAGGCTTGATAAGGGTTGAGATGGTCACAGATTTTACCAGCCTCACTGATGGAATGTGACAATTTCTTCAATGGGAATGAGTTGGGCGTGAACTGTTCATCAGTCCTTTTGATTTATTCAGCCTTTCAGCCCTATAGTTTGCAGTGGCAGGGATTACTAGAAACTCTGCAAAAGAAATTCTTTCTCCTGCATAGTTTATAACCTCTGCAGGAGCATAAAGAGTTACAGAGAGAGGATTAGCTATTGTAAAATGGCTCCATTTACTTCATTGAAGAGGTAGCCCAGAATCAGCTCTGTGGATACCATGTGAAGATCTATTGCAAAAGCTTTTTTGGCACTGAAGTCTCTCTTTTTCTAGATCAAAATCTTTTCCCCAAACCTTTCTGCACAGCAATTAGTTACAGCTGTGTTTTGCAAAGCCACCTAGGGAATTTGGATGTCCAGTTCCCATAAAGTTTAATGTGAATTAGGTTTCCAAATCATTTAGGCAGCTTTGAAAGTTCAGCTAAGTTAGGGCTGGAACCTACTGATTTCAGCACAGTTCTGCAGATAGAACGCCTGCATTCCTGGATGACAAAAAAGGGAAATACAAGTTTTTGTCATCACCTTGCAGAACACAGGCCTTGGTGAAGCAGCTAGATCAGAGCTCACAGCACTTGCAAAAGTCATGCTTCTTGTCGAAGGGAACACAAGTCGGTTTTCAAGTG
This sequence comes from Struthio camelus, assembly GCF_040807025.1. Lineage (NCBI taxonomy): Eukaryota > Metazoa > Chordata > Aves > Struthioniformes > Struthionidae > Struthio > Struthio camelus. The sequence continues at coordinate 18,233,372 of NC_090946.1, forward strand.
TTCCCCATGATTGTTAGGATCAGTTTTCCAAAAGAGTCCCTCTTTGCACCTAAATACAGGCCAGGTGTCCAAAGGTCCCCTTTTATGAAATGACAAATGCAGCATCTGAGTGCACTGAGTTCTCCTGAAAATCTGGCCAAGGATGGAGTAACAATCTAAGATGCTGTACTCAGGAGTACCTGGAATGTTGCAGGCCAGATCAAGTGTGTAGAGCATCTTTCCCTGGAGAGGTTATCAGTGAATGTGTGAACTTTCCCAACCGTGGCCACCCACAGAGCCTTCAGTTCTCTTACTTGCCTCAGGAGGTTAATGTCCTATCTGTGTAGTACAATTACATGTAGGCAGCCTGTCATCTCTGCAGTTTGAGGAAAATATACAAGGCGTAACAACTGGAAGAGCCAAGTGAAATAACTCATGAATCACAGGAGCAAAAGCTTCAACTTTCCTTTGGTGTCACAGCACTCTCTTACACTTTGGCTCCATCACGTGAGGGGTGGATACAGCTCCTAGGTACCAAGTTCTACAGAAGTGATACCTTCTACTGTCTCCAAAATACGCCCCAGGAGACAGACCAGGCAAGAGGAGGGAAAGGAGAGAAAGCATTTTTAGTGCAACTAGTTGATACAGAAACCTCCTGGAAAGATGGTTACTCTACAGACTTCTCAGAAAAGAAAAACTTCAAAAATATTTCCTGTAGCCGCACCAGGGGGGCACAGATCTTAGCCAACAGTTTGGAGTCACATTAGTAAACAAACATGTACCAGGAAAAAAAAAACAAGAGAAATTAGGTCCAAGGCAACTTGGACAACCAGCTTTCCAGTGCTAGTTCTCCATTAAGTTCAGTAGCCACAAGAGCAATAAACCATAGAGTTCCCCCTTAGCAAAACCAGAAGCAGCTGTTTATGATCAGTCCTGTTTGGAGCCTCTAACATTGTAAAACTAAAACTGCAATGAACTGAGTGAATGTAAAGATTTTACAGGGCCACAAGGTATATGTGTGTTTGCAATTCTATCATACAGAGGAAAAGCCAGCTGGAGGGCTTGAACCAATCTCCCCACATCTTCTGCTTGAAAGCTGTGCTGCCATGCACGGTAACGTTACATCAAAGGAGAGGAATGGTATGTTGCCACCATGCTACACAGTTTGAACTCTTGTCCTGCTATCAGCAGTATTTCTCTGCCAAGTTACTGGGTCTTTTTAGTTTGCTGCTGTTCCAGGACCGTGGCTGATGTGCTCATGTGGTTCCTCAGCTGTCATGAAATTAGCAGGTACTGGAGAAAGTGGTGGAGGATACTTGGGGGTGTCTTTCTAGCCAGGCATGACCCAAGGAAAGGGCTTTTGTGCTGCTGGTTGGTTGGCATTAAGTACCACAGAGAACGCAGAAGTTCTGGGCTCCCATAGTCATTGGAAAGCTGATGGCCTTCATATAAATACCAATGATGGTGGGATGCTCTAGGCCAAATCCTGCTTTGGTCACTCATATTATCAAGCACTGTCCTACTGTTTAGTTCCAAAAGAATGTCCTTTTAGTCTCCTATAAAAAACAGTCAGGTTTTTTTGAAATTGCTCCAAAATGACTGAAGTGATCTAGCCATTCTGTCCAATGGGTGTAAGTGCTAATAGGAAGCCTTAACCTGCTCCCAAGAAAAATGGTCATCACGGCTCAAGGACTCAGTGCTTGGTGGCTCTTTCTTCAGCTATACTTAAGCAAGAAAACTCCTTTGCTCCTTAGAGAGCTAGAGAGGAAAAGAAGCAGGATCAATTTGATCAAAAGGCGCTCTGTGAATGCCAAGTATTGCTGCCCTGCTGTAAGGCCGCGCAGTTCGGAGATGTCCTGTAGTGTGATTTGCCTTGTATCCTCTTGCCTGAGTGGTGCTAATGTGAAACAAAAGTCCCGTTTCTCTACTGTACTTTGCGCTGTTTCCCGTGCTCTCTTTTTTCTCTTCCTGTCAAATATTTCAGTGGAGATTTCCTTTTTGATGGTGTGCCAAGCAGCATTCCAGCGCCTTTACTCTGCCCCCCCCTTGGGAGAAAAAAAAAAAAAAAAGGCTGACCCCTCATTTCCATAACCAAGGAAGAGACAGGTAGGCATTGTTTTGTTCCCGAGCATGCTTGTTTTTCTTAGATTCACACCCAGGGAAGAGAAATGATGCTGTTATTCAGAGTAGGAATTACCCTCATGACCCCAGCAAATGCAGTAGTAACAACAGTGAAATCAGTGGTAGGAATGGACTGCTTTTTGGAGATGGACCTTTGGCTTTGGCCACTTTCTCCCTTCACCTTCTTCCTCTCTGTTCTCTCCCCACAAGATTTCCCTGTTTTCTTGTGTTTGAGGCACGTCAAACCCTGGAATAGCCCTCACAGGCATTAGTCACTAGTGATTAAAATAGCCACTAAGAGCAGGCAAGAGCCTGCAATGATTTGTGCTAAATTGGGTGCATCTCTGCTTGTAGCAAGGGTTGCTAATTTGCAAACCTCCCTTGTTATTATCATTGTTTTTATTAATAGTGCCACGGGGCTCCAGCTGACATTAAAGTTTTATTTTTGAGGTTGGAAGGGACCTCTGGAGATCATCTAGCCCAACCCCCCCTGCTCAAGCAAGGTCATCTAGAGCACATTGCACATGATTGCGTCCAGGTGGGTTTTGAGTACCTCCAGGGAAGGAGACTCCACCACCTCTCTGGGCAACCTGTGCCAGTGCTCTGTCACCCTCACAAGAAAGAAGTTTTTCCTCATGTTCAGATGGAACTTCCTGTGCTTCAGTTTGTGCCCGTTGCCTCTTGTCCTGTCACTGGGCACCACAGAGAAGAGACGGGCCTCATCCTCTCGACACCCCCCCTTCAGATACTTGTACACATTGATGAGATCGCCTCTCAGTCTCCTCTTCTCCAGGCTGAAGAGGCCCAGCTCTCGCAGCCTTTCTGCAGAGGAGACATGCTCCAGTCCCCTCATCGTCTTTGTAGCCCTCTGCTGGACTCTCTCCAATAGCGCCATGTCTCTCTTATTTCATCTGCTGCTGTACAGAAGAGAGGAAGAGGAGAGTTTGTAGTGGACAAGAAAAAGGAGGTCCCATCCATAGTCGCACTGGAAAGGGAACTGACAGGCCTTGGAAATTCGCTCAGACAGCCCTGGTGCTGGATGTCTGTCCTTCATCTCTCTGCAGTTGGGGCCAGGGAAGCCCTTCTGCCATGGAGATGTAGCCACAGCCTAGGCAGATGGGCTGCTGGGGGTGAAGGGATGCTTCTAGGAAAGAGCAGACTGTTAAAAGACAGAAAAATGATAAAATCAGAATGAAAAGGCTACGTTGCTGGGGTTTATGGGGTAGTGCACTAAAGCAAAAAAGTTGCAGATGTCACTTTGTTCAGGAGAGGTATCCAAAAATGAAATAATGAATGTGTACCAGCGTTTCCTCACCTATAACATGGAGATAGTAGTCTGACCTCACAGGGGCTATGTATGGTTTAAGGGTCCAATCTGTGTACGTGCACATGATTCTTGACCACTCGCAGTAACCTAAGTGGAAAGTCCATGTGTTAAAAAGGAGGACTGGTGTAATATAGCGATCTAATTTATTAATCACATGTCAAGTTCCCCCATAATCATTAGTCTGTATAATGATGAAGAGTCTCATTTCTAGCACTTAAAGGAAGCTAAAGGAATTTACCCCATATTTTAGCCTGTTAACTCTAGCAGCAAAAAAACAGCCCTGTGGTTTTTATTGCTTGAAGTCTTGGGTTCTGTCCCTGCTGATGGCTCATGGATAATACACATCTTTGATCCAGAGTGGAAATTGGAAATCTTTTAAGAACAACTTAAGTCAGGCCGCAAAGAATATCGGAAGATTTTTTCCCTTTGTATATCTGCTCCCAGCTGTGTTTAAAAGAATGTGTTTAAAATCAATGGAATTAGTCAAACTTCTCTGACTCGTAATAAAGATTTGGATTGGGGGGGACTTTAAGTGAAGGTTTGGCTCTGATTTTGTTTTGTCTGAAATAGTCACATATCTGTAACTATATAATAAACTACAAGATATAAGCAGGATTGCTAGAGGTTTGTGTTGCTCAGCAGCGCGTGTCAGTCCCAAGACGCTTACTGACAGTAATAGCAGTAGCTTTACTGAGCAGCTAACCTTGCTTTATCCAAAGAGCACGTTCCTAAGTGTCGGCTGTTAATTTGCATGTTAATGTGTAGAAAATTGAGCTGAGCGGGGAAATCAACCTGTGGTGGGTTTAAATACAGCCGTACATCAGTTGAGGCAATTGCTACCAGATTAAACACTTTGCTCCTGGTAAAGCAGATCTGTGATTCAGGAAAGCAGCTAATAAGGCATTTAACACTGAGATGCAATTAGTTTCCTTACCATTGACAAAGATCAAGCATGGACTTAAAGCAAAGGGTCCTTTTGGACTAATACAAGCACGGGTGCGTGGGAAACTTTGTATGAATGCACAAGCATGGAGTGCAGAGAAAGTTGAGTTATGAGGATAAGGAAAACTTAAGAGTGACTGTGAACTGATGTGCAGGGGAAACTTTAAATGAGGGTGAGCTGTGAAAATTAGTCAAAACATCTCTTGTCTTTAGCCAATGTATTTTAATTTTTTTGTGAAGACCTCACAGGATAAAGAGTGGACATTTGGTTGCTGGCTCCTCCAGCAAGCAGAGGGGAGTTTTAGTTTTGGTTTTTGTAACTTCATGGAGTCAGAGGTGGCAAAAGTGAAAATGGAGGTGGCTGGACTCATTCCTCAGCTGCAGGACTCAGAAGGGCTGTGACTGTGGGTGGAGCACGCTGATTTGCTGACATTGAACATCTCACCCATTCATGCTATTGTAACTTGGACTTTGGGGTTTTATCCTGCCTGCTGGTTTAGCTCTCACTTGATTACTGAGAACCAAGGATGTAAAGAATCTATGAAGCAGCAAAAATACCTTTTTTATTATACACTTCCAAAGAAACAACCTCAAAATATTCTGAGAATCTACGCTGGGGAATGGCACTCCGAATCGCCAATTAAGATACTGCTACAGCACCTCATTTTAGGGAGTTAAGAGCTCTCTTTAGATCCTTCCCAAGCCACATCGCAGCTACAGACTTTCTTCCTTGAATACCCTAGATGAAAATAAAAAGAAAGAAAGAAAGAAAGATAGAAAGAAAACAGAAAACCAAACCCAGCCCACTTTCCAAATGCAGCTCAGTCTGCACTGGTTATATAACATGATTGATAAAGTTGAGGAGTGAGCTGAGGTCAGAGCCTCAGGATGCAGACTCCCTATGTGATGAAGGAGCTTTTTGTGTGTATGTATATGCGCATGGAGGAAGAGGGTTGTGTTTGTTTCTTGAAAATCCTCAGACACTCTCCAAAGAATTCCAAATTTAAAGCAGTGTAAAATGCTCCATCAAACATGTTTTACAGTCTCGACATCGCAGCCTGTTAACTCTATCCCAGTGGCTCTTTCTGAGAGCTTTTGAATAATCTCTTGATAGTGCTTTTCTTGCTGCTGAGCAGAGTCTTCATGGAAACTGCGGATGGTTGTTTTATTAGCTTGTCTGGATGGGGAGCCTTGGAGGAGGCTGCTTCACCCAAGGTCATGCAACACTTGTAAAATATATTTGGCCTCAAAAAATAAACAAGATAAATAAATATAATTTGTCCATTGTATGAGGCAGGAGTCAATGAAGTGCCTGGGGCCAAGGAGTTGCTTTCAAACTGAGTGGTGAACTCAGCATAGACCTCTTCTGGTGTGGAGGTGCTTTTCTGAAGCTTTTCTTGTTTCTCCATAGCGCCCGAGAGTGGGACCAGCCACAGCAGAATCCAGAAGAGAGATTTCTGCTACAGATCATATGGGAAATCATTCTTATGAATGGATCTCGCGTCCCTCAGAACTGGTGAGCCCTTGGGTTTGGTGAGCATGTGGTTAGCTTACATGGAGGCACTGCGTCCTGGTCCTGTACCTGTGGGCTGCTCGTCAAGGTAGTGGAGGAAAACAGACTTGCTGCAGGTCTATTTAGAGTAGCTCTGCTGGATGTCAAGTATTTATTCACTGCACCAACATCACATCTTATATGAAATATCCAAGACTAGGGTTTTCAAATCTGCCTTAAAAACTTGGGAACTGGAATGCCACTGATTGCCTGGGTCTGGATGTGATATTGATGCAGCAGAGTTAAATGCCCTGTGATAGGATATGAGCTTAGCATCACTGTGTCCCAACAGAAAAATAAACATCTCAGCTTTGTTTCGCTGTTTGTTTTCCAGTAATATCTTGACTCTGCCTTAGCCTTTACGTTGCAGCACAAAACCATTATCCCGTGGCATTTCTTCCTTTCTACAAATAAACAGAATGTGAGGACTATAATGTTAGGTCCCAACTATAATGTTAGGAGCAATAGGACAAGATTAAACATGGCAAAGTTGCAGTTCAGTCTGAAGGAAGAAGAGTTATTATGTGTAATGTTTCGGTCATGACTAGAACTCGACTTGTGGTGGGGCTGTTGTAGTCATAAAGAGACAGTTCTTGCCTCGAATCGATTTACAGTCTAGAGAGATGACAAGTGAGACATGACAAGTATTATAATCTTTCTTCAGGGGGAGAATTTGGGTACAAAGAGTGAAAATGTTGCCTTTGTAAATCGGCAGGAGCTTCAATGCAGCTAGGACTAGAATTTAACTGTATTTGTTCAAGAAGCGTGTGGTATGTCCCATCTTAGTGCCTTACCTGTCTTTCTGCATGTAATCCAGAGTGGATGTTTAAAATGGGAATAATCATCATAAAATAAATAATCACACTGGAGTTAACTGAAGCTTTTGCTCCCATGTTGGGCCTGATCTCATGCCCTGGGCCTGCATACTTGTATGGTGTCCCTCAGCCTTTTGTGTGTTCAAGTGCAGTATTGTATATGCCACTGCAGGCCAAAACCTGTGAACAGTCTTTGCTGTAGTCAGCAGCACACTGTCACTCCCAGGAGGAGACATGCCAGGCTACCTCCAGCTCCGTGCAGCTGAATGACATGCAGGACGCGTGCTAGAAACGCCTGTGCAGTGCAGGTGCAAATGCTTGCGGGATGGCTCTTGGCCCACGGCCCCCTTCAGCCCTTGTGTGGTACGAATGCAGTCAGGTCCTTGTGCCAGCAAACTAGCTCTGAACAGTAGAGCAATTATCCAGGTGGTTTGGGATGTTATTGTTAAGACAGAGGCCGTGGAAACTCAAATATGGCCTTTCAGTACTAACGCTCTCTCCTGGTTTAGCCAGCTGGAGGTTAGAGCCAGGCAGCAATCACCCAAGTTATTTCTGCAATGAAGAGTATGTGCAGAGTCAAGCAAAAAACATCTTGGAAGAAATGATACACTAGCCAAGTATAAATTATTTAATTTTGAGGGACATCGTCCAATCTACTTAAGTTCTCATTCATTCAGCAACTTTTAATGTGTATTAATGCCTGTATTTATAATAATCACGTATACTAAACCCCAGCCTGTATTAGGTCCTTTTTACTGACGTATACTTAGACAGGGCAATGCCATTTCTATTTTCTGATGTACGAAGTGTGCAAACACTTCATATATAAATATTCCCCTGGTGGATTTGGCCCCTTTTTCTGTAGCAATAGGTAGGAGAGTATAGAGACTGAGTGGGGTAATTTTCTTCTAAATGCATCTTCGGGCACAGATTCAGCAAAATGTATAAACACTTATTTGAGATAGCTTTGATGTGATTTAAGCATGTGCTTACATTTAAGGGTAGACTTAAGCAAGTAAGGACTTTGCAAAATCAGAGCCTTAATGTGTTATTTAAAGGTGTAACTGTGAAATTTGTTTCGGCCAAACTAACGCAGCAGGTAAAGACAGATAAACCCAATTATGTACAAGCCTCACATAAGCACAGCATAACTCGGAGACCTGCTAAATAAGCATCTTAGAAACCCCACTGAAAGTTGTTTGTGATCTAGTGATAAAATATGGAAACTTTTTCTCCAATGAATCTAGAAAGTGATGACTTTTTTTTTGAAATACTGCAGCAGAAGCACTAATGAGATAAATGTATTTATGCCATGAATAAAATGCATGATGAAAACTAATATGAGAGACAGAATAACTGATTGAAGTAGGCCAGGTTTGTCAGTACACTCCATCTGCTTTGCATCATTGGGCCGGGCAAAACATCAGAGCATATTGGTGAATCTGGCAAACGTCATGTTATTTTTATGTCATCCTTATTCTTCCAGAGCCTGATCCAAGTCCCACTGAAGTCCATAGAAGTGAGTGGACTTTCCTTTACATCAGCGAGTTTTGAATTGGTTCCTTCCTCCCTCACTGGTAATGTCAGTAGTCCACAATGGGTCTTGCAGGCATTTTTACAGAGCAATCGAGTACCACTGTGCTTTTGATTTTAATACCACATTTTGATGATTTTAATACTGATCTGTATTGTGATGGCTGGAGTCCTGAGATAAAATGAAATGAGGATCATAGCAAACTGAAAAATGCTTACTGTTTTAAAAGCTAATGAGAACGCTCCTAGAAATGCTGAAAGTCAGTGGGATTTAGAATGCCAAGGACCTCCATTATTTTGGAAGAAACTTCATCACCTCTATGAAGATCAGCTTAGACCTTATGTAATATTACAGAAGGCAGCCAGAACTGTTGAGAGTGAAAAACACGCAAAATGGCATCATTCCCTATTGTTTCTGAAGGTGTGAATTCCTCTTTTCCTGATATGAAGTAACTAACTTATCGATGTCATCTCCTTCTTCTTTTAAAAGAGGAGTCTGCTGCATGTTACACAAAGATGTTTATAAATTCCCTCACATGCCTATCAATCCAGACATCTCTCAGTATTCCTGTTATGTTTATTTATATGCACACTTATAAAAAACAATAACCTTACACTTATTAGTCAAGGTGATTCAGCCCATGCCTCCCACTCTATTGCTTTGATTCCAATCTTATTCCAAAAAACAGCCCTAAATATCACTGGGGTTACTCATAAAACATGGTGCTGTTCTGCATGAGTAAGACTATTTGAATCTGGCCTGGAGTAAAGTTACTAATGCTCAGTGAGAAGCAGAGCTCGATGAAGATTGCAAAATGTTGTCCATTAATCTGTTCTTGAATTTTTAAACACATTTTTTAGTCTCTGTCCACTCATGGATCTCTGAGCTAATGAACTTGTTGACAGTAATGTTCACCGTAACAACCCATTTACAGCAAATATTCCAAGATCTTTGCGCTCTTTCCTTCATTCAAAATAACACCAGTCTCCCTCCCCAAGAGATGACCTTCCTGTTTGGGAGTTGTGTATTAATGGTGAATATTCACATTGGTAATAAGTTTTGTTTGTTTTTCTAAATACTCCTCCAGTGAAAAAACAGAATGAAATGACTTAAAATAGAATTTAACAAATCTATGGGACCAGAGAAACACCTTTGAGGTCCAATTCCAAGAGAAAGGGTGGCCCAATGGTTGGGACAGTACCGGGAGTTGTGGAGTTCATTCTCTGCCCCACCAAAGTCTTTGCTCAGTGGGAAGTCAGCAGCGCTACATCTCAGATCCGCACATGGGAGCACTCTACCTTGCATGGCGCTGAAGGACCCCAGAAACACGGTGGTATCCAAGAAAAGATGCATAACACTGACAAATCATCCGCTTGTGACCCAGCTATAAAAAAAAGAAAACCTGCGTAGAAATGATTTAGTAACAACTTTTTTACCTAAAGAAGTCTTTTCATCTGCTCATGGATATTTTCTTCGAAGAGATTATTCATGGAGCAAGGTTCTAAAATAAAAATTGAGGAGGATGGAGCAAAGCTGGGCTTTGGTGAATACATTCAAACCCTAGATACGTTGCAAGCAGTCTGAGTCTGTTCCCAGGCAACTCCCAAGTAGAAGAAAGGCAGAACTATTCCAAAAGATTTTTTCTACAAATTGTTTATCTACCTGTAGGATCTTCTTCAAAGCCAAGCAAAATGAGGGAAAATGAAGTTGTTGACCTCCGCTTGCTTTGGATCTGGCTTGTAATGAGAGCTATAACCGTACTAAGCTTCCCATTTCAGGCAGTTTGATGTGGCCTCTTACAGAGAAAAAAATGGTCAGAATTTTTATTACAATAAGAAAATGCAGTTTTTCATTCTCTCCTCATTTCAGAAGGTCTGAAGGGATTTTACTCAACTTCCTCTTCTACCTTCAGGCAGAGACCAAATCTGAGAAATTGCAGCCTGAATTTGGAAAGTTGTCAGGATGTGCAAATAGGAGCTCCTGATGAGAAGTTACTGTTCAACACACTTTGTTGTCCTGAGTGCTTCTGAGAAGCCACTACAAACCAGGTGTCCCCATCAGCCCTGCCTTACTCAGATTCATATCCCCCAGTCAGGAAAAAAAAATGCCTGATCAAAGCAGTGCGAGGTTTTGCTCTATTGAGACCAAGCTGGATAGAAAAAGGCAGGCAAGATCAGGCTTTGCGTGGGTAAGAATCACTTACCAACTTCTAGAATGCAACATGCAGTAAAAAAACATGCATCTTTAAGTATGTTGCCCAAAGCCTGGTGAGGTCAAGCACAGACTTATTCCAAAGGGCTTTGCTGCTGAATGTATTGGGCCTAGACAAAACTACGTAAGAGACCTGGGAAGGAAGACAGGAACAACAGCTGAATTCAGGGGTGCTCTAGGTAGGCAAAGTCCCGTAACCTAGAACAGAATATGGCCTGGATCTTTGATGATATGAGACTTGATAGAGTTAGTATGAATTTATTTTTGCAGTATCTAACGCTCAGTGGTGTATGGTATGCCCTTACCGGGAACAAAAGGGAGCCTTATAAGCAGCTGAATGCAATTGGTATCCATGTCAAGCCTATTTTAAACACCTGTGTTAGACATTTTGGCAAAATACAGTCAGCAATATGGAAAAGAGTCCATAGAACTGGAAAAAGTTGCTTTAAATTCACTGTTGTTGCATTCACCTATTTGGAAAAGTCAGTTCAAATGCACAATCCTCAAAATAAATGCAAGAAAATGTCTTGTAACGGTCGGCAGGCACTGGAGCTCCCCAGCAGCGGTGGACTGGGAGCGCAGGAGCAAACGGCGGGTATGGGTTTGGCTGGAGCAAACGGCCGTGCAGCGTTCGCCCATCCGCGCTGGAGGTGCGCTCTTTGCCATCGGTGTATGTTGCCGATACTTCAGTCTCTCTTTTGGCTGTGGATGCCCCCCCTCTGCGTTTGGGATGCTGCTCTGCTCCAGGCAGAACTGGAGGAGACAGAAGGCGTGAATGGGCAGCCAAGGCAGAGCGCAGCCAAGGGACTGGCTTGGCTCCGAGAGGCAAAACGCAAGCTGAGCCATTGGAGCCGGCTGTACACAGATGAGAAGGAAAATGCACAAAGTGATAAATAACTGCGCTCCGACCGCCAGGAAGGGCTGCCAGAACATTCGCGCTTGGCTCTGCTCTCGCTTGGCTCGCCCACCGCTGGCCCCCCTCCCGCGCAGACGGCGAGCCGGGCCAGAGCCACGCACGCAGCCCGGCGCTGGCTCGGAGCGACCCCGGCGCTGCCCCCGCGTGCGGCTGGCTCTCCCCGCGGGCGTCCCCAGGTGCGCCCGGGGGCCACTTGCCTCCAGCGTGCCGCCTCCGGCCAGATAGGCAGCGCCGAGTCACACCTGGCAAGAAGCAGGGGAGATAAAAATGGGAGGTTTTCCATTAGCTTGGGTTGTTTTTGGAGAAGGCCCAGGGTGACTTGGAGCCACCTCTCCCATTGCTCTCTCAGCAATCTGGGCTGCATCTGCCTCTAGCGTTAGCGTATAGTACTGCCTCCGCGGCCACAAATGCCCTCTTGTTGTAAAGGCACTGTCTCCTGACAGAGGTGAGTAGCACACACAAGTCATCTGGGTGCTTTCAGTCATCAAACCCATGCTTTCTCACCCCTGAGGATTTGGCAATTTGCAGAACAGCCTTTAACAGCCGACTCCAAGTTGTAGCGTGGGGTACCAAGAGCTGGGATAAACTTCCAGTGCCATGCCTGATGTTACAGAAACTAGAATGACTCTTCCTGCGGTGCCCTGTGGCATTAATAATTACTGGTGCCTAAATGGAATGGAAGGAGCGATGCATCCTTGAGGGAATTTATCAGGGAAAAAGAAGTGTCTGCATTTCTCAATTTCAGCTGGCAGCTCTAGCTTGAGAAAAGCTATTGTTGTAGGATTTCCAACATCTCATTGCCTTTCTGATCTGTGATGCACATTGAACATATGTCTTTGTTTAGTTGCCCATTATTTAACCTAGATTTTTTTCCCCCTTGAGAGACTACAGTGAATTCAGGGTATATGAATGGTTTAATTTATCATTTTCCAATATAGATTGTCTTGCACTTGTGTATAGTGAAAATAATTTGTTTTCAAGTTATCCAGTTACCACCTCCTTTTATGTACTCCATAATGATCTATTTGTAATGATCCATATTCCTAAGCAGTCTAAATAACCCAAATATTGCCATCTCACTGCAGATAACTACTAAACATTTCCAACAGCACTGAATCATGCTGATCCCTAGGAGAGCTATGTGCACAATTTTATAGAAACAGTTTGCTACTAGAAAATGTCTTTTCAAGAAAACCCCTTTTGCTTTTGAAACCCTTTAGACTTTGAGAAAATTTCCGATCAAAAAATATGAAAAGATATTTCAGTTTGGGGGAAGGTAAATATATTTTTGTTGGATTTCCAACTTTATTCCAAGTTACATTTCTTTTCCTTTTTTCTCTTACTGTCATGTATTCCTTATGAAATGGCTATGTCTTTTCGTGGCGTGCTGCTCACAGTAGTAGTGCATGAAAGTGAAGTGGCATATCCATGTGCTAACTACAAGTCATCTTTCCAATATATTAAGATGTCTAGTACTCTAATTAGTACACATTCACCCCAGATTCATTCCCCCTACCCCAACATGCCCAAGGGTGCCTACAGTCATTGAAAAGGGATAGGTATCCTAGAAGGTGATTCATCCCACCTGAGATCCACATGAACCTGAGCTGTAGCTATCTCATCCTGACAGCTGAAGCAGGACATTACCTCCTGCTTGCATGAGGTCCTAAACTAGGCACTTCAGTTAGGTGCCAAAAATGTATGTTTTGTGTGGATTGAACCTGGCTCAAGCACTTCTCTTATTCTTTTGTCAGTTGATATTAAAACTGTTTCATTCCTGTGCAGGCAAGAGACCCGCAGAAGTGCTGTTCCTTATGTTTCAGTGGCCATTTTCTAATCAGGCGGTCTGATGTGGTAGCTACCCCTAGGGATTTAAAATGTAAGTTATTCCTACTGTTGTTTTATGGCATGACTTGGCATGATGTGGCATATCCATTTGGCTTGGACGAGGGACGAGGAACTTGGCCTGGCTGACAGACTATAGTCAAAGACTAATGACTGCCTGCATACTGCTCAGAGGAACCCCCTGGGGTGTCGCAGGGCCTGCTGCCAGCTCTGCTCTGAATTAACATCTTCAGGGAGCAGAGAGGGATGTTAGACAGCCTGGGGAAAGAAGGGCAAGCAGCACCAAAAACCCGACAGTTTAAATCAGCATTTTGAAAATATCCCAGATTAGCTAGGTTGTTTGGATCGACCAAATAGATAAATAGTCAGTAACCCATACTATACCACAATGAGCCTTAAAATGTGGGATATGTGTAAAAGCTATTATCGGTGATGTAGTAGTAGTTACAGCTGAAATGAAGTTGTTTGCACGCAGGAGAAAGTCTTAAGGCATATGATTAGTATGATGTTTATGATGAGAGCTGCTAGCTGCAATTTCTGCAGCTTCCCTAAGAGAAAAAATGAGCTTAGGTAAAAAAATCTGCTCCCTATGGATTCTCATAGCCCCGTGTTTTCACAGATAACAAACTGCTAAAGCAAGGCTGCAGAATAAAGTGGGGTCTCCCTGTAGTAGTGAAGTAACAACAAGGTCTTTTGAGAGCTGCTTTGAAACACCTCTTCAGAGGAGGACTAGCTCAGAAAAAACCCTAAGTGACACAAGAGCAAGCGATGAATATAAGATAAACTCTAAGCTTGATTCTTCTGATTTTCCAGCTCTTCTTTGCAACCATAATTCCAATCTTGTAATAAAAAACCTAATGCTTTGTTCAATTAGAATAACATTGTTTTCCTTCTCTGACCTTGACTGAGTTTTTGAAGGAATTTAGATAACTCTGGAAAGCACTAGGAACATTGTTTTTTTAAAAATATTTCTGAAACCAGAAACACTTTAAAGAGTCTGACTGTGCAGAATCCATCATTATTCAGTTCTCTGAAACATGGGTCCAGTTCCTTCTGTTTTGAAATTGCTGATTGCTTTTTGCTATTTCTCAGTCAGAGTAGGCTCAAATATTACAGACAAATTATGTAATTTGACACTGGAGGGGGACCTGGCAATCCAAAAGTTTGCTCTGGGAAACCTGATCTAGGTTTTTAAAGACAGAGTAATAAACGGTAATAAAAATGGACACAGGAGGCAATGTCCCATCCCTAATCAGCTGAGCAGAGCTGGCATGAAGCACCAGCTCAGGAGTGTCATGGTATTCGTGGGCATCAGTGCTGCCAGGAAGGAAAGCAAATTCTGGTTGGAAACATCACCCCAAAAATGCTGCATGGAAGTGTCTTTGATTTGCTGCCTTGCTCCCATATAGGAGACAGTGCTAGGGTTGCAGCAAATCAGCGCCGAACCATTATGATATGGTAGCCTGGAAACCTAAGCTCTTTTTGTAGTTTTGCCCCCGATCTCTTCTCCATCCTTGGCAAGTCACTCTGTCATCCAGGGCCTCTGAGTATCTCTGCCACAGGTTTGCACTGTCTGTTCAGACTATGCTTTTTTCGCCAGGGAGAGTTTTTAAATGAAGCGCTTGTTCAGGGCTTGTAGCGGTTTGTAACTTTGGTTGTACTTCAAATTTTGATACTTAGGAAGCTTTTAGTTTTTTAGAAGACTGTATGTGTGTTTGGGATGGGGGTGTTTAGAGACAGTCTCTTGCTACTGCTCCTCATTGTGGCAGGCAATATTCCCATTGGCTTCTCATTTGCGATACCTGCCCTCGTTGCAGGATACATGAGAGGTGTGCGGTTAAGGATGCTGTAGCCCCACTGTCTTCGCAATGCCCTTGCTTGGTGGGACATGTACTCAAGGTGAGATAAAGAAGTCATGCAGCTGTTGTGCCGCTAAGCGCTCTGTGTGTCTCTGTGTATTTATTTTAAAACTGTGACATTGTTTTAGCTTGGCTCTCTGCATTTACAGGCAAAAGTGCAGTTAACATGATCCCTGTTAAAACTAATGCGAGTGTTATTCATGTATCAAATCGCACTAGTTTAGTGAAATCAGTATGAAATAACATCTTGAGTGATAGCAGCATGAACTGGGGTAGCCCTGACATGATGTGAAATAACCATAGTGATAGTCAAGGATTCGGGGCTGTTGCCGTGACTACTGGCCCATTTGACTTGCCATTGCAGTGGAAGAATATTAGCAAGAGACATCTCATTTCTGAGACTCCCACATAACAATAGTACTTTCTGCCAAACCTCCCTCCCCCCCATAAGATTGAAACAAGACAGACGTCAAACTGTTACTATCGTTGATTCTTGCCATGTGTCCCAAATGGTAAACTGTATTTTGAAATGTCCTTAGTAGAGGTATTTGAACACATATTTGAAAGTTTTCATATAGACTACTTCCCCCACCCAAAAGATAGGTTTTAAATGAAAAGGTTGTGTATATTTAAGAAAAAAAAATTATCTGCTTTCTGCAGAAATTCTTCATATTTTGAAAAAAATAAACGGCCTAAACAGAAATATTTTAAGTGAAAGCCTTTGTATATATTCTGCAAAACAGAGTTATGATTCTTTTTATGAGTCCAGTTTGAATACTCCCTTTATTTCACATGGATCAGGTCGGGTGATCACAGGAGCTCTCTCAACGTGCACCAAGATCCAGGAGTCCTATGTTCACTCTGTCCAAAGGATCAGGTTGACTTTCACTCTGGAAAAAATGTCCAGTCTGCTCTAGTTATTCAGTATTCTTGATACTTCTGTTTTTTTCTGCTCTCAGTTCAAGATACCAAAAAGGAAGCTGTTAGCAGAAAGACATTCTTAGCATAACCTGAAAATGAAGTCCTTTCAGATGTCCCCACTTTGGATGTGTAACAGTGAAGCCACTAATATCACTAACAAATTTTGAAAATTCAGACCAGGGTGTTTTGCTGAGCGTCTGAAAAGACTTTCCTTCCAAGAACACTTGCTGTCAGTGATGCTGTGGATAATCGCTACAAGGATTATGCACATGATATTTTTAAGATGATGGTGTGTATCTGTTTAGTTTACAGAGTGGTGGTTTTTGGCATAAAAACACCTGCATCGTTACAGCTATAAAGCCTTACAGAACCTCAGGGTTGCAGTTCTCAACAGCAATGTTTTCGGCGTTTGAAAGGATGGGTCAGAACTGCAAAGTATCCCAAGATCCAAAACTTTCACCACAGACGAGTGGGTTGTGCTCTAGATATTTTGCTGGGCCCAACTTGTGGAACGTAGGTTGACAAACGTAGAGCCCTGTATCCCAACACTGCGCAGGACAGGGGTTCATAAAGAAACGATACTGGCTCAGAGGCGTCTGCAGGGTGTTGTTAGAAGGGTTGGGACTCTCAGCCTTCCCCTCTCTGACTGCTTGTACCGGAGACTTGTGGTCAAAGTCCTCGCTTCTGCGCCTGAGCGACGCTGAAGAGGGGGCATCCAGTGCGGAGGCAGCAGGAGAAGGTCTGCCGGAGTGGTCCCTAGATAAGTAGGCCATCAAGATCGCAGCACATCTACGTGCAGCTTCTCAGGATGCCCAGATCAGGAGACAAAGGATAGTGAGTAAATCCAGATGACTCACTGAGGTGGGACAGGATGGAGAGGCTAATCCCTGTCAGCTCCTAAAGAGTACAAAGAGGCACATCCGAAACAAGCACATCATCATCAAGCTCGGAAGAATCCAGGAGACGTGAGGAGACCTCGATAGCTGGCGTCTCTTGTCCTCCGCGTCCACGCAAGGAATCCTGGGCTAGCCACCTGGAGACAAGTGTCCCAGTGCCTGCTGTTGGACCAGCTTCTTGCCCACATCTCAGTGCCTGTGAGTATGCAGGGGTATGTGAGCGTGAGGGAATTTTTTTTTATTTTAAATAAGATAATCTTCATCTCCTGTAACGTCTTGCATTGAACTTTGCTGCGTTGTTGCGACATTATTTCCTACATTGGGAAGAGGGAAAAATAGTTCAGGATCCCCCTTTCCATCCTGATGTGAGTCAGTGCTGTGTGTACATAGCAGCGTGCAACCCTGGCCATGTCCAGCGGGGAATCCAGACTCGGTGCTCAGTGCACTGCAAGGGAAGGTCTGGCTCAGGAGGGAGTCGAGAAGGGGACTTGCTAGGGAGAAGGGCGAAGCCGCTCCCAGCCCTTGCAGTGGCTGCATGAAGGTGTGAAGGTGAGAGATGCTGAAAAGCCAGACCTCTTCACTCTGTCCCAGCAATGGCCATGCTGGAGACAACCACAATGCTAGGGGTGATCCCTGTGCAGCAGCAAAATACGCATTTGGAGCCTGCTAAGGCAAAAAGGCAGTTTGGATATAGATTTGTGGTGTTGTGTTTTTACAGTTGAATCAAAGCATAAGCCAGGTCTCCCCTTGCCCTGGCTCCCCTCCTCTTTTAATGTCCTTCAATACATAAAAATAAAGATCCTTTATGTGAATAAGAGTAGAAGGCGCCTCCCCAGGCATGTTTTAAAAAATCCAAAAATAGTCCCAGAGTCTCAACCAAAGGCGAACATAGCCAGCATTTCTGTGGAAAATGTCTGTAGCTAGAGGGGGTGGCGGAGGGGAAGGAATTCACATAGGGGCTGCCCGGGCGCTTTCCCTCGCCCCCACCCTTGCCTGCCACTGCGCCTTGGACACCCAGTGGCAGCAGGAGGCTGACCCCGTGGCGGAGCGGTGACTCGGTCGTTGGCTGGCCGGCCAGGCCCCCCGGGACGCGGCAGAGCCTCCTCTGTGGGCTTCCCTCTCCTTCGTCTGACAGTTCTTGGCAACTCTGGCGCAACGTGTTGTTAACAGCAGTTCTCCTAATTAATGGGGAACATGTGTGTGTTTCAGAAACCTTTTTTTTTTCCCCTTCTTTTTGGTGGAAATACCGTAAAACTGTTTATATCCACTATAAAAAGGGGGAGGGGGGAAGGTTTACTATCTTCCTATCCCAAAGGTTTCCTTTACCTCAGATCAACCCATTTTAGGAACAGGCACTTCTCTAATCCCTGGGTCTTTTCCTAAATACTTTCACACATCTGCACCCCTCTGTCCTGCATTCCTACCATACCATCATCTTGTCCTAATGAAAAGTAGCAGCCTTCAGCCCTGCCAAGTTCCTCTTTTTTTTTTTAAAGAAAAAAATGCTATTTATCAAAAAGAATTTCAGAAGTTTGTTGATTTTTTCCATTCATTAACTTAAATTTTTGCAAAAAAATGAAGAAACTTTTGCTTTCCCAACTGTTTTCCCTTCTTGAGTAATAAGAAGACACATGTTTATATACCATCTGCCACCAGCATGTTGTACAGCTGAGCTGGCAGACTCTCATTCAGCCCACCTCTAGCCCCAAAATAAGGGTCTTCTGTCACAGGTATCAAGCTGCATCATCTGCCACAGTTTCCACCACAAAGTGTTTGGGGTTATCTTAGGAACAAG
Source organism: Struthio camelus (assembly GCF_040807025.1). NCBI lineage: Eukaryota > Metazoa > Chordata > Aves > Struthioniformes > Struthionidae > Struthio > Struthio camelus. The sequence continues at coordinate 18,252,085 of NC_090946.1, forward strand.
CACAGGAAGAAGAGAGTGAAGTGATGCATAGATCTATCTTCAACTGGTGCCAAGCAGCAAGAATGCAAAATAAGGCCAGTGCGATGCGGAAAGTCTCCAGCCTCCTGAGAATGTGCTGGGGCCCAGAGAATAAGTGTATTAACGCAGTACTGTGCTGAGCTAATATACTCTGAACAAGTTCGATCTGGCAGCCATGCATGCTATTGTGTTACGCAGGGCAGACGTACCTACAGTATCTATTGCAGCCAGGCCTCCAGTGAGGACCGCTTTCAGAGCTTCCTGAGGGAAATAGAGGTGATATAAGATGCACTTATATTGCTATATGTGGGCCTTCCTTGAGGTGTGAGCTGTGTACAGGGCTACATTGGTATCTGTAGGAATAAGCCTAAAGAGAGAGGAAGAGAGCCCTAATCAGTCTAGGGCTTCCTTGTAAGGAGGTACCTCATTCCCATTTTATTTTGAAATAGAGGGACAGAGAAAAGCACTGCTGGTGGAAGCCTTGGGTGGATAAAGCTGTAGCACATGTGCCCTTTGGAGGTGCCCACTGCTAGATTAAGGAGGAACAGCTGCTCCCATTCTGGATTTCCTTGAGCTCTGTAGAGAGTCAGAGGCTTTGGCAGGTCTTATGTGTGGTTGGTTTCCTATCACCATCGCATCTGAGTCTCTGCCTGCCTTGCTTTGATGCTGTTACCCTCCCCAAGACTAAAGCATCGTCCTTTGGTGGCTTCTCATGCGCCTTGGTAGAGGTGTGGTAGGTCAAGGACTCAGCAAACAATGTGAGCTCTGTGGAATTGTGCTTTGGACTTCAAGTTTCATGTGTGCCTTTGTAACGTGGAAAAGACTTACACTATCCTGGCAAGTCTGGCAGAAAATGTTATCCTAACCCGCATCCAAGTTCCTGGATGCCTGGGAGACTGGATAGCGGTGAAGAATTTCCATTCTGTTCTGGAGGACAACAGTTCTGAACATTGACGTGGGGAATGCCTGATTCAAAGGAAGGAGGAACTTCTTCCAGCTATTTGGTCTGCCCTACTTGAATTTTGACTGCCATGGCTTTCTGGAGATGTATGGGATACATAAGGGGAGCAGAATGATGAATAGTGATCAGTATCCACTTTTAGCTTAGGGCAGAATTAAACCTTACATTTGCCAGGAGAACGTTATTTCTGGTGGTTTTGGCGTTTTGCATTGAAGAAAGAAAATTATGAAATTCCACAGATAACAGATTTTATTACGTTTGCCCCTAAAGGGGGAGAAAAAGAAAAGACCATTTGTGAAACATTGTCCTCTGTTTCTTGTGGAACACAGCAGAAAATTTGAGACCAAAGCATCAAATGTTTCACTTCTCATCAAACCCATGGAAATGTCATTTTTTCCAGGTTTACCAGAGCCGCAAATATGTTCACATAAGCTGATACTACCAGTACAGCTAATGGACCAGATCCACAGCCAGCGTTAGCTGGCATTGCCCCATGGTATTCTTGTTACCTTAGCAGCTTGCCAACCATGGTATCATTTTCCAGATGATTTTCATGGAACTATGACAATTTATATCCACAGAGGATTTGGCCAACTGAATTGACACCCGCCTGGGAGGACTTGGTTTTGCAGAGTTCTGCCCGTATCTTATAAAGTAACCAGGAGAAATGGTTAAAACTCTCACCTCTATGTGAGACCCTCAGCGTCATGTTACATGACACTTTTCTCTATGGCAGTGCATTGCCATGCTGCGACTTTATGATGCATCTGGAAAAGCTCTGCTGTGAAGGCCCAGACTTGGTGAAGCAGCGTGGCAGCAGTGTCTTGTTTTGCAGAACAAATACAAAAGGGAAGAAAAGCTGGCAAATAGATGGAACTAGGCGAATTCTTAAGATGAAAGAAGAGATGGGGTTGTTTTTGAATGGCTATAACAGGCCTTGACAGAGATTACTGATCTGTGACAATCTTAAAATTCTATAGACAGTTTTTTCCCCAGAGTCTGCCAAGACCTGCTGACACATCAGCATCCAAAAAAAAACCCAGCATATGCTATATTCTGAAAGATTTCTGGATAATCCTCTTTTAACTTATTTAATTCCTTAGCATTCATAAGCAGTGGGTTCCATCCTTTCCTATTTTGCAAGAAACAAGTTAGTCCTATTCTTTGGTTCCCAGACTAAGCCTATCCAGTTCCTTCTTTGTGCCTGCAGGCAAGTGGGACATTTCTAAGTGTGCTATTTGTGGTGCCTTCAGAGCTGCTGTTCTCCATTTAGAGCTTCTTTATCTACTGAAGGAAAGTCTCAACCTCTTCCTCAGTTTTGATGCGCTTTCTCAATGCAACCAAGAGCATGACAGGCTTCCAGTCCATCACTGCACGCTCATTTCCCTGATACAGCTACAGTTTGTGTTTACAAATGCATTTAGTCTGCATCCAGCTTTAGAAGAAATAACCTATCCAGCTTAAGCCCTAGTTTTTTCTTACTAACTCACTAGTAATTGCAGTATTTCTTTTAGCACAAAGCCACCTTTCAGTGAACACTGGTGCCTAAGCTAATAACGTTGCCAACTTCAGGTAACAAAAGCTCCGTTTACTTTTAGATAAGCAGTCCAGCGCTCTGCCGAAATACTGCAAACTGCAGGAAGAAAGATAAGGGGGAAACACTGCTAGTGGGACCCTTGAGCTGAGAAAGCCATAGCACGCTAGCCCTTCAAAAATTCCCACAGCAGAGTCACCCTGAAAAATGAAGAACAGCTGACACCCTTTTGGATTTTCTATGACTGAGAGGGCATCGGAAGATCTTTTATTCTGTATGTACCTAGTTAGCGCCTTGCCACCATCCCATGTGAGCTTGTCAGCTGTCCTCTGATGCTGTCACCATCCACTGCTAGGTATCTCCATCCCAGCCTAGGAGGAATTCAGCTGGGGTAATGGAGCTCATGTTCCTTCTGAGCATGCTCACCTGGGCTTATAATATGGCATGTTCTCACCAAGTCTTTGTTTTGGCTTGTTTTGGCTGTGCTTGTAGCTATACATACCATTTTTTGCTGGACGCTGGCTTTGAACTCCGCGTTGCCTTTCTACTTCAATTCTCTTGACAAATGGCTCTGTTAAATCTAGGCATCCGCATGGGCTCACTCTGTTTCTTTCTCCCTTGGATCTTAACCACAAGTGGGGCTGCAACCAGGGGCTTCGACAGATGGCTTCAAAGCAACCTGTTTCAGCCCAAAATCAGTTGTAAGTTATTCTGTGGCCAGCCTTCTTTGTGCAACCTCTCCTTCAGAGCATATTACTTATATGTTTCTTCTTTGTGGGGAGAGAAAAGGCATTCCTCTGATTTCTGGCCTGTGGTATGAGAGTTAGCTTTTCTCCCTGCCAAGCAGATCAAGCACCTCCGAACTAGCAGCTGTCAGACATAAGGCTGCCTGTCTGACTCTTTCCACAGCTATCCTACAGCTTTTTAGGTACAGCATGGAGCACTATAAAAGCGTTTTATATTATCAGGGCTTCAGTCTTGGTAAAACATCTGACTGCTTTGTTCAGCCACTGGCTATAACTTTTTTTTTATTTCAGTGTTCAGCAACTACCTCACACTCGCACAGTCTTTAAGGAAATCTGCATCTTCTTCCAACAGCAACAAAAACAGCCTGTGCATGTAGGTACCCTTTAGGTAGGTAGTTTCAGGGGCCCTTTGAGGGCTGGGCACATCCCATCTGGACCTGATTAGGATGGGGGGGGGGTGTCACCTGGCATTAATAAAAGGTGAAAGAAGCAGTAGGAAGGGCTTTTGGGTGTCTGCATGACCTCCTATGAGGGAGAGAATTAGGAATAGGGGTAGGGGAAGAAGGTATTCCCTAGGAAGAGGCAGGCAAGCTTTCCTGAAGGCTTTTGTGAATGAGGACTGATGAAGACTGTAACTAGTAGAGATATTAATATGCTGCTTTCTGAAGCCACATTACATAGGTGGAGGAGAAAAGGGTAGGAATGAGATCTACAGAAAGATAAGTCTGTCTCTATTAGATGAGAGAGGAGTTATATAGAGAGGCTGGAAGATGCAAAAACTTAAAGATCAGCAGGGACTCTTATATTGTTTCTTTCCTGTCAAGGAGACCAGCACAAGTCCGTGATGAGGGCCTGCAGGCTGAGCTGCAAGAGACAATCCCTAGGCATAGTACTTCAAGAGACTTTCCAAGGGGAGAACGGAAGTAGCTGATAACACAAGAGGCTGCAGAAGAACTTGGGGAGTAATAGAAGCTGTGAGAACTGCAGGATGTGTTCCTTAATGCACTGCAATTAGGAGTTAAGTACTGTAAGGAAGCTATGAGGCTATATCTGAAGAACCACACTTCTGGGGGTGGGCTGCCCATGCCCCTCAGCATCCCAGGAGCATGCCAAGCTATCTGGTTTCCCCATAATGAGAGGAAAACCTGGCAGATGGGTAGGGGGAGTAAATGCAGCAATTCCACACTTTTTGGAAAGCAAGTGACTTCAAAGAGCAAAAGGGTAAAATCCACACGCTTCTGTATGTGCTAGGCCTTGAGGCATGAAAGATCTGTAACCTGTTATAGGAAGAGCTGGGAGAAAGCAAATTTTTAGGCCTCTGAAACCATATGGGATTCCTGATTCCCCTTCATATAAGACTGATTCAAACTTGCTTGAATTATATTAGCTCTTGTTTGTGGATTGTAACCTGACTTGCAGAAAAAGAAAAAAAAGGGGGGCAGGGGATGGAGAGAACAAACCCAAATCCACAACAGATCAAGTGGCCGTGTAATAACACATCGCAAATGGGTTCACCATGGGATTTCAGATGACTTAATAGCATATAACGGCCCACAATGCTCAAGTGACTCATTGCCTTTGCTATATCTGTTCAAGCTCACCATATTGAGTAAGAGGTGTTTACCATCGAAAAGACTAGTAAGTTCAGTTTCTTTTAAATAGCCCTGGTACATCTGAGAAGTATGGTATAGCTTGTCCTCTCAAAACGTCTCAGCCTACTCTGCAGGGCTCTGGTAGGACTTACAGGCAGATCAGCATCCTTCAAGGCAGCTAAAAAACTCAATGAGCCAAAAGTAGCTTGAGGCTTAGTAAGTCTCATCTTGAAGTTGCTGCAAGAGAAATCCAATTAAGGCCTAACTGGTTTTGAATAATGTTGTGCCTGAAAGTCCCCAGTTTAAATAGGATTTGGCTCCAGGGCTAGAATGAAAAGCAATACCAAAGACACCCCTAGTTCTTTCCAAAGGGAACTAAATCAATAGATGATTTCAGGTAGGAGCATAGCAAGTTCAGGTGGATTTCTCACCTCCTCCCACTAGCCAGCAAATGGAGGATGCTGGATTTGTTGATTGTGGATGTTGGGGAAGGAATTGTAGAGCTGTACCATTCCAGAGACACTCCTGTGCCTTGCACATGCGAACCATCACCAACATCCAGCCTCTCCCTGGGGGGGCTGGTGCTCCACTACACTGCATGAGCTTGACTGTGTTAGAGTTTGACTTCAGCAGGGGGTATTGGTGCAGCCAAGTGCAAACTGAGGTCCAAAATGCCCTGCCCATACCTTTTGACTCTTAAATCCATTTGCCTATATTTCTTGGTGTATAGCAGCAGCTAATTTATTAGCATTGTTAATAACAATGATAGCAGTGATGACATTACAGTAAAGAGTGAAAACCACATCAAAGGCTTGTCGAGCAAAGTATTATATATGCGTGCACATAAGTAGAGATGCTCTATCAAGAAGCACGTGGCTGTGGAAACAAACTTTCTGAAATCACTTTCATATGGAATATTTTATTTTTATAGCCTAGCCCAAGCTCAGCTCTGTCAGCTTGTCTCTTTCCAGTGAACTCTTTAGATGCTCAGCTGAACTAAATTGTCACAGCTGATGCCAGGTTCTTAGCTTTTCACTAATTCCGAGTGTTGGCAATTCCACTCTGAAGTCAGCATGGGCTTTGCCTGAGTAACAGTTAAGTGGACCCTCAGGATTTAGCCCTCCCTGATTTGGGAGGAAATTGGGAATTTTTTGTTTTGTTTTGTTTCGTTTTTTTTGCTTTGGTGAAGGTGTGAGAGAGGTTTGATAGAAAACTTTCACGCTCAGCTCTCCTCAGTTACTCTTTCTGTGAAAGGTAACAGATGCTCGTTGTGACGCTAACGTTATTTCAACGTCTAGAGAGGAAAAACGAGGACCTGATAAATCCAAACTTAAAGGTTAGTTTATTTCAAATGGTTTTGTGACGTCAATAGGCGACGATATATATAGCAAAATATTTTTCCTCTTTACCACAGGGCCTTTAAAAGGATATCTTTGTTGTGTTAGTTGCCATAGCAGTGACTAACAAGGATATATATACGTATGCATGTATATATAAAAGGAGGGATTCCCCCAACCCTGCAGTTGATTGTGTTGGCTTACTCTACATTTCTGTGGCTGTATTTCCTCTTCATTTCCCCACTTCTTGCACCCTTACGTCCTCCAGAGCGCTAAGATACATCGTGAAATATTTGAAAATGGAGAAATGAGTGTTTTCATTCGACTATCTTGAACAAGCACTGGTGTTGTCCCATTTTGCAGGGCTCTACTATTTCACAGATATCTCTGAAAAGAGGTAACAGTCTCTGTCCGGGCAGAGCAGAGACCCTTCGCTGCTCCTGCTGTGCCTGGGTGATTTATGTGCAAAACAGAAAACGGAGACTTGAGAGGCGATGTGACTCCATAAATAAATTGGAAGGCCATTAGTAGTAAATGTACTGTTTACTATTTAGATCATTTCACATGTGCCCAGATTGTGCTGAAAGGCCTTTGACATATTTAGCTCATCCTCACCTTAGAATAGATTTTATCTCTGTGCTTGTGTTTCAAAACTGTTCATCCCTTTCAACAACCTCCTAACATACTCCAGAGATCTTCCTGTCTGTGGTTTCTGTCATATTCTTTTGCTGCCTTTTTCCCTAACAATCCGCCTGTCTAGCCTAAGCTCTGCGCCTTGTTCTCAGCATGACTTTGATCTAGACCTGAAATGGCCTCTGAGTGCAACTCTTGGGAGGTGGAACACTTGTAGAGGATTTCTTGGTCTCCTCTAGACTGAGTTTAGTTGTCGACCAACTCAGTGCTGCTGTTCTATTCTTATGCCATATTGTATATGCTATTCTTGCACTGGCCCCAAAATACTTGATAAACACATAAAGCAGCATGATTACATCTGTGACGTGCTGTTTGCTCTCTCTCCTTTGTATCTGTAGCGATGTATAAGTCTATTCTTTTTTTCTTTCTGTTCCTGGTAAAGTAGCTGGCAAAGAACTACTACCCCGAGGGAGTAGTAGTTCTACTTGCGAGAGTAGAACTACTCTCCCCGAGGGAGAGCTTCCAGACGTGTTTTGTTCCCATCTTCCTTGGTAGTGTTTCAGACCACAAGACCCCTCTAGTCCGGAGATAATTAGGAAGAAAAGTTTCCTGTCTTTCCTGTCTTATTCATCTTGGCTCTCGCTTGTCACCTGGGTCCAGAGCTCCCTAGTCTGTCAGCTCTTTCTTATGCACAGACAGATGGAGCCTACTTCAGTTTAGCAGTTGCCAGGGAGCAGGGGCGGGACTAGGAGAGTGGGACAAGAGGAACGGAGGAGTCTGTAGGCCCCTTCCTTCTCAAGGTCCACCAGCTGCGACACTTTGCCTAGGTCTCTCTGCCTTTAGTTAGCTTGCTTGGGGGAAAAAGTGGTGTTGCACCAGGCAGCTCAGCAGGTGGTTTTGGTGCTGGGGTGAAGCCAAGTCCCCTGCGCTGCAGTCCTGTCTCTGATGCTAGCATGTCATATTCGTGACCCCAGCCTCTCCCACCTCCCTCTCTGCTCCCACAGTCAGGCAGCAGGGAAATCCGAGCCGGTAGCTGCAGAGAGGGAGTGACTCTGGTTTCCTTTACTCTCTGAATATCGTTTGCTTAGCAAGTGTCGACAAACCTCAGGGCAGTCCTGAACGTGATGTGGGTGTAAAATCCCTCCTCAGGGCTTTCCGTGGCTGGGAGGAGTAGGAGGGATGGGAAAAGGAAGGGGAACTTCTGTCGGAGAGCAAATGGTAGCTTATCTGCGTTTAGGTTATTCCCAAAACTACTTGCGAATCTCATGCGTATGTTGGAGCTGCCAGTCAAACTGGACTTGGCCATAGGTTAGTGAAGGAAGAGCACGTATACAGAAACACCATAGCAAAGAGCTTAAAGGGAGGAGACTGGGAACCTAAACTGACCGTGTGAACCAGCCTGCTTTTTGTGTTTAAACTTTTGCTTTCCTATGCTTCTTTATCCCCAATGATTTTCATATCAGTCTTTTTCATTTGACCTATCTGAACCTATGCTTTTTGCATCAGTGCAGTCAGCTGAAGTTTAGTTTTCCTCTTTTTGCCTGTGTTTGTTGTTACCAACAAGTAGGATGCTGGAATGGGAACTTGGCTGGCCATTGTGTTGATGACAAACGAGAGGGAAGCAAACACAGCTTGCTTGTCTGCAGCTACAGTGGTTCAGCAGGGTTGGCAGTAGTAAAGACATGTTATTTGTTGATAAAACAAACCATGCCAAACTCTGAGAAGGAGCCGAGATAGACAGTATCTCAGTGTGATCGTCTGCGTGTCCCGCCTGCACCTTCAGAAATCTCAGCTTGTGCTGGCTTAACCTGGAGGAGTTGAAATTGTATGCGGTTTCCACTGAGCTAGGTCAGGGCAGATTGTACAGTAGCAGCTATAAACACTTGACAGTAGTGGAGAACAGATCAGGACGTGCCACTTCTCAAGGTGGTGGTGTGTATATGTACCAAGGCGCACCTTGAGCCTTGTCAGCCTAGCACGTGTGCGTGTGTCCACGTGTTTATATAGTCTTTTTTTGTATACTTACATATGCCTGTATGTCTTTGCACGTGCATGCAAGTGCCATGTAAAAGAGTGAAGGCAGAGTGCCCTAGTGAGCAGGGCACCTAGTTGGTACTCTGAGTTTTAATCCCTGCTCCACTGTTCCCCTGCAGGGTGATCTCGCTCATATTACTTCATCTTTCTTTCCTCTTTGCATATACTGCGCCTTGACCCCATCTGGGGCTTCAGTAATACCAGAGATAAGAGGTAGCAGCTACTGAACGAGGTATTGCTTATTGCTGTAAGGTATCTTGAGGAACAGTCTCCAAAGAGATTTCAGAGTGGAAGGACCTGCTCTTTTAGTGGTGCAGTGGCTCCTGGAGCAATATGGTGCTGCTTGCAAAGCTGTGTGTCCACCTCCAGCTGCAAGGTCAAAGGGCTTGCTGGCAAGCTAAGCGGCCCTCAAGGGTTAGGCATAAACCCACACCTTACACAAGCAGTCAAGGTAAATGTGTGCCTGGATAGAGATGCTCCTCAGGGCGCACACCCCAGGCTCTTGTGCTTCAAATGCTTACTTGGCATTGACTGTCCGTGGTAGACAGGGTCTCTGCAGGTCACGGTCCCTTTGGGGCTGGATGCTGGGGGCCGATCTGGTGGGTGAGGGAGACAGATTGGCCCTGGCAGCACATATATATCCCAGGAAGGGGTGGCAGAGCCTGGTGTGGTGTCCCAGCTGGACACCTGGCTGACAGCACAGTGGGTGTGCAAGGAGGAAGCTGTGTGAACGCACTAAACGACCAAGTTACCAGACAGCAGATGACTCCAAGGGTTGTTGGACAGGAAGGAGAAATAACAGCACTGACAAGGCTATCCGTGTGTGTGCGCTCCAGGGAACAGTGTGACTGCAGGAACCTGCCAAGGAGGGGCTGGGAAACTTCTGCTGGGAAAATACCCAAACTTGTGTCTCTGCCCCATCGCTCCTGAAGACAACTGAAGCTACTGTAGCAAGCTCTGCAGGAAGGGGGCTGGAGAGCAATGATATGCACATCTTGTAATGATGGTGGTAACTAGAATAGTATGAGACTGTCTTTGGCCCATAAAGCTGGTGGTCTACATAGCCAAGAGAGACACAGGGTGGCAAGGGACGTGGAGACGTGACTTTCCAAGGTTACATGGGGGGGGGATAGTGGGGTAGCCAAGAACGGTGGCCTGACTCCCAGGCTGCTAACTGAGCGATGTGACCACATTCCCCTCAGTAATAAGAGCCACACCAAACCTTTGCCAAGAACTAGCTTGACTCCGCTCTGAGTGGTTGCTGTTTTTGAGGTTTTGGGGGGGAAAAGATATCAGTTCAACAGTAAATAAACCCATTCATTTCTAGTTTTGCACAGAAGCAGAGGTACTAAAAGCACTAGTGTTAGGAAACCAAAAGTATTGTTGTTTTTCTTGATTGCATGAACTCACCAGGAGGTAGAAAAGCTTCTTCTCTGCTTGTTTCTTTCAAGAGAGAGGGCTTTTGGGAAGCTTCAAAACTCAGGCAGCAGCTTCACAAGTGCTGGGTGCTCCTCCAGGATTTCTGAACTGTGCTTACTGTATATACTGTAGTGGGGAAACAGGACCATAGCAAACTTGGCTCCTCGCCAATTAGAAAGGTTGTTTTGATTAGCCAAAGGCTTCCAGTAGGTGGCATTATCTTAAGTAGTCTTCATCTCATTCATTCATGCATTTGATTTTTTTTTTTAAAGGTTTGATTTATTGATAATACATAGCAACACCCTCTCCCTTGAACATAAAGCGATGAACCCTCAGTTGCTTTCAATACGAAGATAGATAAATCTACGCAGAGTGCGTGGATGTTAAGGTCACTGGTCCAGGCTCTGAACAGCAGAGCCCATTTAATTTCAAGAGCTGAATCTCTACAAAATGTTCACAGCAAAATCCCAAACTAGGTGCAATAAACCTAACACCAGCCAAGTTTGCAAACCTGGGCTGAATTGCAGGAAAGCCCCGGGCCAGGTTTTGAAGAAGCCCTGGGCCAGGTTTCCAGTTAGCTTGAGGCCACATTTTAAAAAGGCTCCTGATCAGATTTTGATCTTCCTACAGACTATGTTTCAAGTGATTTCCACCAGGCAGGATTTAAGCGCATCACTGCCAAATTCCAAACCTGCTCACGACTGAATATCAGTTATGTCCAGGGGCAGGTTTCAAACATGTCGAGGTCTCAGCCACGTGCAGGACCGGTGCCCTGGGGAGCATGCTTTCGGCCCAGGCAGGAGCCTGGCGAGGGGCTGACTGGCAGACAGCTTCCCCTATAGAGTGCAGTGGTTTCATTTTCATGGGGTTTCAGCGCTTGGCGTTTTGGGCTGCGTTTCACGCCAAGTTTTCAAATCCAAGAGGCCCGCAGGCCTTGTGGACATGCAAAGCCACCAATGTAACGAAAATTGGTTTTAAATTGATTTAGTTTAAAAAAAAAAAAAAAAAAATCCAAGCCACCATGTGGAAACATTTAAAACAGTCAGTTACCAAGTTTAGCTAAATGGAAGTAAATGTATTTAAATGTGTCCATACAGAGCACTGGCTCTGGAGAAAGTAAATCTATTTACCGTGATTTTTAATTAAACCAGTAGAGCTCTGGTTTAATAACCAGCAGTGAGTAAAATTTGCCAAAACACTGATATCCCTGTTCAGACTCCCAGAAATGCTGAGAGTCTTCTAGTCACCTTTATAAACTTTCCCAGACACTTAACTCCCTTTTTTAGGGCAAAGGTGTTTGGTTCCAGAGCCTTGAAGATCCTTATTAAAACGCCTAAGTACTACTGATTTCAAAGAGGATCTAATGCCTTTGAGGATCTTGGCTCGCAGACCTCGTTCCTGTTAACCTGAGGGGAGGTTTGCACTCTTCTTGGACAGCTGAATAATTTTGACTCAGCTGTGGGATCCTAAATGACTTAAGCCTGGCAGCAATTATGGTGTTTTTTAGGATTTGAGGCTGTGGAGTTCTGTACCCAAAACGTATGGGGGGCTGGGGGGAAGATGCACCGTAATTTAAATTGTCCAATAATTGTCCAATGCACGGTTAGTGGAACGGACTTTGCACGGTTTTCACCCCTGCCGTGGGCTCTTGGAAGCTGTCTCTGTGCACAGCTGCGCTGTTTGGGGTTTAGTTGAACTTGTGAGATACCAAACCTGTTCAGTTAAAGCAGCCTTACACAGTTAAAGGTTGGGTGAATGCCCTGACTTTGGTTTAAGCGGGGATTGTTTTTGTTTAGCCTGGGTGATTTCCAGTTGAATGAAAAATGCTCAGTCGTTGCGCTAGGTTTAGCTGAACTGAATAGCCGGTTGCAGGTTTCCAGGTAGCTAGATCTTGACAGCAGGGCAGAGAAAACTCGCAGCCAAAGTCGTTCAGCACTCCCTGCAGGAAAGATGGTTTAGCGGCATCGGTGGCCCTTGCCTAGCAGCTGTTTCAGCAGCTATGGGTAAAATCTGGGTCCTCGCAACTGCCGGGTGCCAGGATTTCATTCTCTCTGTTTTTCTCCTTGACTTGGTGCTGGTGTCATCCTGCAAGCCAAATTTGTAGTCCCCTTGGCAAAAGATGCCTCTGCTCCCCTTGTCTCCTGTTCACATCTGCCTGCGTGCACAGCTACACGCATAAACACAGCAACCTCCAAAGTGACGCCATCAAAAGGTTTCAGATGGGCTGGGTGTGTGTTGAAATGATTTGAGGCTAAAAGCCCAAAGCGGGTAACTCCATCATGAATTCCCCATGTATAACTAATTTGAGAAAAGAGATTAAAATGGGACAGAGCCTCTCTCTTTTCTCCCCCTCCTCCATGGCCCCTTTCAGAAAATTAGGGGGCCCCTCTCCAAGGAGAAACTGTTGAAAATTGCACACTACTTTCCCTTCCCCTTCCTCCTGAACATAGCCAGAACAGCAATATACATTTCTGAGGTTTGGCAGCAGCATCTGAAAGCATGTTTTTTTGCCAGAGAAGGACTGGCTGATGGGGGCCAAAGTGCATGTGGGCTTGGGGGACGCGCAGGGAAGGGAAGGGAAGGCACCTGTACCCTCTCTTCCAGCTGCTGCTATCAGGGATACTATTCCCACCGTTTCCCAAGCGGTGCTGGATTATTGAGTTTATCTTTATTCCCTGGGCTGTATCCTCGGCCTCTGGAATGAGAACCATCGGCTGAGACTTGTGCCTGAACTTTGGTTTCATAACAAAAGCAGAGACGGTTGTTCTTGCGACAGACCTATTTTGGACTGAACAAAAACATGTACGGCCCATGTGCAGTCCATACACCAGAGAAATGATGTTAGCTAAGCTAGTATGGAGCTAGCCACGACCCTATTTTATGTTAAACGTTCTCTATTGCAGTGTCACTGCCTTCACTCTCCCAGCCCTGTTTCTGTCCACCTCCTGTCTGTCTGATGCGACCCCAGTGCCGGTCGCTCGCTGAGGAAAGCATTGCTTCAATTTTTCTTGCTGCCGGGTTGAGGCTCCTTATCAGACTGAGGCTCCGTGGTGTCAGCCACAGATTTGATTAGTACAAGTGCACATATTCAGCGCAGCGCTGAAGTGTTGTCTCTAATGGAACAAAGAAAAACACTTCCATGTCATTTCAGAATTGTCATGAAAGGACTTGAAAAGCTTAAGAAAAAGTCTCGGTTGCCCAGTGAACCTGAAACCCAAAGTGTTTTTGTGGCTCAAAAGCTGAAAAAGTCTTCCGGCTGCTTCCTCCTGTGCTCCTTCCTTTCTCTTAAAAGGAGAAGGGAGAGAAAAACAGAAGAGGACAAAAAGGGTTATTCCCTCCCCTCCTTTACAAAGGTTGCAAAATATCAACCCATAAATGAAACTGTCTCGAGCATTTTGTTAGAGTAAAAACAAAAGGAAAATAGACACTGAGGAATGCTTTATTAGAAAGAAAACTTATTTAACAAAAAGTCCAGACTTGTTGCCTTTATTAAATGTTCATTTTTGGGCACAGACATTATTTTTTTGGTCCATCTTTGGACAGCATCTGGGACATGGAGGCTCTAGGCCATGCCCGAGACCTCTGAATGCTGCAGCAATATGAATAATGGAAATTAATTTCATGCTGGCTTACAAAAATTTCCTTGTTGCCTGCCATCATAATGCAGAGCATAAATACGTTCATTTAGATTGCCACCTTCACCAGCTTGGGCTGCCAGGAGGCATTCCTGTTCCAGTGAGCTGTTGCCCAGGGCTTAAACTCTGCTAAACTTCTTCCTCGAGCCTGTGGCAACAGGGTAGAAAGAGCTCTTCCCACTGCCCCTGGAGTTCAAGCCCCCACCCGAGGAGCTGCAGCCATCGGCGTGGGAGAGGATAGAGGGGCTGCTGTTGTTCATGTTTTTACATGGCTGAGTTCCACTTTGGCAGACGGGAGAGACTGCAGTCTGAAAGCCGTGGGCTGATAAGTGGTTTTTGAGAGATAAGATATGAAAGACTCTGTAATTCTGGACGAGAGTGTTGACTAGTTTATATGTGTAAGTCCAGATGTTCAGTAAAAGGAGCTGTTCCAGCCATTCAGCTGTATACGTCTGCTCGCACGTGTATGGTTTGGTGTGCTAGTGGCACTGAGAGAGTAACGGGAGTGTGAATGGCTCCTGGGGATCCTGGGAAATACAGGGGGACATTCAGGTGATGCCTCGCCTATTATGGGCTTTCGTTTCTGTTTTGCTTTGGCTCAGCCATGCGTTTCACTGTGCAGAGCAGGATGATTTCTGATCGCTGAAGCCGAGACTACAAGCAAAGGCATAGCTCAAGCTGGCAGAAAAGGGGAGGTCTCAGAGCATTTATGCCCTGAAGACACTGTGACTCAGACACACCTCTGAGTCACAGGGTTTGCCTTGTTAATCCTCGGGGACAGTGATTTCCTATGGGCCTAAAACAATAAATCCTACCCACACAGTGCTGGCTTGGATACCTCAGTTGGCTAGAGAGGCCAGAGGCTCCATTACAGCTTCCCTGATTTCTCCGCTCATCCCCACCTGAGTAATGAGGAAGGCAGACACTACCTCTCCACTTGCATCAGAGGGAGCTCTAAGGCAAAAGTGGTCATTGCAAGGCAGAAAGAGGGAATGTCCCTACTTCTGGTGTCAGATTCTGGGAACACAAGCCTTCCTGGTGTTTGGGTATGTAAACTGTTTATCAGCAAAGCTGCCTAAGTACACCCATTCCAGAAAATGCTTTTCTTGCATAGAGCAGGCCTCTCTCCAGAACAGCTATACTAGTTAACTGCTCTTAAATGTGAATCATGGTTCAAGGAGGGTTGCATTGAACTAGAAGTGTACCTTATCAGGAGCCTATATCTCAAACACAGTCACAGCTTAAGCACTGTTTTAGGAAGAAGCAGACTCAGGGCCAGGTTGCCAGGAGCTATCAATCCCAATTGATTCCCTAAAATGGATGTAGCTATATTGATTTAAATAGAGTGGGAATTTAGCCCTGGGTATTCTGCAAGAGCATGAACTATCAGTGTCCAAGATTTTTTCCAAGCAGACACACCTTTTCTTTTTGTATTTTTTTTCTTTTTTTTTAAAATCACGAGCAAGATCATTGCAGACAGGAAAACAGATAAGCAATTGGATTTCTCTGGGCTCTGTGAGTTTGAAGGTAGAGGAATTGACTCATCTAGCCTGAGTCTGTTTAGCCAATATTTGAACAGAAACAGGCAAACCTCCATATTTAATGTAGCCTTTTCAGAATGAAGCTTCCATGATTCATGTGTTCATGTCTCTAGAGGTGAATTGTACATGGCTCCCTTTGTTGTTTTGATCATTAGACATCAGGTTTATTTCAGATGTGCCAAGGGGAGGTAGTCAGAGGCTTGAGGTGTCTAAGTGAGGTAGCTGGGCTCCCTCTCCAGTCTGCAGGGTGGGATGAGCCCCTGAGAAGGCGTTTCAGAGCCGTAGCTGCCATGTGCATGAATGCCCTGGCGATTACTGCCTCCCTCACCATCAGGATGGTGACCTGGCAGGGGGATGCAGCAAGCAGCTGGTGATGGGAACCTCTCAAGCCTGTACTGCTTGAAACAGAACAGCTCTTGTGTCGGAGACACGTGCATCGTGTGTCTACACAGCAAGTATATGGCTTGGGCCTTAGTGAGGATCAAGATAAACTGCCTAGAAATCCGAGGGATGCAGGAAGAGGGGAGAAATGGCAGATGTGAAGCAGGTGAAAACTGGACAGAAACTGAGGTGGAGAGACTGTGTGGGAGAGAGAGAGGAGAGGACTGGAGCCAACTGCTGCTCAGTCCAGCCAGAGCTGGAGGAAGCCCCCATTCCTGCAAGCTAATGTCTCTGGCAGGTTCCTCTCTGAAGTCTTCCCCAAGCCCACATTGGCCAGGAAAGCTGTATGTGGGGAGAAGGGCGTTTCCTGGGGCCTAGGGAGCACTGGGCTGTGCACTGCTCTGACTCTTTGAGCTGAGGGGAGAAAAGTGCCTCTAACTTTGTTCTGATCCAGCCTCCAGAGAGAATAAGGAGAGGTGTTCAGGCATAAAAGTAGCATGCCTATCTGCCGTACAAGCTCAAGGTGCTTCATCTGCGTGTCGCTTCTCTGGCGGTAGGCGACCTACCTCCTGAAATCCTCCTCACCCACCACAGGCTTTCGGACATCACCAGCAGCTACTGCTGGACACCATCGCAGAGGAGCACAAACACAGTGCTCTTCTGTTCCACATTACAGCTTGGGACCCGCCTCTGTTGCCGTTAGCACACATTCCTAGTTCTGATTCACAGTGGCATCTCTCTCTGCTTCTTATTCATTACCCAAACATCTTGGCTAGCAGGGGCCTATTAGTGGCTTTGGCCATTTGGAACAAACGGTGGAATCTTATGGTAAACCCAGAGACACTTTATGGAGGTGTAATATCTTGGTTTTGGTTTCCATTGCATTTTTATAGCACAGGGGCCAAAAACACATCAAAGAAGAAAATCTGGCAGCGAATACCAATCCCAAATTCATTACACTCACAATTAGGCTGTTAAGAAGAGATAAAAGAAGCAAAACTATATGTCCTCTTCAATTGCTGTTTGCTGAGCTTTCTTCCCTCTTTTGTGGCATGGGTCCCTAGGCATCTTAGTCCACTAGCACTAGTGATGATGTGTGCTTGGGGACAGCTGAGGCTGCCTTCTCATTAAAGCCCTGGCTGGATCAAAGGGCTTTGGCCAGGCCGTGCAGAAGGCATAAGGCTTTTGTGCATCTCCCTTAGTTACTGACCACCTTTTCAGCATTTCACCTCACTGTTTTCTCTCTTCTCCTTTGTGCAGTTCGTGACCAATTGAGTAGCAAGTGCATATCTGTGGTGCAGATTGCTTGCTTGAAAGTGTCAAGGCCAACACATCACGGAACTGCATATTGCCTCAGTGGCCTTTGCTTAGGGAACTCTGCAGCTGATCCTTGATCAGGATCATTCCTGTAGAAATGGGAACAAAGCAGTAATTGCTAAGCTATGCACATCAACAAAGAAAATCAACAGCTTGGTTGTAACTTGGGTGTTTGGATGACAAAAAGTTGCATCTCAACGACTCCTGTCAGTGGCTTGCTAAAGTGGAAAATCTCTTTGAATTTTGTACCATTACTTCCCACGCTACTGAGTACGGATGGCAGCAGGAGCAACTGAGGACCTGCATGGCAAAAACATCCATGGTGAAATCTTCCATTGCAGTTAACTACCCACAGAAATAGTTGCAGATGACTTCATCTTTCTCGCCTGAGGTGTTTAAAAAAATTCTATATTTACCAGCATTTTATTTATGGTGTAAAGGCCTAAGTAAAGATTTAGTCCCCTAAAGAGAGTGAAAGTAATCTTACAAATAAACAAACAAGAATCCCATCTTTTAACCAACATTTGATTTTGTTGATGGTGTTTTTTCCCTTGTCTTGAAATGACAAAAATTCCTAAGGTTGGTCAGAAAAATGGGGATTTCCCTCCCTATCTCTTTCCTAAAAAAAACTGCAGGAATTATTCTTCTTTCTCAGAAAAGAGACCTGATAAAACCTGCAGACAATTCTTGACAGGTCTATGGATAAGACCCAGTCTGTCCCCAAATGGGTGTAACTTTGAGTAAAGAACATTAACAGAAAAGCTGCCCATTCATAGAAAGAAAATATCACAGAAGGGTCATGGCCATCCTGTGGGACCTACTGAGATGCACAGAACTGAGGTAGGACACCTGGAGGGAGATAAGGTCATGAGTGGCCCTCGAGAAGCTGCTGCATATAAATGGTATATCCAGATAAGCTCTATCTTCCCTAGTGGATTTGGGACTACATCTCATCTCCCAGACTCCTTGTGACGGCACACGCCATCTTCTGCGCTTCCTCTTCTGCTCACATCCTAGCTGTCATGGGAAGAAAACCTGTGCGTGGCAACTGAAAGAACTGGGGCCTGCTCCAGCCACATCCTCTGTCCTGGATGTCTGTGGTCATCATGGCCTTAGGATACATTCTGGCATGAGTCTGCCATGCAGTTTAGATATAGCCTCAACACACCCATCTCTGAGTCAAGGGACAGTCTGTTCTTTTTAAATACTGTGACAGAAGCATCACAGATCCAGTGCGTGAAACATGTTGGGTAACAGTTTCCTTAGTGTTTCCTTAGCTTTCCTGGGGCAACGCACAGAGTTTGTTAGATCTTACTCAACAAGGAAAACGAGTGATCTGTCTCTCTTTTTCTCTCTCATTCCCTCACTAGCTGTGGCCTTGCTGGCAAGAGCTAGCTTTGTCTTCTCTGGGAATGGTATATGAACTTTTATTAAAGACAAACAGGAGACGTAATTCTGGGGAAGTTGCAGAAATCATAATTTCTTTTTCTAATTTATCAGATCAAGATAACTCTATCTTTAGAGTGATCTGTTACTTCATCTGAAAAATGTCTACATCTGAAAACTTATAAAACTTCTTGTCTTCTCAAGGCATTCACTTGATCCCATTTAATTTCTTCTGTTCTTTCTATGAATGAAGCAGTGTTGTATTTTGAGGAGGGAGGTAAACAGTTTTCCCCTTCTGAAGCCTTTTCTTAGTTTCCAAACTCTTTCCCCTTCTTTCCAGAGAAGCCTCAGAAATTTCATAGGGAGCTATCGTCTCCAGCTCTTCCCTGCCATAAGAAGCCCTTGGCTGGTGCCTGGAGATCAGGAGGCTGATCTGAGATAAGAGCCTTCAACAACAGCCAGTGTCTAAATTGCTGGGGTGCAGTTCTGGGTCACATATTGGATTGGCATCCCAACGTACAGCCTCCACCTTCATGCCTTGTTCCTTGGTCTGCAGGGAAAGGGACCCAGAACATGCTCTGGACAGGGCTGGGCAACTGAGGAACTAGACCTCATGGCGGCTGGGGTGTAGACTTGTCACTCAGTCTGGATATGGCTCTTTGAAGGCCTGCAGGATGGAGTTATTTAAGAAATTACTTTCTTTTCCCTCATTATCATTCTGCCTTTGAAGACAATTTTTTTTTTTTTCACTAGAAAAGCTGGTATCTCTTAATATTTCCTCCCCCTCCCCCCCCACAAATGATCAATCACAAGACTTTCAGAAGAAATTTTTCTTTTGATTAGAGACTGCATTGAAAAACCTTCCCTATGGAGGGAATATTTCTACAGAAGGTTTTCAACCTTTCTGTGAGAAAATGTGTTTCTTTAGACACGCTTGAGTGACCCATCAACTGGCAAAATGGCTTTCCATTCTCCCTGCTCAATCTATGTCACCATTTCACAGCTAACAGGCAATGTGTGCGCTGAGAAGATGATGTCAGCTGGGTTACAGCGATGTTAGGAACTAAGAATGACCCCTTATTGGGAAGGCATTTCGAAATCAGTGCCTCATGTGGTAATAGTCAGAAGCTTCCTGATGGGCCCATGGGTGCAGCTATTCTTCTACTGCACATTTCTTGACACAGCTGTGCCCATAGTAGGGGTATGAGGTACCAAGGCATCTCCTGCTGTGCCAACAGCAGCCTGAATTTTAGCCTCAGTAGTGCAGTTATTAAGCAGGTGGAAGTCTTGCTTCTTCCCATTTGTAATGTCTATGCTAGAATATTTTATTAATGAAATCACTGATGTTTATTACCTACTAAATGATCTTTCTCTCCAACAATCTCTGAGGGTTATTACCACAAAGACTTGCACAACAGATGTTAAAAGCCATTGGTTTAAATCAACATATACTTTTATTAAAAACAAAACCAATTTTTTTTTCTAATCCCTGCATTCCAGTCACTAAAGCTGAGATAATCTTCTGGAGAAGCTAATGGATATTGTTAATAGCGGGATTGAATTTATAAAAAGCTCAGGGAGAACAAATAGGACAGCAGAGACAGCGCTGAACAGGAGCAATGAGGGTAATCAGTTGGGCTTTACTAGCAGAACTTTAGTTGTGCCAGCCATTTCATCCATTGAAGATAATGCACCAGATGATATTTGGATATTTGTATTGGTATTTGGATATTTGTATTGGATATTTGTATTTATTCTTTGCACTTACTTTGTTTCTCCTGACTCAGGACCGCTGATTTAAAGTGTTTAAACAACTGTAACACTATGAGTGCATGTTTGCTGTTGGCCATTTCTTATTCCTTGTGGTTTGCTACAGAAATCTAGACAGGCTATTGTTTGTGGTCGGTTTATTGCAGTGCGATACTTTTGTAAAGATAGCTAAAGACCTAGTATCGCTGGTCTAAGTCTCTTTCTTCCACTCGCTTCTAAATGGAGCTAAGTCTTTGCAAGAACATAGAGTCTAGATTCGGATCTCTCTGATGTAGTGATGACTGCTTAGGATGAGGATTTTTCTTCATTACGTGATTTCCATGAGGAGCAGGTGAAAAGATTGGGATCCTGACCGTGTAGAGCCCTGCAATTTGTGTGGTCGTTAATGACTTCTAAGAAAATAGCAATACCCTACCAAACTGAAACAATTGCACTTTACAGTGTCAGTGGTCTGGGTCAGTGGGTATAATCTATCTGTGCTGATATGCATATTGACACAAGATGAGCAGGGCGATCCAAGTCCTGGTGTGGACTTGCATTCCAATTTCCACAAAAACTGGGTTTTCAGTTCAGGCTTATTTACATACATGACTTCTCAGAGCATCTCCTGTAAGTTGTCGTGTCTCTGGCGGATCTAAACTCCAAAGTCAATTCTAGCATGTAGGCTTTAGTGGAAAACTGTGTAATAAAATACATCTTGTGACATTTCATCAGGTACTAGAGAAGGACTTTGTCCAAGAGACTGTTTTCCTGATGCCTCTTTTTTAACTTGGATAATTTCATTTTAAGACCTGCCATGAGTCATGTCCATCGTACTGGATTAGGAATGGTGCCTTTGGCATGTTTCAGAGTACTTGGTTTGGAAATAATAAAGTTATGGTTTCCGCAAACAGTGTAAAAACTGAAGATGTGCCCAGCATGCCTTCCTCGAGCTCCAGGTCACCCCAGGAGACGGCAGGGCTAGCAAATGCACCTCACTGATCCCAAAACAGGGAAGAAGCAATTTAAAACAAGGATGTTCTTCCCACCCCCACCCCAGCCAGCCATCCTTACTGGTCTTAGTCCATGTGAAGGTAGCATTTGCAAAAGGCATCCAATCTGCTTTCTAAAGGACCTCCTGAACATCTTCCCCTTTCTTAGATTGAATAATAAGCAGGAACCTCTCGTTTCCTCTCTTTTCTTTCCATTCCTTAACAGTACACAGTCTGATGTCATTCTCTCAACAGATAGGCAGTAAGTTCTCACTAGGATTTTCCTCCCTGGGATAATGCATTGTTATTTACTGTCTGTTGCCTTTCCGGTGGTCTCTCAGCATCGAGCAACGGGAGTCAGAAGGTCTTTCCCCTGTCTCGTAGTCTGTGGTATCTGTTGTTTTCTGAGTGTTGGAATCTTTGTCCCCGTTACGTAGCTCCAAATCTGACCTCGTCAGAGACCACACACGGGTGTCTGCAGATGAGAGGGGAATGTATGGAATGTTTTTCAGTGAACAGTTTATGAAATTCCTTTCCTATATGTTTCAGAAATTCTTTAAGTTAAAGAGCACAAACATTTCTCCAAGGGAACTAGGATTTGCAGCAGCTCAGAGGCAGGCACTTGTTTTTAAAAACAACATTCCGTATGGGGCGGGAGTGGGGGAGAAGGGTGACAAAATAAGAAAAAAGGAAATGTAAACAAGGAAGTATAATTCCCAGTTCCGTATACATACAGGCAAGTATAACGGTGCTCAGTGTCCCTGATGCTTGGCAGTAGGCTCTGTCCCCTTCCTAGGGTTACTGGCCTGGTGTCTGTCACAGGACACAAGGTCGAGATCCAAACAGCCTCATCCTGACCCAGTGAACTGGGGCCCGAGCCCCTCTTACAGTTCATGGGGGAAGTTAGACAAAGAAGATAGGAAACATGAACACTAGTGCTAACTGGGGAGCTGTCTGAAACAGCCAGCAGGCAATGCGAGGACAAGGGGGTGTCTCAAATCTGAAGGCCTCTCCTGAAGAGAAAGCATGTGTCTTTTGGGTTTGTTTTTCCTCCAAGAATGTTTTTTACATTTACACGTTGAAAATCATGAGATCAGGTATTTAGACTAAACTTGGTAGGAGAGACTAGGGCTGAGAACATTCTTTAAATCTTTTTTGCACGCGGTATGAGTGCAATAGGAAGGAGAGGGAATGCTCTGGTGGGGGCACCCTCTGCAACATGAGGTTGGGCCCTCTCAGGAGAGGGAAATCAGCCCAGCTCTGCCTGGGTGTGTGCTCCCAGTGCTGAACGATTGTATGATAAGGTGGTGCCACCTCTTCCTCTATTTGTGTTTTGGAAGAAAAATGGAGTTGCTGTTACGCGTTTGAAGGGCCCTGATTTTGGTGGGCCTGCTCCAGAGGCACCTGGGAAGGGCTAGTTCAGTGTCTCTGCTGGGTGAAGAGGGGAAGCGGGCATGGAGCAATCTATCAAGGAAGAGGTATTTTGAGGCATGGTCCAGAGCAGAATTATTAATTTTGAAAACTCAGTGGTTTCCAAGGACTTTGGTGAACCTTTGTTTGGGACTTGCATACCTCAGTCCCACTTTAAGTGCCTAGGTCCCTTTTTTGGATCTCGGCCTAATCTGCTAATTCAAATCCAGCTTGCATGCGTCATCACTGTAAGCCAATATAGAGTTGGCAGGAAATGCCTTTCCTATCCTGTGAATATTTTCAGGATTTTTTTTTAACTGAACCTGGGTTTAAAACTTGGGCTAACTGCCAGAATTTCAAAAATTTTTTGCAAAATGAAAACCCAAGTTCAAAATTTTTTCCTTTGGCATTAGCTAAACATTTAATTTCAGTACTGACTTCTTTTTTGTATTTTACTCTTTTGTTAACAGCGATTTTTTTTTTAATTGGAATTTTAAAATGGGGGGAGTTTGAAATCTCTCCACATCAAAAGTATTGGGTTTGATGGATTGGCATTTTCCGATCTGAAAAGCGTTACATCAAAAACAACCATATGCCAACTAGCTAGAGCTGTTGGCATCTGATGGCAGTGGTCTGAATTAAATGTCAGTGTAGTGGGACAGATGAAAAACACAACAGCTGGCACACACTAGCTGATCTCAACAGAGACACCATCACGTAGGCACAGAAGATGAATTGTCTTCTTATTAGGCATGGTTCCTTTCCTCCTAGGTGAGGACCATGTACCATGGCTTGTAGTGTCAGCCTGTGAATCATGGTGAAGGAGGAGGTTTGGATCCGAGACCTCGCGCCACTGTGGACCATTTCAGCAATAGGTACATAACAGTCTCATTTAACAATTTACTTGGAGAAATCCTGATCCCTTTGAAGTTAATGGAAGAACTGTCTTAGACTTCAGTATGACCAGGACTTCTCCCATCACGTCTAATTTTGAATTTGAATTTTATTTTTCATGCCTTCTTTTATGTTGCCCTTTATGCTTGGCGCTAGTTCTTCTCTCCTTGGTTCTCATCCAAAGACCATTGAAATCAGTTGAAGTCATTCCATCAGCTTCAGCGGGCTTTGGACCAAATCCCTTGCACTTTGAACAATCTCTATCTCATCTTTCAAGTACTTCCTGCAAAATATACTTCTTTCACAAAGCTCTTAAACACAGCCGATCCTGTGTGACATTTGTATTGCTTTGTGATAGACTTTCAGCCAGGAAACTGTGCATGGGTCAATTGAAGAATAAACAAGATTCGCTGATCAGGTTTGCTCTGTGTTTGCTGTGTAAGAACATGCAAGTAAGAAAATACATTGTTTATTAATACTGAGGATGGGTTTAAAAATACAATAAATAGCATTTAGAAACAGATCTTGTGTCATAACTCTTCCTCTGTCACCTGATGTTCCGTAAGTGATTTGCGGTATCTTTCCACGTAGTTATGAGAAATGCTTTGGAAATAGGGTGTGGAAACATAATGAAAATTAATGTGTCGGGGCGGGGGGAGGGTCTCATTTTGGTATTTTCTCGATTCCAGTGGCCAATGAGAGCTATCTAGGAGTTTTAAAAGCCCAGTGAACAAGGAAAGCCAGAGGGAAGTCGGACCCATATTCTTCCATCCTGCTGCGGGTCTTCTTTCTTTGTCAGATAGAGATTGCATTTCAC
Source organism: Struthio camelus (assembly GCF_040807025.1). Taxonomy (NCBI): domain Eukaryota; kingdom Metazoa; phylum Chordata; class Aves; order Struthioniformes; family Struthionidae; genus Struthio; species Struthio camelus. The sequence goes on from NC_090946.1 coordinate 18,276,481, forward strand.
TGTCCATATGACAGTCACCTCTCCCCTGTATGATGCTCTCATGCATGCTGTTTGGACTCATTTGGGCTGTTGTTGAAGAGTTTGTTTTTTTTTCTCCATCCCTTTTGTTTTCTGCTTGTTTTCTTTCTTCTCCGCTCTTGTCCATTCTTTATTTCACAGACACATTATTGGCACCAACTTTTGGTGCAGTCTCTCTCTGCTCTCCATCTCTTCTGTCTCTGTGATTAGTACTACAGTAACATTCGCAGGCCCCAAACTACCTTTTGCGTAGCACGGATGGTATACGAGCCCAAAATAGTACATAACACTTGCCCTGCAAAGGGGAGAAGATGCATGAGATTCAAAAGGTGCTTGTTCAAAGCTGAAGGGCAAGTTGAATAAAGCGAGAAGCCAAAGGCAGTAATAAAGTCACCTCCCTTCCTTATCACAAGGGCTAAATCCCATTATCCTTCTCTCTTTTCAGTCTGCTTGTTTCACCATTGTCTAAGCAATAGTTTGCCTTACTGTGCTCAGTAGAAATATGTTCCTTTTCCTTATCTCTAGTGTAAATTCTCACCCTTGGGGACCAACACCTTGCATCTTCCTGGTACTTAGATCACACATACAAATCTGAAAATTTCTGCCTTGAGTAGCTTGTGATCCAGCCAACCAAACTGCAGGCACTGGGATGGCAGTAGGGCAGCCTCCAGAAGCACGAAAGTGCAGTTAGAAATCTACTGGTAGAAATCTTGCAAGATCAAGTTTATTCTCACCAAGTTCCTACCATCCAAAAGTCAAGCCTGTGGAGATTTCAAGAGCAGGAAATGCAATCCGAAGACTCTGTTCAAACTTGCCTCTCCCCACAGCCTAATCTGCTTCTGGATCCAGATTCCTGTATCCTGCATACAACCTATGTCACTGCAGTATATTTTTGCTGTGCAGTTGTGAATGTGGAGAGCAGTGACTCCCATCCAGTTGTTTTCCAAACAGCAACAGAAAGAACAGAATGAGACCCTCAGACTATCCAAGGCTAGTGAATGCAAGTTTAAGGCCATCTGTCAAACAGCTGGCTTCAGAAGAAAAATTAACCAAGCGAGAGAGTGGGGGAACTCAGGGTTTTGTTTGTTTTTTGTTTTGGTTTGGTTTTCCCCCTTTCATCTGGCTAGGATTAAGTATTTTATTTTTCTCTTCTACTTGCATCAACATGACACCATGGGACTGTATTACTTCATGTACAGATGAACAAAAATAAGAAAAAAAAAAATAGTTACCAGTGCTCAAGTGAAACCTCAGCTGAGTGAGGTAGGAATTGCTCAGGGCTCAAATTGGGGTGAGGAATGCAACCCTGACTTCCAGGCAGGGAGCGGAGTCGTCAGTTTTCTCTCCATGGAGGGAATGTAAAACTACAGCTGATCGCAAAGGTGTGAGGTTGAATTTATAGAAGAGTTAGAGAACAGGGGAGAGAGATTGCACTAGCTAATTCAAGGTTTACTTATTACAAAATCACGAGAATCAGGGCTGGAAAAGAAAACATGTTGTATTAAGTCATCTTATCCGGTCTCTGCAACCAACCACTGTAGGCTTTCTCCCATGTGCTCTCCAAGCAAGTTTAACCCTTACAGAATAATGAATGACCACTGCTGAAGTACAAAATTAAATTGGCTTATGTTTTTTCCACCAGAAAAGGCATCTTTCCTCTTTCTGGTCTGGGTCTCATCTGTCCTTCACATCCTGCTGAGAGCCCCCAGAAAGTAGTTGTCTTCCAACCTGAAAAGCAGTCCAGAAATGGCAGTATCGAGGAGGACAGAGGGGGGGATTTAGGATTGGACTTCAAAGATGCGTGGCCAGAGAAATTGGTAATCACTTGGGAAAGGGGTTTCTCTCTTTCTCTGCTCTAAAAAAACCCCTCCTTCGTGGCCTCCTACCTGCCTTTGCAAACACTTAGCTAAGATGATGATTTACCAGTCGTTATCTAACTTGGAGCTGTCGGTTTCCTGAGGACAAAGGCCCAGTGCACAATGCAACAACAAGGTCTTACATTTAACCGCAAAGTCCCTTGACACTGCAGCGTTCCAGCACAGCAGGCTGGAAAATGTGTTACAGCTCCATATAAATTGAAAAAAAGAGAAGAAGTGTAATGAATTAAATATGGAAATGAATAATACACTCAAGTACAATCTCCTCTGTTTCGTCTTGGTATTCAATCCCATTTATTTTATGTTGTCTCCACATGATTGACTTGTAGGGTTGCACAAGTTTAGCTGTAGTGAATGTAGAAGTGTTTTGTGAAGATTATCAGGAAGAAAGCTGGAGGCTCAGCCATGGAGGAAGAGAATAGGAAAGGCCTGTAGAACCTAGGAAGCTTAAGAGGCAGCATAAGAACAGAGAAAAGCACATAAATTGGCTTTTTTTGCTAGGGTAATTGTAAGAACACACCAACTGGCACTGAAATTAGCATCTTTAGATTTAGCAGACCATTGGTTCAGCCAAAGAAGGAGAGCTCCCATCTCTCAGAACTGCTCCTCTAGGCAACTGTTATTTCATTGCTTTTAAGGGTGTCGAAGATCACAGGTGAAAGCTTGGCAGCTCAGGAGGGTTTGTCAGGAGGACATGGAGACCCTGTGGTGCAGAAGCTACTGAGCCTGTCATAATGGAGCTGTCCATCCTCACCCTCCGTAAGTGACTTTTACCAGTTTGACACAAAGATGTGTAGCTTCTCTCTTTTCTTTCCTAATACCTCATTATTTCTAATTTTAGACCTCTTTTTCTTTGATCACTGGGTAAGAATAGACTATTACAAGCCTCTGTATTTTTTTCCTCTGGAATAGCTTGCAGATTTTTTTCTTACAAGCTTCTACGGAGTATGTTTTATGAAGGATATTGATCCAAAAGCAGGTTATCTTAAGGTGATGAATTACCATGCACTAGCTGCTCTGTCCAAGCACATGCACATGCTCTTAAACCAAAGCACTCCCATGTAATCGTAAGTGACAAGGTGGTAAAATGTCCATTCTCATCTGAGAGTCCAAATAGTTTGTGATTTCATTGCATCTGTAATATTAAGCTACCCACACAGCTAGGAAATTAAATCTTGCTTCGAAGTTACGTTTGTCTAACATCAATCTGAAGTGTGCCTGAATCTCTTTATCTCTGGCTGAAAGGCTGAAAAGGTGTTACCTATAAGATATCTTTTTCCGCGTGAAAGTACCTATATATAAAAAAAACAAGTCCCATTTTGACTAATCTCAGTAGATTAAATGCTTTACTCATCACTTTGCAAGATTTATTTTCTCTCACAAGGTCTTTTTGTGGCATTACTTGGAACTCTGTCTGAGACTTCCATATCCTTCCTGCATTGGGAATGCCAAAACTGGAGATATTATTCTTCTAATGATTTTAATAGTGGTTAACCCAAGGGCAGAACCCACTTCCCTGTTTCTACTTGATAATCTTTTTTTTACACACCCCAAGATCACGTTAGTCATCAAAGCACTGCACCAAAATCTCATTCTGAGATGATTCATTTTTATGTTCTTTATGTCCTTTGCTGAACCTGTGCTTTCCAAGATAGAGGTTTTCACCCTGAACGTAGATCCTTGCTTCAGCCTTTCACATTTTAGCCAGCTTGCCCATTGGAGAGGCCAGCTTTCCTTCACAGGTTGTCAAGGAAGCCTAGGCCAAGCAGACTGCTATTTTAGATGCTTCTATTAGGGGTGAGAGATGAGGGGGGAGACTGAATCTCTGCCTTTATTGCCATGTATGGTGCATTTCACTTGTCCTTTAGTAAAATGCACAGAGAGGATTGTGATAATTTAAGCAGGTAATCCATGTATCCCTCTAATACACCCTGTCTTCATCCTTCTTTATTATCTCAGCAATCCGTGCACCATCTGCAAATTCTGCTATCACAGATTTTGCATTATCTAGACTGTTGCTAAAAAAGCTAAACACTTTGAATGAATAACCGGTTTCTAAAGGGTCTCGTTAATAATCGTCCGATTTATTGTAATGCCTCTCCATTAATAATTGCATGTTGATATCTGTCACTGAAACACATTTTGATAACTGTAATGCATGCCTTACTATTTCCATATAGGGCACAGTATTTATTTCTTAACCAAGGTATTGTAAAGGTATCAAATTATATGCCTTGGAGAAAAGCAAATATACTCTGCCAACACCATTGCCTTTGTCAGACAGACCCTTATCCAAAGAAAGGTAAAAATCTCTGCCCTCTCGTAAGTACCAGGGGAGTTTCACATCTCAGTAGGTCTATTTCTAAGAGATATTGAATTTACTGGAAATTGGGGTTTAGCAGAAGTCCCATCACAAATCCTGGAGCTCAAGCTTATTCCCTTTACTCCCAGCAGGAGATGTTGGCCAATGTTTTCCATAGCTTGCATCTAAAAGAATAAATCACCTTTGGTAAGGTACCAGAGTCCTTTGAAAACAAAGACTACTCCCCTTTCAAGGTCTTGAAAAGTTCAGGCTACGCTACAGACACTTGTAAGCGTGATCTGCCACCTTCCTCAAATCCACGGGAGAAACTTTACTTACTTCCAGATATTCACCTGCATGTTAATCTTAATCTTTGGAGTAAGTTTCAGGGTCAGGAGCAGAACATTCAGTCCCCTGGCAATATCTATCCTACAAGATGTCTGTAGCCAAGGATGCCAAGTTCATCCTCTGTTGTTCTTGAGCTCGAGTGGATGGGTAGGGGAGCAGGAGAGAAGTGTGCCTTGCAGATAGAAGTTGCATCTTCTTTCCCCTAGCATGGATGGAGAATAGAGCATTGAGTTGGCAGTGGATGACATGGGAGGGCAGCTTGATTCCTCTAATCAGTGCCATATGTATTTTATCTCCTTCAGAGCCATTACTGTTCTCCGATGTGATACACAGAATGTGATACACAGGCAATGACAAGTTGTCTGTGCATCATACTTCGCATGCATTGCTCTTGGAACCCACCTTCCTGTCTTCTGGGTTTGCCTTTCTTGATGTGTCGTGTTTAATTTTTCTTGCTAAGAGCCTTGGGGCAGGCACCTGTGATTTTTCTTTTTCCTTTTTTTCATTTTGTAATTGTAAAGGCCTGTAAAGTCACAGACCTCCTTAGCACTGTATAAATAATAAACAATGCTAATACTTTTCATTCCAAAAACTAAACTCAGTCTGCAGATTTTTAAGAGGGAGCATGATGTCAATGCAATCGCAAAAGTGCACATCATCACCAGATGGAAATCAATACATGGCATCGCTGTAAGAGTCCACATGGTAGCGCTTGTCAGTAATTCTCTTCCAGTCTGTCAGCACAGTACTCCATCATACAAACAGGAGGAGCATGCTGTGGATTTGTATATTTGAACCTCTCTGGGGACACCACTAATACAAAAACCATTGCCACCAGAGGCTTCTTCTGTACTTAACGAAAGGAAATACATTTTTCTTTGTTCTCTTCTCAAGCATGTGGAGAAGGCCTGGATTCACAAAGCTGAGCCGTACTCTTGGTTTTCTGTGCCTAGCGGCACTATAAGAATTAATGGCAACTGTGATATCACAGATTCCTACCCGCCGAAAGCAGGCCTAGGACCAGATTCTCATTTCGCATTGGGTAAAGCTATACTCAGTGTTAATACTGAATCTGCAGATACAAGTACTAAAGCAATGGGACAATATTGTCCACTCTTTGGACCACCAGGCCTTGCATGGAGCCTCTGTGCTTCACCACTTGGAGGAGAAATAACAGCAACGTGTAGTGCCCCACTCGGTCATAGCAAAGGGAGAAGTGTTTAGCCGTTGTGGTTGCACGATAACTTCTTTACACATCTTGTGGCATGCAATGGCTGCAGTAGAGCCATAACTCATTAGTCAGCCATCTTTATTAGCCTGTTGCCAGTGGGAGCTCTCCACAAGGTGGCAATGTAACACCAGTCATTACATCATCTCATTTGGCAGATGTCCTGTGGTTGGAGTTTCCCTCATCCCAAGAGTGGTACCCTCGAGGACTTGCAGCCATTCCAGGCGGGAATGCAGTCCTGGCTCAAACTGAGGTGAATGCAGGCAGTCTGCCAGCCAGCTCTCTGCCAGGGTAATACCAAGTCTCCAGATGCAGACTGCAGTCCAACTACATGTCTTCACCACTCCTGGTTGCCCATGGAAAAAGACCAGGCATGACCACATGGAATCACCAGGCCTGGAGAAGGTCGGTGGTGCTCTTTAGGGAAAATGGCAGCGTTTTAAGAGACGGAGTCTGGTATCTTAGCAATACTAAATAGTACCTTATCCAATAGTTAATCCAGCTGCAGTATGTAGGACATCTGTGAGGCACAGCACTACCTCGATATGAATAAAGGCACCAGACAATGTCTGTTCTAGCTTATACATACTTGCCATTAATTTCAGAGAAGTCAGAAAAGATGTTAGCTGAAAATGAGATGTGAATAGGTTGCTTTTACCTGTTTAAATTTACCAGCAATAACACAAGAAGTACAGATGACAGATAAATAACATTAGCTTTTTTCTACAGTACAGGCCAGGATTTTGTGAATTATCCCCAGATTTCAGTACCTCCCCTACGGCTTCTGTTCTGTCTCTTACAATAAAGATTTGCTTGCCAACTTCTTTGAGCAGGGGAAGGGAGCCAAGCCAGTCCTGGAAGGGGCTGAGCTGTGTTTGTTGTGCGATGTTTTGGAAAGCCCTCTTTTGATATGCCTTTATGTACTTTGTACCCCTTAAGTCTGTTTATCTTGGTGAGGGGGTTCTCTGTTTGGCATTTAGTTGATTCCTTGAAGAATCCTCCCAGAAAATCTAGGGAAGGATGCTTTTACAGCTCCTCATCCATTCAGAAAAGGGACTCTGCCTAAAGTTAAAGTATGCCATTGTCCCTATGAAGTTGTGCTGTTTTCTGAAGTACCAGGTATTGGTCATGGCTAGAAAGAGGAGAATAGATTAGATGGATCCAATGAACTGATCTGGTATGGCAAGCTTTAAGCTCTTTGAAGCCTACAAGGGCATTTCCATTTCCAAACCACAAATTATTTCCAGAAACTGGGAAACAAGAGGAGGGAAACAAGAGGAAGGAAAGCTGCACATGGCAAGCTTGACAGAGAAGAAAAATCCTTTGCAATGAAGTCATTGGACAGAAAGTAAACTGCCCACAAGCCCTTTTACCAGAACAGTTTGGATCAAGAGACCCATGAATAGGAGAATTATACGTAACGCATAGTATATGAACTGTCTGGGCAATAAAGAGGTTTTGCCTGTGGGACGGTCTCAGACCTTCCATTGAAACCTTTGAGTTCATGAGTCAGTCACAGAGAAGATTGGTCCCTGTTCCAGAGCCAGGTTAAAGGAAAGGTGGAACTTTTCACAGAAAATAGTTAAAGCTTTGCTTTATCAGGCTAGCTGTTCGCTAAACTTTGCTTAACTTGTGCAATGATTCCTGGCTCCTCTATGTGGCCTTCACCTTTGAATACTATTGATTAACTAGTACCTAGTTTGGCATATGATCTGAGTTCCTCTTAGATCTTTCTCCTCTTTTCTAATGGAGTTGGTTGTTTTAACCCTTTGACTGGGAACTAACTCATTTAGTTGGTGAATGGCACCTCTTTTGTAACGCTTAATGCTGGGAGGTAACTGCGAGAGATTGAAGATCCTGGGAGTGAAAACTAAACTCTTTTAAATTGCTAAGGCTCTGAACTCTTTGTGTCACAGTAGCATCTAGTAGGCCTACTCCAGCTAGGAGGAGGCCTGCTGTGCAAGGCAGAGGACCAGCACATAGCAAGAGGGCTGCTCCTGCCCTAAAGAACTTGCAGCCTGAATAGAAAACACAAAGAACGGGAGGAAAACTAGAGGCACAAAGAAAAGAGATGGCTTGGCCAAGATTGAGCAGTAAATCAGTGGCAGAACTTCGAAGAGAACCCAGCTCCCATGAGTCCTAATCTGGTGACCTTTCTAGTAGGGCAGGCTGCCTCTGGCTTTTCACTGAAGTGTGCAAACCACTGACTTCTGATTTGCAAATAGATTAGAGCATACCACAGTGTATGCCAAAAACTTCTGCACAAAGTTATCCACCTAATGGTGTCTTGCAATGTTCCAGAATGCACAGAGAATTGATCCGAAGCAGAAAATCAAAAATTAATGCAAATTTAAATTTCTGAAAAGCAGGAAATATGAAGGTTTATACTGCACTCCCAAAATAACTTTAACTCTGCCCTCTTCCAGCATTGCTACTATGTATGCCCATACACACTAAACCTCATAGAAGGTTGAAGAAATGAAGCACGTGAAAGCTATCATGTAAAAGTTAACATACTCTCTATCTGAACGTGTCCCATCAAGAGAGATGGAACAGACAGTATATTCTCTTCAGCTTTCCTCATGTCTGGTTTCTATAGGTTCATAGACTGTAACGCCAGAAAGATCTCACTAGACTATCTGACCTCAGCTATATCAACCTTCAGACTTCTATTACAACTGTATTAAGCCAAATACACTTAGATTGTCCACAGCATCTTTGACAAAGGCACAAGTTTAAATCTTGAGTGCAATATTTTGTTACAGATAAGCTATTATTTGTTTGTTTTCTGGGCTCTTGGCTCTGTTCCTCCCCTCTGTCGCCACAAAATTGGCTTGCTAACCTTGGCTTACTCAGGAGATAGGATGCATTTTGGGATGCTAAAGCATGCTGGTTTAGGCGCAGTTAAAATAGTCCATCTATAAACAGAAACTGATGCTTAGTTTTATCTATAGTAGAGCTGAGACTCCTCTAATATCTGGACAAATTTAATCTAGTGTTCCTTTCACTTTAGTGAAAAAGAGTCTAGTAATGAAGCACAAATTGGTCACAGTTTAGAGAACATATTGGCTAAATTTCTTGTCTAGTTCTACAAGAGCTGTTATTCCTCTAAGGTTAGGATTGAAAAATTCTCTTTGGATGCAGTTTTCTGGTTCTTGGATACATAGACAGTTTCTCTCTTCAGGCCTTGTAATCATTCCCTCTTCTATCTGCAAGGTGGTCACAGCTCAACTTCCCCCACAAGGGGAAATCAATGTGTGTCTTTACTAATGATGCTTTTCCTAAGGGGAGATAGGTAGCTGGGGTCTGTAGACCCAGCGATAGGCCACACAGATGTTCCCAGCACATGGCCGCTTGGGGCAAGGCAGTGGGCAGGGCTTTCGTACTCAGCGCTCCCATCGTTGCAGTGATGGTCTGCAATTCAGTAGTGCTAAATCTACCTCAGACTCTGCTCAGAGCACTGAACCTCTGAGTGGCCTCAGCTCAGCACATGGCTAGGCTGCTCCTTTTGCCTGCCTTACTGCTTCAGCTTGTAAACAGTTTGGGCAGGGTCTGACTTTCACTTCATGGGCCCTGGGTCTTAGACTTCAGATATGCTCTGGATGCGAGCGTAAGAAAAGCCCTATTCCCTGGGCTTATTGAGTCAGGGCTGGGAAGGTGGAAAATCTACTTTTTCCTTCTGCAGCACACCTAACTTTTGTTTCCCAGTAAATAATGAGTTGGTCAGGGAGAACTCAGGCTCCTGGGTTATTAAATAACATTTTATATTAGACCTGGGTGAAATGTTCATGGGGAGCCATTTATTAGATGTCTTTTCCCTTTATGTGCTCAGACACTTTGGGGAATTCCTATGTTTTATCCACTGTGCAACAGTTAGCCGAATCGTTCCTCCAGAGAAGTTTCAACCTCAGATTAATAGCGACTTGAGTGCCAATATTATTCACTGATTTTGCCTGGATGCTGAAAGTCTTGCGTCCTTCTCTTGCCTGGATGAGGGCAGCGGTTTTATCTTTCTTAAAAAGAAGAAATGATGAGTAAGGGAGGAGAAATAATGTACAATGGATGGCAATCGCAAGTTATTTGTGTAATGAACAAAGTCTTTCCAGTGTTTTCACAGCACTGGGACTAAAACCCAGACGCTGAAGGGAAAGTGAATAAAAGGGGACACCCATACTGCTTACCCATCCGGAATCAGCCCATCTGGTCCTCATCCCTCACACCTCAGGATTTTTCAGTCATGACATGGTTTTATTGTCTCCATCCTGCACTGATGCAGTATCTCTTTCTCATGGCGGGAACTGAGGCACAGGATAGACAAAATGTCTTGCCCAGTAGTTAGCTGAAGTCAGGTTCCAAGTTTTTTATAACATTTTCTTTGCTGTCACTGGGCACATTTCCCTGGTGATGTTTTTTGGAGGGGAAGGGGTCGCCTAACACTATCCTAATTCCTCTAAGGCACATGGCACTACTTGCTCTCTGTACTGCTAATTCCTAGAAGCTGAAAATCTGTCTATGCCCTGTTCTTTATATTCTTCCCTACATACGCACTACTGGCTATTGTCAGATCCAAAATACTGCACTTGAACATTTGGTCTTATGTAATATGGCATTTATGTTCTTAGGAGGTTTTGGATCTTTCCTTTTTTTCATTGTGGTCTCCTCTGAGCAGGCAACATAAAACATGACCCCAGCAAATCTGGCATTTTTGCCAAATGTGCCTCTGAAGCGCTTTCTGTTCAATGCAGTCCTGCCTCCAGTGGGATCAGCAATTGACCGAGCTCTCTACCACCACCCAAAAATTGTTTGCTAGGTATATTGTGTTGTGAATCATCAGAGGGCCATGAGGCTGACTGGTGTAAATTAAGAATTGTATAAGACTTTGATTCTGATTATTTTTTAATGGCAAAGGGAACTGTTACAATCCCAGAATCTGCTCTTTCATGTAAAATAGGCCTTAACGTTTTTGCTAAATGTTGCTTTGATCCCAGCCACTTGTGGTTGTGTTCGAGGAGACGTGTGGATGTCTCCTCGGAAAAGGCCAGGAGGTGGGCATATGTTGCTGGTGAAGGAGAGGGCAATGGAGAGGGAGAGAGACATGCGGTGGAGCCGGAGTGGTACAGCAGTGACCTGTCAACTGGGATGTGGTTTTCAGAATGTCTCCCTCTATTTTTGGCAAAAGATGTCAGGGCCAATGAATCCTGGAAGCCCTAATGGTTCCTCTGTGCAAGTCTGGATATGTTCTGCTTCTGTTTGCCAGCTCTTCTGAAGGAGGAATGACTGCCGCGCCACTGTCCCATCCCTCAACAGCTATTTGGCATCCTCCCCCTTACATCAACACTGCAGCTGGCTTGCATACTATCTGCCGACCATTCTCCTTTGCTCAACCCAGTTCTGCCCTAAATGGATCAATTTTTAGAATTTACAAAGTGTCAGATATCCCATTGAGAACTGAATACGGACAAAAAACACTGGAAAGCTGGTGGAAATTGCTAGAAAGCAGTGTTACTTATCTCCTGGAAAAGTGCAGCAGGGCCAGCATCAGGGCTAGCACCATGTCTCTTGGCTCCCCGCTGTCCTCCGAGCACCTGCTGGGCTTGACGCTAGCCCGCGGTAGACAGGCCATGCCACTCCTGATGCCCCGCTCTGTGCCATGTCCCCTCACTGAAGGGCATGTTCTGCAGCAGAACCAGCCAAATTCAGCAAAGATGGGGTAAATCCCCTGGCTGACAGAAGCAGTTTTACTCAGGTTCAGGTCAGACCCTCGCTTCTTCCTCAACCCTCCTCAACCTCCTTGGATCCAGCAGTGTTTCTGGGCTGCTTGACACCCTCAGATTTGACTGGTTTCAGGGAGGGGCTGGGCAAGGTCGAAGTTTATTTTAGTGTGTTGCTCACCTTGAAAAGTATTGCAGAAGATGAAGTCATTGCTAGAGCTGGTTGGAAATTTTCTTCTACATGTTTTTCTGCCACACCAGGCAAATACATTTACACTGAAATTGTTTGTGGGAAAGGGGATGGTTCTAACAGATTTTCCAGCTGACAAAAAGGTTACAAGTCCTCTAAAACCATTTTCCCATTTTATATTTCTTTTTTAAAAAATGATTGGCGGTTTGGGGCTTTTTTGTATTAAAGTAACATTTCATTTTTAAATTTAACTTAATTTTTACTAGAAAAGATATTAAATAAGAGAAGAAGATCCAAATCAAATATCTGAAAATTATTTTTATCTGTACCAATCTTTGTTTTGTTTTGTTTTTGCCTAGTGGTCTGTGAACATTTTCAAGATTTCCTTCCAATTTTCTTTCTGATGTGGAGAGGAATGTTGTTTGAAATTTCAAAAACTTTTATGGGAAAGAGAAAGTCTTTCCTGCCAAGCTCTAGCTAAGGCTAGAATATGTCTTAAAACACTGAGTCAAAAGCTGTGGTCTGATTTACCAGGGAGGGTTTTCTTCTGTTGTCACACCCCTGCGTAGCCTCTGAGGAGTGAATAACTGGGAGCTCTTCTTGACAGCATCCACCTGCGCTAGCTCGAAAATAAAGCGTATTGTATTTTGGAGCGGGAGATGTGTGAGGAGGTTAAAGTCAGCCAGGAGGGTTTGTAAACAGAATTGTGTGAGGTGGGAGTCAATGAATAAGAAAAATGACATGTAGGAAAAGATTGGGAAATAAGAGCTGACGAATGAGTCAGTGTAAAGGTCTGCACGGGGTAATTGCCTGTGGCCGACAGCAAATGCACAGGGAGGCTTCGAGGGCAAGTGTCGGGCCAGCACAGACTCCAGCCGCTGGAAATTTGCAGCTCAGGGACTTCCTGAGCCCAGAGTTGCACCTTTTTGTTTAAAGATGCAGCTGGACAATGTCAAAATGCAGTGTAAGTTTAGATTAAAATCTCGTATGTGTAATTTCTTCAAATTCAAGTGAAACTGCTCACTGGAGCTAAAGGGAAAGTTCCAGTGTCACCTTGTTTGTTAAAGGATTATCTCCTCCTTTTCCCCCTATTTCAGATTACCCCAGGCTTGTGTTTCAGATCAAACCCGCTAGCCCTGTATTCACTTTTGACCAAAAAATGAAGTTTTAGGTACACTTCAGCTTATAGGTAATCATTCAGCTTATCTTCCTTCCACCGAAACTTCAATATGAAAGTCACCCCGAATTGCAGCTTTTAACCATTTATTTAACCCTACTTTGAACCATAGCACTATCTCATAGCAGAGTTGATTAGACAAAATGCAAGGTCTTTGTCCCTGAAAATTATCAGCTGCTCTTTCTTCTTCTGTACATAAATTCCCGGATGCATCCTGCCCTTTACAACCTGTTACAACTAAGTGGCCAGCACATATTCAGCAGAGAGGATGAGAGGGGAGGGTTTAAGTACTGATAGTCTCTGAATGACTCCAGAGGAGTGTAGAAATCATGTTGTTAACAGCCATACTCTATGTGGCAGGGCTTCAAAGCCCTGTAATTAGATGTGAGTATTACAATCTGCTTTAACATGATACAGAAATTAGAAATTGCTGTGTGTTGGGGAAGTAGAGCGTTCTTTTATTGTGGGGGACAGATTGATGGTAGGCTCATTTCAGGTTTTTATATTCCAGGCAGTTTGTCTGTTTGAGAGAGAGCTATTTACTGATCTGTAACTGCGAGGGTTAATAAATCTCTGTTCAGACTGGTTTAAATTCTGGCCAGGTAAATTTGAGGCAGATGATAACCGCTTCTTAATCAGAGGCACCCTCTGAGCCAGCCAGTGGAAATTACTTAAGTCTGGTCTGAAATAAGAAGCCAGGAGTATGTGGACCTTTGACCTTCTTTCAGACCTCCAGTGTTTGGGAAGATTGGACCTTTTTATATGGCATTGCGGTCTTTTAGTTAGAAGAACTCGATGTTTTCCCACCCCTTCACCTCACACTGGGCATTAAGGCTACTTTCGGCATGGGGGAAGCGTCCGATTGGCAGACATACTGGTTTCATTACCCCGTCTCCTCCCCTCGCCTCCTGAAGGACGTCTTCATTAGGAGCCTCCATGTGTGGAAATCAGCTTATGCTCGAGACAATATGAGAAAACCCCCTTGAAGGGTTTTATGAGAGGTCACACACTCGAGGCTGTCTGTCAATGGGCAACCAGGGGGAGCCAGCCCACCCGCTTCCCTCCCCAGGCCTGCCCTTTGATTTCTCACCCTGAGTGGCAAATGCCTCCGCTTCAATAGATGCAATTTCCAATTGTCTCCCTGCGCTTTGGAAGCTTCTCTATCACACCCTGAACAAATATGCTTTTTTTATTTGTTCTTCTGCACTCACTGCTGAATAATCGCTTCTTTCCTCACTGCCACAGTTCTGCTCTAATCAAGGACAGACTCTTGTGAAAATAGGTTGGGCTTTTTTTTTTCCCCTCCCTCTGTGTATGTGTGTTTTCTTAATAACTTCCTAGAACTGGTAGATTTGGCTGGCCATCAGGTCTCTCCTGATGCAGCAGGGTTAAAGGGAGAGCTGAGTGGCCTATTTGCTCTCAACTTTAACCATTTCATCATTGGCAGGGAAAATGCTTTCCCCTGCTCCCCTTCAGGAAAAGGCACGCTTTTGGTACAGGAGATGTAGTAAGCCCAATAGAAACCCTGTTGGCAGCAGAGGGAGGCCTCCATTGGGCTCAGGTCAAGCTTCCCACCAGCCCCATCAGGCAACCCTGAACCTACAGGAGTTCATCCTCAAAGATGCCGGTGGCATCTGGTTGGGTGCTGAGTGCTCAGCTCTCACTGCTGTTCCTGCAAACGGAGGCCTCCGACATTTCACACAGGCTCTCAATCCTTTTCTGGGGTTGTACTTGGACCCTAACGCATCTGTTGCAGTCTGAAACTCTGATGATGAATTTCATTGTTAAGTAAATCAGCTTCTTTGGGCTTCTCATGCTCCCTCCCCTTCCAGTGGGTGTGGAAAGGACCATTTCTCACCTTCTCGCAAGGTCTCTGGGCGTTTGGCAGGGCCAGAAGCGGCCACGCTTTTCGCAGAAAGTGAAATCCTGCAAAACCTGAGGAGGGCACTAGAGAAGTGCTGAAATGTTGAGCCAGGGCTGGAGAGTGATTGCATGTGGCTGCCATCTGCAGAGCCCCCAGTTCCTGGGTTTTTCCTGTAAGGGTGACGTGAAGCGAAAAAAAGAGTTCTCAGCCTTTTTTTGTCCTGTGGATCAGCTAAGGTCTTATCAACACTTCCCTTCCCGTTCGAGTTGTGATTGCTGAACCTTCCCATGTATGCACTGGGTGTATGTGTGTATAAAAATATATGGCTGTATAATTAGAACCAGCCAAGAATATTTGGCTGAAGTGGTAGTGGACAGGGGATTTAGGGGGTGTCCAAATATACTGATTCATCAGAGCCAGAACTCTTCATGGGAAGTGTCAGATTTGATGAATTTCCCATTTTCAAAAAAAAAGAAGAAAAGGTTTTGACATATTTTAAACATTTCAGTGCAGCATTGTTAAAGCATCACCTTCCAGCCTCTTTTTCCTGCTCTCCTGCTTTCCTCCTCAGGTTTTGGAGATCATTCTGATTCAGGCAGAACAGGGATTTTAAGTGTGGCCAATGTCCTAAACCAGCTAAACAGCATCAACCACTCTTGTCTCCTTTTCCCCAGGAAAAGTTTATTGATAAAACTGGTCAAAGCTGAAATGCTCCACAGGGATACATCAACTTTAGCCAAACACTGCATTTGACTATATGAGGCAGTAGCCACCCTGGTGAAAATGCTTCTGTCACCCAGGTACTTCAGTCACTTCCCATCCCCAAGGTACACCTAAGATTCTGCATTATATCAGCTGTTTGGTTGACTCCCTTAATTGAACTAATCTTTTCCTGCTCTCCATGTTTCCTACATCTTTCCATTTTCCCAGAAAGGTTCCCTGCCTTTCCTCGTGTTCTGCTTGCAAAGCCTCAGGTGACGGGACCTGCTGATGGGCTCCCCATACGTGCATGATGGCATGCGCCGTGCCATGGGAGCAGTGAGATCAGAGGGTGGCCAGACCTGTGACAGGCAAAAGAAGCAATTGATGGCATACGTGGGAAGTCCCTGCAGGTCAGAGAGGCTTTGGGGATTTAGGTCCCACCTGTCTGTAGCATCTAAGCCGTTAATTAGGGCTGCATTCATCAGGAGGGCTGGCTGGGGAGCCACGTGGCTGATGCTTTTGCCCAAAGTATTATTCATGCTTGTCTAGGTAGAAAGCCCTTGTGCCTGAGCCCAGATCCTCAAAGGTTTGGCTTGACTAGGGAGTCAAATGCCTAAATACCTTTGAGAATCTCAGCCTTAGTCACTGTATCCACAGCCAGCGTTAAATCCACCCTGGAGAACTTACAAATGCTTCTTTATAAGATTTTGAGTTGGACTCTGAACCCGATGGGCTTCGTCCTGGAGGCAATGCGTGCCTGAGGCTCCCTCCTCGCTCTGCCTCCTCCATGTGGAAGAGCGTGCAGGGCAAGGGTGCTGCAGGTGGCAGCGCTGGGGCTGTGGGCACAGGGCCAACCATGGCAAGGGGCACCCATCAGCATTAATGGACAAGGATCTAGGATCTGTAACCTGAGTTGGTGGGACAGCTAGCAGCCACTGCCAAAGTGGGCAGGGTGATGGTCTGCTGGGCAAGAGCGACCCTCGCTCTTCCTGAGTCCTTTAGCAAAACATTCATGTGAACTGGCAGTTTCAGAGCTGTTTTAATATGTCAGTGTGGGTTGGGCAAACTGAAAGTTGATAGTGTAAACTACAATTTATCCAGAAGATAATCTAAATATATATAAAAATATATATATGTATATAAATATATATTTATATATTCATATGTATTTGTAAATATTTAAATATATGTATTATGTTCATCCTAGTGTTCTTACACCTTGAACTAGTTCAAAGCTGAGGTGAAGAGTCGGGGAGGAAGGATCTATTCCTGATTTCATGCCCTTGTAACTGCACCAGCGCCTGCTTTTAGGAGCAGTGGATGGGATATGAAATATCACCGTTCAAACTCTTGGGATTTAGGAAAAGTCTTTCCCCTGGGGGTAGGTTACACAGTGCAAGATTTCCTGCACTTTCTTAGCTACTATCAGATACAAGGTACTGCATTAAATAGGACTCCAGGTTTGATCCTGCTTGAATATACATGTATTATTGTTCCTTTTTGCCCTGTTTCATCCATGCCCCCCTCAAAGGGTGTTTCCCTCCCACTCTTCCTTTACGTTACATTAAAAATGAGAATCATCTTAGCTATGTTAAGTAGGTTATAAATAACAGCAAAAATAATGCAAGCAAAACATGATAAATATACTGTTGAAAGGAGTTTATGCTGTAAAACATTCAAATGTTAATAGAGTACTTTTAAGTGCTGATAGCCTTTCCCCAAACTTTGGGGTGTTTGGAATCAATATTTAGATTTTTCTTGTTTTACGTAGTGACAAACTCAAGTCTAAACCCAGGCAGAGGTGAAAGGATTCAGTCTGGGACCATGCAAACTTAAAAGCAAATCATAGCGGTATGGTGCTGGGAAGCCTTCCCACGAGAGTGACTGACTGAAACCCAAGAAACTGTTTGTGTGAACCCCAGCAGAGCAGAACTTACCCCACCGCCTTACAAACAGCTGTGACACTTCCAAGGGAGCCTGACCATGTAACTCCTTGTGACACAGTCGCCTGGGTAGGCTCCACATAGATACCAGCTCTGCAATGCCAGCTAATTGTGGTTCCATACAGCCTCCACAAAACAATATCAGTCCTTGACCTACTTTTGTCTCCAGCTCTCTTTAAACAAAATCTTTTCTATTCTTTTTTTTTTCTTGTTCCTTGCCCTGTTTTTCTGCTTGCTTTCCATGCCATGTCTCGTATGTACATTAAGGGCCTATGCTCTTTTTATGGACGTTTTCTTGTAAATATATTTTTTGGCTGCAACCCACCTGTTAAGCATCCAAAGTACGTTTGATTGGCAAGTCTTTCCAACAGGAAAACCGACTGCACGCTACTCTTCTGTTTTTGCTTTTTTCTCCAGAGATCCTCTTGGAGTCTCTGAGACAATGCTCAGGCCTGCCCAGTCCCCATGATCATTTAGAGGAGCTTTAAGGATGCTCCACGTTCATTTTAGGTCCTGGGGAGCCCTATGGAGTAGTGTACCTTTGAAGTGCATTGTACCTTCTGGTGGGACTGTGCATGAGAGCTCTCGCACGAATTCTGCAGAAGTGGCCAGGGTGGGGAGGTGCACAGCTTCACTAGCTGCACACACCCAGCTGGACCAGGAATGCTTGTCCTGACCCGACCAGTCCTCACTCCACCTCTGGAGTAGGCATGGGTGCAGGAGAGCATCCCCTGAGCCAGTGGATGCACCAGCTCCCAGAAGCTCAGCCATCCACATGAGCAGCACATTCTTATGATGCTGCCTCTCATCCACCTGCCTTTTTTTCTCCCCAGCCTCTCCCAGGCTGCTATTCCTTTGATGAGACTTCCCTGTGGCTGCATCTGTGACGCCTGCATGTGTTATTCCTGCTGCTGAGCAGTAGACACTCACCTTGCCTCACAGGGGTGGGCTAGGGGGCCGAGTTTGCCCGAAGGGCATTGCTTTGTACCTACCAGATGTGCTGAATTTGTCATTCTGGCTCCCTCAGAAAGCCCCCTGCTTCCTCTTGACCTTGCTGTAATTTGGATTCTCAGCCTTTTGCCAGTCAGTGTAGCTGATTTATTCTCCTGATGTTTAATATTGGATTTGCCTCCTTGGCGGAAGGTTATAGCCACCTTGGAAATATTTACTGAGTAAAACTTCTCTTTTTTTTCCTCACTCCTTGAGAGCAAAATAGTGTTATGGTATGCGGCTAGCATGCAGTTCCCCAGCTAGCAAATTCTCTACTGGTCAGGTCTCTGTGCGAGCATTTGCATTCTGTCATTAAGCCTTTAAAGATCTTGCCAGCCATTGGTTTGGCATCAAGTCGTTCTCAGCAGGACTGGTTGCCTGTATCCTGTCTTTAGCTAATGCTCTGTCAACCACAGGGAGAATTTCAGCCAACAAGATCTCTATCAGCCTTTCAAGGACCAGCAATTCTGCCATGTGGACTGGAGTCTTGCACTCTGGCTTGATCTATTTATTAAAGAGCTTTGCCAATCAGTAGACCTTGTCTAAAAAAATGTTTCCCCTTCTCCTCTCCCTCCTCCCTGGAAAATGTTGAAGTGAATGACAAAATGTTTTCGTTGACTTTTTCCATGGAAATTTACAGGTTCCATTGGAAAATGAAAGGTGTATTTTCAGCTGTTGAAGATCTTTCATTTTATGGCTTTTCAGATAGCCAATAAAAGAAAAATAGTTGAACAATTTCAAGGAAAGGCAATTATCTCTGTGAATATCTGGATTTCACTGAATGTTGAGTTTTCCAGCAAAACTGCTCTCTGCTCAGGTTCACTGGGTACTGAACGGTTTTCTTATCACTAAGGTGCTGAAAAGTTTGCTGTGTCATGCATTGTAATCTCCTTGTTTCCTGGTCAATATTCATTATCTCTTGCTACCTTCTCAGGACTCAGTGTTGTCTAGCTTTGTTGGTTGATTCATCCACAATTCCTTTCTTGCTCTATCAAGTCATCTCAGATTATTACTGCTTCTTCTGTTCTCTTGTCTCTGCCTTCCTTTTTCCACCTCTTTGTAGTTAACATGTAGGAAAACTGCTTCTTTTTTTGATGGAGTCTTCTGGCTATCTGATCCTCTGGATGGCCTTCAGGGATTATTTCAGAAGGTGTGTTATTTATTTGAAAGATGGGTGGAATTGCATGACTTAAATTCTTCTCAGCAAAGATCTTAATCTAGTTGTCATTTCCGTCTTCCAGTGTGGACTCTGCTACGGTCATGTAAGCCATGACTGAAGTTTCTACTCTTTTGTGTAATTTGCCCAAACTTTCCTGATGTATGGAACCAAATAACCTGGTCACCTCGTAAGCTGCAACCCATTTTCTACAACATACTGTAGTGGGAATTGTTGGAGTGTTTCTGAAGAGGGAAATACCTAAAAGACTCTAGCTTGGAAGCCCCTCTGAGAGAGGTTAGAGAGGGATGGGTTTTGTGAGAGGGAGAAGCCACAGAGCCAACATCTGAACGGAGGGAAAGGGAGCCCTCCTACCACTTAGGACCTTGTCTCCTTTGTGCTCTATGCACAGACAGAGCCAAGAACCACTCCTTGGCTGAAGAAGCAGCGCAGACAGAAATACGTCCTACCCATTTCACAGGTGGGAAATGGATGCATTTCACTTGTTCTTGAGATGTGTGGAAATCTATGACAAAGTCAAGAAGTTAACCCAAGTTTCTAATCTTGCATTTTAACCACAAGATCATCCCTTCTTACTCATCCAAGTGCATCTTGTCCTCCCCCCCCCACCAAATCCTTGCTCTCTGTTACCCTTCCAGTTGTAAATATACACAAGAGCACGTCTTTGTTTTTATCCAGGCCATGGGCTTCCTTATTTATAGACCAGAAAGTGGGGCATTGCATTGCATCCAGCTCATTAGGCACTGCTCTGCTGTACAAGCGTGTGGGAAGGTGGAGAGAGGGCTGATCAGATAAAGCCTGGAAATGCTCCATTAGTGGGACGTGCTCATGAAGCCATTGGGATCACAGGAATTAAGCTTTAAAATATTCTGAGCAAATATTGTCCTAGCCCAGTTTTGAGAATTGCCTTTGTGTGTGTGTGCATGTGTTTTAACCAGATGCTCTGGCTCGGCCTCCTTGAGCTTGGCAAAGAGCTCTTTTCAGAAACTTGGACCTGTGGCTTCAACACCTAGTAGCTTCTTTTGGATTGGTCTCCAGCTTGGTTGGCAGATGTCAGCCAGTCATTTAATAACCCAGACTCTTTGGGAAGAGCTGCTGTGGTAGGAGAAAGCTGTGGAAACCAAAGAGCCCTGCCCATACCTGTCGGCTTGAGAGTCACATCTCTCCCTCTTCCAGACTGTTCTGTTTGCCCTCCTTCTGAGGTGCAAAGACTCAAGGAACAAAATACCTCTTTCCTGCTGCTGCCTGGCTATGTTTACTGTGTGGCCTGTTCACCACATGCCTCCTTGTTATCCCTAGAGGGCCTTTCATCAACTATCTCCTGGCCCCCAGCTGTGTGGCTGTGCATCTGAAGTGGCTTGACTCCAAAAGACTACTAATTACAAAGCTGGCAGGGGACGAAGATGGAATAGGTACCTCTCCTGCTCCTCACCTGCTTTGTTCCAGCCTGTTAGAGCTGCTACTGGAAGGTGAACTGGGGGATATAGAATACAGGCTGAAGCAGTAAGAGACGGGGGTCTGGAGGAAGTGACAGAGGCACAAGGGAAGACAGCCTAGCCTGTGTCAGCATGCAGAAGCCTTCTTCCCCATCTTGGCACTGGCCACAGAGACACCCGGTCACCACATCTCTTTGCACCTGACCGTGGTGGGTGTGAGTCTTGCAGCTTTAAGTGGAAGAAACATTTATGTGCATAACTCTGGAGGTCTCTGGCTCAGACTGTGCTCTTGTCCCTCAAAAAAGTACAAAGCTTTGCTGTCATCAACACTTTCTGGGCTGTGTGGGTAATTGCAGGTAGCTGAGCAGCAGGTGATCATAGGGTTGTGAGTTTCTGAGAGTTTGACAGGGTCTGCTTTTGAATACCCCTGAAATTCAGGTGCGAAGTAATGGGAAGAGCACACCAATTCACCTGCACCTCTCCAGAGTTCAGAAGAACTCAATGTGCTGCCGTCTGGGCCTCCTTTTCTCTTTGCTGGCTGGTAACCTCAGGATTTGTCGCATGATAGCAAACGTAGAGAGCTGATGGAGAACTGTGGACTGGCTGACTGCGGAGGGCACTGCTCTGGGCCTCCCCAGCCAGCACAGAGAACGACCCTGAGGGGGAGAGAGCTATGGGGCCACAGGACCATAAACCAGATACTGACAACCAAATACGCCAGCAGTAGAGCTGACCAGCATGCCTTCAGATTCTTATGTCCTCTTCCAGTTGCACATACCCATTTTCCCTATGCCTGACATTAGGAACATGCATGCATTGTTTTTGCTCCATTGGCATATGTAATAAAGCACCAAAGAGATGTCTCGAAACATTTTTAGGATGAAAAGTCCTATTTTCTTTCATCCTGAAATAACTTTTAAAAATGTGTAGTATTGGATGATATAAAATAAGAAGTAAAGAAGTTCAACTGACCTTGACCAGATTGGAAGAGAAGGATTTTTTTCACAGAGAATTTAGCCATTTTCAGGTTTTGTCCTAACTGAAGAGAAAATCCTTCTGATTTTAGTGAGTCTAAATTTTCGACCCTGACTTTTTTTGGTGAAACCAAGTTTATGTCCACAGTGGAATTTAGTGGAAAAATTTTGCTTTAGGATCGAACTATATTAGTGCACTGTAACCAGTGTCATTCAGTCTGGGTCCTTTTGCAAAAGGCTCAGTCACCCATGTGGAAAACAGGACAAGTGCCATGTAGCTAACATGCCCGATCACATAACACACAGAATGAGCAAAACATGTTATTAATTAGGAAGAAGAATGATCGGGTGGGTAGGGCACTCGTCTGGGACGTGAGATCTGGGTTTTCTTCTCTGTTCTCTGCAGATTTTCTCTGTAGCCACAGGCAGATCACCTAAGTTCATTCTCATTAGTCAGTCCCACTGCTGTTACTGTCATGGCAATGGATGTCAAGATGCTGTTACTACTGATTAAACGCAGCAGGTCTAGGCAGAGCCCCAACCTGGTGACGAAGGTGACTTGGTACCAGGTATCAGTTCCTCAACAGTAGGCAAACGTGCAACCCCTTTTCTTTAGACTTTCTATTGCATTATCCGTGTCTTAGGAGGAGCCAGAAGAAGCACGATGTTTGGGAATTTGCAGGAGGTTCACAAGCCGAGGTGCTGATGAGCCACAAGACTTGATGGACTTGGGAGTTAACAGGAGTAAATTCAGCAAGGGTTAGGCAAGGCCAGAGGGTTTTATTTTTGAAATGGGGCAGGGAGAGAAGGAAGAAGGGAAGGAGGGAACAGCTGTAAGGACATTTTTGTTGCTGACTGGTCCAAAGGAATGTGTATAAACAGCTTTAGATGTATTTTCCTGAGCATGCTAAGTATATTTACTGCCTGCTCTAATTGGTCCTGCCTCAAGTTAGCCAGGACTAAGAGTTCCCATGGGAAGTACGCTTCACTGACTCAAATGGTCTGAAGATTGGTGTACGCAAAAAGCCTGTGTTAATGATTGCCCCTGCGTTGTCCTTTCTCACAGCCTGTTGCAGGAGAGTGCAGAGAGTACGTGGATTTGGCCACGTCAAAAAGAGTCCGCCGCCGGGCTTCCTTTTTCTCGGGGCAACAGTGGGACCTGCCTGGCACCAACACTTGCTGCAGCAGCAGCGTGACTGTAAATGGCTGCCTTTCCTTCCAAGGACGGTTGATTTGTGTGGCGGAGGCACAGGATGTTTGAATTCATTTCCTGACTCGGCCGCAAGCTACTTCGCTCAACCTGAGCAAGTCAGTCAGGCGACAGTTCCCCGTCTTCGCTGCCCTGAACGGGGGCTGTATTTTCCCTACATTTCAATCCGCATTCAGGCACCAGCAGTTAAAGGTATTTTGCACGTGCAAACACTGGCGCACACACAAAGTGTTTGCTCCCAGCATAACCCAGATGGCCACTTTTTCTGAGGAGTTCATTGCAAGCAGTGATCAAAAGGGGGGAAAAAAGCATAAAATAGTTTCTCCTTGCAAAATGTAATTTTGATGGAACTGACATTTTTGGCAAAGCTAGTATAAATTTCAGTGTTTTGTTTTGTTTGTTTAAAAAAAACATAGAAAATGTCCAAATATGTAATATTGACATTTTCAGAACCAAATGTTTTGATACTTCATCCTAGAGCATTTATTTAATTTTGAATTAACTTTTTCATACAAATATTAAAAAGAGAGCAAAAGAAAAAGAAGTTGTAAATGCTCCTAAAGGATTTGGGGGTTCCAAAATTTTAGTTTTTTGCTCTGACTTGAGAGGTTTACCCTCAAGAGAAAATGAAATGTCCTCCTTTGGAATATAAATGTCACCCTATTGGCTAAACCAGTTCTGAAAATGTTTCCAAATAGTCCTATCTGCGGTTAGGTACCCTTCAGGCTGTCTGCAGGCTCCTGCCAGCTGAGCCACGCGTGTGCCTGTAAAATGCATCCTTGGCAGGGTCCTGACACTGTTGGCTTCCTTGCGCGGGCAACGTCAAGGTGTAGGCGGATGACAACCCGGGTTACCACACCGTGTCCGCTAGCAAGATAAAGTGAAAATTTAACCAAACGTTGTTGGATTTCTAAGAGCCGTCCTCCCCAAAATAGCTCAAAGGCAAGAAGAATTGAGAGAGGGAGGGATCTGGGGATTCAGCGTTGGTGTTACTGTGGAAATACAGCAGTCCAGGGACAAGGCCCAGCGTCTGGGGTTTTGAGGTGCTAGCATTGTCAGTGGGGATTTGGGGATCCCCTTGTTCAACAGAAGCTGTTGAAACAGGAGAATTAGGAAATTTGCCCAAGACCACTGAAGGGAATCAGTGGCAAAGGAGAAATGAAAACCCTGTAACATCAGCCCCCAAAAGAGACCAAATTGCTACCTGTGATGAAGTTTTACCTTCAGGCCTGAGGGTTTCAGTGAGCGAAGCACTGGAAAGGTGCTGTGTCCGAGTGACGCGCACGTGGGCCTGCACAGCTTTGTAGGGGCTGCTTTTATTTCCGGCGGTAGAAAGCTGCTGATCTTAGCACCAAAGGTGCCCTGTTTGGTCCTAAGGACCATACACACGGGGTTTGTTGCCCACAATCCTAAAGAGGTCAGATTTTTAAACCACCACTGCCCAGTAGTCACCTGTCATACTGATTTACGAAAGCCTTGAGAAAGTCCGCTTGCTTCTCCCTCCATTTCCTTTGGCTTCTTTTTCCTTGGCCCATCCTCCCTGGCACATTACTCTTACACTCTTCTCACACATTTTTGCCATCTCCTTTAGCATTTGCCCTTCTCATCCTGCCTTGTTGCAGCCATGTGCCTCTGCCAGCCCTAACTCCACCCTTTCCCCGAGTGTCCCAGTTAGGAAATGAAGAGGTAACTACGTGCCAGCGAGTACCTTCTTATCTAGTCACAGTATGTTCCCCTAAGGGAATTTTTGGCCTGGGATTGTGTGTGTGTGTTTTTATATGCTTTATTTTTATCACAGAAAGGATAGACAGTACATTATGTCTTCAGTCCAGGAGGTTACACATTAGATAAGAGACAGGCAGATATACTACAACTGCTCTAGCCCTTGGAGTTATGTTCCTAAGATAGACAGCACTGGAACTGTAACAGGTAAATTGCTTCCAACCCCCCACATTCAAGCACTTGATTTGTGTCAACAAATCCAGATCCAGGCAGAGATTTCGATGTTAATGTTCTGGCAGCCAAAGAATAAAGTCCATGGTGCTCCCTCGGTCTCCACTGCGCTCATATCTTCGTGTTCCTCCTGACTTCCGCTCTCCCCCACACCACCTTCCCATCTGCTCCTCCTTTTGCTTTGTTCTCACCTCTGTCTTTCCGTAGTTGATTTGAAAACACAGTATGGTTCGGCAATCCCGTTGCACTCTTTGCAATTCAATTCCACGTTCCCTGGGGCAAGGAGCAGTTGGATAACTCTCTACAGTGCCACACATGGTATGGCATTATAAATAAAAACACTGTAGTGATAATAAGGATAATAGGATCAAGCTGAAGCCAAGAATACAGCTAGATTCAAAAAGGAATGGGTGTGTGCCTAGGAAACAGTGGTGTTAACAACTTCATGTCAGCGAGTGTAAACAAAAGTTGGGAAAGGGATTTAAAAAAAAACATGTTTTGGCATTAACAAGTAGGATTAGAACTGTTTACTGATGCTTCTTCTCGAAGTTTCTTGCACCTTTCTTGAAGTATCTGGGCTAGTTAACATTGGAGACAGGATACTAAATTTTAAAGGATTAAGGGTGAGCCACAGTATGCTAATTCCTTTTTTCCTGTAATTGAAATAACGATGTACTTGCCTCTGAGTCAAGACTCTGTGGCAGGCTCCAGCAAGTAGGCAGAGTCCAGTTCACCAGTGTCTCTGCATCACCTTCTTCCACCAAGCTTGGGGGAGTCCAGCCGGTTAAATGAAGCCACCTTTAGACTTGCAAGGGAGATGTTGCAAAGTCACTGACTCATCCCACACATTTGTGCCATCCCTCACCCCTAAAAGTCTACGTCTCACATTGTGAAGATTAACAGCATGTTGCAGCATCACCATGCTGTGATGGGGATGGTGGTGTGGAGTTTATTTTCTCATGAGAAACAGATAAAGGTGGCACCAGCTACTACCTACCACCAAAGCTAAATTAGTAAATTTATTATTCCTTTAAACCTGACAGATGTGACAAGGATTCTTTCAGGTTTTGATCAAAAGCTTAGCAAAGCCCATGACCTCTCTATCAGTCTGACAATGAGCAATTGTGGTTCTACTGCCCTAACATCCATCAAATGCAATGATTAAGTGACTTGACTGGCATGGCAGAGATAAAAGTCATTGTAACTAAACATTGTCACAAGATCGATGTCTCCCACTTAGAAAATATTGTCTTAACTCAGGCTCCAGTTTTTGGGTGTTTCTATGATACTCTTACCATAGTGTCTGCATGCTTTACAAACATTACCCAAACTTTAATGATGATACCTCTGTCCCCTCCTTGCAAATTCCACACGAATTACTCTAATACTAGGTATTAATACTAATGTGGCAACCGTTGTTTTCTCTTCCCTATGCTGCAGAGTTTTTGGAGAGGAAACTCGTGGGTGCTAGAGCCGCAGTCAGAAATGTCCATGCAGTTCTTACATAATTCCTCTTGCATATATCCATCAGGGGCATAATTTCCCTGGCTTTTCCCAGAATCCAGTACATGAGTACTCTCATATCCTGAAATCTCCTGGGATCAAATATCAATCTTCCAAGCATTTCCATCCCTCTTTGAAGCCATGTCCACACTGTAGCTCAGCTCCCTGCTCTTTGGCAAAGTTGCCTCCCTCCTCTACATTTAAAAGGACTCCCTAATGCAAAGGATCATCTGAGGGAGATGACTGTGACCTCAAGTTCCCCAGGACAAAAATTCATCTTTTGGAAGAGACTGAGTCTGGAAAATCTCAGCCCGAAGGTATCCATTAGAAATTACAGTGTGAATGAGCTGAAAGTGTCTGGAGGAAAACCATGTTTAGTTTGACCAAAAGTTGCAGTAATATTTCATCATTTCAGTGAATCTGTACTGAACCAAACAGGAAGCAAGCTGTATTCCTTAAAATCCTACCTCTGTAGCTTCATGGTAGAGGACCTCTGCCATATTCTCTCACGTCCTCAGTAGAAAATGCCTTGCCACCAGCAGTAGCACAGTGACTTCTGCAAGGCTGCAGTCACCCTTGTGGGTCTTCTGTCCTGCCCTGGACTAACCCCTCAAACTCCATCTGCCCTGTCCACAAATGTCCCTAGCCCTGATCTGCTGCTAGGAGTTTGTAGACACATTATCAAGGAGACAAGAAGGAGAACGATCCCTGCCTCACCACACTGCTGAATTTGGTTCAGACTCCTCAGTAACAGCAATACTTCCGCTGAGCCCTTTGAGGACCTCTCATCTGCACCCTGTGGAGCCATGGGCAGGAGGGACCTCAAGAGATCTTTGCCATCACTGCTCCTACATCATTTATGGTATAAATGCAAGAGGCGTGAAACTAGTCCTTCCCCCTGTTGTGAAGTAGGGAGCTGTGCAGCACCCCAAGCAACTGGTGGGTTCATTTACCTGTCCCTCTTCATTCCTCTTGTGCTCTTGCAAGTCTTCTGCCACAGTTGCGAAAATGAAGCCTCTTCTGTGCTGCCTGCTCCCATGTCTGCTTTCCGTTTCCCTCTCCACAGCTCTTGGTTTACTTGCTCAGATGCCAAACCAGGCAGGTTCAAAGATTGCAGCAAGGACGCTCCACCAAGGGCTCACCAAAGACCCATCCCACTATCTCGTTTCTGAGTAATAGGGCTGGAAGAGGCCTTCACATTTACTCTCTCGGGGGTCATGCTGCTGAGTGCAGGCTCTGATTGCCTGGGATTATTCACGTGCTGCCTGGAGAAAGCAGGCCTTTTCTTTCAGTACAGAAGGGACTTGAATAGTGTAAATACTTCCCTATCCCCAAGTAAGCTATCTGCATGAGGTCAGAGATTGAGGGTACAGTTTTAGCAAGGAATTGCCAAAACTATAACAGTTTGGAACAACAATTGACATGTAAAGCACCAAAGAGCTTGATTAACACATTTAAGAGCCATGTAGCATGGGGGTGGTGTAGAATATCTGTTAGGTAAGCCATGTAATCAGAAAAAAACTGAAACAAACAGCTGACTGAGAGAGAATAAAATCTGAACCAGCCTTCCCACCCAAGGGCAGGCAGTCAACTCTAAACTCTTGAGTGTATCTGAGGTGCTGAAAAGCTGTAGTAGAGAAAATAGAGCTTGTGTGCCCAGAAATGCTGGGGTTCTGTGGCCTGGCTGGTTCTTGGGAGATTTCTGTGTCAACTATGCAGGTGTCTGTTATTCAGCTAATTTGCAAGGGGTTTGCAGGAGGTATATGGGGCTGTCAGCTGAACTCATCTCTCTGATTCTTCCTTTCTGCAGAATCTCCTTTTCTGGCTCGACTCTTCACATGGCTTCTCCGTGGCTAATCCTCAGCTCAGATGCCTGTGGACTTTCTAGGTATGAACAAAGCACTCAGCGATGACTCCCTCCACAATTAAACGCTAACAAATGGCCTAGAGTCGGGGCAGCGCTCTCCCAAGGTGCCCCTTTCACCGCAAACGTGCTAACTTCCCCCCACCCCTCCCACGCGTGCTCCCTCGCCTGCAGCGGTATCGGAGCAGGTTCCCTGCAGCCAGCTCCTCCCAGCGCTCCACGGCTCCGCTCAGGCAACAGGCTTGCCCTCTGTGGAGGCTGGGGAACCCACACTGAGGTTAAGGCATTCCCCCTCCTTCTCTCTAAAGCTCCGGGACTGTCGAAGCTGGCACATTTTTGAGGCTGAGTATCTCACTGTGGTTTTGGGAGCAGGTTATTCTGCCTACCTCTAGTGTTTTTTTTTTTTTTTTTCCATGTCACAGCTGCTCTCTGCAGCTTTAGCTGCCTAGGGAAGACTTTCAGCTCTCTGGGCAGGGATCTGTGTCTTTCAGTGCCCACGACAGAGCTGGGTTTCCGTTCAGACCTCAGATGCACAAGCAATAATTAATTGCTCTCTCCAATTAAGAGAGCTCATGCCAGTAGTCAGCAGCACTGGGTGGGAAACAAGTAGCAGATAGCTGGACAAAGCAGGAGGTGCAGTTGCATAGCAGGTAATCAAGAAACAGCCATATGGTTTAGGGTACAATTTAGTGTATTTGGAGAAGCAGGATGAATGAGCAAGCGGTGAGGTTATTGCTTCTGAGGCTCGGCTGTGCCAGTGTTTGGACTAGCCAGTTCTGTGACTTTGGTATGGGCATATTTGCAAGTGCCTTTGCCACAAGGGTGTCGTAGTTCCTCGTGAGCTTTAATGCACTCATCCATGCACAACACTGCAGGGTGTGAGTTACTCCATTCACGCGCTGGGTGTGCGTGTTGGGGACAAGAGGTTAAGCTGTTGCTGCAGGTGTCACAGCAAAGCCAGGATGTATCAGGGCTCCCTCAGGTGCAGCTCTACCTTCTGCTTCCTGGGCTGGTCCTCCCCACGGTGCCCACTGGTGCTCCCTTTTGGCAGATTCGGCTGCTTACCCCTTCAGCAGAGCTGCTGCGGCCAGCTGGGTGCTCCCCCCGCCGGGGTGTCAGCCAGGGTAGCGGAAGTGCTTGTGTTCCAGCTGAGTTGTGCCGGAAATTTTTTTCTTTTTGTCCTCATGCTAATTTTAAACCTCCGTGCCCTGAACACACACATACATGAGTCCGAAGTCCGGCGGGCTAAGATAGGTCTGTGATTTCAGGGGGCGTACAAACAGCAGCAGCAGGAGAGGGAAAAGGAGCTGAACAGCTCTGTCTTCCTGCTGGCTGCCCAATAATTTTGGTGTTCTGCATGTGCCCGACCCTGGCTACCACCAGTGATGTCCATGGTAGCTGGGGCTGAGCAGTGCTTCGTGAGGTTTTAGCCCGACCCCTCTGTTCACTCCATTTGATTGATTCCCTCCTTTTGCACTTCTTTGCACTTTGTCCCAGGCCCTTATTTTCAGCATCTCCCACCTCTTAGCCCCCAAACACATGAATTGCTCCCTCGTTCACCTGCATATTTAGGTGGAAAAGAATATGAATAAGTTGGACCTTGAAAATCAGGCCTTTTTATGTTTAATATCTTTCCACCAATGAGGCAAGACATTGTCTCTAGTTGAAGGTGGATGCTTCCAAAGGGATTGTCATCTTTTACACCTCCCCAGCTATCTTTCAGAGCCTTGTGTGTTTGGAGTGTGGATGATGAATAGACACTTCACTTGCAGCAATGCACAAAATATTCAGTGCACAAAAAATTATATTCTGAGAAGTTCCCTGAACATTCCTAAAATAGATTTTCCATCATTTGGGGTCGCATGCAGAACCCTTGCTGATGAGGTCTGGGAATCTGTTGGTAATGTGCTCATTAGAAGTTTTTTTTTTTTTTTTTTTTTTTACAGTGGCCCTCAACACTCATGAGTTTTGAGCTCTTTCTAAAACTCGCACTAAGCTTCTGATATCAAACTAACAAGAAGGAGACCCCGCCAGCTTGGTAGATACCGTCAATCCCCTAAAAGCAATCCTAAATC
This sequence comes from Struthio camelus, assembly GCF_040807025.1. Lineage (NCBI taxonomy): Eukaryota > Metazoa > Chordata > Aves > Struthioniformes > Struthionidae > Struthio > Struthio camelus. The sequence continues at coordinate 18,307,023 of NC_090946.1, forward strand.
TAATCTCTCTGCTGGCTGCCTCCTCTTGATATAATGTCAAAGCAAAAATCACCCCCCTTTCCCCTTCCCCCTTGGCCTCCCAAGTCCCCTGAAATTTAGAGCTTCTGGGTAGAATAGATGTAAATGTTTTTTTTTACCTATCTATCCCAGAAATGTGTCCTACTGTCTCTGCTAATATGCATGTATGCAGGCAAAGAGTCCTCGGTGATGACGTACGCTGAGAAGAAATGTGGCTGTTAGCAGTGTGGGGAATGCTAAGGATGCCATAACAGGAAGTGAGGAGACATAACACATCCAAGCGGGGTAACTGAGGCAGACTGAGCAAGAATGCTATTAAATTACTCCTCTGGGATTTGGCTGAGACACCAGGGCTTGCTGAGACACCAGGGCTTGCTCCCATCAGGAGGAGGAAACAGTTGGAACTGGTTTTGCTGTTTTTATGTTGTTTATCAGATAGGACCAAATGGCAGCAACAAACATTGTGGTTTGGGGAAAGTGGTATTTCAGCACATTCCCTGGCTGCTTCTCAGTGGCCTGGAGAGGGAGAGAGGGCGAAGGAAGGTTTCTCTGGGTGCACTGGCATTTGTTGTGTCTGATGGGTAGGAGATGGAGCCACACAGTGAGATCCCCCGGCAAGTCTGACACTCAGCAATGTGGGCCACATCCAACAATGTCGGCATGTGCGTTTTGCTTTGCATATGCTCCCCGCTCTGTAACACAAAACCTGTCTGCTTTGGCCAAGAAATGGGTCCAGGTCCCTTGAGGTCCTTCCATGGAGACCCAGGGATGACTATGAGGGGCTACGAGTGGCTCCTGTAGAGTCAGTCCAAGCTACTGTTGACTGAGATTAGTGCAGGCAAATTAAGTGTAGAAGCTACAGGGCCCTTGTTTGAGCTAATTCTCCAAAGTGGTCAAGAATTTCCCTTTCAAGGAGTTTCATATTTTTAAACCTGAAAATGCCAATTACTCCAAAGCAAAACTATCTGCAAGAAAAGATGAGTTTCAGTGTCAGGGTATGCAAATAGGTTCTTGTCAGTTGTTTCAGCTTTGGGGAATCCTGTGCCAAAGATATTTTAGATTCAGGGACAGTTTTACAAATATAGTGAACTTAGACTAAAAAAAGATAAAGCAGATTGTGATAGGTAAACACTGAAATGTGACATTTCATTTCCATTGATCTGTTTTGGACATATTCTCAGTAACTCAGGTTTTGGTAAAGCTTTCAAAGTTCTGACTTTGTCCTGATTCAGGAAATAGAAAGAAAAATCTGTTACTCTGAAAATTCTCATAGGATAGGAAAACAGAGCTTCCTACTTACTCTGTTGATTCTTCACTACCCCACAAGTGTGTCTGCAGACTGCAGTTTACAGACTGAGACATGGGACCCAACATACTGGCTGAGAACTGCAGCTCTTCTTGTCTAATATCCAGCTGTTAAGGAGGCTGGCAATGCTGCAAGTCTTACATGGTATCTGAGCAAGAAGTGAGGTTCCTTCCAGTCCTCTATGTAATTCAGAGGTCAGGGTGTTTTTAAAAGTTTCCAGACTATGTGGACCGTGGCAGAGCTCTGAACTTTGTTGGAATTTCTGAGATGGCTGAATGTGGGCTTCAGTTCACATGTGAGCAGAGGATTGAGGTGGATCTTGCTTCATTCATATTCCTGTGCTATCCTTCCTCCTTTTAAGTTTTTACCTCCCCAAAAGGTACTGAGGTCAGGATTCAGTTGGTAGCCTTGCTGGTAGAAGAAGAAAACTGGCCTGCAGTTCCTTCTTTTACCATTGCACGAACTTGGGAGTGCTGACTTCAGTGAAAACTTGTTTTTGCCAGCACTCAAAGCTGCTTGAATGTTGCTCAAGGGCCACAGAGGCAGTAGACCTGAACTTGCTAATGTAATTTCTCTGACCACAATCTCTTACTCCCCTAAAATGCCATTTTCCACTGTCAGCCCTAAAAGAGCTCCTCAGCTGCTCCCCACCCACCCCCATGCCTTGCTATTGACAAGTGTGAGATAGTCTGGCCTTTTTTTTTTTTTTTTTTTTAATATATTGATGAATTAGACATTCTCTCTGCTTTTGTTATTATCTAACAGCTAGCAACTCGGACACAATCCAGAAGATATATCATAGTCTTTCTGGTGGTGCACAAATGTGATCTTGCATTGGGTGGCAGTGCGAGGAAATAGAAAAGCCAGTCTGACATCGCCTTTGCCCAAACACCGTGAAGTTGGGCCTAGAGGAGTCCTTGATCCAGAGCAAGCTCTTCCCTCTATGCCTCCATGGAGGGGCGAGCAGGGATGCCTCTAAGCCAGGCAGCCTTTCAGCCAAGAGCTTCTGCATGTGAAAGTCAAGAGACTCGGCAAAAACTGGGGCTCAAAACATGGCCATGGGGAAGATGACTCTCCTCTGGCTCACTAACTCCTTAAAAGACTTTAGCCAGGCTCAGTTTGCCAAAAAGAAAAAAATAAAAAAAACCTGACAACTCAGTGGCTCAGTGACAATGAGACAAGAAGCAGGCTGGTAAGGTATAACCAGAGGACTTAGCTACCTTCCTAACCATTGTCCACCCTTATTAATGGTTAAACTCTCCTTCTTTAATTGCTTGCTATTTCTAGCCATTTCAAACTCTTTGAAGTGGGAGGGAGAGTGAAGAAGGGAGGGAAAACAACCCCAAAGACCTGCTTGTATCCCTCCAGACACCCGTTTAAAACGGCTCCTCAGGCTACCTCTGTGTGGCATTTGCTTTCTTGTTAAGAGATACTTATGTGAATTCAGAAGTATATGAAAAAGCAAGGCCTGTAGCCTTGTCTTAAAGGAGGTGGTGTAAATGGATATTTGTGCATAACTCCCATCCTTCTAACCTATGTGGTATCCCTCCCTTGTCTCTGTTGTATCTCAGAGCCTCAGTTTTCAGCTTACTTATCCTCCCAGTTTCTTGAGGTCTTCTGAGTAACTGAGGTCTGACTGACTTGCCCAAAGCCAGCCCAGCCAAGCTTGCCCAAGTCAAGCCTGAGGGTGGCTGAATACTCAAACAGGTTGCCCAGAGAGGTTCTGGAGTCTCCATCCTTGGTGATATTTAAAACTGGACATGGCCCTGAGCAACCTGCTGCAGCTGACTCTGCTTGAACAGGGGAGGATTGAACCAGATGATCTCCAGAGGTCCTTTCGCACCCTAACTATTCTGTGAAAGCCACACAAGAAATTGGTGGTGGAACAGAAGTTTGAGTGGGGATTTTCACATCGCACATGCCCACCCTGACCACAGTGCTGCGATTCTGGTATTATGGCTTGCAGGTCACCATCAAGTCTTTCCAGCACCCCCAGAATTTTACATCTCTTTGGATATGAGCCTTGGGCACCCGCTGTTCTTCTAGCGTGCGTGAAGTGAAGCTGTGCCAGCCCCAAGCCCACAGCGATGTGCTCGCACAGCTCCCGCTGAGCTGGCTATTGCCAACCTTTCCCATGCACCCTGCAGACACCCCTGCACAGGTCAGCTGGTGTCAGTGGAGCTCCACATGGCCACTGGGCTCTCCAGGCAGGTAACTTTGCCCACAGACCTGTGCCCCCGAGTTAGCTGCTGAAGTCTCAGTCCTTTACTGAACTGAAACTGCTGAGAGTGACAGATTTGCTAAACCAAGTAGTGTCTTTTTTTCCTGTTACAGTCAGATGCTCAGTTAGGATTAAGTTCAGTCCACTGCTTCACTGTCCCTGCTGGCTAATAATCCTAAAGTTATATTTGAACTAGGTATGCATGAACCTCCTCAGATAGAATAAGACCCATATCCAGCCTTCACCTGAAACTTGAACCAAACTACACTTGACCCTTCTTTCAAGTTTGAAAAGTTCAGTCAACATTTCTTTCAACTTTTACATTCCTCTGCCCTATTTGGGATTTGACTGGAGGTAAAGGCACTGAAATACCCTGAGGAATGCTGCCTTGCAGTATTTCTAACCTTGCTGAAACCAGTCTTTCCGATTCTGGTTAACTCTTAGTATTTCCAGGCCAAAGAAACATTTGTGCAAGGTTCAAACAGATATCCAGGCCAGGCTTTTCAAGTACTATAATTCACAAGTGATAAGTCAAAAACCTTCCCGCAGACTTCAGCGGCGCTAGACCAATTTTACACCCACAGAACATTTGGGCCTAGCATTTCTTCTTGTTTGTCTGCACTAAGTAGCTGAACATTCATACTTCGCATTAACCAAATGTTAACAGAGCACTTGGCACTGAATGAAGAGATTAGATAATGGAATTAAGGAACTTCAGGGGCTAAGCTAGAATTAGACCAAAACAGTTTGGGTACTTTCAGGTCTGATCTCGGAAGAAGAGATGCCGTCACACACTTCAGGACCAGTAGTCTTAGCAGAGTTCTTTGAATTCAAAACAACTTTTTTTTTCCTTATGGTCTGAACATCAATTTATCAAACCTTGAGCTTTTTTCTAGAATGAGATTTTATTTTGTCTTTCCAGGTCATCCATTCATGACAAATATTGGGATGTTCCCAAGTTCATATTTTGGGAGGGGGGAAAATGTCACCATTTGAATAGGCTGGAATGACCAGTTCCTGCCAGTTTTCATTGGCTGTATTTGGCAGCAGCCAAAGCTTTTGCCATGAACCTTACTGGAGGTAAAGTGATGAAGAGCCCTTGTGGTGGTTCCTCAATAAGAGGTGGCACTCGATAACCTGACCGCAGGGACAGCTCTGAGGTTTTCTGGGAGTCCGTTCCTAAACGGCTGTGCTACTTAATTATCTTCATGTTCTCTTTCTCTCTCTCTTTTTTTTTTTTTTTTTTTTTTTTTTTTTTGCTCTTCTGTCAGGCAGGCTGGCAGGCTGGTTCACATGAATTAGTTCAGTGAGAAGATGGGCCGACAGGAGTGCTCTGGCATGCAGAGATGCACCATACAGCATAAATGGGAACTTCTGGGTTGCCTTTCCTATTCTGCCATGATTTACTTCCATATGTTCCTTGATATGCTGCTGTGATCCTTGTCTTGCTGTGAGAATCACCTGACCCTGCAATGGGGTGAGGGAGGCTCTCCTGGGGGATGAGTGGCACATGTCCTCACAGGAACTGCAGAGCAGAGCAACCAAACACGATGTGGGGGGGATATTGAACACATTGCAGTTTAATTAACAACAGCTAAAGACATTTCAGCCAGCCACGACTGCTCGAAAGGATTCCACCTGCCTAACCCTATAATTGAGCAGATCAGTGCTTCCTTGCGCTGCAAAAAAATAAATAGGGTGAGGGGGAAGCGGTGGGGAAGGTGGAAGTTCCTGTGTTTAATATCTGTTAATGGAAGATCATTTCATCAACTGCAAAACCAAGAATCATAATTTCACCTGCTTCTCAAACATGTGCTCGCGTGATGCCATAGCTCTTTTGTTCCCTAGAGGATGACACCATGACACCACAGGGAAGGGAGGCTGATTTAATTTCGGGAAGATCACTGCTTCACAGCACAGAGTAGACAAGAGAGCTTGGGGATTTGAGCTCTGAACTGGACAGCCTGTTACGTGCTCATCATATATCCTACCCCAGCCTCATCTCATCTCATTGCTCTTTATTCCCTTCCTGCTTGAAGGCTCTTCTCTCCCCGTGACTGCCTAGGCTGGTTGTCAGCACCTTCGGTTTAGCCTCGGCGCCCAGCAGGCAGTGGGAGGGGAGTTCATCTCTGAGCCATGCTGTCATGGGTTGTGTAGGGCAGCACCTTTCTTCCAGCAGATACCTTCCAGCCTCAGAACCTCACTGTCTAAATCTACAGCTCAGTGACCCTAAGCAACGCTGCTCTTTGATACATCTGACCAGGCTATGGGCTAGTTTAGCTAGTAAAGAATTTTTCTAACATTACTAATGTGAAGAAAGAAAGACTGAACAAACCAAAATATAACAAGTGCCCAGTTGCCTCTTTATCTGACTGTGTTTTATTTGCACAAGCTGAAGAACTTCATGGTGCCAGCAGGAATGTGATAGAAGTTCTTTGTCTAATAAATTATTTTGGCCCAATCTTCCCTGGGGAGAGAGGGTATTAGACCAGGAGCTGGCAGGCATGGGTTCTTCTCCGAGCTCTGGCACTGACCTGCTGAGTGACCTTGGACAACTCACTTCACCTCCCCTGAGCTTCTGTTTCCCCTCCTATCCTTTGTCTGGCTTGTTTATTTAGACTGTCAACTCCTAGAGAAAGGAATTCAGTCTCTCTGGCTGTTTGCAGATTGCATAGCATGATGGGAGCCCAATCAGACTTACTCCTGGGAGGCACTACAGTAAAAATTAATAATCATGATAGAGACTAGCATTTAATAAGCAACTGGATGCAAATTTTTAATTATTAACACTGAATTAAGTGCCATATATGAATTACCAAGACATCACTGGCAATTCAGAGCACTTGCCCAGAGGCAGTGACTTGTTTTCTTCTTTTCCATGGCCACACTGAAGGCCCTGTCTACCAGCCCTATGGATTTTGGCAGCTTCTTCTTCCCTGCCCAGCTGTACAGTGGGAGGAGTGGGAAGCATCTGCCAGAGAAAGGGAGAGTTTGTTAGAGGTAATGAAGAAGGCTCCATTTGGATTCCTCCCCCTCTTGAACATCTGGCCAGATAACAGTTCTTCCGAGAAAGTTTTAAAGAGCAGGGGAGGCCTCCTGGAAAGGGCAGAGAAACACTCAGCTCAGAGACGGTTCAGAGCTGAGGGGCAGAAAGGCTCAGAAATGACAAGTAGGATAACACAGCTCATCACCTATAGGTCAGGGGGGAGGGATAAAGCCAAGGCCAGCAAAAAACAAAGGGGCTGATTCTGTTCTGGTGAAAAGAGGCGAGTCTCGATCACAGCAGGAACAGCCCTGTCTTCTAAGTGCACAACACTGAGAGTGTCTGAGCAGGGGATGTGATGGCCGGCTCTGGGTTACTGCCAGCTTTGTAGAAAGGGAGGCTGCTGAGTATCTCCCAGGAGGGAAGCACGAAGTAATAGAGCTTCTAATGCTGGTGATTGGGAACGTGGGGAGATGCCAACAAGTAGGTGTGTATCTCAGGTGGGTTGTGTGACTCTTGGGATAGACCTCTCTCTCTCTCCACTGCCTATAGAGGGAGCATGAAGAAGTAGTTTACACATGATATTGTCTCTAGATGGCTAAATATAGATGAGATGAATCTAGCCATAAGGCCAGATACTCAGGTGCCACTTTTAGGTGAGTGCTGCAGGCTTGAAGTCCATTTAACCGTAGGGACATTACCAAGAGGCATAATAGGAGATTTGACATTGACTTTTTGCGGCCACGGAGGAGACTCCGTTCTTGCCTGTTCTATTCCCCTGTGTGCTGCAATGCCCGTATCAGTTCTGTCGCTGTTCGTCGTCAATGCACTGTTGCTCCTGCCACGTGACTCACTGTGAGCGTGCAAGGACATCAGGATATGACAAGAAACGCATCACTTATGCTACAAGCCATTCTTCAGCAAGAATTAAGTGCAGATTGTTTTTATAATGTGCTATAGACCACTTTCAACAAGCAGAAAAATAGCCACTCTTCTGGCTGTAGCCTGCAGGTGGTAACTTCCACTCATGCATTCATCCACTTTTAAGGCCACTGAGGTCTTGAAAGAGGCTTAAATGCGTTATGCAGGCCTGGCATTGGCTTTCTCAAGCTGGTGCGTTTTACCCCGTGGAGGGGTCCGTTGGGAGAAGTGTGAAAAGCAGATTCTGCAGCGGTACTTTTTGAGTGACAGGACTGGAGGGCATGCACTGCCTGCTGTTAGGGGAAAAAAACTAAACAAACCATTAAGCAATCCACTAGAGGCCAATGTAGGATCGTTCCATCCAGTGTTTTTCCCCGGTACCTTGCCCTCTTCCATCTCGAACACACTGGCTTTGCACAGCTCCGCTTGCAACGGCCTTTTCCCGCGTGTGCCAGGATGGCTGACCAGCGTGGGAGGATGCTGGCCCGTCTCCCCAGGTCCTTCTGTGGGCTGAGGTGCTTTTCCTCTCTACAGCTGAGAAAATGCTTGCAGAGGTGACTTAGAGGCATCCTTTCAAGGGGCTTGGAGAGCTGCACTGAGCCACTTAGGTTGTTCTCTGTTGTGTAAAAGTGAGAGCAGCCCTGGGGGTGACTTGGTTGCGCCAAGCGGTGTGAGTGTCCCTGCGACGTGAGCTCTCGGTGTAGTCTTTCCCACCTGGCAAAACCTAGGAGTGGGGAGAGGCTCCTTCCTATCTCCAGGCACATCAAGTAGCATGAGGCAGGCACAGGGATAGGCAGGACAGTCTAAGAGAAGAGGGTCCACCTGTCCTTAATTCCCTTCTCCCCGCTCTGGGGTCATGCTTCAACAGGAGCTCAAGGAATTCAGGAGCAGGAAGAGCCCACGGGGACGAGCAACGTTCAGGTGCTGGGTGGGCTGGAGCGCGGGTCCCTTTGTGCAGGGCGGTCGAGGGGCTGTACAGGCCTGCGTTTCGCCATCTGATCCAGTTTGCTGCACACCCAGAGACTGTGACCACATAAAACAGGTTAAGGACAGTGGCTGCATCCTTAAAAGAAATATACCAAAAGAAGAGAAAAATCTGTTTTCAAAAGCTCGCAGGTTGCTGCTAAGCAGCTGCTCCTTTCCGTGGCAGTCGCTGGTGCTCGGAGACCACTGCAGACATGCAGTTGCCAGGGTCTGAAGGGCGAAATTCCTGCGTCTCAGTCTCCAAATTCCTCAAATAAGTCCCTCCAATTCTGATGTTTTCATAAAGACATGGCCTGCTGCCGGGTGACCTGGAAGAGGCATCGTAGTGCTTTGTCAGCACACTCGCCTCACTGCAGAAGCTGAGGACCAGATTGTCTTATTAATCATTTAAAAAGTGGGGAGGAAAAAATAAAAATAAAAAGCACAGTTCTGGCTAATTGTAGGGAAAAAAATCAGGTCAGAGTTCATTTTTCTCTCCGCTGCTGCTTCACAGTTCACTGGCTGACAAGGAAAGCAAGATAACAAGGGACAGGAGATAGTTCAGGGAACAACCGCCCGCTCCTGAGGAGTGGGGGAGTTCAGGTTTCCGACACGGATGGCGAGGTGGCCGTGCTGGCTGCCGAGCCCCAGGATTTGGCGAAGGGGATCCTGCTAGCTATTCCATGAGGGAGTGGAGCGTTTTGGACACGGCGCATGTGGAGCGCAAGGGAACTGTCTCATTTGTTACCACCCCATAAACATATTCCCATCAGTGCTTCTTGCGGGAAAATCTGAGTGGGGAGTAACTGTGAACCGCCCAGAGCCAGCAGTTGAGCAGCGTTTCCAGTGGAGGCATTTGATTTAGTCTCAGCCTCAGGGTTTATCTGCCCTCTCTCCTTTTTTTTTTTTTTTTTTTTTTTAAACATTTATATGAAGGTATAGACTTGAGGTGAGAGCACAGCCGTGATACGTCTTCCTGCTCTAACCCAGGGGATATGATATGGAAGAGTTTGCAAAACAGGCCTTCCCTCCCTCTATCCCCTATGATCGTTTCTGGTACAAGAGGCGACTGCTGAAGTAAGCGAGACCTCCTCAGAAGCGTGAGATCCAGAATCATTCATTTTATGGGGCCCTCCTGTGAGAGTAAGGGATTTGTTGCCCTGACTCCTGCTGGGGAAACGCTCCCACAGCCAGAATGTGAAATACAATACAGCACGGGCTCTGACATTCAAGCTGGGTTATTTGAGGAGAGCTCTTTACACAAGGCCTACACAGCACAATCCCAACAGTAATTACGCGGGCTTGCACCATTCGGACTAGTTAAATGCTAACTCTGGCCTGAAATTACAGAGCTGCAGAGCAAAGCAAATGTGCTGTGTCTGATTTTAGGGATGTAGAGGGAGGAAGGGGGTCAGGAAGAAGGATCACAACCGGATACTGTTTGCTTATCTGGGATCTCTCCTCTCTAGGAGATACACTGGAGGAGCCACAGGCATTAGGGCATTTGCTTCTGCACACAGGAGCAATGGACTATGGCAGGTGGCTTGGGAAGTTCTTCAGCAATGGCACTCACAGCAATTCCAGTGCTAAAACTAGTGTTAAGCTTTCTGCTAAAGAAAATGAAGTGACAGATAAAACTCCTGAGTCAATAACGCAATGTGCACCAAAATCAGTAGGACTGTGTTAACAAGGCAGGAGAGTTTCAAGAGGTATGAGCTAACAGTGCTAGCAAAGTATCCCAGGAATAATCTCTAGATTGCTACAGGCAGACAGGCCTATTCGATGCTTGATTCGTACAGGCAGTTCACCATCACTTCGTGATGTCTTTAACAAGTCTAAAACTTCTGATTGCAATTCAGTGCTGGTTTTGAAAAGTCATTTCCACTTTGATTTCAGTCCAGAAGTGGGAAACCTGACTTCAGGCATCCTCTACTTGTCTCACCTAACTTCAAGTGTCTCCAGTGCAGGTCTTCACAAATGAGCTAGGCGTCTAAACTTCCATTACAATCACAGGTGAGCTAATCAACACAAATGAGTTTGCAGAGTGATTCACATCATCCAAAAGGAGAAGCCTTCCTCTGGTCGAATGAATTGTCCCATAACTCCCTGGCTACAGTCGGGGCCTGGACATCTGGCTTAGGTGTAGGCACCTGTACTGTAGACACATAAAGTGAGGTGAAATGAGCTGCGCCCCAGTGATGAAAGTAACATCAGAAGATATCTGTCCTCCTGCATGTGGAGAGTAGCCATGTCTGAGAGACCGCTGCTCTGTCATCACCAGTGCTAGATTTGGCCAATACAGGAGTGATGTCTCATGTCATAAGTACAGGGACTGTGTTCAGAAATGGAAGGTCTCTCCCAAGGCAGACTCTCTCAGGGAAGCAAGACCTCACTTTTGGACCATGGAGAGTATCAGGGTGAGATCTGAATTTCTTCTGGGACAATTTTAGCAGCACATGTGGAAATAAGGACGTGCACATTGGACAGCAAGCACAGTGGTTCAGAACAGGAATCTACAGGAGCCAGAGCCCTTTTTAGAGTATCATTCAGTTGGAGAGTGGGAGACGTCCTGGCAGACACGCTGGTAGCCTACAGAGCTAAAATTGTGAATTCTGACAAAATGAGGAACTGAGCTGTCTCTCCTGGGCGCTCTGACAGGCCACCTCTGGAGGCTGAGTACTAAAAACATTGAGAACATGCTCCCTGACGGGTTATATGCAGGTGTTGGCCAACAACTTGGGAAAGCTCTGATAAGGAAGAAAGTGGAAGATTGCATACACTTCTCCCATTTCACTTTCACAAACCCCAGATTTTCCCAGCACATGCCTCCATCTGCCTGCGTCCTTGCTCTTTTTCTCTTTACCCTTGATTGAGTATGCAGTAAGAGAGAGGGAAGGTGTGAAGATATGGTCTAAGCATAGACCTGAAAGTGTGCTGAGACCATTTGACTTGGTGCTCAACTTGGGGGGAGATCAAGGGGGTGTGGGTGAACAGAGCAGGATTACAGAGGGATAGACTGATGGGCAGCAGGAGCTGAAGAAGGGAGAAAGTGAATGCCATGAGTACCCAAACTACTTTGGCCTGTCCAGGGGCTTTGTAACAAGCGAGCAGAGGAAGGAACAGGCAAGGAAAGGGGGCTCAGGAAACATCAGTGCAGCTCAAAAGAAAAATCGTAATCAGTGAGGAAATACTGACTTGCCGTAATGAAAGGTGGCATCTCCTCTATGCCTCCCCACATGCATCACCAGGCCTGCTAAAGGAAGCAATGCTTTGAACGCTCAGTGCATTCTCCCCAAATCCCTCTGCAAAGGCTCCTTGTATCTGCTTTTGGATGTCAGGGGCTACTCAATAGCTTGTGCTAGGAAGGTCAGGCAGTTGATGATTACAGCCCCTCCTGGCCTGTGGATCCGTGCCTGTGCCAGACATGGGGCTATTTGGCTTCAGGAGAGGTAGTGCCTAAAGGTAGGCTCAAAAACCTACCTGAAAAAATCTTGAAAGGCTTTTTCTTCCTCGGTTGAGTTTATGCAGAGCAGGCAGAGTTCACAGAGGGAGCCTGAGGTAAGAGAGATGTCATTATTCCCCCATGAGAGATTAGCCCATCTCCTGAAGGCCACAAAAGTCCTCATCAGATGTTACAGAAATACGAACAACTCCTAGCACAGCCAGTTCTACAGTGCTCCAAAACACAAAATAACTTCATGGCTTACCATGACATGTGGGAAGGAACAGTGTATAACTACGTATGCTACCAGGGCTGAGCACAGGGATATAAACATCTCCAAAGATGACGTCCCCCCACTCCGCAGGACAGACTGCCCATCCCTATCCTTTCAAATACTTTTCTCTCTATTGCAGGATAATTCCTAATCTGCTTTTGCCATGGAAGTAATAATATGTCACTTCTTTTCTTGGCTGGGACATCAATAAGAACCTTTCTTGATTTAGACATGAAGGACGAGAAAGAAAACAGTCTTGTTTTCAGTAAAACAGGATCTCTTTCTACGTTGCTCAATTGTCCATTTGCACAAGGCTTTCTGGCCTCGTAGTATCCTGTTTCCCTGGAGAGTACCATCGACATGGGGAGGCGAGGGAGTGTTGGAAGGTAGCCTGAGGATAACAGGCGTTATAAAGAGGAATTTTTTTCCCTGCTGTTTTTGTTTGTTTTACCACAGAGGCTCAGAGGAGCTGGCCAACAGCCTCACACAGCAGGTGCTGCCTGGGAATGCAAGGGGAGCAAAATTCCTACTAAATGGAAGCATTATTTGACACCACTGCCTTTCGCAATCTTTTTCTTTTGTTTCAGACAAACTCCAAGGCCTCCTGGGCTTTGTGGTCAAAGCTGCGTTGGACTCTTCTGCAGGGGAGGAAAGGGAAGTAGTAAGGGTGTCCCCAAACACACCAAAGACTTGGGTGAGCAAGGCCGAGCTTTCTGGAAACACTACTGCTCGATTCCCACAGAAGTAGCAAGAGGGCAAAAGAAAAATCCCTTATGGCTCCTTCACAGCAGTTTTATACCCTTTTTTGTTTGTTTTTTCTGAAGAGGAGGTTGGGCCTGAACACCCTCCCCAAAGTGCCTTTGACATTTGGAGACCTTAGAGCTTAGATCCACAGGAACAGGTCACAGCTCTGCACAGCCCTCCTGTTTCTCCCTCATGCCTCTTGTAAGACTGGAAGAGAAAGTATGGCCCGTAGAAAGCAGAGACCAATTCCTTCCTTCACCAGACACTTCCCGTGCGTTCAGCTTCTGTTTCTCTTTTGTACCTCCGTTCCCTGCCCATAAAAGCAGTAGGAGCCGTGTGGGGTTCGTATATTAGCAACATGGGATGTGCAACTATTTCGTAAATGATGGATCTGTAGAAATACCCAGAAAGAAGGAAGTCAGAATTTTCCAGAAATAACAGGCTTTGCCATGGACTTGAAGTCCAATATTGTTTTACAAGCAGACAAGCCGTTGCTGTCCAAATGCTCTCCTCATACCAGCAAAAATGAGGTCTCAGAGAAAAACTTGTTTTTCCAAGACTTGTGTTTTGATACCTTCAATTCATGAAAGGGACCAGAAAAAGCATCCAGTGATGGCTAATTGTAAGAAGCGAATGGACATAGAGTTAACTGGCCTTGTCCGCAGTGCTCAGGTGCATTCATCTTGCAGTTCTACTTGAGCTAAGGAACAGCCAATTTGTTCTGCTCTGCACCTCATGTGCTGGGGTTGTCCTCTCTGACAGAGCCTTGAAGTGCTCCTACAAGGCCAGTACTGTTAATAATAACAAGCCACGCTCTGTAATTCCCAGGAAGCCAGCAGTCCCATCTACCCCAGCTTGGACGCTGTTACACATCACAGTATGAAATACAGCCACATTCCTTAGCTCTAATTCTTTACAATCACGTGGAAAAGATGCCGAGTAAGATTGCACAACTAATTTCAAAGCTGGCAAGTATGACTTTGTGAGACACAGCTCTATCGCCACGTCAGGAAGGAGATGGGGAGATGGTAGCAGCGTACAGTGCACCTGTGCAGCAGCGCTTTGCCATGGCTTGCCAGAGCCCTTGTTTCAGTGAGAAATGTCAGTTTGTGCTTTTCATCAGCAAATTCAATTTCTGTTATTTTTTCTAAACGAAAGGAGTTTGAAAAATGTTTTTTAAAATATCCTAAGTTCTCACACCAACATTTTCTGAAAGACAAATTTCTGTTCCCTTATTTGGAGCAATGTTCTCTGTGTTATTTACGTACAAATAATGATGCAAGTAGCTTTGCAGTAAGTTTTTAGATGGCCCAAGCTGCAGTAAAGTATCCAATGACCTGCCCCATGTCTCCCACTTTCTTTTTCTGTAGATAGTTGACCCACAAATACTTGTGATACTTCAGCCTTTTGTCCAGAGGATGGGCATAAAAAACCCCAAAGGTTGAAGAATTTTTGTTTGCCAGGCCGCGCTGCTCATTTATAGAGTGAAGAAAGGTACAGAACCGATTGCTGTCTGTGAAGCCAAAGAAAAGCACAACTGTTATTAATGTGAGTTTCAAATCGAGTAAAGTGATGGAGTCTCTCACTTTTGGTAAGTTCCCATCCCCATATCTTGATATGACCAGAGCTGGATGTTTTTCTGGAAGATGAGAGCAAAGCTACTGGGCTCAGTGCTGGGCTAATTGGCTGCAATTGAATGGCTTTGAATATAGGAAGTCATACCAGATGTTCTCATGGTTTCTTCTGGCCTTAAACCCTGTGAATCTATGAATGAGTTTCTGAATCTGTGAAATCCCAAGTCCTAAGAATACAAACATATGAGTGGAGTTATATTTCTGGCCTCTAGATCAGAAGAAATATATTGAATGTGCATTGTTGCGATAAATCAAAGAAACAGCTAAATCCGAGCAGTAATAAAAGTTGACTGCAGATCTTTGTGCAGAAATTGGTCATATGTCATGTCAGGACAAGGTTCAGAGAAGTGATTTCTCAACATCTGAAATAACTGCTTTTTGGAACAGCTCATTCCAAGCCCTGTGGTGGAGATTCTCCTCCGGACTTGGTCCTCAGTACCACACAGGAGCTCCTTTGACAAGTGACAATCAGTGCAGCACTGAACGCTGTTGACCACAAAGTAATTAAGATGGGCATCCCTGCCATGAAAACAATCAGTGAGACATTCCAGTTTAGAGAAAGGCGCTTTGTTTTGCGGGGTTTTTTTAAGGGGAAGCTTGTCAAAACTGAGGAAATTAAAATCTATAGTCAGCAAGAAAGCTACGGAGCCATGGTCTAAGCGTGGTCACACTAGGCGTGTATCCACCCACTCCCCTCCTCTCCCCCTTACCCCTGAAAAAAGGAAGAAGAGCAACAACCAAAAGAATGAAGAAATTATGATGCTTTCTTATCACTTAATAGCCTTTTTAAGTAACCTGATTTGTTTCAGCAAGAAGCCTTGAACCTGCTGAAGTGTTAAAGCCCCAGAACCGAATTCAGGTGATGTGGATTTGAATCCCTCTGCTCAGATGATTTGCGACTGAGTCTTGAGCATCTTTGTTTCCCTCCCTCGCCACCTCTCTCAGCCTTGTCTCCACATCGGGAAGTCATCGGAGCGGGCAGGAGTCATCTCGGACCATATGCACCTCATCAGCGCAACGCGTCATGATTTAGTGGGAGCCTGTCAGCACTCCTGTGGGATGCGCAGTCAGCCATCGCGGTGCCAGACTCCCGCCTCCGTGCATGAGGGTGTCAGAGCCTGGCTCGGTGAGGAGATTTAGATGGCCACTTTAACGCTGCTCATGAAACCGAGCAAACCTCCCCCAGTAAATGGAAACCTCGCCTAAATGAAACGGACAGAAAAAAGCACACGCTGACTAAATTCTCCAGTGAAGCATCCTTATTATATAATGCCGAGCTACATGCACTGTGGAAAGTACTCCATTTCATTTGCAGAAGTCCCGTTGATATTCTAACGTCACCGCCAATGTCACGCAACGCTAGGCGAAGTAACAAGTATGGCAATATCACCAAGCAATACATAATGCCAATGACAGTGGAACTAATGCAGAGGCGATTATTCTTACATTATTCAACACTTTCAATTGCTTTCTGTTTTAAGTGACTGTATGATGTAATAATATATGAATACTGTAAGGGAGGGTTTATTTATAGCCATCCTTAGTGTTACCGGTGAAAGTATTAATGCATTTTTCCCACGCTATGTTCATTGACTGCAGTAGAGCAATCCATTTTCAAGGGGCTGTGTCAAAAGAGTGTTTAAGCCATTCCTCAATCTCGGAAACAGGTGAATGGTTAATGTAGCAGGCAAAATAATCAGCTTTTAATATGGGAAACAAAAAACAGTGAGGGTGAAGAGAGGACTAGCAAGTACTTTTCAGCCTGGAGACTCCTCAGTGCAGTAGGAGCTTGCGATGCCAAGCTCCCAGTTAAGCCGTCGATGCTGCATGTCTCAGTGAGGGGGGAGCAATCCACCCTGGGGCTGGGTCAAATACAGGAGCAAAACTGTAGCAAAGGCCAGTTCTGGTCTCAGAAATCTTGAGTGAGGCCATTCACACAGGTGCTTGGGCTTTCTGACGGTGTTGGCCCGGATGGAGCTGGCTTTCCTTCATGAGCCATCCTTGAGCTCCATGAGCCATCTTGGAGCTGCCTGTGGCATCCAGATGCTTCTTCTCTTCACAGAGGACTGGCTGGAGCTGCCCTGCTCCCAAGTCCCTGCAATCCCTGCAGCTTTATGCTGGCCCAGAAAGAGCTGCTTTTCAGAAATTCAGCTGGGACCTACATTTCCCCTGTTTAGGGGATGAGCTTTCACTGCATATGAGTTTACTCGCCCATGCGCTCATCACGCTCTCTGTATCACGGCCCTCTGTTAATGGCTGTTCAAGCAGGGACGCCATGGGGAGGCTCGTCAGGGAAACGGCAGAACCTTCCTCAGCTCGTTTAGGGCTGCCTCCATCCATCTCTCTTACAATTTACCTCTCTGAGAGCATCCAAAGCCCATGCAGCTGCGTGGGTTTGTAGCGTGAGGAGGAGCAGGAGATGGGGCGTCCCCTTTCTGCACAGATGTGACAGCAGGAGTGGAGGCACCGTCTTACCTGGTATTGGCATGCTGCAAGGAAGCAAAGGAACCTGCCTGTTTTTTCCTGTTTCACAAGAGCCAGAGCTTCACTGTAAACAGCCTTCATCACACACAGAGGTCCACTTAGAAGAGGGCGAACACCAGAAAAATAGAATTTACAAGTACTCCCTCAAATAAAAACCGTGAGTTTACTTTGGCAGCAGCAGTCATCCTCCTAATGATTGTTTCTGGCGAATAATTAGGCAGGTACAACAATATTTACTGAAATATTCATGGGACAGGGACACGGACAGATATGTGTGTAAATATGAGCTGACTGGTGAGCACTTGTGCAAAACTGTATTCATGAGAGTATTTGTGCAGAGGGGTTTGCATAACTGTTTTGAAGGCTGGTTGTGGGTTTGGGACTCCTCGAATCAAAGCGGAGAAACTCGGCCACGTGTCGGAGGTAAACAGTGCAAAGAGAGCGGAAATGAAAAAAAAAAAAAAAAGGGCAAATAACAAATACTTGAACGGCAGTCAGGCCGCGTAGCTTACAAGCAACCCAAAGACTGCAAAGCGGCCACAGAAACCATTCATGTAATAACTGAATGTCAAACACATTTGCAGAGTTCCTGCAGCATTTGCAAATAGAGGCCCAAGTTCAACGCAATTTACTCGGAGCAATTCATATGATCAAAATTAGGCAAGTGTGTAAATATCTTCCTGAAATGAGGCCAGGAGAGGGGACTGCAGTTGCCTGCTTAATTGAGTTTTGCGAGTACTTGTCCAGCTATATTTCCTCAGGGATCGAAGCATGAAGCAGATTGACTTGCACTGAAAGAATTAAGGATGAGTATTGCATGAAGAGGGACGGCAATTGGGGAGCTGGTTGGGTTAGCAAACTGAATAGCTATTTGAACATGTATCCTTAGGGGTTTCCATGCCGGCTCACTCTCAATAGGTGGCACCTATGAGCAAGGACCTACGGCAGGGGCCTGAGAGGCGCATGCCTCCCTGGAGGGGTGTTTAGTCCTATTTGAAAGTGCCCGGTCGCACTTTTCCTGACACAGTTGGAGACTTAACCGTCTGCTGGCTGTAATCAATGCATCAGCATGTGAAAGCAATTGCCATGGCTGGAAAGAGCTGGGTTCTGTTTTGTTTGCCTTGTTCATTTCCTACAAATGCAATTACCAAGGGATAAATTAAATTAGGTTGTAACCTTATTTTGAACATCTTTTCTGTTTTGCTTTATTTCGAATTTTCTGGGAGGCCAGTGTTTACAGTTAAAAATACCACTTGGCAGAAGTACAATCAGGAGTGAGGAACACGTACCACAAACAAAACCATTAAGACCATTTAAAAACTTTTGCAAAAGAACAGAATCAAGTGTTACGGGACTAATTTCCCAGTTGGTCACCATGGTCTTATGTCAACATTAGCGCCATTGACTTGAGCTGAGCCCTGCAGGCACGAAAGTTGTGTGAAGGGGTGCAAAACTGGCCTCGGTTATAATTATGTGTATCGCATTATTTAAAGACAAAGAACCTAATCCCAGGAGTGTTTAAGTACCCTGAAGTCTCTGAATGCAGTCCTTTTCCCACTGAAATCAAAGGCAGAGCTTCTGTGTACTGTCATGAGCTAAAATCAGGTATGGGTTAGCTGTCACTGGGAAGGGACGGCCACCAGCAATGCGGCCATTCAGCTGGGTAAGTAGGTTATAATGGGATGAGCACTTTGGAAATGGAGAGAGGACTGGGGAGAAAGCCTTTCTCGCTGCACATCATTTCCAAGCCACTATTAGTTTCTTATTTATCCAATTACTTACTGTTTCCCTATTCTTAGAACAATATTGAAATTATTCCTGGCAGACTAGTAACTGGTATAGAAGAACCTAAAACAAGTCCATGTAAATCTTTTGTGTGTGTACCTGTGTACATATAGAGCGAGAGAGATGTGTATAAAGGAAAAGATAGAAGGTGTTTCTACCTGACTGAGCAATGGTTTGGGTTTTTTCATCCTTAGCCCTTTCAGAAGAGCAATTCTTTTAGAGAGGTTGGGTTGGCTGCTAGGGTGAGTAAAACAGTTTGGGAGAAGAAAAAGTTTGTCAGTGTTTCAGAGTAATTACTTACAGTTAGTCCCAGAACCAGAAGGAAAAAAAAAAAAAGAAGAAGAAGAAGAAGAAAAAGAAAAAGAACAGCTTTCGCCTGTTACTGATTTCCTTTTTGGTTACAGGGGCCATTGTTTGTTTTAATGACAGGAAAAGAGAGCTGTCAGGAGGCATTTGCATAGTGCAAATAGGGTCACAAATCAGAGGGAATGTGTAGATTATTTAGTAGTGAGCAGGCAGTGATTGGTGTGTCACTGTAAGAAAACAGTGCTTCCTGCAATATGGTGAAAACCTGGTATTTTCTCCACGTGCAGTGGAAGACTCGAGCGAAATTTCAGGGACGACAGTGCCCTCGCTTCCTACTTGCGGCAGGGTTTGAAATGATCTCATGCAAGCGTTGCTGTTTGTTTATTTTCGTAGCTGCGTGCTTAAGATGCATTCTTTGAAAATGTAGCTGATACGTCTGTTTGTGTAGACTGCACTGCTGGTGAGCTAGACCAGGGGTTTGTGTTCATTTGGGAAAAGAGAAAGAATCCTGGCCATCAGAAATGTTTACTATATCAGGAAATGAATTCACTACTTGAGGGTTCCAGTGGATATAAAACAAAAATTAAAACAAGAGCCTTGTATAAACCCACTTTGTATCGTCTCCTCCATAAACAGCCCCATACGTGACAAAGCTCAGAGCGAGCGGGAGAGGTAGGTTTATTGGGGCATGTGGGGAGAAGTTAATTGCTGTTGTGTTTTGATTTTTTTTGCACATGTTGGTAAGTTTGAAGCAAAAATCTGGTCGTCTTTTCTTTCCCCCCGGTTCCAAGGAGAGCTGAGCCTTCGCTGAGAAATAACACTAGGCAAAATGACTTCAAGCTGTCACCATTACACAACCTAAACTTTATTTCTTCATTAATGCATTACAGAGCGAAAAAACAATGAGAGCATTCCTCTGGAATGCGTGTTTACTGAGCACAAAACGATATGTTTACTGAAATAGCAGTTGCTGCCGGGTTACCCAGTGGGAGAGAGCTTTCTCTTTCCACACCGGCCGATACCCCGGTGTCCCTCCGCGCCGCAGCGCCTCGGTGCAGAGGCGCAGCTTTCCCCCGCCGGCCCCGTCGGCCAGGGGAGGCTCGGGCAAGGTCGGCGCCTCTTGTGCAACGGGCTCGGAGGGACCCGGCGGCGGTGCACGACCGCGACGCCGCTTGCCGCCCCGTGACGTCCGCGAGGACCTTGCTGCTGGCTGTGCCGTGGGGGCTGGATGGAGCCCTCAAAGGGAAAGGGAGATTTGAGGCGTCCTTCCGAGGGAAGAAGCACGAGTCAAAGGAGCAGGGTCTCGGCCGGTGATGGGTGGCGTGGCTGGAGGACGTGTGTGGGAGCGAGCGCCGCGTGGGGCAATCCGCGGGCCAGCTGCCAGCCGGCAACCGGGGAGAAAACGCCCGTTCAAGGGTGACCAGCTCCTGGTGCCGCAGCCAAAGCCCACGGGAAGGGAACGGTGCCTCCCAGACCGGGCTCCCTGTCCTTAGCCTGCAAGATCCGTGGTTTAATGCAAGCCCTCGCGGCGACGGTGGCAGAGGACTGGCACGGGACATTGCTCCTGGAGACAGCACGCCAGCAAGGAGGACGCCGAAAGCCAGCGCTCGGGGAGGAGCAGCTGCGGGAACAAGGGTGGGAGGGCAGCGACCAGCCTTTGTGGTCACAGTAATGAAAGCATAACTCCTGATGGCCCACATGCAGTGGGCATGCTGCAAATGCCCCCAAAGGAAAACAGCCCAGCCAGGGAAGAAAGAGAAGGGAGTCAGATAGACGCAAACAAAAAAAATGGAGGTGAGGCCTTCTTCTCTGTCCCACGAATCCAAGCAAAAGGTGCACGTGTGCACATGCAGGTGCGCACTCGCACACACGTTTATCTGTACATACAGCTACACGCGCAGTCTCATACGTTCCAAGGAAACAAAGGGTTTTCTGTGTTTTTTTTTTTTCCCTTTCCCTCATTATTCCACTAAGATTCAGGCAGCAAAAACAAAAATTAAGGAGCTTTTGCTCAGTACAACTGCCAAGCAGACATCAGGCTGGCTGCAACATTATTTGGTGTGGATATGGCTCTCCGGTGATTCACAACCCGCCCAGTCGGAGCGGGGTTTATCAGTGCCCCAACCAACATAAACACAACGGCGGTGTTTTCTGTTCGTTCCTTTTTCTTTAAAGAAAAATATGCACACACACACACCAAGGGAAAACAAAACCAGAGAGTGCTTTCTAACCTGGTACAGCATATTACACTAATTAAGGGATGCTGTTACTCATGCATCATTCACGATCCTGCCAAAAGTGGGAACAAACAGTCCCTGCAGTCTGGGGTAGAACTATCTGAGCTGAACTTTGCAGAGCTCTCGAATCCGAAAAGCCCAAACAGGAAACGTTCATCCCCACTGCGAGCTCCCTGCAGCTTCCAGACGCTGCAGCAGTGACAGAGGAACGAGCTGGGGGCACTCGAGCGCTCGGAGAAGAGCTACCTGCCCCACAAGAGGCGGGACGGTCGTTGCCCGCGTGTTTGTGCTGCCGCGGCGCCGCGGGAGGTGAGCCCAGCGGCAAGGCGCTGATGGAGGGAGGAGGACCTCTGCCACCGGCTTTCTGGCGAAGCGTATGACTTTATAACAACGCAGAATTCCCCGTGGATAGAGAAACGGGTTTGGGTTTTGCTCTAGCGCACCGCCCCGTTCAGGACGTGGGAGCCAGCGTGGGGAGTCCTGCTCTCCTGACAATTTTCATGGCCAGGACGAAGATCTGGAGTCAACGGGCAGAAGCGCTCCGGCCACGTTCACGCTGTTGCACGTGTTGCTGCGGATGCCGACGTTTATAACGCAGTAGACTTCTTCCTTGAGCTCTTGTGCATGAGGAAACAAGCCTCTTCCCCCTTCTTCAGGGAACCAGAGCTGTGGGAAAGGTTTGGCCCCCTCTGCGCTGGGAGAGGTGTATTTATATCTCCGAGAGCTTTATCCCCCTACGGATGCCTTTGCTGAGATCTGATTCTCTTGCTGATGTCAAGACAGGAACAACGAGGGCAGAAATATTGTCACCCAAGTTGCAGTGCTGAAAGCTCCTTGTCAGCGCGCTGATACAAATAACCATACAGATACCAGAATATGCTCCTAAAGTTACTCTGGTTACACAAGAGCCTTTCTGGCCTCTCAGCTGCTAGAGCAGTGTAGCGCGCCCGGCTCTCTTGTGTCTCTTGGAAGCAAATCCTTGCCCCGTCGACTGGAAAATGATATTAAAGGTAGGCAAGAGGCGAGGTGGCCTGCTAGGTGTGAGCTTCCCATCTGAATTCCTGTAACTTTTCGATCCGAGGATATCTGTTTCGCTTTCCTTTGAAGTAGCGAGATGCCGACAGGGCAATCAAGGTGGTTTGCGAGCCTGCGCGCTCCAATGGCAGCACAAGGCCGGGGGTGCCAAGGGTGGCTCTGGCGTGCGTCAGCTCCACGAAGCTGCGCACGTCCGCAAGGCCACCGAGAGTTATGTCCCTTCACACGTGCTAGAGCAGCAGCCCCCTGCTCTCGGGCGGTCGTGGCTGCGTGGCGGCTGTGACCGCCCGGGTGAATACCTTTGATGAATGGACGCACTCCCGCTTCCCTTCTGCACGGACCAGATAGCTCCAAGCCAAGGCCATTACTCAGCAGCTCGTCAGGTGTGGAGCTGCGTCCTTTGCACCCGCTGCTGGCAGGGAGATAACTGTTGGAAGGAAGCTGAAGCCAAAAGGGCTGTGGCGTTTGGCCAACTCCGCTGTCAATTTTCAAGCTGATTCTGCTGTTCCTCCCATGGAGCAAAACAACCATATTTTTCATTTTGCAAAGGACAAAGCTCAACAGGGCTTTCCCCCCCCGCCCCACATTTGCTAGGAATTTATTGAACGATGTTACATTATTCTTCTTGCTGTCAGGAAGCAGCCTGACTCCCCTCCCAAGTAGGAAAGCTTGGCTGCTGAGCAATGGGGCTGCATGGGGGGTTTTGGCCACTTAGGGAGGCTACTGTCTTAGGTGGTGGCCTATGAGTGTCCTTCAAACGCTTGGCTTGGAGGGCCTTTGAGCAGAAGTCTGCTAGCATGTCTCTAATGCAGCTTCTGTTTTGCTTTATCCTCAGCGTGTGCTGTGTTTAATGCGGGGCGAGCAGCGCTCCTTGGGACGTGCAATGTGTCCCTCTCTCCCAAGGCCCCAGCGTTTTGCTCCGCTAGATGTCTGCTAGGAAAACATCTAGCTCTGCTTGGCCACCTGGCAAGCACGGGAGCTGCTCGGGAGCAGGTAGGCTGTGCGGTGGTGGTGGCGGGGGGCACCGGGGAGGTGGTGGGGGGCTCCCGCACCTTCCCCGGGAACCTGCCGGGAAGCATTGCCCGGTCCAGCAAGGCGGCGTTCCTGGGCTGCGTTGGCAAATCCGTGGGCAGCAACGCGGTGGGAGAAGACGGGTAGCGTGACCGTGGTGGGAATCAGCCTTTTTTACTGTTTCCCTCCAGCTGTCTGTTGCAATTACACACCCGCGTTACCCACCTCGATCTACGCCGAAAACTCCGGCGCCCAACCGGTCCCCTGGTGAGGCTGTTCCTGCTCTGCAGCGGGTCTGGTTGGGGGAAGTTTCTTGTGCCGCTGAGGCTGGCTTTTGCCTGGTTCACCCCGTCCTTCCATTATTCATTGTTATCCTCCCCTCGGGCCGCCCTGAACAATTTCCTTCCCCTCCCCTACATTTACACCCTTCAAATGGTTTTAGACTGTAGCGCTAAAAAATGAAGTTAAAGGAAAAAAAAAAAAAAACAAGAAAGAAAAACCTACGGCATTGAAAACCTGCAAATATATTACTTGGTTCTTTCCTCCCTGCGCCATTGTCTTAGGAGCGCTGGCTCGGGACCAGGCTTCTTTCTTATTACCAATCTTAACTACTCCACCGGGCATCGAAAAATAAAGCCCTATAAAAGTCACTAATTAAATAAGTTCTCCCATCTGACCTAACACAAGCAACATGGGAGGTTGCATGTTTTCCCCCCCCCCTCCCACCCCCCGTCTTTTGGGCGGCCGGGATTCGTTGTGTTTCTGGTGAGGGAGAGGGATTTCAAGGTCACGGACTGAACAAACGATGATCCCGCGCGGGGAAGCGGGCGCAAAGCATGGCCCCGCCAGCCAGCGCTGCCTGAGCAGAGGTGCTCTGCGGGCGGCCCCGGCCCCCTCCCGGCAGGGCCGCCCGCCCCGGCCTCCCCTTCCCACCCAGCAGACCCCGAGCGGCGGCGATGAAAAGCTTTTTAGCATCCTTGCCACCTCTTTCCCCCCCCCACCCTTCGTCCTTCTCCTGCGCCTCGGGAGCGCGAAGGTCTCCCTCCCGCCGTGCCGAGCCGCTCGGTGGCTGGCGGGCTCCTGGCTTGGCGGGGTGCGGGCCTGCCCGGAGGAAAGCCAGCTGGAAAAAAATAGCAGCTGGATTTCCTATTATTCTCCTGAGTCTCGGACGGGTTTGCGCACCGAGAGCTTCGCCCTGCTCTCTCGTGGCAGCTCCGGCGCGGGGCGGCAGCTCCCTGCCTTCGCCTGCTCGTCTCTCCCTTTCTGGAGAGCCCACAAGCGAAACGAGTTGGGCGGTCTCAGCCCGCTGTCCCTCACCTGCGCCGAGCAGGCTGGAGGAGACAGCCGGTCCAGCTGTGCTCTAGGCTTTGCCTCTCCACGACAGGTAGGCTTCCCTGGGGACCTCCGCAGGCCCTGCAGCAGCCACAGGAGGTGCTGGTTTTCAGCAAATTGGCCATATTGCAAGAAAATTTAAAAAAAAAAAAAAAAAAGAGCGTTTTTCACTGATTTTTTTTTTTTTTTTTTTCTGGTCAGCCTAACTCACTAGGAAGATGATTGCCTTTTGCAAGAGCATCCTGAGGTTTTCTAATAACAGGAAGCCGTGGAAGCCTTTGCTCTGCCTGCCCTCGGTGCTCGCGGGAAGAGGTGGGGCGGCCGCCAGTTTCGAGGAACACCCGTGTCACGCGGGGCCCCGTGCTCAGCTCGCTCGCTCCGCTGCCCGTTTCCGACTCGTCCCAGCGCCTGGCGCCTTCCCTTCGCTGAGTGCCCTCCCAGCGGCTGAAGGGAACCAAGCCGGCCGCCTGCAGCTCTTAGCGCTGCGTGGCTATCCCTGCCTGCTCCTTTATTAGCCCGAGGCCCGTGGGAGCGGCGGTGCTTTGCACCAGCCTGCGGCCTGGGTGAAACAAGCCTGAGTCGGGCTCGCGTCGGTCTAGCCATGAGACGGAAGGAAAATCTGCCGTGTGGCTTGGCTTTAGACGGCCAGGCTCTCCGCTTCCTTTGCCAACGGCTGGGGAGCGTTTTTCGTTAAGGCCTGGGACCCAGGAAACCTTAATTCAGTTTTGGGCGAGCCGCGGGCGCTTCGGGAGGGCTTCCTGCCTCGCGGGCGCTGCCTTGCCCGTGCCGAGCACCGCGCGAGGGGCAGCAGAGATGCTTGCCGGGGCCCTGCCGTGCTCGCGGGCAGGGATCCCGAGCTCGAGCCTGGCGAGAAACTGTGCTGCAGCGGTAGAAAGGATCCCTGAAGCTCCAGTATCTGAGGAGCATCGTGGATTAAAGGGCCTGTTTCACTCGAGGAACAGACTGTTCCCCAGGAACAACACTTTCTTCTTAGCTGAGCTGCAGGGTCCCGGGAGGACCTTGCGTGGCGTAAGTTTTTAAAATGAGTGCGAGCCTTGCTGGCAGTCCACGGGCGCAGGGAAAAGGGAGGAGTTGGAGGGGTTTTTCTTTTTCTTCCGCGTGCCCCCAGCACAGGGATGCAAATTTCTGCAAACGGCAGCATAGTAATGTAGTCTTCTGCAAATACCGTTATCCGGAGGCATCGCCTGTTTCCTGGAGCCTCTCGCGCGTGTCTTCCTGCCAGCACAGCTCAAGCTAAAGGCGCTGGCAGTAGGACCCCGGGCACCAGGCTGGGTCATGGGGACCGCGAAACCAGGGCCAGAGCTCACGCGAACCCTGTACCCCCGAGCTATTTCTCATAGCTAAGTGTATAGCTATCTATGGCTACAAATCTGACCTGTATTAGGGACTGCTCACGTGGGGTGCGCTACCTGGGGTCTGTTGGCCGTTTGCTCTGCAGCCCCGTGTGACAGCTCACTGCAACTTACTGCTGCGTTTGCCGTTGCTCAAGGTAATGAAAGGGGTCGTAGCCATGCTCCAGCGCAGCTTCTAACAGCAAACCTCGAGAAACACGGTTGGCTTGTTTGGTGCTGAGAGACTTGGGAAACAAGTTAGCGGAGACGTTCATTACAGAAGCCGTATGACTGCGCCGCAGTATGCTGCGGCGCTAGTGGACGTTCGTGCGGGTCACAGAACGTGTGAGCGTTTCCCAGCATTCACTCATAGCTTCAGTTCCTCAATTCAAATACACATTTACGTCAATACAAGTCTACCACTGCAGGCTTGCTGAAAAGGGCACACCTCTTCCTCCTCACTGACGCTTTTCGTGGAAGCGTCGCCATTTTTCTAGCTTTTTAGGGCACAGTCAAGAAGGGAATGATCCTTTACCTGCTTCCCTATTTGCAGATAGCAAAGAAAAATCTCTCAGGAATATCTGAAGACAGAAGGGGTTTGATAATGTCTAAAATCAAATGACAGGAATTATGATAATTTGTCAACACTAGCAACTGGAAATGCTGATTCTGATTTTTGGGAGCTGCCACTCAAAATACACCTCAATAGCAAATGAGGAAAGTAATTTCTTACAGGTACTTGCTCTGTTCATTTTCTGTATAATGCCACAAAATACGGCACAGATAGACCCTCATTTGATCTTGTACCTCCCGAAAAAAGTGTTTTTGCTTTTCCTTATTTGCCAACGAAAGCTTCAGCCTTACCAGCAACATTTCATATCATCAGCCTCAAAGACCCAGAAATGTTGACGCAAGTCCCTACGCATTCAGAGCTGCGAGCATCATTCAGTGAACTAAAATACATTTTTATGATAGTCTTAAAACCGCAATTACCTGGTCTAGTATGTGCTGAAATTTATGGTAGCACATTAAAGCTACGACAAACAACCTCTGACAAATAATTTGGCCGTAACTCTCAAGAACTCGTCGCGGCAACGCAGTGAAAGTGGCAGGGGATGCTGTTCAGCCCTGTGCGTTACTTTGCAGTGCCAGACTTCAGATTTTGATTTCAACAACCAAAACGATCTTAACCTACTTTATCCGTTTTCTCTGAAAAAAAAAAAAGCTGTTGTTTTTTCCAAAAACTCTCTTGATTTTATAAAATGTTTGAAACTTGAGAAGAGACTGGCTGTGCTTTGTCTCCATGAGAACTGCTTCATCCTGATAGATTTAGTAGAGAATGTGTCTGTGCTCCATGAATCTTCCCCTAAGAAATTGCCGAATGTATTGTTTCCAAATACTAATTCTCTCAACTTCTTAAAATCCCTTGGCGCTTATTATATTCATTCCTCGCAAGCAGTAGTGAAAACAAATGTTCTTTGTGTAAACAGACTTTGACAGAATGTGGGAACCTAAATAAATATGGTTATAATATGGTATAAAAATCAACTTCAAATTTGAAGGAAACTGAAATTGCACATGCAGAGTTCATTCAACGTCAGAAGCACAAACCTATTCTGAAAGGTATTAAAACGGGTAAATATCAACTGCAATAACACTCTGAGACTCATGATAGCTGCATCACTTGTTTGAAGGCAGTAGAACTGCATGAATACGCAATGTTAAGTAAAACAGTTTCTCCGAAATGTCCTTTCACATAAAACATGATCTCCTATTTGTTACTTCCCTCCAAGAAAAATGATCATCCTGCCGGCACTGTTTCTCGCGGGCTGCCAGAGACGTGGGGTGTAGCTGTCCGTTCGAGTGGGCAATGACGTCGTCGGACTGATGGAAACGAAGGATGTTTTGAATGTTTATGTGGCTTATTTAAGTTTGAAGAAAGTACGTCCTCCAGAAAACACAACTAGCCACAAAGCACTTCTATGAGATTGGATACCTTGGGTGGTTTTTGGAGGCACGAGGCCAAAGGCCAAAAGAGCAAAACCACCCAAAAAGTGTAGAAATTACCCTGCGGGGCAATAGCTGTATGAAATGGAACTTATGAATAAAGACAAGGAAAACCCATTAAGTAATATTATTGACATGCGCCTGACCTCACCGATAACCAACCAGCGTTCTCCGCTCGCACTCCAAATTTCTGAAATCATTTCTTAATGGAGCGAGAGTTTTTAATTCATAATGTCTTTATACAGATGCTCGAGTGTGCAGGTTTGCCAGCCATTCACATTTCCAGCTTGCGCGACGCTAATAAATCCAAGATTTAGCTGAAGCACAGTAATATTCCGCTGTTATATTAGTATGTGAACAAGTTTCACCATCATGCAATAACATGAAATTGCCATATATCAGCATTTCTTAAGCACCTGTCCCTGATGGTGCCAAGCCACGCTGAGAATTACAGGGGGAAGAAATGAGAGAGACCATTTTCCATGCTAGATGTATTGCTCCAGTGACAAATATACCTTTCAATTACATAGTGCAAACAGACTTCAATGCCAATTCCAGAGGCGAATAACGGCAAACAGGGTTCAGACTATGCTACAAGCCTGAAAAATGTGTCTGGACCACATAAGAAAGAAAGAAGTAGAGGATTTGTAACTCTGAGGTTTTTTGAGTTGTGGGGCCTGAACTGCTGCTTTACTGCCATCTTTTAACAGCAAAGCAGTTTTAAAGAGAAGGAAAGTCAGAGCTGAGAGAGGGTCAGTTGAACAATAAAACTGTCAAACAAAAGCTTGCTACCCACTTACCGGCAGGCAAGTCGGTAGTCATGAAGCCAGGCTTCTGAGCCCATCCCCTTTCTCCACGCTCGCATCACCGCATAGACACCGTTCCCATCAGGTTGGGGATGCGAAGACGACACTGTCCTGGAGGAAGGTGCATCAGCCAGGTACTCTCCCTGCCGCCTAGGCGTGGGGAGAAAAATGGGCTTCTCACTTTTGTTAGGTATGGTGAGGTGTAAAGATACCGATTTCTCTAGAGAAGTGACCATTTTATTTATTTATCTGTGGGAGCGCAGCAGTTCTTGGGCATGTGCCTTACGAACGGGGCCCCACACTTGTGTGACAGGTCCCTGCACACTTACGAAATTTTGGAACCGTATCATGACCCACTCCAAAATGCAGATATTAATCACAGCTAGGAGACGTGTTTTACAAAGTGTGTGCGCATTCATCCTTTTGAAGGTGTTCTGAATGCAGAACCGATACCGATACTTGCTGCACCTCTGCCGCGTGGGTCGTTCTTGAATTATTGCCGGTCCTTTGGAATGGGAAGTCAATCACAGACGTTTTGATTTCTGGGACCTCGTGAGCCTCTGAGTGTTTCAATGATGTACCCCGTGCCCTACCCATCGCGACATGTTCACGCATGCTCTTTCCGTGCCCCGCTGAAAGGCTGCCCTCCCAGCGCCCGACTGCAGGAGCCTGCCGTGTTTATCAGTGCCGTCTCCCGGTGCCACCCCTTTTCGCTTCAGACTGAGTCAACCCTCCAGACACCGATGAATGTGCTCTGGTAAACAAACACTGTGGGGGTTTGTTGTTGCTGCTGCTGCTGCTGTTGGGTGTTTTTCTTTCTTTTCCAGCTAAAACTGCTTTCCCTTCGGAGAGCAAGGCAGTGTAATCTTTGCAGGCTTCCTCTCGTCTGTCTCTTAATGAGAGTTTCCCCGCTATTTTCTTCTTTAAGAACAGTTTTTTTAATCCTGCTTCTTTCATGCTTGTTTAGCCCTTGTCACACTGACGGCTTTCCATCGCCCTGAAGCGGTACAAGCGGGCAATGCAGGGCTGCACAGTGTGTCCAGCCTGGGGATGAGGTGGAGGGTTAACTCTGGAGCCTACTGATGTCTACGAAGAGGCATGGCTGTGCCCTTGCCCTGCTACCTGAGGGACAGAGCAATGACAGGGAATAGGATTCCCTCTGAAGCCTGTCTGGCAGGCGGGAGGTGCATGTGCCTGTTCCTCAGGCTCTGCTTTCAGCAAACGCATTGGGTTGGCGGCCCCTGGCTGGGGCCCGGATGCCGAGGTGAAGCATCTTTCCTGCAGCCCACCCGCAGCACCCGAGGAGGAAGCAGTGGGGTAGTGGGGCACTGCAACCATGGGG
The DNA here is from genome assembly GCF_040807025.1 of Struthio camelus. Classification (NCBI taxonomy): domain Eukaryota; kingdom Metazoa; phylum Chordata; class Aves; order Struthioniformes; family Struthionidae; genus Struthio; species Struthio camelus. The sequence continues at coordinate 18,337,226 of NC_090946.1, forward strand.
GTGGCACTGGGGACAAAGTATTAAAGAAAAAAGGACAGGCTGCAGGAAAGGATGCAAAAATGATACATGCTCTTGTTTCCCTCAGAGCTGCCATTGGAAGCAGTGGGACCATATCAAAAAGCAGAGGGGATTCTGCTCTACATATCACAGTTTGGAGACCAGAAGTTATGAAACTTAAGATGACTCAACCGGTCTCACTGGGGTATTTCCTAAGGATGCTGCCGACCTGCCCTTGAGTGAATGGGCTCTCATGGAGCCATTCTGCTCATGTCTCAAACTGAGCAACTTCAGTGCTGTTGGCAGTAAAAAAATCAGCTTTTCTGCACTTACCACAATAGCCCTGCCATGGACTGGGAATTTTGGTAAAGAAGAAAGTACACTTTGCCTTAGGGTCAGCCAGCAAAGTTTCTTCACCACCAGAGTTTCTCTCTTTTTTTCCATAAAGCCAGGGGAGATCAGTAGCCTGGGTTTGCACAGCGCTTGCGGCAGAAGGAGCGTCCTTCTCGTGATGCATCAAGGAAGCTGACAGCAAAAGTGGCGACTTTTAAGTCCCAACACAACTACATGTCAAGGCTGTAGAAAACAGCCTTGAAAACCGATTGTGTCTCTGCTCCATGCCTCACCTCTTCTATCACTGCAAAAAGCTGAAAGTTAGTTTTTGAGTTACCAGCAGTTTCCACTTTGGTGCATTATTGGCTTTCCTGCATGCTTCTATAAGTGTGTTTATAAGACAATGGACAATGGGAGACGTTGGATGCTGGAGCTCCCAGTGGACACGTGTTGACAACAAGCCCCTGTAGCAGAGGTCAAACGTGTGTTCCCAGAATAGCAGAGGGTAACTCGCTGCCCAAGGAATGTAACACTGGAAAGGAACCGATACAGAAGAGATGTCTTATTGTCTGAGTCATTGAGTCAGCTTGGCCCAAGAAGAGTAATTTTCCAGAAGACCTGATCTCTCTACTTACGGCAAGGATATGACAACATGTCTCTTCCATCGGTAATGCTTCTGTCTATGTGAAGGTCCCTGTAGTCATAGATATAAAGCTATTTAAAATGATTGGAAGTGTAAAGAGGCAACACCACCCTGAATGTCGTGTTCTTGACCAGGTGCCCCTGTTGGTGGAAAGCCTTTCTCTGCAAGTGAGACACAGGGGTGAGTCAGACAGCAGTTTTGTGTGGGTGCGGTGGCTTTGCACAGCAATGGGGGGAGGGAAGGAATTATAAAACGCTATGTCCTATTTTTAGGAAGTTGTAACTTAGCTTTACTTTTCCCTCGTACGAAGTCTCCTTGGGCAGGAAAGCATTTTTAACACATGGTTTGCAAAAAGAAAAAAAAAAATTTAATGACCAAATGGAGTTTTCTTCTTTAGCTGGTCACTTTTCAGCTTTCTGCTGAAGCCAAGAAGTATTAAAAGTTTCTTTTTTGTGTGTTTGTGGTTGCAGATACAATGGTTGTGTTCTGACAGCCAGAGGAACGGGCGATGGGCTGAAAAGGGCAACTCGATGGCCCTTAGTGCAGGAGGTAAACTGCTGGCACACAGACCGCTCAAGATGGGCCTCGTGTTCAAGAGCCTGGCACAGGGCAGAGGAGGTCACCCCTTCCCGGTGGTACCCACAGGACACTGCACTAACCATGACGTGGTGTGAACGGCAGTGCGAACGTGTGTGTGAGCCCCAGCATTGCTAGGAGGGTTTGCACAGGCTCCAGAAGCATTCTGGCTAGTGCAAATTCTCTCCTAGAAAAAGCATGTGTATCGCTCTACCGAAAAGATGTCCACCTACAAAGCAATCCAGCAAAGACTTGGGGACAGCCCAAGACTCCTCCTTACACCAGCTCCACAGCAGCAGAGGCGAGGTTGCTATCATGCAGTGGCAACAATTGTCCTATGTTCAATGCCTATTTTTACTCTTCTTGTCTCCATTTTTCCTGGCACACGGAGGGCTGGAACAAAAGGCACCGCACCCTGGAGCAATAGGGGCATGTTGCCTTAGGAGCCTGGTGCCAAGGTTAAGGTTAGATTCTAAGCTCCCCTTGATTGGCATCACAACATCTTTATGACTGACTTCGTCTTACAAATACCCAAAGCTCTGGGCCAAGAGACTTTTCTTTTTTTTTTCACTTTTCAGAGCCCTTTAGTGAGCTGCAGCAGTGGAGACAGGAAGCAGCTGCTCTGTAAAGGTCAGGTTGGTGGGCTGACTGCACTTTCCTTTGCTGAGTACCATGCCACCAAAGCCGGTGGAGCCACTCCAAGGGCATCAGCCAGTAAAAGACCCTGAGACACCAGGACGGAGCCCCTATGGCCAAGGTGGCAGGGGAATCTCTGCTCCTGGAGACGCACCATGCCATTTGACAGCTGTGCCCGTCAGCAGGGCTGACTGGGCCTCCTGTTCGGATGGGTGTAGACTGGGGTGTGGTGGGTGCGAGGGTTAATGACACCTAGCAGAAACACTGGATGTCTAGTGTTTCCAACCAGGCAAGCAACTTGAAAGGTTCCCAACCAAAATATTGATTCTTCTTGGTTACTGAACTTCTGCAGCCAAATTCGCAACTCACCCATCCAGCCCAGTGCATTGACGTCTTCATAGCGACTCGTTTTGAACTAAGCTCCTTGAAGGGTTTTTTTTTTTTTTTTCAACTGCCTGGCCTAGAGTATATAGGAACTGGGATAATTAATGGGTATCCCTGGAAAGATACACATGCTCCTGGAAATTCTCTTCTACCTGCATGAATTCCATTGCTAGCTGGAGGTTTTGCCTTAGGAAGGGAAGTTACCAGTAACAATCACAACAAAAACACACCGTGGTTGGTATAGTAACACCTCCTTGCAGGTCTTGCTTGAGGAACCATTTATTTTGCTCTCTTAAAGAGTGTGCACGATGGTTTGAGGGATATGCTCACTTTCTTGAAGGCTTCACTGTTCAGCCGCATAAGACCCTTGTCCAATTATGGGCAAACTATGGGAGAGAGAAACTCTTATGATGCCATGCAGTTTAGTGCCACCAGGCTGCTGCTGATTCTTCATATCCTTCCTAGTTCCTGTGCCAATACCTTCACATAAATGGCAAAAGTAAGAAAATTTTAGAAGAAATAGGAAAAAATATGTGGTAGAAGCTCAAATAAAGCAAAAACAAATAATAGTAGAAGGCAAATAGAACCTGAAGACCTAGCTAAAACACTATCCTCCATAGATGATATCTGTCTTCATGTTGTCCATGTGGAAAGTAACCTTGAAGTATTTATTCTCAATTCACCGGTAAACAGTTAGCAATGAAAGTGTTTAACAGGTGTTTAGATTTTTTTTTTAACCTAAGCAATCTGAAATTTCTTTGCAGCCATCTTGGGGGGGGACAAAGGAGGACAAAAAAGTAGTCATCTTATTGCCATTATAAAGATTGATTATATTCATGCGTTATAGCTTCATCTTCGGCTTCATTTCCAAAATGGACTTCAGAGATATTTTTATTTCTGCGTCACCACTATGGGCAGCGAGCGTCCCACCAAAGCCACTGATTCGGTTGCCTCATTGGCAAAACTGTTCTATAAACAGAAAAAGTAAAATATTCTCCTACCCCACCGATGCTTTACAAAGCTGCTCAGGAAAATTTGTAATGCATGAGGCAGCAGCAGTCCCATATTAGCTCGCAGACTCCAGACATTATGCAACCTGAAGCTTTCCTAATTATGCTATCCTCAACAATTCCTGCCTACACTCGCACATCCGCACACTCTTACAAGCATTTGTAAAATCTGGGGTGATTTAACCTTTACTTTTTCAATTTCGAAGGTTTGATTTGAAATCAGCTAGGAAAAAATAATAGTTCCTGACCTTAGCAAGGCAATTCATTCAAACCTAGATCATGGAGCTTTGACATTCAGCATCTCGGAGAAGAAGGACAGGGACCTGATGCTGGTGGACACTTTGCTGTAAACCACTCTAGTCCACCACTGGGCTACAGTCAAGATAAGGATGCCTACGCAGCAATGACTGAGAACACCATCTTCATCTGTCTGTTTGAACTTTGCTCAAGAAAACATGACCTTTTTCTTGCTCAGCTTGGATCCTCCAAGTGCAAGTGCTGTAACTGTGTGAAATGAAATGGCTGTCTCCTGATTCAATCCACTAAAAACGACTCATTTTTTTCAGTGTAGCCTAGCTGATTTGCACCAGTCACTGGCGGATTATTGTCATAAAGCTGTTGTAGCTGGCCACGGTGAGGGGATCTCCAAACAGATTAGACTGTGCTACTACTTTCCTTTTTCCTCCATTAGGTGTAGAGGAAGTAAGGAAAAGGATGGATAGTGTTTTCTTGCACTGATCAGGCAGACCCAAAGCATTATTTCTTGAGAAGTTTTACAGCTGCTTTGAGCCTCCTAACTTCTGATCTCAGATGGTTCTGTATTGCCCATCATAGGAGTGGCTAAACCTTGGTTTAAGCAGATTCTCCTTCCAGGAAGCTGGACTGTCAGCAGGGTTTCCATATATGGAAGCTGGAATGCCTTATGGTCTGTGAGCTGTAAGATATTTGGGCAAACTGGTTCCTACTGGTGATTCTGCTGCTGCTGCCTCAAAATCATCTACTTGCCTACCATATTATTCACTCCCCTTTCAGCTGGTATTAGCCCCTCTGTTCTGTCCTTACCTGCTTGTCACCATCTTCTGTTGGAAGCTATTACCTTTTTTATCTGCTGTCTGAACAGCTTGGGCGTTTGCTTTCTAAGCTACTTTCAGTTCATTGCCAACCAATCTGGAGGGGCAGTATCCTGCAGTAGAGTGGCTGAAGATAGTAAGTTGTCCAGCTGGCTCAGTTGCTTTTGGAAGATGTGTGATCAAGCTGTAAATAGAACCATTTCCTGTGCTTTTCTTCCCAAGCTTTATCTTGTTTATTCATGTGAATGGTACCTGGGGAATAGCTATGTCTGGCCTTGTTTTTACTATGTCTGTATTTCAACAGCGTCATGTCATTACATTGGTGCAATACCAGATTTGGAGGAAATTCATGTGGATGACCTATTCTTGATAGCCCTTTAACTATGGACAGATGGAGTGTGAGCCGTTTGTGGCCACACATTGCACGGTGAAGAACACACGTTAGCTTGTACGGGCAGGAAGACGTCAGAGCTCTCATCGCAGCTTACTTGATAGATGTTCTTATTCCACAAAGAATAAGACAGAGCAACAAGCTAAAAAGGCATACAGCATTTCTTGGCACTGTCCAGCTCCGTGGACAGGTGATGAACCACTCAATGCTCCATCTAGTGAGCAGCCTTCAGATGACAAAGCTGCCTTCCTTTCGAGATGCTGAGGTTGCTGGGGTGGGGGAATGCAAAGGAGCCTCCATTTCCCTCCCGAATGCAAAGTTCCCTCTTCACGCCACTCGATTTTTGCCTTTAGTGCCTGACCATGCTGCCAAGCGCTGCCTGCAGATGCAACTGCCAGTTACTGACAGAAGGATGAGCGGAGCCAACAAATCTCAGTTTAAACTGGAGAGATGCAAGCGCAAATCCCCGCACACAGGCAGTGCCAGTCTGTGTGCAGGATGTCTGTGTGTTCACAGGATTTCCTCTCTCCTGTCCTGTGCGCCCTCCCTTCCCTCTCACCCCCCCCCAAGTGTAACACCTCAGTGAACATGGCTTTGGAAAGCTGCGTTTCGCTCTGCCGATTCCCCAAATGTCACCTTTGACACTGCCTGTAACACTTAATAACACGCACCCCCTACGTAAATCTGCTTTGTTAGCGTCTTTCCTGCAAGGATCTCAAAGCACTTATAATAAGGAAATGTTTCTCTGTTTTGACCAAAGGACTACCTAGAGCCAAAGGATAAAGAGATCTTCACAGGAACACTTTCAAACCAAGCTTCCTGACCTCTTTTCCAAGAGTCGTTAAAGAACAGAGCTTTTATCCATCCACTGAGTCAAGTTCTGATTCTTGTGGCCATCAAGCTTTTTTCCAATTTCCTCTCAGTCCATCATTGCTGGCCCTCTAGTTTGTGACAAGGGAGGGCATTGCCTTAACTCATGACTTGTTTTACAGTTTAGCCCCTTTGGGTTGCTGTCCTTCTCAGACTGAACGAGGTCTGAGCTGCTCAAAGGAGAGGGCGAAGCGTCACTGAGTATTTAACGGTGGGATTCCAAAGAGGTCTTCTGTGTGGAGCCACCAAAAGACAGCCTCTGCCTGCTGTGGGAGGTAGCCGGGGGCAGGGTTAGCTGCTGGGGGCTACTGAAGTGCACACCAGTGTCGGGGGACACATGGCTTCCTTCTCATCCTCCCAAGGTCAGAGATCCAGGGTTGGGTATAGGTCGGCTCTTGTCCAGATAAGCCAAGGAATGCCATGCGATGCATGACATAGCCTCTGGGCACCTTGTTTCCTATTTCATTACCTCATATGACATAAAACGTTTTTAGAGGAAAATTTGCTTATCCACCCCCATGTAATGCAGCCGTAGAAAGGAACAGCAAGTCCCACAGCATGAGGTGGGAGAGATGAGGTTAGTTGATAGTCAGCCGCTCCAGCAATCCACTTGGCTCAACACCCCTCGCAGCTTTACAAACGCTCCAGTGCCTGAAGGTCTCCTGCAGCTGGGCCCATCGCAGCAGTATTTCCCAGGTGATTCTAGTGCAGCAAAATTTCACTTTCTAGGATTAAACTCCTGGATTTCCCCACTCCTAAGTGAGTTCCAGCTCTGTGGAGTTAACGGCAGCTTGGCCAGATCCTGCTTTCAATTACATACAGATGTAAAAACGCAGCGTAACACTGTCGCAATGGGCCGTGCTCCGCTGTTCTCCCTGGAAGGAGCCACTCCAATGAATGCTGTGCATTCCTCGGCCCATTTGGAGGTTGCAGGGATCCCCTGCGGTCTGAAACCCATCGGTAACCCACTTGTCCACTGCTCGGTCGGCGTCGCATTGGGACGTCGCCGCGCTTCCATGTTGTTCGGCTCCTCTGTGGCCAGGAAGGGGTTTGGATGAATTCATTTATTGCAATCAAAACCTAAGAAATACTGGAAGAAAGTTCAAATGTATGTGAAATAACTTGTCCAAAAAGCTGGCAAAAGCAGCTTATTTTTCCTGTCTTACAAGAAGTTATGCAACCGGGTGATTAATTACCCGTGGCACGGTCTGAGGGGTGAAAGATTAATATTCCTGGAGACTGCTGCTGTTGACCTTGTGTTATGCCCAGGGTGGGAATAGCCCCTAGCTTCCCAGCAGAATAAACCTTCCCCAATGGCAAGACTGTCTCCTCCATAGTTGAGTGAAGAGGTTAAAGTTTTATTTTTCTTCTGAATTCTGCCCCTCTAGCAGGAAACAGTACCATCAAAAGACTCCCACCCATCTCCTGGATGAAAAGGAAGTTCAAGTCTTTCATAATTCAAGGGCTCTGCCTCACCCAGCTCCAGCACTGAAGTGGGAGCTGAGCCTTGGTCTTGTCTGGCTTTGGGAAATGACTTAGTAGTGTTGCATGTGTTAACTGGCGGGACACAAGCTACAGCCAACGGCTTGGAGCAGACAAAGCTCGAAACTGTGTCAGCTGGTTGCAGTTAGCCCTGGGGGGTGAACCTCAAATTCAATCACAGTTTTAAATGATGCTTCTTGCTTGCGCTGAATGCTTGTTAATGCACATTGTAATATTATTTCTTTCCTGGGGAAAGAACCATTTCCTGGGATGTGACAAAAATTAGTTTTGTATGTGGTTGCAGTACACGCTCATTCATCCTGCTTATGATGTGGAGCTGAGGAGTGCCACGTTGCTGTGGGATAGGAGGACGTGCCTTCTCAAGACCGCAGCACATTACTCACCTTTACCTTTACTTCTGTAATGTGAGTCTATGTACAGCAGTCCCTTTCTCCTGAAAGTCCTGCACCAGCGTACTGTCAGTAATGTCAGCTTCAAATAAAGGTTATCTGGTGTTTTTGTTGGAAGATTGTTTTCCAGTAGCTTTTAACTTCGCCAAGCTAAGTATCTATTTCAAGATGCAGCTATTTTCTAGGGGAAAGGTGCAGCAAAATGTCAGCCATTTTAGTCATTGGACGTGTGAGAAAAAACATGTAGCTTTGTCCATATTTAAAACTTTGCCCATTTTGTTATTAAGATTTCACAGCCCCGTTCTTTGGAGCATAGTTTAGAATATCCTACCTCTCATGGTTGACTTGGCAGCTTTAAGTACTCTTTTAATGGAAAAAAAAATCCATTATTCAATTTTAAGCTATATTCAGTACAGGAGGAGGGAGTACAAGAAAGGGGTTACACAATTTTTCTTTTTTAAGTAGTGGTTTACATCAAAGCAACTTGGCATGTGCAAGTTCCTAATGAGGGATAGAACCAAACATAAGGAAGGAAACCAGGAAAGACGGGGCGGGGGGAGGGAGGGTTACTTCATGTGCAATAAATAAATCCTCCCGTAATCTTTAGTCTCATGAAAAGGTCAATAGTTCTGATGCCAAATAACTCCTAGCAGCAAGAACACTGGACAGCAGCAAGGCTGCAAGGGCTGGTGGGCCACTGTTTTCTGAAATGACTGGAAAGGACAAGACTGCTAAAATGGAGAAATGCTGAATGGAGGAGGCTGAGTGGAGTATTTAGCCTCGGATTTGGAAATGGCCCAGGCTAATAGCTTTTGAAAGGGCTATAACAACCCTGACTGCATGTGAGGTGGAGCTCACGGCTCCATCCATAGTCAAAGATGGCATTGGCTATATGACAAAGAGCTCTGGTCCTTGGTGCCTTATTTGGTCCTGGAGCTGTTGTCACAGTCTTAAATTCACAGAACAACAAAATTCTTGGGGTTGGGAGGGACCTCTGGAGATTGTCTAGTCCAATCTCCTGCTCAAGTAGGGTCAGCTATAGCAAGTTGCCCAGGACCGTGTCTAGTCAGGTTTTGAATATCTCCAAGGATGGAAACTCCACAACCTCACTGGACAACTTGTTCCAGTGTTCAACCACCCTTACAGTGAAAAAGTATTTTCTTAAGTTTAAATGGAATTTCCTGTCTTTCAATTTGTGCCCATTGGCTCTTGTCTATTCAGTGGGCACCACTGAGAAGAGTCTGGCTCTGTCTTCTTTACTTCTTCTGATCAGGTATACACATTGATAAGATCCACCCTCCCCCCGCCCCAGCCCGAGCTTTCGTCTTTCCAGGCTGAATAATCCCAGCTCTCTCAGCCTTGCCACATACAAGAAATGCTCCAATCCCTTAACCATCTTTGTGGCCCTTTGCTGCACTTGCTCCAGTGGGCCACGCCCTTGTCACAGCACTCCAGATGTGGCCTCATCAGTGCTGAGTAGAGGGGAAGGATCACCTCCCTCGACCTACCGGCAATGCTCTGCCTAATGCAGCCCAGGACCCAGCTGGCCACCCTTGCCACGTGGGCACGTTGCTGGCTCATCCTTAACTTCGTGTCTACCAGGACCTCCCCGCCCTGCAAAGCCTTCTTTGCAAAGCTGCTTTCCAGCCTGTACTGGTGCTTGGGGTTATTCTTCCCTTGGTGCAGGACTTTGCACTTTCCTTTGCTGAACTTCATGAAACTCCTGTTGCACCATTTCTCCAGCCTGTTGAGATCTCTCTGAATGACAGCACAACCATCTGCTCTACCAGCCACTCCTAGCTGCATATCGTCTGCAAACTTGCTGAGGGTGCACTCTGTCCCATCGCCCAGGTCACTAATGAAGATGTTAAGCATAATTGGCCTTAGTATTGTCCCCGGGTGGGGGTGGGGGGGGGCACCACCATTGACTGGCCTCCAGCTGGAATTCATGGTGCTGATCACAACCCTCTGAGCTTGCCAGTTCAGCCAGTTTCCAGTCCATATCACTGTCCACTTATCCAGCCCATACTTCATCAGTTTGTCTGTGAGGATGACATGGGAGACAGAACTGAAAGCCTTGCTAAAGCCGACATAAACAACATGTACTGCTCTTCCCATATTCACAGAGCCAGTCATTTTGTCATGGAAGGATATCAGTTTGGTCAGGCATGATTTCAGCATCGTGTTTACCAAAGTGTGAGGTTTCGAGAAATTGGAGAAAAGGAACCACACCTTGTCTCCCTCTGGCCTTGGTTTTCTAATAGTTAGAGGGAAATTAGTGCTTTAGCTTTTGTCATAACTAAGAATGCCTGGCTCCCTTCTGGGGAGTTATGTATGAAAAGCAGAATTTACTGTAAAAGCTTAGCTATGTGTATTAGAATTTTAGTCTCTGCTTTGGCATGAACTTAGAAAAATAATAATCATTTAAAAATAAACCTAGCTATTGTATTTAACCTTGGCCCGTGCAACCAGTGATATTTTGTGAGACGTTCCAGCTATCCATGAATTCTTTTCACCAAAGCTTCCCTTCAGGAAACAAAATAAATTAATGATACAAACAGGAAGCAGCTGTCTTTTCCTAAATAATAATTAAAATGGGGTCCCCTTAGTGGAGGGGGAATAGAAGGGAGGGGAAAAAAACTGGAATATTGTCAGTTTAACTTTGACCAGCCTTCAGAGGACAGGCTTAGAATAGTGACACAAGCTGTGAGGCTGATAGGACTTACTATCTTATGAGACATTTTTGGAGTTCAAAAAGAAAAACAAAAAAGGTCTATGAGAGGGGCAGATGAACAAGACAAAGGAATGTTTCTCTCAAGGCACACAAGCTCTCCTCCTTTGGTAGTATTCACATGCAAAGAAACATTAATCATTGTAATCCTTGGTGCCCTTCTTTAGCTGCTTTCATCTGGTATCACTAGGAAATTCCAGGGTGTTCCTGATTTTTTTGTTTGTTTTTGTCCCAGACTGTCAACTTGACATAATTCTTTAAAATTCCACTTGAAGAAGGAAGAGGGACGAGAGAGCTGGAAACGCAAGCTCCCTCCGGCCAGTTTAGGAGGAGGAGGCAGTGGCAGTGACTGCACGAGCACAGCGGCTAAGCCTGTGGATGACCACAAACACAGGCTGGGGAGACGCAAGGAAACCAGGGGAGATAAACGTGGCCAGCAAAAGCCACAGGCAGCACAAGAGCTAGGACTTTTATCTTCATTTAGGCTTGGACGAAACAGTAAGTCAATAGAGCACAGAGGTGCCTTGGGTAAAGTACATTTTGTAGCTCAGTGAAATAATATTTCATTAAAAACACAGCTGAGAGTTTGCTCCCTCCTAGGAGATAACATAACTATATGTAACTATATGACATGGATTTGAAAGAAGGCTTGGGATGCACCCTCAGTCCATGCTCTGACATTTGCTTGAGTGGCCTTTACCCGTGATCCTAGGTGACTGGTGCCACAGATCACAATGTGAGTGGCTTAATGGCAGTTCTTATGACTGCAAGCAGAGACCGGATGCAGAAAAACCTGTGCCTGAGGGGTTGGCCAGTGACACCTGCCAAAATGCAGAGCTGGTAGGATAAATGAGGTTTATGTTTTGTTGGTAAGACTTTGAGGCTGTGCTTGGCAGGTAAAAGATCCTTCTCTCCATTCCCAAACATATCACAGAGTTGCTAAGTGATATGCAGGTGAGATTTGAAGGCAGAGATTTGCAGGTGAAAAAGGAGATGGCAAATAAATTGGTGGCAAGCCTTAGGACTCCTTCTGGGATTTGAAGGAACTGTCAGAGTATCACAGGACCTTCAATGCATGGAAACTCCAGGAAGACCTTGTACTATGGAATCTAGTCCATGAATCAGAGTTTGGTACCAATTTTATCTTAAGATTTTCTAGAACTGTCTATTTTTAAGGTAGGAGGCAATGTGGCATGCAGACCTGAAGAAGATTTTGACACAATCCCTTTCCTCTGCCTGCAGAATGTCCCTGCTGTACATCCTTTCTTCCCCCTTTCTCTTGTGAGGTCTTGTCCTAAAAACTCAATTTGGTATCCTCTGAGTGAAATGAGCAATAATACATTTTCATTTTTAACAGGGCACCACAGTCTCCTGCAAGTCCTATATCTGTACCACTAAAAGGACAGTGCTAATCTTGTAGTAAAAAAGAAAAGGCTTCTTTTAGCAGCACAGGGCTTAGAAGTCTGAGAAAGTTCAGTCAGGGCTATCCAAGACACTTAGCAGCCTTCCCCAGGTCACAAACTTTTTCTATGGTAAAGTTTATCTTGAGGTTGCCTTTAGATAAAGATGCTGCCTTCACAGTCGTCATGGAAATTCCCATCCTTGTTCTTCATGTCGGGGGAAACGTGTTACTAGTCTCTGAAGGAAAACAAAACGTAATTTTTAATATGAGGATTTTGTGATGTGTGTGCTTTCCCTGCGGGATGTACAGTTTTGTCACTCGATCTAGTCGTCTTTTGTCACTTGTGATCCATCATGTAATACTCGTTAGTAGAGATGATGTAGAGTCCTCATGTTTCCTACCATGAGGCACATGGGAAGGACTGCATGAGCCGGAGGGTTCTTGACCAGATAACCAAGAAAGATTCAGGAGAGGTCATGAATTCTGGGCAAGCACAGCTATTAAGACCAAAGAATTTCAGAAACAACAGAAGAGGGAATTAATGCTTCTCCAATGCGAGAGAAACACCTCTGTTGGGCCTCGGGGTCCCAAGAACTTGGCAGATGGCAACATGGACTTCACCTTTGGTTTTGCAGACATTGACTGCTAGTACTGCATGGGACTGCATGAAGCAAAACCAGGGGGGGGTTGCTTGTAGTGGTAAACTTGAAGGTAATGTGCATGACTTTGCAGGATCAGGCCTTGTTGTAATTCAAGAGCAACAGACATATGTGCCATTTGAGGCCCCTTGGCTCCTGCCAATACAGCCTTTGAGCCTCATTTTTAGCTCAAAGTAAATTAATCTATGAAGGTACAGGAAACCTAATTTCATGTCTGACTCTTCTTGGGCAGACAGTGGAATTCCGAAAAAAGGCAGCTAGGTCTTTATCACAATGTACAATTCAAGGGAAGTGAGAGGTATTACTCATGTGGGTGTGACCTGGTGGCTGTGCTGATTCACTCTTCCACCTCACAGCCCTCCCTGTACTTCCTAAGCCTTACAGCATTCAGGGCTGCCTTTGCAAGGGTCCTTATTTGGTGAACAGGGCTACATATTTTGGCCTGCCCTCCTTCCTCCCTGCCACAAGTTATTGTTGTGGTAATGGCTCACTGATGCTTTTTTTACTTAAAGATTATGCTCCCCATGGCTAAGAATAGCTTCTGCAGTTACGTGAACAGTTACAAAAGTTAAGAAGAGTATCAACAATCTGATTGTCAACCGGCGGCAAAAATCCCACTCCACCCACTGCGGCAGCCATCCACTTCTGGAGACCTCTGAGCGACGCTTGGCTAACATTGAACCTGCCTTGGTGGGATCCATGACTGGTGTGAGAAAAGGGATAGCAGAGTTAAGGCAATCATTCTGCATCAAGTACTTCCTCTGTTGCTGCAAACATGGTGATAATCAAACATAACTATCCATAGAGTGCTTTGAGCTGTGATAGAGCTAGGTGTTTTATTTCCACAACAGACAGCTTGCTCTGAAGTCCTCCAAATGCTGAACCGATGCTGTTATCTTAAGGGATAGCTCCTGGTGTAGCCATGCTTTACCCTCTAGCCTGTTTGGAATGGGTAACAGGATAAATGGGATTCAGGCATATTTCTTTCTTATTTTCTTTTTCATTTTTTTGGACAATTCTTCCTAATTCCTCTTCAGAGGTCATCGACCTCCTGAAAGCGCTTGGTATAGAGCAGTTTCCCACAGTGAGAGACCCAGGACCAGAGAGTGTAAAAGACTAGCTGGAAGGATATGAAGGGAAGGCTAACAGGCCATTCAAGTGTTCATCAGAGGCTCATCTTTCAAATACTATTTTGCTGTTTCCTACAGAAGAGAAGGATGAGGAAGGCTCTGGCTGTTACTGCTTCGAATATACCCTTTAAAACACGGCCCAAGTTGGACCGAGAAAGTCCCATTTCCTTGAGGTTTCGGTGAGCCTGAAGCAGTTCGTCTGAGGTGTTCACTGCCTCAGTGACTTCAAGTCTTCTAACATAGATACCAATAAAGATTCGATTTCTGCAGCTACACTGGGAACCAAGTGGGCAAAATAGGGACCAGAGCAGAATTTTAATTTAATGCAAACAGCTGGATTCACAGCAGTTTTGGCATTGTTTGCTGAAGTGGGAACAAGTGGGACAACACAGAGGCAAGAGGCGTAGTAATGTCTGAAACCAATATTGCTGCCAAACACTTGACAGCATCAAACCACAGCCTGAACTGAATTCACATGAGCAGGGCATAGAAACAGCGAGCGACTTGTTCGTCTGAGCAACACTGAACAGAGCAGACCCAACTGCGAGCTAGCAATTGAGCGATGGGCTGTCTGGGAACAAGGTATAGGGCCAGGACTGCAAACCTGAAATTGTTCGGCAAATTCTGTCTACCAGCAGCCAACATCTCAGTCAATTGCAACCTGAGAAGGGGTGTGTTCGATGTCTAGGTTTCAGTGCATGTGGAGAGGGTGAGGATGCTTGAAGACAATGACTTTTTGGACGTAATTTTGCAAGAACAGGACCAAGCCATCCCTCGTTAATATGGAGGTACATAAGGACATAAAAACAGATACACTGGGTCAGACCAAAGGTCTATATAACCTGACGTCCGATCCCCAATGCAGTCTGTAAGTGGGAGCCTAAGGATACATGAGAACAAGAGCAAACATATACAATACTTCCCTTCGGTTGTCTCTCAGCCTCCAACTATTTTCAGCTCAAGAACTTCCCGAGCCAGATATGGTTTCTATGTATTTAGTAACTCTCAGTGGATTTCTCTTCCATGAACTCCCCTTGAATCTGTGTAAACTCCTCACAGCCACAACATCTTTTGGCAAGAAGCTCCACAGATCTACTACCTGTTGCGTGAAGAACCATCTCCTTTTGTTTGTTTTTCAGCTCAGCTCCTACTAATTTCATTTAATGCTTCCATGTTCTTGCACAGGAAAAGACAGCAAAATCCGCCCCATCCTCTCTCCCATGCCACTCACAAGCTCAGAAACCTCTGTCATATACCCCACAGTCATCTCTTTTTCCAAACTGAAGATACCGGTTTTACTTGGCTTTTCTTCATATGGGAAGTAATCCCTACGGTGGAACTCGTGAAGGGCTTGTGCTATTTTTGTGCACAGCCTCACTTGCCCTCCGACTCCAACCGGTGTTTATCGTGTCTCGTAACCATGAATGAAAACCTCTAGCTTGCTCAGGGCCGGAGTTCCAGAATGAGAGCTCTAATCCTGCAAGTGTGGAGTGTTGGCAGGGCTATGGGGATATAAATAATGGCCTGGACTCAAATTCCAGGGAGGAACAGTTCCTAATCATGTCGTACTCATGCAAAGCTGTTCCTCGGAGTCTCTTCTTTCTCCCGCCCTCCTTTATAACGCCCTGACTTTGCCAGTAACCCAGACTCCCAACTTCACTTCCAAGGGTCTTGTGAGGTTATTCGTGTCTACAGCCTGCACTCTGTAGAAAAACTTAGTGAGTTTCTAACAATGAACAAGAGCTTGCCATTTTTTTTCTCATTGTGCTGGCATACAAACCCGTTGCGAGGGACTGGGGAACCAAGCGCCTGCATAAGCATTGCTGAGTACCTACTGAAAGCGTAGCATGCTCTCTGCTATCTGTGTGTCCCCGCGACCTCTGAGAACATAATCCAAAATAATCTCATGCATGGAACCAGGAATAGAAAGAAAGGAAGGATGCATTTTATGTAAATGCAGTCAGAAAGTCTGTAAGACAAATTGCTTGAAGTGGTTGTAAAGATGAAGGAACGTGACTCACTTCCGGAAGGAACTATTTCTCCTTGGCTGGGCTGAGTGGAGCATTGTGTGTTAGGTAGGTGCATGGTTGCTGTTAAGACTGGCAAATTTTGCCTGCCACATGGCTGGATTTAACTGCCAGTAAGCTATATGATGGGTTGGCGGGTTTCGTAACTTTTGCAACAAGTGTCATAAACATAAGGACACTTGCCACACTGTCGACTGAAAAAAATGCATGAGTCTTTGGCAAGTGGAAATCTACCAACTAGTTCAGAGCGCTGGCATATTTAATTAAATACCCTGCTTCCCACAAAGCCAGTGACGGCACTTCAGAGAATGAGGTAAAAGTCTTCAGCCTGGACGACAGTGCCCTAACATGTTGCGAGCAGAAGTTTACTCTGCCCCCCAGGCTGTCAGCGCTCAGCTCTCCTGAAGCATGAGGGTTTAGCTATGTTTATCAACACTCTGCAAAACAGCTACGCATATCCATATTAATCATAGAGATAGCATTCTTTTCTGAATGTTTTTCTTTCACTAACTCTTTGCAGCAATGAGCACTTTCCCTTTCACTAAATTAATCCGTGGCTGTTGACAACATCAGGTATTTTATTTCAGACCATCTTTCCTTTCCATGCATCATTCTCTTTGGAAACCAAAGTGGCCGTTGCATGCGGGAGAGCAGGAAGATGCTCTTCACATAGCACTCTGTGGCCTGCCCCAGCCCCACCAGGTGAGGGAGGAAGGGGCAAACAGTGGACTGGCCCTTCCCCTTGGCTGGGCGCAAAATCCAGCCATGCAGGCGGTATACCTCTATATATTTCTGGACAGGACCCAGCTAAGAGCCATTCCAGATTTAGAGTACAGCGGTCCAGATTCAGAGCACGCTCTTCAACTTTTCAAAGCTCTGCTCCCATCTATGTCCATTTAGGAGAGGAATGCAAGTTCGCCAGGAAACCACCTTTCCTTTTCAAGCGAGTGCATTTCTAAGAGGGCTTGGTATTTCCCATCTCTAGATACTACATTTTTTCCACTGACTCTGCAGGCGCAGAGTCAGAAGTTTCAGCAATAGCCTAAATCCATCAGCACGCCAGGAAACGCAGGAAGCCAAACACCGAAGCTTCCCATCACACTTTCATGGCAGGGTCAGAGCTGTCTTTGCCCTGCGGCGCCATCACCAATTTACCGTCATCCCCTCGCTTCCAGCACAGGAAAGCGCTGCGAGACGCGCTCCAGACCTGGCGCCCCCCCAGCCCTCCGTGGCACCTCCCTCGTCGCCGTGATTTGCTTTTGTTTGGGCTGCCTGGCCCCGGGGCGAACGTGCCGACCTAGGTAGGGGCGGCTGCCTTTCTCATATTGGGCCTTCCTTTTCCTTTTCCTCGGCCACCTCTTCCTCCAAGGACAGCCGATGAGAGGGGCTGGCTCGCACATGCCGCGAATGCCGCGTCCCGGGCTTATGGCAGAGTGGCACAAAGCCTGCATTGTGCAACCTCGCAGCCTGGAGAGGCGAGCTAATTGTCTTCCCCAGCGCCGAACAACAATTTGTTGGCAGGGAGGCTCGTGTCATTATATAACTGTCGATAGCCTGACTTGTAAACAAACCTCCAGAACGTGTCTGTCTTCCCTTATTTTGGAGAAACAGTAAGTTGGGGGCAGGTGCTGATACCTTGATGCTGCTTCTGAGAGCAAGAAACGCACTCGCTGCCACAAAGTCTTTGCAGCAAATAGTTTCTCGCGGCATCACCTGTGCTTTGTGCATCGCAATAGGAGATCCGGAGGGGAATCTAAGGAAACGTGGGGGTTTGCCACTAAACCTGGGAGATCTGCAGGGAGATCTTTTAGCTACACCTCAGCGAGCTTCCTCCAGGGTGGAGGAGGACCTGTGCAGCAAAGTCTCTCCTTACGTTTTTCCAGCAGTAAGGCCTGCCCCTGCCCTGAAGGAGTCCTGAGTGCTAAAGAGAGGGGAGGACTTTGATTTCCACGCTCATGCTAGTGTGTTTTCCTTTCCCTTCTCCCCCTCCTCCCCCTGCCTGGCCCTATCCTTTGCTAACCAGCTGTTCTCAGGAAAGGCAAAAGCAGCCCTCCTTTATTTCCATCCGTGAGTGAGCGAACTTCCATGCATGACTTCCAGGCTGGCGAGGATCTGCCTGCTCCCAGATGAGGCCATTGTGGTCTCCGCGTGTATTCAGCCCAAAGGGTCCATGCTTCTGTTTCCAGGAGAAATCCCTCCTCAGAGAACGAAACCGGGCCCGTTGGCCAAGCTCCTACCTGAGCAAAGGGGGACTGTGCGCAGAGGCACCTTCTCCCACTACCTTTTCCCAAGCTTGCCGGCACTGAGGTCAAAGGTGCCATGTTGTCACGGGAAGGGCTGACTCTGCATATCCCAACACCAGAAACAGGCTATCTACCTGTTCAGGTCATCACCATACTGCACCTTTCCTTTCTTGTCATAGTGACCTGCAAATGGCAAATGTCCCTTTTCTGTCTCTCTTTTCCTGGGCCTCCAAAGCTCTGGGCATCACATCCCTTCCCGAGAAAGAGGGTAGAAAAACACCGGGTGGTTGCCGCTCTCTTGTAACTTGGCAGCTGCTCGTTGTGTGCGCCCATCTTCCTCCTCTCTCCTCTCCCCCACTGTTAGATTCGATTTCATAAATAAATACCCCGCATACTGACGTCATTGTAGGCCTTGAGAAATAATACTCCTGTCGCTTTCTTTGCTAAGCATGGAGAATGGAAGGGAGAGGGAGGAGGAACAGAAGCAACAACGTCGTGGAAGATGAAGTCCTAATATTCTCTTAATCACCTCCCTCCCTTTGCAGCTATGCCCCAGCTGTAAAGTAAACAAAGATTACCATTATCGGTGTGCCCTTTTGGCTTGAGCCTGAATAATCAAGTATCAAAATTTCCTGTTTCTGGCAAAAAATTTTTCGCGGGGGGGAAAGGGCGATATTCTATCCTAGAAGCTGGAGTGGTACCCGCACAGGCCCCTGTGCGCCTAACATAGATCTTAAGAAAACCATATCCCAAGTACACTCCAGGTTCACTTTTTTGTGTTTGTTTAAGAAGCCAATGACATTTCCAGTCATGCCTCATCGCAAGCCTGCTTCCCTCCCTTCATTACCAGAGGTTGATTGGCTGCGCTGTAGGCCAGATTGCTGCAAGTCAAAAAAAGGCCATGCTGTCTTCCCAGTTCTGACGCCCACCTCATTTCTCCCCTGAACCATGAAATAATTTGCTTTTTTCTTAGTATTTTCTTTACTAGGAAAGAAAAGCTCCTGAAAGAGCGATTTTTCAGTTTCTAGTCGGTGAACACAGATTGATCTATGAGCTACTTCAAAGGGATCCACGAACAGCATTGAAAGGAAGCAAAGCCAGGCTTGAATTTGCTGTACAGAGGTCCTCACTTCCACTGGGGAAACGCAGGGCTCTGAAACGGGATCAGAAGCCCCGGCTGAGAAATAGCCTGAGGTGTTTTCAGGTTCCTGAGCGCTATAAATCAACACCTTTCCGTTCTGTCCTGAAACACCTCTTAGAGTTAGGTCCTTACCCCTTAAAAAAAGCGAGCCATGGCTTCCGGGCCCCAAAGTGACTGAAGGGCCAAAGAGCACTCTCTACTCGGTGCTGAGCGCATTTGCTTGGGGTGGAGAGGGCAGAGGCTGATTTCGCTCTTTTGCCTCAATAGCTTTCAACCCATGTCTCTTCCAGGGGAGCACCTTAGTTATGAGTGGCGAGAGGGGTGGCACCTGCCTCCCCTCCAAGTTCCTGGCAAGGATTTGGGTGTTTTGGTTTCTGGAGACTGGAATTTAGCACTTCCCTTAATTCAGTCCTTTTCTATTCGCAAGGTGTCTGAGATTTATATCCTCTGGCCATTGCTTCAGCCTGCAGCTCAGACGGTTGCAATTTTAGGGGATGATGCTCACATAAGCTGCAACTCTGACGCTGCCATTAGCTATGCTGGGGACTGCCTATCTGCAGGGATGATTACAGCAGGCAGACAAAAAAAAAAAGAAGTTTAGATACAAAACAGTACACTTACTTTACGCTACTTAAGACTAAGTGACGTCTATGCTCAAAGGAAGGCTTTGTTCATCCCCTGGCTGAAGGTCATTGCCTAAAGGCACAGCGCTCCCTAATCATACAGCAGAAGACTTCCCTTGAACCTCAGCCCACAACTTTTCAACCCTAGAGATCAGACAGAGCGTCAATAAAACTGCTCTGCTGATAGGGCAAAATTTTCAGAAGCATCCGTAACCCCCGCCGGCTGTCAGCAGTCATATCTAGGCCAGAAAAGTTGCAGAGATGGCCGACTAGAATGGAGAAATGGAGAAACCGGTAGGGAAATTGAGACTGTCCCAGCCCAGCTTATAAGAGGAGACTGAAAGAGCTTAGCTTGTTAGCTTGGCAAAACAAAGAAGGAGATGGCTCCCTCATCCAAGAGGGAAGCTAAAAGACAGAACTGTCATAAGAACAAATGTCATCACCAGTAGCTGCTGGTGGCTAGAAGCTGGTTTCTACCCATCAGATGTGATAACAGGCCATCAGCCTTCCAGTAGGAGCAATGAGTCAAGAGATCTGAGTGCTTTTTGGATGGATTTCTATTAACGATTTAAAACTTTTTACAGATTTATGTGAAACGTTTGTCTGCAATTAGCAAGGTCTTGACTGCCTTCCTAAATCAGCTCCTTTGAAGATCTACTGAGCTGAAGGGTGTTGTCTTGTACAGAAGGAGCATGTCCTTCATCTAAATACACTTTTGGGAAGACAGAAGACGGGCAAAGAGGTTGTCCCAGCCCTTCTCCCATGGAAAGGGATGCAAATAACTCACCCGATTTTTTTATTTTTCGTATTACTGTCTCTCACTGTCCTAAAATTGCTAGCTGTGCTCTTTCTAAAGCTGGTCAACAAAGAAGGGCAAGCATGTCCATGCGAGAACTTTGAAAATTCAGTAAAGATTGAATTTTTCTGCAGTAATTTTGAAAAGTGAGGCAGGTATTTTATTGCTCGTGGCAGGCAATGGGTTCGCTGTTTGTTTCTCTGCTGTGATGTATCAAATAGTCAGATATTACAGATGAGAGAAAATCTGAACGGTTACTTTTTGCCATTTAAAACCGTGCTATGCCTAATGCCTTCTGGCCAACGCCGCTTGCCGTGTTGCTCTTTGGAGGATACACGCGGAGATCGGCGCTCCGCGGTGGTGCTCCCCTCTGATAACTGGAGCCACGTGTGGTCTGGACACCTGCAAGCAGCCAGCTTATGACCAGAATGGCCCCTTTTAAGTGCCAAGTCTGGTCTCCAACACCACCCAAGCCAAAAAAACCCTCGTTCGGAAATTTCCTGCCTCGAGCCCATTGCTGGTCGCTGAGGGAGAGCCCGGCGGGTTGGAAACCTCGGCTGCCAGTGCCTTGTTGGTGGAAACGAGGAGGAGGCAGGGGAAAGAGGCTCTTGCAGGGCTCTCTGCGAATGCTGACATGATTTTAATGAGCAAGTGCATTCCTCCGTGCGTGCACAGCCGGTAGCACAACAGTGGAGCAGGCCAAGATTCCTGCCCGGACCGATGCGTTTCCGGCAGGTTGAAGTCACGTCTGTTGCGGTGCACCCTTCGGCGCCTGGGCGAGCGGGCGCCATCCCGAGCCCCCGGCGTGGCAGCGCCAGGGCTCTCCCAGGACAGGGGGTCCCCTGGCCGTTGCAAACCGGCGTTCCTCCTTCGCGTGGCCCTGGAGCCACGGAGCTGCTGTGCTTGCAGTTTGTAAACACTGGAAGGTGTTTTTCTCTTTTTTTTTTTTTTTTTTTTTAATTAATAGAAAATGTTTGAACACACAGGTACAGCAGCACCTTTCTTCCCAGGTCCCCTCTCCCCTCCCTGCAACCATATAAAACATGAGCGGACAGTAATGCATTCAACAACAAAACGAGTTATCTGTTTTAATCAACAAATGCAGTTCTTCCCTTCATCTAGTGCAGAGGTAGCTAGGTACATCACCAAAAGACCGAGCTTTTGGGATCAGGCAGGATGAAATGGGCAAAGCAGTTATGAGCTACGAAGGCAGAGGAACCGGTCTGGAGGCTCTCCTCATCCCTGTGGCACTCTTTCCACCCACTGAAGGCTAGGAAAACAGCTCAGGTGTTTCCCAGACATAAAAGCTGAGAAATAACGTAGCAGGGGAAGAAAAGGAAAAAGTATGAGTCGGTTTTACTTTTTTTTTCCCCTGACCACCCCATATCCAGACAAAGCCAGAGACACTGATTTCACAGCTTGCAAAGACTGTGGCCATTTCCACACACGTTGCACCCTCCCTCCTTCCCAGTCTCCCGGCGCGCGTAGTGCTGGCGAAGCGCCCGCTGAAGAGCTGCTCTGTGCAAACACCTTTTGCCCTCTGTCTCCTGCAGAGCGACATAATATCGATACCTGGCAGGACAGGCGGGCTCGGAGGAGGGAGGACTTTCCCGTTCCTATCCGGGGCACCAGGGAAACGGTTTCCGACTCTTCTGCTGAAATCATCCTGTGCCTCCTCCATCCTCTTGCAAAGTCAGCGAGGCGGTGCGTGGAGGTCCCTGGTGCGCGGAGGTCTCTGGAGCCGCTGGGCTGAGCTCTGAGGCTGGTTTGGGTGCCCCAACACGCCAGGCAGCTCTGAGCTCTGCCTCGGTCCCCGCTGGTACTGCTTCCCACGCCCGAGCTACCCCAGGAGCTCAGGGCTAAGAGCTGCTTCTAGGTGTGGAAGCTTAAAAAAACCCAACAATTCAATCAACTCTGCCCACCCATCTAAGCAAACGCAGCATCTTGGGTTTGTCCTCAACCCCACAGCCTGGGAGTTGTTGTTGACTTACTTGCCTACCTTAAAAGACGCTTTCCAAGCAAAAGGGGACACCCGAGGGGAAGCACAGCTTGGTCTCACCAGGTCCCATGTCCCAGCGAGCCCAGTGGGCCAGGGCCAGGCTCAGAGGTCCCCGGTGACCGCTTGGGGCACGTTGGTATAACCAGCCGTCCAAAAAAAAACCCCAGCAAGAGGTCTGCATGCTATGCTGTGTGCCCTCACCTCCCCCCCATTAGTGTTTTATGCACCCAAAAGCAGAAAGGAACTAAAGTTCTCGAGGACAAAACTTGCAGCAGCTCCCTCCAGAAGCCAGGACTCGGTCAGTCCTTCGTAGGGCCACCTTTGGGTGCAAACGAAACCAAAGGTCTGGGGTGGGCGGAGGGACAGGAAGATGAACACAACCTTTCCGCACCTGCAGTAGAGGCACCGCCCAAAGGAAGCAGCAATCCCTGCATCTGCACAAAACCCCCTGCCAACTAGTTATGGAAAAACAAAACAAAACAAAACAAAAAAAACCAAGAGGAATAAATCGCTGAGAAAAATCTACCTTTTTGGCTTACTGCAAATTTTAGAAGAAACTAATTTTCACAAAACGCATTTCTGCATCCCCGGGTGCCCAAATTGGTGGCTCGGCTCAGGTGCCATGGTATCTAGCTGACTGCGGGTATGAGGGACTTCTCTGGCACTGCTTTGCCCAGCAGTGGCTCCGCAGCGGTGGAAATGACTACCAGACTGGAATCGTAGTAGCTTCCCTTGCACTTGCACTGGTGCGCAATGACTGTAAAAGATGAACAGCAGCTGACCTGGATCCCTAAAAATGTAGAGAAGCAACATTTGCCCCCAGAAATCAAGAGAATTGCTCTCCACAAGGAAACCTGAATCTAGAGGAGACCTTTTTTGTTTTGTTTTGGTTTGGTTTTTTTTGCCTTTTTGCCTTCGGTGCATCTTCCGTCCCTGCGCAGCTTTCTTTCAAGTAGAGACTCCAGCTACCGGGTCGCTGGAAACGGCCCAACTCTGCAAAATGCTGAACCTGAACAAATCCCAACGGCTCCTGGAAAATGACGCCAAACCTAGCAAGAAAGAATTGCTGAGGCAGGTATTTCACTCCGCCGGCCCGACTGCGTTGGGCTCCGCGCCGGGGCGGTGGGAGGTGCTGAGCACCTCAGCGCCAGGCCTGCGCTTGCAGCATCCAGCCCCAAAAGAGGAGCTTTACGGACCTCTCCTCTGCTCCTCTATGAATATTGCTGCTGGGCACGGCTCCCCCCCACCCACCCAAACAATGACCCCCCAGTAGCAAAAAATAAATAAAAGAAAAAGTCAGGCTTCATACATATTCTGGATGGATATTTATTTGCTTAACAGATTTTCTTTTTTTTTTTTTCATTTTTCTTTTTTTGGTACAAAGCATCCAGGAAAGCTTTTACTTCTCTTTTTAAAAAATAAAAACTAGGTTTCTTTTAAAAAAAGACACATGAAAAGGAAAAAAAAAAAAAGTCAATTATTTGCAATTGCTCTGTTTTTATTCTGCCTTCCCCGCCCCACCCGCTTCCCTCCCCCTCCCGCCCTTTTAATTTGGACCAATTTTCATTCTTTTCCATATATATTTAATAAAATAAATAAAGGATTTTCTTTGTCGTGTATTGCAGTGCCATTCTTTTTTTAAACAAAGGCTTCATGGCTCAACATTGCAAGGTAATAACAAACAAAAGGATTATACATTAAAATCCTCCCCCTCTCCAAACTCCCCCTAGCCCTCCCCTCAAAACCACGAAATAGAATACAATTCAAGTAGTCTTTTTTTTTTTCTATGTTTTAAATGTATGGATATATAAGACAAAGCAAGTACAGAACTGGTTAACAGAGTGTCCCCATTTTATTAGCAAGTGAGAGTATATCATAGGGAGATGTAATTGATTCCCCCCCCTTTTTACGGTTCCTAGACAGATAATATATATTATTTTAAAACCGACCTATTTTACAGCCCGCTGCCCACCTCTCCGCCCTGAGCCTCGAGCCAGAGCTTCGCCTTTTCTCCCTCCCGCGGGGCCGGGGGCCGCCCCCCCCGGGGCGCCTTTGCCTCCCGCCCTCGGCCCCCGGCGCCGCCCGCCGCGTCCCGGGGTCGGCGACGAGGACGCGCAGGGCGAGGGAAGGGGCAGGAGCCGGCGGGCGGTGGCGCGGCCGCCTCCGCCGGGGCTCGGCGGCGTCGAGGGCCGCTGGGCGGAGCGGCGCGCGAGCGAGCCGGCAGCGCCGGGGAGAAGCGGGCGAGGGCGACCAAGGAGGCGGCCCCGGGAGCCGGCGTGACGGGGTCCCCGCCGGAGCGGGGCCCGGAGGCGTAACGGGCACACCTGCGCGACTTCAGCATAGTTTGTCTTTAGAACAGTTCCCTTTTAGTCTAGATTTTTTTTTGTTTTGTTTTTCTTTTTTCTTAAAAAAAAAGGATGCATATAGATGTATTTCTGTGTGTGCGTGCATCTGTGTACATGAGTGACAGCCAACTAGCTCATATGGTCATGACCAAGCTATATTTCAGAAGAGAAAAGAAACACATTTATCACACTTTTCCTAAAACGAAAAGCTAAAATTTCAAGTTCAGTATTCGCTATCTTGTCCTTCCCTCCCCACCCTCCCTTGCTATTTCTGGGTTTTTTCCCTTCCAACTTACTTTAGCACCATAACACATTTTAAACATTACAATCCCTCTTCAGATACTACACAAAATGTCCCATAAAAATAGTGCTTTTTTTGCCAAAAAAGTTATATAATATATTATATATATAAATCAACTAAATCCGTGGCAAATGTGCAATGCAGACGCCTCCTCCATTTAAAGTGAGCATCAGCTCACTTTTTCTTTTTTTCCCCTTTCCTTTTTCTTCTCTCTCTCTCTCTCTCTCTTTCTCTCTCTCTCTCTCTCTCTCTCCTCTTTCTCTCTTTCTCACTTCATCGATGATTTTAAAAAGGTGCAAGTCGATTTGGAATCTTGTAATTAAGCACACACACAAAAAATGCAGATGGGTCTCCTCGGAATTTCTTCTCAGTTACATTTTTTTTTAAAGGTGCAAAAGAAAGTTTTAAAAATAAGAAAAGTTATCCAAAAAAAAAAAAAAAAGAAGAGTGGGGGTGGGAATGAGGCAAAAAAATTTATATCCCTCAACATTTCTCCCCATTTTTTCACTTTATTGTCAAGAAAGACACGGAATGGACTCTTCTTCTCGAAAAAAACGTTTGACTTCGTATCCTTTTCCCCCTCTCGCTCTTTCTTTTGTCTTCTGCTGTTGGCACCCGGGATGTCATGCCGTGCCCGACAGGGAAAAAAAAAAAAATAACCAAAAAGTTCAAGTGCCAAACTGTCCCTCTGAAGCACAGGCTTGGAAACACGGGGTACACGGGGGAAGAAAACAGGTCTGGGAAACGAAACACCCCCTCCCGCCCCCAAAAAAACCCGGAAGGACGATGCCACGGAGACGGCGCCGCTGGCCGAGGGCGCCGCGGTCCCGCCGTCCTGGCTGCGCCGGGTTCCCGCGCCGGGTTCCCGCGCCGGGTTCCCGCGCTCGGCCGGCCGCTCGGCGGCGAGGGGGCAGCCCCCGGCGCTGCCGCCCGGGGGGGCCGAGGGGCTCGGGGGCTAGACCTCGCCAGTCCTCCCGCCCTCCCCCGGCTGACCGAAAACGGAGAAGCCGCTTGGCAGTTCATTTCTGGCGGCCCGGTGTCCCCGCGGGCGCTCGCGCCGCCGGGGGCTTCTGGCTGGGCAGGGCGACGAGGGGGCGATGCGCCTTGGCTTCGTCGGAGGCTTGCAGCCCCTCCGCTTGCCACCGGTACCGGCGAGCCCGGAGGATGCCGGGCACCTCGCGCTGCAGGCGCTGCGAGCTCTTTTTCTGCCACACGTCGTATTTGGAGTACTTGGCGTGCGAAGGCTTTTGAAAGCTGTCCTGCAAAGGGAAGGGAAGGGGGGGGCGAGGGGAAAGGCAGAGTGAGGGTCGGCGAGCCGGGGCCGCCCGCGCCGCCCCGCTCCGGCCACCGCCGCTGCTGAAGCCTCCTGGCTCTCGCCTTGCCTTCAGGGCAGAGCTGGTTCCTCCTCTTTCCTTCCTCGCCTAGACCATCTCTGATGGCCCCCATTACGCTAACGCGGGCCTTGCGCCGGGCGCTCAACACGGCGTCTCCAGGCCTCGGAGGTCTCCCCACCCTGGCTTCGCTGCAGAAGCAGCAGGTCTTAGCGACACGCGTTCTCCTCTCCCCGCGGCCCTTTCATCTTCTCCTTCTTTCTCTTCTAACGTGCCTTTTTTGGAGAACCGCCACCCCGCCTCACCTTGTTGAGCGCTGGCAGCCCCACGAGGGACGTGGCGGAGAGGTCTCGTTCCGACTTGACGGACTTGGCGCAGTAGGTTTCCAGCAGAGCCAGGTCGCAGCTCCGAAAGCAGCACTCCTCCACGATGCCGCGGTTGATCCGCCTGTTATTTCGCCCCACTGGCCTACCTGCAACGGCAGAGGCCCGGCCGTTACACCCCGCTTCAAAAACCGACAGCCCCGCTCCCCGCCGCCAGCCGCCCTACGGCGCAACGGCTTCGTCTCACGTTAAAAGACTTCCCCGGGCAGAGGCTGTTGAAGCCCCCTCAGCTCCCAGGGCGGACGCGACTACGACCGAAGGTACTTCCCGTTACTGTGGTCTATTCCGCCTCGTACACCTCCTTAGCGACGCCAGCGAGAGCCGCCTTTACGGCCTCAGCTAGCCGCGACAGCTGAAGCGAGCGAAGCTGAAGCCGAGTCGGGACGCAAAAGCTACAGCGATTACTGCGAACGTCTCTGCTGTTGATCCTGGCAAGCGCGTTTTATTAGAAAGAAGCAGCAGGGCTTTGCAGTTGCCAACCACCTCCTTTTGTGTTGACGCTCAGGCAGGTGAAAGGAAGCAACGCAGATAAATTTTACCAGATGGGACGGCTCTAGGCAGCTGCAAAAAGAATACGGTCGCTCAATAACACGCTCCCGTACCCGCCAAAAAAAGCTATTAAACTTAATCTTTTAATAAGGGTTCCTCTCCCGTCTCTCCCTGCAGAAGGATGCGAAAGCCAGCGGAGAAGCGGCCAAAGCAGTAACAATCAAGTGTCACTATTTAATTAAAGCCAAAGCGCTCTAGAGGAAAGGTCTAGATAATTTTTTCCCCCCTTTCTCCTCTTCAAATAGAGGGATGGGCAAATTTGGACTTCTAATGCGAAACAACGACAAGACTTCCAAAAACGCGAAACTGAACAATTTTCTTGGCTCTTTTCTGTTGATCCCGCGCGATGTATTTTGTATTCTGCTTCTTAGCGCGTAGCCTCGGAGGGTGGCGAGGCGACCCGGGCCCAGGGGGGAGCAGCTTGAAGCCGGGGCTGCTTTGAGCCCCGAACCCAAGGCGAAACCCAAGGCGCGGAGCGGTCCGAGTTGACGCCGCGCGCGCCCCGAGACTCGCCGCGCGCGCGCGCCGGATGAAGCAGGCGCTCACGCGTTTGGCTCGGGCAGGACCTGAGGGCTCTGGGCTGCGAAGTGCCGGCTGATTTCAGGGCAGGGACCCGCTTAGGGGCGCTGGGTGGCATCCCTCCAATTCGCCCTCACCTCCTTCCCAGCCAGCGGCGAAGGGAGACCTGGGCTCCGGCGGGTTTCCCGCGCCGCCTGCAGCAGGCGCTGGCCGGGGCGCCCCCAGCTCTGCAGCCCGATGTGCAACCCCCCCCCCCCACCGTGAGTTTTTGGGGGGCCCGAGGTGGAGCAAGGCGGGATCAAATGCAAAAAAGCCGCTGCCCTTCGCAGGGTTCGGAAGAAAACAAAACAGAAAATTCAAAGCGGGCCCTGCTGCTAGCGCATCCCCAGAGGGCTGCGCTCGCGCGCCGGCGCAGCACAGGCTTTCTGCGGCGGCGACAGGCGCCATCCGGGCAGAGGTCGAGGTGCGCAAAGGTTGGGTGGCTCCTCTCGAAAAGCACAAGTTGCCCGTTTGCCGTCATCTGTCTGTTTGGAAAGAGGGGAATTAAAAAAAAAAAAAAAAGAAAGAAAGATAGAAAGAAACCCAACGAGCCAACTGGTGACGTCTTCCCGTCCCGTTTGGCCGCCAAGGGTGCTCTCTGGCACCCAAGCGCGCGCAGCCCGGGGCGAGACAACCTCGGGGCGCCTGCGGCCGACGGCGAGGTGTCTGCAAACCTCTGGACGCGGCACTGCTTTCAAGCGCCGCCCCGGCTGCCCGCTGAGCAGCCGCCCGCAGAGGCACGGGGGGCAGCCCGCCGGCCCGGCAGCTCCTTGCCGCTCGGCTCTTCGGGCCTCGGTGCCCCCTGCCCAGCCCGGGGGGCCGCCCGCCCGCCCCGAAAGGCTGCCGCAAAGCCCCCGCGGGCCGGTTCCCTCGCTGTCGGCCGGCTGGGCGGATGGCCCGTTACGTGATTGTCCGGATGGATCTCGCCAAATGCCAGGACCGTCTTCTGCGGGAGAGTTACTTTGGGGAGAAGCAGAGCAACACCACGAGCAGGGACCGGGGGCCCCGCAGCCGCCTGGAGACAAGCACCGAAAGGCGCCGGGGAATTTCCAGTCCGCGGCAAGCGTGGCCGCTGACCCGGCTGGCCAAGAGGGTTTGTTCCAGCGCGCGGTTGGATTGGCCGGCTCTCGCCCGCGCGGGGCATCTTGCTGCCACAAACGCAGCGGAGGTTTCGCTGTTGTATCGCCTGCCTACAGCGGGGAGCTGGCCAGAAACCCGGCCGCGGCCAAGCGGTCCGGACGCGCTCTCTCCGGGAAACCCGCTGCCCTCCCTCTGCCCCACCGGCCGCTCGCCGAACAGCTCCTCTCTTCCTTTCCCCCAAGCCGCGCTCCGTCGAAACCTGCCTCCCTCCCGAGCGTCGGCCTCCGGCGCCGCATCTCCTGCGCCGCCACCAGGGCCGGCGACGTCCCCGGGAAAGGATGCCCCGGGGAGCGGCGCGGCCAGTGAAACGGGTGGCCCTCGGCCGGTCCCCCTCCCCATCCCGGGCGTCGGGACGACCCACGGCGCCCAACCGAGTGGAAGGGGCCTTGGGGCGGAAACAGGTCCGCGGGCACCAACAAGGGCCCCTTTGTGAGCAGCGGCCGGGCAGCGCTGCCATTGTCCCAGTGCCCCCGGGCTGGCCCGGCCCTCCCGGCCCCGGCTCCGCGCCGGCCCCCCTGCTTTTTCCTAGTATTATTCGGAGGGCCGGCGGGCGCGCAGGAATGCGCCCCGTCAGCATAAGCGGCTGCAAAGAGCTAAATTCTTATCAGCTGTTGGGAAGGAGGAAACGGGAGCCGTTGTTTACGGAGAAGGCGGACGCCGCTCCTCCTCCTCCTCCTCCTCCTCCTCCTCCTCCCCCACGCCCCATCCTCGCCCTCCGGCTCCTCTTCCCGGCTGTCTCCCCGCGCCGCTGCCATCAAACGCGGAGCCGGGGCGGCCTCCTTTCTACCCGCGCCGCGCTTTGCCATCGCGGCGGCGGGCAAACGGAGCTCCCCGGGTTGGAGCCGGGGGACCCTCCGCAGAGCCGGCGTCCGGCACCTCCCCAGCCCCGGGGACCGTCAGGGCGAAGTCATCGAGAGAAGGAGCCGACGGGCGCGCAGCTCTGCTGAACAGCTTGCGTCGGCTCCTCCCCAGCCCGCGTCCGAGCCGGGGTGCCCGCGGCGGCATCGGGCTCAGCAGGCAGCGGGGACGTGCCCGTTGCACCCGGCCCCGCCGGCGGGGAAACTCGGCCCCGAGAAACCACCGTGCAGAGGGTTGCCGCTTTTTTCGCTCTTGCAAGCTTTTCGCCCGGTCCCTCAGCAAAAGGCGGCGGCATCAGGGCTAAAAAGACGGGCGGCTAAGAGAGGCATGGTGCTACTGGAGAGGGTCCAGCGGAGGGCTGCAAAGATGAGGAGGGGACTGGAGCATGTCTCCTCTGCAGAAAGGCTGCGAGAGCTGGGCCTGTTCAGCCTGGAGAAGAGGAGACTGAGAGGCGATCTCATCAACGTGTACAAGTATCTGAAGGGAGGGTGTCGAGGGGATGGGCCAGTCTCTTCTCTGTGGTGCCCAGTGACAGGACAAGAGGCAACGGACACAAACCGAAGCACAGGAAGGTCCATCCGAACATGAGGAAAACTTCTCGACTGTGAGGGTGACAGAGCACTGGGGCAGGTTGCCCAGAGAGTCAACCTCTGTTGACTCTGTTGTTGAGAGGAGTTGTGGAGTCTCCTTCCCTGGAGATATTCGAAACCCGCCTGGACGCGATCCTGGGCAATGTGCTCTAGAGGACCCTGCTTGAGCAGGGAGTTGGACCGGATGATCTCCAGCGGTCCCTTCCATCTTCAACCCTTCTGTGATTCGGTGATTAGGCCAGATGCCGAATAAAGCCGATGACACCGGAAATCCCAAGTTGGGAGCCACCTTCAATATCCTCAATCCCGGGGCGTCGGCAAATCGTAACTCTTCCCAAGACCCCAGCGGTTGCAATTTGTTCCCCAGGCGAGCAGACAAGACGGCCGGCCGGCCCAGCCGCCCCCGGCGCACCCTCCTCGCTGGGCGCCGCGTAGCTCCCCCTTTGCCAGACGCCGGCGGGGGGGATGAAACCGGGTGCAGGAGAGCTGTCGGTATCCCGCACCCGCTTTGCGTTGGTGCAAACCGCGCGCCAGCTCGGCGCGACGACGAGACGCCTGAGCTGAGCGGGAGAAGAGCCCCGACGCAGGATTTCGGCAGCGGCCGCGCACCCACGGGGAACAGCCCTGCGCTCGCAGGAACACCTTAGGCTAGGGCACCAGCCTTGTGCCTTCACGCGGACCCGCGGCAGCAGCCGGGCACTGAAACCCCCTCCGCAGCAGAGAAGCGACAGCGAGCTTTCTCACGATTTTCGTTTCGGGCGCCGAGAGCCTGGCAGCCAAGAGGGTTTAAAAATTAAGACGGAGGCCAACTTGGACCAACCGATAAAGGGACGGGGAGGGGGTGGAAAAAGCAAGGTGAGGCGGGTGGCAGGGCGGCACCCTTGCTCAAGCAGAGCGTGCGCCCCAGCCTCTGCTCAGCCTCGCACAGCCGGACGCGGAAGGGGTTAAAGCAGGGGCTCGGGGCGGCTTTGCTTCAGCCCCCTTCCCCGCCGCCGCCAGGGCACCTGCGCCCTGCCGAAAGGCTGAAGAAGGGCTGAAAAAAGGGACCGGAGAAGGAGGAGGGAAAAAAAAAAAAAAAAGAGGAAAAAAAAAAAAAAAGACTTAATCCCCTTGCAACCACCAGATTGGCCACTTGGCACGAGACTCCTGGTCGGCCCTGCAGAAGTGTTTTTATTTTGGCCTGGGAGGCAGGGTTATTCGAGGTGAAAGGAGGTCAGTTTGTCGGTAAAACAAAAGCCCCGTTCCCTTTCATCCCCCCCCCAGAGCGGGAGGAGCGAAGGGAAACCGAAGGCAGAGGGACACAGGCGCTCCTCTATATATAGGCGAGAGGAAGAGGTGCGAGACCCCGGCGGCCGGGGCAGGGCAGCGAGTGGCCGGCCGGCGCGTGCTGACGGACGGACGGACGGACGGACACGTGCGAGGCAATGGATGACAAGAGGGGAGAGCAGGGCGGGCGCAAACCCTCGCAGCGGCCACCCCGCCGCCAGACCTCGCGCCAGCCTCAACGCCAGCACAACGGCTCCAGGCAGCGGCGTTCCCCCCCCACTCCCCCCCGCCAAAAAAAACAAAAAAAAACCAAAAAAAAAAAAAAAGCCAACAAGTCGTCGCCCCCTTCCTCGGCAGTGACTTTCCAAGCCGGTTAAGCCTTCGCCAGCTCGGGGCAGAGGCGCGACTGCCGGACACGCGGCAGCGCGTGCCGCCCGTGCTGGGGACGGCGGGCGCCGTCAGCCTGCGCCGCCGCTGCGTCAGCCCTCCGCCCCGGCGCCGCGCGTTGCCTCCCCCCCGCCCCAAACCCAGAGGCACCGCGCACTCGCTAGGAGAGGGCGAGCGCGGCTTTTTCGGCACAATTCCCGCCGCGAAAGGCCTTGGCCCCTCCGCGACGGCCAGGCGGCCCTTCCGGAGGACGTCGCGAGGCGCCGAGGAGCTACGGCCGCGAGCGAGCCCGCCGCGCCGGGGAGAGCAGAGCCGCCCTGCCCCGGTGCCCCCGAAGCTGCTGGGGGCGGCCGTGGGCGCAGCACCCGCGCGGCGCCGGGGCTGAGCCCCCGCGCGGAGCCGGCTGCATAAATCACTGCCGGTCACTCGCCCGCATCGCGGCTTAGCCCAAAACACAGCAGGCGCTTCCCGGCGGGCGACGCCTGACCTGCCCGCCCGGTCCGACCTCCTCCTCTCGCTTCCTGGGAAGTCCCCGAACCCCTTCCTCCTCGGCGCGTAGCCCTTGCCCACGGCGGCAAGCGGTCGCAAGGACGCACCGGCGCGGAAAAACCCGACCCTCTCGCCCCCGAGCCGCCCTTTGCAGCCGGCGCGCCGCGCAGAAGCCCCCGGCCGCCCCGAGAGCGGCGCGCTGGGCGCACCTACGCCCGGCCAGGCCTCGGCGCCGGAGCCGGCCCCTCGCGCTAAGGGCTGGCGCCCCGGCCCGCGCTCGCTGCCCGCCGGTACTCACTGAAGTAGAAGCCCCGGTCCCCGCAGACGAACTGCAGCGTGTCGACGAGCTCGCCGCCGCAGAGGGTCTCGGCGGTGCCGTAGGCGGCGGCGGCGTCCAGCGCGGAGGCCAGGAAGGCGAGCAGCAGCAGCAGCGGCGGCCGCCTCGCGGCGCACATCCTCGGCACCTGGGGGCAAAGGCAGAGCGTTAGACGCGGGCACGTTGGCGCCCACCCCCCCAACCCCGCGTTTTCCTTCCGAAGGGTTTCGGATGCCGCGGACAAGGATTTCTGTAGCGAGGATGAAGACGACCCCCCCCCCCCCGCCGCCCCCCGAGATTTCCCCTGACGGATCGCCAGCCAACAGCTTTACCTCTGGCACCTGCAAAGCGCAGGTGCTACGAGGGTAAATCCGCGTAGGCACGGAGGCGTTATGCCACGTCCCTGCCGAGCACCACAGAGACCCCCCCAAAGCACGGCGGCGGCGGCAGCGGCCAGCCAACCCCGCAGCCCCTTGCCCGGGGCGACGGCGAGTCTCAGGTGCAGCATCTCCGCGGCCCCGGCGCCGAGCCTCGGCCAGGACACGCGCCACGCGAGCGTCATCTCGGCCAACGAAGGTCGCCGCGGCCCCCCGCGCCGGGACGCCGCGGTGCTGCGCCTCCTGCTCGGAGGTGGAGCTGGCGCGCGCCCCCCCCTCCTGCCGCCGAGATTAAAGGACTCGCCCAAGGTCGCCGGGGAAAACCTGCGGCGGAGCGGCGAAATGAGCCCAGGTCCCCCGGGGGGGGGGGGGGGCCGCTAAGGTCCCTGCCAGCGATAACGACCCCCCCTCGCTCCCGCTTTCCCGCAGCGGGCGGCTCGAGGCGTCGCGGGCAGAGACGCCGCGCTGGCAAGCTCTTCGGGCAGCTCTGCCTTCGCCGCGGCGGCCCCTCGGCCCTCCGTCGCGCCAGGGGCGCCGCGGGCTGCGCCGCGCTGCCCAGCCGCAGCCGTTTGCCGCCAGCGATCCCGGGGGTTTCGGGGTTTTTTTTTTTTTTTTTATTTTGGGGGGTGGGGGGGAGGCGGTGGGGATGAAACGGCCCACGGCCGTTCACCG
Organism: Struthio camelus; assembly: GCF_040807025.1. NCBI lineage: Eukaryota > Metazoa > Chordata > Aves > Struthioniformes > Struthionidae > Struthio > Struthio camelus. The sequence continues at coordinate 18,371,341 of NC_090946.1, forward strand.
GTCCCGGCTGGCATCACCTGGGCTGCTGGAGCCCTGCCCCTCGCTGCCCGAAAGCACCCGACAGCCCCTTTCTCCATCCAGAGAGCATCCGTCCTGCAGGCTGGGGCGCAGCCCCCTGCCGGGGGACGGCCACCGCCGCCGCCCCGCGGGGCCGTGCAGCTGCCCCGCGAGGACGGAGGTGGCGCGGCGGATGCCCGCCTGCTGGGCCGCCCTCCTGCCAGCTCTGTCGCCTTGGCGTACTCCCTCCGCCCGCCTCCCTCCGGAGAGCGGCGCAGCGGGAAAGCAGGCAGCGGAGCACACGGCATCTTGATTTTTGGCAGACTGGGGGCTATCCCTGCTCTAACGGGGGCAGTGGGGACGTCACTCCAGGGCCGGACAAGCCTTCGGTTTTATTAGAAAGCCTCTGCTGGGCGAGGGGTAACAGGAGTAACGGGGCGAGAGGTAAGCAGGCCGTTTTCCTAAAGGACGAGGCGAGAGAACGGGCCCGCAGAAGCTTCATCCTTGCGAAACACGGCGGCACGGGCTGCACGGGCTGCCGCTCGCCCCTCACCTGCGCAAGCGGAGGTCGGACACTTCAGGATGCACTTTCAACCGGGGTACTTAAAAAACAAAAACGGCTCCCTCACAAATCTTTATCGGCACACACACCGAGATCCTCTCCCCTGCCCAGGTCAGTCCGTGCCGCGGGGCTTGGAGCAAGGCTGGCCGGCCCGGCTCGCTCCTCTACACCCTCGGGGCCACCCGCTCCCGCAAAGGGACCACACGAATCGGCCCTGGGTGGACGGAGATTTACTCCCTCCTCCGGAGGAGGCTGGTCCGTTAAAGACTGGTCCTTGGGAGCCGCGGCGAAAGAGATGCCCGGCGCTGAACCGACTTGGAGGCGAATTCTTCCTAGCGGCAGATTAGACCCCGCGCAGCGTTCGAATGGATGATGCAGGGCGAATCTCTTAGTTGCCGGGAAGAGCCAGCAAGGCTGCTACAGGATTTGTCAACGTCTTGCTGCACAATCAGCTGGATCGGTGATTTCTGTCCAGCTGCTGAGGAGTCGGAGGCCAAGAGGCCACGATGTGCTAAAAGGCCCGGTTGCCAAATCTCCGAGGACTGCTCAGGCATCCCTTGAATCCAGGCCTGCGCCGAGCCAACCAAACCATTGTGCCTCTCTTGGGCAACATCTCCCAAAAAACGGATACTAAACCTCCTGTCTGACCTAATTCCTCCTTCAGTCTGGCCTTCATTACAATTTAATATGAACAGAACAACGTAGGAGGGAACTGACAGATGGCTCAGTCTGCAAAATTCGGATTTGGGCGGCCCAGGCCAACTCTTGCTCTTTGCGGAGCAGCGCAGAGTTTTAACGGCAGCAAGGCAAGAAGTTGTCAGCCCGAACCAAGCAGGAGGGAAAAACCAACTTCTCGGTGCCCCATCTCAACCAGGGAGGTTGAAGCTTCAGCGCTTCAGTGTCTGTCTGCGAGTTTCATGTCCGGCCCCACCGGAGGTATTTACCCCAGCGAGCTGGTACCACGAGAGATGCTCAGCACGTGTCGGCCCCACGGCCGTGGGGGCAATATGAGCCAAGGTTTCCCCCTCGACGGGGGCACAGCACGATGCCCCGGGGTCCCAGGCGCGAACCAGATCCGCAACGCGATCCACGGCATGGAGGGCCCTGAGGAAGGAGGGAGCTGCCCTGCTTTGGGGCACGGCACTCCCCAAGGGGCAGGATGCTGCGGTATGGTGCAGCAAGGGATGGAGGCAGGGATGCTTCAGCCAGCCTAGCGAGAAAACCCCAGACATCCCAATATTATGGGTAGGCGCTGATCTCTCACGTGCCGTCAGGCTGGACCTTGGACAGAGGTAGCGCGGCTCCAACACCAGCGTCGCTGCGCCTCCCCGTCGCGGGGTGCCGTGCCACCGGCAGGGACATGACTTTTGACTTGTTGAGCTGCCAGGCAAAGAAGATTGACCCAGGACGAGGGTTGTTTTTTTTTTTTTTTCCCCCTGTTTGGCTTTAATCATGAGGCTTGAAAAAAATAAAAATCTGGTTCTTGGCACCTGGCTCACATGACATTTATATGGCTGAGGTTGGCAATACTACTTCTATTTTTAGCCCTTACTTTTTGGTCTTCCCTATTCCATCCCAGCGGACCGCTCAGCCCTGTCCTGGAGATCACCTTTCCCATGTGGGAGAAAGGCACCCTCGCGCCTCCTCGCCGCGGCTCCCTCCGGGGCCGGCGGCTGGGCCAGGCTGGGCAGCGCTCCCTGCGCCCTGCGCCTTGACTCTGCCGCAAGGGCTACGGGAGCTGTGGAAAAATCAAGCTCAAAAAGGTGAATGGGGTATTCAGTACCATTTACTCACCCCACTGGGGAGCAAGAGCGTATTGCACAAATTTTGGTATGCAGCCCAGAAACATTTGATTTATGGCAGAAAAAAAAGGAAATGCAATCTTGCTTAACTCTTCTAAAGACAGCTGGCAGGACCCGGGGAAGGGATTTAAGTCCATTTTAGTAGCCTCACTTAACTCCTTTCTTTATTGTTCCTCTCTCCTTTCTGCGTTCACGTCCAAAACCTGGAGTATATCAGGAAAAGTTAACAGCAAGTTAAGCTGTTAAATCAGAAATTGCGGTGACTGGAGTTTACTGGCAAGTGATATTCCCACAACACGTTGAACTTACTTTACGTCTTGGCAGAGCACGTTTAACCCTTTCAGAGCCAGGTTATAATCACCAGCCATATTTCTTCCCCGATCCCCCCACCTTTCACGGCCCCTCATTTAAAGTGCCCAGGGAAGCCAGTATCGCTTTGCCCCGTTAGATGCAGAAGCCGTTAAAAGCAGAGACAAACCCAAGAAGGATCGGAGAGGTCAGTCCCAGGACACGAGCAGGGAGAGGGTGGGCCACTTACAGTGCTAGTATGCAATGCTGGAAACGCACCAACTTCTCGGTCCCTCTAAAAATAAGACCTCACCTGCTGTGTTTGCTTTATTTAAGAAAGAAAAGAAAGGCAGAAATCCCTCTTTCTAGTGCTCCACTACTCCAGTGGGGCTTGATCCAAAGCCTACCGGAGTCAACGGGCACTGACACCTCCAGGCTGCCTGCTCACACCAGCAACCCTCCAGCCAGGCTTCAAAAAGGATCACCTGTCAGGGAAAAACCACCAGGGGACACACACGCACACACACACGGACACACACACACGCACGCACGCACACATTTTGGCTCTCCAATTGCATTCGGCGGTGGGAGGGGACCTGCGGTGTCAAATCTTTTATCCCTTAATGAATTTTCACAGGAGCAGGGATAGCCCCTTTGAAAGGCTGAGTGAACTTGTGTGGGTGTCGACAACGCGGAGCAAGATTTACAGCTCTGACCCATTCACCCCCACCAAAATTGTCAAGTTGGGTCCAAAACAGTTCAGTGAAGCTCAAATCAGAAGTGTCAGTCAGTTTTATTTCTCCAGATGTCCTTAGCACAAAGTCACCCTTACAAAACCCACGACCCAGACTCCTCAACTCGACTCTAAATCAAGCCAAGAGGAGGAGAAAAAAAATCCCAACACGCTGAACCCTGCTCAGTAAAAGAAAACACACACACACACACACACACACACACACACACACACACGCACGCACACAACCTGACAACAAATAAAAACAAAGAAAACCAGGCCTTGGCCTCCCAAGCACATCCTGGCATTTGGAAGAGAACTACAGACTTTGTATAGGAAGTCGCAACCTAAGGGTTGAAAGCAGCGGTTCTCCCAAGGTGTCTATTTAAAACCACCCACACAAACCTTATTTTTACACTTGATTGCTCCACGCTGCCTGAGCGAGTCCTAGCATATCAGAAACCCTGTTAGCGTACCACTGGCTCAAGGCAAGGCAGCCACATCTGCTGGTACAGTTATGTTGAATCCGAGTTTCCTCATGTGCCCCAATTCCCTACCGCTCAACAGAGTGCTAAAACCTTTCCAAGTTGCTCTCTTAAAACAATTACTGTAGGGAAAAGCAATTGGGAAGGAAGGAGGAAAAAAAAAAAATCACACAAAGTCGAAGGCTCCATGCCAACCATTAACTCTCACTCCCTTTTGGCTTTGCTTTCTTGTTTTTCCTCTCTGAATTTTTATCCCTCCGAGACCGAGCGTGCTGCAGTGTTTTTCAAAACCGAGTTTTAACAACCTCTCCGGTCCCCGAAGCCAGACGAGCGCCTGTCCCCCGCGCCCGGCGCGCAGTTACCACCTTCTCCCCGCTTCCGCAACAACTCCGCGCAAACTACGCCAGCCGCAGGTCGGCCAGGGGCTACTTCACCGGGCGCCCGGCAGCCACGCGTGACCTCGCATAGCCCAGCAGCCGCCGGGCCTCGCCCGCGCCCGCCCCACGCGTGACCGCCGCCGAGGCAGCACGCCCCGAGCCACCCCAGCCGCCGGCGGCGCTCCGCGGGGCGCAGCGGCCGCCCCGCGCGGGTAACGCGGCCCAGCCCGGCTCTCGGGGTCCCTCTAGTGACCCGCGTGGGCACGGCGGCGTGGCGCGGCGCAGCGCGGCCCCTCGCCTGGCTGGGCGGCGGGGCAGCCCGCCCGCGTCGGGGCGCGGAGGAGCGCGGCGGAGCGCGGTGCTTACCTTGGCGTTGTCACCGCTGCTCTCAACTTGGTGCGCCGGGCCGGGGAGGAAGGCGGGCTGCCGGCAGCGCTCATCCGTGCGGGCCGCCGCGCTTGACATGCTGCTGCGCTGCCCTGCGAGCGGGTCCGGCTCCGGCTCGGGCTCCGGCTCCGGCTCCGGCTCGGCTCCGGCTCCGGCTCGGGCTCGGCTCGCCTGCCCCGCGCTCCGCCTGGCTCTCCTCGCCTTGCCTTGTTGGTGTGTCAAGTCCCTGCTTGGTTTTTGCCGCGAGGATGTTATTTGGTTACGGTTAGGTATGTTGTTGTGCTGGAGAGCGAGCGCTTGCTTTCTTTCTTTTTTTTTTGTTTTTCCTTTTTTTTCCCTTTTTTTTTTTTTTTTTTTTTTGCCTTTCTCTCCTCCTGCTGTGGCTGCCCCTTGGGTGGCTCTCACTGTTGTGTTTGTGGACTGCGTCGCCCTGGCCGGGGCTGCTGGAGGGGCCGGCTCCCTAGCCGCACGCTGCTCCCGGCTGGCTGCCCCACGAGCGAGGAGACAGGCAGGGCGCTCCGGCTGCCCCCCTTTTATACCCCCCCAATGGGCATGCTCTGACTTCCCCAGCGAGCACCAGCCCGGCCACGCAGCCAATAATGTTGCAGAGCTATCTAACCCCCTCTCTCTTCCCTCCCTCCTTCCCTCCCTCCTTCTCCCTCGTAACCCTCCGGAGTCCAGCTCGGGGAGGGAAAGAGGGGGGAAAAAAAAGTTTCCGCCGCACGCTTTCCTCGCCGGCTGCGCTCGCGAAGGGGCTTGGCGAGCCGCACCGGAGGGGGGGGACCGGGGCAGCCGGCCGGGCCGGGCACCCTGCGCCCCCCGGGCCGGCGGTCCGGATCCTGCCGCTGCTGTCGCCGGTCCCCGGGCGCCCGGCTCCGCGCAGGTGTCTGCGCCTCCCTCCCCAAGCCCAAGCCCGCTCCCCGCCGGCGGAGGCATGCGGGGGTCGGGGGGTGGGGGGAGGCTGTATTTGCAGCCCCCCCACCCCGAACCCCGACCCGCCGGCCGGGGGGGGGGGGGGGTCTGCGAGCGGCTACCCTGAAGCCGCGGGGTCTTTTCCCCAAGGCAGCGCAGGGGCTGAGCCCGCCGCTGCCCGCCCGTCCCGGTGCGCTCGCTGCGTTAAAGCCGAGCGGAGCGGCCGCGGCTGGCACCGCACGGCAGCGCGCTGCCCGCCCCCCGGCCGTGCCCGTGCCCGTGCCCGCGGCTCGCCCAGCGGGCACACGCGCGGCCGCGGGGAGCCGCGCGGAGCCACACGGAAGGGTTGGGATGCGGCAGCCCTGCTTGAGATATGCCCTAAAGAAAGCTCTCTTTTATTATTGTTGTTGTTGTTTTTGTTGTTTTGCACGGTTGCGTTTTGGGGTTTTTTTGTTTGTTTTGTTTTGTTTTTTTTCTTGCAGGGATGGGGGACTTGGTGCCTCTCCGAGCAGTCGGAATTGCCCCCAGACATGCCCAAGAAAATGTGAGGAAAGAGCAGGACCGGTCGTTTCCAAAAAAGCTTCGGACATCCTTCCCTCCTCAGCATCCTTCTGCCCTCTGGGTTGTTCCTTGGACTCCGCACCTCTGGTCTGTGCCGCTGCCTGTCACGTCCAGCAGACAGCCTAGTGCCAGGACAGTGGTCTTCAAAACACTGGCGCACCTGGGAGAGAGAGGTGACGGTCACGCTCTGCGCGCACCAGACTGTCCAACATAGGCATCTAACCTCGGCACCTACATCTATATTTAAGCATGTAAATAGGTGGCCTGGCTGTCACAGAGGCTGAGTGCTTGAGAAGTCCTGCTGGTGTGTATTGGGGCTCTCCGCTGCTCTAAAGAGAGGCATCTCAATGGATACCTGCCTTTGGCTTTAGGAGCTTCCCCTTAGACACCTAGGAGCTAGAAAATCCTGGTCGTGGGTCCTTCCTCTCTGCCCAGTGCAAAGCGTTCAGCCGGACTCGTCTCCTTAACAAAGAGCATCCACCTCTCCCCGTTTCAAGGAAGAACTCATCAAAGGAAAAGACCCAACCTAGGCAAGGGGGTGAAGCAGGGCTGTAAGCTACTGTTATTAGCTGAAGGAGTGGAGCTCCCTTCCCTTCCCCCAGCTCACCACAAGGACCTCCTGAGAGTAGACAAAAGAAAGCTTGGAGGGTTAATCTCCCTGAGAAAAACAAGTGATTTTCCAGTAAACAACTGCAATAGCAAACAATGGGGGTGAAAAATAGCGATCATAAAAAAGTCTGCGCTGAGGAAGAGGCGACCCAATAAGAGAGGTGTCCCTCTGGCTGGGGGAAAAACAAGGCAGCATTTTGGTGAAGCTGCAGCAGCAGCAGCAGCAAAATAAACCCCACAAGTTGCCACTGGATCTACTTGTGTTTGTGCCTTTTGATCTTTTAATTGCTTCTTAGTTATCCTTCAGTGCAAATAAATAGTGCATTGTGTCAAGAAAGAGGAGGGGGGCGGGGTAGGAAAGAAAGAGACACAAAAGAAAGAGCTGTCGACCAGAGGAGAAAAGGAACAGGTTCTTTCCCCCCACCTTTAAAGAGTGAATATATCTGTATTTGAGGGGGGCGAAGGGGGAGAAGGGGATAGGATTAGAAATCAAAGCGAAATTGGAGAGAGGCACGTTAAGCCTCGGGCATCCTTACAGTCGGAAGAAAAGAGGGAGGTGGTAAAAGCCCCTGGGAGTTTTTTCCGTGAGTTATGAGAGGATCCACGAGTGTAATATCGTTAAAGGTCAGCCTAAACCTAATTTAAACTAGGGATGTGTGACCTCCGCCCTTCATTTAATACAGTCATAGGGAACATTGCACTCCCGATAGCTGAAACAATAGCAGCCTCCACCCCAAACTCCAGCCCCTGGCACTGCCTGAAATGAAGGCCCGCGAAGGAGGAACAGGAGGAGGACCAGGAAAGCCAAGGGCACGGCTGAACCTGAGGAAAGCTGGGAAGGGGAAGGAGGAAGAGAGGGAGAGGAGCAAGAGCCTTCAGAGCCAAGCACTGCCCGGGAAGGGGCTTGGAGAAAATGCGGTCCCCCTGCAGCATCCTAGGAAGCGTTTTGGTTTGAGAGCGCACAGGGCTGCACCAAAGAAACACCTGAATCTATGGGAGACACCATAAAAATAACCCACCGCATCTTGCAGTTGACTGACTTCTTGGAGGGCGCAGGTGAAAAATCACGATATGAGATCCCCGTTAAATTCACAAGGAACAAAGACCGCATTCGCAGGGCAAAGTCAGCCAATAAATGAATCTAGAGCTGGAGCTGGAATAAAAGCACCATCTGAAAGACACCCTAAAATGACCAAGGAATGCCCAGGGCTCAGAGAGGAAACCTTAGCTGCTGCAGGGGCTACAGAAGTTTCTGGGCAGACTACACAGCCCCCTGACAGCCCTGCCCATCTGAATAGATCAGAGGTTTGTGGGTGGCCACCAACCCGTGGCGATGGGCCGGAAAGTTTTCCAGGGAAAGGGGAAAGAACAGAAAAGCTCTGGCCAGTCTGGACATTGCAGTCAGAGAAGAATGTAAATATCTGCAGAAATCTAGTGGTAGGAGGCCAGGGTGGAAGTTAGTTGTGGTGCTGAGGAACCGAGCCAGGCAGATGCCTTCAGGGAAGAGGATATTTGCATTACTTCTCCCTTCCTCTCCACCCATAATCTACAGAGGGGAGAGGCCACGTGTTCCCAACCCAACCAAGAGAACCAGTGATGCTTATTTGGCTTATTTCACAATTACACTACAAATGAAAAGGTGATCAGAAAGGGGATTTCTTAGCGTCTGAGTTGCACGGTTCAGGCTCTGTGCCTACAGAAAATTCACCCTTTCAGAAAGAGAGTATTACCAAGGCACCTCCATTTGTAAAGCGCCTTATTTTCTCGGCCCATGCTCACGTCAATGGGGAGGACAACCAGGAGAAATCAAACTGCATTACTGACGCGCTCAACAGCTTTGGGCAAGGCAGGTCAAGGCGTCTGCGAGGAGACAACAGGAGGCTGGGGAATCACCATAGGTTTGGGTCTCTCGTGGCTGAAGACCAGGAGAAAAAGCCACTGCTAGGGAGGAGAATGAGAAGTGGTTAGCAAGAGTCCTCTAAGTGGCTGTTTAATGGTGGAGAAGTAGCTCTTACCTGGTCCGGAGCATGTTTCAGTGGCTTTAAGAAAGTGATACCTCTTGTTTTGTACAGCCCAGAAAACTGGCAATAACACAGTGTCCTTGTGCGCTGCTAAAATATATTGATCCTGGGGCACACGAAACCGTTTGAACAGGAGAGATTCATTGGCGAGAGGGATGTGATATATGTAAGGTCCCTGCACAAAATTGAAGTCAAAGAACTCTGAGTGGAAGAAATAATTTATCTGGGGCACGCAGTCAACAAGGAGGACTTATCTGACGAGAAAAGAGAGCTGAGGCTGTGCGGCTCTGGCCAGGGCTCCCAGCCAGAGGGTTTATACAAGACTGTCAAATGGCCAGGGAGAAAGAGGGGTGACCTTAGGGGTCGGCAGAGGACATTTGCGGCATGCTCAGGGTGAAGGAGGGACCCCCGTACCTACCCACGGCCAGGCCTACAGCTGCCTCGAAACATTTTTTGGATGTGGGTGTACAGGGAGAGTATTGACAGAGGTTCACTGAGGACCTGAGGGTGCTGAGCATAGCATAAGTGAACTTCTCCAGAGGAAATTTATTCCATTGTGCCAGGGGGATTTGTGGCAGTGGTTAAAAATATACAGGTGTTTTCACCCCTATTTTTATGGAGGGCAGACTGTGCATTTTTTTGTGGGCTGGACAGACTTGGTATTCCTGTAACGTCTTTTAAAATTCAACGTCTCCAGCGATTAGAGAAAAGCTGCGGATAAGGTTACTTTAGCTGACTCAAGAGGCGGCAGCAAGGAAGGCGCAGGGCAAGGAAGTGTCTCGGTGGCTGAGCATGGGGTAGGAATTAAAAGAGCACAAATGCCAGGCAGCAAGTGAGACCCAGCAGAGCTGCCTGTTGGGCCACTGACTGCAGTGTGGCCCTAAACCGGAGATAGGGGCTGTGTGCTCCCCAGCATCAGCTGCTCCCAGAAAAGGAGAGAAGTGTCCCCTTCCTCCCCATTACCTGGGGAAGTGAAAAGGTCTCCTGTCCATCCCTTGTGGGACATCCCAACGTGGACTCCAGCTCAGCTAATAGCTTCCCAAAAGGGGGTTCCTGATATCAGCACAGTAAATAATGGGAAAACTCTGGTAGTAAAGATGCCATAAGAACACTACGGTGAAAGAGCTCTGGCTAGAGCAATATGGAGTAGAGTAGATGGCGAATAGAGTAGACGGGGAAAAATGCCTGCCTTCTCCCCAGCTTCTCTTTTTCAGAGAGAGAGCCTGGAAGGCTCCAAGTTTTGTCTGAATATCCATGTCAAAAATGTGCAACAAATACAGTAGCTGAGAAGAAAGATGGGTCTGTGCCTATATTAACTAATTAGCTAAGCACATCAACATTTCCTTTTTTTTTTTTTTTAAAAAGTATTTTCATGAAAAATGCTCACTGGAATGTCATCAGGAAGAAAAAGCCCAAACTCATTGAAGGGCCATAAAACTCCAGCAGGTACAATTAGTTCTTCCAAGCGCTGGGGGAAGAAGTTGGCTTCTTATAGCTTGATGCGAGTACGTGGAATTATGTCTTTCCTTCTGGGTCTGTCTATGGAAGAAGCTCTGAGCCAAAACAGCTTGCAAATGAGATATGCTAGCGGAGGCAGAGGAGAAGCCCTGTGGGGTGAGGACTGTGTCCGAGAGCTGTGTCCCTGAAGGGCTTTGCTGATAACTGCGGGTCTCAGCTGCTCCTCTGTGAGATGTTAGGGATGGACAAGTGGGTGTTGGCGTGTCACCCACAGCCCTCCTGCAGTGGGAAGGCAGTCCTGCAGGGATGGCAACCCATACTGTCCAAAACTTGTGAGTGTGCCTGCGTGTCTGCCCCCCAGCACAGCACCCTCATCTTTACCGCTTCGCTGCTCCTTCACTTGGAAAACTTAGGGTTCACCCTTGAAACTTTTTTATCCCGCTTCCAAGAACGCCAGGATAAACCGGTCAGTCTGGCCACAGGCTCCCGGCTTCGCGAACACGCGCAACCTGCAGCAGGCAAGCCATTAATGAATTGTTATTCCTCCAGAAAACAAGTGCTGCAGCCAAAGTCCCTTCCTTCAGCAGAGGAGGCAGCGGCTGAGCGGACGGCGGCAATGCCGGCCCGGGCCGCTGGGGCGGCACGGCGCGAGGGACCCGCGTGCGGTCACCGCACTGACGTTTCTCCCCTGCCGCTGCTCACGTACTTCAGCCGTGCGCTTTTGAGGTGCGTGCTGCGAGGGCAGAAAGCCAGACACAAGGGTCAGCTCGAGATATCACCCTCCAACGGGTGATTTTTCCGAGCGCCCGAGCCAGCCGACGACACTGAGCGCGGCCGGCGATGCGCTTCATGGAATACGCGCGGGGCCTTTATTGGCCGCCGAGAGGTGGAGCGGCGCAGATATGGCTCTGTTGTGTAATTAATGGCTCTGAGGAAAAAAAAAAAAAAAAAGAAAAAAAACCCCGAGCATGTTGGCTAAGCCCGAATACCTCTGAGGGGTTCAGGAATCCCAGCTATGTATCTTTCAGGCGTTTCTTCCTCTGTTTTTCGCATTGCTGCTGTGCTCCAGCGTGGGTCTTTGTTTGCAGCTCTCATTGTCCTGGAGCAGGGCGCCGGGGGCGCGTGTGCCCTGGCAGGGGCTCCCCGCCTTATCGGGGACCCCCTCTCCGCCGTCACTCCGGTGGCCTCGGTCGCTCGTCGCTTCCAGGAGCTTTTCAGGCGAGATAAAAGGTCTGCCGGGCCCGGCCACCGGTGTGCTGGGGTCTGAGCTGAGCTTTTGGGGTGGCGAAGACCTGTGGAGAAGGGCACGAAATTGCCTCTTCCTGGCTCCTGCTCCTGCTCACCTCCTGGGCTCGGCCGCCCGCCGACGCTCCCAGCGCACCCGTCGCTCCGCCGCTGCCTTCTCCCACCACCTCGGGCACGTCACCGCCCTCCGTCTTTTTTTGGAGCCCCGTCCATCGGATGGGGCAGGAGCACCTCCCCTCGCTTTGCCTCGCCCCTGTCGGGAGCGAGCCCCCTCGGACCGCCACTGCCCCTTTCGACGCCTACCGACGGGCGGCACGCCGCCGGCGCCCCCGTCTCGCTCCTGCCCGCCAAGCGCGAGGGCGCGGGCGCCGCCGGGCCGGCCGGCCGCTGGCCGGGAGCCGCGTCCGGGGAAGGTTCCCGCGCCCATCGGCGGGTGATGGACGGCCCGGCGGGGGGAAGGAGGTGCGCGCCGAGCCGCGCGGCAGGCCGGTGATTTGTTTTCTCGCTTAAACAAAACACTCTCCCGAAATCATAACCAAGGAGGGGAGGCAACAGCACTTGGCAAACAAATTTACACTAAGTGCACTTCACTGGAAATGTTTATACTCCGCCGCTGAAAAATACACTGAGGGCGGCGATAGTGCAGCGCGGCGCTGGGTAGCTGGCAAAGCAGAGGGAGCCGCGGCGGGGTTGTGCGCTGGGGCCCTCCGCGTGCCTCTGCGTCCTTGCACTGGAAGCGATAGCTGGCCCAAACAGGAGCCGGGCCCCAGCCGGGGTGGGTTTGGTGGCACCGGGAAGGCATTGAGCAGGAGGGACTTGCCTGAGCTGGATGCTCCCACCTCATCCCCGCTGGAGGCTCCAAGGGGTTTTGGACAGCCCTTGCTGTATGTGACTTAAATCGGGACCCTGCTCTCGACAGCCTGGTCTCTGCTGTCTCCTGGTGTCTGCTGGGGCTATTTAACCTTCCTGGTCTTCAAGAGCAGGTTTCTAGGTGGGGTTGGGATTTTGATCCTGGAGTTGGAGACCTCACTGGATCGTTTCCAGCGGCCCTGGAGACCCTTGGCATTGCTAAAGAGCCGAGAAGAGTAACCCACGTACACCAAAAAAAAAAAAAAAATCAAGTAGCTTTTCAAAACAGCACGCCGTATGCTTACATAGTATGTGCAGGCGTGCGTGTGTGCGCACACATGTATTTTTGTGCTGAGGGGGTAGAGAGTGCTTGATTAAGTAGGTAGAGCCAAATGGCAGGTGATTCAAATGCTACCCCTATTTCTGTCACCAGTTTAGCAGCGCAACGGGAGGCAGCTCACATAGGCTGACTCGCCATCCCTCCATCAGCTGGAGATAACACCTACTGTGCTAAGTTGGTCGTGGCGTGCTCCAACGCTTGGAAGATCCTAGGAGGGAAGATGCTGAAGTGGTGAAAAGCCCGGCCACTACCCTGAGCGTCCCGGGGGGCAGCTGGGCTCCTCTCCCAAGCCGTCATCCCGGAGAGACGCCCGAGGGCAGGTCTCGCCTCCGCGCCGGAGACACCGCGCTTCAGCGCGCCGGGCGAGGAAGCGCGTGTGTGGCCGGCGCATTCCTGGCCCTCCGTGGGGCCCCGTGCAAGCCCCGCAACCAAGAGCCGAAGGGTTAACCGAATTCCCCAGGCAGGTGGGAGGGAGGGTCAGACTGGGTGATATCGCAGACATGTTATTTGAAAAGCTAAGAAATTGTGGAATTCCTCACCTAATCCAACTTCCCCACAGTTTAAAGAAAACTCGCCATGTAAGATATCGCTGCATCCCAGGAAGACCCCCCACGAACCTTTCCCTGTGCAATATATATATATATATATAAATATATATACACACACACACACACACACACACACCGTGAGCCGCCCCCTGTCACTCTGGGTTTCTAGCTGTCGGTGGATTTTCTCCTGGTAAAGACAGCTGGATGCAGCACCGTGAGAAATGAAGTCCCGTGGTCCAGAGTATGAGTATAGCAGAGGTACCAGGAACAGAAGCGCTTCCAGCTCAGCTGTCAGAAGATGTGACATGTCGTTGCTGTTTCATTTAGTTGAAGTTGTTTCCAGTTGGAAAACAACTGCCTCTCCTGTGCGGAGGTGCCGGGGCACCGCTCCTTGAACCAACGCTAAATCGATCCGTCAAAACCGGGGGTTGCTCCAGGAGCGCCCAGGCTGTGGAGTCGCGCGTGGGTCCTCCCGTCACCAGGTCGAGGTTCTCCCATCACCGTCTCGGCCCTGAGACCTGCCGCTTGCGCCAGGTTAGCCTGAAAGTGATTGAAACACACACAGACACTCAATACGACGATACCAAAATCAGTGGAAACAATCTTCTCGATTTTAGCAGGCTGTCTGAGGCTCCAAATGGTATGTGGTCTTCAGCTTTGGACACCTCTAGCTGTGAAAGGTTACTGTGATGAGACTCTGCAGCCATGCAAATACCTGACCATGATTAACGATCAGCAAGCATGATTACAGTAATGGAAACTGCATCACTGCTTCAAGTGTGCCTGCTACTTTCTCTTTATTTTTCCAAGTGGGTTTATTACCGAGCCATATAAGTCCACCAGGTAGATCTTTGTGGAGGAGAAGATATTTCTGGCTGGAAGTAAATTGCTTAGATTTTGTTTAGATTTTTTTTGCATTAAAGGCAACCATTTCAAGTATGTACAGATCACACGGGTGTTTTTTAGTCAAAACAAGCGCAGTAACCACAAGAGGTGCCAGACTGGAACGACCTCTTCTCCACTAATCTAATCCAAAAGGGAAAAAAAAAGATGTTTTCCAGCGATAGAATGAATTCCATTGTCTTTGCATGAGACATAAGGAGAGAGAGAAAAATCTAGCAACAGATAGCCGGCATCCCCTAGCAGGGATGTCCACGCTTTCCCTCCAAGAAACCTCAGCGTTGCAGCCGGCTCGTGGTTTTCAGCCAGACCTGCCAGGTCCTGCTCCAGTGCTCCTATCGACAGAAATCATAAATGGCCTAAATTTGACGTCAGAGCTTGCCATTACTGTTTCTTACAAGCTGGTATCACTTTTCAGACGAACTTCACTATTTCCAGTGAGTCAGCCCAGGGGCTTCAGGCTAATTTCGGCTGGCTGGATACTGCCGTAGCTAACTAATTAGCTTAAGAGCATGAGTTTCATCTAGTATTTCCAGTCACAGGGGTGTTTCGAAAGCTCCCCTCCAAATTTCTGTTCAGACCCTGCTTCTGCCTCAAAGCGGCACCCGTGTCAGGGAGGGCAGTGTTTGCGGGGGTCAGGGCACTGGCCCCCTCGGCCCCCCCCATGAGCAATGCCTGCTTTATGGCCTCTTTCTCCCACCCACCACTGCCCTCTCCGTTCCCGGAGACCCACACGAGAGCAGCAATAGCACGGTCGAGGTATACGAAGTGAAAGATGACTCACTGCAGAGCCTTTGCTCCCACCTTCGATAGTCTCTTCCACAGGCAGATAGGGAGAAATCTCCTGGGGAAGGGGGTGGAATCGAAGTCAGATTGATTTTTTTTTTTTTTAAAAAGCCTTTCATTTAGTCTGAACAACTGGCTTGGGATGCTGGCAGTTAGCTTTTAAAGTTAAGTGTGCTTTTTCTGGGCACGATTCTGCCGGGATAGCAGCCACCAGAGCCAGGTTCTGGTCTTGTGGGCGAAAGCAGCCCCGGGTGGGACATCATTTGCAGCTCGTTTGCAAGCAGGCTATGTGATTAGCGCGAGGCCGCAGCAGAAGGCTGCAGCGGAGAAGATCATTTCCACCGCGTTTCGAGGGTTTTTGGTTGTGGCTCCTTACCGCTGGGGTTGCTCTTCTGGCTGTCACCAGTCTCCGACGGCCAAACACGCTGTCCCCTTGACTGCTGCCTATGACCTACCCCTGTCTGCCAGCCAGTTTCTAGCCACAGGCCTGATCCCACGGTGCTTTTGAAGGCTGGCCCCCTTGCAAGCATGCATGGACACTTCTGGTGCTTGGGCGCTGGGAGAGCTTGCAGGAAAGCACCCGGCAGGAGAGAGCAAGTGGTGTCATTTCGCTTTGAGAAAGGGCAGAGATGCCCGTGCAAGGCTGTGAGCAGCCAGTCCAGCAAGCCAAAACGGGCCACGGGATGTGAGTACTTCGCTCCGTTTAACCTGGACTCGGTCCAAGCAGCTTCAGCGCTCGGCTCCGAGTGGTGAACGCACAATTTCTCTGCAAAACCCAAGTGCTGGTCACACGTTGACCCAACCAGTAGCTACTTCCTTACCTGCCTGTCCTCTGGCTTTGTCACGAGAGCGGGCTCTGGGGAAGCAGCCTTCCCAACCACAGCCTTTTTTTTTTTTCTTTTTTTAAATACGAGCTGTTCTTGAACTCTCTGACAGATAACCACTTCCCCACGGTGCTTCCTCCGAGGGGCTGTTTCCGGGCTCTGCAGCCACCCTGCTGTGGAGCAAAATCAAAGCGTGCAAGTCCGTGTCGTGAATGGAGAGGGGAAGGCCAGTTCTGTGATTAAGTCACGGGAGCCAGAGCCCTGGTATTTCTGCTTCTGCAACAGATTTCCTGCGTGACCTTCGTCAGGGCATTTAACCTCTCTGTGCCTCAGTTTATGGATATTATTGGGGCACGGAAGATATTACAGAGCTCACAGGCTTCACAGGACTGCCCAGACGATGAGCACTTTAATGACCAGAAAGCACCACAGAAATATTCAGACAACGTGGTTTTGTCGCTGAGGCGCAGCACTATATCCAAAGGAAAAGGTGCTGCTCCAGAGCTCTCACCATCCCGAGAGTGAGGAGGCTGAAGCCTTCCCTCTCCTGAGTTTTGATCCTCACCTTCAAAGAAGAGTTTGAACCAGCCAACGAGTTTGTGGAAGGTGTTAGCACATGTGGAGGTCACTATAGGTGAAGACTGCAGGAGATTTTAGAGGGCTGTCCAGATCTAAAACGGACATGTTGACAGCTCGGTAATACTTACTGCAGTTGGAGCTATCCATACCAAAAGTCTGAACAAACCAGCGCTTGAGCCATGTTGCTTCATTTTTTTTTTCTGTTCCAAGTTATTCTTTCCTCAACCGATCGCGGTTTTCCCCACCCTGCATTTCTGAAGGCCTGACATTCCCAGTTTGTTGTGAGCGAGGCAGGCTCATATCTTGGAGGAATTACCTACATCACAAGCAAGCACTGGTTCTCCTTTCAGATGTTATTTTGAGTAGCTATAAACTTGGAATGCCAGGCTATCTTGGGTTGAGGCATCATCATCTAAAAACTGGTACCCGTGAATGGCACGTGGCATGGTCTTGGGAGGCAGAAAATGTCCTCTGCTGCAGAACTGAATTAGATTTCTCCTGCAGTGAGAGAAATATTAATTGAAAAGCAAACGCAGAGAGGAGGGAATAAGAAGATCTCTTTTCCTGCCCAGGGGTTTGTTCTCCTCATCTCATCCTGGCTTTAGGAAAGCAGTGATAACGTCCACAGGCAGGTCTGACAAACCAGCTAGAATAGCCGACATGCGGGAAGCTTCATCGTGGGATAGTCGTGGATATAGGTTTCCAGTGGAGAAAGGAGGACCCTCTACATACCATAGGCCACAGGATTGCACCGTAGCAAACACCTAAGTTTGGCAGCAAAGCGTCATTTAAAAAGCTCAATCTTTGCTCTAAAGGCTTCAAGTGATGAAAGATCTTTTGCATCAATAAGTAAACTGTCCCACTGGGTAATTGTCTCTTGCCCATTAAAGACCCTTCCAGTCCAAGTTGGTCTAACTTCAGCTTCCAGACATTGAATCTTGTAATGTGTTTGGCAGCTATCCACCATAAGGACTCTTCTCGTGTCTGCTGTCTCGGGTGTGATCAAGTCTCTCTCAGCCTTTTTTTGGGTAAGTACAGTGAGCTTCCTTGCTCTCCTGTAGAAAGGCAGGTCTCTTGCAAGTCAGATCATTCTTGCTGCTCTTTTCTGCTCCTCCTCTGAGCTGCCAACACCTTCTGTAAGAGCCTGACAGTGCAGCCCAACCCAAGGGCTCAACGTTGGCATTGCTAGAGACAGGCACAACCGTGAGATTTCCTCCTTCTTTACTCCCGCTCCTTTACAGAGCCAACGAGGATGTGTTCAGCTGGATGTCTCTCACCATCTCTGCCATGTCCCTGAAGCCCCTCCACCCACAGCACCAGCTCCCTTTCCTTCTGGAAGCTGTGATGTATTTAGCTTTGCAAATCTGACCCATTGTCTTTTATCAGGCTTGCAATGGGCTTCCCCACAGGAGTTAACAAGGCGACTAACTCAACTAGAGGGAAATAAGGATTGTGTCTGTGGGTGAATGCCAGTTCATGGAGTACGGATGAGTTAATGTAGATTCCAGTTCACCGGAGCGCTGGGAGGGGACATGCTCAGAAATACACAGTATGACAAGATCTTTGTAACACTCAGCACTCCAGTTTCCCTACATAACCTCACTCTGCAAATGATTTAATGACATATTTATCTAATCCACATCAGTATCCCCCAGTGGGCTTGTCCTAACACAATCCCAGAGACACCTGACTTAGTTACATTACTCTCTTTCTAGTTACTGATCTGTGTAGAGACAAGTTTCAAAATTGCCCATTTGTGCTTGAAGAGCCTTCATTTAAAAACCCGGGGAATCTGTGCCGTTAGGGGAGGACCAGCCATGAGTCTTTGCAAATGTGCGTTTGGGTAATGAATTACATTTCGGTTACTGTACGTGAGAGGAGAAGACCCCACCACGGGGGCATTTCGTGAGGAACAATTTAGATCCTTTTATGCAGATAAGAGACAATTATAGATACTGCCAGATGTTGAGTCTTTAGTTCACTAAGTAGAACAAATTAACAGAGTGTGGCTCTGTTTGGCCCAAATTCAAATGAAGCTCTACCTCAGAGGTTAGGCTAGTGACCAAAGCTGACCCAGGGCTTCCCGTCGCGGCTCCAGCAGCCCCGTTGCCCCCTCGTCAGCTGTGCATCGCCGGGGCGATTGCAGAGTGAGGGCGAACCTTTGGTTCCAGCTCCCGGGCTCTCAGGTCAGGATTTTATTCACTTTTTTCCTGGCGTTTCCCAATCCGTGCTGATGTGCAGCTGCAACTCTGAGCGCTCCCTCTGCTGGCTAAAATACAATCTCTTAAACGCGGCTGCCCTTCGCCGGGGCCTCATCTGTGCCAGGCGGGGATGCTGCGGGATGGGAGCAGGCGGATGAGGGGCTTCCCCCTGCAGGGCAGGCACATCTTGCATGGCCAAAGGTGTCCTTCGACGGGAGCAGCTATTCTGCCTCTGTAACGAAACACGCTGCAGTGGCCGGGGCTCCTCTTTACGGGTATTTCCTCTCTGCAGTGGAGCTGCTGGCAGCATCTGGGACAGATACCGTGGCAAGAGAAAAAGGTCTGGTCTGGACCCAACCTGAGCCATATGGATAAAGCAGCCACCAAAGGCACCGAGCTTGTACTCACCAGGGCTGGTTTCCACGTAATGAACATGGGATGTCTTCCGTCCTTTAGTGCACTGCTTAAAAAAGTCTTACTATGTCCACTGTGATTTCCAAATACAAAGTATTTAATCCCAAATACCTGCATGCTGGAGAAACAAAATTGCATAGAGAGTGGCAGGAAGGGTGGTGGGAGGTCACCTTCCCTTCCCCATGTTGATGTGTGAAGGAGGCACCAGCCCCAAATCTTCCCTCCCAGTGTGGGCAGAGACCTCAGGCTGGCCGTACTCTGCTGACCTGCTGCTGGGGGCTTGTAGCCTTCACCTGCCCCATCAGGTAGGTTAACTGCCGTCTGGGAGTTTGTAGTGCTTTAAACCGAGGGTTGGGCCGCTCCAAGCGGGATGCCAGGCTTGAGCACACACACCCAGCAAAAGTAAAAGTACTCTTCTAGACACACGCTGTTTTCAATGAAATATTGATCAGGAGAAGTTTCTCCAGAGTGCATGAACATTTCTTGAAAGAGGGCTACACTCCAGGGGAGCAAATAAGCTGGTGACTGGGGCATGCGGTGGGATGTGAGGGCAAGGTGCACCTTCCCCGGCAGGTAGAGCTGAGACAGGCATGCTAATGCGTGTCACAGGGAGTATCTTGGTTTTAGCACCATCCTCACTTGTTTTTTTCACAAAAATCCCTGTACGTCATAAATTCAGCACCGCAGCCCTCCCCCTGCCCAATGGGAAACGGGTGAAAAAGCCAAGATAGGCACAAGGATTAACATTGTCCTGGGTCCGATGCCCCTGTTTGGGGCTTCTTCAAGAGCCCAGATGCTCAGATACGTGGCTGAAATTCTCCTTGGAGAAACACACTGGGTTAGATGCAAACATTGACGTTTCAGAGAAATACCGCCTTTAAACAAAGACAGGAGCAACTGCAGCAACAACCTGACTCGTCATTCGCTCAGGGTCACTGAATGTCCCTCCGAAGGCTGATACTGCGCTGTACCCGTCACGCTGCTTACCAGCCCACAATCCTCCATAACCTTTATCAGAAGCAGCTGATGCATTTCTGCGTAATTCCCTTGCATCGCTGAGGCTGGCCCGTCGCTGTCCTGGCCTCTCCAGCCCCGCGTCCTTGGTGCCAATTCCTAGTCCAGTGTCACATGCCGAACTCTTGCTGGTCTTTCTCTGGCACCTTTCAGTGTTTGTATTTTTATTTTGTCCCCCTTATTTTCGGTGCCGCAGCACAGCACGCAGCAGTGAGGTGATTTTGCTCACAGAGAAACAGCAGGGGTTATCAGTTTCTCACTCAAATCAATAAGAGGGACCATCAGCTGATACCCTGTGACCAGGGGACGCAGAGTTTTTAACTGAAGAGAAAGGGGAGAGCGGCAGTATTGGTGTGCGGGAAAGGCAGGGCGGTGGCAGCTGCTTGCCCAAGGTGGGCCAGGCAGGGGCTGCAGGTGGGGGTCTGTTTCTGGGAGACGTGAAAGCCCCCTTCTCTGTCTGCGAGGTTTTTATCTGCCTTGGGCAATAAGCCTCGCCGTGCAGAGAAGTGCCCATGGGGATGCCTTGTGCCCACGGCACCTTGCCTTGCTCCAGGCCTTCCTCTGGCAGGGCCATGCCTGCGGGATCCAGCTGTGCTCCATCCCCTGGCAACATCCGGGACTGCAGGAGGAGGGAAAACCACTGCAGGAATTCATGTTTAACAGATTCTCGGCATTTTTGCGGCGCCCTATTTTGATGACAGGCCCATGGATAATTGCTGTGCTCTGAATAGATATATTAAACCTCCGGATCTTTTCCAGGTTAGGAGGGTTGTTGAGTATAACAGAACGGACGAATTCCTCAGGAATGATTCCAGAAAATAAAGCTGCCTACAGGCTAGGGGAAGAAATGGGATGCAAAAAGCCTTTCTGGAGATAAAGAAGGCACAGTAACGGGACATTAGCAAGGTCCAGTGCAATGGCTTGAAAATCGGTCCTATATTCTTAAATAGGAGCAATAAGATGAGCAGTGGAACAGGGCAGTCAGAGAAACGACCCTGAGCAATTCTCCACGGGGTGAAGATTAAGGGAAAGTGTCTCAAGAAGGACACCGGTGGCTCTGTAGTTAAAATCATAATGAGAATGACATCAGTGTATGCTCAGTGTACTCGGGGGGGGAGGTCAGTGATCTTTCAGCAGAAAAGATGCTGCTGGAAGAGCGTTTTTGGAGAGGGGCTTTAGGCTTTGGAGTTCATCCCGCCTCCTTGGTGGGAAACAGGCTGGCTCAGGTGACCTCTTGTCCGCCCCGCAGTCACCTCCTTGCCCAGGCCTTGCAGAGGGGACGGCCAGCTTCATCCCTGCCCTGACACTGCTTCCTTACCACCCAGAAACAACCTGTGCTTTCCCAGAGGTGCAGGAGGAAGCACTTTGGGTGCCTGACTGTTAATGCTTTTATTAGGAATAGGTTAAAAAAAAAAAACAGCATCAATGTTTCATCAGCATTTGGGGGGGCTCCGGTTTTTTTCTTGTTTGTTTGGGGTTGAAATTCAACATTTCAGGGGGATGATGTCAACATTTGGGAAAACAGGGCCAGTTTTAGCTAGCTAACTTGTAAAAAATGACCGAAAACACAATTTCTGAGGTGGGAGAGGGGCAGACCATGGTTTGGGCCCTGGAGCTGTTTTGCTGTGATTTGTCTCTCGCCACCAAAATCAGTGGAAGCCCAATGGCCACAACAGTGTCTAGCACAGAACGTTTTTAGAAGTCCCTTCAAAAATTCATGTGCCAGGCAGGTAAAGCTAGAAAACTGGGTCAGCAAGACGTGCCCGCGGGGGCACAGGCTGCCACGTCAGGTCCCAGCCCAGATGCACCCAAGCCCCCAGGAGGAGGGAGGTGGGTAACTTCAGGCCTCCAGAGTGGATGAGGTTTCTGATAAGCTGGAGGAAGGGTTGAAATTTTTCCATTGAAACTTCCCTGGAAGTCAATACAGGGTGGGTGGTTTCATTTGGATTTGAGTTTTTCGAATGGGGTCACTGACTGGTCCCCCAGGGAAACACCTCTGGAGCGCTCGCCCCGCGCTCGCCATGGCCTCCCGGAAAACGGTTCGCCTCCCGCCGCCGCTCCTGAAGCCAGCTGCTCTCTCAAAAACTGGGGATGGAGGGAAAGGAGTAAGTCTCAGATCATTCCTTATGCACTCCTATTAGCTTGCTTGGCTTCCCGTTATTGTCCCGGCTCTACTCATGCCAGCTTTGCCCAACAGGATTGTGGGGGGGGGACACACTGAAAATCAACCTGGCGTTCAGCTTGGAAAAAAACTGGCCTTGCTCCTCAGCCTTGTAAACAGCAGTAATTTATCCAGAGACAAGGAGCTGGCAGTGACTTTCCAGATCAATTTATAGCCAGACCTAAAGTGTTCTTCCTGCCGGAGGGAGAGGAGAAGGAAGAGGTGCTATATTTTGTTCAAAGTAGGTGTGTCTTTGCTCAGCCCGATCTAAATCACAGAGAAGTTTGACGCTGAAAGCTGAACTTCTTCTGTGCGTGCAAAGTCCCTTCAAGGTCAGGAGATTGGCTGGAAGCAGGTTTCAAATCCATCCCATGTCCGTTTCCTAAAAAGCTGATGTGATGACTAAAGAAAACATCACAGGGCATTATCCGGCTATTCTTACATAAAAATGAATCCACCAGGTCTTAGGGTAATAGACAGCGTTCTTCTATCTGTGGCTTTCAGGAAAGGGAAATAATACAGCTAGATTAGCTTCAGCAAAGTGGAGAGCCTCTCTTCCTCTGCAGATAAGCCAGCTACCGTTCCCCAGCTCAGAGCAGCTCAGGTCGTAATGCAGAGGACAACCTGGCTGTCCAGAAGGAACCCCTACACCAGAGGCTGGGACAGCCACCCCCACATGCCAGCTGTCCGGGATGGCCTCACAGAAGTCCTGGGCCCCCTTGGATTCAAAATTCGTTCCCTGTTGGCTGGTTTCTGCATGAATCACTCCCCTTTCCTCAAAACCAGAGCGGAGCCCTTTTGGTAAGGGTTCATGAATGCAGGAAACAGGGGCAACTTTGGTCTTTTCTTTTCAAGGCAGTGTTAACAACTCCGCAACCCAAAGAATTTGTCTTGCAATCCCCTCTGCGGCTCAGTTTTCAATTCTCTATTCGACCAGTATGAATGAACTGAAGCCTTTATTTGCATTCTCTTCAAATTGCCCTCCACCGCTAGCATGAGACCTTTGGAAGTTTGTTGCAAGAGTAGCAGAGCCAAGACATTTTAGCCGGGCACAATGCCCCACCACTACCGCAAACTCACTTCAAAGCAACTGCTGAGTCAGAATAAATGGGTCTGGATGTATTTTCTTCCCAAAGATCACAATGCAAAACCCAATAGCAGGAGGAGAAGGGAGGGAGGTAAATGGATAGATGCAACATTCCCTACTCCTGCGTCACTTGTCCTTCAGGAATTCACAACAAGACTTGGCATTTCCTGAGCAGATTTGCAAGCAGGGAGTTGCCTGATTCCTGTGAGACAGCAGAGGGGCTGGAAGCTGACTTTATGAAGAAATCCCACCTGGACCACAGCTAAAGACATCCTGGGTTGCTGCCCATCCTCGGTTATTTGGGGGGTGCTAGAGCTACCCTTCAAATGGCAGCATGGGCTGTGGTCAGAAAGCCAGCAGGGTCACGTTGGCAAGTCGAGGAGCCATGTGCTCCAGCACAGTGTCACCCTCAGTCTTGCTTCCCTGGTGTTTTAAAAAAAGGGGGAAAAAATACCTTTGGCCTTCACCTCACTCCATTTTTTAAAAAGTGAAGAGTCCAAGCCCTTTATGTTATTTCCAGTTCTGGAAATCAAAGCGTATTCAGAAGGATCTTTTTTTTTTTCTGAGATTTTTTACAGTTTCTAAAATAAGGACGTATTTTAGACATCTGCGTGTCTCAGAAAGCTGCATGGTCCAGCTGAGCTCCCAGGGCCTCACTCTCACTTTGGGGAGGGAAGGCGAAACGGTGGCTTTCACCTGCTGCCCTGGCAGAAAGCTCCTGAGAGCCCCTGGGTGACTGACATGGGCTCGGGGCAATGCCTCTCTTTCTAGCCCCAGCCCAGTGCTGCTCCCTCCCTCCTAACTTTTCCACCAAGGTCCCTTCTCTCCCTGGGGGGCAGCAGCAGGGAGAGGGGGGGACGGCCATCCTCGGCCCCGCGCTTCACCCCTTCCTTCTCACTTGTGCTCCAGTCGCAAACCCAGCCTCTAACTTTTTCCAATTTCCATCTCACCAAACACCCAAACCTACTGGTAAAATACTGGACTGAAGCTTGGGCATGGCACTGAGTAGGAAATGACAGTCCTGCCCCATCTTAAGATTTCAAAACAGTTCCCATTCTGCATTTGCACAAGCCTCCTGGAATTTTTTGGAAGCCGGCAATCAGTTATCCCCGAGGTAATGCAGAGCCTGGTGGTTAACGCATGTTCTTGGGAAATAGGGCACAGCATGCAAAAATCCCCATGCTGATGCCTGTGGAGCAGGCACCTGAACCTCCCACGTTCCCGCTTGGTGCCTGAATCACAGCGGGTCCCCTCTTCCCTTCCAATCCAGCCTTGCTAAAGCTGGTCCAGTCCTGCAGGAGGTGCTGATTTTGATGAATCAACATTTTCCAGTGAAAAACGTGGCATCTGCAATTTCCCAACCCGTTCTAATTGAGAGCATTCAGAAAAAGCAAACAAACAAACAAGCAAACCAAACAATGGCAGGGGACAGGCAACTGGCTGCGCCACTCCGAAGAGCTGTCTTGGCTGGAGCTTTGCTCCATGGGCGGTTACAGCAGCTCTCCGCCTCTCCTCAGGTCTCGGGTTTGAAGCTTATTGCTTTGCAGCTTCTTTCTCGGGGAAACTATTTATGGTTTAGCAGAACCAACTGGCAGAGAGGGGTGGTGTTTCCAGTTTCCTGTCCCTAGTTTTTATGTGTTCGAGGTGCAGGCTGCCATCATGGTCAGTGCTCCCACGACTGCTCAGTGGGCTCTTTATGAGCACAGATGGTCGGTCGTATTTTAGATGTCTCCCTTAGGAGAAGCATGGTTACACCCAAGGGCTCTGGAAAGAGCCTTGGTCACCAGCTGAGAGCAAGCTCTCTACGCCAGAGACATCTACCAGGAAGGTGGTCCTACCTGTGACAGCAGAGTAACACACCACAGCCTACGTGTTCAGTTATATTTCCATGCTGCCCTCTTGTGATTGGCACTGCCTCCAATAAAGATATTCCTGTTCTTTCCCTCATTTCCCCATGCAAACAGCTGGATTTCAAGCCGGCACTGATGTAATGGTCTGGGAAGCTTCCCTGGGTATTTCTGTCCAGAAGGCAGGAACGCCTGTGGATTAACATGTCCCGCGGTAGACGCAGGACTCGTGGCGCACCGGGATGGGATTTTCATCTTGCTGCACGGTGGCTGGCTGTTCACATTCATGCTGAACACTTGGACGTTGTGAGGAAGATTTCTGAAATGCAAAAGCATCTCCGTTTTCACTAACGGGGTCTCTAGACTCCTCCAGTCCATGCCCATCCTCGGTCAGTCAGAGGTATGTTGAAAAGCCCCATGGAGATTTTGACTGAAGCTATGGGAGAAATGGAGCAGACTCCAAGCATCTTGGATATGCCTCTGCCAAGCGACACTTGTGAATGATCTCCGAGTCGGGGCAAGGTCTGAGGAGGCTGCCATGATTTCTGGAAGCAGCCACCGGCCTTGCATTTTGCTCGGCGTTGTTTGCTTCCTGCTCGTCTCTCTCTCCTCTCCCTTATTCTGCCAGCCCTCTGTCTTTTACTTCAGCATAGTTTTTTTGATAATGTCTCAAACCCTAAAATAGACTGTACCCCTTACCCTCTATTCCCTCCTCTCTCCTCCCTTTCCAAGCAGCAGAGGAAAGCAAGATTACAGGAAAACGTTACGGAGTGACTCATGTATCCCATTCCTAGAAAAGCCAGACAAGTGTTTCATAGACGGTTAAGGGCAATTCTGACTTTTGCTGAGCAAATTGCGTATGTACTCACTTTCCACAGAAAGTCTTAGGAAACCTGGCCCATAAACCTACCCTCTCACTGGCCCCCAGCCGAACAGGGAGCGGGGGAACGAAGAGGCGCCACCAGCCAATTTCAACCCCAACAATGTTCATTCACAATCAGAAGTGGCTGAAGGCTATCCACCCCTCCGATCTGGACAACCACCTGGGAATTTTCTGGCAAAATTGGATCTTGAAGGAAGATATCAGGTTGTGGAGACAAATAGTTCATGAAACATCTAGGTTTCAGTGTTTCAGGCCAAAACTGTAAGAAGGATGCTCCTGGACACTTGCCTGGTTTCTTGTCCATCTAATGACAGCTTAGGACTCTGAGTTTCCAAACACTGTACCTCCAGGGAACTGAAGATCCCCCAGCTCTGGGGCTTTGAACCTCCTGAATGTAGAGGGGAAAATCTGAAAGTCCCAGCAATCCCCAGTTTAGTGACAGCTCCTTCTGAATCAAATGGGCATGCTAGTTTCTCTAAAAACCCATTTTTTACAGAACGAAGAAAAAGTTTTCCTTAGAAAATTTGTAGCTTTGTCCTCTTCCTTGGGTTCAGTTCTTGGCTCTATTACACGCTTCTTTTGCCATCTGGGTCACTTAAGGGTGTTCTTTTTTTGTGCATGTAAAACAGTGAAAGTACTAGATACTTGTTCACATCATATATTTGCCTGATACCCAAAACCTGTGGGGCTGGCTCCAAGCTACCATCTGGAATACAAAAAGGAAGACCCTCCTCTCGTCTTAGCTAGACAAGTACACTTACGGCAACAGTAGTGTGGATATGTGTAAGAAATGTCCCTTCTACCTCCAGTGGCTGGCAGAAGGGACTAAAGCAAAACATAGGGTACTCTTGAAAATTTGCAGAAGTGCTAATGCTGTGGGTGCTCTCCTATAAAAATCACCAGCTTATACAATAAAAATGGCTATGAAACCTTTTCTGTCCAGACACCAATGTTTCACTCAATCTTGTTGAGACTAAGTGCTCTAAATAGACCGGAAAATAATTTCACCTGCTGGAAAACAGTGGATGGGTAGTCCTCTGTAAGAGGAGAGCATAATCCATCCAGGGACGAGGGAAAGGCAGAGGTATCTCCACAGGACTTGTCTATACCCCCTTCTTCCAGCTTTTTCCATCACCACCATATAGCATTTGAAAACACATAAATATCAATCCAGCAGTTGGGCACATGAGGCCATGCCCCCTCCTTCACCACCTCTTTTTCATCCTTTTTTAGGGCTACCAGCCTTTTCAATCAGGGGACCCATACGATTTTATCACAGAGGTATGTCCAGCAGGTATGTCTGATGACAGAGCCTCTTTGCTTACCTGCCTTTCACGGGCCCAGGAGCAGATCGCTGGCAGGTATGTCCAGGATCGCAGTCCTAGGTGACATGGGTCCTGGTCCCAGACTGTCTTCCAGCAAGTCTCAGGTTTCCAGCTGCAGAGCAGAGCAATGTCCCATGAGGAAGACTTGTTGCACGTGATGCTCCTCTCCTCAGACGTGCTTTCCCCAGAGATCTTGCAAGAGGACTGAGTGGCTGTATCTCCTCTCTGCCTCCAGGCTCAGGGACACTTCTCCTTGGGGCTGATGGAGCATGTGGGATTGCTGGAACCACATTACGTGCCCAAATATAACGATGGCTTTACCATGAGTAATAGCTCTGGTATTTTTACTGAAATAACTTGAATTGTGGTGATCTCATGGGGCACTAGCACAGCTAGAAGAAGTGCTTCTAGAGGGTCTCCTTTAGAAACCACCAGAGTGATACACTACAAGGCTTGGCGGGAGCCAAGTAACTCGGAAACAGTAAACTTCTTGCTATGCTTTCATAACCACAAAATTTTGGCCCAAGGCTCCCTGTCACAGCTGCAGGCACTGCTCCTGGGAATATGCAGTGGGGCCGGGTGAAGGGGGAACCGTGGGGAAAGAAAGGTGGACAGAGAGGAGAGGTGCGTGGACAGAGTGGTCTGGCGGCTGGAGGAGAGGTCCCATGTACGAGGCTCTCCTGTAGCATGAGGGAGACCGTATGGAGGGTCCTTGAGAGGGTCGTGCTTTTTGATTTCCTACTGCATGGCCACGCTCTTCCTTTTGTCGGTTCTTCTCGTACCGCCTGGACAGGCGGCTGCTCTTCTAGCCTTTCAGCTTGCAGCAGTTTCGCTAGACTTGCGTTCGTGCTGGAAGCGGGAGCTGAACTCCTGGGAGGGACCAGAAAGGCAGTATCCGTCCACAGGGCTTCAATAGTGGAAGAAGCTGTTAAAACCACAGTCTCCTCCCAGACTGGCTTTCAAAAACTGCCACCAGCAAAACTCAGCCGGGCCCGCTGCTGCTCTGCCAGGTTGTGCATGGCTGCAGGTGGATGGACACTGCCATGAAACACCTGGTTATCGGCAATCTCCAATTCCTCAAGGATGTCTGTGCTTCAGAGCAGAGGTGACTATGCTTTTGGGAGCATGTTTCTGGAAGCCCCTGCTCTCCTAAAGCAAAATAGCACAAATGAATCTCCCAACTCCACCAGGATAAACCCCCAGGAGGGAACACATCAAAGCAAGGTACCTTGTGGCACAGTTTACCCTCTGGACGTGACATGCAGTGTGTTGAGACTGGACCTGCAAGTGTCAGGGCACCCCTGGTGTGAGATATGCACCCTTGCTCCATGAAAGGAGGAGGCACAGAGAAAGCTGGACTTGTGGGTGCAAAAATAACAGAGAATGAAAATGGTCCAGCAGACAGCATTACCCCGCTCGAGGATTGGCAGCCACTATGTGGGCTGCATGCACCACAGCTCAGCCGCAAACGTCGACAGCAATCAATGTGTGCCGGCGGCAGACAGCTCAGGGAAACTCCTTTTGGCTGAAATCTGCTTTCTGTACATGATTTGTCAAATACTTGTGAATAACAAGCACGTCCTGCTAAAGGACCCTGCTTGGGCCACTGGCAGAGGAGAGAACTGGATACACTTTCTAAATTGGTCATGGCGGTTGGCCATGATTTTCCTCTGTACAATTAACAGATGACTTAATTCTTTGCTTAATCTGAACTGTTTCCGTCTTGTATCTGAGGAAGTTCAGTTTCCCAACTGCTTTTCTATATATGGGCTGTGAACTGCAGGAAGTTGGTCAGCATGAAATTTCCATAGATATGCCTTAGCAATATTTCCCTAGAAAGATAAATCTCATTCAGATCTTCTGCCCTCTCCACCGCATCCACAAGGCACCACGGATACTAGGGTGCTCTATGTACCCACTTTAGCACTGTGTAATCCTCCTTCCTAAGTCCCAGGCAGTTCATTTGGATGGCAGAAAAATAGTGTTAAACAATGGGTTGCTCCAGGCCTATCTGCCTTACCAGAGCACAGACAACAAACTCCTGAAATAAATGCTAATGCCCCCACCCCAAGAGATGGATGCATTAAATGGCACAATGCTTTGAACAGATTAACAGCGTTTATTCAGTTGCTTTGAAGGTGCAATAGTGTAAGTGCGCGTTTCTCCCTTTCACCCACGTTCTCCCCGCTGCTGGCCTCTCTGCTAGTTGCAATAGTTTTCCAGTTGGTAGAGGGAGCACGTGTTATGGCAGCATTGCTCAACAATTCCTCTCTTCACTTTCTCATATTCCTCCTGCTGGAACGGCAGCTCTTCTGCCTCACCACGCAATGGCCCGCTCACTGCCAGGGAGAAAAAAAAAAGATAAGCCATGGGACTCCATGCAGCATCAGTCCTGGCTATCGAGCTCTGCAGAGGGAACCTTTTAGACACTGGCATTGGCCGGAGCAGGCCGGAAAATAGGAGGACCATTGCAAAGATTTCTCCACACTGATGCTGTTTGTAGCACCTTTGGCCTCTGTGTTTCCTCTCCCGAAAGAATCGGATGGTGCGTGAAAGGAGCCAAGCCGCGTGGATATTGGCAGCGCGAGGGACAAAGGGATACGGAGGTTTTATTGAGGCAGGCATGCGGAGAAGAAGAGAAACCCTGTGTCCTCCCTGGGGTGAGCAGCTAGTAAATAAGATGGTAAAATGGGCTTGTCTGCTCCACAGGGATGAGATGCTTGGAAGCGCAGCCCCCCCCTTTGGGCAGTGAGCTGTTCTTCTGGGAGCCGGACCAAACAGCGGCGACGTCTGTGGGACAGCAAGGAAGAGTTCATCCCAGGGCTGGATGCATTTCCCAGCTGGTCCTGAGCAACTTGCTCCTGCTCGCTGCCTGGATATAGCCTAGAGCCGATCGCAGAAGCATTGTGTGTGTGTCCGTGCTCACAGCTGGGGACAAGTTTTAAAAGGAATGCCAAGCTGGGGTATTTAGACACACACAAAACTCGACAAAATGTGTCATTTGCTGGTGGGAACTTGAAAACTTGTCAAGAAAACTGTTCGGGTTTTAGTTCTCCACCGAAAACACAGAAAATGGCAAATAAAACAGTGATTTTCCTGCAGGAAGGAAAGAATAACCTGATAAAAACAGTTGTTCCAAGGCTTGGGCGGGTTGTATGGCTAAATCAGGAGGTCTTCAGTGACTTCAGTACAAAAAGAAACTGCACAGAAAGTGAGGATAAGATGAGGTTTCTAGGGCAGTATAAAAGTATAGCACAAGATGCAAAATCCCAAAGCCCCCAAAGCATAATGTAATGAGCAAGACCCAAGAGTGACAAGAAATCATTGTATTAGTGTGCTGGGAGGAAAACTTAGAAAAGATTTATTCCAACATTTCGTGGAAGAGGATATATCTAGTGGATATTTCATGATTTACTCATCTTCATCCTTCAGGTCAGCTGGGAGAAGACAGTAAGTACAAGCAGTTCATGTGACAGAGAGGCATTAGCTCAGGCTAAAATACTGGAAAAAAAGAGCTAGAAAGTTCTTAGACCTTTCAGACTGGTTGGCTTTAATGAAATTCTCCCTACAGTATTTAGACAAATGGATAAAAAAAACTTTCAACCCATGTGTGATGGTCTTCAGAAACTTCAAAAACAAATCAAACAGCCCATCTGGCCTTTCAGAGTAAACCATAGCAAACCAACTACTTGTCTTCTATAACGTTATCTTGCTTCACCTTCCTAAGACCTCTAAGACTATTTCACAGGACAGTCACATATATATACGTATGTATATGCATATACGGATACAAATGAAACCGCTATTCGGTGGGAGGAGAGCGGGTGGGACAGCTATATTGTAGTTAGGGTAGGTGATGTAATGGCTCATCTTGAAGCTAGAGGGTTAAAATGAGTGGGACTTGGCGGTGGTCTCTTCTGCACCTGGTCCTGTTCAAAATCTCCATTAGTAACTCAGAAGATGGAGGAGAGAGTGTACTTGCTGAATTTATAGAGGACATGAAGCTGAGAGGAACCGTGAGTACCAGTCTCCCAGGAGAGACATCATCCTTGCATTACAGCTTGAGCACTGCAGGTCCTGGCTGTGTCTAGACATGAATGGAAAACACAGCGTTCAAAGGCAGCTGTCCAAAACGCCTCATCCCACCTACGTTCACTTTCAGATATCAAGTGCTGGAACCTGGGGCAGAGATTCGGCACGGAGGGGGCTGCAGCCTGCGTTTCTGTCCGAGTCCTGCCTCTCCAGCTTTTGCAGGGGACAATGAAGTAAAAGGTAAAAAGATTTCAGTTTGCCACAGAGCATTTTCAGTTACTGTAGCAATATTTTGTGCCTGAGACCTTACACAGATTGCTATTGTGCTTAACGAAATAAATACAAATTCTGTCATTCTGTGTCTTCCGATTTCCCTGTTCCTGTTAGCGTTCAGGTGGGGGAAGCGGCTGTTGGTGGTGGATGGATGCAGCCAGTGGAGAACTTCTCTGCCTCCAGGGAGAGGAGGCAGTGGCACAGGAATCAGTCTGAGGATTATCCCATCATGAGAAAGGCTGTGGCTCCTGTGCAATACTCTAGCCCTCTGGGTCCCACCTCTGATGTCACTGCACCTACACCACCTGATTGTCACCAAGCCATGGAAATGCAGCGTTTCCAACAGGTCCCTGTATGGCACAATGCCCCAAATACCATTCCTAAGTAACAGCTCAGGAATAGTCGGATACAGAGCACTGAAGTTGTATTTTTTACTGTTATGTTTCTCTTCTGCAAGTCTGTTTCCAATTTTGAAATTTAACTGTTGATAGAAGACATTTGCTCTCTGCTTGCAGCTCCTCAAGAGTTCAGACTAGATCACAAGTGAAACTGAGAAGCACAGGACATGCTGTTTCCCAGACAAAAAGTTCAGATGAAGCATTTAGGACAAGTTCAGGAATCTCCAGAGCTGTTTGGAAGCTGGTAGCTTCCAGAGTGGGATTAGAGAGAAACGCCCGCCTTGGTGGGCTGCAGTCTAGTTCATCTGGAGGCAGGGCAGGTGACAGAAAGCAGAGCATCTCTGTACTGAAAAAACTGCATTTCCCTTGCTACTGATTTACAAAACAATTGCTCCACTGGAAAAAAAAAAAAAGCAAAATAAACAAGCAAATCCACCTCATTTCTTTTGATTTTGCAGAATGGCAGCTTTTTGTTTTCTTAATCTGCTATACACGGTAAGGTTAAGATGGACACTGGCTCCATCACAGCATACTCTAGCTGATCCATTTACTGCCATGAAATAAGAGACAATATAAAGCTCTGGGAAGCTTGCTGAAGGGCAAGATTAGAATTCAATATTACCTTGGCAAACTATAGACACACTCTGAAAAGACGGGCTGCCATTCATTAAGAGTCAGGTAAGATGCTAGACGGAGGCAGGAAGACTCCATTGCGCCCACAGGACAAGGGATGGACAGTCCTTCAAGGACTGCTGGTGCATCGGAGGGAGAGCCAAAGGACTCCAGGGAAACAACCGTCGCTGCCAGTCAGCAGTGCAGTGCTGCTTTGAAAAAGGCAAACCACACGCATAGGCAGGAAAACTGGATGAAAAACATGTGACTTCATTCTTCCACTTTCTTCTTCACTCTACTTGATGGTGGTAAGGCCTCGGCTGGACTCCTGTGCACTTCTCCAGGCATCAGAGTTCAATAAAGATGGGGACCAAATTGAGAATGATTGGCACAGATAGAGATCTAGAAAATATGACCTAAGAAGGCACATTGGGGAAGCTGGGGAGGGGTTTAGCTGAAAGCACGTTAAGGTTAGGCACGGTAACGGTCTCCAAGTATTTTGAAAAGTAGCCATAAAGAAGAAAGCAGCAGACTCTTGCCATGTCCACTGTGAAGAAGAAAAGGAATAATTTACAGCAAGGGCCATTCAGGTTAGATATTGGGAAGAAACATTTCAAGTCAGTCTGAAACAGTCAGTTTCAGAAAGCAGGAGGGTCTTCCTCACTGGAAGTTTTTAAGAGCATGCTAGATGAGCATGGGTTAGGAATGGTACGGGAATAACTGACCCTGCCTTGGGGCAGAAGGAGGGCTTCTTGAGTTCCTTCCACCTTTATTTTCTATGATCACTTCCCAGCCTGTGTAATGGCCACACAAGGCTGAGATGGGTGCTGTTTTCAACCTCTGATTTCCAAGAGACGGGTGGACAAGCTTAAGATTTCAGTGACAACTCCTTCTGCCTCATAAATCCCCTTTCCCTGCCTGCCCTCCCACCCACCTTTTTAACCTGAGGAGATTTTCATTGGCAATATGATGTTGTTGGT
This sequence comes from Struthio camelus, assembly GCF_040807025.1. Lineage (NCBI taxonomy): Eukaryota > Metazoa > Chordata > Aves > Struthioniformes > Struthionidae > Struthio > Struthio camelus. The sequence goes on from NC_090946.1 coordinate 18,404,831, forward strand.
ATTTTAAAGGTATTCCTGGCATTCACCGTTGAGGACATTCCTGGCATCACTGTCCAGGATAGGCAGTTGCCTTTTACACCAAATAGTATACAACCATGGTCACAGTCAGTGGCTGGATTCCTGGTTGCTACCAGAGAAAAGGAGCATATTACTGTAATTAATCCCTAGCCCTGTGCTGCACACACTCCTCCTGTCTGTGCAGAAGGGCACCTCTAGCATATCTGGGCCTCCTCTTTTGTCACAGACCAGCCTGGAGGGAGAAGTAGCTTGTTACAACCGAGCAATATCTTCACCAAGTGTCTACACATAACATATGAGTTCCTGCTTGAAGACAACACGTTCGAACAGTGAAAGAGCTGGCAAGGTACCTTACCAGGCTGCTGGGGAGCTCTCACTTACCTAGAGGCTGTTCAATGTCCCTCCGGGCTTTGGGGGAGTAGAAGAAGCCCCGCTCTCCACACACCAGGTAGAGAGCCTCCACCAAGTGGGAGCCACAGAGGTGCTGGTTGGCAGCTGCGTGGCTGGTCCCAGGGCCAGAAAGGGCCAGAAGGACCAGGAGAGGCAGAGATCGGATCCAGAGAGCCATAGTGACCAGGGTGAGACCTGGGGGTAAGAGGGAGAGGAGAGAGTGGAAGGCCTGCAAGGGAGAATTAAGTTGTAATCAAACACGTTAACACTTCAGCCCCTTTAGCACAAACCTGAGACCAAAGAAAGAGGTGGGCCCTCTGAAGATCCTCTGGCTGGAGAGGGAAGGACAGCTTTATATGTCAGGCTTTGCAAGTCACAGTACATGACTAGTAATTATAGCCGACCGTCCGTATCCATCCACATGCTCCTGTCAGTCCTGGTCCCCCTGCTCACTTCCCGCAAAGAGTGAAACTGGGCCCCAGTTGCCTACCTATGGGGTACCCAGCAGCAGCAGCTGCCCCCGCATCCCACCCCTGGCTCTGAGCTCTGGGGCAGTGCCCTCAGGGAGACACTCTGCAAAATTTGCAGGATTACAATCCAGGTGTCTTTTCCAAGCAGAATCTGTGACTGCGTGCAGAGGGCATCCCTCAGGCTTTGTGTTAGAGAGTGCAGTGCAAGCTTAAATCTTGGATCTATCAGCACTGGCAAAAACTGCTCATCCCTGAGGTTGGACTGCTGATGGGGGGCCTGTGTGCTGGAAGACTCACTGCGCTGAGCCCTCTAACGTGCCTGCCCAGGAGAGCAGAGATCAGCGGACACCTTCAGGGGAAAAACCCTCTGTGCCAAGTCAGAAGGGGCCGTTCTTTGTGAGGGCCCAAAAACAATATAATGGGCTCAAAGACCTGAGAAGACCTCATTTTCTCGGACTAGCAAGCCAACACTTCTCACTAGCAGCTACATCCACTTGAGAAAATAGCTCCACAAAACACAGGTAAAAGCTAAAAGGGAGGTTATCAGACTTACCCAAAGAAGTGGCAGCAAGGGATGGAGAGAAGTTTGCTCCCAGAGGTGAAGACTGTTTGGTAGCAATTTCCCCATCCTCTGTTTCCCATATTTATATGTTTTACATTAGCCCAAATGACACAAGAGCTAATGAGAAGTCTGCCTTCTCAGTGACGCCTTAGCCAAAATTTTTGCTGTTTGGGCACATTAAGTTCTCTCTACGTAGCACCAACAGGTCTTTTGGCAAGTTAAGATAGAAGCAACAGTTTGCAGTTTCCATCTCATTTGGTCTGACCTGTTTTTGCTTCCCTGCAGCTCTGTCCTGAGCCATCAGCGACCCTTTTAGCAGGAGATAATGGTGCTATTACAGCTGTAGTGATTACACTAATGCTGGCAATAGGTACTGCTGGCATTGAGGTGGCCAGCAGCCTGTCTGTCTCAACAGCTGTTTCTGAAGTGCAAAATTAAAGGCAAACATGTTAACATGTTTGATTAACATCACCTCAGCGAGTATGCAGCAATGGGACCAAGTTGTCAGTGAGACCATGCCACTGTCAGGTGTTAGAGGAAAGAAAACACATTATTGCAGTGAAGGCTATCTGAGGCCCCACTCACAGCCCACGCAATGCAGAGCTGGACACATACACCCAGGGCTTGGGCTGGGCGAGGAACAACATCTGCATTTTGCAGGAAACAGTGGATGATGTTTTTAGCTCTGTGTGGGGCCAAAATTAGACATTTTTAAATTTTGCATTAAGAAAAATAAGCCTTTCTCCCTTCATCCCCTGAAAGGCAAGTTCCTTCCTTTATCTGAGAAGTACCAATTCATATTCCTGTTTAGAATTAGAAATGCAATCTCTGCCTTTTACAGGTGAGAGTTCTGGATGCCCTGACTTTTCTGTTTGTGGATCTACTAGAAACTCTGTCTTGGACACCAAGAAACGTTTCCAGTAAATTCCAGTGAAATAGCCTGCTTCAAGCAATTGGCAGTCTTCCATGACAAAAAAAAAAGTTATCAGAAATGTTTCAGCTAAGGCTGTCCTATTGATTTGTTGGCTGAGGTGGCTCAGCTGACCATGTTCACACCTTCCAGCCAAAGTTTGCAATGGGACCTGAGCTTGTAGGTGATCTTATGTGGTAGGAGAGCAAAGAACCCTTCGTGTTTGTCTTCAGTGGATATGTATCTTGGGGCCAAGCTCAGGTACTTCTTTTAACTCCTCAGCTTCTCCACCAGCTCAGGAGAAACATCACTTCACAAATAGCACTTCGCTGTTGACAGCAGGCAGAGCAACTACCATGTTTAATGCGAGCCATTGCAGTGTGCACATTTTCTCTTGTTAATGTGAGCCAAAATTGGCTTATCTGAGTTGGGTCTGTGATGCTGTTATATGTCCTGAGAGGACAGGCTGTGGTGGGCTATTGAAGTTCAGAATGCTGTAGGAAAAGTGGGAGGCAGTTAGCAGGAACCAGGATATTGTTGGTTATTGACACTCTGGTCCTTTTCAAGGAAACAAATTCTCATGGCCATGACCTCATAAATTCTCTATCACTTTGCTTTTTATTCAGAATTTAAGTTATAAGATTAAAATGCATGGTCAGCACTCATCATTGTGAAGGGGACCTTGGAAAACTGATTTGAATATAAACCAGTATAGCAATGTCTCCTATTAGCCAAGCAAAGAAGATCTCGAGCAGAGTGAAGACATTTGCCCACGAAGGCTGCAGTCCTGATGAACATCAGTCCAAAGTTCCCGTGGTGTGGGGCGGGAAGGGACCACTCTCCTTCTCTAGCAATAGCGGCTGAGAAGAAAAAGATAAAGCAATTATTACTGGTTTGTCTACCTGCATTTGTAAGGAGCCTGAAACAGCTGCTCTGAGATTTGTGATTCTTTATTATTTCAGGGCTTTTCAACTCAGATGTCAGCAAAACTTGCTCTGATGCCTATATTTCACTGCTCATTAAATCATGCTTGGAAAGTATCAACTTGCAAAGACCTACGCTTCCATGATCTACATGGCCATTACCCTAAAAGTAGGATCCAAGGGCTGAAATTGCTTTTAAGAAGCCATTATGGGCCTGAGGGTGAATCCACTGGCTTTCATGACCCTGATATTGGTCCCTGTTTTCAAAAACATGTGAAGCTTTCCGCTCTCGCTTTCACAACATTACCCCATTTCCTGGACAGCTCTGTGCTATCTCGACCTACTTTCTTCTCTGCCGCTAATAACATGCTTTCTGCCTAAAACGTGCTTCTCTTTTTTTTTTTTTTTTTTCCTGCAAAGGCCTTCAGACAGTGAAAGGCATTTTAAATGTCAGGGATTAGATGATCTTCAAACTTCCCATTACTCTGAATTTTTAGATTACAAGTACTGAAAAGGAGACATTCCAATCAGCCTGAACTCCGTTGTTGAATTTAGAATAGGTCTGATTCTCCATACACAGCGTAAATCAGAAGGAAGTTCACTGAAATCAGCAGAATGCCGGGAGATTCAGACCAGAGTCTCAATTTCTTAAGTAGCTGAAGTAATTCCTCCCAAACACTTCCATCAGCATCTAGTTCGTAGTGAATCCCATCTGCCTCTGTCATGGCAGTATCATGTGTTTGCTAAATGACTGTGATTGCAAAAAGGCTTGGGAAAAGTGCTAAATCTCTGATGAGTGTGCAGGGAGGAGACTTATTTGCTCAAATGGATGTGAGACAAGGTTATCGGTTATGTCCCCTGCTATGTAGGTCTTTCGTCCTCACACTAATAAATCCAACTTGTGATGTTCAACTAGAGCTAATAGCATCTCTGCACAATGTGTAACATTATCTCTGTCTCCCTGCCCCTCAAAAAAATATTTGATGTACTTGAATGACCTAGTGGTATACCCATGAAGAGGGTCTCAGGTTTCAGGGACATATGAGTACAGGGAATTCACTTACTCAGACCTTCTTTCTGCCACAAAAAGATAGGGAATTATTAGCTCAACGGGATAAAACCTGACATTTCACTCTGTTTGAAATAGATTTTCAACTCTAGGAATGGTGTTCAAGCTTTTTGCCACCCAAAGTTCCCCCAGAGCAGTGAGTCACTCTAAGGTGCCAATTTTTCAAAATTACCCTACAAATCCCATTGGCACTTGTTTCCCTGTGTTCATGGCCCTGTGTGAGGCACGTTGCTGGAGAATGAAACTTCAGACTGATACCTGCCTTGAAAACACTCTGGAGGAGCAAGGAGTTCCCCAGGTTAATCGCATGCTGAGATTTGGGGCTTAAGGTTCTCCCTCTCGCATTTTTAAACATTACCTGAGTTCATCCTAACTCACGTTTTATTGGCAGTGGGTGATTGTAATGAGGTTCCTTTATTCATTATCCTTTCCTGTTGGACATCCCCTTCCCAGAGCAGGGTGGCAGACAAGGCCACAGGCCCCTTGGCACTCTCTTTGCATCCTCAGCCTCATCGCCAGTGGCAACTTTCAGGCACTACAGAAATGGCAGAAGATCGGGGTAGGAAAGGAGGAATGTGAACTCTGCCTCTGCCCATGGCCGACTGCCCTCCAAAAGGGACCCTGCTCTCTTGTTTCCAAACCCGGATCCTCCCATCCATCACCATGGCTGGGGATTAGGGGAGGACCCTTTGGGACCCCCCGTGCCTCGGAAGCAGCGCGATCTGGTCGTTCATCCCCACTCAGCCTTTTGACCACAGGAATGGGTCACAGCAATAGGCTGGAAGATTTATTAAAAGGAAAAAAGATATCATGCTGGCTCAAAGTCCAACATGAGCCAATTTTTTTGTAAAAGTTTCCTACAATAACTTTCTTTTCCTTCCAAAATATGATAACTTTGATTATTTATTGGAAACCGTATTTTCTTACCATAAATGGACCTTTGGAATATGAAAAATGTTAGCAGTGATTTAGAAAAATAGGCAAGCTAAAAAGGTTAACCAAAATATGGATATAAACTGTGGAAAGTTTTGTCTTAGAGAGAAAACTCCCATGTCAGCAGCAAACTGAGAGAGGGAGCAGACAGGAGAGCCCATTTTTCAAGAGAAAAGCTTTTTCTACAGGAAATCTCAGCTCACTCCTTCCAGGTTGGGCTTCCCCGTGATTTTCACTTGATCAGGAAGACATGGGCCAAGATCTCATTCATCATTTTCGTTCCTGTGGCCTCCTGCGACCAGCCCACTCTACCCCCACAGTTTGGCTCCCTGTTCTGATCGCTTGGATAAAAGGACTCCCTGGGTGGGAGTGGGTTGCTCCTGACTTCTGCCCTTCATGCTAAATCACCTCCAGACGTGACTTGAAACCACCTCCCTCGCTCCTGTCACCCCCCGACCCTGAGCAGTTGCATCAGTGGGAACGAGGTTTAGGCAATCCCTGGTGTCATGTAATCAAGTTTTACAGTCTGTTGCCAGCATAATAAAATCTTTACTACTGTAGATGTCTAGCATTTTCGAACCCTGTCCTGAAAAATAACAAGCCCGTTACACGGGAACTAGTTAACGATTACAAGTTTGTGCAAGTTTTACTGAAAGCAAAGGTCAGATCTGGAGGCGAGCAAGTTCTTAGCAAGCACCTGGGGACCCAGAAATGTGAGCCACGGCTCCGGCTGCCGCTTTTCTGCTGTGCTTAGCAGTCACCACTGGGGCTGCGTTGCCTTGTCCCCAGGCTGCGGGTGGCTGCTTCGCACACCCAATTTTAGCAGACTTAGTTGACAGCCTCCAGCTGTTTGGAAACGGCATCTCTAGGTAAGGACCTGCAGAAGGAACTGCAGTAGCGATTGGAGCTCTTTCCCCACCGAATCGAGTCTTGCCCTTGGCAGGTCTCTGGGGACCTGCTGGCAGCGATTACGGCCATGTCGGGATGTGGCTTCACGTTGCACCAGAAGCAGAGCAGAGATCAATGCTATGGTGATGTTGTGTGTTCCTCTCTGTTGAGGGTGAATTTGGTGGCTTGTGAAACACAGAGCCCCAGGGCAACACCGTTTGCCAATGCGCCCTCGTGCTCTGCCAGCAGGCCTGCCAAAATGCAGCCCCAAGACACCGGAAGGGGTCTGAATTGCTTTGGGCAGCTTTGGGGATGGTCAGCCCCCAGAAGATGCCCCTGCACGTCCCCTGCTATGCTGGGACATGTAACCAGAACAATGTGCTACTGCCCCACCAGCAGTGATGACGTGAGATGGGAAGAGGAAGCAAAGGGCAGGGAGATGAATCTGACACCAAGGAGGGTGCTTAATCATGTGAATCCTTGCAACAAAAGGAGGAATCCTGCAATGCTTACAGAGATACCTGGTGGCCTTCCCCGGACAGGTGGGGCAGGCGTTGTGGCCTCTTGGGGAGAGGGGGCTGCTATAGCAAGGGTGAGGCTCTACAGCTTATCTGCAGCCATACAATGACAGATGCCCTGCCTTCAAAAGGGACATTATGCAAGCTGAGAAGGAGGCCATTCACTGGGATAAAAGTTATCTCAGCTGCTTCTATAAACTAATCCGGGCTGCCATCTGGGTGCAGTGCTGGTGAGCTGTCCCCATCTCCCCTCCAGCCGTGAGGCCCAAGAGAGACACTCCTGCCAGACTCTGGATTTCACAATTTTCCAGGCTCTTCCAGGCCGGGGACATTATCTTGCTGCTTAGAGCACAAAGGGTTGATTCATGAAATGGAAGGTGTAGCCCAAAGTCCAGTAGAGCCAACTAGATTTTCCCACCCATTCTCATTACCTTTGGGCTAGCCTTTAACATCTAGGCTGCTCCATGACAGCTAGGAGAAGGCAGTAAGTACATCCAAACACCTGGAGATGCAGCTTCCTGGTGGAAGATGCTCCATGGAGCAGCTCTGAAGAGCTGGTAGTTTTTGTTAACAGACTGGGGAGTGCCCCAGGGCTGGTGCTGCTCTGCAGACAGCTTGCTGGGGCTAGCTCCACGTGCTCCCTCCTCTCCACACTGCTAGCGCACAGCAAAGGAAGAAGTTATGCCCATTTCCCCATCCTTTTCCCTTTTCCTAAGCTTAGGACTCAAGGTGTCATACGATCCAGACCCTCTGGTCCCTGCTCCTGACCCCACATTGACTCTCAGATCATCCTCTTGGCAGTGACGCCCTGACCTTAGGCCAGGCCCGGCTCACCTAAGACCACTGCCCCTGGAAATTGGTTTGGCTGCCAAAACAGACCTTATTTAATGATCTCTAAAGTTCCCAGAATCTTTCCCATCCATCTTGTGAAGAACAAATGCCAGTCTATAAACATAAATGGAAAAAAAAACAGGTATGCTTCTTCTAAGCCTGTTAAAATATTACTGAACACAGGTTTTTTTGAGAAGATGGAGGAGAAAATAGCATCTAAGAGCTGCTAATAGTTCCTAGACACAGCTATTAGCAGACACAGCAGAACAAATTAGTTTGTTTATCAATGAGGAGAAGATGAAATCTGTGGCTATTAATGGCCCAAAAGCAGTCATTGGCACAGAAAGATAAACATTAGAAGAAGTGATGACACCCCAGTAGAGGACAAGTAATGAACATCAAAAGCAGCAAATAACTTCTATAGACTCAAGAAACCCTAGAAAAGTAGCCTGATCAGCACCAATCCAAAAATACACATTTTCAGCACTGATACCACATCTGTCCTTCCTCATGGCTCAAAGTCATGGAAGTCCATGAGAGCAACCAGAGAGAATCTTCACTTGTTCCTCAGGAAATGACCATGAGAGGTCCATCAAGTTCATCTAGGAGTTTTCTCCAATGTCCAAAGCTGTAAGCAAGAAAATCATGAAAAACACAGTTGGAACAACCTTTCGTGGCGCCACCACCATGACTTCCATAGCAGGTGATAACACAGACACCTCTTGGAGAGCAAAGACTTGGATGCCTGGAGAAGCCCTTGAGAACAGAAGAGGAGGAGATCTGGTCCTTTGCCGTTATGCTGAAAAGCATAGGCATGATGGACATCTGCCACAGTTTTCCTGCTGATAAAATCAGGGGTTGTAATTGGTACTATAAGAGAACAGTGAGGAGCAATGTACTCATTCTTGCATGGCACTTTCTGCTGAGTTTAAATATGATGTTTTGAAACTCCATTTTCCAGAATAAACTTTACTTGAAAAGCTGCTGTTATTGCCATTAGGATACTCTTGGAGATTTCAGCTGCTGTCGCCCTGGTGCCACTGCCCCGAGGCCCAGCTTTTCTCTATGAGATGTGAATTGCCATCTGGGGGTGCATCGCACTCCTTTGCATTCATGGTGCGCTGTGAGCTTTTGCGCTTCGGGTGCTTCAAGTTGGATTGGACCCAAGACAGAAGCTATGATTTCTCTGCTCTCCCCTCAAAGCCCCAAAGCTTCACCTGCGTGGGAATGAATGTTGTGCTGACCTGTGCAGCTATACTCCAAAGGACCTTTTCTAACACGGCATCCGATGATTTAAAAAAAAAAAAAATTACTCTCGCATGCAACTGCTCCTTGGAGGCATGTCCTCTCTCCAGCTTTATCACAGCTTTGCTGATTAGTCCTCGCGCCAGAGATGCTCCATGGGGCCAGGAGGGGCTGTGGACTTGCCGAGGGCACATTCCCTCCCCTCCGGCACCCCCACGCAGGCGGACAGGCCACACTTTATAGCACTCCCATCTTTTCTGCCAAGGCATCAGGACTCCTGGGTCAGATACCGTTAATAATCACCGGGTAAGTGGATCATTTTGAGCACTTAAAGCTACTTTAGGGATTTGGAGGCACAGCAATAACTGGTTCGTAGCTTCGCCTACTAGCTTATTTAGGTTCCTAGACAACGAGGTGTAAATCCTACTGATAAGGCTTGTTAGTGTTAGAGGGCCGGCGGAAAGGGAGGGAGCAGGCGGTTTGGAGACAGGCACACGAATCGCCAGCGCCCACGGAGGGACGAGCCCCCGGCGGCCACGGGGCTGCGGGGGCTCTCGCCCCGGCCGGGGGCTCCCTCGGGCCGCCGGGCTGCCCGGGAAGGGGCTCGGGGCACGGGGTACCACCGACAGCCCGCTCACGTGGATTTACAGCCGAGGAGGGTCTGGGGCCATTAATTCAAAGCTGCCGCTTATCGGTGTTTAGAAAGAAAGCCCCGATCTGTTCATTAGCGATTTGGCCTTTGCTGTAAATAGAGGGGCCCAGCGCTTGGCTCTGACATTTTTGTCCTTATTATCTTGTCTTGGCCTCAGAGGGAGGTGGGAGAGTTATTTAAGGCTGACCTTAGGGGAAGGAAAATGAACAACTCCCTTACCCCACCCTGTTTTTCTCCCTGCCTTTCTGAGTAACAACTGTTGCCCTGAACTATCTGCGTGATATACTTAATCCTCCACCGTCCCTGCAAATATTTTGTAGATCAATTCACCCTGCTGTGCCCGGAGAGCTGACAGAGAAAATAATCACAGAGAGACCGAGTAGAAGTAACGTCAAGAATAAAAATGGGTTTTGCGTTGTTATCCCTCCAGGAAAATCGATGCGGATGGGCCGCGACTGCATCAGGCGCTGGAGTTCACCGCTAAGCCTGTTCAGTCTTGCATTCCCGTGGTTTGCTTTGAATTCGTACCGGTGTTTCGAGTGAGTTTCAGAAACACTTGCCGCTTCCCAAGCTAAGCCTCTGAGCATTAGATATAGAAACATGTGATAGCGGTTGCCTGGGGCCAGAGAAAATATTTTGGATTTGGGGGGTTTCTATCCTGAGAATTTAGATTTGGATCCAAACCCTCCACAATTCTGGGGCAGAAGATTTGGGGGATGAGCCAGGAGTCCGGATGGGTCCTGTCCCTCTGGGAGCAAATTTGTTGATATCGACATGAAGAAACCCCTGGTTCACTGGAAACAAGGCACCTGCAAGTCGGAACAAAACGTCCAGGCTCTGAATGCTCCTTCTGTTGATCTGTCGCCACGAACTGTGACAGCTGCACAACGAGAGCTTCGTGAGGCTGCTTTAGCACAATGTCGGAGGTGCAGCAATATACAGATTTTTAAATCTGAGCCCTTTCCTAAACTTTGCAAAGCCCTCTATTCAGCAAAATTCAGTTAAAAAATTCTCCTGGTCAGTTTTCAAGAGATTTCTGATACTTCCTGCCTTTGGCCATGCCAAAACAATGTCACAAGACTGGCTTTCCTCTAGGAAACTTAGCATTTTCCCAAACATCATAACTAACAAGTGCTGGAAAACTGAAATGAAATTCCGAACTGGAAAGTGCAGCACCTTTTTTGGTCCTTGGGGAGAAGAAAGTCTGATGTGAGCAGGGTTAGCACTGTGAATGACAACTCAGGTCAGCTGCAGTTTTATTCACATCAGTTCACGTCTGCAGGGGGGCTGGTACATGTGTGTTTGTGCATACCTGAAAGTACAGGATTTGGAAATAACTTAAGTCGTCTGATCTGTGCCGACCCAGCACAAGAAGAAAGATAGTCTGGTCGTTAGGGGACTGGCAGAGGTTCAAACCCCAGATCTACCACTTAGACACGTCTTCCCGAAGCTGCTTCGGCAGGTAATTACTTTTAAGGCTCTGTGCCTGGTTTGAGTCTCTCTGGTTCTCTGTCTCCTTTTATCTGCCAGCCTTTTACAGGGACAATAGTACTTTTCTACCTCCCAAGCGTGTAATGAAGATGAATTCATTAAAGCTGTAACATTTTAACGAGGACTATTAAGATATAGGGTATCCTTACAAGTCCTAAATTAGACAGCCGACTCTCAGATGGCACTGGGGTGCCTGGATGCATGCTCCAGACCCGTGCTGGTGATACATTAATCCAGCTCTACATGCGGTTCTCAAAGGGATTTAACCAGGGTAAGTCTGGCTTTCCTGTAAAAGCCATACCTTCAGAGCTGGCTGGTATTTGTTTCCTCAAGCATAAGGATAACTCCAGAGTCCGAAACACCTACATGGCTGTAGGCACCTCTTCTGGTCTTCAGTTGCTTCCCGGGTATCCTGTACCACATCTGCCAGGCCTATATGGATGCATCAGATAGCTCAGGTCATCTGAAATGTTCCCCGGGCTTAAGTAAGCAGAATCCAACCCTATTACTTTTGACACATTTAGGAAGGGGGTTATGCAGCACGGCCACCCACGGTGGCAAGCGCCTTAGCACAGACCCCCAGCTCCTCTGTTCCTGCACAAATCAGACCATGCTGCTGCTGCTTAACACCTGGGAAAAATGAGAGTAACCCCAAAGCTGAACTGAGGAAATATCAATTAAGTATTTTGAGGATTGCAGAGAATTACCTTCAGTTTTACCCAGTTATTTTCCTCATGCGACTTTTTTGCAGCGAGGCATATAAATGACTGATTGCATGTGTCTTTATATCTTCCTCTACAATTTCGTGGAGCTGTGGTCCCACTGGTCTGATGGAAACAGTAATGTAGAGAGAGTTGCAGCGAGCAGGCTGGCTGCTGGTACCTCTGTGCAGCGCAGGCTCTGATGTGGGCAGAAAACCCACTTGCAGCCTTCCCTGAAACCATCTTCACAGTGTTACCATACAAATACTGGTCTGCTCATAAGCACGTTCCTCTGTATTGGCACCTCAGCTTGCGCCAGCTCCATGTTTTTAGTTCTCGTGTCCTCTATCTAGACAGCATCTGAACTGATCTAATCCTCCACGAACCAGAACAGCGTTTCCAAAAGTAGCAGGAGGCTCAGAGCCCTTTGAAGGGGTCAGACAAGTAGGTTACTGGGCATATGGCATATGCCGGCATTTCCACGTTACTAGCGTTACTGGAACTAAACAGAAATAGTGGGAAACGTTGGGAGAGAAAGCATTAGTGAAGGCAAGTCCCATGTTGGCTTATTATTTGAAAAAGACCTCCCAACTACTGTTCCATGCATTACTGTGCAATTAGTAATGTCCTGGCAAAGAAAGGCTTAGATCAGCTCGTCCACAAACAAGGGATCATTTTCCACCTCTAAGTTAATGTTCTGCATGAGCGCAAGTTGCAGTTCTTCTGCCTTAATGGGTCCCAGGTTATACTTTGCATACTGCTCGCAGGCAAGAGAGCAGCCTTGAGTCTGGAAAGGAGCAGGGTGCAAGAGCCAAACTCGGGATGCTAGACCAGAAATATATTTTTTATTATTAATATCATGTCAGCAGCAGCACGATTCCAAAACGAAAAATAACTCTATTTTGTCATTCTTTACACAGAGAGACAGAAAGACAGATCTATCCACAGCAGCAGCGGTGACAACAGAGAGAGACCGTTCAGTGAGGCACTGGTACGCACCAAGACCGGGGGACACGGTGGGGGCTGGCTCAGAGGAAGGCTTTGCCCTTTATTCCTCCTACAGCTTGTCGTGCAGTAGGGCTTACCCTGTGCTGACCCATCACCTAAGCTCTCTCCAGGTCCCTTGCTATACAGATTGCAAACCCATTGGGTGAGGTCTGGGGAGCCGGCAAGAACCGACGGACTCAGGACACCAAGAGGTGGCCGAGCCTGTACCACGCACCAACAACCAACATCAACTAGCATCAACAACTGCCTCCATGAAAGCAGTGGCTGCAGGGCTGGAGGTATGCCTGATGGATCCTGTAAGAGACCTGCTGAGCAGCTGCCTCCAAGGCACCGGTGTGTCCCTGCAACCCTCTGCGCCTGCATCCGCGGCTCCCGGCTATTGCTCCGGCCAGGTAACCGCATGCATCTGCGTCAGGGAACATGCAACATGCTGTCTAGCAGCTACCTGCTATTAATACTAACAGCACAATTGATAAAGGCGTTCTGGCTCATCCTGGTTGGGATTTGTGTCTCCCCCAACTTGGTCCCCTATCAGGGAAAGCGATTCAGAGCCACTTCTGGTGGAGGGTGCAATGCAGGGATGCACAGGTCATCCCCAAGTGCCTTTCCTCTAGGTGATCTTTTTGAATGCTCTGATTGTCCTTGCAAGACAATTCTCTAAATCTGGCTGGTCTGTTGTAATATCATTGCACACAATACTTAATGGGAACCTTAAGATGGAATTGAAAGCTTAGGAAAATTCTAAAAAGGAATTTAGGAACTCACGAAAAGCCTAAAAAGAAGGACACTAAAGGGCTACAGGAAACCCCAGCATTATCAGGGATTACAGCAGGGGCGGTAGGCACCTCTCCATGTGTCACTTCAGCCCCTAGGAAGCCCATGGGTGATACAGAACAAATGTTCCCTGGTCATGGGAGAGCACATGAAGTGCAACTCGAGGATATGCCGCCGTTACTGGCGGAATTGTTATGGGAGCTGGCCAAAACCATTTGTGCCAACTGAGCCAATGCAACTTGAAAAAGTCAGCTGCTTTGATGAACAAACTGGGTTTTAAAAGAGACTGCTAAGAAACTTAAAACAAATTTGTCTTTAGAAAAGGAATACCATCTAGTGGCTCAAAAATGCAATAGGGGCATACAACTGGAACTGGAGAATCAAATGAATGCAGAAAAAGAGGAAGAAAATCTGCAAAAGTAAGTAGAGGGGTTAACATATATACTGCAGTGATTCACCCTAGAGCAGGGGAGAGCTCAAAAGGGACCTGATCATAGTAAATGTGAAGCTAAAATAAGACCCTTGCTAAAGCAGATTGGGATGCAAAAATTAAAAATAATTGCTGTATCATAAGGAAGTGTTGGAGAAAACTGGATTGGGAGCCATTAGAGGAAAATGATTTGGGGGATGATATATGGGAATGGGAAAAGAAAGAGGAGTTGAGGATAGCAGCATATACAACAACAGCTAGGATTGCCACCGCTGGCAGGCAGGCAGGGGAGTGAAGTGGGTATGTCGATTAGAGCTTGTACTCCACCAGCTTTTCCTCGCTGTGCATTGGGCACCCCCCTTGACAAGTGCTTTTAATCAAATTGCCCAACATATAGGTAAGACAAAGATGCAATTAGCAGCATTAACATTAATCTATCCATAAGCTGGAGGAAGATGGAGAGCATTGAACGAGCTGATGGGGAGTTGCTCAAATATTGGCAGGACACCACACTATGTACTAGCCACCCACTCCTGGTGGGGCACAGGTGGCTCCCGCTCCCTTGGCTGCCACGGCGCTGAGTCAGGTTCCTTGGACATCGGATGAATTATAAGAAATTGCTGCCCAAACGCACCCCCACTGTTCGCAGCAAACGCCCATATGGCAAAATGCAGGGGAAGAATCAATCTGCAGAGCTGCTTTCACATTTAGAGACAAACAATATACCTTTAGTGGCATCCTGCAGGGCAGAGCACCTGCAATAGCACCTGCTCTAGCACCTGCTAGAACAGTGGTCTCCAGAGGACAAAGAAAAGGTATTACCTTAATGTGGATGATGGTCTGGGGACTGCAGCTGTGGAAGAAGAGGTGCAAGAGAGAAGCATCTGAATTTTAACAGAATTTAAAGTCAGTTTGAATATGGCACAGTTAGTGCAACTGCTTCGGACTTGTAATTGGTGAAACACAAAGACAGGTAGGTACAAGAAAGGTTAAAGCTTTTTGTGAAATAAAGGCTCCCACTAATCAGTCCCAAACCAGAACTGCCCTAGGATGATTTAATTTCTTATGGCAGCATATCCATAACTTTGCTAGTATTGGCAGACCGCTATGGAAATTACTGGAAAAGTATCAGGAATGGGGCTGGAGCAAGCAGTATGATGATGCTTTACCTAAAGTGAAAGAAGCTGCTTTAAAAGCTCCTACACTGAAGTTCTCAGTCCAAGAAAAGACATTTGTAATAAGAATTCCAACACGAGCTCGTTCTGCGGGAGCAGTACTGTTACAGAAAAACAGCAAAGGGAAGTGGGTCCCCATGAGCTGTGTCCTCTCCAGGGGCTGGGTCAAAAGCTCCCTGGCCATGAGAAAGACTGCTCAGGGCCATCTGGCCTGTACTGGTCTTCCAGGCTTTCACCATCAGTAGTCCAGTCGTATACCAATCTACTCATACTGTGCTCTTACATACAAAGAGAAGAAATGGATATTGATGTGGATGTCCTTTTACAGGAAATCAAGAATAAACCAAAGGTGTGGTTCACTCATGGAGGTGTGAACAAAGGAAGAAATGAATCCAGAGGGCTGCTGTTAGCAGAATGGGAGAATGAGTTGTGTGAAACTAGAGAAAGGATCATCCCAAACAGCAGAAGTACAGGCTGGCATAGAAGCCAGTAAAAGGCAAACCCCCTGCACCACCCAACACATCTCTTTTTACAGACGGTTGCTGTGTTGATAGTAGAATAAAATACTGGATGCGTGATGGGGAGAAGGGAAATGGAAAGCCCATAGTGGGAGACCAGTGAAGAAAACTGGAGGTCTATTTTACACGCTCAGAGAGGCAGTGGGAATCAAATTTATGTAAAGCCTTTTTTACGCATATGGGAAGACTGAAAATAATACTGAGAAACAGTTTAATGACCAAGAAGATAAGCTGTCTGGGAGTTTAGTTTCTGCAGCCGCAACCAGGAATCAGAGAGGAAGCAATGGATAACAAGGCCAGCTGAAGGAAGGCAAATCATTCTTTGCATGAGTGCAAGGACTTTGTATTTGGCCCCAAATGAAGCAAGAAATAGAGCACGTAATTAGAAACGGCACGAGATTTGCAACGATACAAAAGCAAACCAGAAAATCAAAGCTGCCAAGTGTACTGCACCAGCTAAGCCACGGACGGACCTTGGCAGATACAGCAACTGGATCATACAGAGAAACAGCCACAAACTAAAGAAGGGTATCAGTGTCTCTTTGTCATCATAAATATCTTTTCAGGATATGTTGAGGCTTTTCCCACTAAAAGGAATACAGCCACTGTAACTGCAAAAACACTGTTTAAGGAAATTTTCTGTGAGTGTGGGATACCAGCTCCTATAGCATGAGGTGAAGGAGGGGTTTTTTGTAACTGAAATAACTCCAACCCTAGTGAGTAACCTGAGGATTAGACAAAGACAACATGTACCCTACCACCTGCAATCCTCCAGAATGGTAAAAGGAATGATTCAGACTGTTAAAAATTGTAGGACAGTATCCAAAACAACAGGCTGAAAAATTGCCCTTGATATTAGCAGCTTTAAGGAGCAGTGACAGATTAGGGACCGCTTTACAGACACACTGTATTTTGTTTGGACAGTCCATGCCTTGGTGGCCCCAAGTCCAAGACCCTACATGTTCTGAAGGAGATCAGTGGGAGTGGGAAAAAATATCACAGCAGGACAGAGAAGACATCAAGGCTCGAGCAGAAGAAGCAACAGGAGAAAAACAGGGGAAAATGAGAAAGGAGGAATCCAATTCATATATAGCTTATGAAATAGGGGGCTGAGTAATGTATTTGAAATTGGGTAAAAAGGAACATGCCTTAGAGACAAAATAGAAGGGGCCCTGTTACGTCACTATTAGGATAAGTCCTCTAACACAGCAAATAGATGAGGGTAATGGTAAATATGAACGTGCTCATGCTTCTCAGGTGTCTCCCTAGAGGGGCAAATAATTCTGGAATCAGTCGTGGATTTGCCAAGAATACGGACACAGAAAATACCGCAAAGATCTGCCTCCTCGCCCTGTTCAGCCTAACTCCCCCTTCCCTCCCACCCACAGCAAGCCAAAATGTAATTGCTTCTCTCAAAAGCAAGGCAAGCATGCCGCTTGCGTGCTATTTGTCTTGTGTGTGAAAGCGTTAGATCTGTTCATACGCTTATATACTAATGTTGTTGTTTTACGCTTTGAGTTTTGCTTGCTTTCTATTTTCACAGGGCAGCAGATTTCAGTGCAGCTCCTCGTGCGAGCGATGGCTTGCAAGCTAAGTAGTGACTGCCTGCTGCCATGGAGAGCGGAGAGGCTACTGCTCTCAGACCTTGATGGGTTTTGCCAGAAGACCAGAAAGGAGAGAGCAAACGCCTCCACGAAGACCCCCAGCTCGGTCCTGCTTAGAGGCCTTGTGCGTAATAACCAGGAGCTGTGGATTTCACCAAAGGAGAGGGGGAGCAATGATCAGCAAGCCAGTAAGCATGGCATTGCCATTGCTAACGAGGCCACGAGCTCTGTATTAATTATACAGGCTGCACCTGCTAGATTTTGCCTGTTTGGGGCTGTATTTTCCTTATTTTGGTCCATTTAACTGGAGCCTCAGTAAGATTTTTCATGACTAGAGAGCTAACTTGTGGCCTGACCTGTCTTTGTCTTGCTTATCTTGCTCTAACTATTTCAGGTAATAATAATAATAATTTAGGACCCTGGATTAAAAACTGTTACAGCTCTTAAGGGAGCCTTGAGAGTTACAGCTCTTAAGATCTGCATCCACTCAGATTGGGAAATCATAGCTCAAGCTTTGGAAAAATGTTTTAAAATTATAATAACTAAATGAACTTGGTAGTTTTATCCATTTACAGGATAATCCCCCAAGGAACAATTTCAAGAGAAACTTGAGCTAGCAGCTAGTGATGGAATTGCTGACTTCAGTGATGTTCTTTTAAGCAAGTGGATAGGTATAGGAGGGGTATCAAATAAAAAAGAGAAGGAAGGTTTGATACAGGTGGGAGGTTAAGTGCTATCAATATCTGAGCAGTGAAAATTTGAGAGAATTGTAGGGTAAGCATATGTATATGAAGGCCTGAGAGGGGATAAAGTATAATGAATAGTAAACTATTATGACTGAACCACAGTGGAAGAAACATTGAAGGGTGATGGTATGTAAGTACTGGAGAATACTTATATGCGATAATTAAAATTTAGTCACTAAACCTTGCATTTCTTTAAAGAAGAAATGATAAAAATCCATACGTAGTGGATGAGAATGGTAAAAGCCTACACAGAAATGTAACAAGTGACAATATGAACAACTAGCGTAATGCCCCCGTGTTTGTCCCCCCAGCTATTTAGCTGCCTGAGCGCCACCCATCCAAAGCCCAGCTGTGATACTACACAGCTGCATAACCTTGGGCCAAACTTCTGAGAAAATGGCTAAGTTATGAGACAGCCTGCAAGAAGATAAGAAGGGCACAAGCAGGGGGAGGTTAACTGAGAACTTTGGGTCAGATCAAGCCATTAATATCAACAGTGAAAGCGGGATGAAGCTGTTTTGAACATGGTAATCATATGTTTTACCTTTTTCAGAAATGACCAGGAATAGCATTATTCATGCATCTGGCGTACATTAGGTGACAAAGATATTAGGATACCTAAGAACAAGGTAATGCTCTTAAATGTATCTGTGTAACAGAACAGGAAAAGTGGAAATGTGTGAAATTCTCCCAAGGACTGACACGCTCTGGACACTAGTGGTCCTGTTCAATCTGCAAGAAGCGATAAACTCAGGACACCAAGAGGCTGCCGAAAGTGTCCAAGGCCGCCTGCACTCATTAGCATCAACAGCTGTGGGTGCCCTGTGAGCATAGTTATCTGATATTAACGATCACAGCATGATTCCCCAATACTAACGGCTTAATTAGTAAAAAGCGATCTGTGAACCATTAGCAGCGTCCTCTGCTGACTTGACCCTCCGTGAGGGAAAAGGGTAATTACAACAGAGGTGAGGGTGTGCAGGTGATAAGTGGGAGGCGTTAGCAGCAAGTTGGTGCTACAGAGGCAGGCCCTGGGGAGGGCCAAAGGGGCCGCAGCGGTCCCAGGTGTGGGTGCTTGCGAGCAGGTGGTGGGAGCCTTCAAAAGAGGGCCTGAAGGGGCTACCCTCCCTCCCTCCAGTCTAGGGTAGCTGGCTCATGCTGGGATGGGAAGGGTGCTGGTAGCTCGGGGGGCTGCTCTCTGAGGGACGGACAGATGAACAGCTCTGGCTGAGGTCAGTTTAGAGGTTCAGAGGTGCTATGGTGCTTGTTGCAGCCTGATGGGGTAGCATAGCTCGGGGGCTCATGCCAGGTCTGAGCATCCTCCTGTCTCAGAAGCTTGGTGGAGGTCAGGAGCTGAAATTTCAAATGTGTTAGGGTTAAGGCAGAAAAACTTCCAGAACAGCTTAGTATTTCTCCAATATAAGGGGCTGTAAGAGGCAGGACATGGTGGTGACCAAAGGTCTCATGTGGAGTTGCTCTGGGAATTGCTTTGGGGCTAAAAAAAATCAGAAAATCAGATCTCTCTATTCTCTCAAACTGAAAACACTTTTTTTTTTTTTTTAAAAGATCAGCTTCTCTGTTTTTTTTCTGGCACCTGGGACCCTGGACCATAGCTTGTCCCATGCTCTCTGTTAAGCTTCTAACTCAGTAGAAACACTAACAGGAACTTGAGCAGGCTTTGGGTCAGATCCTCTGCCCTCCTCCAAGCTGGCCCTAAATACAAATGCAGAAAGCTGTTGGGATAGCGCAGTGACAGGCAGCAGTGCCAAAATTTGGAGAAAACAGGTAGAAGTTACCAGCTGGGAACCGGGTGTGGGCAGTTTCATTGCTGAGAGGGAAGAGGGGAAGGAAAGAGCCCAGTTCTCCGATTAACTGATAACGTTCAGCGCATTGATAAGCGAGTGCAGCTCGTCCCTTACGCTCTCCAGGGAGTGGCAGATAGTCTGCGGGCTGTTCAGGAGCTCGATGCTGTGGGTGTACGGCTCGTATTTCACGGAGAAGGGCCGCTTGATGCTGGCAGCGTAGCTCCTGAAAGGAAAGGACCTTGTTGCAAGGGACGGGTCTTGCCTCACGGCCACCCTCTCCCTCTTGCTTCTCTTCCCTCCTCCCCCAGATAAATTCACAACAGATAAATGCCTCCCTCAGGCTGAGTTTCCAGGTCAGCACAAAACCTGCATGTTTCCTGTCTTTGCAGCTTGATGGGGATACAGCAGTAGAGGAGATTGTTCCCGTTCGGCTGGGGTGACAGTTTGCGTTTGCAGTTTCCCAGTGCCACCACCTCTCTTCACTTGGGCTGAAAACATGGGCATACATCAAGCTGGAAGAGGCACTGAAGTTGCCACCTCTGTGGCTATCACCTGTGTCAAGATATCCTCTATTTTTACTTTATGTGGCTGAGCACTCCTGGAGGTCTCGGGGCAGATAATCAAGTGTGAGATTTCTCGAGCAAGTTCCTAATGTTCAGCTCCAAAGCTAATGTTTATGCACTTGACAAGGTATGCTTTTTTCCCCTTCTGTGACTCTGTAAAAATGAACTTGAGGATCTAAATTTAGCTACTCATAGCTAAAAATTTCATGCTGAAAAGGTGTGGAAAGAGGGGGAACAGGCCAGCTCTTGTGACAGGGGAGCCCCTGGCTGCTTCAGCCTTCCTCTCCTGAATGGCTTAGCCTAGGGTACCCTCTTGTGGCTACTGTGGGTCTGCTCTGCCACGGTTTAGGGGGGAAGTGTGTCCTCTCCCTAGACTCCTGCTACAGCTGGTACCCAAGGATTAGGAAAGCCTAATCCTGACTGCTGCAGTCCAGGTGTGAATTGCAAGACCAGCTCCAGAGAGGATGGAGGGAGTAACATGGGGGAAAGTTGCTGGCATGTGCAGGGAGCTGCCTATGGTGCAGGAGAAGGAAAACCCCAGGGAAACCAATGGGTTTCCTGAATGCTCACAGCACCTACCTCCCTTAAAATGTTGCTTATCTCAGTGCCTGAGCCTAGGTAGAGATTGCTCCCCCAAACCTACTTTCTAGCACGAGTCTCTTTCTGAAGCCTGTGAGTACTGCATTGTCTCTGAGAGCACCTGGAAGGAAACTGAACATGCTCCTCGATGGAAAACACTTTGGGAAAAGGGCCTTTTTTTCTGGGATAGCCCTGGCAATCAGGCCCATGGCTGTAGCCCCTCAGGGCTACCAGTAATGCAAACAATATGGGTGTTTTATCCTTTTCACCCTTTAAAGGAGCACTTGTGTGGTCTCTGAGCTCTTTAAATAGGATCATTTAAAGTGCCTGTCACTGTCCAAGCCCCTAGCCTAATCTCGACTATATATGTGGTGTATTTTCCCCTTTTAAATATAAAGAAATGACTTATCCAACTGTTTGGTGTTTTTTTTTTTTTTTTTTTAAAAAGCAGTGCAGTCTGTGAAAGGATGGGCTCCCCAGGTGCTTGCTTTTGAGCAGCTGAACTGTGGAGTTGTAGGAACCGTGCAAGTGAGTTGCACCTGGCTGGATGATAATGAAGCCACTCAGCAGCTGCTCAGTTTTTCCTGCATCCTAAATTCAAACACTGCCACCAGTTGGAGCAGTTCCTCACCTCGCTCCCAAAACTCTCACCCACACGACTCTCTGGGCAGAAAGCTAAATGCCATCTCTAACTCAGGTTTTCAGAACAGCGCTTTCTGGCTGAATGCTCCTGAAGGGAGGCCAGGTACCTGGCCTTTATAAGCCAGGCTTCTCGCAGCGAGAAAACGAGGGCATTCTGGTGAACAGAGGGCTGTTCCCCCAGCCAGCCCCATGTTAGGCTACCTGGCCTGTCTTGGGGGCTCAAAGTTTTCTTTAGCTTTCCCTGTAAGAACTAGACAGAGGTGCTAGATTTGTCCTTTCCTTTGCACACTCAGCCTTATCTCTGTGAATGCCTCCACCTCTGTCCTGCTCTCCTCCACACGCTTGTCGCGTGGCTCTCGGGCAAATCAGAAGCCCAAAGGACTTGAGTTGAGCCCTGTGGGAACTGGGGAGTCATTTTATCGCAAATAAAAATGGTTAATGCTTATTTAAGCATAAGGTTTTGAAAGACCTAACTGGTACTTGTTTCCAGAGTGCTCCTGAGATCCTTAAGTGAAAGCAGCTACTGCTGAACCAAGCACTATTTTGAGATGTCATAGCCCTGTGACGTTGTGCTTGGGTCTCCCTCACTGCCCAAGCCTACCTGAGTTTACTTCTGGCATCGCTGAAGCTCTCAGACACAAAATACACAGGCTGGTAGTTCTGATCTTGGTAGGGCTGGACGGCGGCAGCATCTGGGTCGAAGTCCCGCACCTCTGGTTCATCTGACAAGGAGTGCTGTGGAAACAGCAGAAAATCAGTGGGTAATAGAGGGAACCAGAGCAAGCATGAGTTATAGAGATGGAAAATAGTTACATAGGGTCCGGACCAGAGAAAAGCAAGTTCTGCTGGGACTTACTATAAGTTCCCCATAGGAAGACAGGAGCCCAGCTCCGTAGGCTTTCACTATCCCGTTCTGTTTGCAGAGCCCAAACTCCACTGTGAACCAGTAAAGCTGTGAAAGGAAAAAGAAAAATATGTAGGGAATACAGGTCCTCCTCTTCACATCCCTCTTGCTTTTGAGCCTTTACACCGCGGTCTGGGTCAGATGATGTTTAAGCAAACTGGCACCTGGCACGGCATTCAGAACCAGGCAGTGAAGCCACTTGCTCGAACCCATGGGAGGCAAGGGGCAGCACCTCCTCATCTCCTTGCACAACTCAAGGCTTGGCTGGCCTGGGGTCAGCCATGTGCCTGCAGTCATGCTGGAGCAGGTGGAAGCTCTTCTGGACACCACGCTACCCAGGTGTTCCTCCTGAGCATGCAGCAACTATACAGTGTCTCTGTTGACTGCCCTTGGAGCAGGACAGTTCACCTTGTCCAGAGAGAGCCGAAGGAAACGGATGTAATTTAATCCCATCCTAAAGAGTCCCAGCAGTGCTGTCTTTAGAAATATGATGCTTAATGATACTCTGGTGCCCATGAAAATTGGGTTAATGTGCAAGTGAGCTCTGCTTTTTAACTGATCTCTGCTTTGCACAGTCATCATGGAAAAGCAGGGATGGGGCACGTCACACAGCGGCTCTAAACTGTTCAGTTTTGGGGAGATGAGGGTGCATCAGTCCCTCCTGTTGTCACAGAAGCGCTACTAGAAGGATCGGGGTCCCAGTCATGCTGAAAGGAAAACTTACCGTTGCAAGTTTCTCAATTTCTTCATCGGTTGCTCCCAGAGATGCAAGTCCAATGTCCTGGGAAGAAAAGGGAAGGGGCAAACGTCAGTATAGATTTAGTCGACTGCAGCAAGATTAATTTAAACACAGCATTTTGGGGTTTGGTCAGTTATCACATTCTCACACAATGAGTACAGATAATCAGTCAGCAGTTCAAAAATTTCCTGCAGTGCTGTTTATCGTGGACACCGAGAGGGATAAAAGAAATATTTTGCTGTTGGGATTGGGAATTCCTGCATATTTCATAACTGATATCAGGGAATTTGTTCAAAATTTTCAGTATTTCTGCTGAAACAGCTGAAAATTGCTGTTGAAATGCTTCTTCTGCAAAGCTTTTTATGGCCTATTTCCCTACACTGCTCTCCTTGTTCACGGCATGGTTGCTCCTGCTTCCGGTCAGCCCAGACTCCTGCCTGCATCTGCCACGTGTTGCACCTCCGCTTCTCCCCACTGTGCTTGGGGGCAGGTCCCCATCATCCCCCTCCTTCACCACCACCAAACCCCCCTCATTATCCTCTTCCTTCAAACCTTACTCTTCTGTGCTGACTACTTAAAAGGACATGATTCAGCCACTTAGGTGCAGATTGCTCTTTGTCTCGTCGTCTTGAGATGACAAATATTATTTCCTTGAACTCTCAGGTGTCTGCCTGTGGTTTTGTCATGCCCAGATTAAAAATGCTTTGATGCAGACTCTGACATTTTTACTCTATATTAAGGTTTTCAGTTCGTGACTAAGGCTTCTGAACATCGTGCTTAAAACAAATAAACCTTATAAAAAAACAAGAAGGGCTTAGGTGGCCAGTGACACATCTGAAATTAATGAGTGAGCAGTCAGAGGCAAAGCTGGAAGCAAAGAGGAATCAGCTGACACAGGGACAGAAGCAGCCACTTTACATACTCAGGGAACAGTTACCAAACCCATGGCTGACTTGCCTACAGCAAATAAGAAGGGGTGAACACATAGTATTGCTATGGCTTCTCTCTCCTGTTGCAGTCAGTGGTTCAGGGCAGACTGCTGTGTCCTATGGTAACTCCTGCTAGGACTGGGCAGCCAAAAAGCAATGCTCAGCTACTGTTGCAGTGCTGTGAAAATCCAGGAAAAGTTAGGTGAGGAGAAATTCTCTTCCAGGCAACATCCTTGGAGCCACCTACCAGGAGGGTGAGACTGAGCTAGATTTGGGTTCCCATCTCACCCCCTGCTCTCTCAGTGCAAGGAAGCAGAAGACCTGCTATACCTGAGAGAACTGTGCAAATGTCTTGTCGGCCAGCATTGGTACGTGACCTAGGAGCTCGTGGCAGCAGTCCCTTCCGTTGCCCAGGAAAAGAAGGAAAACATCATTAGCACAAGTTTTGCACACTGGAGAGAAAGCAAAACGTTAATCCCCGGCAAGGTGTTGCGCTAGGGGAGCTGTCTGGGCCAAGGGAGGCCGTACTCACGGCTCTGGGGAGTGCATGGGCGAGGATGCGTGGCGGATGTACTGTGTGCACTGGAACACCCGAAAGGCCAGGCTGGCGAGGAAGTCCCGCGCAGATAGCAGGCCGGCCACAGGCCGGAGCTGGAAACCAGTTCTCTCTGAAATAGTTCATGCAGTCACTGAGGAGTGTGCTGTGGCTCACAGGGCTTCGCTGGTGGCCGTTTTTATAAGCATGTGCAGCAAAAACATCGGTGCAGGAAATCAAAGGGCTTCTACAGCACCAGTCCTAACATTTCTACTTCTACTAGGCAGCACTATCTACTCCTTAGGCTGGGATAGAGGCTGGTCGAGTGCTCAGAGGAATTGCTGAGACTGTGGGCTTGGGCTTGCAGCTGCAGCCCACCGTTTCAGCCACCCTCCCATTTCCTGGCAGTCCCTGCCAACTGTAGTCCATCCCCTCACCTGTGTGTGCAACACAGAGGCCTCTGCTAGCTCTCTTCCCAAATCTCATCTCACGCCCTCCTCCTTTGAGTTTGTGTTTCTCTGCAGAAGTTGTTGGTATCATGCTGGAGCTATGGCGCTCCATCAGACCCCAGCAGTGTTTCAGGCTGCCCGTGCTTTTCAGTGGCCTCCCCTTGGGTCGTACCCACCTTTCAGGAAGCGGGAGACCTCCTCCAGCTGAGGGATGTTGTTCTCACTGTAGCCACAGTATTTCTCCAGTAGATTAAAAGCTTCTAGGTACTCCTTGCAGGCATGCGTTGGGTACAGGCTCTTCAGTGTGCTGTACACCTCTTTCCTTCAGAACAAGAGGAGGTGCATGGTCAGTGTCTAGCTTTGCATGTCTGGCCTGCTCCTGTACTCTGGTTATATGCTGTCAAATTGTCATGTGTCTGGATTTCTTGTCCTTTTGCTTTCCACACCGCTAAGTCTATGTCTCTCTGCACATTCATAGGGGTACACACACGCGCACCCTCACTCCCCATTCAAATGAGCCTGCAATGTCAACAAAGTTGTGTCTGTACAGACCTACTTCTGACCTTGAACTAATATGAGGTCAATGTTGCACGTAAGAGGTACTAAGTGGAATTAAAATATTCCCTGTAGGTTAGTTCCTAAAGTTGCACTATGAAGTCATTTAATATAAATGGGAGATGACCTTGTTTAAACATTTGAGTAACCAATTCTAATTGTCAGCCTTGTTTTCAGAGACGTTCCCACAGTTACACTCCTGGAAATGATAATGTTCAGAGGAAGCATTTCCCCAACTGAGACATGATCCAGATATTCACCCTTGACCTCATATTTCTCTCCGCAGCTATGATAACTATCCTTGTGTTTGGAGGCTGCCACTAAGCCAACTTCCCTTTGGAGAAGTGGTTTCCAAATTGACCTACCTAGCTCTCTGTGAAGGATCCCCTGAGGAACTCCTGGAGAAGGCAGGCTGAAAGCGCAGCCCCAAGAGAGGAGAAGACAGAGCATCACTATTTTGGATGCAGCTTGGTGACTGGGCAATTCTGAAGATCGCTGTTGTTATTAGACGGCACTATGCACTCATCTCCATCGTCTCGGTTTAGATGGGTGCTCCTCAGCTCTCCCTAATGCTATTCATAGAAGACCATGCGATGATATAGTGGTTTTATAATAGGCCTTTAAGTAGGACGCTGAATTTCTGTTATATTTTTCAAGATACTACACCATAACCATTTAGGTACTAGGTTTTAATTCCAAACTTCTAGTGCTGATGCTTCATCTGCACCTTCCTCAGAGACAGCCAGTGAGAAGGGAGCTTTAGTGCCTCTGTCGGTTCCTGCTTCAGGCAGTGGAAACCAATAAAGGTCACAGATTAAATCAGCACTCACCAGGTAGTGGTCTCCTCTGCTGTGTACTCCACGTGAGGGATTGGGTCCCCACTGCAAGGCAAATGCACCATTAATGGCAGTAGGGGAGCATAAGCCAGGCTGCCAGGCTGCTTACCTTTGAGAAAGATGCACCTTTGAGAAGGTGCTCTGCATGATGTTGCTCAAACATCTTTAAACCAAACAAG
This sequence comes from Struthio camelus, assembly GCF_040807025.1. Lineage (NCBI taxonomy): Eukaryota > Metazoa > Chordata > Aves > Struthioniformes > Struthionidae > Struthio > Struthio camelus. The sequence continues at coordinate 18,431,402 of NC_090946.1, forward strand.
GGGGCGATAGGAAAGACAGAGTTTTGGTACTGGGTCACTTGTACAGATGCAACAAATATATGGACACAGGAAAAGCACTAGTACAACCAAAGGTTATAATGAACAAGGAATGGGCAAAAGCTTAGCACGCATAGTATTTTCCAGGAAATGGAAACTGTGCAGGAAAAAAAAAAAGAAAAAAGAATATATGCCTGAAGTTGACATATAACATAGACAGCAGGAAGCTGATGGCTCCATTCTTTCTTGGAGCCATCAGAATGAATCACTGGTTAGGAAATAAAAGCAGTTAATAAGGAAGAATAAGGGCATTTGAACTGTAGGAAAATATATAGTCAGCAAGAGTAAGGACAGCAAGAAAAGAAAATGCTAACATTAATATAAGTGGGAACGAAAGAAGACTGATATTTCCACCTTTTCTGCATTATCATTTACAATTGTATTTCCTAAATTCTTCTGTTCTGTATTTGAATAGATGAGATATTCACACATTACTGTGGTAAAGCACAGTTTCTATTCCATCTACAGCCAGAAGGGATGTTGCACAGCACCTTTTAAATGCTAACCTCCAGATAAGACGTGTCATTTATCCTAAATGAGTGCATCATCTTGGGAAAGTATTTCTTCCTGGGTCCCTCAGGACTCTTTTGCTGGCACAACGACATTCCATGCATTTAATAAGACTACAGGAGAAAAACATAAATATGTATATTCTGGGCTGGAAGTCTGCAAAGAATATGAAATCTAATAGAGCAGTAGGCCGTGCTGGGATCAGACCGATTGTATAGGTAGCTCAAAGAGGCGATACAGCTCATTTCCGTAGCCTGCTTTCCGGCAGGGCTAACTACAGAACCCTGCATTTACAGACCCATTTAGAGAGGGAAACACTACAGTGGAAGGCAGTGTTACTGAAAAGGATCTAGCGATTATTTTACAAACCTAGCTGAGTATTAGAGCTCTGTCTGATGTTGTAGCTGAGCGACTGAGTGCTATCACTGGATACATTAGAACAGGAGTATTAAGCAGGAGTACAAGAGATAGTCTTAATTCTATGTAAGACAGTGATGAGGCCTTTGCTGGAATCTATTTAATTTATCAAAGACAGTTAAGAGGTGAACCATTTAATCTATAAACACCACCATAGAAAAAAAATTCTGATAGCACATGGTTCTTCAGTCTAGCAGAAGAAAGACACGTGTGTTCCAGTGGGTGAAAGCTAACACTGCAGACATTCAATTTAGAAATAAAACACACGTTTTTTCACAGCCAGAATAATGACCCACTGGAACAATTTTTCTAAGCACGTTACCTTTTTCAGTGCTTGAAACTTTGAAATCAAGACTATATGTCATTCTAAAAGACATGCAAAATGAAGTTTTGGGTCTGATGGAATTATATGTAGCTTTGTTATGCAGAAGGTTTGTGCTGGCTTTATGAATATATGAATTAGTGGCCATGGGCAGTTTTATATTAGGAAGAAATTGGAATGCACAGAGAGAAGGAGCACAGAAAAGGAGCTGGCAAGGCTAAATGGGGAGAGAAAACATCATAACATCATCAAAGAAGAGAAAAAGTCTCATAGAAGTAGCACAATAACTTCCCAACAGGTTGCACTGACAAGGCATTATTCCTGCATGGAGGTTAGGAAAGACTTACTGCTTATAGTGAAAAGCAATTTCTGCTATCGTTTTCCTCCTCTGGCGGTATACTTGGTCAGAGTATCCCTGTGATTACAAATAGGAACAGAGACAGGATTTTTAATCAGTTACTAAAACTTCTCACTCAGCAAAGTTCATCACTGGTTGGAGCAACTTCTTTCACGATGGTGACTGCATGATAGTTTTCTGATCAGTGGCAGTAATGGGTGTTCGCTACCTTCCTGCTTCTGAGGGAAGGCTCAGGACTTGAATGTGAGGACATGCCCGCACAGACTAACTCACCGGGTGATCCAAATCCAAGTCAGGGTCAAACTTAGTGACCAAGTGGTGACACTTGTCCAATTCACAGATTTTTCTGGGAAACCAGTGAACTGCGGGGGGAAAGAGAGAGAGAAATTGTGGCTGTGGAAGTGAGAGTTGAGCATCCCATGCTGAGAAGGGGCTGTGGTGTTCAATAGCACATATATGACCTGACATAGCACATGCGCACATACAACTGCACATGATGTAGCTGCACTTCCTTGGCTGTGATCCCTCACTCTGAATGCTCCTGCCCCACAGTCAGCTCTATTGCCATGGTCTCCATCTTATGACTTCCCTGCTTGTCTCTCAAAAGAGCATTTTGTGACATAAGTAAATAAGAAGACCAAATTGGATCATACTCGAGACTCCAAACTTTGCCAAAACACAAAAACCAGAGGTCAGGTCCAATATGATTCTTAGCCATCCAAAGGGATTCTCAGTCTTATCACTACCTCTGTTGCAGAAGCTTAAGTCTATCATGGACTAGGCTGCAAAAGAACAAGCCCTTTCTGCTCTGGTATGTCCTGATGATAGAGTCATCAGATGCTTTAGCTTAGGGTGTTTACCTGCATGACCGATCACAGAGAGATGCCCTTGTAAACTCTAACTCATAGTGAGGGATCTGGATTACAAGGACCATAAAGCAACAACAGTTAAACAATATTACTAGGATGGTCTCCAGACAGCCCAGATATAGGATCCCTTGTGAATAACAAAGTTTCTACTCAGGTTTCTGTAGTTCACTCCCTGCATGAAATTGTAAGTTCCTTACATTTGTCTTCCTTAGTGGTCCTCACTTCTTCTGTTACCCTCTTGATGGAGCTAATGAAAGTGTTGAGGTCAGAGCTGTGGACTTCGCACCGTACGAAATACTCCAGTTCAGTGGTCCCTTCACGGGGCTTTCGGCTGAGTCTGGTCTCCAGGTGGTGAATTTTAGCTTCAAACGTCTTTTAGAACATAGAAAAGGAGAACAAAAGCATTAAACAAATCTTTAACGGTTTAAACACCTACCAATACTTCCCCCAAATGTCCATATGGACACTTTGGGAGGGGGTTATCCTTTTGTTTTTTGTTTTTTGTTCTTTTTTTTTTTTTTAACTGGGATGAACACACTTATCCATTAATAGCACAGTTTTTCATCCTGGACTGACAACCCATGGGGCTGGTCAGCAATTTTCAGCTGAAAATTTCCTCAGCGGCAGACATAATCTTATCAAGATGGGCAATTCATATGGCAAAACGCCACCCGCTGTGACCCCCCTCCTTTAGCTTCTCCTTTAAGGCAAGAGAGTGTTTTGGGTAATTTAACCCGAAAAGAGTTCCCTTCCGCGGAGCCCGGCGGGGGCGGCGCTGGCCAGGGTGCTGAAACCGCCGCCTCCACCTCCCTCCGGCGCGGCCGGACAAGCAACCCCCCCCCGCCTCCGGCCCAAATTGGGGAAGGCCATGTAGATCTCAGGCTCCTTCCTTGCACTGCCTTCACTTCAGGGGAAGCTGCTGGCAAGCAGTGTTGCGTGTTGGAGGCTTCCAGTGCAGCTGCATGGAGAAAACTCACACCCCCCCCGCCCCTGCAAATCTCCTTGTTTGCTGGTTTACGGCCAAAATGGATCTGCAGCAACCACCTCACATTATAGTAACCCAGCCACCGAAAAACTTGCAAGCATATAGCTTGAACATCTAGTTCCATGTGAGGCAGGCTTTCACCCCACATCATACATTTATGGTGACCCTCAAGGTGGTCACGGCTGGGAGGTAACAGCCATCTCATTGCTGCTCAGTGTCCTACATCAGAAGAGTCTGTCCTCCCTCCTGTCAACAGGCACTGATGTAAAGACCCCAGAGAAATTTGGATCCCAATGCTCAAAATGGCAATGCCAATTGAAATAATTTTATTCTTATAAGTGCCCTTGAGGAGAGGAGAAAGAGGTTCGTGAGGGAATTTTGCTCTGCCCACATCCAGACTGTTCCCGAGCTCTGCCCAGTTTCCAGGACTGTTACTTTGTGGCTTTTTATCAGAACTGAATTCAAAGAATAGAGTCAGGGAAAAATGAAGTCTACCGTCTTCCCAGGGGTCCTGGTAGATTTGTGGATATTTTCTGTAGCTCAGTGAAAACTGGCAGTGCAAACTCAGGTCCCTGGGCAATGACCCAACTTTTCCAATGTCTCTGCGAGATCTTCAGTAGAGGAAGGGACATGATTTCTTTTGTTAATCACAGGCAGAAAGATGAGAAGGAACAGACGCGATGCCACAGGTAAATTAAATTTAGGACTGTGCTTTTGAATGTACCTACCAACTTCACTATTACATTGTCCTTTCAACAATCAATACCTTTGCATTAATCTGGCAGCTGTGATTGCATTACCTATGCTTTGGCTGCATGTAACACATACAGCAGAGAGAAACCAGCTTCCCTGCAGCCTGGTTCATGATGAGGCAAATGTCATTATGCCCGTCTGCTTTCATATCTTGTACCTGCATTGCCAGAGGGATCTGGGAAATGAATCTTCCTCTATTGTGGCTTGACATGCTTGTCTTTTTATTATCTTTAAAGCTCCCTCTGTGACAGCTGAAAGAGCTTTTTTACCAGGAGAGCTCGTGATGCAGCAAGCAAATTGCTCCAGGAAGAAACAAGTATTATTTGAACATAAGCTGCCCCTACTTCTTGACTGATGCTTTAAAATCAGTGTAATATAAACTCTTCCTAGTACAAGAGCTTATAGTTCCATGTTTCATACCTGTTAAGCAGAATGATACACTGAAGGATTTTTCACATCTTCTCTGATAGTTGTATATTTCTCCTAGGAAGGAGATTACAACTATGGCAATACCAACAGTTTTGTCTCGCGGGCTTGTCTTAGGGACACCTTTTGTCTTGAGACAAGAACATTATATTGCCCAGAATACACCCTTCTTTTAAAGGAAATACTAGATACTTTGTAATTGTTGAAGTTCCTTAAATGCTTTTCGTAAGATTAGCAAAGATGCTACTGGATGGACAACAAATAGCTAGAATGCCCTACAATTTCAAGGAAATACTTACTCCCCCACAATATTTTTTGCATGTTTGCCACTATAAGGTAGTGCTGTTGCTATGTGGTGTTGCCGGTGATCTGATTTTATCCCAGAAATGGTTGCATTTTATGGGGAAAGAAAGCATTATTTCATAACTGTCTGTATTAATATATGGACTAACAGTGTGCCCTTGTGATGCAAAAGGCCAACTACATACTGAGTTGTATTAGCAAGACAGTAGACAGCAGGTTGAGGGATGTGATTCTTCCCCTCTCTTCAGCACTTAAGAGACCACATCCGGAGTGCTGTGTCGCGTACAAGAAAGACATTGATGTGCTGTAGCAGATCCACCGGAGGGCTGCAAAAATGGTCGGGGTCTGGAGCGCAGTGGTATATGAGGAAAGGCTGAGGAACTGGATGCGTTCGGTCTTAAAAAGTGAAGATGAAGGGGAGGCCCCTTAATGTCTACAACTGCCTGATGGGAGGGTGTGGAGGAGACAGCGACAGAGTCTCTCAGAAGTGCACAGTGGGAGGAGAACAGGCAATGAGCACAAGCTGGCACCAAGGATATTCAAGAAAAGAGAAAAAAAAAGATTTACCATGAGGATGGTCAAACACAGACTGGGAGCTCAGACAGGTTGTGGGATTTCCATCCTTGGAGGGTATTCAAAACACAATGGTCATAGCCGTGAGCAACCTGCTGTGACTGGACCTGCTCTGAGCATGAGGTTGGGCCAGAAACCTCCAGAGGTTATGTCATGTGTGACTGTCTCATAGGAACAAATTCTCCTCTCATCTCCTCTCACTGCTGAAGTCAATGAAATGTTAAAGTGCTGTATATAAAACATAGCTCATAACCTTGCTTTGCAAACTGCTTTTGAATCCTTCTGGATGAAAATGTGCTATATAAATGCAGGTCATTGTGTTTTGACTGCTGTTTAAATAGTCAGCCCTTATCTCAGTAAATCTTTCCATTCATGGTATCAATATCCAAGGTAATGAAACTTTTGATTGCTGGCTAGGAGAAAAGAGCACTACTAATTACCAATCCCCCATGATATGAAAGCCACACACACAGTGCATCTCTGGAGAGGAACCAGCACAACCTTTTACACATGAATCAAATTCATCCCTGAAGTAGGGAAGTGCTTTGGAAATCAATATGGCAATTTTACACGCAGGGTGAAGCTGTTCCTGTAGCTCTTTGACCAAGGATCAATGTGGCGATGCTGTTCAGCGACAGCCAATGCCTTAACCCAGAAGCTGATAAATACTGTGTGAAGGGGGCTTGCTCTGCAGCCATGCAAACCACACAGCGTGTTTTGCAGGTGTGATCAGAGACCGGTGCCTGAAGCTGAAACGCTGAGCAGTAGAGGGTGCTGTTAGAGTTCGCTAAAAGCCACAGTGCTGTGAACCGTAGGTGTGCAGTTGTGCGGTTGGTTCCACAGTGTTGTGAACCGTAGGTGTGAAGCTGAGTGGTTGGCTGCAGCAATTGAGGGGCAGAGTACTACAACCAGAGCACTGTCAGGTGGAGGTATGGTTCATTCCTAGTGATTCAAAGTGAGAGCGGGTGCTCACTAGGGGCATGAACACAGCAAGAGGGATTGACATGACTGTGGGGAGATCATGCAGAGAATTAACTGAGAGCTCGTAGCAGGCAGAGCTAGTCCGACTCTTCTCTAGTAGGTTGAAGTGATGTTTCTCACCGAGTGAGCACCAAATGTCTAGTGCGTTCCTTGAACCTGATACAATGGGTTAAGAACTCACCTCAAATACCTTGAGTGCACGGGACAGTGGTGAAGTCTTGGCTCCCTTGAGTGTGAAGAAGAGGTTCAGCATGGCTCTCCCATCCTTCTCCTCAAAGACAATGGTTTCTGTGGACTCCGCAGCATCAGTAGCTGCAGCTGCAGCCTCTCTTTCCTTCCTGGCATCTTCAATGAGGCTTTGACGTCTACCAATAAACCGCGGAGACTGAAGGCAGAACAGAAATAAGTAGCATTTCTGGTAGAGCTGTATGTGAGATTAGAGAGTATTCCAGGTGGCTGGCTGAGGTGTGAGCAGAGGATGAAGCAGGAATTTGGACTGACTTGTCTGGCTTTGAAGAAAAAGGTCTGATGATGCAGACTGCGCTTTAGAAATATTTTCTTTTCGGAAAAGTGACGCTTTGGGAAATATCTGTGCAAAATATGCTTACAGTATGATTGGAGAGTGGGCTTTTCTCCTTACCTTCCCTCTCAACAGTTTTCAACATCCTTTGAAAATGAAAAATGGGAAAAAGTCTTACTCAGTTCTCAGGTGCCTAATGAACTCAAGTGGAGAAGTGTTAGAGAAACATTACGTTATCTGAGAAAAGATGTATTGGCAGGGGGCAATTGATGCCTACACCAAAATCTATATATTCACCTACTGCTGTGGCTCTTTGCTGGTGTATTAGTATGACAGCTCAGTTAAACTGCTTCCAGGGTCCCGCCTGACCACTGGCTGAGAGCATTGCCGCCTCGGTGCCCTCGGTGCACATTCCTCACACGCAGCCTCCCTGCACTGCTGTGCCTGAGTGCTGCACCACTCTCTAGCGCTGGGCCATGCTTCGGGGGCAGGAACCCTGGCAGCCTAACCGCCTTTTACTTATAATTATTTACTGCCACTTAAAACACATCACAGAGCTGTTTTCTTCTGACATTAAGTGGATGCTTGCCCATTGAAATGTAATTGGAGCAACAGCCATTCACATCAGAAAACAGGTTTCTCCCGCTCCGCACTGATCTGTAGATTCATTTTTGTCCCAACAAACTCCTTCAGATGTCTGTTACTTGTAATTACACCTGAAATGCTGCATCTTTGTGCCTAGGGTCATGTTAGGTTACCTGTTTTATATTTACAGTGAGCTGCAAACTATTTCCGACACTGTTGCTTCCTTAGTTATACAAATAGCCAAAATACTAGCTTATTCATTCTCAGTCCTTTTGCCAGTCAGTCTTCTGTTTCGAGGTAGCTCATGTGGTTCCAGTTTTCTGTATTCAATATCCAAACCGTATGGCAAACCCTCAGAACCTGCTAGAAGAAACCTGGGACAGCGGCGAAGGAGGAGCAGCCCATAAAGGCATTCAGCACCCTCATACACAGCCACACTGGCTGCAGTTTGCCCTCCAATTCCACTGAAAATATTTAGAAAAGAGCTATGTAGTGAAAATCTGGAGGATGTTTTCCTCTGAAAAATGTAGGCAGCTCAAGTACTGAGCTCCTTTTCTTTCTAATTTTCAAAACCCACCATCAGTAACGAATGTTTCCTCTAAAAATCCTCTTGGACGCTTTAATGGTGTGGAACCAGCTTCGGGGGCTCCCTCTGACATTTTAAATGCAGTCTGAAAAATGCTGCACATCCAGGCACCAGCCCACGTACTTCTACCCAATCCTTTTTTTTAATAAAGATACCCTTTGGAAATTATGTTTGCTGATCCTCAACCGCTTTATTCCTTGTGGCACAGAATAACACTTTCTAATAAATAAGCTCATATCGCTGCTTGTCTACATCTACAGCATTCGTGCCCAAAGAGAGAAGAAGTCTGATAAGCATCCTGAGCCCTAACTTTTGAAAGCCGGTAAGCACGTGCTCAGCTTTAAGCCTGTCTTTTATATCGCTACTCTGTTTAAAGTTAAGCCGGTGTTTACTTTACAGTGCCTGCAATAAGCAGGGCAAACAGTCTTGCACGAGCCATAGTAACGGCGCTCTGCCGTGGTCCCAAGTCAGGCAGCTCCTTGGCTAAAGGTGTTTATTGCACTGTGCCCCCGGGTGCAGAAGCGCCACAGATTTTTGCCTCTGGCTGGGGCTGTGCGGGAGGAGGAAAACTAGACCCCTCTCTGCAGGCTGCAAAGCAGCTTAAAAACCGGCAGGAAGGAGTTTCAACAAATACCTTGAAGGTCGGCGCGGCTGGAAAGCCGCACAGGGAGAGGCAGGGGCGCTCGGGCACGCAGGGGAGGCTGCCGCGGCGGCCCCGCGAGATGCGTCCCGAGCCGAGGCCCCGCTCGGAGCTGCCCTCGCTCGACACGGGGCCGCCGCCGGCCCAGGGCGGGCTGCCGAGGGAGCCCGCGAGCTGCGTAGCTCCACGGCTGCCTGCTTTGGGTGGGTGAGCGTAAAACACCAAAAGGCTGGATTTTGTTTGGGAGGGGGGTGTCGGGAAGGGGGCTGCCGGCTGCCTCGGCGGCGCGCTCAGCCCTGCCTGGCTTTCCCGCTCATCGCCCTGCTCCCTGCCCCTCGCATCCACGCTCCTCGGGGTGTTGCCTACTTTGGCTGGAAATTAGGACTCGTTCTTGCTTACGTGCAAACTAACCAGGTTGATTTCTCGTGATAAACGCCTGCCTTCCTCCCCGCGCCGCGGCGCCGCGGCACTTCTGAACCACCTTGCAGGCTGCCTACCTGAGCGCCCACCCAGCTGCAGTTACACCTTTCCTTGGATTTTTGCAAAGCGTCAGTTTGCCTCAGTCCGACAGCATGACTCACCCAGCGTGAAGGACTGGTTCATCTTCGGCTCTTTGAAATTCCCGCAACTCAGAGCGCCCAGCCTGACCGGAGACGCTAAAAATATGACTCTCTGAATTCAAGTACTTTGCCTTTCTCCCTGGCTTATTCTTTGCAACCATCTAGCGAACAGGCAGGACTTTTAGAGAGTAAATCCGGCTGCGTAACCTGGGGACAGCAACATCTCATCGCTGCTTCTCCTGGCAGCCCTTCCTGCCGTCTTGCACCCAGCCGTTGCTGGCTATATTGTACGCTCTGCAACAAAAGCCCTGCTACAGCTACAGCCCAGAGACGTCTTGAAAAACTATTAGCAGCAGAAAAAGTAAATACACAGGAAAATAACTTCCTGTGGTGTGAGCTGCATCTCCGGCCAGCCGTTAAGCGGGAATAGCTGGTGTATTGAGCACCTTCCAGTGCAGACGAGTTCTGGGATTGTAACGCTCTTTGGGGGAAGACCTTTTCTTTTCCCCCTAAGTTTGTACCGTTTCCCCTGCCCGGAGCTGCTGCAGGTTATCGGCAAAGGCAGCCCGGGGTTTCCCTCGGACCCCGGCCGAGCGGACGCGGCGGCGGGCAGGGGCTGGGCTGGCCTCGGCCACGGGCCCGCTGGCACCGCGCGGCGACAGGGACACGTGCCGTCCCCAGCAGATGCACAGTCATGCCTCTTGGCCGGTACGAGTCAGCAAAATAAGTAAGAGGATTGTGGAGGTCTCCTCCTCCAAATAAGAGGGAGGGGAAAGCCTTTCACGCTGCTCACTCGCGATGCAGTCCTAACCGGGCTATTATTTTTTTTGTTCTGAAAATTGCCTTTTGAAGAAGGGGTTCAGAGAGGGGCTGAGGTCTTACATCCGCTCCAGACTGAAGGAGCCACTTACCCCCAGGCAGGCTGCCCTGCTCCTGCTACTACACCTGATAAAACCTCTTTCCTCTGGCCCCTTTGTCCTGTATCCCGTTTCCCAGCAAACACAGAGCAGCATCCCGGGTCTTGTAATAACCAAACACCCTCCCCTTCTCCAGAGAAGGATAAAGGTCTCAAGTACTGATTTGACCAGCAGCCTGGAAAATGCAAGTTTTCTAAGCGTTCACTATTTTTTGCAGAAAGAAAAGCTACTATAAGAGGGAAGCCTTCCCTGATTTGTTTTTTCTTAGCGAAAATAGACTTACCTCTTTGTTTCCTAACTTTTTTCCCCTTTCTAGCATACTGCACTCTGCAAAGCACCTTCTGTTGCCCCCGCAGTGGCTGCTTTTTGCAAGCCGCAGCATTACGCCGGGCTAAGAGAAAAGCGGGTGAAAAAAGCCAAGGCATAGGGAAAAGAAACGGAGAGCTCTGCAACTGGCCTGCTGGCTGCTGAACTAGATAAAAGATAAGGAAGGTGCAAGGGGAGCAAAATCTCCTGATTTGAGTTTCTGCAGAGCTACTTTTCTTTACCGGTGGGAGAAGCGACTGCACCGTCGCTGCTCAGCAAAGCAAACAGGTGCTTGAAGCAATAGGTGTTATACTTTGACGATACGCGCTCCAAGTATAGCGAATACGCTGATTTTTCAGGGCAGACTCTCTGCACGCATTAAAACCTCCTTTCCGAAGCTGTCACCCTCCCCGTCCCCCCCCCCGCGGGCTTTGCTTTCCCTCTTTCCTGCTGTGAGGAGCAAACACAGCAGAGGGCTGCAGGCGTCTGCCAAAATGCAGCTGCTCCCTAAGCCGGGGCGATCCCTGCCTTTCCCTCGGCCGACGGGGTGCCCTTCCCGTGCCACCCGCTGCCGTCGTCCGCTGTCCTGCCTCCACAGCGACCCACAGGACGGCTGCGTTTTCCACCCACGCGGCTGTCCCGTGTTCAGGCGTATCCGTGTTTTTCTTGTCTCCCCTGACACTCCTGGGGGTTAGGTAGGAAAATGCCCGTGTCCCTACGGCCAGCATAACTGGCTCGCCTGACTTTGCTTTCTGAGGGCGCTTAACAGCTCAGCGTGAAGTTTTTTCTTCTCCTTTCCCTTGCACATATAGCTTTAGGGTGTGCTGAAATATTCCCCTAATAGGCTAAGCCAAGGGCCCTAAATTGCGGCAGGGAAGGGCGGGAACCGAGTCGGGGGAAGGATGTATTGGGAGAGAACAAGACTGTGGACACGGCAACAACAAATAACCTGGCTTCGATTGCCTATACCTTGCATGTTGTCTGGAATGAAAAAACACACTTTTTCGTTATGCTGGAACAGATGAAAAAAAAACTCTGCAGTTTATTGCCTTGAAATCAGGAGAGGGTTAAGATTTTCCAATTGCATTACACCCTGGGGTCTCCTTGTTATCCCCGCCTTCGCTCTACGGGTTGCAATCGTCACATTGGGTTGTGGGGGGGAGCATCAGTTTTAGCTTTTGTCCTCCTAATGTTTGCATTTCACATGTACGCCTAGGTAGCGAGAATGGTTTGGATAATTTTATTTTGCCAGTCTGGAGCCCAGAGATGCCCGGGTGAGGAAACTCCCACCGAGGTTGTGTCAGTCTGTCTATCCCTGGTTGCCGTTGCCTACAGCTGGAGTAGAGAGTGCTGTTTGCTGAGGGAGAGGGAAGGATTGGGGTAGGGTTGTCTTACCATGATGGCCTCAGCTTGCTTGGAGTCCAACTCGGACACGGCCCTGCGGAAGCCTTTGGCTGCAGAGGTGGAGATGTTAGGGGTTGGCATCTCTGCTCCTCCACGAGCTCTGCTCTCAGCTTTTCCTCTCCTTGCCAGCCTTTTATAGGGCAGGGCTGACGTCAAAGACCCTTTCAAATCTTCCCCCCCCCCCCATCATCACCTCCCTCCCATCTCCCCCTCGGGCTGAGAGGAGGAGGGGACGCGAAGGAGAGAAACGTTTCTGTCCCATTAAATCTAATCGCCGCAAAGATTGCAGACACCCTGCCTTCACAGACCAGCCGCTCCCCCACGCACCCTCGTTTGCCTGCACCCGAAAGCTTTCTGCTCTCTGGCTTTCCACCCCTCTTCTTGAAGGAGTTTGCTCTTGTGCTGCGTTTCAGTCCGGCACACTCGCTTTCCCAGCTTGGAGTTGCATGAAAGGGTTTTTAATCGGTGAAAGGACAAAATAAAAGGAAGGAAGAGATTCGGCCCTCTCTGGCCTTTTCTCCTTGTTTGTCTTCTGGCCAGGTAATGAAGGCAGCAAAGGAGTAGGAAAATAACACTGATTTCCCCCAACGCCTGCGCTGGAGGAAATTCTGCCTTCCAAAGGGTTTTGCTCCTCTTGCTGTAATTCCTACAAAGCAAATGCCTGGGGACTTCAGGGGCTGCAAGACTTGGTGGCAGCTCAGGATCCGTCCCTGGGGTTGTGCATGGACACGCGTGCCCTGTGCGAATGCGGCCTTTTCCTCCTGCAGGATTTGCAGCAGCTCCCCAACTCTAAATGAGCGTTGTGCAAATGCATGGCCCTGCTTTGTGCGAGCGCGACAGCGCTGGGGGACAGGCTGTCGGCTGGCATACATCCCAGCGGCGGGGAAGCTGCTGGCACTTCACTGGCCGCTTGCGGGAGAGCTCCCCCACGGCGTTGCCTGTCCGTGGTGTCGCTTTTGAAGTCATCTACCAAAGAAAGATACCTGCTTCACGTTAGTGGCCCTGCCTTTCTGAGGCCCCTTTCCCTTCAAGCGAGAGAGCTGAGTTTGTGCCAATGGTGTTGATGATTTTTGCAGTGCCAAAGGATCAATGCCCTGCTGCCCTCGTCAAGGCTGCAAAGCTCTTGCTGTTTTGCTATCTCCTGCAAAGCCCAGGCTGCAGGCAGCATGAAAACACTGCCAGCCCCAGTAAGGCATCTTGGGAGAGCCTAGCAGGCTGGAAGTTGGTGCAAGTTGGCTTTGAGGTGAGCAGTTGGCAGCAGCTAAAAAGTTGGTCCAGTGGTGAGCAGAAATTAGTTTTGACTCAAGTCAGCCAACTGGGATCGTCTTATTCCTGGTGCTGGAAACACCCTCCTCTTCCCTCCCCAGCCTCTCCTGCCTCACGTGTAGGACCGCTTCACGCACACTCAGAATAGCGCTCGGTTTTGCTTTAATTTCATCCATAATCCCCTCAGAGTCTCTCAAACCTTCTGTTTGCCCTCTGCTAAACCCTGGATGCTGGAGGCAAGAGATACAACCCCACCAAACTTACAGGAGTGAACGGTGGAAAAGCACTGCCTGGTGTTCCAGTATCTCCTTGGGAAAGATGGGGTGCTGGGCGGTCCGAATCAGTGCAGGCCTACGGTGGCTTTGGTTTGTGCCACTGGCGGAGGTGGTGCAGACAGCCCAGGGTGTGAGCAATACCTCTGAGATAAGGGTGCTCACTCCTGCACTGCAGCCCAGCCAGGTGTCCCGGCTGGGCTCGCTGCAGCCTGCCCCTTCTCAGGAGCTTTTTGAGCCCATTTTCCCAGAGGCTGCAGAGAAAAGAAGACCTGCATATCATCAGCGTTGCTTCGAACTGCAACCAAGAGAGTGTTTTCACCTGAAAAGCAAGAGAAGGCTCTCCTCAACAGCCACGTGCTCAGTCTCTGATTTCCTCCTGGCTAAGGGACCAAATGGTTTTTTGGAATGGCTGTGGGACAGCATTTGTGTAAAACTCAGCACAGCTCCTATTGAAGCGAGTCTGTCCATTAAATTTCACAAGATCTGGATCACATGCAGATTAATATAGACACTGGCTGGTGTTTCCATGTTCTGTCCTATCTGGTCTGAAGCCAGGCTACTGTCAGGAAAAAGATCTGATAGAAAGGACTTTAAAGCAGCCTGAGGCTAATTAGTGAACCTCAGACTGTGAGAGGGGATGTGATCTTGGGTTTTTATTCAGCTCATTGTGGAAGGAAGAAAACGCATTTGAAGTCATATCCCAAGCTGAACGTGCGTGAAGTCAAAAGGCTTTAGATCCTTCTCTACTCAAAAGGTTCAAAGTTTGCACTGGGAGGAGCAGTTGTCTAAAACTCACTGAACTCCCTGTTCTTGGGATCTGCGAGATTTTGATCCTTAAATTGCTTTAGAGAAACAGATCATGCAGAGACTTCCCTGTGCTTGAACATTTCTGCCTTACCCCAATCACAGCCAGAAAGTGCAGCGAGCCATGTCCATCCCAAATAACCTTCCAGCAGTCATTCACAACAATTCACTCTGGGTTTGGGGGGCTTGTTGTTGTTGTTGTGGTTTGTTTGTTTGTTTGTTTTTTCCAAGAGATCTGGTTTTGTCCCGAGACCAAGAGGAAAAATTCTGGATTTGGGGTTTGTTTGCTTGTTTTTTAAGTTATCTTCAGTTGTCTTCCCTCTTTCTGATAAAGAAGGAATAAAGACTAGCAGTAATTCAGTAGACTGTCAGAAATAGCTCCTTCAGACATGCAGGTTTCCATCCTGGGTTGCACCAGTGTTGTGCTCCAGAAAGATTTAACCCGCTCTTCTGTTAATGCTTCCTAACGAACTTCAGTAGGTCTCATGCAGAAACATAAGTTAAAAGCAAACTCAGACCATATCAATCATCTGAACATAACCTAAGAGGTCTGGCACTAAGAAGAAACAACTCCAAAAGAGGCAACAGAAATAAAACTGACATGTCTTTCACGTTACAGATTAATGAAGAAAACTCACTGGGGATGTCCTAGCTCCATTTAGGTGCTGATAAAGTAAACATACAAAGAAAGTAAAGAAGATACCTCTTCCAGTCATTAACTATTTGCTTTTCTGATGAAGTTGTTCTATGCATCTTTATGGCCACACCAGCCAATTTCATGCAAAGGTGTTAGATAATATGGGATTAAGTTGCGAAGAAGTCAAGTTAGGGAAGCCATAGTTAGGCTAAGTATTCAAGAAATACTTCATAAAAAACATTCAGAGACTTTACCAGTATGATGTACTGTTACAAGAACAGATTTTTACAATGAAAAGGTTTTCTGAAATTGGGCCAGTTTCATTAGAATTTCATTTAGGAAAGAAAAGGAGAGTTGGGCAGGAGGAGAGTTCTAATAATTGCGCTTGAATATTTTTATCAAAGAAACTTTTCATTCTGACTGAACTCTTCTGCATTGCATTACACTCCAAAATAGTGTGTAGTATAACATAGAATTTCAACATTTTTCATCTGAAGTTTTCAGTTCAATTTTAGGACAAATTTCAAAATATTTTAAGAACGTAAACTCTTTTCCTTCACACTGTTTTCTTCCCTTAACATAAAAAAGAGAAACCATTTCTATAGACCTTCTGTTTTTAGCAATTGACTTAGTTTAAAGGGCTTTTTAGAACAGCATTTGTAGGGGATGCTAAACCTAAAATCAGCCATCAAAGCAAATTCCAGTTATTCAAATTTGTAATCCAGTTGCTGAAAGCATAGTCTTAAAATGTCAGTTTACGTAAAGAATTGAGAAATTTAGTAAAGTACTTTAGTAAATATGGGAAGAGAACAAGTCACTCTGCCCTCCTGCAGACAGTCGTAACGTATTCGGAGATCACGTGTAAAGAATGCTCTCACAAACACTGGCTTTAAAAAGAGACGATAAAATCAGACAAGTCTTCAGGACTGTTGTACTGATAGATGGAATTTTGTTGAACGTATTTTCTTTTTCCTTTTTTCTCGGTAGGAACTGCTTCTCTCCTTGTGAAACCAGGCATCTGATTTAAGCTCATCAGTTCTTCTACTTAGGGCCTCATCCCGAAGTCCTTGATTTTTAAATCCCTCCCCTTTATATGGATGAAAAATTAAGCAAATATCTCTCTTTTCTTTAAGCCCTGCTAATCCGTCAGCACCATCTCTGTCTGGCGGCACGAGCCCTGCGTTGTAGGAAAGCGCTCTTCTGCAGGGGAGACTCGGAGAGGAGACTCCACGCAACCAGAGCGAAATCGTGCTTTCCAGGGAACCAAGGGCCAGGCTTCCCAGTGACCATGATTGGAGAAAAGGCTTTCTCCCTCTGACTGTGGTGGGAAAATCAGATTTTTTTTTTGAGAGAAACCACCAAGCAGCAGGTTCTGCTTTGAACATGAAGGACAGGCTGTGAAGCCTTCAGTGCTGCCGTTGAGCATCCCTGCAAGAGGGCAGGCCGGCTGCTGCATGGCAGCACATGCGGGTCTTCCTCGTAGGGCTGGGCCACAGCTCTGTAACGTGTTTTCTACCTCTGTCCTTCCAAAGCAAAGTCCCCCCTCTTTGGAGACAGCCCGCAGCTCAGACATCACCATTCCTCTGCGCACCTACATCTCTGCAAATCACATCATCAGGTCCATGAGCAACATCAGACATGACTCCTGGGAGGGGGAGAGCATATTTAGTTACACTTTGCCCCTGCTCCTGGGCCAAACTAGGCTATGGCCATGTTTGACCACCTCCTGAACTTGATAATAAGCAAAGAGGAACATTTAAGAAGCTTTATAAAGGAAACTGAGGGATGGATGGGTCTTCATCAGGGCTTTGTTTCTGATGCTCCAGCCGCCTGACTCTCCTTTAATGTGTGTGGGTGTCATGTGTAACCAGCTGCGTGTTTTAAGAGATTTATCTGACACAAAATAGAAACAGCAGACACTGCTGGAAACTGCTTAGCCGCACTAGTCCCAAGACAGAAAAGCCCATAAAGTTGGCAGCTCTGACTGTGCTTCCTTAAGGGTAAAGCAGAGCCAGAAAGGATTAAGGAAATGACGTGACTGTGCACAGCACTACTGGGCCTTTGGAGGCTCATCACCTGCCATTGGAGGCAGAACTGGCAATGCAGAGAGCAAAGGAAGACAACATCCTTTCTGAGTGGACTCATTTTGGTAATTTTGTGCATCCTCTAGTGTATGTAATAATCACTGTTTCTAAGCACCTCAGATATGGGGACCAAACTCACTGTCTAGAGAAAAATCCTGATGTGCCAAACAGCAGTCACCCAGTGCGGGAGCTGAAGAGATCTTCATGTGATAGTCTGTGAGCTTGATATGAGTCCCATGAGCGAGGGTGCGGGTCTCACTGGGGAGCCGCAGGGGCAGGAGGCAGGGTTGGTACTGCACAAGGGCACCACCAGGAGAGCAAAGGATGCCCGCTGATGTGATGGCAAGCTGATGCCTTCCATCATGACCGAGGATGGCCACGTCTTGTGGCCAGTCCCTCATGTTATTCCTTCTCCCGCTCTCATCCACTGTCTCTCCCTCTTCCCTCCCATAGCCGGAATAATTATAGTCTACCACGTGAAGCAATTACAGTAGGGGTTAGCCAGCTCTGTCAAGAGATGGTTTTTTTTCTCTTCTCTCTTCACAGCTCCATTCAACATCACCGAGTACCACAAAGGAGTTTAATAACCCATAATGACACCTCTTGCCTCCACGTCATTGCAGCCTCCCCAGGGTTGGGGCAACAGCAGGAAAAAAGTATAATTAAAATCCGCATCTCCCTCTTAACTTTGCAGCCTCCTATTATCTACAAAGCACTGACTTCAGTGCTTGTGCTCTCTCTCAGCAAATGAGCCTGGGCGAAGGGGGGCTGCAAGAAGCAGAGTGTGCTAGCTCCTCAGCAAGAGGAATCGAGACATCTCCTGCCGGGACGCAGGGTACTGGCCCCCTGCTTTGTCTCTCCATGGCATTTTCCACCGGGACGCAGAGAGCCCCAGTGCAGGGCCCTCATGCTGGCACTCCTCCACCCCCCTTTACACTGTGATCCCTCCATCCTCCTGTGGGTCCGCACCTCTCCAGTGTCTGGGTTTAAGTTTTGACATTTCAGAAGGCCAAATCAATTTTTAGCTAAATCTGAGGCTATTCCTTCTGAGAATGTTCCTATTACCCATCAGAAATGCCTGCCCACCCCTTGTTTTGAAGCACATTGACTGGCTCGTCTCGCAACACTTTTCTGCTCCATGTTTTAGATTCAAAATCTTCTTCTCATGCTGCTCCAATTTTGACTCACGACCTAGCAAATCCCCTCACATTGTTCAACAATGAAATTGCAATTCTAGGAAATTTTCACAGCAATCAACTATTCAGAGGAAAATGGTATTACTTCAAGGAAAGTGGTGAATGGTTTGCAGAGAGAGTTTGCAGAGGGAAGAGAGGCTGCTTGCATGTAAAGAGAAGTCAGCCTCTCCCTCTCCCCAGTCACTTAGTCCTGACTTTTCAGAAACTAGAGAATAAGTAATCTTTCTCTCTTTCTGCATCAGGAAATGGACTGCAAATGCAAGTGAAAATTCAGAAATATTGTGTTGATAACTCACCTGCCACTGCAGAATCCAAAATAACCTTCTCATCTTGGATCAATGGGGAAGCACTTACGAGTAATTTTCTCTTTGGAAATGTGGGCAGCAAGCAGACAGTCAGGAGTGGGTGGTAGAATCAAATGCACCGTCTCTTGCACCATGCCATCTTGTGCAGTTGTAAAACTAATTGCAGACACCTCCGGACCACCATATTCTAACTGACAGGCAACTCCTTAACAAGGCCATCAATCAAAAGAAAAAAATATCACCAATAATATCGTGAGAAATTTGGTAGCTTTGCCTACTTTTCCATCAACTAAGGAACACTGCCTCTGTCAACTTTTGTTGTGCCACAGGGGTCTGTATCCATAGCATTGTTAGGAAAAAGAAAGAGAAATATGTCTAAAGAATTACAGGAACCAAGAAGTTTTCTTTAAAGGTATCACACTCTTCAGAAATAGGGAGTTTCACCTTAGCGCAGGAAGTTAGCCTGCTACAGAGTTCTGTATTGCAACAGGTCTCCTCCCACACTACTAGCCCTGGTGATTTTAACATATGTCCTGTGATACCCAATGTTTTATTCCCAGCTACTGGAATTAGATGATCACATAATGATCTCAGCTTCCTGTAAAAATTTAGCCCTTTTTACAGGAGGAGAGAAAAGATTGAAGAGGAGTCTGGGAGCTACCAGACAGGGGAAAGAAAAATCCAGGAAACAGTAATTACAAAAAAACTCCTCTTAATATGGGGATCTAGCACAGAATTTTTGAGCATTGAGTCTGACAGTGCATTTGCTCTTCTGGAAAAAAGATTGGGCTGCTAAACAACTACCTGAAAACACCAGAAACGTTATGACAAGAAAAATCCCATGTCCAGCACTAATTCTATTGGCAACAACTAGTGCAGAAAATACGGGGCTGCATTTCTGGCTGTTTACTGCGCAGCCTTGGGCAAGTCATTTAGCTCACTGCCTTAATTTCCTGCTTTCTGTTTTGAGGCTGGCAATTGCTGGAACTGTCGCCTCTTACAGTACTGTTGGGAAGAAACAGTTAGTAGTGGGCAATAGATGCCAAAATCAATGGAAGTACCTCTGGCCATGACTCTAGCCTCCTCTCAGAGGGTGCGCAGAGGGGCGAACCCCAAAGATTTATTTTGACTTGGGAATCTCAGAGGGCATTGCCTGTCCAGGTCTGAAATGCAGGAAACGGAGCACAGAGCAAAGAAATAGCTGCTTGTGGGGCTAAGTATCTCATGAGTACCATAAACATATCACTTCTTTGGTGTCTATCCATCTCCTCCCCTTTTTTGTCTCCTTTCTCATTCTCTACAACAGCAGCTGTAGTTCAGCCAGAGGCGTGAGGATCTCGTGGCCTCACCTGCAAGACCCGGTTCCCCATCCACACAGGCAGCAGTGGTATGTGCCTGGCCCTCACGGGGCTGCTCCAGGGGCTGCAAGCAGGAGCTGCGGCAGGGGCTGGCTGGTGGGAAGTGGGAGCCATCCGTCTTCATGGCGGCTCACAGAAATGCTCACAGCAAACAGAGGACCTGGGGGACCCCTTACGGCAGCTAAGATCCTAAAATGAGTAATATAGATGCCCTACCTGCAGTCTACAGTTCCTCAAGCTACCAGAAAGAGTGTTTAAATTGCACATTTAATGAGAGGGGAGCATGGATCCCATTAGTCATTCACTGGCCATAGCCATCAGCAGCAGTATTTTAACAAAGTGGATAATGAAATCATTTGCTCGCTTGCCCCTTTGACTCCCACTTGGAAGCTAGCTGTAGTGTCTTTCTAACAATTGCCAAAAGTCATCATTTCAGCTTCAAATGAAACATATCCCCTGTGAAGCCTACCCCGGGGCAGGAAGGGGATTGAAGAGTTCCTCTTGGCCAAAAGATGGTCCAAAGCAATGGTGAATTGTGCTTGCTTACAAAAACCCAAGGAATGACTCCTCTTGCCTGTAGTCTGTCTCTCATCAAGCCTTTATATTGCTGAATACATGCAGAAAATACATGCTGAGTCCATGGCAACTCCCAGAACTAAGGCCGCAGTGACCTGGAATCTGCTGGCTCTTTCTTTAGGTGAAAAGAGAAAGTTGAGGGCATGTTCCTATTTTACTGCTGAATTCATTAAGTCCCAGTCTTTCTGTATCAAGTCATTCCTGCAAGCAGGCTTTGGGTTGCTTAGTCTCTTCACCTTCTGTGAGAACAGTATCCTAACCCAGTATATTTGACCCCCTTGTTCGTCTGCCTATGCCATGGGGTAAGACATAATTTACCTAACTCATGGCTGCATCAGAACGGAGAAAGCGAAGCTGTGGCAAGGGATCCTAAGCCGGTACCCATCATCCTTTTGGAAGGAAACACCTCTCTATTTGTTGATGATGTCTTAGCCCCATCCAAGTTGATGGCACAGAAACGTGGGACCGGAAGCAACTTTGAGCCCTTGCGACTTGTCCCCCATGACTGTTAGGACCTGCATTCCAGAAGTCCAGCATGGCTGGGATACACCTGAACACCATATGTGCTTTTGGGACATCCCCCTTAGCATTGCTGTCTCCTCAGTTTTCAGGTAACTCATCTCTCACAGTTCTGGCTGTGGAAGCAAATGACACCATGAGTAGCCAAGGATTTTCCCTCAATGTTTTGTCAGTATTTGCCCAATGTTCTCCTTTGTCATGAACATGTCAGTTCAGTGGCACGTATACATCTCCTCCCCAGGGTCTTTTCACTCCCCTTTCTCCTCTTCTGCAACAGCAGCTCCAGGCCTGCCAGAGGGACAAGAGGAGCAGATGCCCAGGAAATGCAGCTCCATGCTACTTCTAAGCGTACAGAGTACAGCTGACTTCTCACCTGCTTGGTTCCCCCTCTCCTCAGGCACTGGAGCATGAAACAGTCCACCTGTCAAACAAAAGGTCTGATGTAATTTTAGCATTGGGAGTTACACAAGGGGTCTCAGACCTATGAAAATGTCACCCTATTGACTTCATACAAATGTTTATTCATAGTTCTGCTTACAGGCAGACAGGTATATTACATTCAGCATTGAATGAATGAGATCCATTATGTAGACGCAACCAGGTCTGAACTGGAAATTGGAACCAACGTTTCACAGTGAAGTCAATGCAATTCTATCGATTCACATATGCTCCAGATCTCATCTGCTATTCCTAACAGGTAGTCATCAAGTAAAAACATGAGGAGCAGCATGAGAAAACATTTTGCTCTTCTTTTTAGAGAAGAAATGCAAATGTACCACCCGTGGCATGATTCTTACATCCCAGCAGGCTTAACAGGATGACTCATCAAAGTCCTTTGTTTGTCTTCTGGATCTTCAAGGTGTATCAACAGTGTTTTATTGATCCACAGTCATGGAAGGTAAAGAAAGAGAAGAGTCCGAGATCTATACTGGTGCAATATGCCTGACTTCAGTAATTCTACCATTAAGCTACTGGGCTGACAAAATGGAAAAGCAAGGTGTATGAGATTACATTTCCTATCCTTACAATTATAGGATTGTCCTCTACAAATACAGATACTTTAATCTAGCGGAGAAGAGAACAAAAAGATCAGTCACTGAAAGTTAGGCAAGAAAAAAGCTCAGATAGTCATAAGACATACATTTTTTAATAGTGAGGGTGAGCAAACCCAATGAATACTGGGAAAGCTGTGTTCCCCTTGGCATGAAGTTTCCTAACTGGAATGGGATGCCTCACATGAAGCTGATGTTTACCAGACACAGAGCTAAGACACGGTAAGGCTGAGGGAGATCGTACAACCCATATGCTATGTAGGAGGAGAAATGGCTGGGATGGCTCAGTCTCCCATTGCCACAAAACACAAAGCGGGAGCTAAGGCACCTGCTGTCCCCAGCCAGGAGGGCAGAGGAGACACCGGCTAACTCCCTCCAGCACAGCGTGCATGAGGTCCTTCTGTCTTACATCCCACCAAGAGCTCACCTTGGAAACTTGACATTTTTAGTGAGGAAAGGCAGGCAAAAATCACTGCCCCTGCAAAGGAAGCCTTTAGCCTTCCCACAAGTACCAGCTGCATGTTGCTGCATCACGTAATACATTTAAAATTGCGTGTTTCAAGTGCTCATCCTTCCCCCTTCCCATGTTGGTGGGGGCAGTACCTGCCTGAGGAGAGTTAATAGTGCTCTCACTTATTGAATTTACATCAGGGACGTGCTAGATTGCAACAAGAGGTGCTGTTATAAGAGGAAAAGAGCTGCAAAAGGAAAAGCTAGAAAATCTCCAATCTTTATTGTTTCGTCTCCATTCCTACCCCCAAAACAGCTCCAGAAGCAAAGAAATGCCCTTTTTGGGGAGCTAGCACGCAATTTTCTCCACTGATTGCCTCTTTCTCGTATCACTTCCCTTCCCTTCCCTGCCTCTCGTCTCTTTTGCCTTCCTCCTGCTCTCCACCCCCCTTCCTCTCTGCCTGCATCTAACCCACACAGTCACAGCAGCCTGGTCATAGCCTGAAGGGAATTGCCTTGTGCCTTTAGTGGCATGGTGCTTGATTTCCCTTATCTGTCCCCGGTAGGGCCATGTGTTTTGTCTCTACTTCCCCCTCCCTACAGACGTGTGGTTGAGGGCAATGAGAGACACGGGGTCCCTGTAAGTGACTTATGATAATTGCAGACCAGCAACTGCTCTGAAAATCTAAATTCCTCCCTGACATTTCCAGTCTAAAGCTCTCACTGACTCAGCTGCTGCTTGTGATATTTAAACAAGGATTATCTCCTTTTTTATTCTTTTCTTTTTGATCGTGGTATGGCAGAAGGTTAGTTTAACACTTTCCTACAGTTTGTATGGCTGTTACAGATCCAGCTGTCTTCAGGACTAAAACCAAAGCTCTGCTTCCCGAGTCACTCATTTTGCATGACTGGCATGAAAGAAAATTCCCATAATAAAAACCAAGGATCTTTCCCTGGATTGTTAGCTTTTCCAAATTTTCCTTTAGCATCAAGTAAATTGCACTGGGAAATTCACTGCCCAGGGTGTAAAAGAACATACCTCATTGGCTTTAGCACTACTCCATGAGCCTTATTCACTCTGGGACCTCATTTATTCCATCTTACAGTAGTTTTCTATATATTAAAATAGATCTTATTTTGTAGGGATGGTGAAAAGCATCTCTCCAAAAAAACCTTAAGGAAAGCTCACGGCACTTCTTGATTTTTGAGAGACGAAAGAGTATCAGGATTGGGAGAGAGCATGTGCTAAGCAAAGCTATAACGTGACCTTGGGACCGCTCCGAAAATCTGGCATGCCTCCTAATTCTCACTAGGAGGGTGAAACTGAAGGAAAGACATGGGCAGCTAAGAAAATCAGAATAGAAAGAGCTACAGAAAGCCAGGGGACATGCCCTTGGAAAGATAGAAGGAGAGTTACTATCTGGGCAGGAAAAGTAACTTCTGAGGTAAACAGAAGTGCTAACGGCCTCAGACAAAGAACTAGAGTACAGATAAAACTGATAAACTGACCAAAATGAACAGCTTGGGAATACTTGAAAATTAAAGGAGCTGAATTGCCGTGAACCTCTGAAATACGCCAGTTCTGGCTATCTCCAAGTAGCACACTGCCTAAATTATAGGCCTGTGCCCATGTGGTCATCCATGACCTGAACATCTCCAAAGCATGTGTTTTTCCTCTGTGTTTCTCTCTTCTACCTAGCTGCTATCTCTATTTCAGATTTGTCACTCTGTGGGAAGGGGACTGAGGCTCCCCGTCGGTTCAGAAATCACCTAGTGGGCAGGGGACAGCACTGTAAGCAAGTAATGTAACACTCAGATCAGATCCTCACATTCCCTATTTCTGATAGACAAGAAGCTAAGACCTAAAGCAGTGAGGAGTGATGTGGTCAGGATATTCAAAAACCACCAGCAATTTCAGGGTCCAGGACTTTTTTGGACGTTCATTTTCAAACACTTCAAAAGAGCAGCTCCAAACCAAGGAGTCACTCTCCCGCATCGCGACTCAAAGTGGGCATCCAGATCATGACCCATTCTTGGACCACCTTGGTACAATTTTAGGCAAAAATCTCAGAAAGCCTCCAGAGACATAGCCAGAAGGTGACTGTCAGGCTTGGAGGTACAGTCTGCAGTTTTGTTTTCTCCACTGCTTTGCGTTTACTTTCAGGTTTCAAGTCTGGCATGCCTTGCCACATATGATCACACACTGGCAGTTCATATTGTTTTGTTTTGTTTGAGTTTGGCTTGGTTTGGCTTGGTTTGGTTTTTTGCAATTTCTTTTAATGAGAACAGCAGCTAGTCCTTGCCAGGTCTCTGGGCAGCGCAAGGGCAAGTGGCATCCTTTGTCTTCTTAGACCTCTTCAGGGAGAGAGGGGCGCTCTGCTTCCTGGGGAGCTCCGGTTGCCTATTTTGACATGTTTGACCATTTTGGCCTTGTTTCACCTCCTTTTCTTTCATGCGATCTCTGGTCATCTGGCTGCTTGGGGTCGATTTCCTTTCTGAGAGGCAAAGGCAGCTGAAGGAGGCGGCTGCTTCCTCACCAGTGCTCAGATATGCGAGAGGGATCAATGTGTCTGATAACCCACCATTAGGACGTGCACTGAGCTGCCGCCTTCTCTGGGTGCCGCATCATCCCTTCAAGTGCCCTACCATTAGAAAGCTGTTTATTCCTGAAATTGGCTGAGCAATTGCCTCACACGGCGGAGAATCTGGTGAGGGGGAGCCAAGGGGAGCTGCCTGCCTGACGGGACCATGTTGCAATCATAGCACCTCTCAGGACCAGTGTCTAAGCCTGGTGCTTGGGTTTTTGCAAATAACTGAGCAAAATCTGGCCATTTCTCTTAGATTTGCAAAGAGGTGGAGGGATTAGGAGGTGAAAAGGAAACTTTCCCACTGCCCTTGGTGGAGGTTCAGGCTGGGGTGGACCAGAGAGGTTTAAGCACCGCAGGCATGTTTGCAAGCGTGGAGAAGGAGGCCACACGGCTTTGGACTGATGGCAGAGGACCTCATGACCAGGACAGGGTCTGTGCGAGAGCAAGGGTCTGCCTGCAGGCACACACACGTAGGTAGTGCTGACGCTGGCAGCGGGGGGTGGTAGGGGCACCAGCATCTCGTCGCAGTGCCTATCGCACTGCCGCAGTTGGGCAAAGCAAACACTTCCCTAAATGGAGAAGCTCTCGCTGTTCTGCCGATAAGCAGCGCAGGGTAGGTGCGGAGACAGCTGCCTGTTGTTCCCTGCCCTCCGTGACGCAGGCCTGTTTTTCAGCCCCGGCGATGAGTGGAGAAAGTTTCCATTAAGCCCCTGTTTGATCAGAGCCCATGTTGTTTGGACTGCATCCCTGTCGTGGCGCAAACGGAGCTGCTGAGGAGGCCAGCACCTTTGGTCACATTAAACGAGCGAGCGGTGCAGAGCTGACATGGCCCCACTGCCCTTCTTGGGTCACTGGCTTCCCAGGGCTAAGCCTTCCGCGCTTGCAGGCCCACAGCCTCAGGGATGCCCAGGACATCAGCTAGGGCAGAGGAGATACAGGGTCACTTCAAACCTAGGATGGGTAGGAGACCTTGTCTCTGTCTCCAGCTCATGGTTCCTCCACCTTGGGGCCCCATTTGCGCACTGGTGCTGTCTGGTGGCAGTCACAAACGCAGGACAGCCAAGAACCAGAGGCAGAAACCCAATGCTATTCAGCGTTTTGCTCGTTGAGAATTAAATCCCAAGAAAGTGTACACTGGTGTCTTCCAGCATAACCAAATGGAGCATGCAGCTAGGTATGGCTGTGCTCTGGCCGTGAGCAAGGCCTCATCTCCTGTTGCTATGTAGAAAAGAAATCACCTGAGGCAGGCCGACACAAAACATAGTCAAAGAAGTGTGGCATAAGAACTGAACAGTATGAGTAGCTCAGGTCCTGAGATGAGACTCCTTACTCCTGGAACACCTTTCCTCAGCTTCTTCCTTTCGCCAGCTAACATCTCCCTCTCGTCTCGATCTATTTCAAAGGGCTTCTGTAAAAGCATCTCTTACAGCAACAGGTGCTGATCAGGTGACAATATATTTTGATCTCCTCCAGCAGGGAAGTCCATACCCCAAGACTTAACACCGAAAGCACCTTTAGTTTCTGAACTCCTTTCCATTTTCAAGAACATATTTTGCACAATGTCCAGCTGGAGGCCAGTCATTAAAGGAGTACCCCAGAGATCAGTACTGGTGCCAATACTGTTTAACATCTTCTTTGATGACCTAGATGATGGGACATCACCTATAGATGATGAGTGCACCCTCAGCAAGTTTGCAGATGATACAAATCTGAAAGGAGTGGTTGATTTTCAGAACCTGACTGGACATGATCCTGAGAAATCTGCTCTAGCTGACCGTGCTTTGAGCAGGAGGGGTTGGACTAGACAGTCTCACAGTCTCCAGAGGACCCTGCCAACCTCATCAACTCTGTGATACTGTGACTGTAAATGGAAAGGGAAAGAATTACAAAACCAATTTAAAATAGTAGCCTTGGGGTGGCGGGGGGAAGGTAAAAATCCTCTGGAAAAGCTCAGAAATGAAAAAATGTTCTCCAAAATGAGAAAAAAATAAATAAATCTCCCTCCCCCCAGCTGTTAACTTGTCAATGCACTTTTCAGTTTGCTGGGAGAAATTTTATATAAAGACCACTTTCTGCTGCTATCAATACAACACCTCCACTTCTTTTTAATTGCTGTTATGCGTTTAAGCTGTTTCTGTATCAACAGCATGGCTTCTCACTAAGAGTCATAATTCCCTCCTCTGTGTCATCTGTGTAGATACTACTTTTTTCCTGCGATGCTTGAGATATGCTTGTCTAGAGGAGCTCAGAAACAGCCCAGTGGGGAGCAGAGGAATAATTAATCCTTCCTAACTCCCTCGTCGGATGCTCAGGTCTCTGATGTCTGCAGGGCAGTGAGCTGCTGGGACAAAGCCATAGCAGGGCTGAACGCACTTGGGGATGAGTGACCCAGGTGCTGTCTGTGACGTGTTGTGCGACTTCTTGGCTCCAACGGTGGTGGCAGTGTGGAGTGACTCAGCGCAGCCAGGCTAGGGCCCTGCTCTGAGTCATTCCCCAGGAGCCTCTCTCCTGCTTTCTCTTGCTGCCCTTCACTGAGCCGGCCTGGGAGAAACGGCCTCACTAGGCTGATGCATCTCTTGCAAAGGCTGTCTCCCCACAGTCTGATGTTGCCTCTCCAGAAGATGGCTGATAATTTTTGAAGGCCTTAGAACAGGAAAATGCTAAGAGTACTTTTATATTCCCTTCCTTTCTAGGGTTCTTTTGTAATTATGATGCCCTATATGCTTGCTTCCCTGTTCCGTAAAGCTGTTGCCCCATCAGGTATCTAACATGCAGTAAGCAAAACAGGTTGTTTTTCCCACCAGTGCCTCATCAGGTCTTGCATTTCACAGTCGTCCTCACCAGAGGCCAAGCGTGTCTCCACGGCCTTAAAGCGGTACAACATTGACTGCTGCCAGAACGCAGCCTCATATACTTTAAAGCCCTTCCCTTTCCCAGACCTGCCTTGGTACAGAGCTCCCTCCTGATCCTTTCCCAGTCAAACCTTTTACACTAGGTTTGATCTCACATCTCACAGTAGCAAGTGATAAGTCAGGTCCCAGGCTTTTATCCTTGCTAGCAAGACCCAAAGAGCAGATCCCCTTAGTCCACAGCTGTGCCGAAGCTGCATTTTATTTCTGCCTGTTTCCCTGCATGCGTCACTGCAAGAAACACCATTCTTATGTTACCTGAGAAGTGGTACCCTGGAGATGTCTATGAGACAGTCCGGAACCTGAAATGTCCTTCCAATGGTCAGCCAGCCTTATAATAGGGGCTAATAGCTAGTCTAGAAACCTATGGTGCCTACGCTGTGCCAACTAGATTTAAAGTACCATTGTCATCTCCCCACTGCCTTTTGGTCAATAATATCAAAACCCTCTGCCAAGTCTCAAGGCAGCTAATCAGAGATACATCAGGGAACAAGAGAAATCCAAGCCATCTTCTCCGTTCCCTTCTCCACTGTGACTCATCCATCATTCACAAAGGGAAATCGTCATTACTGTGCTAGCTTGTGTAAGTCGCTCCTACTCCTTTTGGCCTCTCCAAAGCTTGCCCTCTACCTGCCCAAGCATGGGCGCAGGTGATCAGCCAGGGTCTGACTAGGAGGCAGGAAAGCAGAGCTTCTCTCACAGGTCTGCACACCAGGCAAGCTCCACCTGTTGGAGCCATGAAAAGAGGATCACAAAAGCTGGACAGACCACTCAGCAGCTCTCAGGCATGCTCCTCTCTCGGTGGAGTTCAGCATATGACCTCCTTCTCTTCTGCTTTCTGCTGGCTGTTGGTTATATCAGGAGATGTCCATAAGGAGGTGGTTTCCTGAAACAAGAAGGACTTGGACCAGCTCTGTTCCTTTCAGTAAACACTTATTTATTTATTCGAATGGGTGGAGACGAGCTCGAGGGAGCCTGAAATCTCATTCCCCATCGAATTTCCAGGAAGATGAGCATGCTGACTCAAGCTGGATGCTGAGCTGGAGCCCGCAGAGGCCTCCTGCGCCTTGTCTGCTCGTGACAATCTGTTCTCTCTCTCTCCTTTTCTCTCTCATTTTTCCATTTCATTTAGGTCCTGCCTCGCCTCAGGGCGACTGTCAATAATCTCTGTGGGTAACCGTCTGCCTCACCAGCAGCCCCACCTGTGGCCCTGGGACATGTCACAGCAGGTGACAGGGAACAGTTCCAAAGCCAAACATGCCTCCCTGGCTGCTCCTGGCCCCCTCAGGCCCCATGAGGCTACCAAAGCGCTTCCAACCTCTCCTCTCCCTCTCTGCTCCTGCTCTGAAGACCATCTCTTACTGGTGCTGCTAGCAAAGCCAACACGGCCCCTCATGACAGGTGCTATTTCTTTACTGGCCCTGCCACCCCAACCCTCGTTTCCTCCAGTTCTCCTTCCTCCTGAAATCCTTCCCTGCAGGGAATAAATTTTTCTGCACTCCCATGCACATTCCTACGTGCTGGTGGGGAGGTTTCAGAAACAGCAAGCTGATTTTCATTTGCAGCATTAGTGGATGGGGTGGGTAGGAGCACAAGGGAGACAGAGGGTGAGCAGGAAAAATAAATCTCCCCTTGACTTGGTGCCAACAGACCAATGACCAACGAGTGGGGCAGAACTTCCACTTCTGTGGCAGAGAGCTGACCTGATAGGTCCTCATGCGCGTCTGAGCCACGTGCCACTTGGGGAGAAGAGGTGTACCAAGGAGAAGATGACAGTTGCTTCTCCGTGGACGGCTCCTGCCACTTCCAGCTGACCATGGAGGTTAGGGCCACATCCATGGTCCTATCTAACGTAGGAGATCTAGGTGTACAGTGCATGGCTGTCATTTAAAAGAGCTGGGCTCTCTCTTCTGCAGTACACAGGAGTTCTGACTGTCCAGCTCAGTGAAAACCCAGACCACCCAAAGAGGCTTACATTTAGACACCCATCTGTATTGAAGAGGCTGATCTAGGGGGTCTGATTTTCAGAAAAGCTGGACTGTTACATAACAGCTTGGAAAAATTAACTATCTGCTTTGAAAAATGGATTCCCAGGCTTCAACTGGAAATGGTTGTAAAAGGCTATAAAACTCTCCTGTTCCTCCTAATGTATATATTAAAAACTGTATTTCCCTCCTCTCCCTTCTCTCCCTTCCCCCCATTTTCCCTATTTTCCTTATATTTAGGGACATGGGGCAATTTGCCTTCACTGCATTTCTTTTCGACATTGTTAAATAGCGACCTTCTGAAGTGGATCAGGGATGCAGTGGTATTTTGTAGCCTTTTATTAGGCATCAGTCCACTTAGGAGAGCTGAAGAGGGCTTATCTGCCAAGATTGTCAGGGTGGGAAGCGTAATTGAGGGTTCGGGCAGCGCTTCGCTGTGCAAGGCATCTGCCATCAAAATCAGGCAGGTCTATCGATTGCCTTCTCAAGTGGTCTGCCTCTCCCATTAGCCCTTTCCTGGGCGACACATGCAGGGTATTGAAGAAGTATAGATTTTTGGTGGCACTTCACAGTGACACTGGAGGCTTCTGGAACTGGGAGATTCAGGACAAGAGGATGATGTGATTCTTTTATGGGAAAAAGGCAAGATTGCTGCCATGGTGCAAGGCAGGCGCAGCTGTCCCACAGAACATCCCCATCAGCCTAGACTTTTTTTCACTTGCTCATGTGTACCTGGGAGCGTGTCCCTCATGTCTCTGCAGTGAGACTCTCTCCTTAGCCCACAGGTTATCAGGAGGGTAACACCTAAGGCACAACAGCAGTGTATGCACGGGGCTACAGCTCAGGGGAAGATTTCCCCAGCCCTGTGCCCGATGCCCCTAAACATACAGAGACACCTTTTTCTTCTTCCTTCTGTTAGCTGCCTGTCCTTCTTCCTTTCCCCACACCATTTCATGCTCCCCTTGCTCTTTGGGGCAATTAGCTTGTTGGGCGATGGGGCCAGCAGCTACAAATATTGTTTGACCCCTGGAAAGAGTAAGAAGGAAATAGAGTTACGGGATGTGCTGCAAAAGGGCAGCCTTAGGGGCCTCCTCTGCCTGTCAGAAAACCTCCAAATCTTGTTTTCCCTGCAGCCTTGAGTGCTTAAAATTTGGCAGACTGGCCTGGAGCAGTGGGAGCAGAGCTGTCTGCCAGGCGCCCCATCCCGGGGCCGCTTCTGGCAGCCAGCAGCAATGTGAGCAGTGGCTCACAAGAGGGCACTGCGCGGCCAGCATTGCGTCGATCTGCGCTGGAAGGAAAACGGAAGGTGATTTTGGATGTCAGGAAGATACCCGACGCTAGCTACTTAAACAGACTTCCCACTCCTGACCCGCTTGGCCCTGGCACACGGGCTGTAACACTTCTCCGATGAAGGAAGCTGGATTCTTGCTCGTTACATAGTGAAAACTACCTGAATGCACCCAACCATCTCAAGCAAAGCCCCAGGGAAAGCCACCTTTCCTTGCAACGTCTCAGGGACTCTAGCCTGAACGCAATTGCTTTGATCCTTTACTATTTATGCTCAATTAGCTTCATTGGTCTACGGTTCCCCTTCGCAAAGAGGACAGTGAGGAAGAGAGGTCACAGGGCCCGCACAATCCAACACCGAAAACATTTCACAGCTTACCATAAGATATAAAGACAGCACTTTTTTCTTTGAGTCGACACGGTGCAAACAGCCTAGGACCCACTTTGTGCTTGCAGAATGATTTTCCAAGGGGAATGTTTTCTCACCCAAGGAATGGGTTTCTCACTTGAAGAGTGGCAGACCTCTAATGTACAAAGTGATAGTAGTCCTATGGCAGACTCCTGAGGTTCACAGCGATCTCCAGCTTACTGCGTCGGCCTCAGAGCCTCTGAACAATTTCAGGCTGAGTTCAGTTTAAGCAAAACTACTGCAAAATTCAGTCCATTCTTCTCCCAGACACCCACCTTTCAACTTTGCCCTTCTCCCTAGGCATCCCGCACTTGCGCTGGGCCCCATTTGTCTCCAGTTGACTGGAAGCCATGGAAAGACAGGACGTGCACGGGCCCCCTGAGCCGTTCGGGAAGGCGGTCGGGCTGGAGATTTATCACGGGTCCATTGTCACGTTCTTTAACTTCCCTCCGCCCTGCGCACCCAGTGACCCCTAAATTAGCTCTGAAAGGGGAGATGTGCTTTTCAGTGCTCAGAGGCGCCTAGCACAGCAGCCTCGCACCCCTCCCTCTGCCCAGACCGCTTTGAAGGGCCAGGCGGAGGAGGAAAGAGCGTGACAGTCAGCAGATGGTCTCGCGGTGGGAAGCTGGCGCTGGGCACGGGGGAGGCCTGGCCCTGCAGAGCACCCCTTCGGAGGCGGCCGGCCTGACCTGCCACGACTTTGCTGGGTCACCTCCCTGCTTCCCAGCAGGACAAAACGAGAAGGACCTGGGTCTGCTGAAAGCGCCCAAATGCCTTCGTCCTGCCAGATGTCCTGCCTTGATGCCCTCTCACAAAGGGCCTGTGTCCTTACTGAACCTACTTTACCAAGCAAGCCAAGCACTTGCAGGACCAAGCACCTTTGGAACTGAAAAAGTAGGTGCTTCCCTCAGGACTTGTCCCAGCTCCCCAGCCAAAAATACCTGCGTAACAGTTCCCCGTAGGCACCGGGCATCTGGCCTCTAAGGAATGGTTGCTGCAAGGCAATTTCCACGTCACCATGCTTTGCAGCCAAAGCAATCTACCAATGGCTTATTTAAAATTCAGGCCCTTTGCAACCTCCTCTTTTACCCTCCCAACTGCAAGTAAAGGCTCCAGGTAGCCCTTCCGTGCTCCGGCCCTGCTGAAGCCTGACCCACTTGCACAAACCCAGAGGCAGAAGGAGAAGAGGCTTTGCCTGGGGCATGGATATATCTGGTTTCTTCTCCCTTTCTGACTAGGTGGCCAAGGCAGCTCTTCCTGCTAACACACTGGGACTGGCCGGTAACTTTGCAACATGCTGGACAGACAAGCCCTACCAAAGAGCATGTTTCAGTGGACACTGAAGGCATCGGGGTAGCGTAGGCTTAAAAGATTGATTTACTAAAGATGCTTTAAAGTTTGGATGTTTTAAGTGTTTGGATTTCAATCCCAGCAGCCAGCTTTAAACATGCAGCCCGTCTGTCCCACCTAGTTTTCACTACCGGAGTAGCTGAGCGCCTGACACACACCACTGCACTTCTCAGCCTTAGAGGACTGTGCTGCGCGTCCTCCTATTACGTATTAGGAGCGGGGTTTCCCAGCACATCTCCGTCAAAGTGCTTCGGACTTGCAATTGGGAAAGATTGTAGGAAACCCACGGTTGATTTTGTGGCAAGCACAGAGGCCGTTTCTCCACATCTCTCTGCGTTTCTTCTGCTGGAGCTACAGAGGTCAGGGAAGCCAGTGGCAGTTCTGTCAACAGTGAGGCGCAACTTGAAGGGAGGTCACTCGCTGTAAAGACAGGCTGCATTGGGAGTCCTTTCAAAACAAAACCGCTAACCAAGGCTTATCTTCCTTTCTCCTGAGAGCTGGAGGAAAGGAAAGAGCGGAGCAGCTCAGAGCGAAAAAGCGTGCAGGGGCGAGGGATGAAAAGGCGCAGGGAGTGGAACCGAACGCAGCGGCAAGGCGGCAACAACAGAAACTCGGGGAAAAGGGAACAAAGGCGAAAGAAAGTAAAGGGAGTCGGGAGGGTAGGAGGGGAAGCAAGAAAGGGAGAACTACTTAAAGTTTGCCGTGAATGCAACAGTGTCACGGTCTTTTGCCTGGGCCACAGCGCCTGCTGGGAAGCATGCAGCTCCATTATCACACGCCGAGGAGAGGTGACAAATGGTCACCCCGTAGCATTGAAGCCGGCTGATGAACGTCCAGCTCCTTGGGGAGGAGCAGCCCGGGGTCCCCCCTCCGCCGTCACCATTCGCCTGCTGACAATAGCAGAAAATCACAATGCCTCTGCTTTGAGGGTGCTCAGGCAAGGGCGAGTTAGGAGGAGGGCACAGCGGGGGGAGAGGCGCCGATGGGCTCAGCCCTCTCCTCCGCTTCCTCCTCCCTCCCACTCCAACGCAGTCTCGCCCCTCTCTGCTCAGATGATGAAGTCCTTGCTGGGATTGCACGCCTGCCACGTCCAGCTGCTCCTGCTCTAAGGATGATGCACGCGCGGTGCCTTCCCCTTCCCCTTCCCCCAGCACGCTCCGCTTTCTTCCACCCTTAGCCCAAAGCTATGGAGAACAAAGAGCTCAGTGCAGACTGGCTCTGTTAGCAGAGGCAAAAAGAGCCCCAGCAGAACCCAGCACTAACTAAAAATAGCGTTACTGGATGAAGCAGCTTTGGTTGGCCCGAAAAAAGGCTGGGGTCCAAAGCTGGCCATTCCTACGGTTCTTCAGTATCTGCATACAGAGCGTTTCCATCCCAGCAGTGCTTTCTTTGGAAGACCCAGAGCAGACCAGAATAGACAGGAAAGTCTCAGACAAGTATTGGCAAGGTCTTCTTGCTTACAATTCATTCCGGGAAGTGGGAAAAAGAATCTGAAAGGAGGCATATACTCGTAAAGCTGTGTTCAAAAAGTGTATTTTTTCCAGATTTGCACCTGTATTCAATTAGAAGTG
Source organism: Struthio camelus (assembly GCF_040807025.1). Classification (NCBI taxonomy): domain Eukaryota; kingdom Metazoa; phylum Chordata; class Aves; order Struthioniformes; family Struthionidae; genus Struthio; species Struthio camelus. The sequence goes on from NC_090946.1 coordinate 18,466,095, forward strand.
CAAACGCCGCATTTCCAAATTAAGGAAGATATATATCAGTGGCCTATCACTGGCCCTGCAAGTCTGCAGGGCAAAGCTTGTCTTATCCTCGGTGTTTATCCATCATCTTGTCTAGTACATCCCTTGAAGGTAGATTCTAGGTAGCTCCGTAATAAAAGTAATAACATTAATTATTATAATTAAGAGTAAACAGGACATATTCACTTTAGAGACAGAGGGGTAGGCAAAGTTTTCAGGTCCACAGGGGAGCACACAGGTCATAAATTAAAGAAGTAAAAAGGCAGCAGAGGCTATGGCAATGCGGCAAGGTACGGGAGTGCTTTGCAGCTCAGGGTGCCGGGAGGTGCTCCAGCCACCCCGCTCCCCCAGAGGGGACACATCCTTGATCTTTAAGCTTAGGGCAAGTGTATCTATGCACTGCATGGAGTACAGAAGCTCTGGAAAGTTGGTCTTTTCTATGAAGAACCCATGTTTGCTGAAAAACACCCCTGTAACACAAGTACAACCCCTTTCTCCTCATATACTGCCACTGTTTATACCTGAGCAATCCTCAGTCTGTCCCCACTGACAGTAACATAAGCTCGCTGCTTGATCCATGAGATGGGGTGACACCCAAAGGTGCTGCCTTTGCAAGGCTAAGGGGAGTGAAATGCCACTGCCACTAAAGTGCACGGACATGACTTCGACAAACAGAGGCAGACGGACCTGCAGCTTAAGAGGTTTCCGTCTGCACCAGCCACTTTGCAGGGGAGAGCTGTAGCTGAAAGATGAAACCCTTTGAACTCCGAGGAGGATGGGAGAAGGGTGAAGAGGAGGGAGATACAGATTTCACCGCTGAAGGAGGGTTAATTGCTGACGGCAAAGCACAAAGCAACCCTGCTCAGAACAAAACCCCTTTTTCTTTCCCTCCTTTCCTTATCTCTCCAAGCCCTCCAAGTCCATCTGATCAGGAAGCCAGGATGCACAGGGGAAGGCTCTCCTAGGCACCCATCTAGAAGTCCTCTTGGGAGAAAGGGACCTCACCGCCCTCTTGAAAGCTATTCCCCGAGTGCTTTCCCTCATCGAGCCTGGCTCCATAGGACCGGGGAGGGCAGCTGGGCCGGCATGGGGCGAAAGGGCCGGCAACAGCAAGGCACCGCACTGCTTGCAGCCTGCATGTCTGGGCTCTCTGGGGCCATGGAGGCGTGTGGGGACTTGCCTTGCATAAGACTGCCATCCACGTGGAGGCAGATGCTCAAGTGTAGGAGCTATCTGTCTCAGTTCCCTTAAGGGCCATAGGAAGCAGGTATCCTGCACCATCAAGCTTTCTGCAGTCTGAGCATCTTTCCAGCACAGCTCTGACCTTGCTCCAGCAGACACCCTCCATCTCTTCACAATGACATGTGCTCATGTCAGCCTTTGTACATGAGCCAGGGCAAACGACAAAAAGGGCAGGAGGACTTCTCCTGCCCAGCACACACTGGCCGTATCATCCTCACTGGAAAAGTCTTTCTGGTAGGATTTCTTCAGCGTTTGCAAAGATGCCAGGCCCTGAGTGCCATTTCTGTAGATTGCCCAAGCAGATGCTGTCTGTAACAGCCTCTTCTACATTAAAATAGCATACTCCGTCACTGCTTCTAGGCTTGTCCGGAAGGAGTCATGCTTCCAGGTCATCTGGCAGACCTTTGGGCTTCAAGAATTTCTGCTGATAATGTACACATTGCACAAGAGCAAACCCAGCTGCAAGACCAATGGGGTACTAGTAGCTGGTTACGTCTTCTCAGCACATCTAGTACCTGCCATCCAGCAGACAGAAAATAAAATATGTGTTCCTGAATCTGTAAGTTCATTTTAGCTTTCTCTTCCACAACACCGCTTGACTCCTTTGCCCACCTTCAGGTAGCTCCTGAGAACAGCGAAGATTTAAGAACACTTAGTTTCTACTTCCCCTGGCCCTAAAACTGAGCTAAATTAGGAGTCGCTTCCTTTCAATCAGTGTCTCCACCCTCCCACTGCTTTCTCCTTTGCCCCAAGAGGATTTCCTTGAGGACTTTCTTCCCTTCTCTCAGTGCTCTCCCTCCTCCTTCAAGGGGAACTTTATGCAACTAAACTGCAAAAGTAGCACCAGCACCGGCGGCCTCTGAAAGGAGCTTCACCTCAAAATATTTTTTAGCATCTAAGTGGTTAAGCTTGGAAACAGCTTGCGGACTCGCCTGTAGAGCTGCTCGCACAAAATACCATTAAAAGAGCAAAATGACAGCTTGGTACTGGAGGGCTTCATAAACCAGAAGGAACGATTAAAAAAAAAAAAAGACGTAGATCCATGAGAAAGTTCTCAGAGTGACTCAGAGTGAAAACCTGATTTGCTTGCAGGTGGGATCTTCTTCTTCCCCCTCCCCGCTGTCCCCCCCAGCTCCGCGTTTCTGGTGGCCGAGTCCGAGAGACTGCCTGCTGCCGGGCTCAGAGGCAGCGGCAGCCACCGGTGCCCTCTGAAATGCCACGGGCGACCGGGAGCTTGGCAGCTCCTCGGCTGTGCTCCAAAGTGACACTTGGAGAAGGCGAGAGGAGGGGGGACACTGCCGCGCAGGGCTCGGGGGCCCGTCAGCCAGCCCGGCGCTAATCCGGAGGCACAGCTCGCTGCCCCGGGGACGGACAGCGGGACGCAGGGCGGCAGCCTCGTCTCCGCTCGCTCTTTTGGTGGCCACGGCCTGCAGCAGCTGAGAAACGCTCCTCAGCCGCCAAGCTCACGCTGAAAAAGGCAGCGGGAGACTTGCCTTCCCGTCCTACTTGTGCTAACTTCTTCCTCTCGTTGGCTCCATCCATTGGGACCAGAGGGACATTTCAGTGTCTCGCACCTGCCAGCCCCTTAGCGAGCTGCTTCAAATCAGCACTTCAAGGCAGACATTAAAATGCCCCCAGATCTGGAGCTCCTGTTAGTGGCCACCCGTGTTTCCGTCTCTGAGCACCAAGCAGCCCCGAGGACTGCGTACCTCTTACCTGCCCTGCATCGCTTACTTTCTTGCTGTCGTGCACTTCACCTCTGTAAACTAGCGGAAACATCGGGTTCTCCTGTAAAGCTGCACATTTAATCTCAAGGGAGGCCTCCTCTCAGTTTTATGGAAAAATAGTGCTGCTGGAATATAACAGGTGCTTCTTGTGGTCTGCAAAACACGCATGCTTAGGGCTTATTCTTGTCCCCAAAAGCTGCTTTTTTTCCTTTCTTTCTCGCCCCTAGGCAGTGTGGTCAGGTTCCCCACTATAGCAGTGTCCAAGTCACTGGACGTGTGCTCCTACCAGCTGGCGGTTTGGACTCTGCTATTCCCAGGGTGTCTTTTCCAGGCTGTTTTGGAGCCCAAAGAGTTCTTGTAAAACCAGGAGGATGAACCCTGGTCCAGGGCGGGCGAGAGCGGCTCGCACCCGGCCGGGAGCGCTCCTGCAGGCTGAGCCGGGACGAAGCCCCAGCCGCGGCCGCTCCGATTGTGGGGAGATAAAAAGCGTGCTGGGGGGCAATGCGTTTTCAGCTCCGGCTGCAGGTTGCCTTGAGTAATGGGCCTCGCATCTGCCGAGGTACGGCACTTGGCAAAGTCTCGGCAGGAGAAAGGTGGGTGGGGAAAGTGGAGTTTGGTTTGTTTGTTCTTTTTTTTTTTTCCTCAGGGCCACCTCCTCTCCCAGATTTTGGAGAAATTGTGTGTATGTTTTAAATTCGAAAGCATCCACTCCCCTTTTCCAGGGGCCTAAAGTGCCCCTGCATTAACCTCTCCCGCGTAAGGAACCCCCCTGGTTTTGAAACTTTAATGTCATAACCTGTTTGTCCTGTTTAAAAGTGCAGGGCAGGGCTGGGGAGTTGACAGATTCTGAGTAAGCTAAGCCTGCAGCTACCCGGCGGCTTTGTGGCTCAGCAAGGGAGCAGGAGGGGGAAAAACAACCCTTGGAGCCTCACATTTTTCTGCCTCGATTTTTTTTTTTTTTTTGCCTTCACAAGTTGTGCCGCGACGCTTTGCCTGCGTGCTGGCTGGCATCCGCCTCAGCGCGGGGAGTGCAGCTCTGTGATTTGTTCGGTAATGAGCATATTGGGGGGGGGGGGTCTGCCGGCTCAGAGAGCGTGTGCGAAGGCTGGTAGCAAACGTTCCCCGAGATGAAAAGGCTCCCTCCGCTATCTCCAAAATCAGACTAGCTTGGATCTCTCATCCCAACCGGCAGCGGCGGCTTGTGCGAGTGTTTACGCGCCTCGGCAGCCAGGCTGCTGGGCACCGCGGTGCGTGCCTGCCCGGGCAGGAAGCACGGGCCAGCGGTCAGGGCACCGGCAGCGCCCGCTGGATACCAAAAATCCCACCCTCGCGTCACCTACCGGCTTCGCATCCCCGGGCCTCCGCTCCTCAAACCACGCTAACCGTAGCGATCTGCCGCTCAAGCGTGTTTGTCACGCTACATAGCTTAGAGACTGCGCGTTTCTGTGCTTGTGCAAGTGCCGGGGATGCAAACACGCTGTGGATGCGGGGGCTGGATCACTTTTTTGGAGGGGATGAAGCATTGCTGCTTAGCGAACGCACAACTGAACGCCCAACTGCACAACTGAAAAGGTGTCCGGGTGCTTTCTGCTCCCACTAGGCAAACCACCGATCCCTCCTTCAGGCCTCTGCTGGTGGCATCCACACGATAAGCAGGAGAAAGGCAGATGAAACCCACGTTTTGCCAGGTGCCCCATGTCCAGCATTGCATCTTCTCTCAAGTTTCCAGCACTCCAGACAGCTGAAACATTTTATGCAACTTATCACTTGGGAAGAAAAACAGGGTTCGCTAAATAAGGCGATTCAAAGCATTCTGGAAAAGTAGAATCTTCGTCTGTTTAAAGCATTAGAGAATAGGCTAAGGATGCTTTAAAATTCCTTAGGGTGCTACAGATTCATAGTATATTTTTTGAAACAAGTGATTTATGCTTTGCTCTGTTTTTGATGATGATGATGATGATGATGCCAATTTAGCGTTTTCTGCCTGGATCTAATAAAGGCTATGCCAGGCGAAAAGACAAATGCCCTCTGACAGCAATGAACTCCTGTAAGGTGCATTGGCTCCCAGGTTGCACTAGTTCGGGAGCCCGTGGGCGAAGTGGCCACGTGTAAATTCTCTGTCAGTACTCAAGACCAGGTCTAAACAATGAGTAAGGTGTCTGAGCAGTTGGCCAGCACATAGGTAAAAACCCACTTGAAGTGGCAGCGGGCAGTCATGCGTTACCACCATCCCTCGCTTCCTTCTCCTGCTTTCCTTTGGGAAACGTTTTATTTTGCCCGCGTGCAGACAGAAAAGTCCTTTTCACACAGGCGCCCGCACACGTAGGGAGGTGAAGCGACAGGACTTGGCACCTCCTCACGAGGCAGCTTGCAAGCGCTGGTGGCCCAACAGTTGCTCGACACGTGCCCAAAGCAGCGCCAGCGCCTTTGCCTTCGGGTAGTTGCAAACAGAGAGCCGAGCACCCCAGCTACCCGACAGGAAACATCTGCAATCAGTGAATCATAAAGCGAGCCGGTCGCGTTTTATCCCTTATTTTATGGCAAAAATAAAACGATAAGTTCACTTTGAAACCCGTTCTTGCCTTTGGTGCATAGGAACGTAAAACAAATGGGTTTATGGCCCCCCCCCCATCCAATATCTCTGCTTGCAGGTGGCAGAGGCAGGCTCAGCCCGATAAGGCTGCTGATAGGGAACAAAATTGCTGCGCTGAGCAAACGCGCTCATTAAGCAGGAATCTTAAGCTGTTGGGGATATTTGCCTAATGTCCTCCTCCTCCCCTGCTTGAGGAGGGAGGAGCAGAGGGGACATCCGCCAGACTCGGCTCCAGAGCAGGCGTGACGGCGGCAGGATCAACCAGGTGGCTCCTCACCCAAGGGGGATTGCAGGTGCACCCCGAGGGATGGCAGCGGGGGACAAGCGTGCCCAAAAAGCCATCGGTACCTTCCAGTGAGCCACAGCCAGCTACCTACATGAGGCTCGGTTGGGATTTCAGGTCTACTGAGCCCGTCACTAATTACCTCCAGATTTAGGGTCATCTTTGCACACAGGGAGCCGTAATTGTCCTGTGGTTGCTGGATGATGAACAACTTAGTCATCCCGAGCAAAGATTAGGAGAACAGGCCTATGACAAGTACGGCTCTGTTCCACCTTTATTTGAAGACAAGCTGTTAAGCAACCACTTTTTGTTGGCCCTGTTAGTGGTTTAGCGGTTGCATTAGGCATGTTTCGCTTTTGCCTTTTCCTTTTCAGGAGGGGATAAAACTGTCACCATGAAAGGAAATAAGTTCCTCGAGCTCGCTTCACTGTGTTTTCTGCTTTTTGGCCAAGGATTTTTATATGCCTGGATTCCAAACTTCCTTGTTCCTTATTTATTGTTAATTGAAATAATAGTAACTTCTCGTTGAAGGGGTGGAAATCAGCAGGGGGGAGGACAACGAGCCCCCAGGGCTGGGTCTCCTGCCTAGGCTGGCTCCCGCCACGGCGGTGGCCATGCTCCCGCAGCACGCTCTTTCCTCCAGTGCCTCCATCCCTCACGAGGTGGAGCAGGTGAGACACCACGGGCCCCCGGGGGTCCCTGGAGGCTGCGCAGCCTCTCAGGTGCTGGGCTGGCATTTTATGTGTTCTTGATAAAATATAACCCTGAAGAGTGCAATGAGTAATGTTTCAGCTGAGCTAAAAGAATGGAAAGGAGAATGGCTGCCATTCAGAGGGGAGATGAAGTTAAGAAACTCAAAGTGCTTCTTGAAAGAGACCTTCTGGTGGCTACAGGAGTTTATTCGCTACCGAACAGCGGTGACATCACCGAGAAAGAAATAACAGCTGGAAATTTAAAATGCAGCTGCTATAATTTGGTTTGATTATGCTTTCTAGTTTGGCTGCAAATGTCTTTTAGAACTTACCAAAAGGTAAGGAGGAGGCCTGATATCCACGGCCTGCAGCACCCCTCCTCGGCCTCGCTGGCAGGAGGTGCTGTGGGCTCCATACCTCTCCATGCAGCACGTCCTCTCAGCAGGGGAACTTTCTCTCTCCAGGTTTGTGTTTTGTCTGTCAGATCCATTGCAATTACTTAGGGCAAAGATAACAGGAAAACGTGTTGTTAGTATTCAAAGCACCCTGCAATATGAGCTCACATAGTCACGCTATAACAAAGCACAAAGATCGCAGATTATCGCTGGTGACACCAGGCTTTACCAAGCCCTGGGTAGTGATACGAGATGTTAACACGAAGGCAGCGCAATCTCGGCTGCACGTTAACCGAGCGGCCAGGGGAATCACAGACCTGGGCATACTGGCTCCGCTTCAGTGAGTCTTCTGCTTTGCTCCAGCAGCTGGCTCTGAAAGATGTTTTGCCTCCGAGTCCGCCAGACTTGGGAGGCTTTTTCTCATTTTGGTCCAGGTATTTCTCCTCCTTTCATTCTCTCCCGCACAATCAAAACTACAAAGATTATTCCCATCACCCATCTGTCAGTTCAACACGCTGCAAAAGTCACATCCACCAGCAAGACCTGACTGGAGCGGACAGGCGGGATGGGATGTTGGAAGGACCCTTTACCAAAAAAGAGAGGCATGTCTTTATATGCCGGGCTGAGCACTTAATAGCGGTGTTGCAAAGTTACAAGGCAAGATGTCACCTAGCATGGTAAATCACAACTCCAGAAAGGTTTAAGCCAAATAGAGAAGAAGGACATAGAGAAGCAGAGCACACGAGTAAGGAAAGGGAAACGGGGCTGATGTGGCCTAGAGAGGCAAAGGACCAGAACGGGGAAAGTGCTGAGAGGTGGATAAGACAGGACAGGACAGAAAGTGCAGGGGAGGAGGAATGACAGAAACAGACTCCTTTCCTTGCTAGAGACAGTCGTTTCCTCCACATATAAGGGCAAATGAGGGAAAAGATGTACCTCCGTGAGCAATGGAGAAGTGGGAGAGATTACTGCAGAAAGACCCGTTTTGCTAAAAAGAACATGTTGTGCTGGCTATAAACATGGTATCAGTTGGGCTTTTTTAGAAAACAAACAAAACAAAAAAAACACCCCGACTGAAACTCTTCGACATTCCAGAAATAACAAAACTGCATCCCTCAGTGTCTAAATCACAAAGGCCAGAGCTCAAGCTGTAACACGCTGGCTGGTTTCTGCTCCGCGCTGCATTTTAGCCAGCTCTCCAAAGCAAACTGAAAGCCCCAGCTCCTCCTCCCAAGGAGCCAAACATCTAGCAATAAAGCCGCCCTAAATTTCGGAGAGGAGAGGAAGCCTTGCTCAAGGCTGTGCAGTGCCTCGGCTGGGGTCCAGGCAAAGCAGCCAGCATGAGGGGACGTGACACAACCTGCCGCAGGAATTGTACTGAAACTCCGAGCGTGTCAGAGCAGGAGAGCATCAGGGCAATGACTGATGAAGATTAGTCCAGATAGCGAGGAGGAATGGTATGCGGGAGAAGGAGGGGGGAAGCGATATGGCTAAGGGGAAGGAAAGGCAGGGTGGAGCCAGCGGTTCTCCTTGGTGCCCTGCCAAGGTACATATATGTTAATTGAGCAATCCTGTTTCTCTGCTTTTCCTCGCAGGTAACAAAAGGCGAGCGGGCGCGCGCCTCTGCGTAGGAAGGGCGGATTAGCAACGCTCTACCGGTCGTGTGGAGCTGTCTCCTAGCAAAGCCCTCGCCCGGCGGAGGCCCCCCTGCCCTGCCATGTGCCAGAGTTCATCGCAGTTGCCTCCAAACAGTGGTTTATCCGCTCAGAATTTTAAAAAAGGACCTGTATGCCAACGGTGGGTGTAAACGGGAAGGGCTTGCAGCCACCTGCAGAGACGGAGCTGCAACGGCACACTGACCAACAGGAGTTTCCTGGGCACTTCTCCGAGAGCGGCTCGTTGCACGTACGCTGCAAGGGAAGGATGCCCTGCCCTGAGGAGAGGCTGGCCACCATCCCCGAAAGGGCCACCATCTTGCCCAGAAACCTTTATGGTCTTCACCTTTCCGCTTGCAAGAGCAAACGTGTGTCGTGACTGTCCCCATCGCTATTGCCCATGCACACGGTCCCATCCTCTTCCCCAGCAGCCTTCAGGCTCTGCACTGCTGCCTCGACATACTAGGTGTTGCTCCCCAGTCCACTGTCTACACCGAGCGAGGGCTGTAATTTTGCTTCTGCAGGGTGAAGAGACGCTCAGGAATATGCCCTCTCTCAACAGGAGCCTTACTCTGCTGAAAAGGTGCACTAGATGCTGTGCTTTGACATAAGGAGTATCATCCCTCCATATCTTTATTTGTTACCTTGCGAACCTAATGATATGATCAAAATAACTGGCATCTTTCTACTAGTCCTCCATCATAGTTTTCCCAGCTACAGCTTTCAAAGCCTTTTAAGCTTTGCCTTAGGTTTATATAGAAGGGCACAGGGAAAAGCAAAGACAGCTTCGTCGACAGCTGTCGCCTACCTAGCCGAGGAAACCCTCCCCACCGCCGCTCGGTCTGCTAGGCTGCAATGTCCCTCTTCCATCACACACCTCTCTCTGTAGGTTGGCTGATGAAATGTGGTTAGGTGAAGTTGAAATCAGTTTTGGGGCCATGCCAGTGTGGGTAAAGCAAAGCTGCTTGAATTTCCACCTAAGATTTGGGCTTGGGAAGAGACCAAATTCTCTGAACATGTCTGCGTAAGTGAGTAGCTGAAGGCCGCTGTTTTAATGCTGCTTTCATCTGGTTTGTATAAAGGACATACACACAGCCTATGTGCTGGTTCATCCAAAGCAGAAATGGGGAAAGCAGCTGCAACTGCAGCGATTTAATGGGGCAAAGTGCCTTGTCAGTTCAGGCTGCAGACTCAAGGGAAAGGAAAGCCTAGACAAAGGGCTGAAAATACAGGGCAGACTGCAAGGCACAGCCTAATACTGCTTTCAAATTTATGATCCAACAAGCTAAAATTAGGGTTTTATTGATACTAGCACAGGCCATTACAATCAGTTATATTAATCGCCTGCACATCATCCAAACAGCTAACCCAGGCTCATCAACTAACATATAAAAAAGATAATTTTTTGATAAAATCATGAGACTGAGAGCCCACATATTAATGAAGGAACCCCTTCCGGCCTTCACAACTTCAGCATCTTTCCACACACTCAAATCTTACTTTTAAAGTCTTTCTCCATAACAGCTGTGGTTTGAGCAGGTCTTCATATGGCCCTAAAGGTGGAAAGTGTGAGGCTGGAGGGTCTCAGAGCCAGCCCACACTTCTCAGTCACAGAGCTGCGCTGCTCTCCAGGCTTTGCCAGCCCTTAGAAATTAGACAGGCTTGTTGTAACACCAACGCCATGTGCACTCAGCTGGCAGCCAAACAGCGTTTCAGTACCCACAGGTTATAGAGACAGCGCTACGCTAAAATCCCACATCTTACGTCCCCTTGGCTGGCCAGATGATGTCCCGAGCTCCCCACCTGTTTGCTCAGACTTCCCAAGAAACGTTTGGAGACCGCTCCTGATGCTTGCCTGGCTTCCCAGGAACTGACCCAGATTTAGTTTTCTGCTGGTGAAAAACAAGAAGTGTTTCCGCTTTGTGGAACAGGGGAAAACATCCCCGGCAATAAGCAGCAAAGACAAAGATGCAGCTGCACAGCCACGTTCCAGCCCTTACGAGCTTTGAGAGCTATTGCTCTGCCCCTTCACGCACTGTCGGTGCTTGCTGGTGCTTACGTGCCTTTTTGGGGACACGAGCCATTACCTTCCACAGGTTAATAAAAAGATACAATTCCTTGTCAGTGGACACAGGCAAAGAATCAGACAAGCCCGTGAGCGGTAAGTCCCTCTTCTCTCTCCTCCTCTTCCAGCCAGCCCTCCTCATTCAATCCCACCATGCTGCCAAAGCGCAAATTTTAAGAGCAGCAGCCAGACACGTCCTCTCCCCAGGACTGCCGCCTCCTAACGCACCGTGGCCTCACCACCGGGCTCCTCGCCTCGTCCGCTGAGATGCTAGGAAACGCTCACCCCTTCCCGGCGAGGAGCAGAGGGGAGAGAAGAGAAAAGGTATTATTAATTCACTGTGTTATCCGCCGGCAGCGCACACATCACAGATGATCGTTTCTGATAGAAATGCGGTCCTCAGGGCTGTGGAGCAAATCTGGGGCAGGTCATCCCGCTGGGCAATGGCCCTATCCACACGCCCAGCGAGCGCAGGGTGCATACCACCCCGGGCCAGCGCGCCGGGCCAGCGCGGGCCACCACAGCTCCCGGGGAGGGCTGGCTGAGCGGGGAGGTGCACCACGAAGCATAAATTCATCCCAGATAGTAGGAGTTTGGGTAGCAATCCCCTCCCCGTCCTTCCAAGGTTTGCCATGGAGGTCTGCTAGGTCTAATCAGCTCTGAAGGGCACTTATCGAATAGGAAGCACTTGTACCTCTCCACAGAAGTACCCAAGGAGCAGATGCACTCATGCACTCCTTAAGAGAGGTGTGAAGCGCTTTGCAGGACTTGCAGCCTTGTGCTGGTGGTGAGTAACCCTAGCATGGCTTTCAAGGTCCCGCCAGGCTCAGCCTTCGACTGCTGTTCACCCTGCCAAATGAGGGCTAAAATCGAAATATGGCACCTAGAAAAAGGGCATGGGCAGGCTTGCGCTGCTCCATTTCTAGGAATAGTGCAGCAGTACAAATCACTGCCTTGTCTCTGGGCCTCTCTCCTAGGGAGATGGAAACAGGCAGTATGTTGCAGCAGAGCTCTCCTTGCTAGTTCCCCTACTCTACATTTGCACGCTCTCTCGGGCAGTGGGGGCTCTTCTAGGACATGGCCAGAGCATCCATAGTCATGATAAACCCCTGGTGCTCTGTACCCTGCCTGGATTATGTACTGCTCACCATCTAAGTGTAAGATAACTGCAAGAGCAAAGCAGAGACCCTGGTACATTTGTCTCTAAATGGGGTAGGTGTTTGTGGCGAGTACTACACCGTCTCACCAGAAACATGAGAATTATCATGCGCACCCCAGTTAGAGTTCAGCCCAGCCACACACACAGCTTCTGCTTGAGTCCCAAAGGCTTTGAGGAGATGTAGGCATGCATTCAAAAGGGAACACAGTGCATCGCTGAGTCTCAGCCTTACTTCTGACAGAGGGGCATACGGTGTTGCAGAAACTGCTGATTGAACTCTGGTTACCACTGTAGCTTTAATTTTGCAATGGGGAGTTTATAGATCTCTAGCTATATGTGTATAAAATAGGTAGATAGAAAGGTAGATAGATAGGTAAGTGGGAAGGTCTAAAAGACACAGTTACTGACCCCAGAGGCACTGGGGCTGTGGTCCATACTGTGAGCACTCCAGGCACTCCACAGGTTATGGCGTACAGGTGCTGATGCACGCTTCAGCCAATGTTGCCTTGTCTTTCTACGAAACAGCCACCAGTACATGCAGCTGATTCACAGCATTTGCATGGATTTGATTAAGTGGCAGGGCAGGGTTGAACCTTTCTGTTGGGCAGCAATAACAAGAACATCTCATTTGCCTTGTTCTCCTGTTCACTTCCTGGCCTGGTGCAAACTTAGATTTTGACCGCTGAAATACCCCTCTTGCAAAGCAAAGCCCAAAGGGAATTAAGACTAGGCAAAATCACCATTTTGTAATTTGTGCTATCTCTTTACGCTAGTGTGCTGTGCTCAGCTCCTTGGCAAGGCTCATGAGGCAGCGCAGCCCCCAGCCCAGCACCCCAGGCTCCCAGGGTCCCTGCAGTCGGGCAAAGCACCTCCCAGCCACCAGCATTTCTACGCCCTCCAGACCCTAAAGCAAAATGGTAAGCGATGACTTGCCGAGACATAATTGTATGAATTTTCATGAGTCCAGTTTTCCTTCTATTCATGCCTAGCCCCTTCAGTTAACCCTTGGGGAAGAGCCATAAATGACGCTCCTTAAGACACTTCTGTCATGCTGATGGATCTGTTTTGCTATTTGAATGCAGCTCATGCTTCTGCACTAACGGGGTGAAATATGCCCTCTTTCTTGAAGACTGATGCAAGAGCTGAACCTCTGAGCTTTCTATTTTGAAATGAACCAGTAAGGTGGCAAGGGAGAAGGAGAGAGATGCGCACACTCCTGGGTATTAACAGTATTAGCATGAAGGATCTTTTATGGTGTAAAAGATGCCATTACAGATCCAAGAAAGGGAAGTCACACGGTGGGCCCTGTGTAGGTCTGGAGAAAACTGCTTCCAGCATCAGTGCTTTTGTCATCCCCATGAATCCTGTAGATGGAGAAATAGAGTGGAATGAGATATTAGCAGGTCCCAAATATTCCTTACAGCTTGGGGAAAAAAAACAGAGAAATTGCGAAGTTCACGCAAAGAGTGGGAAAACATTTTGCCCAAGGCTGATCAGAGCAGGGCTCGCACAAAGCTGGGCACTGGCCTGTGTGAATGCTAACCCTTAAATTTGGATTCAGTTGGCCTGCTGCTGCTGCCCTGACTCCTTGCGCCCTGCGCCAGAACAAATGATGATCATCCCCGTCTTCATCCAGGGACACAAAGCCTGTGAGTCATCCATAAACCAAGGGTAATAGAGAAATAGAAGCTGTGAGGGAGCCGTTAGAGCTCTTATGAAAATAACTTTGACAAAACTACATTGCAGAGAGAAGCTGGGCTCCGAAGTGTTGACTTGATAAGTGGCAACAGAGTTTGGGCAGTTGAGGCCTTAAGGAGCACCCTCAACGTACATGTGCCCCTGAGCACCTGCAGAAATGTGTCCTGCTCAAGGAGAACGTGTAACATGAGCACAGATCCCATTTCTTGGTGCACAGCTACGTTTTGCGAGGTGCATATTTTGTGACCATGTTTGAGGCACCTGTTTTTGAAAACGTAGCCTCAGGCCTTTATTTTATAGCTGCGCTCAGGGATAAACACTACCTTTAAGCAGCTGAAGAATGCAGCTATCAGTGTCGCCAGCCACTAGCAGAGTAATAACTAGTGAACTCTTTTTATAGAGTACGCTCTACCCAAAGATCTCCAGGTATTTTGCAAAAGATCAGTCCCGGGTGCCCTCTTTCACAAATGGGGAAGACAAGGCGGCGGAAGGTGGAATGATGCACCAGAGGTTATGCAGTAAGTCGGTGGCATAGCGTGGCAGATTTCGGGGTCCAAATCCGGGGCTCTGGCTGGTAAATTGCAAGGCTTTGCCATGCAAGTGTGTGCACCAGCCACCCAGCGATTAGGTTAACACTGCAGTTACCATGGTCAGTAAGACAGTATAACATGCCCAAAGATACATTTGCATCCATGTTACACTCAGGGAAATGTTATGTATCAGTATAGCTCCTTCTGAGATCGTTCAAGGAAAATAAGGCAAGTAATATGAGAATCGGAAAATATATCAGTTACTGGAGAAAGAAAAATACTACACGAGAAAGAAATGACAGTCTCACATTGGTGAGGCTCTGCTGGGGCGATGAGCCATAATGTGGGGTGAACGTATTTCTCTTCTCTGAATCGCTCCTGTGTCTTGTTTGTTGCGTTCTCAAATTAATGAACAATGGTCAAATACCTCCCGTTTCTTTGGTCTGCCCCACTAACAAACTATTTTACAATCAAAATTTCAGCCTTTCTTCTCCTTTTAATGTGACTCAAGAGGAAATAGAGAATTCAGCCTCCTGTGCCATGGCTGTTGTTTCTCCTTGAAAGCTGTTGTCCGTGGCAAGATCCTGCTGGTCCGTGTGGTAGAAGACACCCAGGGCTGGTCTCTGAGCGGAAATGCTCAGAGTCGCTCTCCTGGAAGACTTGCATGCTCTATTGTGAGATAAAAGCGTTTCTCATGAGTAAGCTAAATTTTGGAAATGGGGATAAAATGCATGCTTATTCTGGTTTCAGTGCAGTCAAAGCTGAATAATTATTTCAGAGCAGTTATTACAGTAAATTTGTAAATGCAATGGAAGGAGGTATTTTGAATGAGTAGCCTACGGGTTTTGTGCTGTCAACAGGGCTTTCCACTTGTGCTTTCTCCAGACAGGTCAAGATCTGGCATTTTTCAGGTTCAGGCTATGTCATTCGTCCCAGAGGGTTACACCAGGCTTGTAACGAGCCACTTACACACATTCCCCAGGTAAAGCCAGGGCTGATGACAATGGGGACTGCGGAGGCCCAGCGCCCCCTCAGCTGCCACCACTGCGAGCGGACGAGCAGTCAGAAGGTCCAGTCTCCGAGTTAAAAATATAGGCGCTCTCTCCTGGCCAACGCTGTTTCCTGGAAGAAGTTTTATTGCCACTGAAATGCTTAAAGCTCTGTGAAGCCTTTGCCAGCTGGAATAGTCTCTTTGCACCTGTCTTTTTGTTGACACAAATCCCTTCTCTAATAGAGCTAATCACTCCGCTTTGATAAATCTGCCAGGGCCCCCGATACAGGCTCCTTCCTAGCCCTTGGCGCTAAACAAACAGACCATTGTCTCCACGGGGCTGGCCAGCTTGTTAATGGTTAAACTGGGCCGCGGGGCAGGAGGGGCGCAGGAGGCTGTGCGCGGGCTGCCCGGGGCCGCGCTGCTGCTGCAGCTCTACTGCAATGCGTTAAGGTCCTCGAAGGCTCCTGCGAGCCCGCAGCATTCGTGCCGGGAGCGCAGAGGGATTACGTTGGCATCCTACATCCTCTCTCTTTCCACACAAACCTTCCCGCTTTGCCTCCCTCCCTATGGCACCATACGCTCCCTCCTTCATCACTCCCGGGAGCAGGGGCACCTCGTTTCACAGCTAATTGCATGAACTCTGCCACGGCATCAGGAGCATCTCTCCTGGGCCTTTTTCTTCCTAGCATTTTGCCCGCACTTCTGACCCTGAGAAGGTCAAAACTGGGGAGATGGCTAGCCATCCTCCTGGATCCGTGGTGGGACAGCACCCCGGGCCAGCACACACACCAAACAGTCGATGGCTCGCTGCTCAGCAATAGCCCATAGCTACCACTCGTTTTCTGCTAACACAAGAGGACTGTTCTTCTTAAGGCTTCTTATTTTGCCTTACTTGATAGCACCTTCAGCAATCTTTTCCCTTTGGGCAGGTAGGAGAAGGTAAGGTGATCTTTCACATAACTATTCAGGACACAGTCTCCATCTTCTCTCGCATCTGCTGCATATTTCTCTGCTCCTTTTCCCTGGAAAGAAACAGTTGCAGGCCACAGTCTGTCCAGAGCTTCTCTGCTCATCTCTGGTGGCTTTAGGACATGCGATTCATTTGGAGCATCTAGCACCAGCAAGTGTGGTGGAAAGGCCGTCCCTCATGGAGGGCTGATGGAGAGGGAGGAAGCACTTTTAGGAAAACACAGAGAACATTAGCCAGGAGAGAAAAATGCTAAAGCAGACTGAGGAACAGGTCAAGAAAGCGATGCTTAAGAATGTTGTAAGCAAGGCTGGGTAAAGAGCAAGAGGAAGAGATGGGATTTAGAAAACTGGAAGTTTGGCCATAAAATACTAAAAGCTAGTTTTGAAGTGAGGGACAGGAGACATTGGACATCAGCAGTGCATTCCTCCAGCAGCTCTCCTCCCGGGTTAAGAGAGCAGGCCAGTGCCAAAACCTACGGCACTAGGGAATTGCCTTGTTCTCTACACTCTGCTGTAACCACATAACCCTAGTTTAAAGCTGGTAACGCCACCACAAATGAAATACTGCAACAGATTTCCTTCACTTGAAGAAGCAATATAAGACTTGTTCTGTACCTCAAGGCCTTTGCTGGTAGAGTTTTTCAGCTAATCTTGGCAAAATAGATGTTTTGGGCAGTTAGCCACTTCCAGGCATGACGTAGGCTACCCAAATTCCTCTGCATCTATAAGATGGGCAAACGCAGAGGTCTTGAGGGGTTGCTTCATGGCGGTGTAGTTATGGCTACAAAACTCTGCAGTGCAGTCCAACCACATGGCACAGCAGCAAACGAGGATGAGCCGCCTACCCTTCACTGGTATTCACTGCCTCTGTAAGAAAATCTTTGCCTGTATTACCTAGACCAGCTCTCTAGCAAGCTGTAATCATCCCCACACTGTTCAGATTAAAGGCGGTGTACCATTTGTACCAGCTCACAGATCTCTCAGCACCAGTGGCTGATTTTTCGATTGCTTTGCTCAGGCCTGCTCTCTGCCTCAGGCAAGCGTTATGCGTGTAACCAGCGAGACAGGAGGGTGCCTTCAGAGGCATCTCTGTCACTCTCGCTTAGGCTCCAGCACTGATTCTCCCTGCGAGCCTTCAGCCCGGCGCCCAAGCTTCGTTTCGCAGCGTGGTGTGGTCAGTGGGGCAGAGCCCCAGCGTGCGGGTGAAGATGGACCAGTCCTCCCCTCTGCTCAGCCCCCCGTGCCTGCAGCAGCCACGTATCCCTCCACGCTGTGCTTTCCTTGGCTGCCAAATAGAAACAATTGTGCTTCAGCCTCTGTGTAGCACAGCTTGAAATCGCAGACCCTGAGAGGTTTCCACTGGACCTTCTTCCAGGGCCCTGGTCTCCAACCACATTTAGTAACTGCAACATCCCCACCATGATGCATGTCACCTAGCTGCCTGCCAGTGCCACTCCTCCTAAAGCTGCCAGGGTCTCAGGTCCACGCGGTGGACTTCTGTCATTCAGCAGATGATCTTGGCTGTTGGTTGCACTGCTGAGCAGTCCCTTCTCGGCCTGCCACTTTGTTACAGGCTTTTGAACATAGGCTGACTGTCTGAAACAGCACATCAGGCATCCACACAGCACAGAAAAACAGTGGAATTAAGAGTTGTGTCCATATTTGATCTTACCCCTTCCCGAAACATCTGCTTTCCTATCGGCAGTCAAACCGACGTGAAAGGAGCTCATCATCTCCTGCTGCAGGAGCCATGACTTCATCTGAGTCCTTCGCTCCCCACCCTGAAGTCCCAGAAGTGACCTTCTTTGGGCCTCAGCTAGGGGAATGACCTTTCATGGCTAGTGCCCATGATTGCTCCTGAGATAAAGCCAGCAGGAAAAGCAGCTCCCAAATTATTATTGCTTGGAGATGCTGTGTGTAACTGGGGCCCTTAGGGCCTAAATTCTTGAGTGAAGAAATGTGGATGCTTTCATCCCTCCCAGAGAAGTGCATCACAGATAATCAGGGCCTGAGGTGTTAATTACAGCTCCTGAAGTCCTTCTGCCCTTCTCTACCTTCCTCCCTTGATTTACTGAAGCTTCTTTCATTATATCAAAGCCGTTAGGCCTCTTACTCAGAACAGATACCGTATCTCAGCCTCGCAACGGAAAGCTGGCTCTCAAAGGGCTTGCTGAAGAGCTATCCACAAAGAGCACCTTACGCTTCGCCTATACTGGAAAAATACGTATGTGCTGGTATGTCAACACTTTTGTTCCTCGAGCCGTGTTGAAGAGAAGCTGAGAGCTCTTCGGATGCTGTCAGCCGCTCAGCAGTGGCCAGGAAAGATTTGCAGGGTGTCTTCTCCATGCTGTGGAGGAAACTGGTTATTCCCCGAAGAGATGGGTGGAAAGACTAGGGTCAAACCAGTAGGCAAAGTAATTTATAGCTGAAAGTGCCACAGACTTTGCATGCGGAGGCCCAAAGAATAATTGCCCTCCTCAGAGGCAGCCTGGAGGAGTGAGGTGGCTCGCCCGGAGACTGCCAAACTGGACGATTTGGGACTTGTTCATGCACAGTCTAGTTCTTCTTTGCTGCTCGCGAGGGTGCAAGAGCCTTCCAGCTCCTTTACATCCTCCCTGAGAACAGGAAAAAACTGGCACCTGAGGAACTCAGCGACGCAGGGGAGCCTCCAGGTTTGCACACGGATTACACACGGCCCACGGAGGAAAACGCAATAGCGGGGAGGAAGAGTGATATGAATAGCTAAGACATTTAAACTGCCAAAGGTTTATAAACCTTCATGCACCATCCAGGAATTAAGCAGCAGGGAGAAGGGGAAAACGGCCGCGAGGGCAGCACCCAGCGAGGTCGGGTTCAAGCCCCAGCTCCCTGCACGGCCGCCGCTCTCCGCCTCACGTGCTCGCAACCAAAGGGATTTTTCTTTTGCTTCTCCTTCCCCAAACAATTAATGTCAGCGCGGAGAGGCAGGTGCTCCTGGCGTGATGCCCTCCTTTTTTGTTTACAGAGCACTCCTTGAAGGTTATTTGTGTTGAAATCTTTTGGCGTTTCTCTCTCTGCTGCTCTCTTCCCCGCGCTCCGTCTTGGCGCCGGTTTTCGTGCCCCGCGGGCCCCGGGTGGCAAAGCCACGGGGAGCCCGGTCCCGCTGCCCAGCGGCCGCCCGGCAGCCCTGCGAAGCCGCCCTTGGTCCGAGCCTGCTGCTGACCCCCATTTCCATCTGAAAAGCAGCATTCCTGCAAAAGGCTCTCTGGGGAGGCACCTCTAATAACTCTTTGCCGGCAGACCCCGGGCCCCCCGCGCCAGCCGTTGCCTCTCTTTCCCCCCCCCCCCCCCGTTGTCTCACCACGGGCAGGTGAAAGAGAGGAGCAAGGTGGGAGCAAAGCAGGCAGCTCCAACCAAAACCCCTGGGGGAGAGATCAGGGGCTCGTCTCTCCCGGCTCCGGGGCTTTTCCCTGGAGCATGAAAAATCCCACCAGTGGCTCTGCTCAGCCTTTCGTTTGTCTTTGTTACCCATCTCAGTAATAGAAATCTTTCGGCAATGTTTACAAAGTGATAGCACGAGCATCTCCTCTGCTTTTTTTTTTTTAAACCTCATGAATGCATGCCTTTTTAGTGCCTGCAAAATTAGAGTTGACTCTACTCCATTTCCGGAGAGGTATGTACAGCAAGAGCACAGATTTACCGAAAAAATGGTCACAACAAGTCCCTACACTAAAGGCTCTATCTCCCTGAAAATCTGCTTTCGCTTCAGTGCAAATTTGTCCTCCTTGCTCCCACCAGCCCCAAGCCTGGACCGCTAAAAGGGGCCCGGGAAAGTGCGTCTGCCTGGTTTTTCGCTCCGTGTCACTCTCGGAGAGGAGGGAGGCACAGACGCGGGACCATGGCCTTTGCGAGTGAGTCACGCAGGTGGGACAGACAGATTATAGAGAGCTTTATAGTCTTCCCCAGCCGTTTCAAAATGCAAAGCAGCCGGAACAGGTTTGAGGCAGCATTTGAAGGTTGCAAAAGATTCGGACAAAAGGCAAAAGTGCATTCATTTTTTAAGGGGCGGGGGGGAAGAAGACATTTTGGCCTCACTGCAGTGTCTGTAGTAAAACCCCCTCCTGCCTTCACGAAGCCCCAAATTTCACCCCGCGTGCTGGCGACCCCTCTGCCAGCTCCTGACTCAGCAGCAGCCCGTGTTCGCTCTTGCAGCGGAGAGGGGGGTTTCCAGCGGCTTCGCGTCTGAACGGGGCCATGGCAAAGCACTGAACAAGTGCCACCAACATCCACTCGGAGGGAAAAAAACAACCTTGAATGGCATCTGCCTCCATTCAGCTTTTGCCCAACGGTGCTTTTTCCCAAACAGCCCTCGTCACACTGAACTCTTGTTCCGCTGAACTGCTCCTTTCTGGTAAACAAAGAATAAATTCTCTGAATAAACTGTTACAGCAATGTGCCTTGGCCAAATATTTTTGTGCCTATAAAATAAGCAAACAAACAAATGTTTAAACCGCTCAGAAGAGGAACTGGCACATCCCAGGATAAACTCCCGGGCATTAAGAAATCGTGGGGGGAAACCGCGCAGCCAGACGGCGATGCGCAGGCTTCTGGGCTTTACGGTGCACAAACGCTGCGTTAGCAACACGGCTGGACGTGGTGCTGGTGGAGAGGACATACACATGAAACAGCGTATCTCCAGCTGGGTCCTTAGCGCAAGGCTAGGTGGACGAATCTTTATCTAGAAACGACAGGCCCAAAGGTTTTCTGTCCGTTGAGGTTCACGCTGCCGTCTCCGCTGCTGATGCTGGCGCTGGTCCGGGAGCCGGATTTTCCGTCGACGAAAATAGGCCGAGCTCTGGCTGATTTCGGTAGCGTTTCGTCCCCTTTGCTCTGTTGAACTTGGTCCAGCGTCTCCAGGGCGTTTGCCAGGGCCACCCAGGGAGCGAGCGCAAAGGACCCGCTCGCCACCGGCCAGCAACGCCGCAGACGGGAGCTCCGGGAGCTCCCCAGCTCGCTCTGCCCTGAGCCTGTCGTTCCCCGGGTCAGACTATTTTTTAGGCATGAGTCCCATTCCTGAGGACGGGGGACCCTGCGTTGGGGGAGGATTAGCGCGCGCCTCGGATGCGCCGAGCCGCCCCCTCCAGCACGCCCGGCGGCACGGCACGCTCCTCCGGCAGCGCGCCGCTTACCAGGTCGCGCCGCTCACGCAGAACACGGCCCCATCTCCTCCGGCGAGAGCGGCCGCGCTCCGACGCCCCGCGCTCCAGGCGCAGCATCCCTCCGCCCGCCGGCGGCCCCGGCCAGTCCTCCGGTTAGCTTTCTTCTTGCTTTCTTTCGGCAGTGAGACGGGCTTGGAAACAGCCCTTTGACGCCAGGGGGACGTGCAGTATACATAAAATGCACGCACCCGTATCTGCTGTCTCCGGCGGGCGTCCCCACGCTACGGACAAAGAGAGGTGCCCGTGCTGTTACTGGGCTCTCTCAAACTAGGGGAATGACTGAAGTATTTCAACAGTGCTTTTGTTTTCAAACTCCATACAAAACAGAAACCCCAGCAAGCAGTTTAACTAGTCTTTCCCTCTGTGTGTATGTGGTTTGTGTGCGTGCACGGCTGGCTCTCTACCCCTACGCGCGTGGGGGAATGTTACACCCAAAAAAAAGAAGAAAAAAAGAAAAAAAAAAGAAAAAGAAAGCCAGACAGAAACACAGTCCCCCAAAGAACAACTGGAATTGGTGGATGGTTGCTTTGCTGGCAGCATGTTTCTTACCCCAGCGAGGCGGCTTTGCAAAGGACTTTCGAACTCGTCGGCTAGTCCCAAGGCTTCCTCGCAAAAGGCTGCTGGGCTTGTTGCAACATATCCCAGGTGTGTAAGCGGTGCCCTGCCTTGTGCCTTTCGCAGCGCCGAGCCCGGGGCCTCGAAGTGAGCAGGGAGGAGGAGAGAGGCAGAGCTGCGCGTGTTCGCCTTAAATGAAGCAGAAAGAGAAAGCTGGAATCTGCCGCCCCCGGGGCACTGCTATTGAGCAGGTTGAACCTGATAGCAGGACAAGAGAGGCAGCAGGAGGGAGCAGAGCCATCTTCCAGCGTCCAGCCGGCGGTGCGGACCTGGCCGGCCGGAGAGGCCGGGGACGGGTCAAGAAGCCAAGCTTGGTAAGCTGAGGAGTTAGGAGAAGGGGGCCAAGGTGAGGAGAAGTGGGGGAGTGGGAGGGAGACTTCAGAAGAAAGAGCTAACTCATCATTAGCACGAAAAAGGAAGGCAAAACAGAAGGAGGGCAGGCATCCCCACACCCCCCCCCACCGTCTGTGTGTAGGTTAAATGGGGGAAAAAAGATCATTCCTGTCCATTCATGTCCTGTCCTGTCCTGTTATAGCCTAAGGCCACAGCCCAATGGTGCAGTAAATGTGGCTTTAGGGCTCCTACACGCTCAGCCACATGGCACCAAGCTGACTCTGGCTAGGACCCTCTGCCCGTCCACCGTCGCTCAAAATAGGTCAAGTGGCTAAATTTGTTCCGACGGCCTTGTGCTGTACCTATGCCCGTGCCACTCCAGCTTCACGGCAATGAGGTGCCATCCGTCCTCCCACACCTGGCACACCCGCGCCAAGTGTTGCGTCCTCTGGCTGCTGGGACAAAAAGGCGAGTGGTGCCCACCTAGGCTGGGACCAGACGTGTCCTGCTGGGTGACCTGATGCGCTGCAGACCCCGTGAATGACTGGACCCACTTGGGAGCACAGTGCTCAGGAGGCCCTGGCCCCATCCTCAGCAGGCCACAGTTGCAAGAAAGTTGTCTAAAAGCCAGGGCATAGGGAGAGCTATGCTGAGGGGGGGGTCACTCGTGTTCCTCCTCCCAGTCTTAAATGAAAAAAAGCACCCCAAAACATGAAAATACTGACTTTCAGACTTCTTTCAAAGCTGACCTCGCTACACAACTGCCTGAGGCTTGCCAGCTCCTCATTCCAGAAGCCCTCAAGCTGTAGGCTGCACGTTGTCTCTGCGTAGAGGCTTCCTGCTAAAGGATCAGGGCTTTCTTTCCCAACTCCAGTGACCAAGGAGGATAACATTTTCCTCCTGGCTCTGATTTGAAGAGTCCGCCTAAGGGGCCAGAGGGACCCTCTGGGACAGAGCCGTCCTGGGGCAGGGGCAGCCCAGCTGCCTCGGTGGCCCTTGTATTTCCTCCATCGGGAAGCAGGGAGACAAGGAAGAGACAGTGAGAAACACGAGAGCTTTGCAATTCAACGGCACTTCTTTAGCAGTGCCAACCTCATCCCAAGAGCTTGCCCTCCACTGCCACGGGGATGGACCCAAACCCCCCTCGTGCCAAGAGCAAGCTCAGCTGCAAGGTGTCTGCGGCAGCTGCTGCTGCTGTAGCCCCATGCCGGCTAGCACCTTGGGGGTGAACAGATCGCACTCTGCAAGCCCTCCCCGAGAAGACATCTTCACTGATGACAGCCTGCTGAAAGTGGCCCAGGGTGGTCCTCACTCACCAAAGTGAGCCTCTGAACTGTAACGAAACACACTTCTGAGGAGCGTGCAGAAACCCTGCCCTTCGTTATTACTCTTCATCTCCAAGTCTGCCAGCTGCGACCGTGCCCAGCACATCTAATTAACAGGGTTTTCTTTCCTTTACGCCCAACACAAACTCCGTGGAGCTGGCATGAAAGCCCCTGGAAGGGATCCAGAGAGCAACGCAGCCACCAGCCGCGTAACGGCTCGGGGCCTGGCAGCCGGACAGCCTCGAGAGATCGTCTTTGCGGGCCAGGTGGAGGCACGGCCGCAGGGCAGCGGTGAGCCAGCTGCCCGGCATCTGGGCCTGAAGGCTGGGCTTAGCCCCAGGGGGGGCTGAGGCTGCCCACAGCAAAGGTCTCCTTGCACGGACACAGAGATGGTGTCCTTGGCTGCTCTGTATTTCAGGGAGTTGCAGGGACGTACTTCTGCCCCCCGCTGCTTAAAACAGCCCCTTAGCATGCTCCTGCAAGGTGGGAAGAGCAGTTTGCAGGGGGTTTGCGGGGATCTGGGACGAAGACGGGTGCTAGCCTTGCCGCGGTGGCAAGGGTGAGCTCCTCGGGGCCGGCGCTCTGCCCGCGTGTGTGCTTGTTCACCGTAGAGCCCAATGACTCCGCGTCACCGATTCACGCCTGTAGGCGCTACTGCAATACAAACGGGGGAACAGTCATAATAACAATTAATAAACATGCCGAAACAGAAATGCTCTGCTCGTTTAATTAACGTTGGTCTTCAGCAGCTTTATCTTTGGGCGAGCGGCTACTTTCTCAGGGCTCTGCCTTCGCGCCGTGCCTGACCCACCGCGGCGGAGGCGTGCAAGTCTTTCCCGTGCAAACTGGAAGGCCCCTCAGAAAGTGGGGCTGAAGGCCCGGTCCTTGACCCCGCGCCGGCACACGAGCCCGAAAGGCTCCTCGCTGGCTCCGGGCAGCCGCGGCAGGAGCGGGACGGCCGGGCGGCCTCCCCGCGCTCCAATCTCTGCGGCTTTGAAGAAGTGCTGCCGCAATCTTTACAAGGCCGCGGAGATAGGAGCGCGCTGGGCACGCTCCAAGCAGAGCCGGCCATCTGCTCCGGTTTTAATGTGCTTTCCCGCCAAAGCCCTGCGCGCCCCCCCCCTTCCTCCTCACCCCATCCGAGTTAAAGTCGTTTCCTTCACAGTAAAGATTTATAGAGCTGTACCTGCAGCCAGCAAGCCAGGTAAATTCAAGGTCCTGGGCTGCTTCCAAAAGCAATTGGGAGGGAGCTGATGGGGGGAGGAGAGCCAGAGGGAAGACCGCTCGCCAGCACCCGGCAAGCAGCCACGGCCGCAATGTCACCGGAGCTGCTAGCTGGGCAGGAGAGGAGAGATGGGCCTGAAAGGCAGAGAGGGGATGGTGCTCGGCTTTCACAGAAGTCACAGAACGGCTGAGGGACCTCTGGAGATCATCTAGTCCAACCCCCCTGCTCAAGCAGGGTCAGTAGACCATGTTGCCCAGGACTTCGTCCAGACGGCTTTGAGTAGCTCCAAGGATGGAGACTCCACAACCTCCCTGGGCAACCTGTTCCCGTGCTCTGTCACCCTCACAGCAAAGTTTTTGCTTTCGCACACTTTGTCTCACCCTGTCGCCCAAACACTTCATGCCACCAAGATTAGCCCCCTCTCCGTGCAAGCGTGCATGCACGCTCGCGCACGCTCCAGCTTCCCGATGCCAGTCTGCTGTCCTCCCTTTTTTTGCTTTTTAATGAGAACTACTTGCAATCTTCCCAGTCAGCCTGGGCTGAGGAGCTGTTACTTATTAATGGAGTCGTCCCTGCGGGAAGCGGGACAGGGGAGCTGCTGAAAACCTCAGCACCTCACACGCGCGTACACATACACGCGTGTTATTCCTCCTTGGGGTCTCAGGCCCCACCACCAACCCTCCTCTGCAACCCGCTCCTTGGGCTTCTGCTGGTCCTTTAAGTGCCGGTGCCTGGCCAGTAAAGCAGGCACGATAGCAGAGGTGCAAAAGTCCTTTCTGGTGATTAATGCGTCGTGTGTACAAAGAAGGTCTGTGGTGAATGGAGGCTGGAGCCGGGATTAATTGCATACCTTGAAGTGGAGAGATTTATGTAAGGAAGCAGACTTGGCGGGCTGCCTCGCTGAGGGCTGTGTTTACCTGCCCGAGCCTCCACACCTGTCGTGCCGCGGCAGCAAAATATCGTTTAATAACATTTGAAGGCAGATCTTAATAGCCGTGCTCGCTCCCCGCCTCGCCCCACCTTGCCGGGTGCCGCGGCAAAGCCCGGCCTCCCTCTTCCCGGCCCTTTGCAGGGCTCTCGCAGGGCGCGTGTCTCAGCCGTGAGTCACCCCGCCGCGTTTGGCCGGGCCGGAGGCACCCGCGCGCCGCAGCGCTGGAGCCCGCCGGGGCTGGAAAACAAGGTGCATCGGCAGAGCTCGATAAATCGCAAACCATGTTAAGTCAAAATTGAGCCAAGTGGGAGGAAAGGAGCCCTGCGTTATTACAGCGGAGATGTGCATTTGGCTCGTGAAATCGTTAGCAGAAAATGCAACAAAAAAGGATCATGTTGCAGGCCAGCCCTTGAACTGGTGCTAACGGACACGGCTCCACTAAAATTCATGAGCAAAGGGAGTCTTCCCCTTGGGGAGCTTAAAACCAGTCTTCCCACACAAATATTTGCATGTACGCAGAAGTGACTGCGTGTAGACAGATATGAATGGCACGGTTCAAAATGCTCATAAAGTCCATTCAAATAAGAGACAAATATTGGGCAAAATCCTGTTCAGAAACACTTTGAGCATGAGGCTGTTTCTTGAAAGTGATTTGGGTATTAATTGAAGTTCGTTGGCTAATTTGCATACTTATCAATGGGCTACGGGACCAAACAGAGCCCCACAGGCATCGGACGGGGGCACTTCAAGCTTATTTCTTGCAGACAAAGCCTCTTGGCGATGATAATTAAATGAGCGAGTGCTAAAGACTTTTGGAGGACTGTTGGAGGACTGTTGTCCTTGCCTGAAGAGCAGATTCCCACCACTCCATGTGTCATTTATCCTCAATATTTCCCTTCTGCCAGGAATGCTCTGGAGCTTGATTTGAGTTTGGCATCTGCTTCTGAACTTGGGTTGAAACCAAGGCAGATCACAGGTAGCCTGGATGTAAGGAGGGGCTTGGCCCTGCCTCTGATGGACGCTGTAACAAATGCGGGGTTGCTTAAGGACTATATTTCATCGTCCGTTTGTACAGGGGCTCCTGGCCATATCGTAATGCAAGCAATAACGGGGAGAGATCAAATGAAACTCTGTCCCCTGGGATAACTGCCCCAAGGATTGCACTTTCTCTTCTCAGAACAAGTCACATGTCCGGCATGAGGCAGATGAACTGACCCCTTTTGGCACCACAGTTTCCACCAACCCAAACTGTGCTGTAGCTGGCTCTCTTCTACATTATCTAGCGAAAGCTTTTTTTTTTTTTTTTAACCCTGCAGAACTTCAAAGGAGCAATGGAGATCTCCCCATTTCAATATGAAAAGCCCGGGAGACCTGTTCCCCAGGGCTCCTGTAGGCATCCTGCCTTATTTCATGTGATAATCGCAGCATGGGGTCCCAAGGGGGAGCAGGGGCAAGGTTGCCAAAGGTTAATCGCCAACTGCCTGCCGCGTGCATCGCAGCAATGGCTGATTGATGGGCGCCATTAATCACTGCCCAGAGAGGCTGGAGGTACTCAGGAGCACCCAGGGGGAGGGAGGGCTGCAGGGATGGCGAGAAGGTGCCAGGACAGGAGCCGGTGCCCGGTGGGCAGGGACACAGAGCCAGCGAGGGCTGGGAGCCGCAGGGCTGCCACATCTGCTCTCCGCTGGAGGCTCCAGGAGCCGAAGGAGAGCATTTATCATAGGGTTTTTCTAAAGGTAGCCCTCCCGCAATGCAAATGGCAGGCGCTTGGTCAGCGCGGAGCAGGTCTCTCTTCCCGTTGGCAGTTCCCTGTGGCTTTCAGCGGGGGATGCGAGTTGGGGGTTGCAGCAGGAGGAGGGGCCGGGGGGAGGCAGGGGGTGGGCCTGTCTCACAGCTTTAAGGCAATTCATTGAGTTTCCATCTTCTTAATGGACTGAAATCCCTCGGAGTTTTTTGCAGGAACAATGCAGGCAGTGAAAGCCACCCAACAGAGGAGGTCAGGTGACCTGCTTGTGTGGGGTAGGGACTCCATTTAGAGACTGGATACAAGCATGGGCATTTTCTGTCATTCCTGACAATTTAATACACTTCTTCCGTTCTTGTCCTAGCCGATGCTCAGATTTCTGGGCATGCAGGGACTCTGCCTGTAGTCATAATATTTGCATCATCCTTAACTACCTGTGGTGGTTTGCTTGTCCCCATGCAATTCCTTCTAACGTGGGCTGATGAACATCGTTCGTGTTACTAAGTTACCTGGCAGGGCTCTCACTTACATCGATGGGCGAGCTGGGTGCAGCACCACGACAAATGCAATCGAATTTGAATCCTACATGACTACTAGGACATAAAAAACATATCGCCCAGCCTTTGCTGAATGCATTTAGTGCCATTTAAAGATGCAGGCTTGACAGCCAGAGGAATGGGGTCTGAGGTTTTTTGTTCTGGCCTGTTTTGTGGATCGGGAACAGCAACCACCAGCAATAAGGCAGGGTCACTTTCTGATCCTGCCTCAGACCCGTTACTATGGACTTGATCCAGAAGCCGCAGAAAGCTCTACCAGCCTGGACTTCAGCGGACCATAAGTGTTATCTCAGAGATGATGCCTTGGATGGGGGAGAAGCGTTTCACAAGCATTCAGCTACATCAGGCGGGAGGCAGCTCACCTATCTGTGACCACCTAAAATGGGTTACAACTGATGCATCTACTCACCTCGGATCCTCCCACAGCCATCCTGTGGGATGACCAAACAGTCGCTGTATGCTTTGAAATGGAGTTTCTGCAAGATCCACTGGTGGGGAAGAATTCATTACAAAATGTGGTTTGGTTTGATTTTTCAATACTTTTTCAGTAGCCAAGGCTATCAGGCTTGTGGGCATGGTAGGTTTTATTCAGAATAGCTGCCTCTGATCCCTCTGTGGGACTCTCTGATTCAAGAATTATTCTGAATTAACTTAATCTATGTTGGTTATCTCTTCCCTGAACGATTTGTTCCCATCTCTTTGCTCCTGTCCAGAAATGGATTTAATTCTTTCACAATAAGGAACTTTCAGCATTAGAGTTTTCACCCCGAGAGTTAATCATCAATAGCTACCTTACTTTAAGTTCCTTTTTTTAGTCTGAATCACATTCCCTGTGTGACCAGAATTAAAAAAAAAAAAAAAAAGCATAAGAGATGTAAATCTGCTTCACAGGCTGGAGTTAATGGAAGAGGAGCGATGCGAAGCTCCAGCTGGACCCTGCGCATCCGCTTGCTCCTGCTCCGAGCTGCCCCGTCTCACCAGTTCGGGCTGCTGGGGTGAACCGAAATCTTTTATCATCACTGCCTGGCTTTTACTTCTGGATATTATCCCTGCCTTGCGAAATCTGAGAGCTGGACTGAATCAACAGGGATGAGGGTGGCCCGGGCATCTTGGAGCAGGCGGCTTCTTTTTAAAAAAAGGAAGGCACGGTCCTTGGGCCTGGAAACATCTTTAGGTAAGGGTTGTTTTGCCATCCCGGGTGCATGTTTCAACGGCAACATTATTGTAAAACAGCTTTGTGTTTACTTTGTGTACAGAAAAGATAAAATCAGCATTTATATGCAAACATGAACCAACAAGGAATTTCAAAATCCTGCCGTTTCACTCTGCCGAGAAGGAGAGCCAGGGTTATTGTGTAACCAGAAACATCTGAAAGTAGGGGATTTTCTGGGTCTAAATTCGACTTAGATTATAAGCGCCTAATTTAGGATCTGAGCGTATAACCCTTGGGCAGCCAAAATAAGATTTGAAACACACCGAGACAAGGACTTTGGCATGGAGACTTCTCCATCTCGGACAACCTGGGGCACCCTGCGGATCCGAGCTCTCCCTTTACAAATAACGAAAGGAAGGAGTGATCCCTGGAGAGAAATGAGCCAGAAGCTTGGCCAGGGCAGGTCTGAAGTACCAGCTCGCCCCAGCCGAGGACTGGCCAGAGAAGCATATTCACGCGCTGACCTCGATCCTGATTTTCCGAAGCCGCGAGCACGCACAGCTGCAAGAGAAGTCAACAGAAGCGCGGCCGTTTGAATGTCAAGGCCCAAAAGCACAGAATCTGCAGAATAAGGGTTTTTCCTTGGTTTTGCTGTTTGAAGCGCCGTGCGTGTGTTTAGGATTGGTCAGGGACACATGCCGGGCTGGAGGAGGCGGAGGCAACGCCGGGTCCAAAGCAGAGAGCTGTCTCCCGGCAGGACGGATAACTTGCGGGGCTTCGGTTTAAAGGTGATGAGGAGCTTTCCAGCCAGTCCTTGTCGGTTTTTAAGTATGCTCAGACCATCAGGCCTGGGTTTTCTTATAAAGGAATGGAAAACATTGTGACGGACAGCGGAGGAACATTTATGCTGGATGCAGGGAACAGTGATGTTATGGTTTCGGCATAAGCTCAGACACTCAGAGCCACGTCTTCCTCCGCTCCCCATCCTTGCGTTTCTAAAGACACCTGTTGCATTGGTTGCATTTTTCCAGCGCCCCTCTTAGTCCCATCACACATCTTCCCTCGCTTTCAGTCCTATACCCCACGATAACCAGCGTAAGACCAGCTTCTCGGCTGCACAAGCTGCATGATACACAGCTGCGAGTAGATTATTCCAGGCATGCCTACAGTTTTCTGAAAGAAAATACCTACCATAAAAACGTCAGGGTGCAGGTGTTATCCATCTCCTGGAGGCCTTGATGTTTGTTCAGTGCCCTGGAGAAAAAGACTTAATCCATTTAAAGCAGAGCCTGAGCTCTATATACTAATTCAGTCTTATCAGAAGTGAGTTTGGCCCTGTCTCTCGTGATAAGGCCAATGTGCCTCTTACTCCTCCAGTGCAGGCACACGAAACTCAGTTCAGCGCTTCTAAATATCGGGCTGGCTTTAAAAATCATATACCAGCAGAGCCCAGCATGACAGATGCTTAAACCCTGTTTGAGGAGAAAAATAACCCAGTGGAAACCATTGCAAGCAAGGTGGCCTTCCTTGCAGAGATGCCTGCAAGCGCAGCGGGGTGGCCTGAAGGCATCTTCACCCCAGCCAGCAAATGTGGGTTTTTTTTTCCCAGTGAACGTTCCCAGGTGGGATATTTGCTCTTGGTAGGCCCCGGGGCCAGATCCACCCAATGTCTCTGTCCCTTCCCTGCTGCCCCGGCTCGCTGCAGGACACGGGGGTGTATTTACGCAGGGGATGTCCGCAACAGGAACGGCGATGCACAAAAAGCAGCGGCCACAAAAGGGGGCCTTGTGCCGCGGGGAGGAGGTGGACAGACTTGGGACGGGGGTGGACAGACCCAAGGACGGGCTATTTTGATCCGGGTTGGGAGAAAAAAGAGACAAAGGGTGGGCATGTGGGGGGACAGGGGGCGACACCAAAACCGGGCAAATCGAAATTTTAAATAGCAAGTTGACCCAAAGGGAAGGCTTTGCTTCGGCAGATGTCCTGCTTCCTACTTCCACCACGCAGAGCTTTGGCATGGTTGAAGGAGAACGTCCACTCCATGCCCCCCAAAACACCCCCAAAAACAGATAGTTCAGAAACCAGAACTTTGCATTTATACAACAGAGGAGCCGGTGCAGACCCCGGCACGCTGCGGGCCTGCCCGCGCTGCCCTTCGAATCGGCTGTAACACCCCCGGCACAAACGCAGCGGAGCTGGGCCCCGGTTAACGGGGAGGTGAAAATAGATGGAGTCACTCATTCCCATAATTTGCAAACTTAAATCCGCCTGAAGCGTGCTGGCCCCCTGCGCTTTGCTCCGGTGCTGGACATCTCGCAGCTGAGCGGGGTGGCAGCGAACGGCCACGCACATGTGTGCCTTGCTGGGGGAAGCAGCCACTGCCAATTACCGCAATTAGCTGTCCTCATATTTAAGCAAGCCCTCCCTGCCCCCAGGTTGATGTCAGGAAGATGGAAAGAAACCTTTGCTGTCCTGGTAAGAGGAAGATTGTATTTGCTATTGCTTCTTAAATCACTTCTATTTACCCAATGGGTTTCACCTGTTCTTTTTCATACATAGCTTTGCTAAAGGGGATCTAACTCCTTTGTAAAATCTTCCAGGAGTTTGGTTTATGCAACTGGGAAATGGAGAGAAAGGGAAAATGTGTAGTGGGTATTACAACACTTTTTCCTAGTGCTTGCTATCCTGACAAAGTGCATTTCTTATAAAAGAAGAACTTGAAGTGTTTTGCTCTAAAGAAAGATATTTGCTGTGTTATAAAAGTGTCAATGTCTTGCTTACAAATTGGTCATTTTTTTTGGCAGTGACTTGAACAGAAAATTCCCCTTGGGGCTATAATGCCTCTCTCTGTTGGTTTTTCTTCCCCTTTAGGAAAGAAAACTTAAAGCCAGCACCATTTACAGTGTCTGGTGCCTGGCTTGCTGTTGCAGTGCACCCCTGAAGTGGAGGGGCTGAGGCCAGCAGATGAAAGGAGACCAAGGGGGAGGTGGCTGCTTCCAGGCTGGGGCTTTGCTGTGATTAAAGTGCTACCTCTGGTCCTGACAGCAAAGCAGTCATGTTGTTGGGGCTTTCTTTTATGATGCTTATGTACAAGCAGAAGCATTTATGGGATTGAGGTCAATGTTATTTTCTTTCCTGCTGCCTGCATGCCACACTGTATGAAGAGAGACATGATTGAAGCCACTAGGGTTAGCCTGCTGCTGCAGGTCACTTCTCTGTGGCTACAGCCCTGATTTAATGCACCTGACACTGCTAACCAGCTTCTCTTGCATTTGTTTCTCCTCTTGGCCTCCATGTTACTCTGCATGATTGTTTCTCCTTCTCCTCCCTTGAAGAGCAAGCCTGATATCCTGGGCAGGTATTGAATGTCTGCTTTGTCTGTTTTTTTTCAAATCAACCTTTTGCTTGGTAGATGCTTACTATGGGGAAGTAATGCCTGGAAGGAATAACTTAAATATAATAAAGATTGAGCTCTGATAGGTGGACAATCTCTTCACCTACTTGGTCACAGGAGTAGCAACTTGCTTCTCCAAAAAGCAACCTCCAGGGACCTACCTGAGGTGCCCTGCACTGAGGTCCCAGTGAATATCTGCTGCAAGTACCCTGAAGAGCTGCTCTATTACTGGCAGGTGGATAATGCATGAAGCTCTAAGGGAGCCATGGCTCTGTGGTGTTCCCAGAATTTTTAATTCATCTGTTAGGGCTGCCTTTTCTGCAAGGGTGTAGCATTAGCTTGTGGCTGTAGCTGATGCTGCTTTAAGGCTGTTAATTCTACTACTTCCAGATATGGTCTCTGCTGAAGCCTTTGCTGGAAGTGGTGCAGGCAGCTTCTGGGGAGCAGACCATGTCCCCAGTGCAGGATAACTGCTCAAGGCCAGTCTGGCTCTGCCTGCTGTTGAGTGTTGGAGGGGCTGCCTTGCTGTTAACAACCTCCGCTCCCAGGGGCCCGGTTTAATTCTGGTCCAGGTAAGAAATGACTGAAAACTGTTACTGTTATCTGGCTCTTCTGTGACCTGCATGAGAAGAGTGAAATGGCCTTGGTAGTAGTTGGGGTATACAGGTGTCTGCCCACAAACCATCACCAGTGAAAAGCCTGGGTGTACAGACTGAAGGCTGAAAAGATGAGTATTTTCCTGGAGGGAAGGTAAAACAAGTTGATATGCAGCAGCTTGCCTGGCTGCTTGCTGTGCTCTGCTGCTTCTGCAACAAGATCTTCCTGAGGCGCTCATGTAAAAGTGAGTTGTTA
This sequence comes from Struthio camelus, assembly GCF_040807025.1. NCBI lineage: Eukaryota > Metazoa > Chordata > Aves > Struthioniformes > Struthionidae > Struthio > Struthio camelus. The sequence goes on from NC_090946.1 coordinate 18,499,442, forward strand.
AAGTGCAAACAACAGTTGGTGGCTCTCTATGGGAGGACCTGTGGTAAACCTGGTTGTTTGCAGCAGTATCATGAGGTGCATGGGAATACTGCAAGCCTGATTCCTGTGGACTCTTGGTCCTTCGATATACTCCAGGATGGCTCTTGCCCCAAAGCAGTCACTGAGCCACTGGGGCTGGGTGCTCCGTGTGAACAATGTGCTTGGCTGGGAAGCACCATCTGCATCTGTGTGGAGAAACTGCAGGGGCTCTGACACACCTTCCTGGTGCCACATGTAATGTACAAGTCTTGGAGCAGCCTATGTAACTTTGCAAGCAAGGCAACTGTCTTAATTTCATTCAAGTAAGAAAGTTGGAAAGAGCGTGGTCATGAAGCCCAACCTCAGGTTGTCCATGAGGTGCAAGAATATTGCTCAAACTCTATAATGCTGTAATGCACAGGTGGCTGTGGGGATCTATTTTAGCATGTGCTAGACTTGATTGTCTTTGGGTGACAAAGATGCTTCAGGCTGAGCAACTCAAAATGCCAAAGGAAAAGAACCTGGCCAGAAACAAGTGTGCTTTCAGCCCAGGGAAATGCCAGCTAGTCCTGACACCATCTTGCAATCTGTTTCTGCTTCATTAGAAATGTCTGTCCTGCCTGAAGAGCCAGACAGGAAAATGGGAACTCTGAGCAGCTTTGGTATGTGAGAGGAGCTGGAGGCAGATTAGGAAGTGACATATAAGCCCTAAAGATCATGCTGAGAGGAATAACAGCATAAGTGAGAGCAGTAGGCTGCAGGACCAAGTGGTTGGAGAGCCTGTTAGCAAATTGTTCAGGTTTGGTTTCCTCCCTGTATTTGTGCAGGGGTGACTACTGGTGGATGTAAATATCTGAGGCTTACAGCAGTGTATGTTTTGTAGCCACATATTGACAAGCCTGTGCCTCCTGGCTCCCTTGGCTTGCTGCTGCTCAGCTCTCTGCTTAATCCCTGGAAATCCTCAGCACTTTTTTCTTCTGTCTGAATCTGACTGTCCTGCCTTCAGCCTTGTACCTTAGGGTTGGGCTCCTATCTCCCTGGGGAGTTAGATTTGTCACTTTAGGCACTGAATTTCTATTTATACATCTGAACAGAAGTGATCTGCTCATCAGATGTTCTCTGTTCCTGCCCAAGCATTTTTGCATAACTGTTCAGAGGGGTTTTCAGGAAGCCTGGGTGCCTAGCTCCAGCCCTCAGTTAAAAGCAGCTAACCTGGACACCAAATTTCCCACCACCACTTGGAGGTGGCTCCTCCAGGCTGGTGAGAAGTCTGGCTGAGGTGGACCTTGTGTTGCTCTTGCTGCTCACAGGTGACTTCAATGGTCAGAGGACTCATTTCTGAGGCTTTGCTCTGGCACTTTCTCCTTTGTGTGCAGCAGGGGCCCAGGGGTGAACTTGTAGGACCAGAAGTATTTTGGGGTGATTCTCAGCTGGCTGGAGCAGAATAAGGGCTGGAAGGGTTGACTAAAGGCACCTGCTGCCCCTGTGACTGTCACAAGAGCAGCCTTGATCTCTTTCCTGCAATGTGAGCTGAAAGACTTGAAGTGTTTTCTAGATGCATATATGCAGTGTCTGAATTTCTAAGCTATAGATAATAAACTGAGGCTAAAGAGCTTTTGCTCCTCTTAGTTTCTCTAAACTGTCACAAGCTGGTTTCATGGACTTAAATGTGTCATTAGGCATGTTTCTTTTATGCTGGCTGGTGAAGAAGGATGGAATTGATATAACCAGGTTAACGTGTACAGTTCCCAATGATGCTTTAATACTCCAAAGTACTAATAGAAGCTTTTTAAAAAGCTAACATTCTCCATAATGCTTTTGAAATAGGGCAGCATGATCCAATACTCACCTTTCTGGAGTAGCCTTTTTAGCAACTTGATCTGGGAATCTGTCAGTGACTTGTGGTCACCATGACTGAGGAGTCCCTCTGTCCATCTTGCCTTTCTAAAACAGCAATATGTCCTTTTCTTCCCCCTGCTCCCCTCCAGCCTCCAAAGCATTGAGAAGTCTTGTGACCACCTTGGTTCTTCCAAGCAGATTGCATTTGGACATTCCCAGGGCAACCAGAACACAGTAAAGCTTATTAACTTCAAAATTGGAAACATTTACTCTTCACTTATTTGATATTCCCAGCAAGACTTCTGTTTGAGACACGTGATGCAAATCTTGATGCTTCATCTGCAGCTTCTTCATAGGACTCCACCCACATTTGTGTACTACTGAAGCACTGGCTGACAACATCAAGGTAGTTTGTGATGCTCTGAGCTGTTCTTTCTCCTCATCCATGTTAATACTATGTTCCTCAGGTGAAAACTAGTCACAGCAACTTCTTGCTTGTACTGCTCTAACACCCACTGCAACAGTAGGTGATTCAGTGAACCTAGCAATAATGTTGGGAGTGGCTTGACTTAGTGTTTCCAAAGGGGATATTTGACTCCAAAATAACTAATCTTCTGAAGGAAGAAAAGTAACCTGCTAGGCAGTAAAATTCTCTGCATAAATGACCCCTGGCTTCTGCCATAATGGGACACTTTTAAAGATAAATACAACAGTCTTTCTCTCTAAATCTCTTGGAAAAGAGGGCGTGCAGTTTTAGGCTGAGAATAAGTATATGGGAATCTGTTGGTTTATGCTGGACTGAAGTTTTGGAGGTGCTCAGAGCAATGCTCCTAACACCACAGCAGGTATGTCCCCCCCACACACCCTACCACTCCTGAGCGTACCAGATTATTGAACTTGCAGGTCAGCTTGCAGCTTCCACTTGTACCCTGCTGCTGTGCTGCTGTTAAAGCTATACAGGGCAAAACCTTTGGGTGCTTTATTAAGTGCTTAGACTTCAATTCCCATAGGTCCTCCAAAAGGCCTGTTATTAGAGCTAACTTTGATTAAGGCACAGATGGAATATTGTTTTTATAGATCTGAGTTCTAAAGCACCTGCTCTAATTCCCAAACTTGGGACTGAGTGTGACCATGCCCCTCAAAATATAAAGTGGGGGAAGAACTCTAGCTTCCTCTTCTTTAAGAAGCAGAGAGGTTATACGGAGTCCCTGCAGAGTAGGTTGATTTTAATAAGCTGCTTTGTGTTGTGTTCACTCAGCATGTTCTACTGCCTGGCCCATCTTGCTCTGTTCAACTAATGAAGTTAACTAGAGCTATGTAAGGGAAGTAGCAACCTCTCTCGCTTCCCCTGCCATCATCACTGTACTTCAGTTCACTGCAATCTTCCTTACCTCTGGCTCACCTCTAGTGAGGCAGGCCTTCAGCATGGACCCAGGAGTAATAGATAGAGATCAGGAGTCTCTGACAACTGTTTGCAAGTAATTCATGCTTTCTCACTGTCTCTAGATACTAATAAATCATGTCTGGCTGCATGCACATGCAGTTAACAGGGCCTTAAAGTTAGGAACTGCTCTTGCTTTTTGAGTAACCAGTTTTCAGAGACCTTGTTTCTCTGAACAAGGGCACCCCAACCTGGCCTGTTGACTGCTCCTGGGGGTTAAATAAACCCCAAATACCCCTTCTCCCTCCTTGCTGTTCCTGGCAGGGCTGTACAGCTCACAGCACCTTCTGCACCCTGCAGAAGCAGGAGGCCAGCTGGAGGGAGGTATCTGTGCTGGACCCACCTTGTCTCTCCTACCCACACCTGCTTCTCCCTGTGCCTTGAGCCAGCTGAATCGGAAATCTGAATGGAAAAAGAGTAAGCCTCAGGTGGTTATGCTTTACTGCTCCTCACTCCCTTCTGCACATGAAGGCTGGTCCAGCAGAGCTCTGTTTCATTCATCGTTGTCCCTTTCACATGCATACACCATGTAACTTCTGCCTGAGGCAGCGCTGGTGCCTTACATACTTCTGGCAAATATATGCACCTTACCATCCAGAAGCCATTTATAAATAGATTTTTTTATTTATAAAGTCCATTTACATAAAATATGATACTCTTTAAAAACTGCATATGTACAACTTATGAAATCTTAGCAAGTGCATAGAAAAAATGCCTTCAATACATTAAAAAACTTCAGTTTTCAGAGATGTGAACCTTCACACCAGGCAAACTTGGACACCGCAGTGAGACCCAATGTAACTTTAGTAAAAGCTCCTGGCAACACTTTACAGCCCTTTATCTAAAGGGCGTTCGTTCCCGAAACGCTCCAGCCGGCAGTGGCTGCGACCAGCTAAAAACAATGTGCTCTCCTCACCCCTTTTCCCTTTTTTTAAAAAAAAAAAAAAAAGTCCCCGTACAAAAATAAGTCTTCATAGGCCAGTTTTTTCCTCCTAGGCAGTTCAAGTTGGGTATAAAATAGTTTGTTTGACGTTATAAAAACTCCCTACCCTGCTTCCCTTCCCCCCCCCCCCCACCCCGGTCCAGAAATAAGGAAGCATCAAGTGTGCGGGTCTCCTCAGCCCCCTCCCCGCGGGGCGGCAGCCGCCGAGCCGGGCGCCCCTCACCTCCCGTCGGGTCAGTAGGCACCGAGCCAGCCGCTGAGGTCCAGCAGGTCCCGCTCGTCGGGGCTGAGCACCGCGTCGTAGCCGCTCTCCTCGGAGGAGCAAGGCGAGCCGGGCGCCGAGGAGCCGAAGGAGGGCGAGGAAGAGGAGGAGGCGGCGGCGGGGGCGGCGGCGTCGTGCTCGGCGAGGAGGCGCTGCAAGGCGCGGATGTACTCGACGGCGGAGCGGAGGGTCTCCACTTTGCTCATCTTCTTGCTGGCGGCGCCGTGCGGGACGTGCTGCCGCAGCGCCGCGAAACCCAGGTTGACCAGCCGCACGCGGTTCCGCTCCCGCTCGTTGCGCCGCGCTACCGCCGCGGCTGCCGCCGCCGGTGCGTGTCCCGCTGCCGGGGCGCGTCCGGGTCCCGGGGCCGGCCCCGGTGCCGGTAGGGCGGCGAAGGCCAAGCGCCGCTTGCAGCGCAGCAGCTCGGGCGAGGCGGGTCGCCGCCGGCCGCCGCGGGGCGGGGGAGGGGGGGCGGGGGGCGGCTGGTGCCGGGAGCCGCCGTTCATCGCCGCGCAGCCACGGCGGCGGCACCACGGGGCGAGCGGGGAAAGGGGGAGGGAAAAATAAAAAAGCAACAGCCCCAGAAATGCAAAAGCGAGGGGCGGAAAAACCCGCGTGTAATAACAGCAATAATTATTATTGATGATAATAGCGAGGAAGGGAGAGCGGCGCTGGCGGTGCCCGCTCCCCCCCGCCGGGAGCGTGCCCGGCGCGTGGGGGCCGCCTCGCTGCGCGCCGCTCCGCGCCTCTGCCGCCGCCGCCGCCGCCGCCCGCCCCTTATCAACACGCGCCGCCGCGCGCCGGGGCCCCGCCGGCCGCACGCGCCGCGCCACGCGCGCCGGCCCCGCGGGTGGGGGGGGAGCGGCGGGGGGGGAGCGGCCGGCGCGTGCCGCCAGCCCCCGCCCCGCCCCGCGGGGGCGGGAGGAGATGCGCGCCTGCCGGCCTCGCCGCTGCTTTGCTTTGGGGTGGGGTTTCTTTTTTACGGATTTTTGTTTGTTTGTTTTGGGGGGGTTTTTTCCCTCCCCTCCTTCCTTTTGCTTCCTAATTTTGTTTTTTTTTTTTTTGTTGTTTTTTATTTCTTTCCTTTTGCGAGGGGAGGGGCCGCCCCCTTCCCACACCCAGCCCTCTCCCTTCCCTCAGGTAACTCCTAGCGCTGAGGGGGGAGGCCACCCCCTTTTCTAAATTGTGCCCCCCTCCAAAAAAAAAAAAACCAAGGGGGGCTGCGGGCCCACGGCGCTGACTGACACGCCGCCAGCAGTGAGATGAGCCGAGGGGGCTCAGCGCGGCCGGCCGGCCCCCCACTGCCACCCCAGGGTGCTCGCAGGCCGCGGCCCCGGGTTAGTCCTCCGGCAGGGCCCGAGCCCTTCGCGCCCAAAAAAGCGAGCTGAGAGGAATTTCTGGGGTGAAGGGTGGCGCTGGGTCGGGGGGGGCGTCCCCGACCGCCCGGCGGCGGCGGCTTGCTTGGGGCAGGGAGGTGGCGCAGGGGGAGCGGGGGGGGGGGAGGCAGCTACGGAGTTGCCTCGTGAAGGGCTCTTCGCCGCCGGCCAACTTGTCAGGGTTAAACGATGGTTTCAAGGATAGAGGGAGGTGGAGGGAGAGAAAAACGTGAAGCTTTCCCGGCTCAAACGTCCTGTCGAGCGAGCCTGCGGGCGTCCAGCGCTCGGGACGAGAGCGGGCCGGAAGAGATGCTTTTGGATACCCGAATTTAACAGATAGGACCGAGGGAGCTTCTTTCGGAGATCCCGGGCGCTTGCAGTGAGAAACTCCCTGCGTGGTGTTTGGCTAAATAAGCCAGGAGGAGGGAGGCGGGCGTTGTACCCGCCGCCCCAGCGGCTGTCTTCCTGCCCCTCTGTAAAAAAGAGAGGGAGATGGTACAGCAGCCCTGCTTCTCCGCACGTGACTGAAAGCCCGCTGCTGGATACTCTTTTAGCAGCCTCCGGGATCAGGCCGGCTCCTTTCTGCCTTGTCCCAAGCCACCTGCCCCCCTCCACGTTGATTTTCAGGTGGTCCCTAGGTTGAAACGCCCGCCGGCCACGGCAGGAGGTGCAGGGAGCCCGTTCCCTGGAGGGTGGCAGAAGGTAAGAGAGGCGCTGCCCTCCGAAGAAACCGTGGCTGGAGGGATGGACTTCGGCTATCTCCTTTCACTTTTTTGGCAGGGAGCTTAACTGCTTCGTGGGGAGGCGGCTCCTCGCGGCGGGGACGTCACCCTGCGGACGGGCGGCAGCGAGGCGCTGGGCAGCTCTGCAGCGGGAGTCCAGGTACCGAGGTAAGGATCCCTGTCCCCTTGAACGTCGCTGCTGCTGGTTTTAGGTTATGCCTAAGCTTTTGCCTAAAGGTGAGTCACAAGAGAAAGGCGTTTCCTCCTCCTTCCCTTCATCCCCGCTCCGCGTCCCTGACGCTCCCCTAGCGTTGGGGGTAGCCGTGGCGCAGCCAGAGGAGGGAGGCTGAGCTGGCTGATCCGGCAGAAAACAAAGCCTCCAAAAACAGGAACAAAAAGGGATATCCGTGCTCTCTAGGTGTGATGCAGAGGAGCAGGGGCCTGCCGAGCGGGAGGGAAGAGAGCCGACCCTTTCAGCTGGGCCCACCCTGCCCTGGTGTGGGCCCCCAGGCACCCAGGCCCCGGTTCCCCACCGCTCTGGGTCCAGCGCCCTCGCCCGCCCTGTGAGAAGGGATGCGCGGTGCATGCTGTCTCCTTGCTTCAGGCTCCCGGATGCCGCCGCGGCACAAAGACACCAAAGCCACTTGCTGGTGCTCTAGGTGTGTCTTTGTAAATCTCTGTTGATTGTTTTGCAGGGGTGTTCGGGGAGCTCCGTCTCACAGCAAGGTAATGTTTCTTCTTTTTTTTTTCCTTAATTGTTTTTAACAGTGTCTGCTTAAATGGCTGACAGTGAGTTGTGTGGCAGGACGCTGCTGCAGCCCAGTAGGCGTCTAGGCTGAAACGCTTGAAAGTGAGAGTCAGTAGCTCCTCTCAGTGGGAGCTTGCAAGAGCTTCGCATTTCTGCAAGTCCCACTCAAACGCGCATCAAACACAGAACCCAAATTCAGTATCTACCTAGACTTCTCTCTCCACGCCGTTGACCTGGGGAAAAATGTGCGCAGCAGCATGGCGGGTTTAAAAGGTTTGGCCCACGTAGAATAGCTTGCGACGTGCAGAGGAACCTTGCGAAAGCCAGTGCCTAGCAGTATTTTATCTTGCGCTAACTAGCAATTGTAGCTAGACAGAAAGTGTATTACAGCAACGGAGCAATACTGATGTTCTTTTATTACACAGCCTTGAAAAGAAATTCTGATCCAAGTCTCTCTCTGAGGAAAGAGGAAGCTCCTTTCTCTGAAGATGTGCGAGAGGAAGCCTTCTATACCGATGCGTAATACTCAAGAGTAGTAACTGGATTTTTGTCATACAAAAATAACTCCAGGGAATTTTTTAAAATTAATAACATACAGTTCAAACATCAGTAGATCCAGTCTGAAGGGAGAACATGCAGCCTCCAGCTCAAATGCTTCCACAGTTAATGCTTACGCGCAAGCTCAGCTACAAACTTGGCTAGCGCAAATTGGCTTCGGGGCTACTGATCACAACGCGTATCGCTAGCCAGGTGCGTGTTTGTAGGATCTGGGCCTGCATAAAGCACAAAGGAACTGTGTATGCTTTCTTAACAATAAAGCTAGTTTCCTGATGGTCTGAAGGAAGGTACATCTAGTACTCTGAGAAATGTAATCTTACATAAAAATCTCTTTATAAAGTTAATGACTATATAAGCTCCAGTAAAACAAGATGTCATTAAACACTGTGTATGTTCATAATCAACTTCCTGATCATAATCTGGGGAGAGAGCGCCCAGAGACACCCTATCCATTTCCAGAGAGGCAGAGGGCAGGGAGAAGAAATTCTCCTCTACTGGCAAGCGTATGGCCAAAGTAATAAATGCGGTATTTGAGCAGACACCTCACAGCACTGCATGGTGCAAGGTACAGCAAAACTGTACCTGGAGAGAAGGTAACTCTCCTAGCGAAGGTCCTCCAACCCCCAAAATCAGTGTTATTTCTTGCACCTGCCAAAGGTGAGTGCAAAGTGCTGCCACCTGGTTTGCACACGTGTAGGTGGGATGAGGACAGATGAGGTGCTGGGACCCATCTGCAGGGACCCTGTTCCTTAGACCCAGCTGGCTTGAGCATGATTACTGCAGGTGGCCAAAGCTTTCTGGAGCTCAGGGGGAAGCAATAAAGAGACCTGAGAGGGAAAGTGGGGGGAGGAAATGGTGAGGAGTGGTTGAGTGGCCATGTTCTCCTAGGTGAGTAGCTGTATTTTTTTTTTTTTTCTCCTTCCAAAGAGGGCTCCTCTTCTGCTCCTTTTGCTGGGAGTGGGGCTCAAGTTGTGTGTTTAAGTCTATCGCTTGCAAAACTTGACTTCTGAGCAGGTATGGTTTGTAATTAGAATACCATTTGGGCAGGGGGGAAAGCTTTTTAATTTAAGTAGGGTTACATGCTTTTGGTGGGGAAGAAAGGTATTTGAGTTTATTCTTTAAAGGGAACTCTCTGCCTTCAGCTTGTGCTCCTTTCAAATGTAATGTTTCTTGGAATTGATGAGCTCTTAAATAAGTCTCCTGGTATTTGGTGTTTTTTTTTTCCCCCTCGCTCATCTGAAATTCATGTGAAAATGCCTGAGAATCATTGTAGGGTTTCTAAGCATTCTAAGACACACTCTAGAAATTTAAAAAAAAAAAAAAAGTCCTTTGGGGGTTGTGTGATTTCTTTCTGATTTTGTTTCTTTCAAGGATTTTGTTTCTTTCTCTTCTTCCTTCCTTAAAAAGAGACAGCCTTGGGTTTAAAAGTTTATTTTAGCTTTGATGGTGTGTATGTGCTATATGAATGTTAAGTAGCCTTTACAATGCGTCCCTGTGATGAGCCGAAGAATGCAGACTTTGGCTGCGCGTTCTCTTTCTGTTTTTCTTCTTCTTTATAGCTTTTTTTTTTCTAGTTTGCTTTCCGTAATTAACGTAGCTTGTGTGTGTTTTGGTGAGAGGGGGGTCTAGTGATTTACTTCAAGGATGTTGTTATTTACAAGCAAGCTCAGAAGCAAATGTAACTGTGCTATAGGCAGCAGATGAAAGAGTTGATGCCCCCTGTAACTCTGTCGCATTTGGAGCTAGTTCCTGCTGCAAAGAAGAGGTATTCTGTGAAAACAACATGCTGGTTATTTGGCCACCTGCAGTTGGATGCGTGAAGGACTTCACTGCAGCCATGAAATTATTTTTCTCCTTGTTCTTAAGCCTGCTATGGAAGGAGCTCTATAGCGGTGGTTTCCTATGGCGAAAAACTCCTCAATTCAGTGGGTTAGAGTGAGTTTGTCCCCAGTCAGGACTTTGGGTTGTGCGAGTCTGAGCAGTCCTCAAGCAGGCCCACGGCAGCCTGCCCTGCCATGCTTGACCATGGCTCGGGTTAGCAGCAGAGGCTGAGGGTGTCAGCACGTCGAGTGCTCGGCCTCTTTTAGGAGGGACGTCTGACGGTGCCCCAGCAGGGTGGGCAGGGGCCAGCTTCCTCAAACACTGAGGAAGGCTGGAGGTTTCTGGCTCAGCAAAACGTAATTTGGTTTTGTTCCCTTTTTAGATAAATCCTTTCCTTTTGGACAAGGTGGCACGTGCTTCTGATTTCAGCGCAGCTGGGAGTGGTGTTATGTATTTCCAAAACTGAACAGAAGATTGGAAGCTGCTATGAGGCCTGAGGAAGAGGGCACCTGCAGACCGCTTGTGGTATTTTCAGCCTCAGACCCCCCTCCTGTGCTCTGGCCGAGTCGGCAGTGCAGCTGTGTCCTGGCTTGCCTTGTGTGGGAAGAGGTGAGGTGGCACGTTGCATCGAGGCAAAGCGTAGGAAGGGCTGGATGGGGTGTTTGTGGCTGCTACTGCTGCTGGGTTGGAGGCATCTGTGCGTGCTGTGAGAGCACAGCTCCGGGCTACAGGGGCGACCCAAGTTTTACCGCTCGCCTGCGTTTCCAATATCTCGCTGTACTTCCATCTGTGCCTCTTTTTCCATTTGGGTCAGGATAGTGGTGTTTTCTTTTTTGCCTCTGCAGCTGAAGCAGGATCTCCCAGAGGCCTTGAAACTGGAAATGTATGTCAGGAGCAATCTGTGTTTTGGAGGTCTTTGAGAAACGTAGCCGTTTTTCCACAAGCGCACTTTGAGAGCGCTGTGTCTCCCCAACAAACGCTGAATGTCAGAGGCCCCTCTGACACAGCAAGGCTTCAGGGTGCCGAGGCTGTGATGTGCACCTGGGTGTCTGTCTCCTGGTTAGGTGGAAAAATCACGATTCTTCCTGCTACAGCTACGAAAAATTCCTTAGCTCTTCCTGCTGTTGTGTTGGTGCAGGCAAACGCCGTGGCCGGGTTGTGACTGCTTTGCTTGAACGGGATGTGCAAAGCAGCGCTTGACAGGGAAGGGGAGGGAAGGGACCATCTTTTTTGTGAAGAAGGCCTGAAAAGTCAGCTTTAACGTTAGGAATCTTTTTCTTCTGTCCTTAACCTAAACAATCAGATGCCCTCTGTTTTGTGGGAGAACTTCTTGGGTGGTAGGATGGCCTCAAAGTATATGTTGGGAGCAGTCCCCCTTCAAAGCAGTAGGGGTGTTCACTCTTTGACAAAGACTTGATTTTTGCCCCAAAGTTTTCCTGAGGCCATGGAGTTAAATAAGTGTTGTAAACCCCCCTCCTTCTCCTTTTAATTGCAGCAATTAAGACCAGCACATATGCTTCCGATTCCATTCACTCTGGTAGCACTCGGACATGTGCTGAATGTACCTCCCTGAATTGAGGTCCAACCTCTTAACGTCACAGGTTTACTGTTTCTCTGACTATGGATTTCCTTCTTTGTGGAGGAAGTAACTTCCTTTGCTCTTTATTATCTTGTTTTCCTGTGTTGGGAATTGGCATATGCTCTGTCCCAAACAGAAGTCTTTCAAGTCATACCCGCACCTGAAAAAGCGGGTGGCAGGAGGGAGAGAAGAGAATAGCTACTCAAGGAAGCAGGCATAAAACGGAGCGTCCCTAGCGCTGAACGCTGGCAGCAGCATTTCTGCTATGGCAGGATCGAGTGTATGTGCTTGTCGGCTGGCGTTCGCTGGCGCGCCTGCTGGCTTCGGTCAGGTGTTTGCACTAATATGTTGGGGCATGAATGCCAGTTTTTGTATCTCTCTTTTTTCAGATGAAGTTACCCCACCCTGTGTTAACCCTGAAAGTTTGTCTTGGTTATTTTCAGTAGCCATTACAACTCCTATTTGGTTTATTAATCTCAAAAAATGTGTATGTATGAAGAATTTGATGTTTTTAGGAGGTATCTGTTCTAGTGCCTTGTAGAATATTATAGTAGCACATGAGAGAGGGAAAAACAGATGTATGCTCCCTTTCATAAGGCAAACAACTGCACCGTGGGAGGAAGGGCACATCTGAAGCAGCAGAGGACATGGGCCAAGCTATACTGTCACTTGCAACCAAATCAGATACTTTATCTGTTTAAATCCAGGTGTTTAAAGTTACAGACCTGCTTTGAAAGCTTTGTGAGGCACTTAATGTGACCGTTATTATGGTTGGAGATGAAAGGAAATGGAGCATCCTCTGTGGAGAGAATAGGTGCACCTCAAAGGTGAGTAGACAGTGATTTAGTGACCCCTCAGGTGGTCCTGCAGCGAGGTGTGAGGCTCCCAGAGGAACAGAGGAGGTCTTTGTGGAACAAAAGGTGTTGTAGAACAGGGAAGAGACTGCCTATCTCTTCCATATAGCAATGAGCCTCTCTGGGTACTGTGCAGGGCTTTTTGGCTAAAATCAGTTTCTCTACTCTTTTCCTGAAAGAAGAAATGTGTTCAGTATTGAACATGCTTTGCAATTTCTCTTGCTTACTATAAGTAGTCATGTATACCTGTTAGTCAGATATGATACTTGGAGGTCACAGAAATGTGTCTTGCACCCACTGCAGAATGTGGCAGCTTGTGACAAGCTGGGATGTGTGGTAGTGGAAGTACTTGGTGGGGCGGGGGGACTGTTAGTGAGCCTGGAGCTGTCTGTGAGCCTTCTCTGGCAATAGAGAAAGCCTTGTGGAATTGCACTGAAGAATTAGCACCTGTGTGCTGCTACTGGAGAATCTCCTAACTCTTGGTGGTGAGTCTCATCCTCCAGTGGGAGGAGAGACAGAGCCTTGAGCTCTTATTTCTTATTTTTATTATTATTTTCAGGGAGGGAAGGAAAATCCTGCTTCTAGCTTCCTTTCCTTTAACTCGAATCCCAAAATATCGTGCATTTTTCTGGGCTGTGGGAAAATGGCTCTGTCCCCTGTCTCTGCAGAAAGAGAACCTGAGGGGATGAAGTGAAACCTGATGCAGGGCGAGCAGCATGGGAACTTGTCTGCTGTGAAGGGCAGGAACTGGCCCCTGGCACTGGATGCATCCCTGCACATGGTCTGCTGCCTGGGGACACTGGTGGCGAGGTCCTCGCCTCCTTTTCCTTCTCTGCCCTTTTGGGGGCCGCAACACTTTGAATGGCTTGGGTCAACTTTTATTTCCAGTTTGTCCCCAGGTGCAGGCTGGGTGCGATGAGCGTGCATGGCTGCAGGGTTTGAAGACCCGGAGACCTGCAGGTGGACACTGCCGCCGTCCCCAGCCGGCAAGGTGTGACACCCCAGCAGCCGTGTAGTACAAGTCGGGCAGACCTGCTTCAGAAAGTGTACTTGAATCACCCAGGCCAACACAAAATGGGTTGTGCTAGCCTGTGGGGACCTCTAGCGTGAGATGTGGATTCTCGCAGGTCTCTCTGGCGCTGTGCGTTACAGCTTCTTGCAAACTTTCTAGTTTCAGTTCATGACCTTAAGTACCCATATGGATCGGCTCTACTGCCTTTATATGGGGGACTCTTCAGTGGTCGTTCACCTTGAAAACATAGGTGAGAATGCAACTAGGCCAAACGTCCTGTAGCACTGGAAGAAATGGCTAGTGGTAACAGCGTTATGTTGGGGTGCAGTCTTAATTCCCTACCTGCATGCAGATACGTCTTTCTCACCGTGCTTGGCGTCCGTGTGGGCTGCCCCACTGGGGCAGGGACCTGGGAGCCACTGGTGAAAGCGATTTTGAAAGAGGTCTCATTTGTGTCTCGGGAGCTTGAGACCAAGACGTTTTGCAAGAAAGCTCATTCTTTCCTGGATAATGATATAGTAAGAATATCATGTCATGCTTCTTCCTGTGCACGTGGCTTTGTGCAGCTCACTTTCTCTTGCTTCTCTGTGCTCTACAAAATGCCTCTTCCTTCCTATTTTCACTCCCCTGCTCTTTCTTCTTTGACACTTTATCATAGCTACTGTTATTGCTGTGGGATGGTTTTACTTTTTATTTACTTATTTTTCCCTCTCTCCTGTCTTTGTCATGTTGGGAGGTGTGGCTTGTTCTCCATTACTCTATCTCTTTTCTATTGATCTAGCTCTGAAACTAAGGATTATTGAGGCACTTGGTCATTTGGTGGTCTTCTGTACTGGAGGCTTGTTTGAGATCTGCGTTAGGGAAATGTACATTCAGCAGGCTGTTGTATTTGAAGTGCACATCTCTACTGAAAGGCATCTCCATGAAGATGGCATTGTAATGTTCAAGGCTGTGTTTTCACGTTTTCTCTGTTTTCAAGGAACAACCCTATTCCATGGGGTATTTTGTTTTCTGTGGATTTTGTTTTGTTTTTTTCTCCTCTTCTCACCCAGCTCCAAAGGCAGCTGGAAACTTCAGTCAAGCTGGGCTCTTATCCCCTGAGATGTTCCTGCTTCAGCGGTAACATGCTGCCCTTGGTTGCTGCTGTGCAGGTCTGGGCTTCTCATGACCTGTTCCCAGTGATGCTGCTTTGCTGCTCGTGGCCCTCAGAAAGGCATGTGGGCATGGAGAAAAAAGAGGAATTTGGCAGTTTTGTTCGTGATGCCCAAGATACACCAGAAGTCACCCTAGTCTTCTGAGGCCGTAGGCCCTTTGGGCCTTCAGTGCCAAGAGACAGGAAAGAAGGGAGTCAACACATGCATGCACAGAGTCATCTTGCATCAGGAGGTTAGATTTTCTTATAACCATTTTCAACACTATGTAAGTAACTTTTTTTTTTCCTCCCTTATCTGAAAGTATAAGTCTTCTGTAGAGTCTCAGCCAAATATTATTACCATTTGTATGTGGTGTTTTTTTGTTTGTTTATCTTATGGAGAGGGTAGGATCTCATGCAGATCAGGTTGGGCTTTTTTAACATATTCTTTAAACAACAGGTTAATTTTTAAGATTTGCCTAAACTTTCCCCTAGAAAATTGTTATCTAAATTAAAGAAAAAAAGTTATCAACAATGTTCGCTAAGCAAAACCGCTTCTCAGTGAAAATGGGGCATTTTGGTATTGACTTTTGATTTAGAAGCCTCACACAGGCTTCCCTCCCCCCCTTTCTTTTTTTGAGGTTTACTCTGAACTTTGAAAAGCCGTTTTCCTGCCTGCTTTTCTGTTATTTCCCAGCTGGCTGTATGGCTGTGTTTCACAGCTGCTGGTAGACCATGGAGAACCTGGGAAGAGGACAGCCACCCGCAGTAGGATTTACTCCTCCAGCTGGAGGAGGTGTGTCTGTGCGTAGGTGGAGACTACACTTCCCAAGAGGCCCTGCTGCGAGCAAGCCCCAGTTGGGCTGAAGCTCTGGCTTTATCAAGAGTTGTGGGGACCAGCAGCCGGCCACGGAGGGAGCGAGGCAGGCCGTGGGACCGAGGTGTGGGATGAGGACCACCAAGTGCCAGCTGCTGGCCACCAGCCTATGTGTCATGGTAACCCGCCGGGGCGAGAGGGTGGATCTTCACGCGACCGGGAACCCCTTGTGCCCAAAGGGTTAGATTTTTTTTTTTTCCCACGTTATGTTTTTTAACATGTGGAAGGCAAGCAAAGCCAGCTGCCCGCGCTATCGTCGCGGCCCGAGTGGTTATCACTGGCTGCCGGCGTTGCCGCCTCTCCCTGATAGACTTCTGGTTTCTCAAGGCTGTTGCTCTAGCACAACTGTTTCGCAACCTGGGGACAGCCTTTAAGGAGGGGGGAAGAAAGGTTGCGGCCGTCTGACTTGGCCGTTTTTAACGAGAGGAACAGGGACGCTTGCTTGTGTCTCTTCGGGTTTAAAAGAGCAAAAGAGGGAGGCTGATCTTGCTGTAATCGCACTCGTTTCTTGTGCGCTTTTCTCCTGGTCAGTTATAAACGTGATCGATAACAATATGAAACCATAGGACTCGATGGAAATATATGTGAAAGAGTGCCCCCTTTGAGGGCTTGTGTACCTGTACTGCAAAACAAAAGTAATCCTAGGGATCTTTTTAATTAGTGTTTGAAGCAAATTTAGTGGGAGTTTCTTGACATCTCACAAGGAATTCGGGGAAAACCATGCTGCTGTTAAGAGCTGGTGGGAAATAATGGAAACTTGTGAATGCTTCTGGGCATTTTTTGAGTTGTCTCCTTATTGTGTTTTAACTTGATCAAAACTTACTCCCCCTTCCCTTCCCCCCAAGTTTGAAAGCTCAATTTTTAGTCCAAGGAAGGATGGAGACTTGGAAAGAGTATAACTGAAAGGTAATGCCTTATTTTGAAAGTTATAGTTTGTCAAAATTTCAGTGTTTCAAAACTGTTGGCTGCCTGTAGTTGCTGTATATTGCTCACTCTTCCAAGAGAGGCTGTTAATGTATCTATGGAATATGTCCTTTGGAGAAAGTCAAAGGAGGGGTATTACCAAACATGTTTTAAGGAGATGCTAAAACACAGTGGCTGTGGATGGCTACGATCGTTTCATTGCTATTCTGTGGATTTACTTAGACTGGTGTTTCTCAGAAATCTGAGCTGACCAGTGTTGTACTGAGTGTTTTGGTGGGTGTGGATAGAGATATCCAATAATGCA
Organism: Struthio camelus; assembly: GCF_040807025.1. Taxonomy (NCBI): domain Eukaryota; kingdom Metazoa; phylum Chordata; class Aves; order Struthioniformes; family Struthionidae; genus Struthio; species Struthio camelus. The sequence goes on from NC_090946.1 coordinate 18,515,852, forward strand.
CAGTAATAAAGGAACAGTAGTTGCCATAAATTAGAATATCTGTAACCAGGATATGCTACAATTTGGATACACTTAGTCTTTAAAACTATAAGTCTCCAGCAGGAGCTATTAGTTGAGTCTAGAAGAAAATGTCGCACAGTGATACCTAGAGGGAAGTGAGAATGATATATACACCCCTGACTATAATGTTTTACATAAACATAGCTGCCTTGTGTTTCTATACCTTAAAGACCAACAGATGAAAACTTGTCTTAGGAGATGGACGTGAACTCGCATCTTTTTATCTTTGGGGTCTGTTACATTAGAGTTTGAGCTCTTTTTTTTACCTCACCTGCTGTTTCTGTCTTGGCTCCGTCGCTGGTTGTGTGGCAAAGAGCTACCATAGATCAGGATGCCATCAGAGATGTTGCCTCTCTGTCCCCTGGACTTGCTGAGGGCAACACAGAGGGTTACGTGCTGGTAGCCACCCGGGGGTCACCCTCAAATTCACGTGTGTAGCCTACAGAGTAGGAGGTGACTACCTGGGTGTGTTGCAAAAGCATGGATCCTCTGGCTTTTTCTTCACATAGCTGGGACTTTTTTTGGCTAACAGTGGCCAAGAGACTGCAGGTGGCAGTGTCACATGTACTCATTATGCAGGGCAGAAAAAGTTTTAGTATACTTAAGCGTCCAGGGTTTGTCCTTTGATGTGTGTTTTGGGTTACGTGCAGTGTTCAGTAAGTCAAGTTATATGCCCCTCAGTAGGACTCCAGAGTATCAGATACACCTTAAAGCTTTATGTACGCTCAGCAGGAGCTGCTGCCTTGTAACTCCCTTCATAAAAATCTTCTCTTTTAGCTGCTGGGGCTGTCGATTGCTGCACTGAGCACAGTTACTCGCTGCGGGCTCCATTTCACCCTCATCAGCAACATTGCTTTCGAGAGCAACTCCTACAGAGTCATCCACAACGCAGGTATGTTGCAGTCGCGTCCCAGTGAGATGTTCCGTGAGCCCAGGATCTGCAAAACATCGCAGGCTCCTAGGAGGAAAATCCCATGAAGAGGCAGGGAGTGGTTTTTGGAGGAGACCCTAGGGCTAGCATAGTCACGCAGAAAACTTTTTCTGTATTGGACCTGGCATCGAAGGGTGTTGTGGCCCTGCCTTGTTTTCTTGGCCATGTTTACACTGCCCTGATTGAAAGAAGATAATGAAAATGGAAGGATGGTATCAGGACCACAGCCCTGGTCCTCCAGCTGTAAGTGTTGAGGTGGGTTAGGGTGACAGAAGGGAAAATGGTGAGAAATGCAAGGGAGCAGGAGTATGAGCAGAGAGGTGGTTATAGAGGCTGCAAGAGAGCATAAAGAAATGAGAGGGGACAAGGAGAAAGGCAAGGAAATGCCCCTTCCTGGAGGAGATGGGGTGTTTTTTGGCTTGATTCATGCTCTGAAACATACAGAGGTTGCAAGAGGAAGACTACCCAAGTTAGCCAAGGGAGAAACAGAAACCGAGTCTCAGGTAAAAGGCTAGCCAAGAGCAAAGACTTGAGAACAGCCCAAATACTAAAATACTCTGCTTATGGCTGCTGCACTAGCATCTGCTGCTTCTCCAAAACTACACTTTGGGCTTAAGCATCCTCACACCCTCCCTAGATCCTGGTTACCAGCTCCACCTTGACATAAAATAGAAAGATGTAGAGACCGTTGTCTCCCAGAGCGTTGGACCAAAGCTAAGGTACAGCCCTCCTCCCTCTTCTGTACGCATCAGGGGTTATGTAAGTTGACGCTTAATTCGGCCTTGTAGGCTTTCCCTTTCTAGCCACCTCTCTGCTGCTTGGGGTCAAGGCTTTGAGTGGTCTTTCTGCTTGCTTTGCTTGCAAGTACGAATTTTCTGAACTGCTAGCCTGTGCTGTGGGTTACAACATCCTGGGCACCACTCTGTTCCCTGAGCCCTCCCATGGGGTATGGTTGTGACCCTGCTTTAGTCAGGAAACCAGAGAACGACTGTTGCCTGAGATTAGCAATGCATGAACTCCAGATAGGGGCTGTGCAATAGCCACTCCTGTTCTGCCCTGCCTGATTTGGGAGGATCTTTATCAGGCTGCTGAAATAATTGACAGCTTGTGGTCTATGGTGGGGGGGGGGGGGGATTGGTATGTTTCCAGGGTGCCTCGCTCTGCTGGAGTCAGGGGAAATTATTCGGAGGCTTACAGTTTTACAGGAGAAGTAAGCCATAGGCAGATAAGGAGTACTGAATAAGTTGCGGGACAACTGAGTTCTTCTGCAACCAGTCCTCTTATGTCAGGCCCCCAAATACGCTTTTTGGCCCCTATTTGGGTGAAAGCATCAGACTGCTTCCCTTAGTGGTGGTGCTAAAGTCTTGGTATCTGACTGCAGCTCCCGTGTCCGACTTCCTTCCAGCTTTCTACATCGGGATCTGTCTCAGCATGGTGCTGATCCTTGCTGCCCTCCTGAGCTCTGTTGCCACGGTGCGGGAATCGGAGCATCTCACAGCGATGGTACGTAGCTGGACTGACTAGCCAGGAGCAGCTCTTTGTAGCCTTCAGCTAATACCATGATAGAGAGAGACACAGAAGAGGCTCTTCGCCTCTGCTCTCTTCCAATCAACAGTAAAGTGTGATGTCTGTAGCGCTAGATCCTTGTTTTGTACCCTGGAGCATGCATCCGTGGAGAAAGACAAGAAGTTGTTCTGCACTGTGCTGCAGGGAGACTTTTTTTCTTTCTTTTTTGGCACAACGGAGCCTCGCCCTGCAAAGCTGCTCCAACTGGTGAATGTATCCTTATGTGCCTTGCTTCTCTTCCCAAGGTGCTTTGTACGCATACTTCAGCATGGGGTCAAAGCGAAGTGCTTACCCACCAAAGCAACTGTAGTGGTGATAATACTCGGTGTGTTTTTTTTTTTCCTCACAGTTGACACTCCTTGTGTGGTTAGTGTGGGGAAACCTTAACAGTGCAATTTTGAGGCAGAAGTTGAAGTCCAGTGTTGCTCTCCAGACATGAGACAGCAATGCCAACCCCTTCCACTTCCCTCTTGCTGGAGCATTTCTGTGAACATCCGCTGCAGTGAATGATGACGGGCTTACAAAGTATGCCAGAAGGCACATGGGCTTTTGACTCAATTGTCAGTTTTAGCCTCAATGGAAACAGTGGAGGGTCCCCTCAAGAGCTGAAATGCCGGCTGCATTGTGTGCAGTGAAATGCCTGTTTGGGCCCAGATCATGCCGGCATTAGCAAACTGGGCTATGAGTCCTTCAGCCAAAAAAAAGGCATTTGCAGAGAGGTTAGTCTGAACAGAGCAACTTCTGGGATCGGAGTCAGAGGAATGAGTGAAAAAGTGCTGTTCATTGCATGCTTGCTCATGCTCTGTTGCTGCAGCAGGAGTTGATAGGTGGTTGCTTTCTATAAAGCCATGCTATTCCTTTCTTTAACCACAGGTTAGTTCTGGGGAGAAGCACTTGCTATTTGGGTCTCTGAGACCTGCTGTTCCAAACATTGTTTCTGTCTTGTGTAGGGAAGAAGACTTCTTCCCCAACTCCTTTCTGGCATTCATACATGCCACTTCACTGTTTTTCTGAATGCCAAAAAACCAACTACGGAAAGACTCTGCCTTTCTAAGCCTGCCAGAAATACCACTGTGATTTTTGCCAGTTGTGTACTGGTGAAAGAACACAATCCCAGTTTAATATGAAATAATTGTATTGCTGTCATAAAAAATTAAAGAGGTTTTTCTAATATTTTTAATAGGAAAGAAACTGATTAAAGAAATGTGAAACTGACGCCTTAAAACTTAGTGCAAAGCAGCAACTGAACTGTTGCTGTTTCACCTTCTCAGTATGCAGTCTTTCTCTGTCTGAGATATTCATAAAGTTTGGGGGAGTCAGTGACACAATACCCATGGATATTGCTAGCAAAATACATATAATTACTCCCTCTTACTCTAAAATGGACTTTAGAGTGGCCTCTAACTGCGTGCCTGCAATTACCATCTCTGCAACAATAGATTGTGTGTTTGCATCTAATGGCAATTAGTTCAGGGCTGCCTGAAAATGCAGTTGAATTTTTTTTTTTGTAGTGTTTATTCAGTTTCCTTACCCTGTATGCTGCATGGTTTGGGACATGCCAATAGATAAAACAGGCTGTTAAAACTATAATCATTTCCTAAATGGATAGTTTAAAACAAAAAAAACACCCCACACAGCAAACTCCACAGACCACAATTGCTGCCTCTCCTATGAGGAGCCTGTGCTCACCCCCAGTCCATCTCTCCCTTCCCTTTTCCGCTAGGGTGAGGAGGGGGACGTAGCTGCTTCCAGCTTCCCCGCAGACTCCCCAGACCCAGTCAGCTTGGTGCAGCCAACCCCTTGCACCAGAGGAGCCTTTGGCAGGTGGAAACCCTGAACTAGCTGTTGAGCTTTCTCTGAGGTTCCTAGTGCATCCTGTTTTCGCTGTTTTGTCATTTGCACTTTAAGTTTTTCAGGAGATGCGGCTGTCTTTGTTTTGGGTCTCTTATGGTTCCAGCTTCTTGAAGATGTGATATGCCCTCCTTGTGGGAAGAGGGAAGGAGAGAGGGTGTAAGGCACTCTTCCCATGGCTCTGGCAGTGTGGCGTCCTGCTTGCCCTACTTCATCAGGGGATAACAAAATGGCCTTTCTTGTTTGTTTTTTAAGCTTCATCTTTTTAGTCTGTAGGAGCCCTGCAGTGTGAGAGGCAAGAACAGCATGCAAATATCACTGGCAGGGTGTAAAGGACAAGTTAGCGCATGAGTTAGGGACAACCGCTCCTCTTGAAGTGGTTTTGCTGTTACAAGGTGGTGACATAACTCGGACTATGGCCGCAGTAGGGTAGTTATAGTATGGTTATAATGTGGCCATAATATTAACAGCAGCTGCAGAGTAGCAAACTTCCCCCAAGAAGAAAGTAGCCCAGGGTGGTTTTTCAGCCATCTGTGGGTTTGGCTGTGCAGATCTTAGAGGCAGACATGGGATGTGAGCTTGTGCCAGATGCCACCAGCCGATGAGAAATAGTAGAAGGCAGACCTTTCTCAGCCCAAGCTGGGGACCATGTGCGTGTTCATCCTCTCCTCTGTGTTTCACCACTGGAGGGGGCTGAGTCCCTGCACTGGGTGTGCAGCAGCGCTCGCCACTGCTTCCCCTCTCTCCTCGCTGGGCGATGCTGCCCCTCAGGCCGGGCCCAAGGCAGTGAGCCTGGGGGCTGGTGGACACCTGGATTTCCACAGCTCCTCTGGAACAACAGTGAGGAGGCTGTAAATGAGCAAGTAGGGTGTCTTACCCTGCGTGGTGTAATCTAGGATTTGGAGTAAGCGCGCAGGAGTGCAGGGACCTGGACTGATGGAGAAAACTGGTTGAATAAGAGGGCGATCACCATAGTCCCTAGTGCTGCGATAGTGGTCGGTACCATGGCAATGGCATGTCCCCAGCCCTTCAGAAATGAACTGGCAGCCCTGAAGAATACTCAAGTGCTGATTGCTAGCAGCTTCATTCTCCAAGACCTCTGCTTGTTCTTTGATGCATCTTTGCAGCAGGGGTTAGTAACAGATGCTTTAGAAGCAGGTGCAAGTCATCTTCCCTGGAAAACTCTGGCACCTGCAGTGTCCCTCCATGTCCAGACAACTTGGCAGCATGGTAACATCCTAAATCCTATATTTGTATAGGAAAGTTTTCCTTATTCCTATAAATTGCTCCATCTGTTATAATTGTTACAGCTAGGATCAGTCCACAGTGTGTTTTCGGCTCTTACCCTTTCATAAGGCTGGTGATCTGATCTCTGAGCTGCAGGTAGGGAATGAAGGCAAAGGGAGCCAATATCTTCTGTCTGATGTTAGATGTGGTAGTATGTAGGAGGGGGCTCGAACTCGTGGTGCTCCAAGGTTTCTTGTCAGCCCTCCCGCACTTGCAGTTTTTTTCAGCTCCTTAATAGAGAGGATTTTTCAGCTTCCCCAGCTATTGATTTTTAAAGGACTTTCCTCCTCTATGAAGTCTGTCTTGTTTTAAGACCCTTTGAATTAAAGAGAGGAAGAAGCAGCAGTGCTGGTGTCTCACATCTGGGACTGTAGGAAACCAGGCCGTGTTCTGGGCTGGCTTGGAGGAACATCATCCTAGTCATTCACCTGTTGGGCAGATCCCATCTCCCCTTTTGCTTTCGTTTCCCTGCTAACACTTTGTCCATTTAGATTATAAATGTTCACCCTGCCTGGCTATCTGGTGGTTTGTGTGAGTATGGTGTATGCAGAAGAAGGGCCTCAGACTTTCTAGGCTTTATTGGTGCTGCCCTAACAATAATGGGTAGGCAGTTTTTAAAAAAAGTCAAATTGGTTAAAGCACACGTACCTCGGAGCTTGTCTTGTAGCTATGTTAGCAGAAACTACTGTGCGTTCATTGAGGCTTGCAAGGAAGCTGGTTTCTAGAGAGCAACTGCGATCTTGAAGATTACAAACTGTTCTAAAATCCTGGACTGTTTCCCCCAAAGCTCTTCTGAAGGAGAGAGAGCAGCAACAGTTTTATTGACTGTCCTCCAACGATAGTTCTGGCAAACCTTTAAATCCCTGCTTTTCAGTGATACGTGATATATCATTCAGTCAGTCCTGAATGTAAACATCCTGTAGCTCTCTCGGTCTCCAAAGGCCATGTCGCTGTTGAAGGGGAGGAGAAGGAAGGAAAGCTGCAGTTTTGCTAGTACTGCTTGTACAAAGGAAAAGAGTCTGTCCAGATACTAGCACACAGTATCTTAAGCTCTCCTGAAGCCAGACAGATAGAAGAGGAGATAAAAAACGACAGAGGAGAAAGCAACGTGTCACTCAAAATATCCCATCTGCAATTCTTACGTCTGAGTTTTCCAAGCCTAAAATCCCTAATCTAGTGCAAAACGTGTTCGGGACAGATCTGTTCCAAGCACTGGTTCCAAACAATTACTGGGATGAAAAAGCGCTGGCAAATGCCTGATCTACCCCAGCTTCTCACTGAAACCAGGAGTGATGTGCCAGTGGAGCCAGCACTCAGCACAAGCTCTTTGCTTTACTGTTCCCAAATGCATAATTGCAGGCAAGTGTGTCAAGGGTCCTTAATAACATAGTAGTGCACTTTGGTGTCTTGCTTTTGCTATGAATCTGCCTCCTGCACTCTCCTTCGTCGTGCACCACTCCTGAGCAAGAAATCAATCTGCCGGTCTCGTTCCCTGGGGAGCAGGCGCAGGTAGAGCTGGCACGGGGCTGGATCACAGCTGCGCCCAGCTGGAGTCGTGGATGGATTCCTTGTTCAGGTGGAGACTGCTGCTCATCGTTACCTGAAGGGTAGGCATGGCAAAGGCAAATTGAAAGGTATACCCGTCAATGGCCAAGAAGTGGTTTCTGTGCATCCTGCCAAGTCTCCAGGAGACACATTATTCCTTGCAGCAAGAATGAAAACAAGGTAATTCATGAAAGAGTAATTGATGTCTGGCCAGTGACAGCAACCTGCGGGTCCGGTTATGCTGTACCTTGCAGAGAGCATCCTGTGGCAGGCTGTGAAAAGCCCTGCTACAGCCTCCAGCAGGAAGGGTCTGGGAGGTGGTAAATCAGCCTCCACCCTTTGTATTTTATATGCAAACTGAAGCGTTGCTTTTATTTATTTATTTTCTCCGAATGCCTTCTAATGTAATTAAGAAGCTGTGTTATCAAAAGCCTTCTGGCTGGGAAAGGAAAAAGCAGCCTGTAATTCATTTATAAGCCCTTCTAGGAGCCACGTAATTGCTTATCGCTGGCTGGATGGAGGGTGAGCTTCCCAAGGGTCTGCGTTTCTGTATTCCCATGGACGCTGGGTTGAAATAAAGGGAGAGCAGATATTAAAAGGTGAAGGACTGAGAGAGAACCGTCTGTAATGACGTATTATTAGCAGTTGCATCTGTTTACTGCAACTGTAGAAGGATGAGTGCCAGTAAAGGAAAGAAAAGTGACAGAGGACTTCAGTCCTCTATGTCAGCTTTAACTTTAGTTAAGAAAACGGAGGTGAAGTAGTTGGGGAACTTATATCACGTTATGTGGAAGAGTTTTCTTTTTCATCCTAATTTCTAGTTGACTTTTCTCCAGGTTTTTTGTAACCTCTTGCTTCTTATCGCTCTGAAGACTAAATTATTTTTGAAGTGTTGTTAAATGTAAAGTTAATGAAAACTTGATTTTTGTTTGATGACAAATGCTGCTTTAAAAAAAAAAAACTTCCTTTATCCTAACAAAAAAAGGGAGAGAGAGTGAACATATATAATTCAGGCTCTTTCATAAGAACCATACCACGTTTTCCCCTGGCATCTGCTACAAAGCCTGTAAACAAGACAACTGTGAGTTGTGAAACGCCAAACAATAATTTCATTCCTGGAACAAAACTTCTCTGACAGTGCCTTGTCCTAGCTTGAGCAGAAATGCAGATCAGGCAAAAAAATGGACAAGAACCACCAAAAGTTATTTTGCTGGCATGTTTACACTTGTTTCTAGGATTTGAAATAACATATTTTCCCTTTTTATTGCCCCTTTTTTAAAGCAATATGTTTAAACAAGTGTTTTTGATAAAACAGGATGAATAACAGCAATGCTCTTATTCCTGTCCTTAAGCTTGTATTTGGTAAACACTTTCACAAAACATCTAATTTTTTTAAAAAATATTTCAGTGAAGTCATACTATTAAAATACTCGTATAAAAATTAAACACAATAAACTGCAGTCAAAGGGACAACTTTCCCCAGACATATAACCCCTTTTTGGAAGGCGGGGGGTGGTTAGATGGAAACTCTTGTAAGGGCAATAGTTTTCAGCTGCTGCTTGTTCAGCATCTTTTGCTGTTCCAAGACCAAATCCTGATTTGACATCAGGATTCATAATTGATGAGCCCATTTGGCCTTAAAATGTTTTCACGCACTTTCTTCTCTCTTTTTCCAACCCCCCCCCCCATTCAATGTAAATGAAGTCCTTCGGTCCAGCTGTCTCAATAGGCAACCATCAGGTTTGTGTTGTGTGGGGTTTGGGGGGGATTTTTTTTGTTGTTGCTTTTGGATCAAATTTTTGCGAATAAAGATGCAACATTTCTAACTTCCAGTTTTGTAAGCTTAGCAAAGAGTACAAAAGTCAGGCTGCCTTCTGTGTCACTGTCGTTATTGTTTATAAAGTTCAGGGTCGGTTACTGGCCTCGGTTATATTTCTGTCTTCCTTTTGTCTAAGTGGGACAGCGCTGATTTAAGAAAGGCAACTTGGCTCTGCTGGTAGCACGTTGTTAATAGCTCCGAGGTGCGGGCTGGAGTAAAATCTAGCTCACTTTCCAGAGCAGGTTGCTTTCTGTTCTTATCATGAACTTGTTTAAAGACCAATTCATTTGTGGCTGTTTTTGTTTGTTTTCCTCTTTAAAACTGATAGCTGAGTTACAAACACGGGGGAGATTGCGTCCCTTGGATAAGGAGGTGTTATCTCTGTATGTGGTCCTGCTTCTGAATAGTAGCACGCTGTAAATGTTTTTCTTTCCATTTTTTTCAAGAGGAACTTGGACAAAATAGGTTAACTGCTCCACAGGAAGGAGAAAGCTTTTTTTCTGGTCAACCCCTGTAAGAGGCTACAGTGCAATTGGAGGGCTCCTGCAGGAGACTCGTGAAGCTGTTAGGCGCCTAATTTCTTTCAAGTAACCAGCATTATGAGGCATATTACATGAAGGTGATGTAACCAACTTTAAACAGACTTGCTCCAACGAGCATATTAAATATGTTCCTGTCACCATATTAAATATGGTGTTTTCCAATAAATATTTTTCTCTTCATACTGTAACTCGCAATACTTTCTCTTTGTCCTCAGGGATTTTTCTGTTTTGCTCTTGCGTTCTGTGGATTGATACCAGCTGCCTTCTGGAGATACACTCACAGGACAGAGGTAAGCGTTGTTTGCTAGGAAATACCAGCAAACTCTCATCCGATAGAGGTTTTGTAGTGCTGATTTCTCCTATAAAAGGAACATCTGGTGGTAATTAAGCCGTCCTTGTAGAGGCCTATCAAATACATGCTCTGTCATATCTGTCCATTGCAAGAATGGAGACCGCCTTTACCAGCTGCCTTTCTGAAAGGGGAACATGAGGTGTTTGTCACAGAAGCCCTTGGACAGAAGAACTATTTACTCCTGAAGGCAAAATGAAATGCGAGTCTTGTTTCAAATAGCTTTGTGGGGGTTTTTTTGTTTGTTTTGTTTTGGTTTTTTTGGTAAGATTAGATGCTTGACTCCTAAAGTCTTTTTCTTGTCTCATCCAGCTCTAATTCCTGCTAAAGTCAGTTAGGAGTCTTTACTCAAAGACTGTGGTAGATTGCAACAGTTCTGATTGTCTTTGTCTGTGGTGATGTCCAGGAGCTAAACATCCAGATAGTGTGTTTACTAACCATCAGCAGTGATGACAGAGTAAAAAAGCTGGTATGAGACAAGGTGTTATGAGTTGCTGTCACATTGAGATAAGTGAGCTGGAAGGAGAGGGTTGCCCAGGGCCTCATCTTGAAGGTTGAATTTGCAAGAAAGTCGGTTTTTTGAATCACTGTTGTGGAGCTTGCTGGTGGTGTAGTAGACAGTGCTGGAGATCTGGCAGCAGTCTTGTCCGCTTTTCCTCTGTGAAGGAGTTTGCTGGGTGAAGGTGGTAGAGGAGCTATGGATGCCAAGCTCCTGCTCCTTTGCCAGCTGTCTCTCCTGAAGGTGATATGGATAGAGTTGGAGAGGTGCTCAGGAAATCAAAGGTGAGGTGCTTGGCAGCAGGACCAGTGAGGGATGGACCTACGAGGGACTGGGGTCAGTGGCAGCTCTGACCTTACTGTGGGCAGCTGGGGTTGCAGGCTGCTGTGAGAAGCAGAAGTTGAACTTAATATCTTGCAGCTTAAAGAAGCCTAGACTTTTTCTTGTTCTTTCATAATCTGGTATTGTTTTCTTTTTATGTATTTAATCCTCTTCCCTTTTAGAGGAGTTTCACTGGTTTTCTTGGTATTAATTCTCCTTCCCTGCCCCCGCTCTCATAAAACATTTTGAGAGACTTAGGAGTTCAAAAAAAAATGACATCCTTTTTGAAAGCAGAACAGCACTGACATTTTAGACTAACGTTTGAATGTGACGTGGGTTGTATGCTGTTGAACAGAAGCTCTGATAAGTGTTTCACACTTGCATATATGTTTCATGCAGTGGATTATGTCTGTTTAACTCCTTATCATCCCCAGGTGTGTGCCACAATCTGAAATGATCAGTCCAGCAATGAGAATATGGGTGATGCGAAACACTGTTGGTGGGTTAGTGTCAAGTTCATCCCCTCAGCTCATCTCTTTGGGGTTATAAATGTAGTGCAGGGATCTAAGACTAGTTTTTCAGGAAAAGTGTGTCAGAGGCCTGACTGTGAAATATCTTTCTGGGCTGGGAAAGCGTAATTCCATCAAAATCCTAATCCTAAAGGTTGGGTCCATGCTAGAACTGCTGCAGTTGCACCTCTAAAGAACTAGAAATGTTAGGAGGAGAGGTCATCCTTTTTGCTCAGGTGCGGCCCCCAGAACACAGCTTGTAGAAGCCCTGTCTTATAACTGTGTTCTGCGCAGAGCGCCCTCTGCGGAAATTAAAATACCATCCTTCTGGAAGCGTAAGACTAAAGGGAGATGTCCAGGTTAAAGCGAGGGGATACGGTCCTGCTTCTGTAGAAGTATGCCCAGAGCTGACCGGTGGCCACAGTAGTTGAAAACCCTTTGGAATACCCAAATGCCTACACTGGTTCGGACCAAGGATATTCAGAGGAACACAACGGCTGTTGGCCAACGTAAGAGCGTGAGAGCAGAGCCAAGCGTAAAGCGTTATTTTAACAGATGCCAGAAGTTTGAGTTAGGGGTAAGGTGCTGGTACCTTTGTATTTGATGGTCCCCTGTGGATTTTTCCTCCTCGAATTTGTCCAGCTTCTTCAAAAATGTTTGAGTGAATGCTGCTGGCACGGCAGCATAATCCCTATCGTGACACCAGTGTCTGTGCCCAACATTTCCTCTTTTACCTGGCAGAAGCAATGTCAATCAGAGCTGAGAAGTTGTCTTTGCACAGCCTGTGGGCATATTTTCCTTGGTTTCAGGCAAAACCATTTCAATTTGTTATTTTCACACTAATATTTTGATATGGAAATAACTTTATTTTCTTGATCAGTATAGAAGGGAGGCCTAGAACATTCTTTCTCATTCTTTCTCTTTCTTATTCCTCTGCAGAAGCTTGTAATGAGAGGTTTTTTTTAAAAAAATATGTTACTAAAGGAGAAGCAGTACTGGAAAATGTCTTGACTGGTCCTATGAAATTGCCATATATAAATAGACTACTTGGTCATTCTTTTTACTCCACAAATATAGAATAGGCTGTAAAAAGACCACAAGAAAGAACAGTATATTGAATGAAAAGGATGCAGCCGTTCAACATAATTCTTTCACTGCATTTCCCTTCCCTGTTCCCCTACTCCAACCTTGATTCATTGTCTTGGTGGTTTTTGCTTTGTGTGGGGAGGGGGTGGGGGTTGCTTTCAGAGTGACTTATCCATGAAGGGACCTGTGTGTCATGGTTCACTTCAGCAGAATCTTTGATTGTTTTGGTTTTCTTTTTGAGAATGTTTTTCATTAGAGAAAACGAGGGTAGCTTTTGAGGGAGGAAAAAAAAAAAAGTTTCCAGTTAAAAAGAAAAAAGTATTTCTGACAACAGAAAGATGAAAATTTCATTAGAGATCCTTTCAGGTTTATCTTCTTCCTGCAACGCAAAGAAAAACAGGGGACGCAAATGAGGGAAGGTTTCGTTAGGACTGTCCATGACAAGCCATATGGAATTTTGGTTGACGTGAAAGGTAACCTGTCTCACCAGTAAGAAAGAAATGCAGATAAGACTCCATCTCCAGAACAGAAAGAGGGTGCAGTAATACTGGAAACTGAAGGTGGCAGCAGGGGGAGAAGACTCCTGAAATTTAATTATAGAACATCTAGTTATCTGACTCTCCCAAGGTAAAACTGGAGAGTAAAAGTAAACCAGATGTCCTCACACCGCCTGCTTTATGTTGGTATTGTCAGAAATAGCTGATTGCAGTGCTCCAGGAAATAATATAGTCAAATTTACCTGTATCTTTTAAGCCTTTTGGTGTAGGCAACTACCAAGTCAGAAACAGAATTTAGGAAAGTAACCCTGTGTCCTCACCCAATACACATGCCTGAACCAGTGCCTCTGAAAGCACTGAGGGGCTGCTGCCCTTATGTTTGGGTCTTTAAAAAAAAAAAAAAAAATTGCTTTTTTCAACACACAAAATATGTTGACTTTCCAGTGAAAAGCCAGTGTACTTTGGCAGAAAATCAACACGTTCAGTTTGGAAATGCTAGCTGGGAGCTTGCATTGGTGGTAGATTCTTCTCCCTTCTTCTCTGTGGGACAAAGTGCCATATGCAGGCACCATTAAAAGCTGTGCCCTTCCCTCTGTGCAAGGCATAAGCTGTGTAGGCTACTCATGGTGCCAAATCACGGCAGGCTGTAACAGTGTTTTAGTCTTCTTGATCAGAAAAACCTAAGTTTTTCCTTATAAAGCAGATCCCTCTTATTAAAAATAATCTAAAATGGAACACTCCATTTTTCAGTCAAAAGAATAGTTTTGATGGTTAGTTTTGAGAGGCAGTAGATAGAAATGTCATTTGAACATGATAAAAGCGAGGTGCCCCTTCTTCCTTTGTGACTCGTTTAGAGACCTATTTACAATACTTCTCATAGAGAAGCTACTCAAAACAGGAAAAAAAAAAGAGTAATTTGTAAATATTTGATATTCCTAGACCCAGGCATTGCATCCCAAACACATGAACCTTCTCATTTCCAACTCTCTTTTACTTTTATGTCTTTCTGTATCTTGAATAGCTTCTTTCGGACAGGTATCACTCATCTTAAATCAGTTACCTGCATCTCAGCTATTCGGTGTCACTAGTCTTTATTCTTAAAATAACTTATACCAGCTATGGAAAATCATGAATCTCAGATCTATCATGCTTTACCCTAAAAGGCTGAATCCCTTGTTTAGCATTTTAATTATCTTTTTTCCTCTAAGTTCTTACCATCCATGTGGCCAGTAAATGGGTTTTGTGAGATTCAGGGCTCCTTTGTACTGTGTTTTTTCAGGATGTTTCGCATCAATCTGTCTGCGTTAAAGTGCTTCTAATGAGAAAATAATGACCTGCCTATTTCCAAAGTATGTTTGTCTGCTAGGTTCTGGGGAAGAAAAAAAAATAGAGGTATGGTGAAGAAATAATTCAGAGTAACCAACCTGCTGGAACAAGCTATGCTAAGCATCCCAGTGACAGGGCCTTCAAATGCCGAGATCCTGTACTTCTATCTTGGATTTATAATGTGTCTTAGTTCTCATGCTTGTAAGACCAATAGTGGTTGGTTAATAGTAATCAGCAGTAATTAATCCACGGGCAAGCAGCATTGATTGCTGAAGAGAAGAAGGAAATGAGTGTCTGCTCAGCACCAGCTCTTGACATGTAGAAAGGATGACAGTCAAATTATGACTGATAAACCACAAAAGTATGGAAGCTTGTGTGGCTGTGAGAGGGGAGCTGTACACGCTTCTGCTGCTGCAGGTGGCCTTTTTCAGCCCATGCTGCACAAGGTGAAGGATATGGGCCAAGAGGAATGGGCTGCCTACGTGCTCCAGAAGAGCAGGTTGCTGTGCTCTACACAGTCTGCACCTAAAGCTGAAAATTGCCTGGCTTAGCCAGCTTGTCTTTGTGTTCTTCAGCCAACCTGATGATGTGACGTCCTCCATGTAACGTGCTTCCAGACGCTTTGCTGAAGTCCAAACGCCCAGGATCTGTAATTACTTTGAGGAGTACAAACCAAATGCGTACCTCCAGTGATCTGTCTTTGCATGTCACTTGCATTTTGTCCTCTCTTGTACTTTTACCTTGTGGTATACATGATTACTGTCCCATTTCTGTTCTAGTGGTTCTGTCTAGTGGTAATTGGGGCCTTTGCAGAAGCATATTGGTTCAGTGAACCTTTCCTGGTCTATGGTTGCCTGTCTGGTCAGAGCAATAGTAGCTGAACTGAGAACAGCAACTAGACTTGTGATAGGAGTGTCAGTGGCTCCAGTAGTGAAAAAGCTGGAGCAGGGGAGAATGGAAGCTTTTAATCTGTATATCAGAGTCTATCCCTAGCTTACAAAGAAATACTTTGCCTTTATCTCATAGGGCCAAGAGAAAAGGTGGTGTTCTGCCCTCATGGGAAAGTCATGCTGCTGTCACTGGGAGAGATGTCAGAAACTTCTCAGGGCAAGTTGGCCGCTCTGAGGAAAATCTGAAATGAGAATACTTGAAATCTGGAAGTTGCTGAATCAACTTTCCTCCTGCTAGCCTTACTGCTGAGCTATTCAGAGAAACTCTTTGTGTTTCAGTATGTCCTCATTCAGCTTGTTCCTGCAGCCCCGTTCCTGCCTGCTGTGCCCAACCCTACTTGTTCACCTCAGTCTCCACTGGACTCTCAGACTCACCCTTAACCCACCAGTAACAGTAACTGCTGCAATGAGGAGGGTTTCTGATGGTTTTCAGCCATGTTGGGAAGGTCTGATTCTAGAAGCCAAAGAGCTGAGTCTTATTTTCTGAAAAAGAAGTTATTTCTATGGTGACTTCTTTCCCACAAACCACTGCCTGTTTAGGTGAGGTCTGTTAACCGTTGCCTATACAGCCAGATGCAGTTGGGATCTTAAATGCAGGGAAGGGCCGAGGAGAGGCTTATGCCATGTCTGGCAAGCTAACTGGGAAGGGCACAGCTTCCTCTGGCCTCCCTCCCTGCAAACCTACAGCCGGACAGCGGTTTTTTTCCTCTGCTTACCCATTAATCTCTGTTTTAAAGCCTGTCTGTAGAAGCCTGGGGGGGAAGGATTGACTTACAGATGTAGCGTAAAAGCCAGAGCGGCCTGTGGCGTTCTTGTTAATAAACACAAAAATGGTTTTGAGGCTTTGGGTTTTGTTCTGGGCCTTCTTGTGAAACAGGCTGGAGGAATTTCAGCTTTGCATTGTGGTTCTCTTTCCCCTTCTCTGCAGCAGCAGCTTGGAAAATCCCTCCAGGAGCCCTGTGAGGGTTGGCCTCGTGAGCCTGCTGAGATGGTAGGATTGAGTCAGTGAAAAGGTCGAGGAAGGAGGGGAAAAGGAGAGAGAGGAGAGGGGAAGAAGCTGTGATGTGAAAGGAGTTTTGCAACAGGAGGAGCTTTTTAATTGTAGTGATTTATTAGTAGGTAAATCATAATTTTCTTGAGTTTAATTTAACAACTCGGAGGAAGTTCAAAATAAAGCATTGGTGCAAATAAGCATGCCAGGCTTTTGCCTGTTTTGACTG
This sequence comes from Struthio camelus, assembly GCF_040807025.1. Taxonomy (NCBI): domain Eukaryota; kingdom Metazoa; phylum Chordata; class Aves; order Struthioniformes; family Struthionidae; genus Struthio; species Struthio camelus. The sequence continues at coordinate 18,532,210 of NC_090946.1, forward strand.
TAGTAGCAGTTCCTTTTGCTGTGGGTGGCCAGGAAAAAAGACAACTGCTGAGGTCCCCAGTCTGGCTCAGGTCTGTGCCAGGAGGAGGTTTGTTGTCAGTACAACCTGGGAGTTGCAGAGTATGAAAAGCACAGTACATGCGGTCAGGCCTCACTTTGCAGTCTGCTAACCTGTGTTTGAGTTACTTTTCCACATCTCTTTCACCATGCCCGGGCTATCTGTGCGTGTTGGTTATGTTTCTGCATGTGCTGCCAACATAAAAGAGACTGGATTTTCCATATCCTTTGATGAACAGGTTGCGTGGGTATGAACCGGCTGCAATGGCATGGCACTCTTAGTTATCAAAAAGCTTCTAAAGTTGCTAAGTAATTTTTTAGAAGTAGATTTTGCCAGCAGCTCTCAGCTTTGCGTGTGTAGAAAGGCATTAGCTTGTTTTGCGCTACGCGTACTCGGAGAATAAACATTTGGGTTTAGTTTTTTATGGAACGGGGAGCACAAGCCATCCGTGCATGCTCCTTCCCTCGTGCAGCCTTGCTCAGCCTGAAACTTTCTTCAGAGGACTCTGCTCTCTTCTCCGCGGGCTGGGAAAAGGAAACTGAGTCTTTTATGTCCTGTGAGTTACAGCTGATAGCATAAGCTTGTCCTCCCACATGTTTAAGATTTATAAATCACGGCTGAGTCTGTCCTCAGCAGAATTGCAGTCTCTTAACAGCCGGTTTCTAATCCCGCAGCTTGCGTTCCCCAGTTTCTCCAGTCTCCTGCATCCCCTTACCCAGCTCAAGGGACTGCTTAGCTTTTCCAAAGTGCAGGTTTCAATTAAGGCCTCTTACACAGAGCAACAGCTGCCTACTTTGATAGCGAGCAAGATGATCTCTTTTGAGATGGTGACTTTCTAATGGGGCCTAGGATGTTAGCACAGAGCTGCAATTCATGGTTACAGCTGTTAAATAGCAAGCAGTGATGCAGCCAGGTCCCATTCTTGCACAGCATCCCTGTTCCTCCCTGTTCCCTTCCCTGTATACAGGGTTGTCACTAGTCTTGTTTTATCTGTGACTCTTACTTATAACAAACGCGTTTTCAGAGTCAGGTGAAGTGTCGCCCATGTCTCCCATAAGTGAATCCTGGATCTGCATGCGTAAAACATGCACTTGCATGTGCATCTCTCTTTTTCTGAAGATATGTAACGAGTGACTGTGCACATCCCAGATGGTTTCTGAAGTAGGGTTGTAGAGATGCTTCTGGTGGCTAAGTCTATATTTTTTTTTCCCATGGCATGTGTGTGGGTTTTTTGTTTGTGTGGTTTGGTTTTGTTTTTTCCTCCTTTTTTTTTTTTCCATAATTTCTCCCAGTGGTGCATGTTGAGGCAAATTCTTACAGGGTCAGGTCCTGTTTATGCTGATGTTTAAGGTCCAGGGTAGCACCCTCGTTTGAGGGCAACCCCTAAACGCAAGTTTAAGTCCTAGCTATTTCAATGGGACTTAAACACAAGCTGAAGGCGGGTTCAAGTGCTTTCTGAAACCAGAACCAAAGTGTTGAGGCAGTTTCCTTTTTGATTCGGTGGGGCCTGGGTCAGGATCGCAGCCACTCGTGGGTTGCTCAGGTAAAGGGGCTTTACAAAGCAGTGATTTGGCTGTCCAAACAATGTGACTAATTTGATGTCCTCCTTGCTCTGGGTGCTATTCCTGCTGCCGGATACCATGGCTTTAGAGCAAGCACCGAGCTTTTCCCAGCCTCTGAAGTCTGGGGGGCGGGGGGAAGGAAAACCTTCCTCTTTCTTAGTCTTTTTAAATATAGTGAATCTTTCCTAGCGCTTATGTTCTCATCACATCGTAATGTCCCGCTTCCCCCAGCAAGACACTGCTCTCCTTTGTTTGACACGCTACGCAGGCATTCGCACTCATGGTTTTTTTTAATAATTTATCACCGCCCTGACTCTGAACTCGCTCGGCCCCTTTTCTGCCTCTTTCCGTGGCAGAGCGTTATTAGCTCGCTTTGGGAGCGGTCGCCGAAGCCGCGACTTTCAGCCGCGGTAGCTGTAGCGCTCTCAGTCGCTGCCCCCTCTCGGGGTGCCCGTATGGCCCCCACGGCTGCAGATCGACCCCTTCGCATGGCTGGGACCCCCACCCCGGGTTTCGGGTCACCCCAGCCTGGGGGGCTCTGGTGCATCGTGGATGTAGCGCCCTGTCCCCCAGCTTCCCACCGGTTATGTGGTCGTGGGTGATGCTGTGGTGGTGGTGGTGGTTGGTTTTTGGTTTTTTGCTGTGTGGGGGGGATTTCTTGCCACGGTTTTTGGTTCTGCCCATCCTGCTTTATTCCCAGTCCAGGTGCTGCGACTCTTTCCCTTTTTGCCTTGGAAACGACGTGCATGTTTCTGATATCGGTAGCATCTTCATTTAGGGTACGCCATTTATCACACTGGCGTTTATGCTGCTGTATGTCAGGTGGGGAGGGGGAACCTTTCCCTTGCTGTTTCATGGATGGACTTTTTTTTAATTAAAGCTGACAGTGAACATCAAGTTTTTGAAAAGTCAGTAGTCTGTTTGAGGGGGGTGGCTAGCTGTATTGCTGATAACTTGTTCTAAGCTAAGAAAGTTTTGAATATTTATCGTTACTTTCTGCTGGGAAGCAGTTCTGGCCGGCATCGGTTTCAAGCGTTATGGGCGAGGGAGCAGGGATGGCTGGGATAACTTGAGCATAAGGCTGGGAGGTTCATAAATTGCTGGGCTTGTGCATCCGAGTCACAGGAGCGCAAAGAATCGGTGCGGGCCCTTGGCAACGTGTTCTTGTTTCGGTTCTGTTATAAATTTCGGTGGAGAGAAATGCTTGGAGTTTGCTTAACCAAACCGAAAAGGCATGGATGCGCTGAGCCTAGACAAGCGGCACAGCCTCGGATGCAGAGGGCTTAGGGAAAAATCTTTGGGGTTTTTGCTAGCTGCCCGTTTGGGTTTTCCACACGGTGCTGTGAAGCATCTTGTCCTCTGCTGTGGTGGCAAGCAGATGGCTTGCGGCTGTGGAAAGCGGTTTCAGCTCGGCAGTCCTGAATTGCGTCACTGGGGAGCCAGACGTGACCGCATCTCGGGCCTTCCTTGGGCGTAGTCACTCAACCGTGTTTAAATTCATTGGGCTTGCCTGTTTTTTGACTGCCTGCCACCCCGCTAGCCGTCTCTGGAGACGGGTCCTTTTCCTGCACAGCACCGAACCAACGCTCCTGAGATGCACCTGAGTCCCTGCAGAGTGGGGGCACGGAGATGGGAAGGGAGGGGAAGGTTTGTGTGACAACAGCTTAAAGGTGGAAGAAGAAAAAGCCCGTCTGCAGCCCGCTTTCCTCAGCGGGAAGCCGGGGGGGGGGAATTGGTTTGTGCGTTAGAGACCGGCGAAGCTGCGCCTGGTCTGCAGCTTGTTTAACTCCGAGCGGTGTTCTTCCGTTTAGAAAACAGAGCTGCACCTCTCCTCGGGGAGACGCGTGAGTCATCCCTAATGGGAGCTGGCATCTGCTCGAGTGCTTTGGACAGCCCTGTGGTTCACGGATGTGTCTTGTCCCTGGAGAAGCTTTGTCCCCGTGTGCCTCTCAGGGAGAGAAGAGGAGGGCAGGTAGCACAGCGGTGGTGGGTGGAGAGTGAAACCGGTCAGCGGTTTCTCCTGTCCTTAATGTTTCACACAAGGAGGCGATGGACGCCCTGGTAACAGCTTTGTAAGGCTTGGCCAAGTTTCACGAGGGCTTTTGCTCTTTCCTTTTGTGTGCTCCCTCAATGAGCAGGCAATCCCCAAATCTCTCTGTCATTTTTGCAATCCCAAAAGGGTGCGTGTGGGGGTGTGCACGAGTTGTAAAAATGAAAATCGGAAACAAAAGGTGAAAAACACGTAGCTAAAAGCATCATTTGGATCTCTTGGCTCTTCTTCTGTCAGCCGTTTCCACCGACTACCAGCAGTCTGAGCAGAGCAGAACTGTCTTCTCCAATGCAGTTTTTCGCCAGGAGCCTCAAAGGCCGTTTTGGTTTGCAGTGGTGGCCAGACTTCTGCATCTGTTATTGATTGATTGGTCTGATGAAGCCTGAAGCAGCCAAGAGGAAGGGAACTGACATGCTAATTAAGGAAATACAAAACTGCACCGAGGCTGTGATAACTGTATTAGACACTGTAATGAAGGCCTGGCCAAGCATGTGGTAGGGGGAAACCCTTTCACCGTGTGCTTGATCCATGCGGTGGGAACTGTTCTGCTGTCTGTGGTGGGCTTCACTTTGGTTGTGTTTTCTGGGCTCGTGTGCTCTGTTCATGGCTCATTTCCATCCTGCCCACTTTCTTGTTTGCATTCTTTGCTTCGAATCGCACTTTGTCCTGCTCTCCTTGTCCCTGCCCGTGTTTCCTTCTCCCCGTCCAGCTGCTGGCAGACCCATGGGGATGAGTCAGATGTTAGAAGGGATGTGACCGGCCCCCTCCGCCCCACTTTCCCTCATGCTCTGACGTGCCGTCCTCACAGGGACGTTTCCTGGGGAGTGCTGCCAGGCGCTGTGCAAGGTGCTTGCCTGCCGGCTGCAGCTAGCGCTGTGTGCGCGCCAGAAGGGTCTATTTTCATTTTCCAAAGGGCTTCCCCCTCCCGTTCTACTATTGTTTTTGTTAGCCCCGTCAGAAACGAGGGGAGTCCTTCCATTGAATGGCTTAGCTGCTCGTTAGAGCCCTGCTCGGATGACCGGTGTTCGTTAGCCGAGATTGCCATCCTGTCTGTATGGCAGCGGTGGTGGCTGTCAGTCCCTGCTCCCAAGGTTTGTTAGCAAGGGCGTGCAGCACTACAGTGCTTCCATTGTTTACTGCTCTCTGCTAACTCCTCTTCTCCTCCCTGCGCTGTTCCCTTCTGTTTTCAATTAAACTAGGTTGCGAGCATCAGTCTCTGCTTCAGCTATTTTTTTTTTTCCCCCCTCTAGTTTCTGATGTGTTGTGAACACGTGATTCTGCGTAGTGGGGAAGAAAGGCTAGATGGAGATAGCGAAATGTAGATGTGTTTCCTTACTGGAGTGAGGGTAGGTAATGTTTAGAGTGGTTCAACCACTTTATTCCAGTTTCATATCTTGAATGACTAACAGTTCCCAGCTAAAGAAGGGAGACGGCGGAGGCGACTGCCGAAGGAACGTTTGAGTGACGCCGTAATGAATACCTCCCTCTCAGCAAGAGCACATGAATATTAAATGCTTAAGTTGCAGTTTCCTTTGAGGCTGCAGTGAATGTGCTTGGCTGTGATATCTCAAAGGCACAAAGAGCACCAGCTCCTGGAGAGCAGACTCCTCCTTCCTCGGTCCTGTTAAAAGCTTTCTTGTTAAAGGGACATGAAAAGGTGGGCTTGTCTTTAAAACAATCACTCGATTGTGAAATCTCGCTTCCTTATACTCTCCTTGAGTTCCACCTTTGCAGAGGGATTTCTGGCTACAGGGTGTTGCGGAGATTGTTTATTGCATAGGTCTAAGACCACTCTTCTTGGCGCAGGTCTATTCACATTTGTTTTCCAACTTACATCTGAGGTTGCCTACCCACGAATGTTCACTGGTGGCAGGAGGGGGATTCCTTGATGCCTTTGGATTGCAAAGGGATCAGTAAGTGAAGAATGACCTTGTCAGTCATGTTCCTAATCCAGTTAGAAGGAAAAATTTTCCTTGATAAAGAACTGCAGTAAAAAATGTGTATTTCTTTGTCTTGAAAGCGGTAAGAATGAAACTTGTTTCAGTTTCCGATAGCCAAGGACATGAGCGCTAATGGTTTAGGCAAAGCAAATGCTGCCTTATAATTGTATGTTCTGTTTCTTGGGGGGTAAAGGACTTGGAGGATGATAAATGACAGAATCCTTTTTTTTTCTTCCTTTCCCTTTTAGTGAAAGATGCTACTACATTGAGTCAGTTGCATCGATCGTGGTGATATTCCACTTGTATCCCCTAACCCATCTATCATCCCTAAATGAATGTTTCATTAGGGAATAGGTGGAAATGGGAGATGGTAATTCTTGCACTCTCAAGCCAAAGCCCCCCGGCGCTTTTTCTTTAGCTTTCAGTGTTTTTCTTAGAGACAAGGATTGGAGGCACGTTCTTGTTCCAAGGGAGAGAGCTTTGTCCAGAAGCGCTCCCCCAGCAATGGGTCACAGTTTGCAGACTGAACGGTTCTGAATCATGCACAAAATCAGCAGCTTGTCGCTAGGAACAGGGAAAAAAAATCTACTTGACCATATTTATGCTAATATGTAGGGGGGAAGTTTAAGACCTTTTGAGAAGAAGCCCAGCCACGCTCTTCCTCTTCTCCAGCTGTATCAGTCTATTATGTGCTAACTGCTGTCCAAGCTAGGCGATGGGGCACATCTGTAGTTTTCTTAAAACATGTCATTAACAGTAACAGCATAACCACTCAGAAATTTAAAAGTCATCCTGTTGCTTAACTGTGAGAGCAAGCACCCTGATTTTTTTTTTTTTCTTCCAACACCTGGCATAAAAAGGGAGGGAGACAATTATTCTAAGGGAATGGACTGAAAGTTACTCTTTAGTGGAGTGGGCGATGTCGGTCTCTTGGGGACAGCAATTTAGCACAAAACAGTGAGGAACTCCAGTTTTCCACTGGGTTATGTCCCAAATCAAAGGGAAATACAGGAGTGAATGTGTGTCTTCTGGACAAAATGTACCCTGATGCAAGTAAGGTTAGGTTATGAAACTGGGGACTGTCTCGTGTTTTCAGACTTTGTTACACTGTTAGACATGAATGAGTTGGCATGCTGTTTTTGTCTGGATAGACATTGCCATGCATGATTGCTGTTCCAGAGCCTGGTCACAGCTCTGGTTGCAAGTACACCATCCTCAGCAGAAAAGTTGTGAAGGTGGTGGTGCATTAATGCAGTTTTTTGCACTGATATGTCTCCTGTTGTTAAGCTATAACTCTCATATGCTCTGTGGCAGTCTCCTGTATGGAAGGAAACAGCCAGTGATAAATACTGAGATTTAGTGCTTTCTATCTGCCTCTGAAATATTTAAATTAGAAAGCTCTCTGCAGTAATCTTTGAAAACAAGCTGGCACATTGTATGAGGATGTGCAATTTTCTCCTGAAATTGCACAATTCTAGGAAAAATCGGAAAGATGATGTGGAGGAACTACAATCAGTGCACTTTTTTTAACTTCATGGTTTGAGATTCCTTTACCAGGATCTGAATACTCCCCTACTAAGATCTGAATAGCATATTCAGATAATAGCTGGATACAAATGCTAGATACAAATGCTGAGAACAACTAATCAGCAAATTGTACTCTTAGGCTTGCCTAGACACGCACTTTAAGAGGAAATTATTACTGTAAAACACTTCCGATTTAATCCTTTGTGCTCTCAGTTCTTGGAGGCTGCTTTGCAAAATGAAACATCAGTAAGTAACTAAGAAACCCGCTCACAAGTGCGCTCAGAAAACAGCATGTAATCCCAGTCTGTAGTAGTCATTTTGTATCTGGAGATTACATTTCTCCTACTGTCATCACCATCACTGTTTTAGAGATGATGGTGAAGTAGCTGCTCATAGTCTTCCCTTACTGTTTCCTACTGTTGAATTATTTATTTATTTTTGCTATAGCTTTATTATGTAAACCCTGTTCCTTGAACTCTTTCCTTTCCTCTCTTCCTTTATACAGGCCATGTCTAATGTTACTCCAAGGTATCTAGATCATAAGCTCCTTTGGAAATAGATTTTTGTCCTCTTGCGTTCTGTGAAGTATCACACATCGCTCGCCGTACATAATACATGGTGTATAGTACATAGTACGCTATATAATAGTGTGTGGTATATACAGATGACAGAGAGAGGGAGGGATTAAAAGCAACAAAACTATTATTTCAGGAGATAGCAGAATGAGTAACGTAATTCCCAAGGAAATTGTAAGCTTTATCCCGAGAGTCGAAAGGTTATTTAGAAGAGCAAAGATGAGGGGGCAGGTAAGCAACAAGGAGCAGAGGCAGCGTTAGCACCCCTCAGGTAGGGGACTGAACCTAGAGCCGAGATGGACAGGTCATCCCACGTCAGCTGCTTTCTGGCTAACGGCTTTAAGTATTGTTGAGTCAAGGACAGCTTTATAGTTAAAATAACACTAGTAACTTTATCCGCAGTACTCGGCGTGAGTGTCTGTCTCCCTGGTTTCCAGTGTTTTTGGAGAGGGACCTTCCCACAGATTTCTGCTGGCTGAAGCCCAGGTACATAAGTCCTTCCATCTTTCTCCAGGTTTCTGTTGCCGCGCGTTAGCTTATCTGTCAATTGGTGGATAGCTGAAAGCGATAATCCTTGCTGTCAAAGCAAGGAGCAAACATCCCTCTCCGCATCCAGCAGGGCCGAGATCCCCTTGCTGTTTCGTGCCACTGTCAGTCGTGTGGCAGCTGCTGTGGGCACTGGCCAACAGCTGTGCACATCTGTACAGCTCACACTCCCCTCTCCAGCTATTCGCATGCAGCATGAGCACCTGGGGTTTTGGGATGGACCTCAGTAGCTGGACCAAGTTTTACTATCCAGGCAAACCATAAATGGGAATCGACTTGCCTGTGCCTTCATGTCACTTGAACCCTCTTTAAAAAAACCTGCTCCAAATTAAGGCCTTTTTGAGGGAAATGAAGCATCCTGAACTAATGATAAGTAAGAAAAAAATTGTGCATGAGCAACTAGATCTGTACATATGTAGTGACAACACTGAATAGTTGTATTCCTGTATCTTACATTGGAGTTGGGCTATTCAGAAGAAGCTAATCTCTCGCATTAGGAAGTGGGCTGCTTTGTGTTCCTTCTCCTTTCTCAGAAAAACAGGACCAAAAGAGGAGGTCAAAAAATTCTTTTTTCATTATTCTCAATCCAGTTCTTCAGTGCAAATGAAAAATTTTCTTATTGAACCCATTTTTTTTAATTGCTGTTGTTGGGAAAACCTGCTTCATGGCCTAGAAGACATTAGAGAAGTTCAGATATTTTGTTTTTTGCTCATGTTTAAAGTCTGATCAGAGCAGAGGAAGGACTGTCTATGAGTCTGCTAGTCTTACTTTCCTGCTGGCTATTCCTGTTGCTGATAGACATGGGCATCGGGGGTTATAAAATGACCAGCCTTTCTCCTCACCTGTACAGGACAGCTTAACATCACAGACAGTGGTATGATAGACTTTTTTTCCTTGGATCAGAATATCCTCCTGGCGGTTCTGCGCCTCATCCTTCATCAGACCGCTTGTTAATGAGCTGCTAGGTCGCTCCTGCCTCACCTGCTGTGTAACTTCTTTGCGCTGTAAAGAGTGGCAAAGCCTCCCAGGGAGATGATGGCTTTGCTGCAGAGAAGAGTCGGTGCATCAGTCAGGGGGATTGCGGCTTGCCACCTGGTAGCTCTGGTGAACGCGTACGTGTCGGACACCCGCACCGTCACATTGCGTGCCTTCTCGCCCTCCATCGCTGCCTTCTGCATGTGAAGTCACTGCTAGACTATGAATCCGCCTAAAAAGCCTCTCGTCGTACCACTTAAACCAAACACAAAACCACTTTTATTCCAGCTTTGGAAAATCTTCTGACGTAATACTTGAAACTTGTTGTTTATTCCCGCTGACATGGAGAAAAGTAAAATTCAAGTAGTCTTTTCAGTCCCCCTCCTCTCTACCCTTCTTGGTTATTATTAACCTCTGTTAGTTCCCTGCATTTGAGATAGCTGGGCAAGATAGAATAATGTTACAGTAATGGCTATAATGACCTGTGTTTCACTTCCAAGCTGTTAAGAAGATGGCACACTTTTTCTTTTTTTCACTAGAATAATTTCTAAGTGCAGCCCCTTAAGACCTATCTGAAAAGCCTTGCTGAGAGATGGGTTTGCTCCAAGAGCACTTGTTCCTCCCCACGCTGCCACCCACTCTGTCTTATGGATTGATTTTTTTCTGTTCTAAAAGCTAAGTATCACCTTTAGACCTGCTCAGATCAATATTGGTAAGAAAGAGAGTGAAAACAGAAGAAATTTTTTTTCTTTTTGGTACCTGATGCTGAAGGCAGTTGTTACTACTTCCCTTCACCCCTTTGAAACCTGAGCAATAGTTGGCTGGGATTTATCAAGCTGCGAGTTCTCACGTTTTTGGTAAATACTTAGAATTTGATTTACCACCGGATCACTGTTACTTACTTGGCCCTTTATTCTGTAGGAGCTCCGCTCTCACTGGGAAAATGCTGTCCATCTGAGGCACTGTTACCTTTGTATTTTGGCATCTCACAGTGGCAGATGCCTGTCTTCACAGTACCTTGGCAGGAGAGAGAAATGATGTTGTCCCTGCCTTGCTAAGGGAGTCAGAGGCACGTGGGTCACCCAAGTACTACTTTGATCTAAATCCAAAACTTGGTCAAAAGCGCTGGCCCTATTCCTGCTGTCAGCTGGTGAGATCCCAGTACGATGCCAAAAGGTCTGTGGGTGGCACAAGGTGGTACGCACGCAGCCCTTGTGTAGCATCATGGGCTCTCTCGTGGGACTCTGAGTCGTGTGCACCCCTTGAAGCATGGTGGATCTTATGCCAGCTCCAACTTCTGCATGGTGGTAGTTTAATAGCACTGTGGTAGTCTCCTCTCCTGCGTGACTTGTCTCCCTTTACCTGGAAGAGCTTGTGGTGGGACGCAAGAGGACTGCGTTTCCCTACAGTGATGACTGTGGCCACTGTTTTGTGGGTACAGATCTCTGCTTTCGTCGCAGGTGGAAGACAGCATGATGGATGTGTACGACTTTGTGTATGAGGAGGCGAGGAAGAATGCCTCCAGCTTCAGGAGACAGGAACTGACTGCCATCCACGAAACAGTAAGTTGTCTTAGCTTTGGAGTTTGGAGCTTATTTGCTCTGGAGTATCTTTCTGTTGGCTTCAGTAGGTTGCGGTTCAAGCCCGTGTTCTGTTTCACAAATGCTGCAATGCTGTTTTCTCCTTGGGAGCAGGAGACCCCAGCTTGCTATCAAGTCTGCTTTTCCCTTTCTAAACTTCTTTTCCCAGGTTAGACCAAGAGGATTATCAACAGCAGGCGAGGATCATCTATTTGTGTGTCGCTTTGGTATAAGCTCTTCAAAGCTTTTGCACCGTAGCTGATATTGTCTGTCTCAGCAGGCCCTTTGCCATGCTGCGTTGCTCTGTATCTGTGGTGTGATAAAGTGGACATACACATCTCTGATTTCCCCAGTCAGGTGTAGGAAAAGGGTGAAGTTGAAATTCTACATGGTCCAGCAGAAATATTCAGACTTAATGATCTCTGTTTACCTTTGAGCATATTGCTGATGAGGACCAGAGAATACATGATTTTTGCAATGTTTTGCTGCTAGCAAGCTCCTGAGAACGATAAACTGAGGATGTTGTCTTGTAGAGGGAAGTTCTCCATAGTGCAGTAGGTGGGTCAGGGTGATGGCCCAGAGCACAGGGAGGAAGTTTCCCCTCAAAGATTGCAAGATGAAATGGCACGAGATGAGCGAGGATGTCTCCTGTGGCGAAAGACTCCTGAGTCCTCCACAGACAGCTGAGTAACGGAAATGTCCTCTCCCTGCACAGCAGGGCCTGTTTGGGTAGTGAGCTCATGTCATGCAGCAGGACTGGAAGGAAAGGTCAGATTTGCTCACTTGTTTCCAGACTCCTCCCACACAAATCCCTTTTTTTTTTTTCCTCTCTCTGTCTCTGTTTTCTTAATTCAATGCAATAAGTGCTTTCCAAAGCTGCTTTCATCTGTGCTTTTCAAAATGCAGTTAAGAGCAAATATTTTTCATTCTAATGACATCAGTGGCCTCTCAGAGATACAGCCAGGAGTGTTGGTGCTTCTTGTGGGGAAATTGAGGCCTGGGGTTATTAGTACACCTCAGTCCTCCTTTGGAAAGGAGAACTAGGCAGGGTACCCAGCTTCACCAGTTGCTTGCTTTAGCCCCTTTAATAGATGGATAAGCAGTCCTCCACTTTTTTCCCTTCCTTTTCTTTTTTTTCTCTTCCACCTCTCCATTAGAGCTACAGGCAGGCCAGCTCACCCCAAAAGCACGGCTCTAAGAAGCCAGCTTCACAGTGGGTGTTGCTGGACTCCCCCTACCCCAGCCCACAGCAAGTGCTGGAAATAGGAGCTTCTGCATTGCTGGGGTTTTTTTTTTTAGAGCTCACCCGGGAGAGGTGCTGAGTCCTGACCATTCAACTCTTCTGAATCCAACTTCTATTGCTCTGATTGAGAGTCGGGTACTTGCATTATTTGCTCTGTAGAGCCTAGGTTTTTTTTTTGTTTGTTTGTTTTAAATCCTGGCAGAAGTGAAGGGTCTCCTGTCACTGACGGCTGGCTACAGGCTGGGAAGGGAAGTGCTCAGACCATCACCTAACCAAGGGGTTGCTCTCTTTCAGTTCCTGTGCTGTGGGAAGCACTCTCCCTTCGGAGAGACGGGAGACATTGAACGTGAGACGTGCCCACTAGGCCATGCCGAGACAGCAGAAGAGGTAGGGAGAAAGTCAGTCCTTCCTTCTTACTTTCTGCACGTGCAGAGATTATGTGATATCACAGGCATGTGTCTGATCTCAAAAACCTGCTGGACTTTCCATTTGATACTAATTTCTGAGACTGAAAAAGGTATTCCCCTAACAGTGAAATGCTGGAGGCGTATATGATGATTGAAACCCCTTTTCCAAGGGTATTGAATAGGTACTTGAAGCAAAAAGAGAAACTGATAAATAAGGATTATTATGTCGAGCAGTAGCTTCAAGTGCATTTAATTCCTCTTTTTTGCAGTATCCCAGTAAAGTGACGGAGAAGCCACCAGTATTCTCTGCATTGAAGTTATAACGTAGACTTTATACAACAGATTTGCTCAGAATATGGCTCTTTCATTGGAGTAGCTAAATGAATTGAAGTAGTTAAAGCTGCTGGCTTCAACATGTATAGTCTAGGAAAAACAAAACCGTGTTGCTACAGATATACAAAAACATCCTTGTTATGCAAAGGTGTCAAGCGCTAATGTTTAAGCACATGTCAGCCTGCAGGGTAGCATTTCAAAACACTGTCTCCTGGAAAACAAATTATTGAAACAGGGTAGAATTCAGATCAAATAGCAGGAAGGAAGAGAAAAACAAACTTGGCTGCTGTGCATGTAACTCGGTTCACTACTTCTAATGGTTTGAACTTCCTCCAGTTACTAGCTGGGGGAGGTAAATGTGAAGATGCATTTTGCAGCCTGGGAAACCACAGGATTTGGTGGTTGCAACACACTTACTCTTTGGCATTCATGGTGTAGGGCCGCAAATGCTCTTACCCAGCTCAGCAAAATGCTTGATCAAGGCCATACTTTTACATTTTTGAATGGTTCTCTTGACTTAATGTTTGTCTTGGAAGCCCCACTGGACTTCAGGGGGGCCGCTAGCAGCTTAAAACTAATACCCGTTAATGTTCACAACAACCTGCAAAATTGAGCTAGCTTTGAAGAACATATGTTGCATCGTATTGTGTTGCTCTTCCATGTTTTTGTTTCACTCCTTCCATTTTCCACTAGAAGAAATGTTTGTGCATGAGCATATTTACCTGTGCATGTGCTTCCTGCCCTCAACACAGTCTGAAATGCACCATACTAAAAAAAAGGCATATTTTAGCAATGGAAGATATACTATAGACTTTTAGCTTCCTAAGCTGCAGAGCAAAGGAGTGAAGATGTCCCTCCAGTCTGCAAATGGACCAGCCCAATTCTGCAAGACCCCTCTTGCCTCTGTTTCTGTCCCACTTCATAGCCATGTCATGGTACCAAAAGTCGCATGACGCAGGGGATGATACGGAGGAGGGTGCTGCTTGTTGTTGCCTTGCTCCTCAACCAACAGTGAAAAATACCTCGCTCCCTTTTCTGTCCTCCGAACAAATGTCGTCTCTGTGATAGAGAGTTCTGGAGAGAGATTAGGGGCCTGAAAGTGCTTTTTTTTCTTGAGGTCACATTAAGCACAGTCAGGCAGTGGAGGATGAATTCCCCGTGATGCTGCTGTTCCCTCACAGAGCGTCTCTCTCATCTCAGGATTGCCTCCAAGAGATCCGGGACTTCCTGAAGAAGCACATGGACTTTGTCTCTGCGCTCCTGGCTGTCACCATCTGTTTCATGGTAGCTATGCTTATTCTTTGCTTTTCTAGCCCAGAGAGGCAGACTGCAGGCAGGAGAGTCATGTGCTAAATTAGCCTCAGGAGCCTAGAATTTGGGTGTGTGACTCGGATGGTTTCAGAGCACGGAGTTCAGTGGCAGAGAAATAAACAGTGGTGGACTTGGTCATGGAAATTAGGAAAAAGTCATTGCCTGTCTTGTGGCAGCTGGAGGGATTTTTCTGCAGAAATAGACTCTTTGGACTCTTTCTGCCAAAACTAGGCATGACGGATGGGAAGGGAGAGCAGCAAGGGAGCGGGTTGCAGCAGCATTTGAATTTCATTCATGTGGGTTTTGTCCTGCAAGCAAGGGAGGCCGTGTCACTTGACACAGATGCTTGTGGATCAGATAAAAAGTCAGTAGCAATTGTGGAAAAGGAGATGCAGAAAAGCCCAGGCTTCCAGGAAACGCGGTGCCTCCTCTTACCTAACGCAAACAGGCTGCCTCCAAGCTAAGACTGAAGCCTCTCCACGCAGCAGTAGCTCCAAGGCCTGGAAAGCTAATGAGCACTAACAGTGGAGAGCTGCACAGAAAGGAAAGGTCCCTTCCTATTAATGAATGTCAACGAACCCAGCACAGATGTCTCTTAGGCAGCTGGTGGGTGAAGTATGGGCTTGTAAGGAGCAGGCTACAAGGAAGAGCAGAGCATGTTGTCTTGGCTCCCAGGCAATACCTTTGATGTAGGATCTTGCAGAGGGTTATTTTCAGAGGCTAGCCCAGGTAGAAAGGGAATCACTCATTCTTTACTGAATTTGCTTATTTCTGGGGGGAGTGAGGGTGGAAAGGGCAATAGGAGCATTTACTTTAATGCAGAAGTCAGCGAGAGAGCTCCATGTGGGCAGTTTGTTCAAGAGCTGGAGAGCAACACTCAAAACAAGTCGCCTTTTTTTTTTTATGTCTACCTGCTACTTGGCAGATGTGTATCACATTTTAATTACCTGTCTACAAGGGCCCTATGTGTGTAGTAAAACATGCCAGAAAAGAATACTACCCAGGAGACTTGTGTTTTAAACGTGAAGGTAGGGGTTTTTTTTCCTGCTGTAGTATCTCTGGGCCAAATTTTTCTGACTAAATGTGTATTTAGAGGGTGTCTCTTTTCCTTCTAATTACTTCTGTCTATCTTGGCATAGCATGCAGGGTAGCTAAGAGTGGTAGCTTTACCCTTAATCCTGCAGGCTAATGCTCCCAAAAGGTTGTCCTAACTCTATAAATGCTGTGTGAAAGCAACGGAAAGCCTTGAGCCAATGATTCCCATCTGCTAAGTCCTTCACCAAACAGCGCTTTGTCTTTTATCCCGTTCCCATTAGAAAATGTTGGCAGGAATAACGGGTCTGAGTTGCTCCTCTCGAGTTGCTATGTCTGAAGATAGAGGTGGGTATCTGCAGAGGAATCACTGTGTTTAAACATAGCATAAGAGTAGCATGGCTGATCTATGGAGCTCAGATAGGTGAGAAGACTCGGATGAATGGAAACTTGTATTTCTTTTATACTGCTAGTAGTAAATGAGGAAAACTATGAGGCAATGCTATATGTAGTAGTCTGATCTAGCATATTTCTACTTACACAGAGTTATGTACATACACTAAAATTCAATAAAGCCTCAATACTAAAGACTTAGATGCATCTGAGCTGTTTCTCAGAAAAATCTTAGAGGCATACCTGATGCATAATGCGAAGTCACCCATGAATATCTGGTGTTGCTTTCTAATTTTCCTTGGGTATAGGAGAAATATCACTTCCACTGTGTTCAAACAAAAGTGGGAGCGTATTTTTTTCACAGCTTGATGCTATAGCCAGATAACGTGACTGTCTTTGAAGTACACATTGGAGGAAATCTCACCGAAACATTTACCATTGTGATGGCAGGATGCGAAGGAAGCGTGTGATGACTGGTATGGTTGTTCTGATGTCACTGTCCTTCCAGCTAACAATGAGCCGTTAACAGATGTGCCCAAATCATGCTGCACTCAAAGGCACTTTCACATTAAGGCAAACTTTTAAAAAGAGCGCGGCGTTACAGCCCTCACCGCGCTTCCCGCAGCAGCCTTACCTTTGATAAGTTGCCTGTGTAAATTCCCATATGGCATCAGACACTGCTGTGCAATGTGATATACCAGTCAGCAAATCAGGATATTGCAATACAAAGGAAGCGTACTGTCTTGGTGATGCTTCAGAATCGTGCACGTGCATGTTTCTTTGTAGCCCCAAACAATATATGAGATTCCCCTCCCTCCGTTTTATGTTTACAAAAGGCTATTATAAGATATATGTTTGTTTGCACAGAGGAATGTTTTGCGGCAGGAATTTGAAATCTGAATTTCCTGGCTTCTTCTCATTTTTGGTATTTTTAGGCCTGGGTTTGAGCCGTACTGTGCTAATTCTAATCAGATGCTTTAACCGCATGCTTTTTCTTTCTGTAATGCTGGAGTTATGGTGTGCGCCATTTTGTTGAAAAACAGCTCTTCTAACAAAAGTGTGACATTTTCATACATAACAAGTTCAGAAATGCCAAGTGGACTAACAGGCAATATTTATTATCTTTTTTTCAAGCAGCTGAAGCATCATAATCAGTTCAGTATTTAACTGTTTCCCTCTCATTTATTTGCTTTTAGGTTTATGGAATGATTCTGACTTCATTCCTCTGGTTCTCCATCCACTTCAGTAACAACCTGGACCGAAAAGGCAAATACACCCTGCGAGAAAGGTAGAAATTTGTTGACCTGACTTTCCCACTAGGTAGAGCCAGCTCTTGGCATAGGAAGCTGCCTGAAGTTGTCTGCAAAATCACCCGAGAAGGTGCTGCTTGGGGACAGGAGGCGGGACGGGTCGCCGTTGTTCAAGTTGCCTTTTTCCCTTTCCAGCACTACTAGCTGCTGTGCATTGCAAGCTGATCACTCAGGATGACGCTTTATGGAGTAGCAGTACCACGTCTTCTCGGAAAACGGATGAGGACTGAGGGACGCGCACACCTGGGCTCAGGGATGCAGGTTGCCTCGCTGGGAGCGTGGGAAGGACAGGTTGTAGCTCGGAAATCGGGACACAAACAGCTGCTTGAGGAGGAAAAAAAAGAAAAAAGCCTAGCAAGCCAAAATCACAGCCTAAACCAGGCTGCTTGATTCAGACTTCTCTTGCACTCTCATCTGAGCAATTGTCAGTTTCTCGTGACGCCAAAAGACGGAACGTTTCTAGGAAGATAGCTTTGGATCGTAGCCCAGGCCCTATCTTTTGTTGTCAGCAAGTATGTTTACACTAAGTGTGGCACTGCTAATAGGAAATGTGTTCTCCAACCTGGGCGCTCTTCATTATTGACTCTGAGCAGGTTTCTAATCATATATAAGTATCTAGGCATTGACGTGTTTTTTCCCCCCCCCCCCCCCAATTTCTTCCCTAATTTCAAATATTACCAGACTTAAGGAGCTCTTGCTAGAAGTTAGAATAAAAAAAAAGTAATGCATGAATTTTAAAACATACAACCAGAATACGGATGTATCCTTCTATCACTTCTCCTTTTTAATGCTATACACCATCATTTTTGATTCTTAGGATCAAAGCTCTCCTGGAGCTTGGTGTTGCATCAATTTTATACTGGTTTGTTCAACTTACTGCCTTAGTTCCATATTTATCTTCATTAACCTACCATGCTGTGAAATACAAAAGGACTTTGATATCACACATGGACAGGATTTGTGCTTAAAACGTATAAGAGAATGGGACTGATCTCCAGCCAGGTTAGCAATACAGTGTCCAACTCCACATCCTCATTACATCTTTTTATCAATAATAAGTTTAAATAGAAATTGGAAAAGTCTCAATCAACTGAAGGACTTAGCTTCTCAGTCTAGCTAATCTGATGGCTTCCTGTCATGCTTTGCCCTTCTTGCAGAGAGGCAGAGCCACTTCTGAACTGAAAACCATAGTTGCAATAGTCATAGTTTACAGCAGGGCTTTCAAACGGGAACTAAATGTATGTGAAATGGTGGCTGAAGTAACAGCAGCTTTCGGAAGCTCTCCTTCATTGCAGCTTTTACCCATGAACAATAGTAAGGGGGCAATCCTCTTTTGAAATAAATGAGGAAACCCCAATGCTGATGTTCAGGGCAACTTCTGGCCCTCAGGTGTGGACTGCTACACGTGTAAAAGCAGCAATACAGCCTACAGTACCTTCCCTAATCTGGTTAGTATTTCACCAAGGTTGCAAATATCTTGCATGGGGAAGAACTGCATTAAGGGAGAAAGGACTGTCGCTCCTAATCCTGCCCCCTTGGAACGAGCAGAGTTTCACCGCTGACTTTGCTGGAAGCAGGATCAAGTTCAACCTGCTCAGAAGTGTTACTCGGGCTACCTCCTGGCAGTCACCAACATGCCTCTGTCTAGCAGGGATTTAGTGATATGCTTACCCTAGCAGCTGCCCTTGCAAACATACCCACTTTCTAGCAGCAGGAAAAGATTCAGTTAGATATCTTATATCTTTGTCTCTGGAGAGTGATATGCTCAGTCTCCACTGTGAGCTCTAGCTGTTACTGTCAAGGCTAATGCTGCTGTTATTCCACAAGCCAGCTGGCAGCTCATGTGACTCATGGTGGTTTCAATAAAAGTGAATTTCTTGCAAAGGGCTGTCGTTCCTTCTCTTTTTCTGCAATGCACGAGGCTGTCTGGATTGCTCGGGCGTTTGAGTAACGGGCAGTTGTCAGTGATTCCCTCAGTGCTGGGAAGAGATGTTCCCCGCGCAGCTGGCACGCGCCTGTCGCAGAGGCATGCCTTCGCTGCGAGGACGGGGACGACTGCGTCGATCCCTCCGAGGAAGAGGAACCTGCCAGTTGGAGTAGCTCTCAGGCTGTTGTTTATCACAGCAACTGGCTAATGTGAGAGCAGTCCTGTCCCTCGCAAGGAATAATGCAAGCAGAGGCGGGGGGGGGAAAAAGCTTAAGGACGCGCTTAAGCAATGAAATAAGGAGTGGAGTATTTATATAAAAGGTATCTCTAAAGTTTTGCTTGGAAACTGGAAGAAAGGCTTTTGGTTTGGGGTTTTTTTGTTTAAGTTTTTAAACAGTGGATGTTCAGGTCTTATTCACCCCTTTTCCACCACGCTGTGGTGGCTGGAGGACTAATGAATTCTGCTATATCGAAACAAAAAAGAAAAAGGAGATTCAGCAAATAATAGACTGTATTTGATCAGTGTGGGTTACCTGCTTTAAACTTCATTAACTCTAAAGTCTAGTAGGAGAAAAGATATCCTTGTTAAAGCTTTAGCATTGTGATCAACAGCCACAGGTGTTCCTCTTTCCCACACCAAATTTTAATTTAAAGTGATGAGTATGGACAGGAGCAGCCTGTACATAATAAAGAAACAGGGAAGGGCTCAAATCCTCTTTTCCCCCCCTTTTACCTTGAGTCATTTGTAACCACCAGAACTGCATTTTAAAAAAAAAAAAGCAGGTAAGTTCTAGCACTTGCCATGTGTCTGTGTATATATATACAAATATGCTCACACGTTTTTACATGTATATTATTGTAAGATATATATGCACGTGTCTGTATGTAGAGCTGCAGGTTTCACACCTGTGCAGCGTGTTTTGCCGCAGAGGCAGCGAGGTCGAGAAGGTGACTTGTACCAGCCCTATTCACGGAGGGGCTGGCGTGCCTGGAGCGCGGCCGTTTCTTCCCTACTGCGGGAAACGGACTGGAAATGTGCACTTGCTTTGCCCACTGTGGCTGGAAGTTCCCTTCTTTCTAAGACACTGATAGCTGTCTGTGGGATTTTGATTTTTTTTTTTAAATGCACTTATTTGGGGGTGTGGGTGGGAAATCCTGTCCTAAATTTGTGCAAATTTTTTTTGGTTTAAAAAAAATAATTCAATCCAGTATAAACTAAAGACACTATGCTCTGTACATACGTGCTAGCTGTTTCATGATTGTTTTTATTCCTGTTTCACGTGTTTCTGAATACCCTGGAGCTCCTATGCAAGGAAAAGCATCTCTAATGAGCCCGTGACGGAGTAGCGCTCAGCAGGACGCTGTGTTTAGCCTGGTTCCCCAAGGGAAAGACGCTCGCCGCGAGATGGTCGTAGCTGCTGCTGGTGTGCCTGCGTTTGGGGAACCCGCCACCTCTGAGCTCGCTGGTCAGGATTTCCCACTGCAGCCATGGAAAGTGATTGGTGAGTAGAAAAAGGGCCCTTTGGGGGCCCTCTCCCCTACTGAAACACATGTGACTTTGTCGGTTGAGGTGGGGGCACCCCCGAAACCATGCAGCAAGCCACGCGAGGTGTTGCAGCAGACGGCACGGGTCAGCTGGCGAGGCTTGATGGTGGCAAAGTGTTTCTAGAAATTTTGCTCGCAGCTTATCGCAGAAAAGCGTAGCGTTATAATTTTCTTTTTTTAAAAAAAAAATCACGTATTAGATACTGGCTGCTCACGTAACAGCTGTAATCTTAATGCTGTGACCGGTGCTGGAAAAATGAAGGAGGAAGTTAAGGAAGGTGGTGATGCTATGCTTATGTGTTTCATGCCCCAAGAGATATAGTCGCTCCGAGAGCTCAGGAGGATGGACTAAGCCATTTTAAAACCAGCCAGAGACCAAACAGCAGTTACTTTAATTATTTTTAATAAAATAGCATTTTGACTTTGGACTCATTAAAAGCACGGAGTGTGTTTAAATGTTGTCGTTCAAAGCACTACGTGGCCCTGGCCAGAGGAGCTGAAGGCATTGCTGCAGCAGTGTTGGGGAGGTTCAGGTCCAAAAACAGCACCCAGGCTCTGCTGCTGCTGCCAAACGGCACCGCCTAGCAATACCGTGACAGAAGTCACGTGGCTGGGAAACGTCCAGCACTTTTCTACCTGCGCCAACATGAAAAAAATCATTGCCTGCTCTGTAGCCGGTGTGTTTTGCACCCACTAGTCCTTACTTCGCTACTCCCTGCGCGTGAGCTCCTGCGTAGCAAAAACAGAGCCCCAGTAGATAGATTTCATCCGAAAGCAAGCATGGACCTCCCCGGTGGGAACGCAAGGCTGGCAGCCGGGCTCGGAAACACCTGCAAACCCGCAAGAGGGGCACGGGGGAGGCCAAAGGTGCAAAGTCAAACAAAGTTGGGTTGCGAATTGGCTCCAGTGAATTGTCAGCGAAGCTGCAACAGTGGTCGATTAGTTCTGCTGAGGTCACCTGGGCGAGTGCCATTTGGGCTGTGAGCCGCGGTCTGCCCCGAGCGAGCGTGGAGGGAGCCGGGGCTCCTGGGGCGGACTCGCACGGGAGCTGCGGGCACGCGGCCCTTCTGCAACTTCCCTGACTCGAGTCCGGTACTGGAAAGACCCGAGGAGCTCGGTGCACCCCTGGAAAGCGCAGGTCAAGCAATTTGTTGAGCCTGTGGACAACTCCGTGGCAAGGAGAGCGGGGAGCTTTCAGCCTCCCCTTGAGCTGGCTTGGAGCTGAAAATGTTTTCCTCTTTCCAGCCCTGTTGGCTACATGTCTGTAGGAAACCATCTCCTGTGCAGCTAAAACTGTGTAAATTTGGAAACAGATTTTAAATCTTTTTTTGAAGAAAAGATTGACAGATTGTGATTTTTTTTTTTCCCTTAAACCAGGTGCAGAAACAACATATTTTCAAAACCAGCCTGTTATAACTTTCCTCTGGAAATTCAGCGCAAAGTAGATGTTCCACACAGGAAACTTCAGCCTGTGCCGCTGAAGATGCGCAAGGTAAAAAAACTACTTTGAAAGCACGGCCCTGTCGCGAGCACTCTCCGACTTTAATAAGAGGTGGTGTTGCTAGTCTCTTTTAGTAAAACGCTATGCGCTAGGATGAAAAGTCTTTTGTTTGTTTGTTCGTTTTTAATGTCTGACTCCTCTTCCGGGAGGATTAGCAACGGGTAGTGAGTATTAACCTCGTCCGTTGAGAGATGTTACGTCGGGTAGGATGGTAGGGGAAGGAGCAGGAGAAAGGAGGGGGAGCCGACGAGGAATGTTGGAGGCAGAGGCTGTTTTGGAAAAATCCACGTACTGCATGTTTTACAGCTTTAGGAAGTAGCTGCCAAACCCATGACTAGTTACAGGCCAGCGGATGAGGCCAGTCCCGACTGTGTTCTGGGTCGCTCCGCTCTCCGCCGCGCTTTCCCCCCTTCGCTCCCAGCACAAAGCCTGGAGGTAGCTCAGCTGGCCTGGGCTCTCCCAGCGTCATGGGGAAGAGCGCAGCCCCCTCGTGTCGACTGCTCGTCCCCTGCCCGGGACCACGAGCGCTCTGCAGAGCCAAGGTTAGACCTTGGGCCAGGAAACTCAGAAACGTTCAAAAATACCTAGTTTAAGAAGGAAGAACGGCCGCTTCCAGCCTTGTGGTGTCAATGCGGGCGTACGTTTAAATTCTGGGCTGCCTTTAGTCACCTGAAGGTCTCGGGGACGGTCGAGTAAATTAATGCTCTGAGGGAATCTGCGTAACTACCCCCACCAGGAGGGTTATCATGAGGAAAAGACCTTCTCTTTCTATGGCAGAGATACGGGGTTGTTGCTGAGCTCGCGTCAAGTTTGTACATCTTGGAAGAAATACCCTAAGCAGAGCCCTAAGCAGAGGTGACCACCTACAACTAATGTCCTCTTGTGTTCAAGGCACTGTTCTCTTAGAGCCGGGCAAGCAAAAGGGAAAGGTCCTTTCTTGCATCCTTGCTAGGAAGGAGAATATCCCAGCTTCACACTCCCAGGATTTAGCAATATCTGGGTGGCTGTGTGCCTTTACCGGTATCTGGTTGTGCTCGTGCCGCTTTGAGCAGCAAGCGCGTTAGTGGAAACGGCAAAGCCTTCGGAAGGACTCCCGCTTAATGGAAAATTGGTCCCGATATTGGGAATCCTGAAAGGGACAGGAGGGAAAGGAAGGTGCGATCCTGCCCTGCCGGCATATTTTGTGTTGCCCCTTTATTGTGGTTGTAAGTTCCTTGGGCAGAGATTGTGCCCAGCTGTGTTTTGCGTTGAACAAACTGGAATAAACCTGCGCGGTTGATATTTGCACTGACAACCTCATAGCTACGTACGGGATTAGCATCCTGCCCCTCCTGCTACTAGGAACGGCAAATCGTCTGTCTGGCACCTTCCCCGCCTCTGGGCTGACTCTCGCTTTAACCTTCCCTTAGGTTATTCACATTATTCCAAGGCAAAATCCCCCTCTCTCTCTCTCTTTAGCATAACTAAGAGCGCCTTTGTTTAACCTCTAAGTGCACCAGCTTGCTTGTGGACCTGCTCTTTTTCTTTTTAGCCGCGTGTTGTGTGTTACGTTAGCAATAAGCTATTCCCTTCTAATCTGCATTCACCTACTAATGAATTATACATTGATTATACAACAGCAGCTCTGTGGCCTTATTGGCGGGCTGGGCTGCTCCTTTCACACGGCAGAGCAAAGAATGAATCATCTGGCAAAAACGTAACTCGCCCCAGCTACAACTCGGCCTTTTCCGATGCGTTGAGAAAAACGAAGGTCGGCTTTCTGGTTAGAAAGCAGAAGCGCCCGAGTTCACCGGAGGGGAGTGTCCGCCCTGGGCTCGGAAACCGGCTTGGGAATCCCTGGAGTTTCCTCTGATCCTCCGATGTCCCCTGGTTTCCTCGCAGCCAACCTTTGCTTCTGAAGGCAGTTTTCCTACCTGTTTCAGAGGCTTCAGGAGGAGCCGGTGCTATTCCTCTTCAACATCCTCTCTCCCCTCCTCCTCCTCATTATATAACTCGATCCATCACCATAGATACGTTAATATAAATATTTAAATATGGCAAGGAGACAGGCTGCGCAGACGGGAACCGTTGGTTGAGTTTATTAGAAACAGAAACTTCAGGCACAGCTGCCGGTTTCTGCTTGCCTCGGTCCCCCCGCCCCAAAAGGCTGACAAAAAACCCACGAGCCCCTGTGCTAAGATGGTGCTTCAGCTGAATTTGCAGACTGGGGCAAGGGAACGTCCCAACCCGCCTGCCGAAGCGAAGGCGCCAGCCGCTCCCTCCGGAGCGTGGAAAGCAGATTTTGGAAGCATCTTTTCCTTAGATATGTGTATGAGACTTTTTTTTAATTCAAATGGAAACGTTCGCTGAGGAGGTAGCGACGCACACGCGTATGAAACGTTGCCTGCGTCAGCCCTCTGTTTCCCCTGCTGTAAGCAACGCCTCTGCTCCTCCACCCTCACCTCCGCCTGGCTGCTTGGGGGGTATCTGGGACAGCGTCGAGGTGGCGTTGCTGGACAGGTCGCCACCTGCAATGCCAAGGGCTGTTTTGATTTTTCTTTTCTCTTGGCTGTTTCTTCGTTGCTGCGTATACCAGTTTCTCAGGCTTCCCAGGGACGCCCAGCACGTGCTCGCTCTCTGCTGGGACTGGGGAGAGGAGGAAAGCGAGGAGGGGAAAAAACATCGTCTCCTCTCCCCTTACTTTTTTGCTTTTCTACTGTGGGAGCCAGCACAAATCAGAGCAGTGCCTGACCCTAAAACAGAGGCGAACGGGGAAAGGGAAAAGGCAGGACGCCCTCCGCAACAGGTAGCGGCGCTGCCCAGCTCCCCTAAGGAAGCACGGTGGACCGTCAGGCGAGGGCCCGCAGCAGGCACCGTCCTGCCGGGCGCGGAGAGGGGGTCGCTTTTGGAGGGGGGGCAGTGTTTCGGGCATGAGGAGCGTGGGCAAACTGCTTCTGCAGGTTGCAAAGCCTCCTACTGCCTGGCACCGGCCTTTGGGCACGCTCTGCTGCGGTCTTCTGCCGGCACCGTTGCCTGTTTGCTGGCCCGTTTGTTGCAAATTTAATTTTGTTGCGTGTCTGTGCAGCTTCGGTGCTGTTGTATTTTCTTTTTTTTCCCCCCTACGCTACTTGTTTGCCAGCGACCTTAAGCTACCTGGAACCACTAGAATATAATTAAACGCGTGGCCTCTCCTGAGGCCGTGTAGCTTTACCTTCTCGTTAACGTAGGCCGGTGTCCATGCCGTGCAGTTTGTCCCTAGCAATAATCTAAGGCCCTTTGTTCAGGTCCGTACCTTGAAAAGCAATATTGCATGTTGTTCTCTGACAAGGAAATTAGTATGTCATTTGGATCAACCAGCCTCCTGTAGGATGAATTTGTAAGTGTTTCAGTACAACCCCTCTTGATGCACCTCCAGAACGTCCTGCTTACTGATTTTTGATGGTGCAGTCGTTCTTCTTATTGTCATAGGTAAATTGGAAACCCAGGCTTTTTCTTTCATATTTTCCACTGAAAGTAAGATGCAGTGATTAAAAACTGGCTAGGATTTCACCTGCAAAATAACAGGTATTTTATTCTGGTGCTTTGTAATCAGATGTTTGGCGGTGGTATTTTCTGCGCTAGCCGGGAGGAGGATGGGAGAGAGGGAGGCTAACCGGCGGGATTGCCACGTGAAATGAAAACGTGCAACTGTAGCTCTGCATTGAATTAGGATCCCGTAAGCCCGGGCGGATGAGGCACTTCCCTCTGGCCTCTCAAATTGCCCAGCGGCACCGGGCAGGTCCTCAGTGTTACGCGTTTAGAGCCAGGCTTGATGATAATGGCTTTACACCCTTATAGCCAACTTTCCAAGTATGCTCATGAGAAGGGAGAGGAAACGGGCCTGTCCTCCCTGGGTGGTTTTGTGTTTTTCTTTTTGTTTTTAACCTGGAGCTGCTGGAAGGGCTGGAGAGCATCTGCCCTCTGCAAAGCAGGTACCCCAAAGCCACTGAGCCCTGGTGGCAAGGGACTTTGCTTTCGAAAAGCAGGACTGGGAGATAGTTCAGCTATATGTTTGTTTTAGCAGACCCTGGTGAGTCATATCCATAGATGTCAACTATGCCAAAACCCACAAGCACGACACTCGCTTTTATAAACAGCATAAAATAAAAAATAACAGCGGACCAGAGGAAAAACACTGCAAACATCTCTGGTCTCTGCTGCTTTACTCTGTTTAAAAAAGTAATTGCAAGAGCAAATTTAAATGGCTGCTCTTGGATTGGGTGTTTTTGGTTGTTATTTGCTTGTGTTTTACTTTTTAGACCCTGATTTAAGCTTCCCACAGTCTTTCAGTGGTGCGAGGCTTTGTAGATGGGTAGTTTCTCTCAGAGATTTTTCTGAACTGCCTGCAGCTGGCTTCAGTGTAGATGAGCATGCATTAGCGTAGGGTATTGCTGAAGGCTTGAACCGCAGCGAGCAGGGGCAGGGGCTGCTGTCGTCCCAAAGGAAGTCATCAACCCTATTCATAGCACTTACACCCGCTAACACCATGTGACACAGACGCATGAACTGAACTTGTGCAAATTAGTTTCTTATTTGTACGAAGGCGTTTTGAAAGAGCTGATAAAGCTGCTAAGAGTTTTTGAAATACATTTTTGGTACTGTATACACTGTACTGCAAGCATTGCAGCATGGCAGGAATATACAACAGCTGAAATCACATGTAATCGTGGGAAACAGTATATGTTATCTTGACACCGTGCCATGTTTTATTTCTGTACGTTAAGGTCAAAGTTTTCAAATGTACCCTGCTGAGCTATTTAAAAAAAAAAAACATAAATTATGCGCAAAGCTTAATCATTTTCTTCTTGCAAGTTTTGGAGAGGACTTTGGTATGGCCACACATGTGAACGCAGTTTAGACCCAGTATGTTTTTGCCCATAATCGGGGAGTTAATTGACATACGTGATCAAGGGACTGGGCTGCTTTCTCTTCCTCTGTGTCCCTGCTGTTAGGAGCTAGATCTGTTACTGGAGTCGTGGGCAACACGTGGCTTAAACACAGGACTATTTATGGGATCTTTCCTTAGTCTATGTTAACCCTAAACTGAATTATTTATTAATACATCTTTTAAAGTGCATGGAAAGGTTTATTTCACGTTTGCTAGTTTGCTGTATTTCCCTATACAAGAGAGAGAAGAAAGTGAGAGAGGAAAAGAAGAGTAACAAAGTCTAAGTTCCCTTGAAACAGTTTAAATGCAAACTTTGTGGCCGTGATTGCAGTTGGGGTTGTCACCTGTCTCATGCACAAAAGCTGATTCAAGAATCTTTTTTCCATACATACTTAACTCTTTTGCACTGTGAATGGCCTTGTTTAGTCAACTCATATCTTCAAACTCGGTGGTTTGGGGGGTATTTTTGTTTTATATTTATAGCTGGAAATGATGAAGGTGATGCAGATGGCTTAATCAGGCTAGTCTCTCTGTGTAATTTATCTTCTTGCTCACTGCTAGTGGATGTGCTGGGAAATCTGGCCTAGGGGTTGTCTTAGGAATAGCCCATGATTTAAGTCCATACCCCCATAGCTCCTTCTTAGTTTTGAAGAACGTGTTGGATATCTCATCAAAGCAATTGCTCTGATTGCTTCCTTTCTTTGCCGCTAGAGATACTTTTGTCAAATCCATGCTGGCTCCTTTCTTGACAGAGTTTGATTTGTGCAGAAAAAGGACTTTGTGGGATCCTGTGATGTAGCAAGGGAGCAACTTCAGTGTCTTGCTGCTCTGTTGCTCTTGCCAGCTCAGTTTATCCTTCGGGCTGATTAGCGGGAGCCACGCAGGATGCTGTCGCTGTAATCAGATGGATGGTACTGATAATTTGGGATAGCGGTTACATGCTTAAATAGCCTTGTGAACCTCTGGCTTCTTTGGTAGGGATGGATGAGTGCCTACAGTTTAGAGACAAAGGGTTTACGCACCCATGGCAAGCCCACAACAGGGGAGGTATTCAGCATAAGTAATTGGGGAACTGGGCCACCTTCTATTCGTCTCTGGTCCCCACCTCCGTAGAGCACTGTGGGCTATTAATGAGCAGTAAAAAGCATAAAGAAAGGCTCAATAGATGAGACGGAGTTCTGAAATAATTCAGCCATGAGGATAATAGGATGATTTGGGAACCATGCTTGACTCATCTTCAGTCCCTGTGTGTAGAAAATGTGTGCTTAATGGGTCAGATTCCAGTGTACAGGGATTACGGATGTGCTTAGAGTCTGACAGTTTCAGGCACTGACTCTGGTATCTGAAATCCTCTCGCTAGAGGAAAGCACCCAGGCAAGAAACAGGGTAGTTTTCCAGGTAAGAATTTGCAGTCGGGCACTGAGTTTGGATCCTGACAGCGACAGGCCGCCGGTGGGGCTTTGGTCAAATTGCCTCATCTCCTTGGCTGAGAAATTTGCTCAGGCATGAGAGTGCCTTCTCTGAGCATCCGAAGGCACCAGAGCTCCTTCTGCTCCGTGTATATTGAACATTTACCGTGGTAAGGCCCCAACCTTTGTTGGAGCTGCTAACTGCTGCTTCTATTAGAAGACGCGCTATGTTAAAATTTTGTGGATTACTATTCTGGCACCTAAAAGAAGCTAAAAAGCTTGCAGCCGCCGAGGTTGGAGCAAGTTATATTTCTAGGGAGGAAGAAGTGGGTCAAACTGGGTTTCAGCCAGAGGATTGGGAAATTTCATGATGCTCGTGTTGCCTGGCTTTTTGTTTTTAAACTGAAACCTCTAAGCTGTAACACTAGGCTTACTTGGGTTGTCAACCGATGTGACCCGAATCTCTTTGCTGAAAATCCCACGAACGCTGGTGTGACCCGATAACCGAGCAGACTATCCTGAGCAGTGACAAAGTTGGGTGCAGAAGGGGAGGGGAGGAGGAAAAAAAAAAAAAAACAAAAAAACAAAAAAGAAAAGCCGTTGGCAAAATCAGAGCTGAATATAAAAAAGAAGGCTTGGGAAGAAAGGCAGGAGGAAATGCTTTTCTGGATTGAAAACTGTTCTAACCTAAAAATCGATTTTTTTAATGAAAAAAATTTAAAAAAAAAAATATTTAATTATTGCTGCAGCTTGGCTGCCCGCCTGCATCCCCCCCCCCCCCCCCCCCCGCCCCGAGGAAGCGCTCGGCAGGGTCGCGGCCGGGGGGCGGCGCGCCGGGGCCGGGGGCGGGCGGCGCCGGGGCGGGGAGAGCGGCGGCGGGTTATCTCCGCCCGCGCCGCCGCCGCCGCCCCAGCCCGGCGGCAGCAGCAGCAGCAGCAGCGGGAGCAGCAGCGCCGGGAGCCGCCGCCTCGCTTCGCCTCGCCTCGCCGCCATGGGGGTGGAAGGCTGCACCAAGTGCATCAAATACCTCCTCTTCGTCTTCAACTTCATCTTCTGGGTGAGCCCCGGCTTTGGGGGGCGGGGGGGGGGGGGTGTGCCGAGCCCCCGGGATTTTTGCGTGACGGACAGGGCTGCAGCACAGCTTGCTTGGGTTTTCTGTTTTTTAAACCTTTTTTCCTTCTTTTTTTTTTTTTTCTTTTTCCTCCCCCCAGTTAAGATGTGGCCTGGGGACATGGCTTGGATTTTTTTCTGCTGCTCCTTTTAATGTATATATACGTGCGTGTGTGTCTGCATATATGTATACATTACAAAAACCTCAAAGCTACGTCCCTTTCTGAGAAGGAGGGGAGTAGCCTGCTTTTTACTGGGGGGGGGGGGTGTCTGTGTGTGTGTGTATATATATATTTATATATGTGCCTATGTATTTTGCTATAGGTAGATTTTTCATTTTTCATCTCCTGTTTCCAAATCCACTTGCCGGTGCTGGTCGCCCCACCGTGAAGGGCCGAGTTGCAAGCCCGGCAGCCCCGCTCCCCTTCCCCGCGGGGGGCTTTTCTGCCGCACTGTGCGTGGAGCTGGGGGGGGGGGTATACGGAAGGGGGGACGCGGCTTGTGTCACCTCCTTGGGATGCGACCCCGCGAGTCCCTGTTGCTGCCAGGGCTGTGCCGGCAGAGCTTATGAAATCAGCGTGTGTTAGAGAGCGAGGGATAACCCGAGGCGAAGGGAGGAGAGGTGCCGGACAAATCTTGCGTCGCGGATGAGCTGGAGAAGCGAGAGCGTATAAAACCTGAGCGACTCGGGCTGTTTCTTCTCCTCACAGCCGGGAGAGCCTGCAGGGACCGCGGCACCGGCTCCCAGCCCCACCGGGAGCGGGGCTCGGGGGGCAGTGTTGAACCCCGGCTGGGAACACCTGTGTGCCCTGCCTGAGAAGTTACTCTGGTCTGAAAATTTTACCTGGGTTGAAGAGGTTTGCTTTCCTGGGAAAGTTTTTCATGAAATAATTCATCGAGATATGTGGCTAATATAGCAAAAAACTGTGTATCCCGGTTCCTCGGGCGCTTTCTGTAAGCGATCAGGTCGGTAGGTCTGTCCCAGCTGTAAACACCCTCCAGCAAAGCGGAGCCTGTGTAAAAAGAAATGTCCTCTCTTTATGCGCTTGCTGTTTTCTTCACGGCCCCCTTCCTGGAGAAGTTCTGAGTTAAAATGAAAATAGTAAACAGTGTTTTCTCTTGCACGTTTGGAGACAAACTGTCATTTCCCATATGCAGTTGGGCGTCTAGTTACTGTACCGTTCTTACCGCTCCATCTGACCACAGTGGTTGTTCAACACCCTCTTGCTGTGTTTTGTTAGAGGTTTTCTCTGCTGGAAAGTGTTGGCCACCCAAGGCGGCCTCGCGCTCTTCAGCCTGCTCGTGGGTGGGTTTCGCTGCCGGCAGCAGGCTGACCCGATCCGGCCGGATCGCAGTGGAGCAGCGCGGCTTTGGAGGTGGTGGATCCTTCGAGTTAGGAAGAAGGTTATGGACTTGTGGTTTCTTTGAGTGTTTCACGGTTCTAGGTCAGCAACATCTGGTTCTGCTGACAAAGACGTCAGAAAGAGCGCTCCGAGTCTCTGTATCTGGGAGCACTGAAAAGCAGCAATGTGATTTTTAAGAGGCTGATTTTTTTTTTTCCCTAAAAGGGTATTTGCCATTACCAAAAATGTTATCTCATATATATATATAAGCAATGGTAGAGGAGGGAGTCAGTCGGCTCAGGAGCGAGCCCCGGCCCCACCCAGTGACAGCTGAGACCCGAGAAAACACACTGCTCTCTGATTTGCTGCTTGCATAGACAAGATATGCCCGTTTGGCCAATGCCCGGTTCTGTTTATGAGGAATTTGTCTGAGTTTTTTGTGTTTGCGTTGAGGAACGCAGCCAGGAGGATTAGGGAAGCGAACAACGAGGCGCCGATGCCTGGTGGAAGGAATATGGTGCCTTGCCGGAGCGAAACGCGGCCCGGGACGCGGCTGTGTTAAGCGCTGGCAGCTCTGCTCGGCTGTAGGCTCCAGCTGCTGTAGTCTTTCCGTGGGTAAATGAAACAACCCTAGAGTCGCACAGCGACCCTCCCACGGAAACCCTCGCTTCCGAAACATGTAGAGCTTTTTGCTTCGTGTCATCAAGCACTGTCAAATCCAGTCTGATTTCAGGCTCACCTGAAGCCGCCTTTGCTGCTTTGCTGTTTTCCTCAGAATAGTATGGAGCAAGGGGAAGACGATGAGCTCTGGTGACAGTGATGTTAACTGATACCTGATGTATTGCCAGGTACAAGGTGAATGCAAAACAATCCTTTTTTTTTTTAACCATTTCTTCCTTCCTTAAAATGACAGGATAGACATCTGTAGTCTCTTCTCTAAAGTGCCTGACTGCGACCTCGCAGCGTTCTCCTTATGTTTTTCCTTCCAAGTTATCATGCTTATCCAGGGGCTTTTTCTTTCCTTCTTGTCCTCACTTCCTGTCATTCTTGTTGCTGAAGTCATGTAGTATAGATGCAAGGGAAGAATAGTCTTCCAGGTGACAGCAGGGCTGGCCGGAAGGATGTACGAGGACTTTGCATAGCTATTGTTCCTGAGCAAGTTTGCTTGTTCGCCGCAATGTATGTATGTTGCATTTACAAAACAGCTAATCATTTATAAACCTACCCTTGGTGACCAAGAGGAATACCAGGTTTCAGCTGTGACTTCTGACGCTTGCCCCTACCCTACGGGGAGAAGGGAGCCTGTTGACATTAATTCACTGGAAACATCAGCTTTTCAAGCTTCTTTCAAGGAGAGGTAGGGAGCTTTTTTTGCATCATACGTGGTCTTCTCTTGACCACCTTCTCGCAGTGTGAGAGAGCAGAGAGCTGGGCATCTGCTTTTACCTGAGTTTTAAAGGGGCATTTTGTACAAAGGATCCTTCTCTAAGGCAGATGCTGCCGGTACTCTTAAGAGTCTAATTTTCCCAGGATATTTCTGGAAGGTGGCTGTACTTTTCTCTCAAAAAAGCTTCAGCCTAGGTTTGCAAATTTCCAGTTGCATCAGAAGATGTAGACCATGCTGTAGGAGAAGGACTGGAGACCCAGCGCAGTTGTGCAGGTAACATGCATGGTCAGATCTGTGCTCTTCAGCTGCAGCAAGGTGAGCTGGCAAGGGCGAGCTGTGCAGCGCAGCGTTGGGCTCCTGGTCGCTGAGGAGGCAGCTCAGTGCATCAAGCTGTCTCCTGAACTGGTCTGTCACCAGTGACATGGCAGGTTGAGCGGCTCCCTGCAGTGCTCTCCAGCGCTGGCCAAGCAAGCTGCTTGCAGCCATGAGGTGCCTTCTGTGCAGACAGCAAGTTTGGACGATCCTGCGTGTCCATCCATCCACGTGTCCAGGAAGGGTTTGAGGATGAATCCTCCCATCGTTCTTAAGGGCTGAGGTGGTGTCTTTCCATGACTATCCTGTTCTTGCAGAGCTGTGTTTTCCATTTACTGTAGTTTTTAAGACTTAATTTTCTAGTAGTTGCTTTGTTACAATTAATTATGTTTTCTGAGAGACTGTGAAGCTCAGCAGTTGTTAAACAATGGCTTTCATGGTTTTCATATCTTTTTTCTTTTTCTTTTTTTTTTTTTTAAACTTGTGGTCCAGGCCAGGGCAATTTTAGATCTAACAGTTAGCAGATGTGGTGTACAGAAAAATCTAAGATTTTCATTTAGGGAAGACTGCATTGCTCCCTGACTTAACCTAAGGATCCTTTTGTAGTTGGCGCTTAAGAAGTTGCACGGAAAATACTTGCTGCAGGCAGTTGAGCACTTTGCAGGCTAGTGGTGCAGGTGTTCTAGCTTGCAGGTAGCCTTTAAACAGAGGAGAACGCACAGCGTGGGATGGGATTCACAGCGATGTGGTCGTTCCAGCTGGTTAGTATGCAAGGGTCGTTCAGCTCCTCAGACTCATTTGCTTATCACTTGCTTTGCACTGAATTGAGGTCGGTGGTGTTGGCAAAAACAAGTGCGAGGCAGAAGCAAAAGTTTGGCAGGCGCTGCGCTTTCCTAGCATGCTGAAAAGCAGCTTACTCCCATGCTCAAGAGGAAGAAAGGAAGCAATTCTAAGCCTTAACTGTGTTAACAAATAAGTAAGAAACTATGATAAGGTTTTAAAGTAGTTCTGTTGTCCTGCTGGAGTGTAAATAAACTGACACCCCACTGGCTTCCTCCCCCTTTCCTACTCCTGGCAATGCAGTGGGGAAGCTTAGCAAGGCGGTTGTGTTGGAAAGTGAAGGGAAAAAAGTCTGCCCTGGTGCTAGTTCCCCAGGGTGCCGAAGCAGTAACCTCTGCGGGAGGTTTTGGGAGGTTGGTAGTTTTTTTTCTTTTTCTTCCGCCGCCCCCCCCCCCCCCCCCCCCCCGTGGTCCTTGTCCCATGTATCTGAAACAGAAGATGCTGGACTTGCTGGAGGATTAAGGAAGAACGGCTCCTCTGAAGCGAGCAAAGTCGCATCGGGTTGTGTCGAGGCAATGTTCGGGAAACGTTCTGCCTTGTTGCAGGAAAGAAGTGATCCCTGTGGGTTATACAGCAACATCCGTTGACCAAGGTAGTGGGGGAAGCTAAAGGTAGCAACAGGAACTGAAACGTGGGGTGGGAGGGCTTCTGTGCTACACTACGTACGTGTCTGGCAACCTTAAAGCTTGACCCCTGCACTATTTTTGTTTTAATATAGCATCTTGCATGGCTGAATTAAACAGTGTCTTTGAAATATTTTGAGAGGTGTGGAGGGACAAAGGTTTTCTGGATATCAGCAGAGGCTGAGTGAGTGCCTTTGGGTTGGATGATTAGGTTCCTGCTGGCCGGAGTGCCGAATGCAGAGCGTGTGAAACAGTTCAGTGGCTGAAGGCATGTGGGCACCTGCTCTTGCACCGCTAAGGAGGAGGTTTTTCAGAGAACCTCTGCGCTGTGGGCGCAGAGTTCTGCAGAAATAAGCCTTCCAGTCTCACCCTGTGAAACCAGGGTGGCTGGTGCCCAGTCGAGCAGCCTTTGAAGGAGGCATTTCACTTCTCTACCTTGCAAGATGGAGAATGAATAGTACCAGGTTATATAATGGCTGCTTTGAAACGCCACCAGCTCTTGCGGTTTTATTGTGGAGTGGGCGATCTCTGTTCATCAATCTGGAGCTGGTTTGGGCTGGACGTTTGGTGGGGTTGAGCTGTGTTTCTACCTGGCGCTCTTTGCTGTGCCCTGGGCAGGGTCTCATGCAGATGAGTCGGACTTCATCTGGTTTCCTAAGTTAGTTGAATCCGCTCTCCAGAGTTCAGCGTGTGGGGCTGTCCACAGCCCTGGCTGAACTGACTGCTGCTGAGAGAGAGTCCCTGGAGAGGCTGAAGAAAGCCAGAAGCCAGAGAGCTATTTTAAGATATAATTAAGCATAACCAAGGAGAAATTGACTGGCTGTGAAAAGGATCACCCAGCTTATTATCTAGTACAGCCTGTGGCGGCTTTGCAGATATAGAGCGCTGCTGCTGCGCTGCCAGAGAGGTGTCTAATTAAAAGGGAGAGCTTGCTTCTAATTCCATTTTCCAGACAACACGTAACTATTGTCTGTTGCTTGTGTTGAGTGTGTGCGCTATGGTTAGAGTCCAAAGGGAAGGACAGAGAAGAGCAGAAAGAACATGAGAATGAAACATCATTTCTATTTTGGAGGCAGTGACTTTAAGGGAATGCATCGGGATAATCGATTGAAAAGTTGAGCATTTCCTTGTTCTGTGCAGCTTTGGGAAATCTGGTAATTCCCCTCTGGCCTTTAGAAAGGATACACTGAGGTATCTGGGTTTGGTGAATGGGAGGTGATATCGGAAGGAGGTAGCAAACCCTGAACTTCTGAACCCTCTGTGAATGGTGGTAGTCCCATGGTGATAATTGCTTAAAAGCTCATGACCTCCCAGCTGTCTTGATGTGACAAGGAGGGAAGATGGGCGCTACTGCTCACAAGTCCTAAAAGAGGTCACGACAACAAAATGGAAGAACTGGTGGTTAATGTGGTTTGCAGATCTAAAGCACAATTTTGAAACCACTCTATAGATTCATAGAACAGCTCGAATTCGGTTTAGCAGCCTCTCGTACAGGCCCTATGTTGGAAGTAGTAGAAATCATGTTAGTCATAGTGCATAGCAGGCCTCTCTAGTGCAGAGTGTAGGGTGTTTGTTTTGATTATTGCTCTCCCTGGGAATTGCACAGAGCATTGCAAACACCAGTAATATGACACTTTTCCAGTACTGTGTGCCAGTGACTTTGGTATATTTGGGTAATATACAGCCAAATGTATTTCCACATGTATTTGAACATGCAGCTACTTAATGCCTGCCTTTGAAGGTCGAGGGAAACGTTTTCTTGGCGGGTGATCGTCAGGAATAGGCTCAGTACCAAGATCTAAGTTTTCCTGATGATGGCTCACTTTGTGTTTCTGGGCTTTGCAGCCAGTGAACGCAGTTCTACCATCAGCCTATGAAACCTTTTCTTAGATCTCTGCATGGAGAAGGCTATTTGACCTGGTCTTTTGAAGAGGTTGGTTCCCTGGTATATGCGGGTGCATGGTTTCATTTAACAAGCTGTGTTGGACTCGGAGAAGGAACGTCACTGGTGGCTGAAAGGAGGAATAATTCTGCGTTCCTGAGGCGGTGGTTCTACCAACTGGTGTAACGCTATCTCCTGCAAGAGCATTAACGTGTGTTTAATACCTGGAGAAACACTTTGATCCTGCGATGAAAGGTACTGTATAAGTGCCTTTCACTATATTATTAAAAAGGGAAATCAGTTGTATTACCGTTGTCGTTAAATGCTTATGTGTAGGGCCAAGTTCATTTTAAAGCAGGATCTGAAACTGTTTTCCTCTCTACTACTGAGGTGGTTAAACCTTGGTGGAAGATCTCAGTATATAGTAACGCTTCCTGTCAGAGGTGCTTTATGAAGTGGGGATAAGGCATGGGGAATACAGCTCCCAGTTGAATGCCTGAGAGGAAGGAATTTTTTGGGAGGAGCAAAAACATCATCGCTTCGTATCTGACGTGAGGGCCCGGGGCGGTGAGCGACAGGCCGTTTGGAGTGATGTTGCCCAGCCTTTTTGGCTGATCGGGCCGCATCCTCGTAGCGGGAAAGGGCTGCGCTGTGATCGTCCTGCTACTGCCTGGCTGGGCTGCTGGAGGTGCGCCACCATCTCCTGCTGCCGACCGGGTCCGGGGGGACCTGGCAGGTGGGCGAGGACATGCTCTCTCATGCTCGCTCCCTCTCCTCGGGATGCAGGTAAACGAGGAGCAGCGCACAGGCTGGATGAAGCGTGCTCCTCCTGCAGAGGAGGGTGAATGGGCCCCACTAGTAGCTCTAGATAACGGGTCATGCTCTATTCCTGGTCTCCTCCTCTTCATCAAGCTTTATTTGGCATCTGGCTTGCTGCTTCTCTGTGCTTTACAGGAGGGTGGAGAAGGGAGGTTGTTTTTATTTCTTTGAACTGTTTTGAAAACCACTTCAGTGTTGTGGGGCTGGTAACTATAGGTACCAGCTAAGAATTTTGTCCTGATCTGTGGCTCTATTAATAGCTGATATTGGAAGCTGGCCATGAGCTGAGTTTCTCAAAGCAGAGCATGTACTAACTAAATGCAGCCCTTCTTCCTCTTTCGTGAAGGGGGGGAAAAAAAAAAAAAGGGTCTCTTCACAAATGGTCTTTCCTCAATGTGTGGACGGGCTTTGCCTGCAAATGCTTAATTCAGTGGCTGGACTTCAGTCAGCCTTCAAGTGCGATAGTTGCAGAAGACAGTGAAAATGCTGTCTCTGTGTTTTCCAAGAAAAGTCATTTCTGTTGTTGTGGTTCACAGGTGCCTGTATCTAGTTCAAAGAAGAAGCTTTTACGACGTGTGGCTGTCTTCACTCAAATAGCATTCAGATGTGTCTGATCTAAGTCACTTCCACTTCCTCCCCCCTCCCTCTCCCCTCCCCCTCCGAAGTCTCGCATGAATCTTGGTGGGTTTGGCTCAACTTCCCTCCTAACTGAGAACTCCAGGAAGCTGTGGCCAGGTGAAACAGTGGGAAGGCTGGGCAGATCTGGAGAGCCTGGGCTTTGTGCACGTTGTGTCCTCCCATAACGGAGTGATTTTTCTTAGTCTCTGGTCCAGAGAGCGCAGGCGCGGCGCGTAGGGTTCTGCAAAAGCATGCCCATGCGCCCCAGCGGCACAAGCTGCGAAAGCAATTCCCTTTGCGCTGCGACCGAAGCCAACGTCCCCGTACCTCTTGGGCTTCCCTCGGCCCACCCCGTGCCTCCCTTGCATCGACGGAGAGTCCGTTACTAAAACAAACAGCGAGGAGGCGATTCCGTCGCGCTCTTCCAGGAGTGCACGTGAGGTCCCTCGGGCTTCCCCCGCTGCCTATCTCCGTGGGCCAGAAGATTTTGCCGTTAGCTGCGTGGTGTGCTTGCCAAAGGTTGCCTGCTGGCTTCTCCCAGCAGTGGATGCTGTTTCACCCCGAGACAGTCGTCTTTTGTCATGCAGGTAGAGCGATGGAAAAAAATAAGCTTTTGTGAACTTCTCTTCCTTCTGTTAATGGCATAGTTAAGTGATAACGTTCCTATTTAAAAGTTTAAGTGAACCTCTGGCATGATCTTCTGCTGTCTTAATGTGAAGACTGCCATGACTTCATAGCTCTAAGTTCCTTGGGTCATAGGCTTAGTTTTTGGCGTTTAGCTCCTAGCATAGAGATTACTGTACTTGGAGTCTCTTACGTGCTTCCACAGAACTAATCTTGTCGCCTTGGATGAGATTTTTAACTTCTGCTCTCCAACAAAAGAGGTGCAGAGCATGTGTGCTGGCTTGTCCCTGCCTTTAATGCAGCCTGCCTCTAGGTGTGCACAGTACCACGAATGATCACGTGCTGTTGTTCCTGGCTCGGTCTTCTAGACACCAGTGCAAAGCTTGTAACGTCCTAGTACATGTTTTGCAAGCTGCTTAAACATGTATGTGTTGCCTCTTCCAATGATAATTTTCATCAAGGTGCAGAATCTCTAGCTCCTTATTTTTTTTCTTCATGCTGGATCTGAGATAAGTAACAAAATGTTTTTTTTCATTATTTATGCTGCACATGTTGCAGCTGATAATATGATATCTGCTCTTCTGGCTAGAGAGCAATAAATGACCTGGGAGTAAAGTATTCAACCCCAATTTAGCAATTAATTCCTGGCTGTGTGACAGGCTTCTTGTGTGACAAGATACTGCAGCCCTTTCTGTGCCTCAGTTGCCCATGCATAGAAAGGGGGATATGGTTTTACTTTGTCTTGGCTACTTTGCAAGCAGTTTTGGAGAGGACATGGGCGCCGTGAGCCCTTGGCGGGTGCTCAGGGTGCTGTCCCGTTGCTGCCCTCCGCCAAAGGGCTCAGTTTCCCGGGCAGCAGAAAGGAGGCTGTGAGGGGCAGGTGTAAACTTTGCGAAACCTGATAAAAATCTTTAATCCTGAACCTGAATCTTAGAGCATGTGAAAATCTGTGACGGCTTCCCGGCAGCATTGTTTTTGCCAGTGACCGCGGTATTTACGGGGCTTCTTGCGGCAGGTGGAAACTGTGTGCACCCGTGCCACAGCAGCAATTTTGTACTGCTGTATTTTGAGCGGTAAAGGGGATGTATTCCTCGCCAAAACATTCATTGTGCGGGTGCTTCATTCCTCTGATCTAGGAGGTGGTTTAGGGTTACTGTGGTGACTTTGTCCCCAAGCAATACCCAGCACGTGTAAGAGGGAAGGGAGGCGGCGTGGCTATCTTGGCAGCTATACGCAAAGTCTCATTCATACGTATTTTTGCAGCTAGGCAGGAACTTCTTCTGGCTCTCGGGAAGGTGCAAGGCTGGAGTAGAGCCTGGGCAGTGCCTCGCTTTTGGGTCAGAAGAGCTCGGAAAGGGGAGTCCCAGGGGAGGACTGGTCACCTCCATGGGAAGCTGTGAAATCTGTGCTTCTGAAAATATGGTGTTGTGAGACTGCTGGCACCTCGCCTTCCCTCCTCCTCCTGATTTAGCTGCAGGATGTCGGCTTTGCGGTGACATGTCTGTGGGGCCGGCAGCGGCTGGTACTTCTTCCTCCTTCCCCCTCCTCGCCAGGAAACCTATTTAGAAGGGGGAGGAGGAGAAGGGAGCCGGAGGAAAAGGGGTGGTGACAGCGGAAGGGACCAAGGGATGATGCACATCCTGGCGTACCGGCGCGTCTGGGAAGCAGCAGCCGTGCTAGTGCTGCGGCCAGCCCCCGAAGGCCCTCCTGCTCCGGAGGGGCTGCTGTGGTGATGTCCTGTCAAAGCAGGGAAAAGGGCCGTTTCTTACAGCCCCGAATTATGGGCTTGCCTGGGGCAAGGCAGGAGCTGGAAGGGACGCCACAAGTGAAAGGGGCTCCTGGAGACCCTGTGCAGGGATTCGTGCTTAATCATGATTTTTCAAACTGTGATAAGTCCTCTGGAAACAGGGCAGGGCTTGCTGGGTTGCCTGGTAGTTGCTGGGTTGCCCTGTGCCACTTTCTGCTGCAGCAAGGAGCAGTTTTCTTGAACCTTGGAGAAAACCATCCTGGTGGGAGAGATGGGATCCAAGCTGGAAGCAGCCGGGCAGAGCGCCGTTTCAGTTCCTCCGAGGAGGAGGGAAATCGGACCATTTGCAGGATGATGAAATGAAGTGCTTCTTGCTGTGCCACGTTCTGTTTCAGTTGCGCAAAAATGCGTTCAC
Organism: Struthio camelus; assembly: GCF_040807025.1. Taxonomy (NCBI): domain Eukaryota; kingdom Metazoa; phylum Chordata; class Aves; order Struthioniformes; family Struthionidae; genus Struthio; species Struthio camelus. The sequence continues at coordinate 18,572,059 of NC_090946.1, forward strand.
GCTGTCGCCCTCTGATCTCCCTTCACGGGGGTTGTTGCATCTCGGGGGCTTCTTCCTCTTCCCTTAGGCAGGGTCTAATCGGAACCTCCTATTGCATTTTTATGCATCACGCAGAGCAGGAATGTCTGCCCTTGTTGAAAACAAGTCCTACATACAGCCTCGGCAGGCAAGATCCAGCTGGAAAAGGCTGGCCGGCTGTGGGAGAGGCAATAAATCTTTGGAAGCTGGAAAACTGCAGTCAAGAGGAAATGCTGAGAGCCTGCGCTGAGCCACCTCCCCTACTCTGGGAAACGTGCTCGTGGCTGCATTGTTTGGGCATGGTTTGTAGGGTCTGCCACATCCTTGCCCTGGACAGCCCTAACAAGGCAGTACAGGTAGCATGCCCTAGACTGGATTCCCGTCTAGGTTTATGGTGAATTTTTGAAGGGGCAGGGAAGACAGAGGAGGTGTTAGTTTGGTTTGGGGGATGTATCTCAATGCAGCACAACAGCTGGCGATGGGAAGAGGGCCGGCTTTGTGCAAACCATGGGGTTTGGGGGGGTTAAATCTTATCATCACCTGATTAAATCTTCAGCGGTGTTCATAGGACGGAGAGGAAAGGAAATACCTAGCTTATATCTGGAACGCATCGACGCTGCGTTTAAAAACTAGATTCCTCTAGCAACGTGCGAGATGCCACACAGGAAGCGAAGCAGACTGACATTTGTGCTGATGGTGCCCGTCGGGGCGAAGCTCCATTTTTAGGCAGGCATCCGAGCGGCCGCTCCGGCACTGGGTGCTGCCGGCTGGTCCGGGTTGGGAGGCAGAGGCGGCTCTCCCGGACCGGCCGCCCCTGCGTCCCGCCGGAGGGGCAGAACAGCGCTCCAGCGCCGGGCGGTTTTCCCGGATGGCACGCGGATGTCCTGGAAGGGGAGCCTAAAAGTAGTTGTCTCTGGGTGGCACAGCGCTGGGGTTTGCATCCCGATGGGGTCGTCCCCGCTGGCGCGCGGCTGCATGGGCAAGGGAGGGAGGCTCGTGGCAAAGCCGAAGAGGGTTTCTCCCCCTTGTCGTCTTTCCTTTGGAAAGAAAGATGCTGTAATTATATTCAGGGCTTTTCTGGTGGTGGAAGGATGTATGGAAAAAGTTATTCATCACTGACTGAACCCTATTTTCATTAGTAAGCTAACATCATTTTCTGTTAAGAAATCCAGCTGCTATTGGATTAAAACTTCCATTCGAAGGTCCTCTGTGCTCTGTTAAAAAATCAAATAAAGTCAGGTGGTGAGGGAGTTGTGGTGTTTCTACAGCAGACTTGGGCTGAAACCTAGAGTATTTGGGGATGGTTCAGATGCTTCCTTAGTCAGGTAGACCTAACTGTTGGGGTGGATTGGACAATCAGAAGAGACTCTCTCTGAGACTTCTCTGCTCCCAAATGATTTAAAAATAAATAAATTTAGAGAACAGCTTGCAGTTTGCTGATATTCTGGTTCTGTATCAGGCACTTTAATGTGCATTTGCATTTAAATCAGCTGCTGCTCCTCTTATTCATTTCGGAGCAAACAGCACTTAGTCCAGCTTTGCTGCTGGCATTTTGCACAAAGCTGGTATCAAATCCTTGTCCTCTGCATACTGGTTTAGATACTAGTATCTGCTGAGCACAGAGGGCAACATGGCAGGGGAAAGAGCAATGCACATGCATTTGTTTTTTGTTCTGACCAAATTTTTCATGCTCAGAAGAAGAAAGTGACTAAGAAAAACCGCTGTCTGTGTGGAAGCATCTAGCTTTCCTTTCACGTTTTTGCAAGCCACCTCTGGGTTGTTCTCTTTAAAATAGAGTTATTCTCCTGGAAGCCAGGGTTACTATGGCAATTTGATGAGGAGTTTTTTCCTTCCCTTCTTTCCTTCTCTCCGTCTTGGTTCCTTCCTTGCAGAATCCCAAGTGGCCAAATTCCTTGGTGCTTTCAAGATATATGACGTTTCTGATGGTGAAAGGCACATGTCTTTTTATACATACCACTGACTGCACACTCTTCGTTATGAATGACTTCTGAAAAAGCGTTAAAAGGAGTCCCTTTTCTCAGCCCTTCAAAACTGTGGGCTGTTGCATGGTGTTGGCGCTATTCCAAGCCTGTCACCTTTTTGTAACAGCAGTAACGTATGCAATCTCTTCTTCACCTCTCCCGACCAGTGTAGAAACCCAAATCTTCTTGGGATCTCGTTTCCCATGGGAGCCACAGAAAGACTTTTACTTTAAAAATGGCACTGATTAATTTTGGGACAGTCTTTATTCCAAGAGGATAAATAAACATGGGTTTTATTATGTTCTTAGACAATGAATGAGAAATACCAGGCTGGATTGGGGTAGGTTTCTGCTAAGCCACTAGCTACCTTATTTGGAGCTGAGTTTGAGCAGGGACCGACTTTCACTACTTTTTCTATAGCAAGTATGCGGAGGACCCTGGGCGCTCCGAGGCAGGCGAGATAAGGCAATGTCCAGGCAGGACGGTGGCACTGACTCCTAAAGAGGAAGTGTTAAAGCTGATTGCTTTGGAGGCAAAGGAGCATGAAAGGCTGGCAAAATCCCCTTCTTCCTCCCCAAAGAGCCAGGCAGGATGGTAGGTGCTGGTGGGGATTTTTTCATTCCATTAACTGGATGTGGCAGCTCAAAGCCACTAAGTCAACCTGCCCTGTGAATTTTGCACAAATTGTGTGTTTTCATCAAAGTGGTTTGCTTTTTTTTTTTGATGGTGCCCCCACAAGAATCTCTTAGCTGGGTTTGCAGAAGTTTGCAAGGAAGAAAACCACCAACTGACCCCAGAAGGGGCAAAGTTAGGCTACCACTGAGAATCTTTTCTGGGAATCCTAGTCCGTATATTCATTTAGGCTCTGCTGCAATTGCTCAGTTGTAGACTTTGTGCTGTTACTGAACCAGCTCTTTTTTTTTTTTTAAATGCAATCTTTGTAGTGCCTTGCATGCTTGTAGCTGACCTGCCTCAAAGACACTTTTGAAAAAAGCTTCTTTCCTCCTCTATACTGTTCAGTAGTTATCTTTCCTTTATATATGTGCGCTTTTTTTAGATGAGTTGTTTTTTAAAAAAAAAAAAGACATTCAAAATTAAATTGGCATTTGAAAACGATTCTTCCAGCATTTCTTAGAAGTGATCTTGAATTCTTAAGGCGTTTCTTCTTTCACGTATGGTTTTTCTTCCCCTCCCGCAATGGTTTCGGTTGAAGGGGGTGGATATGTAATGGATTAGCACAGTGAGCCCTACTAGAAATGCCTTGGATCTGCTGAAAAGTCTGTTCAGGCTAGGCCGTGTTTTCTACTTAGTCAGCTAGTGGAGCTGCTCAGCTCTGCCAAACGCATCTGTAGTAGCCTCCAAAAGTGGTATGTTGTGCCAGGGCTTGAACCAAGGCACGTGTCTCGCTGGGTGGGACAAAGAGAAAAACCCAAATAACCTTGAAAAAGGGAATTATGTCTTGCTATGCCCTGTCATGTTTGCCAGCCACCGAAGCTGGTGAACACGTAGCGCTGGAGGAGCGGGAAGGAAAGGGTTATCCCCATTTACTGCTCAGAATCCACCTTTCCTCCTGTGCGGGCCTACAGTAAGATTTCTCTTTTGTACTATGTTACGAAATTAAACGGTCAGTCAACCGAGCAGTACAAGCTGAGAGCCCCAGGGGTTGGCATACTCATGGGATACCTTGGGAAAAAGACTGTAGATAGTAGTCAAAGAGATGCAGCAAGGACAGCCAGTGCAAATAACGGGCTATCCCCTTTGGACGTTGAACATCCCAGAGATCTGTGGGGAGGGAAATAATAGGATATAACTAAAGGATGCTTCTGAAAACGTTGCTGGCTCCTGTTAAATTAGGCTTCTTAAGTCATTCCTGTGCTCTTAAACGCTGTGCTAAACGTCAAGATACGGACATCCTGGGGAACTGTGTTTTGTGGGGGGTTTTGAAGTCGTTTTGGATTCCCCGCTAACAGGTGTTGCAGCAGTTCAAAGTGCTGCAAAGATTTTTTTGCTATTACTCTGCATTGCTCTGTTGCTATTCATCTGCATTTAAATGAATGCATTTCTGTCATTTTGATTGATCTAGTCTACTCCAAGGCAGAACAGCTTTTAAGGGTGTAGAAAGCTCTATCCCATTAAGTCCGCTCAAACTTGAAACCTAAACCTAGAGAGGAAGTAGCGTACTTGGGGTCTGACGAGAGACTCAGGGCAGAGAGAAAAGCTGACAGTTCTCCCAAACACTTTCTTATCCCTACTCTGGCCTTTCCTTTCTACGCAGTTTCTAAAAAGTACAAATGGAAGGGTGAAATGAGATGTGCACTACCTCATTGTAAATACAATGCTGTTTGAGGGACTTAAGCTATACACTCGAGGTTTTATAATCTAATGGTATCAAAAAAAAAAAAAAAACCCACACAGGAATGTGTGTGTCCATAATGGATAAATGAAATTACCAGATAACGGCCCACTGAGAACTGAAGGTTAAAAAAAAAAAAAAAGGCTCCTAAAGGCTTCGTTCGTAGGTCTCTTGGCGCTTAGGGAAGACTTAATATTCCATTTTAACAGATATAAAATAACTCGTAGGAAAGAAGTCACCTACGGGAACTGGAAAGCACATTGCACAGGCTCAGAGTGAAAGGTCCTCTAATAAATCCATGAAGAGTATGGGAATCATGCGATCCATGCGACCTGGAAAAAGTTGTAAGCTGCGTATGGTTCAAAACACGTTGCAGAGGTGGGACAAGGCTAAATGAAAAGGATAATCTGTAAGTTAAAGGTCTCCCTAATGGATCTAAGGGTTGCACTTATCTGGAAAGGCTAATGCTCCTGGAAAATATAAGGGGAACCACTAATAGCAAGCAGCCAACAGGTGGGATGAGAGCTGGGAGAAGTGAAGATGTTTCCCGTCAATAACTGAATGTAGGTGAGGGTAGCGCTGTGGGCTTTTTTGCAGGGGGGAAGGAGGGTTGGGAGACTTGACTGTGTTTACCGCAGCCGCGAGCAGGAGCGGGCGCTTCTGCAAGCGTGGTGTGAGCGGCGCGGGCAGGAGAGGGCGGGAGTCCTGCCTGGCTCTCCGCTGTGGCAGCCCGTGGCCCTTGTGGCAAACCAGCAGGCACGTTAAGTGCTCCCTGGCACACGTTCAGGGTATCGCTGGTTTGAAACTGGGCCCGTTTTCCATGGCGGGAGGGAAACTTTTTTTTTTTTTTTTTTTAAATAACTGCAGGCCTACAAGAGAAAACAAGAACTTGTAGCAAGCTGAAAGGGAAGCTCAGATTATCTCGCAACTACGAGCTGAGAAATGGACCACGACGGGTATTTAGGGCCTCTCTTGTGCCTGAGACGGTTCCTTAGAAGCAGTCCTCGTGCTCTTTGTGCCGCTCCTCGCAGGGGCATCCTGGCAGGGTTTGCTGAGGCTGCTGGAAAGGGAGGGGTTCGGGAGAGCGAGGCACTCCCTTGGGAGCAGACCACCTCTGGTGTCGGGGACACAAGTCTTTTGCCCCCGCGTGAAAACTAAGAGTAGCGGCAAAGCTGTTTCTCCGCGCTCCCGTGCCTGCCAACCTATCTCGGAGCAGCTTCATGGAGCGAGACCTCTTTCCCCAGTCTGTGCCGCCCGAGAGGTGTGGACCAAGGCCTCTCCAGCAGCGTGGTGGACGGAGCAGTGCTTAATGTGTGGTTCCCCTCTTCTTTCTCCCTAGTTGGCCGGAGGAATCATCCTGGGAGTGGCCCTATGGCTCCGTCATGATTCACAGACTACGAATATCCTCTACCTGCAGCTGGGGGACAAGCAAGCCCCCAACACCTTCTACGTTGGTAAGTAGCCTCCAAGGAGAAGGGTGGGGAGAGCTGGCCCTGCTCTGTCGGTGGTTCACCCCTGGGTGATTTGTTGGGGTGGACCACGATGTGCCCAGAAGCACAACAGAAAGGATGATATTGTACAGAGAGGTTTGTAGTGGGAGAGGAACAGACTCAGCAAGATGCAGCATAAGGTAGAACTTAAAACATCTATTGCTTCCCCAGTGTTCCCCAAAACATCTACCACATGCAAATCAAAATGTTTGTTAGATGTCACCTGTGCCATGTCCGAAACGTAGAGGCCAAAGTCCCAGGGGCTACAAGTGCAAAAGACCTTTAGTTCTGGTCAGTGTTTCTGTGTAACAGATTTTCTTTGACGTTATTCTTGCTTATGGTCTCCTCTACAACGCGTTGGCTTCAGCAGAGGGTGCGTGATTGATCTGGAAAGATGGGGGATTTGGATGCATGTCTTGTTTCCTCGTCCCTCTCCCGAAGGGATATAAAAGTAGCTGAAGGAACAGTTGGCAATGGAAAGTACAACTCAGAGGAGCGTGACTCATGTTCTCCAGGAGGGGCCGGTGGAGCGTCTGTATGTATGTTTAAGCTTAGTATGATTTTATTTGATTTGACAGCAGGCTGACTGGCTGGAAGAAGAAAGCCCATATTTTGTCCTGCTGTCCAGCAGTCTAGCTTGCGAGCCGCTTCCAGGCGGTCTCCGGCCTCCGCTTTGGGGCCGATGCCGGCTGGCCAGGGTGCGAGCTGCCAGGCGCCGGGCGAGGACCGCTCGCTCGCTCCTGAATTCCTCAGATAAGAGGCAGGGGTGCGGAGAGCACCTGCACGGTGTACGCCTGGGCCTTGCAGAAGAAGGAGGGAGGTTCGAGAGTCTCGCCTGTCTCGTGTGGACCAAGCTCTCCTCTTGGCAATCCCGTTGGAGATTTACAGACTTCGAGCAAAAATTGACCCCAGCGTGCTGGGATGAGAGGAGCGTCCACCCCGCGCAACGACGCTCGCCGCAGCCCTGCCCTCCCGTTCCTAGAGGGCTAATTATCTCCTGAGAAAAGTCTTATCTGTTATTTTCATGTGCGATGCCTCTGCCTGATAGGACGTCATCTCTTCTGATTTTGTGCGAGGCAGGAAAGCCCCAAATCTCTCCCCTCTGTAAGGTACTGGGAGAGTGGGGGAATTGGTCAGATGGAAAGAAACCCCCTCTCGCCCCAAGGATGGGATAGTTGTAGGAAATGCGTGGAGCTGGACCAGTCTAATCCTATGTCCTGTTCTCATCTGTAGGAGAAAATTACCTTCCTTAAAGGATTTGTCTTCAGTTTCCTTTCCTCGCTTGCTAAATAACACGCTCAAGTCCTTTTTCCCCAGCTGCAAGCAGTTACAGTAGGTGCTCCTGCTGTCGCCAACGGCCGGCTTTCCACTGTTGTGCTCTGTCCCCCTCCTGCCTCACACAGAGTTGCATTTAGAGCATTTTGCCTTTGCATGTTTTCCATCTTAAAAAGAGAGAGGGAGAGAAAAAAGGGAGCTCTAAGAAATTAAATTCTCATCCCTTCCCAGGATCTGGCCCAAATGTCTCCTTTCTTTCTTGGGGCAAGCGGCTGATGTCTCTCTGGTTAACAAACTTCTTCCACAATCTGGGGGACCTGGAGGTGCGGTTGCCAAGTCCTCTTCTCCTGCATGTTGTGCGTCCTTTGCTTTTCGACCCCTTTTGGTTCTCCGCTGTTTTAAAGGCCAGTGGGGAGCAGACCACTGAAGCAGGAAGGGTGCCACCTTGCTGGGCTTTCCGATGCCCGTGAGCGGCCTGTGGTTGGAGGCTGGCTGTCTTTTTAAAGTTATATTGAGCAACAGAGCTGCCTGGATTCCTTCTGGTGGCTGTAATTTCCATTCAGTAATAATAGCAGAGCGTTTCTTTCAGCTGCCGTCTCTCCCGGCCAGGCCTCTTGAGTCTGAAGTCTGGGATTCCTGGGTTGGTTTTTTTTTTTTTCCTTTTCTTTTTTCTTTTTCTTCCCCCCCCCCCGCCCCTCGCAGCTGACGTTCCCATCGCGGCGGCGCACGCCCTGCTTTTCCTCCTCTGGCGTCCAACATCCACACGCACACAGCGTTCCCACTTCGCGAGCGGGAACCTCTCGCTCATGTGCTTGGGCTTGGCCTCCGGCGCTGTTTTTCCTTGCAAACCGCTTTTTGGTGTCTGGCGCGGGGCGCTTGTCCCGGGACCTGTCCAGGAGGCTGGTGCCGCGGGAAGCAATAAAACTGTTGGAGGAAGCAAGCTCGCGCTGTGGGCTCTGCCCCTTGTCGGGAGGGGGGAAAAAGTGGGGAAAGCGGCAGCGTGGGGACACCCTGTGCTCCTTCCTCCTGTCCCAAAGTTAAAGCCGTTTCGTAAAGGCTGGTTTAGTGGCGCGCTTGGGTGCGCTGCAGGGGAGGTAAAATACTAAACAGTTGCAGCCTGCGTGGAGGACTGGACAGCACGTGGGAAGCGAGAGGAGGAGGAGGACGTGGTGGGGAGCAGGACAGCGACCGAGGGGGTTTATCTGGCCTGGCCTGCCGGCGGGCCCAGGAACGCAGCAGGTTTTCACCGCCGAGAGCCGAGGCGGGTTTGCTCCCCGTCGCGTTGCGCGCCGGGTCTCCGCGCTCCGGCAGGTGGCCGCCAACTGGACGCCCCTCTGATGCCAAGCGGGGAGGGAGGTGCTTTTGTGCTTGCTCCCTCCCCCCTAATCACCACCACTTTCTCGTTTGCTGGTGTGGGCCTCCCCGCTCGCTGGGAAGGGAGCGGGGAGGAGAGGAGGCGGCGTTCCCGCCTGCGCTCGCCTTGGCCACCTGTTGTTGCAGATTCCTGCGGCGGCCAGCCATGGCCCTCCAGGAGCAGCCCGGGAGGTTGGGGGGTTTCTGCAAGAAATACCCTCCCCCTGGGGCTTTGATTTTCCTTCGTGTCCAGCTAGTCGTGTTTCAGGCCAGCTGTAAAGGTTGCAAACGAGCTCTTGCTCATGGGCTTCTTCTTAGTGCAGCTCGAGAAGCATCTGATCGTGGCCGCTCCTCGCAGTCTTTGCTTTTGGCACTTCCAGTTTGGCTGTGGACGTAATGCTCCAGAAAATGGCATGTTAGCTGCTTTGCTGCTTCAAAGATGAATCGAAACCGAGTTGAGAATAGCTGGAATGGCATAGTTTCATGCTGTTTTGATTGTAAAGGAAAATACTTGCTCTTCGTCTGAGCTAGGATTATGGTGTAATAGGCATGCAGTTTTAAAGGCCGTTTTACTTGCAAAGGGTGTCTTGCCTAGCTCTGAATGTTTTGCTGTGCTGAAGAGAGAGCCTGTGCCCTCCCTCAAACACACGCAACTTATCAGGACCCCCTGCGTAAGTCACCTTCCAGAAATCCGGTGTGAACCTCAATAAGGTACCCGACTCCCATTGATGGTCTTTGCCAGTAGCCGAGCTTCAGGGAGTGACTGGGTTGTCTTGCTGTCAGTGCTTCTCTTTAGCTTTCTTTGCAGCTGCAAAACCAGAAGTCTTCCTGCCCCTTACCCTTGGGTAAGGCTGCATCTGAAGAGCCCAGCTTATGTCAGAAAACGTCATTCAAAGACACTGTAGATTATAAGCAGTGTTGCCAAGTTAGATACTAGCAACTGGTTAACCGGTTATTTCTTTAAATATCTATTAATAGTCAAGTTAAACTAACGGGGGTTTGGAAAGCCAGGAAACGCATCCTTCAAGCATTTGCTTATGTGATGCCCAGAAACAGCCACTGAAGGTAGTGGTACTATGCGGAAAAGAGGAAGGCAAAATGTTTGGGGTCTGTGTTGACTAGATGGCTACAGCAATGCATGTGTGAGTTTTTCCTCCTGCTTTTTTTTGCCAGGCCGTTCAGGAACCATGGCGATGTGATTCCTAGCCCCAAACTGGCAGGGGGAGAGAGGAGAGTGGATGAAGGCAATGTTGCCTACTAATGGCAATAGTTATTTTGAGAGGTTACAAGACAAATTGCAGGGTGAGGAGTGATCTGCTGTTTTGCACCAGATGTGTGGTGAGGGGCTGTATTGCAATATTGCAGCTCCTGCGTGAGCTGGATGATGTGTTGATGAGGCAGGCAGGTAGCTACGCTGCTGGGGAAGCGCAGGTGAGGGCCACCAGTGTTGCTGAGTTACAGCCATACGACAGAAAAAGGGTTCAGTGGGTTTAGGAGGGGCTGAAGGTCAGCAGGGATCCTCTGAACTTACAGGACAAGCCTCGGGAGCTCAAGTCGTTGCAAACTGTACGTTCATGGTAGCGATGACTCTTGGAGATAATCTTTGTACAGCATGCTGTGCAGGGCGCTGTCAGCGCGCGCTCGATAGACGTGTGGATGCTGTACGTCCGCAGGGAAGGGCAGAGAAGATGAACCTTTAGCTCTTACCAACCACGAGGTCGCTTCCTCACTGGTTTCATACTAGGTGCCCTCCTACCTGAGGTAGCTTCGAAGGAGCTGCCAGGGCCTGGTTTGCGGATGCTCGTGTGTCTTGCTGCGATAGCGTGCCCAGCTGCCTTGCCAAGCGCAGAGATCGGCTCTGCGCTGCGTGCCCAGCCTGCCCGGGAGTTTGCCTTCGTGATGTCCAGCGCTGTGTTTTCGCTGCCTGAAGGTGTGGTTTGCTTATGCCGATGTCAGTGGAGTCTGGTTGCCACCAGCCGCTGTCCTTGCCCTCCGGCTCGTGCCGGCAGCCGTGCAGTGAGCTGGCTCTGCAAGCAGATCTGGGTGGAAAGTTCACCCAGCAGCAAGTCTCTCTCCTCCTAGAGCTGATCCCTTACTTAAATCCCCCCCCCTCCCCTAGTTTGCCCTTTTTGTGAGTCTTCTGGGTTGCCCGGTCTCGTGGCAGACAGCTGGGGATGAGGGCAGGGTTGTCGGGCGAACCAGCAGCTCTGTAACTCTGTTCTTGGCGTTTCGCTCCTGGCTTTCTCTGCTCCCCGGCGTCTCGGGGAGGGGAAGGGAGCTGCGGGCTGATGAGGGGGCGACGGCAGGAAGAACAGGAAAGAGTTGGGCTCTACTTTAACTGCTCCGGCGTACGAGATTTGTACAGAGTCCACGCTCCGTTTTGATGCCAGCAGCATCGTTCGCGGGGCTTTTGGCTGGGAGCGCCCCAGCCCTTTCCCCAGCCGGGGAGACGCGGCTCGTGCCGGGGAAGGGAGGACTCCCTCCCGCGCGGCTGGGTGGTTCGCGCGCCCTGGGTTGCCTCCGCGAAGGTGCTGGAGCGGCCAAGAGGAGCGAGCCGGGCTGGTGCGAGGGGGCGTCCGGTCGCAGGGGGGCCGAGGGGGACCAGCAGCGGGCACCTAGCGCATGAGGAAGAGTTCAGGCGTCTGGATGCTCAAAACGTTTTCAGCAGGGTGGGGGAACCCGCAGCTTGTTGTTGTTCTCCTCAAAGGCCCGACTCAAGCGGAGAAACCCTCGTTTTTCCCTCGTTTCCCCTCTCGCTGGGTTGCCCGGTCCCCGCGCTCTGCCCCGGCTGGCCGCGGGGAGGGAGCGCGCCGCCTCTGCCCCCCTCGTCCCCCGTTCGCTCGGTCTGCCTGAAGAGACCTGAGCGCCGCGGTCGGAGGGTTTTTGGCCTCGCTCTAACTCGGCAGGTCCAAAATAGGAAATCTGTATCCAGCTGTTAATAGCAAGTGATGGAACAGCGCTCCCCGGCGCGCTGATCGTCCCCGGGAGCGGGGCCAGCTGCGAGCAGGGGCGCGCGAGCCGGCGGAGGGGGCGAGAGGTTTTCTGCGTAGTTCTGGGAGTTGTTTGGGGGAGGGAGGGGCGGTGATTTTTTTTCTCTTCTGTTCCCTGACTTTTGCTTTTTAATAATAATTCCTCTCCTGGCTAGTGACTCCCTCTTTTTGGTTGTTTTGGGTTTTTTTTTTTTTATTTTGTTTTGGTTTGTTTTTCTCCCCCAGAGTGCTGTGGCACCGGCGCTCCTTGGGAGGAGTGTAAAATTTCGGACAGGCACGTGATGGCGAATTAAATTTGGACGCTGAAGCTGTTGCTGCCGCTCCCTTTCTGCCCTGTCCTTCTGGATATTGCTGCCCCAATTAAAAGGCACCTTCCCCCTCCCCACTCCCCTGCCCCAAAGCAAGGAGACCGAAAACGGTGGCGATTCTGGGACTAGCTCACGAGCAGATCAGGCAGCCGGGAGCGAGGGGGAGACACTGGGGGCAGCAGTAGCCTCAGGCGAATTTTAACCCCGTGCCTCGTGTCTTGTTTAAGCCACGCTCGGCGTTAAAACTCCAGGTGAGGTTGGAGACTCTCTTTTTCACAGTCCTGCTCCGTGCAAACACGATTCAATTTCTTTGCTTGGAAATGAGTTCAAGCTGCCTTTCACAGAGACCGGACTGTTAAGAATTGGGCCAAAAAAGCAGGGGGGCACTTCTAAGTCTGTCTGGGTTCCAGGCTGATGTTGCAGTGCAATTGCATCTGCAGACTTGTCCTTGACGTCGGTGGGGCGCTGCCCCTCTTCCTATGGGTCTCGCTCTGTCCCAGATCCGGCTAGTGGCACATAACATCCTAGCTGGCCCACCGTGGGCCAAGTAGCGTTGCGTCATCTGAACAGGGGTATGTTGGCTAAGCAACGGTTGAGGATCGGTTTCTCCTAGCTCTAAAAGCAGCTCTTTCACCCTTAGCCTTCTTGGGACTGGCTTGGACAAAGCAGCATTTCCAGGATTTCACCGAGATGAGATTTTCATTGCAGAGGCATGGACGGGGGCTGAGCTGTGAACTTGGATATGTTGTCCAGGCTCTGGAAACCGGCAGCCCTAACCTCTAAAGTGAGTGCCGACCTCGCGTGAGCAACACCGAGTTACTTTAAAGGGCTGATTCTGTGTTTCCCGCTGCTGCTCCTTTCTCACCCCCTTTCCTCGGGAAATATCAGGCATCTTTTAAAGGTGGCCAACTCCTTTATATCATGGGATTAGACTCCACAGCCCAGGAAACCTTCTGCTGAACTTTCCATGGAAAGATTTCTAGGTCCTGTAGTAAACACTAGCGAAAAGCCACCTTCTGCCTTGGCGTAACGCTGCGCCGTGATCCGTGCGGGCACACGCAGCTGGTCCAGGCCCACTTTCTTCCATCACCTGCTTGCGCTGTACTTCTTCAAGCCCTGGTTAGTCTGTGGCTTACCAGTAGGCATGCCAACTGTAACGGGCTTGCAAGCGTAAACCGTAGTGTGTCTGGCCCTGAATCACAGTGAACAAAATGAAAGATCTTTGATCTTAAATATATTTACATATATATATATATGTGCAGATTTTGTTAGTAGAAGTAAATGCATTTTTCTTTTTTGAAGATGAGCCTTTTTACGGTTGAAGACAATCTAATTCTGTGTAGTCCCTTAAAGGAAACTTTGAGGCGGTATGGGTTGGCTGCTCAGTTTTTAAAGGAAGGAGCTGCGTGTCTAGGCACCTAAATGCATTTTGGTTAGCAAGAGCTCTGGACAGTTACGTACTACTCTGCAGATGCAGAATGAAAATGTACTTCAGTTTGCTTGGACCAGTTATTTTACAATCTCAATAGATCCTGGAGTTACGGAGAACCAAGAAAATCGGAGAAATAATTTTTATTCAAACGTTTGAAAAAGAGGAGGTAAAAAAGGCTGAGATGTACTGGTTCTGTTTTGGTTCTAATCACTGTAGATCAACTTCAGTAACAAAAGAAGTGTTAAAATAGTAGTTTGAATGCAAAACATGTTGTCAATACCTTCCTCTAAGTACCCAGGCTGCACAGTATATTTAACAGTATTAAAATATCCTCTTTCTATATTTTTATCATAGAATTCAGTTTCTCTCAAACGAGCAACTTGTCGCAAGTCAAGTGTGCAAATAAAAGAGGAAATGTCATCCTGGTGATGGAGCTCTGCGCTAACTCGAATTAGCTCTTAGGTGATGGCTTTAGTATGAGAGTTGCGTATAGCAAAAGGAAGTGTTAAACTTAGCAGGCAAGCTGTATTGAGTTGTAATTCAGTGTACGTATGTATATGTGTAATTCAGTTGTAACCAACTCCTGAGTATCGTTTACTCTGCAAACTAAAATTGTAATGTGTGTCCTCCTCCTTCACCCACTGTCCCCCTCCAGTTGTTGCTGCGGTGGAGGACCTGTGCCAAATGTGGCTTCTGCCAGACTTAAAACTTCCGACAGTTTAAACCAGTAGCTTCGAGAGCTATGCCGTGTGTTGAGGCATTAAAGAGTACACAAGAAGTCCTTCAACTGGATTTGGGTTCTGCCAGCGGGTAGAAGCTCAGGGCGTATACAGACGTCCGTAGATGTGGTAGTCTGGAGCAGCAGGGAGTGGTCTGGCATGTTCCAGCCTGGGTCTTCTGGATGCTTGGCGTGTGTTACCATCATCCATCCTCATTATGGAAACATGTAGCAGACCTCTTCCCAGCTCTTCCTCCCACCCCCGCATGCACCCTGATATTTGGAAACTAAAGTCTCCTCCTTGCGTGTTTCAGCTAGGAAAAATAGAGAAAATCTGCGTGGCATCTCTGTTTGTGGAAGCTTTTTGGGTAAGGATATGTGTATTCGCACGCATGGGGATATTGTTTTGGGTTTTCTCCGCACCTCCCTTTTGCTTTTTCAACTGAGGTGCCCTTTGCTTCCTTCTTCCTTTCCTCCTCCAGACGAGGGGCCTTTCATCTCCCTGTGCATGCCACATGCCCCCAGGAGAGCTCTCTGTGCCTCAGGATGCTGTAGCTCCATCTGGAAGTCATTAGCAGCCACAGAGCAGCAATGTTTTCCTTAGGAAGGGGAATGGAGGGAGGTGGAGGGGAAAGAAGGGCTTCCCAGTTGTTGTCTTCCAGCATTCCTGCTCTTTTTTCCTTTTTTTTTTTTTCCCCCCCATACGCCCAAGGAATCGCTGTCAGCGCTGCAGGAGCTGGGTGAGTTGAGGGACTTGGAAGTGGGAGGACATTAGGGGCCACTTCCACCGGGCCACCAGACAAAAATACCGTGGAGGCCCTCCCTCTCCGGCCCTTCCCCCTCCCACCTGGGACTTCCCGCTCCCTGCAAATATCTTGCCCTTAAGTCCAAAGGAAGTGTGTTGTGGTCAGGGCGCTTTGCCCTTGCTGGTGGCCGCCTTCCAAGATTGGTCCTGGAGGATGCAGAGGAGTCTCCCTCCCACCTCCCCCTTCCCTGCTGCGGAGGTGACGGCAAGTCCCTGGATTTTCAACCTCTGCAGACCACCAGGCACAGCAGGATTTTTCTTTATCCCTCGGAGGCTTACAAAGCCTTGGATAGGATTCATAGCATATTTCCCCCCCAGGAGCCTGTCTGTCGGGATGAGAAACCAGATGATGTCCCCTACCTTGCCCAGCAGCTCGGCCAGCCCAGGCCCTGCAGCACGCCGCAGAAGCGCCGCTGCGCTCTCCCTGGTTTTAAAGGGCATCCCAAGGGGCAGCCCACACACAGCAGGCAGCCGAGGCTTGGAGTGCTGCCCAGGCTTCCCGCGACGGGTGGTGTGATGCTGGGGCTGTGTGTGTGTGTTTTGGTTTTTGGGGTTTTTTTTTGTTTTTGTTTGGGTTTGTGGGGGTTTTTTGTTTGTTTTTTGAAACATTGCCATGGTGACCTGAGCGGGGGGGAAAGGGTTCCATTAGCTTAACAAGTTAAAGCTGCTGAGGAAGAAACAAAATGGGGGGAGTGGTAGGTGGGAGCAGGAAGGCCTGCTGCTGGGAGCTGTGCAGCCTCTGGTGGACCATGGGGCTGCCTTGCGCAAGACGGAGCAAGCCCAGCGTGGCACAAGAGCAGGGCTGTCCTGCTCTGACCAGCTCCCCGCTCATTTTAGAGGGACCATGCTGTTCTTGTTCCTCTTTTTATTTGTTTAAAAAAAAAAAGTGCGTGTTCTTTCTATTTCTTTTTCTTTTTATTTCTCAGTGAACTCAGCAGGAGCAGGACATGGGTTTTACAACCCTGCAGGCAAACAGCTATGTGGCTGTAATGCTAGAATGAGTAATGACATTGAATACTATCTTCTACTGTCCCTTCCCTGTCCCTGCTTCTTAGCGTCCTGCTTCTTAGCGTCCTGCTCCTTCCTGGCCTAGAAGGAGAGGGCCCTCCAGGGAAGCATTGGGAGCTAAGCTGGCCTCTTTGCTGCTTTTTTTTTTTTTTTTTTTTTTTCCCTAACACCATCCAGAAGGAGGGGCATAATGACTTTGGTCTTTTGGGTGTGAGGTTCAGGGTCTTTTCACATAGCTAAAGCTTTAGGAGGTCTGTTGCTATCAGGGCGAATGCCTTTCTCTTTGTGCAAAAGTACTTGGAAGCTGGACCTGTGCAGCAGCAACAACCTCTATGAAGAGGGAGAGATGGACAAATCTGAGGTTCAGTTGCTGCAGTGATGCAATCTCTAATATGCATTTTTTGTTTTCCATAAGGATACTGTGAGGCCACATCACAATTACTCTGTCTGTTCTTTGAACTATGACAGGACCCTAAATTGCTCTGTAATGAAGAAAATTAAAAAAGCCTGCGTGACCCTCACTCCCAAAGCTTTCTGCTGTACGTCTTGATCTTGAAATGAGATAGGGGACTGTGGGCAAGATTGACACCACCTGTCTCGAGTCTTCCCACGAGTTCCCCAAGTATATGATGTGGGTCTTGTGGCTCATGGTTTTCTTTCATGAGTGGTTTGTTGCGTGTTGAGACTTTAGCAGTCTTGCTTGCCACTGTGTTGTCTGATAGCTGTGCCTTGGGGTAGAGATGACACCGATGGCGTTGTCTGAGGACGCAGAGGTGCGTTGGCATCATGCACATCTATAAATCACTTGTTCACTGTAACTGTTGCTGCAGCTCTGGCACCTGGGGCCACATTTGGAGCTTTGTTTGGAGGGAGCAGGATTACTGTAGGCACTACACTTTGTTTTCCATACCTCCCTGGTTTTACTTTCTGTTTATGATAAACAGTATTTCTTATTTTAAAAAACCTGGAAAAGCTGTCATGCAAATAAACTAGGAAGTGCCATGTGATGGGCAGATGGGGCTTTGCTTGTGCAGAGCCGTGCCAGCTAGAAAAGAGCCCTGAAGAAGCGGGTGCTGCTTCAGTGCCACAAAGAGTTTCCGATCCACCCCAGGATAACAGTGTTGATCCCACCTCTGATGTTTGTATAGCAAGCAGGGTTGGGGTGGAAGAGTCGTGTCTGGCCTTCAGGAAGGTATAGCGTGCTGTTCAGGAGGAGCGCAGCAGGTGTCTTGCTGGCAGTTGTCATCGCTGTCTGCCAGGAATGAAAGCTCAGCTGGCCCTTTTCTGGGAAGAGGGCTGGTTGTTCTCAGATAGGCTGTAACTGCTGTGAAATAGTCCCTCAGCTGCCTGGCACGCAGGCTGGAGAGCCAGGCAGGGCACCAGCCCTTCTGCCTTGAGGGGATGGATGGGCATGGGAAGCGCGCACCGTCCAAAGGGCACGGTTGGAAGTTTGGGTTGTTTTTTGTTCTCTGTTGCAACCTTCGACATGGCATTTCCATAGAGATGCTCCTATCTGTGGTGCCCTCATTGTACAAGACTGTATTGTTGCATTAAATATTTTGTGTTGGCTTTTAAATAAACTCTAGAGAAGAGCCCCACTCTGTTGCCTCCCTGCAGGCAGCAGTGCTCTGCCTGGCTCTGATAAAGGGAGACTCTATAAAGGCTTCTTGTTTGTGCCTCCAAATGAAGCTGGCTTTGATCCCGAAAGCCTTCCAGGCTTTCTATGGGTTTCTGAGTTCAGGCCAGTTGTCACAGCCCTCTCCCCCGCTTGGCTACGCATTCCTGTTTCTCCCACAGAACGACTTCCATCCGCCGGGCTCGGGTCAGGAAACGCCAAGTGGGACGTGGGGTTAGTCGTGCTGGAAACCAGCTCGGCCAGAACTGGAGCTTTTCCGCTGCCCGCTCGGCCAGGCCAGAGCATGGTCTTTGGGGCTCCTCTGTCTTCCTCGCCTGCTCCTTCTCTTCCGATCTCCTGGTTTGTTGTGTTTCTTTCACAGTATGATTTAGCAGGCTTTGTCTTCCCAGAAAATGTTGTGTGTTCCTTCCAGTCGGCAAGCTCGCAAACAGCTACGTTGGGAACAGAGATTTGCTCCCCTGCTTTGACATAACGTTTCCATGAGAGTCTCCCCTGGTCTTTTCCTCCCCTCCTGGGCTACACTTGTGTTTTTGCTGGAGTAGGAGGAAAGCAAAATCAATCTTGATTCTTTCAGGAGAAGAATTTGTCTGGGCAGCTTGGCAAACGTTAAAGTCCTCTTCCCTTCCTTCCTTCATTAAGTCATATTTTTTCAGTGATGTTCACTAATGTTCGGTGTTGGCTCTGGCAAGGAGTTGGCAAAGCACTTGCAGAGAGATAATTAGGATGCTAGGACTTTGGTTGTCAGGGGTCTGGACAGCCTGTCTGGAATGGGATTTC
The DNA here is from genome assembly GCF_040807025.1 of Struthio camelus. Classification (NCBI taxonomy): domain Eukaryota; kingdom Metazoa; phylum Chordata; class Aves; order Struthioniformes; family Struthionidae; genus Struthio; species Struthio camelus. The sequence continues at coordinate 18,590,204 of NC_090946.1, forward strand.
AGCAGATGCTTTTTGTTTTTGCTTTTCTTCTTAAGGCTGCACAAACATCAACAAAAAGCAAGTACAGAGGCATCTAAAAGACTTCTATAGCACAGCAGCTGTCTGTTTCCTCTTAGTCACCTCCCTCAGTTGAGGTTTTTGCTGGGCTTTGTATCTCCCAGTTTTCAGGCAGAAACTTTCCTAGTCCCTTAGCTGTCTTGGTGATCTCCTGGCTACTTGTGCAGTCTTAGAAGTTGTCTTCAACGTTTCTTTTGAAGAATTTGAGAATCAAATCTTCTGTCAATCCATGGAAGTGACCCAGTTGTTGGAGTACCTGCATAATCATGTTGCTCTGTCTCAAGATCTGTTGCATCTACTTGTCACCCCTCTACCAGTATGAACGTTGACTTCTCCAGCCATTGAAGCCCCCTTGTTCCCAGCCCAGCTTTCTGTCCTCTCTCTGCTGGTGTAATGGGAGGAGAACTTGGAACCTGCTGCACTCAGGGGTGATTAAAATTGAGATTCCTGGAGAGATCTCTTGTGATCAAAACTCTTCAGTAGAGCCACCCAGGGCTGTAAGATTCAACATCTTGACCTGTTTTGGGGTTGAAAACTTAAAACCAGCAGCAATGCTGGTAAAAGTCAGAGAGGGAAGAGAGCTGGTTCTTGGGCGTTTGTGATAACAAGCAGACGTTTTTCTGAGAAATCACTGATTATATGCTGTTCTTCTTGAAACAGCAATTATGTAGCTTCTTAAAACTCTTGATCGGTGTCTGAGGAGCTTGGCATTTGTCCAGCAGACAGCCTTCACTTTACAGGATGCGTTAATGCCTTCCCACCACCCCGGCCCTTCAGGGGCCTCCTTTCCCCATGCGGCCAGCTGGCTGCCTGGCTGCACTGGCTTTCGGCCAGCCTGCCACTGCCGGTCCCTTGACAGATGCCTTCTCTCACTGCCTCTCCTTCTCTGGTCAGCAACAGCGGGTTTTTAGCCATTAGGGCAAAATCATCTAAATCCAGTTCAGGCAGGTCCACAAAACTTTCACTGCTGACCTCTCCTTTCCGAGAAACTCTCCCTAAGTTTCTTCAGTTTATTTTTTTCCCCTCTTCATCCACCTCCGAACAAGGCACTTTTTGTCCCTCTTTGCCTTCATGACCAGCTGGTTTCTCCAAGTAAGAGCTCCCAAGCTGCTGTTTGGATTTGTGGACACCACGTGCATCATGATGAAGCCCCTTTGGTAGTCACCAGAAGGTGCAGCTAGTCCCTTTTGCTGACGGTGGCTAGATGGGTGGTGGGAAGATGTCGCTGGCTACAAGTGCCGTCAGGTTTCGTGAAGTGGAAGTTCCTCCTGGGTCACTCTGCTCCATTGTGTCTTCGTTTCCCCTCCATCTGGTTTCCTCCCTCTTGCCAGCAGCTAAATATAGTAGGAGGTATTGTATAAATGCAGTGCTGGTGAGAAGCATTGTCCCCTCGCCCTGGTGTTAGCAGAGTCCCAATGCGAAAAGCTGCTCGCGCAGTATTTCCCTTGCTGCGTTTTGCCAAATGGGCTGCTGCCTTTGTGCTTGCGCTACAGTGTTGAGGTGCTGATGACTTTTGTTTTTAAAAGAGAAGAATTGAAGGAGCAAAAGTTGAACCTTTCCCAAGTTTGACATATCCGTAAGGGTTTTTCAAACAAGTTGAAATTATTATTACATGTCTGTTTTTTTTAGAGGAAAGTTTGCATTGGCTTAACTTTGCTCTCAGTGAAGTCAGTACGGCAGTCATGTCAATGTTGCATGCTCTTTAGACTTTACACTTCAGTTATCAGATGATGGATTAAAAGCTACAAAGATAAGAAATCTTAAACAATAAACATGATAGGCATGTAAAAGCAGTTTTAATCTTGGGCTGTGTTTGTACTTTATTTTAGTTCTATTCCTAAAGGGGAGTTGACTGACTGATAACTACAAAAAACATTTTGACTTGTAGGTAAATAAAACCTTTAATTGAAGGCATGTAGCTCTTAGGAAGATTCACTGAATTGCTATTAAATACAAGATGCTTACTATATGTTTATTCAAATTCTTTTTTTTTTTTCCTCATTGTATTTTGAAAACGGTGATTGCAGTCTTGCCTCATTTTTTAATCGGTTGTTTCCTTTGATTTTTCTGTTGCATGTCAAGTCGCTTTTGAATGTGAAGTAGAATTCACTTACAAAATAGTAGAACCCCGATACTTAAGAACGTTAATTAACTGAAAATACACTACAAGTGTGTGGTGCGGTTTTATTTTTAAAAAAAAAAAAAAAGCAAGCTGTATTTTCAGAAGAGGAAACAAACTGAACTGAGCTACTGGCATTTGGCCACTAAGATTGGTCAGGGACTAGAACTAGCAGATCTGAGCCTCTTGCTAAGTTCTTATTTCCTGATGGAGTAAACTTTCATTCCCTTGGGGTTTTTTTCTTTTGTCTTCCCCAAATGCTCGGTTTCCAAGCTTTGAACTAGTTAACGGAGTAAGTTGACTGAACAGTTCTAACAAGTTGGAAAAAAAAATCTTGTCTGTAGAAGAAGCTATAACAAACAAAAGCTAGATTATATTTAATAAGAAGCTTAAGCCGTGCTTTTCCCTTAGTTTTGTCGCTTATCTGTCTTTAAAACATTTGCAGGAAAAATGTCGGTATGTTATTTAATATAAATAAACCGTATGCCTTATTGTTAATTTAAATAGATATATTAACTGACTGCTTTTATCTCCTCTGCTCAAACATTTAAAATGGTATGCCATGGGAACTGCCGTAGTACAGCATTCAGGACACTGTAAAGCTTTTGTCTTCCTTGCTACACCCTTTTCCTATTATTGATCCAGCTCTGTGGATTTCCTGTGATCTGGGGGGGGAGGATGGGCTTTGGGTGGTAGTTGTTATTAAGTTTCAGTAGGTTCCTTAAAAGCTTGACACAAGTCTTAAATTCCTGGTTTTGGAGGCTTTGAGATCTGAGTTGTGTGTGTTGTGTAGTTTGCATAGGTGCTCTGTTTCAACAGCAGAACGATCGGTCAGGTGTTGGCTTATGCAGAGAGAAGACCTATGAGCAAGTTCACTCCAAAATGAATTTGCTTAAGGTGATAATACTTACCTTAAAGGGAAGGATAATAGGAGTGCCCTAAAGTACAGCCTGAACTTAACTAACAATTGATCGCTTCTGTCAATGACATTTGTGCGTTATCCAAGAACGTTAGTGTTAGCAGAAGAGGACAGGAGCCAAGAAATAGAGCAAGATGTGGTGGTTTTCTCTGCTGGTGGAAGCCCACACTAGGTCCGCAGCCACCTCTGCTTCTGTATCTCTTAGGCCTTAATTATGCACACCTGTAATTAGCTGTCGCAGGGAGCCAGCATGTCTGGCCGGATGCTCGGATGTGTCCACATACAGCTCTGCAGTAACCTGTTTGTTTCTTGCTTCCCCTTGCAGGCATCTACATCCTGATTGCGGTTGGTGCTGTCATGATGTTTGTGGGGTTCCTGGGATGCTACGGTGCTATTCAGGAGTCGCAGTGCCTTCTGGGAACGGTAAGAGGTGCAAAACGTTGCTTGGCACCGCGCTGCCCCTGCGGCGTCTCTGCCCCGTGGCGTGCTGCGATGCCATCCTTGCTGGAGATGGTCGAGGTGAACAGAGCACAGGAGAAAGCGGATGGGAACCGGCTTGTGCCTGCGTTTGGTTGCGAGGGGCGATGCAGAGCTGTTTGGCCGACTGCATCTCTGCCTCCGTGCTGCAGCTCTGGATGAGCTGGTGCATGTGACATAAGCTCCCGCGCATACCTGGCCACCAGACAGAGGTGGAAGCCAGCAGCGTAGCAGGAGAGGCGCGAATAGCAGGTTTCGTGATGATTTCCGCTCTGCGTTGTATACGCACCCCCCGCAGTCACTTTTTCCATGGTCTGGCTGTCTTGTTGAGCGGTCACAAAAACCTCTCTGTCTCTTACTGTCCCCTGCCACTTCCCATGACCCTTCATTGGAAATTGGTCTCTGTTTCCAAGCTACCCGTGGAGGCTCCAGTTCTTTTAAGGAATCATTCAGTTTTGATCTAGTTAAAAAAGGAAGCAGGAAGGCTTTCCTACAATATCTTAGTGAGGATGCCAAGGTAAACCCTGGAGCACCCGTCACCAAGGTGCTGCAGGGCACCCCTGACGGGAGGCAACAGCTTGGGTTCCCCAGCATATGATGGTCTTCACAATTGCACAAACTGTAGCCACGCCAAAAGCCTTTGCCTCGGAGGTGAGGGAGACCCACTCACTTAAAGCAAGTTCCCGCGTGTGGTCCAGCTTTAAACTCGATTCCAGTCTCTTCTGGCTTTCCATAACCACCTCCAGGCAGGGACTGCCAGGCTTGAGGAGAAGTCAGCGAGAAGGGGCGCCCTCGGTGTGGGCTTTGTGCCATCCGCCCCGTGGGTGCTTGCGTTCTGCCGCCCTTGGAACAAGCCTGTTTCTGTGGTTTCTGGGACTTTGGTTTGTTTTTGTTTTTTCCTCCCCCTGCCACCTCCCATAGTGGAGCTGCCTGCAGAACTGCCGCTCCTCAGCGGAGCAGCGCAGGCGTGCAGCAGATGTGTTCACGGGCTCTTCAGGTGTGTCAGTTTTTGGCATGTCGTGCTTGGGAAGGACAGAAATTGGAGAGAAAGGGGGAGGGGGAAAGAGGGTAAATTTAAAAAAAAAAAAAAAAAAAAAAAACATTGGATTTGGGGACAAAGGAATAGAGCTTCTTTCTCTGGCTCTTGTTCTCACCACGTGCAAACTGCTTCCCTTCTAGGTTCTTCTGTTTTCATATCAGCAATAAGAAAGTGGTGTTTCTGAGCAGCTTTTATAAAGCACTTTTGAGCATTAGTGGGTGAAAGCTGCTGCAAGAGTTTGCTGGCGTTACCACTGCTGCTGAGCTGGGAGGAGCCCCTGCACAAATCTGACAGGGGCTGCTGTAGTGAAGGCCTGGCAGCGTTGGGTGTTTTTTTTTTTGTTAACGCAAGTGATTACAGAACCTGAACTACCCTTCATTCCCTCTTGAAGTTGGAAGGAGGATTGGAAGGGCAGATGGTACAACGTACCCGAGGCCCAACAGTGAAACTGGCTGCTTTGGCTAAAATTAGCAGTTGTAGTGCTGTGCGCTACCCGTGTCTGTTCGCACCTCGGCTTGCCAAGAGCAGGCTCGAGACACCTTCTCCTGTCCGCCCTTGCGTTAGGAGGCCAACGCTCCTGCTGTGCATCAAGGACATTTCTAGGCAGTGTACACAACGTGGCGCAGGAAAGCAGCGGCTTTCCGCTGTGACCTTTCGTGCAGGCAGCTGCAGGAGTAAATATTTACAGGGGAATGGGCTTGTTGCAAAGGGGGGAAAACACCAGGACCTTCACAGTAGCCAGTCATCTGCAGAAGCCTATGTGCAAGCTGAGCGGCGAGATCCAGAGCGACGCTCAGCCTGCGACGGGCGGTTTTCATCCTGGGACAGATCCAAATGCCTGGCCAGGAGCACAGCAGTGTTTCTGCCATGTAAAACTGCATCTTGGGTGTGTTGCAACTAACTAGCAAAACTAAATCCCTGCAAAATTGTGTCTCCAAATCTGGAATAAACAAGCCATTCTTTGCCAGAGGGTAACCATTGCAAGAGTGTGCCCTAGTGCTTAACCAGGGAATTACACTGGCCTTGCACCCGCTGGGTAAGGGTGACATGCTTCCTTGGAGGGAAGTGGGACCCGGTTCCCCAAAGATGCCCACAGAAAGGCAGGGATATATAGGTGTTTAAACAGGACTTAGTTGCTCTGGGACTAGATAAGGATGTCTAAAGTCCTTTTCTTCCAGGAGGTCTGTAGTCCTGTTCCCATTTTTTTTTGATATCCCTTGCTCTCGCACACCAGAGTCTAGGCTCTGGAGAGCTAGAAGTAAGGCCACACAAAGCCAGCTTGCAGCATAGTCCTGGAAACTCCCATTTCCTCTGTTGTTGAAGAAAATGTCCTGAGTGTGCCTGAAGCACAGGAGCCAGGGGCTATCGTCCTGCCCCGTATCATGTTCTTATGTCTTCCCCAGACCGTATCCACCTCTTTTGTTTCTTTACTTCTGTGGCAACTTGGGAGTTTTCCCAAAAAGAAATCATTGAAGGTGACGTTTAGTCCGTGTTACCTCAGTGACATATGTGGAGCTCACCTGTCCTTGCTTTCCCATTTGACTCTGATGTAGCTTTAAAGCTTTCAATTTCCAGGTGAACAGACTGGCCACGCCAGAAAATTTTTCCCAGGATATGAACAGAAAGATGGGGGAAGGCTTTGGGGTGGCAGGGGGGAGGAGGAGGGGTTTTGTAATTGTACCAACAGGGTGGGGGCTGTGGGAAAGCATCAGTGTTAGTATTTATGCAAAAAACTGCAGTAGCCTTGCAGGGCTGTGAATGCCAAGAGAGCTGGCTGTAAATCATACCCTGATGCCCTGCTGCTGCTCCTCAGCTGAAATGTGCTTTTAACCCTGCACTGGCAGCTCCCATCCCTGGAGCATCTGTGGAAGAGCAGGAAGCTTGCCTGCATGTTCCTGTAGCCACATGAAGAGAAGCAATTTGTCTTTTGGTGCAGGCTGTCCTCATACCTGCTAGTCCCTGCGTTGGGAATGATTCTGCTAATTCCCCTGTTATGTTTAAACATAACAGCAGGAAGTTTGGATATGGAAAGGCAGTAGATGACTTTTAGGAAAATGCATTTGGGTGAAGCGTGTCTGCATGAGAGAGAAAACAGTTTGAAGTCGGGCAATACCTTGCTCTGATCTCCTCCATCATTAGAAACGCTGCTCCACGCCCCTGCCCACCTCATCACTTCTTTTACCCGTAGCCAAATATGTTAAATGTCTGTCTCCTGATTTGTTTTCACAGTTCTTTACTTGCCTGGTGATCTTGTTTGCCTGCGAAGTTGCGGCTGGAATTTGGGGATTTGTCAACAAAGACCAGGTAAGATGGCTCCAAAACCTGAATTTGTGGGACTGGGAGGCTGGACACAGCTGTAGTGGATCCTTGTATGAGTTGTAGTTAAGGTCCGAAACTGAGACATGGGAGCTTGGACTAGCTGTGTGACCTGGGCAGGTCACTTAACTCTTCTTGGCCTCTCTGATGAACCCTAAACGTGAACGCTTGATGGCAGAGACTGCCCCTTATGGACTATAGTGCAATTTCTGGAGTAAAGGTCCCCAGGTCTCACCTGGGTCTCCTAGTTCCAACCATGCTGTCAGTCACAGCATGGGTTGCTTCTTGTATGATGTGGTGAAGTAAAGCTATCTGCACGTCCTAGGTGCCAAAGAGAAGAGAGAAGGGGGTTTCTGGTGCTCAAAGCCAACGTTAGGCTATCCGGCAGAGTAGGAAATGTTGGCTTTGTTAAGGAACATGAGTCGGCTTCATCTGTAGGTGGTGGCCTGCTCTGCTTTCAAATACATCTAGGCACCAGATGACCAGCTCAGTTGGGAATGGAAACACCCGTGTACTGATTCGCAGGGGAGAACCTGACTTCTGCAGAATAAACTCTTCTGTGGCTAAGCGTATTACTATGTAGGCAGAGAGCTGTTTCCTAGCAACTTTGGTGAGATAATTAACCTTTCTAGAGGGGTGTGTGCCTCATGCAGATGTTAGTTTGTCAGTCCTGAAGAGTCCATGATGTGTGATCAAGCTGGCACACAAAAATGAAGACCCCAAGTGAGAAGGAATTCTCTGTGGAGGTTGCTCTCGAGTCTGGGGAGAAGGCACTTGGATGCCAGAGCGTAAAGCTGAGAAGTTTAGGATTTGTCAAGATGAGAGCAATGACCCAAGCCACTTAAAGTTAATTTTGCAGTTTAAAATAAATGGTGGCAGTCTGCTGGCCTCATCTGCTTTTGCAGCCTTGTCAAATGGGCTGTTTGGAAGTCCCGCTAACGGGGCTTGCTTCTCCCCTGCCTCTGCTGGATGCATCCTGTTGAGCAATAAGGGAGGAAAAGCAAACGTTGGGCGCTCAAAGCCGAGGAGAGTCAGCAGTTGCTCACGGAGGTGTGATGAACCACCATGCGCGGGGAGAGGACAGCTTACTGATAGTGTTCCCCCACCAGGCAGGCCCTGATGGTGGTGGATAAAGTGGAAATTACACGTGCCCTCACAACCCTTAATGATACTCCTTGGGGGGCAGTTGTCTCCTGATGAAATAGGCATGGGATGCTGCTTCATGAAACTGGAGGCAGTCTCGCTCTTTCCCTGGTTTGCCCGAGCTAGTTGAGATGCAGGGAGCGAAGCAAGAAGTAGGATTCCTTTGTTCCTGTACCAGAATCAAATGGTTTGAGCAGAGAATATTGCCCTCCAAAACAAAACTTTCGAGCAAAATTGGAGAAAGTGTGGGATAATTGAAATCGGTCTCCTTTTTATTGCAGTTTCTTTTTCGTTTGCTAATCTAGCATGCACTGCCAAGAGCAGATGTTCTGGAAAGCACTTTCCCTTTTGTACTTACTCATATTTTTTCATCTGCTTCTCATGCATGCCTCCTTTCCTCCATCTTTCCCTAATCATTGGAAGCTGTTAGAGGAGAAGCCACAAGTTCAGCCTCCCTGAACACGATGGTTCCTTTTGCTCTTTGGAGCAGAGGCTGCTGCTACGTTCCCCCACGAGCGGCTGTGGTTCATGGGAGCAGGTGGCAGAGTAAGAGCATGGTCAAGGTTACTAATAAAACCATTTACAGGACAGGGGTGCCTAGACCCATCTAGGGACCGAGCAGGATTGATAGCTGTCCAAAGCACCTAAACTTCCTGACCCAGGTGAGCTGCCTACCTAGGCTCAGTGTGCAACCTCTCTTAAATTCCTACCATCCCCTCCAAGCCAGGCTGTAAACTGAGGTGCCTTTATCTACAGACTTCCTTGCTTGCCCACCCCAGCTCCTCCCGACTTCCCTTCTGTGTCATTTCACTGCATCCTCAGTGGGAAACCTAATGCCTGCTTGCTTCATTTCCAGGTATACTGTAGGTCAGAACAAGCTGTTTCTGCGTTCCTGGTAGCAGTAACAGTCTCGGATCTTGTGGTTCACCATCCATGGCTTGGCTGGCTTTGCCTGCTATAGAGAGCTCAAAGCATTTGAATAATGTTGGCTGAAACCTCTTAGCTGGTGAATTAGGTTCTTAATAGTTGCTCTTCATAATCCTGGAAGGATTTGATCCCTGTGAAAGAGAGGCCTTTTTTACTCACCTGTGTGAATAATCAGGGTCCAAATCCATTAAAAACTGCTTATCTACTTGTGGGTGACCTTAGGGAGAACCTGCCACGTTCAGGTACATTTGCTAGATGAGTTTGCTTGTTGTCCTCCGGCTGAAAGGGATTTTTTCCTGCCCTCCGTAGATAGCCAAAGATGTGAAGCAGTTCTATGACCAAGCGTTTCAACAAGCACTCATGGCAGAATCGGAGACAAACAACGGGAAGGCCGTAGTGAAGACCTTTCATGAAACGGTAAGATGTTTGAGGCCTTGTTGCACACTTTGCTTAGGTTATATGCCGTGGGTCACTGACGAGCAGGATCCCATGTGTTGTGAAGGGGCATGCAAAGTAGCAGGCCCCACAAAACTACTTCCTGCGTGCAGTTATGTCATCTTGTAAGGGCTGAGAAACGACCATCACCATGCATAGACTGCTCCCCGCGGAGGAGGAGGAGGAGGAAGCAAGGTGAACTACAAGTTCTTGGGCTAGGAAGGAAGGAAGACAACACTGAAACTTTTGACGCTTAGGATTGAACTGGAACAAAAGTATTCGCAGCACAGGGCTTTTGCTGCCTGTTTTCCAGGCTCTGTGTAAAAATCTTCTCTTTATAGGAATTATCTGTAGCAAGAGAAAATGAGAATGTGGGAGAAAAGAGAAGAAGTGGGGGTCAGGAAAATAAACAGGAAAACCATGGTCTAAGGCAGATGATGTTACATTCGAGTTAGCCTGTGGAGTTTGCTGTTCTTAGATGTCAAGTAAGAGTTGCATCGCCTTAAATATTGTCCTTTTTGTGCTGTGCTAGGAAGTCTGGCCTGAGCTTTAATTAAGTTGCTTTTCATTTACCTCAGTACCCCTGATTAAGTAAAATGCAGCAGCAGAAAAACATTGCTCTGAGGAACTAATTCCAAGAGTACTTCCTCTCCTCAGCAGGAAGCAAATCTCTGGAGAGGGTTGTGTTCTTTCTTTTCCAGGATCTCAAGCCCAGATATAAGTATCTGCAGTTATTGCAGGAAGCAGCTGCGTTGCATGCAAATACAAAATTGAATTTGGAGAGTTAATTCCCCTACTCACCCCCCTTTTTTTTTTTTTTTTCCCCCTCCAAGATGACTCCTAGGTCATGGGTGGCTTCTGGGATGTTTAGTGGTGGGGAAAGCATTGAAGGAGAGTGCTTGCAAGTCTACTAATGCTGTTTCCTCTCTCTCTGTGTAGCTGGACTGCTGTGGTCCTGATGCTGCAATAGGAGTAATCACTCCCTTATGGAGAGAGGACCTCTGCCCAAAGAAGGACTCCTTCCTGAAAAGCCTTTCTCAGGTAGGCATGGCTGCTTTTTCCTTGGCACAGCTCCGGTGAGGAAACTTGCCTGCCAGGGAAATCAATCCGGTCGCCTTGTTGAGGAGGAAGAGGGGAAAATGACAGCTTTTGAAATTTTTGTGCCTATGTCTTCTGTCTTGGCGCATCCCTGAGGAAGCAGCTCTGTGTTTTCCAGCTCTCACGTGGCACTGCTTGATGGAGGGATGGTGCGGAAAGAGCAAAAGAGTGGGGTAGAAGAGCCCTCCCCACAGCGTTGGAGCTGCTGGAAATGGAGGGGCTGTCCCAAAGCAGTGGAGACCTCCACAGGGAGCCAGGGCTCAGGAAAGGGCACTGGTCTTCCTCGCTAGCATGGTGAAAGTACCAGCTAGCGCTCTCTCCTCCTTTGTGTAGCGGGTCGTCAGAAGTTCCCCATTGGTCCTTCCCTTGCTGTTCGAGTTTTTGGGGGTGAAGGCATGGAGGGGTGAAATCCCCTGCCTCTGGCAAACTGGCACGAATTCCTAAAGCCAGGTGTTCCCCCCCCCCCCCCCCCCAAAACATGAACAGGACAAAGGGGAAAGCAAGGATCTCAAACCTGTCTTTCGTTCAGCGTGGGTGTCTGTGGAGGGTAAGAGAAAAATAGGCTGCCTGACATTGGTTGTTCTCTGCTTCAGATGACCACGAGCTGTCACAAAAAAATTGATGAGCTGTTCTCTGGGAAGCTGTACCTGATCGGTATTGCTGCCATCGTGGTTGCTGTGATCATGGTAAGTGCGAGCGTATGGCAGCGCACTGATGTGCGACAGGAGCTCTGCGGCTTCAAAAGCCCAGATGACCCTAAAGGCAAGCAGGGAGCTGTGAACAGTGGCTGGGCTAGTACCAGGCTGGTCCTCCTTCGCCCCGCTGGTCCGAACCTCTCCTCTTCCCCACGTCCAAACTGCTCGTTTCTCAAGCTGGGACGTTTGGTCTCTGCCACGGGAAGGGGTTTGCTTTCTTCCCCACAAGGTATTCCCCTGCTCCCCAGCAGTTTGTGGCATTCGCTGGTAACCCCGTGCCTCCTTCAGTGCTAAAGGCTGAGCTGAAATGTGAGAGAGATCTTGGAGCATTTGCTGCGTATCTGGCAGGCAGGAGGCTTATGACGTACCATCACTGCTGCCAGAAAGAGGGGAGAACATGATCTTATCTTGAATTGGCCAGCTCCTAATAAAAACGGCATCTCTGCCTTTATCACTGGTACAAGAGTGTTTGGAAGAAAAAGGAGGCCAGGGGAACAGTGCAGGACCATGGGACGTCCTAATCTGTAGCTGGGAAGAGGAGGTGGGCTTCCCTTGTGTCACAAACCAAAGCCTCACAGGTGGCCTTGTGTCTCCTTGCAGATCTTCGAAATGATCCTGAGCATGGTGTTGTGCTGTGGCATCAGGAACAGCTCTGTGTACTGAGATGTGAGAGCTGGGGAGGGGACGGGACGGGGGGAGCAGGGCGGACGGCGCTAGAGGGAACCCCAAGTGCCACCAAGTGACCAGGAGACATTTCAACAAAAGACAAAGAAAACTATGTATATAAATACTTCCAATATTACCATTCAGTACTTATCATTTTTATTTTGAAGTACTTTTTTTTTTTTTAATAAATAAAACTTTCCCATATCCTTCTGGCTGAGTTAGTTACACATCAGTTTTGTGTGATAGGGAAAGCTGCTGTAGCAGGAGTTTTAGTCCTTCCTACCCCTTCCCACCCCAGTAATTCAGAGATAATGTTCATGGAAGATGTACAGAGCAAAAGGCTGCAGCCTATTATCAGAAATCTTTGCCTTGGTTTTTACTCTCTTTTTCGATACTGACTTTTGTTTTTTATATATACGTAATTGGATGCTGAAGCAGGATTTAGCATTCGTTCATTGGTTCTCATCTTTTCCACCCGTCACCCCAACTCCCTGGTGTTTCCAAGTCTGGCTGTAACTGCCTGAAGCCTGGTAGAAAGGAGAGGAAGCGGCCCCAGTCGCCTAGGTGAGATGTACCCAGGGGGATATGGGGGATGGATTGTTCCTATCGAACCTGTTTGCGTTGCTAGATAAACTATTAACAGAACATTTAAATTTTTCAGCCTCTGAAGAGTGGGGATGTTTATGGCTTTTTGCTTTCTTCTGGGGGCTGTAAATTTGTAAATTGACTCATTTACGTTGACTCATTACATTGAAGGGTCAGTGCCTGGGGTGAATTTAGTCTTAGTTTTTCAGATTTAACAAACTGAAAATTAAGTCACTTTTTTTTTTTTTTAAACTTCCTTGAATGTTTCTTTATAGACATATAATGTTTTGGGGAGAGTCTAGTGCTGTACTTAGTTTTTAGTGTTATGCTAATGCTTACATACAAATGATATTGGAAAAAAAACTTGAAAAAAAAATCCTTAACTTTAAAAATCATACATTTATATTATACAGGATAACTTTGGGGGGCTCCCTGCCATATACATACACATTTGAAATTTAATCTTTGTATCACTTTCTTGTTCAACAAAATTGTCCTTGCTTGTAGCATATTGTCACACACATTAACATTGCTAGGAAGCTTTCCTAACTTGGACAAAATGTTTATTTTTAAGACCTTCCATTTCCGATGATATTAACAGTAGGAAATCAGCTTATCAAAGCAAGGGAATTCAGGAATTTCGATGGCACCAGTTGAAACACTTTCTTGTGACCTGCTATGCTTTGATTGCCAATGAGATGTATGTGGCTTCTAGCGTGCGCCACCCTGGCGAGGTAGCGGGACAGCTGCTACCGTGTACATAGAGGGGTAGGGTGACCCAGGTTCTATGTAATTAAAATTAGAGTGTCTCTAAAAAGATGATCTATATGTATAGTTCTATAGATATATATTTTTAAGCAAAGCCTTTTCCTTATATTATGGGCACTTGAGCTGGAAATGGTAGCCTCTTTCAGCTCTTTGCCACATTGAAGCAGATAAGAGGAGGAGTTAAAATTTGTCATCACCTTCCTCGCTTCAGGAATATTTCTATTTCTAAAGTGTTTTGCTCTCCCCTTCACCTTGAAGCTGTGACGAACGCCAAATCAGATCGGGAGAGAGAGACCTGTGTTCATTTTAAGGTAGTACCTTGTCCATGGCACTTGGGTACCATAGCCTTTGCCAAAACAGGAGAGGAAATGCCTGCACTGGGGCAAACTGATCCATTCAGAAGCTTTTCTCCCCTTCCACTCACCCCTTTTCTGTTCTTGCCTTTTAGTATAGGGCCTTTAAAAAGTATATACCTATATATATCAAGTTGTGCTAGGTAAGAGGAGGAAGTGCTTCAACAGACCTTCAGTTTGAGGGGGTTGGACAAGAAATGATTCAGCCTTAGAAACAGCCTTAAAGCAACACTGCCCTGAACGTCCACTTTGTGCACATTGAGAACGAGACTAGATTTCGCAGTAGGTAGCCCTTTCCCCTACTCCCCAGCATAGATCCTTCAGGTATCTACTCTGTTATGTGGCTATATGTATATGCATCACCCGAGCATGTGTGTTTACATATACGTGCATCAGGATTGTTAGTATACAGAATGGATGTGTAACTTGCCGCCTTTTTTGTTGACTGTTGATAAATGTGTATAAATATGCCATTAAGCATTTTGATTCTGTTTTCTTTCCTTATACTGTATTTTTGATATTGTTCAGTATTCAGTCGATGCTGTGTAAGTAGCTGAAGCTCTGTTTGAAAACGGACGGGGTCTCCCTGCAAAGAACTCGATGCAGGTCAGGCATGTCCTTGGGCACTATAGCTTTGGGGGTTTGGGTTGTCCCGTGCAGGAGCGATTGGGAGAGAGTGGTACTTTGAGAGGGCGGACAGCCGTGGGAGGAAGAACGGCAGGATGTTTGCTCAGCCCGTGTCCCTCCTGGATGGGATTCACTCTCTGGCTCCTATTAAGAGGTGACTGGTGGCGACTGCAGTGAGCTGCAGCAGCAGCTACCTCCTCCTCCAGCGGGGACGTGCTGTGGGCACCCGGCAGCGTGGGAGCCGGGAGAGGGCCTGCTGAGGTGGGAGGATCGCGGGAGGGGATGGAGGAGGAGTTTTGCAACGGGAGGGTCATGCTGTCTTCGAGGTTGTTAGCTGAGAGTCCCTGGGTTGGACTGTGTGGTCATTAGCCAGAGCAGGAGCAGGTCACCAAGGGGAGAAGGGGGAGCTGGTTTGCTTAAGAGTGATGAAGTAGCTGAGAAACCAGCATGGAGAAACTACTCACATGGGTCTTCTCTAGGCTGACCTCCTGTGATGATGGAACAGAGTTAAAACAAACACAACGGGGGCTTGCCTGTTAGCAAGTACTTGAGATCCAAAAGTGACAGAGCTCTGCAGCCAGTCAGTCCCAAAGCTGGCCAAGGTGAAGGGGAAAAACACTGAGTGGGTAGCGCTCCTAAATCTTTTTCAGATACTGTCCCGCATAATTGTGTGTTTGCGTGCGCAACGTGGGGCTCCATCTTGCTCTCCCTGTCCCGTTTGTGGACTGAGTTAAATTGTGGGCTGTAAATACAAACCCTCACTCTGCAGGAAGCATCTTCCCAGAGCAAGTGACACCTGAGAAAATGGTTGTAAGCCTGAGCGGGGAGGATGAGAGTGAGGGGTTGGGAGAGAGTGAACTGGCCAGGTCTGAGTTCAAAGACCACAGCACAAGGTCAAACAGAGCTGAGCTGCTGACAGCTTAACTGAATGCTTGGGATTCTTTCCGAATGTGGAGCATGCCACAAAGCAGTGTGTTTAACTTCTTTCTGCCTTTCTTTTTTTTTGTTTTTTAAAGAAACAAAACAAAAGTCAATTTAATAAACGTTTCTCATAGTGTGCATAGCGTGATAAACCACTGCAGTCTACAACCAATTAACCTTAACACCAGGATGCTTTGTGAACCAGGCTTCAACAGCACAGGCTTAGCAGCCTCTGGGACGGGGTAGGCGGGCAGGCTGGGGGGGCGTCTGCAGCGGTGCCAAGGGGAGGCAGATGCTGTTCGCTGGCAGCAGCGGCTGCTGCAGTTGTGCCCCCCTTGAGCTGGGGGGGGGGGGCACAGCTGTGGGGGAGCTAATACATATTGCAAAATCTGATGACTGTGTTGAAATTTAGGGGGGCAGAGGTGGCAATACTGTGCATGCTCAAGGGGCTTCTCCTAAAGTGACGGGGAACAGCCCTAAACACCCTCTGCTGACACTGTTTCTGCCACTGCCTGCCCCTCTGCACCATCGGGGAGAGCCCTGCTGAGAGGAGAGCCAGGGAGGAGCCCTAGCGCTGTGATCCCACAACTGCCTGCCTTTCTTTGCCCCATCTTGGGACTTTTCACTGCTTTTGTAGCACGGATGTCCGGAGGCAGCCCCCAGCCCTTGCTGCTGCTGGTACAGAGAGGGAGAGAGCGCGGGGCGAGGGAGAGCTATGTTCAGCTGCCTCCAAAGAAAGGCAAAAAGCCCTGCTCCCGGCAGCTGTGCCCGTGCTAAGAGATCATGCCCATCTGTTGTTCTTTCACTTGTTTACCTGAATGTTAATGGAGTCGGACATAATGACTTCTAGAAAGAAAAAAAAATTGATATTTAAAAACAATAAAAAGAAACAACACAAAAACCTTTGTTAGTGGATTTTTAATGATGTGTTGTCAGAGCTTGTTTCTTTCCAATGCGTGCAGACTTCTGCCACGTCTTCCAAGAGAACAGCGTTGCTGGTTCTTGTATTCAAGCAAAATTTAGGCTTTAGGGAATGCAGTCCTTGGATGACCCTTGAGGTGGTTTCCCATGAATAGGATGTTCTTTGCTTCCTGCCTTAAAACATTTGGGTTGTGGTGCTGTATTGTTGCTCCAGATGGGGATAAAATTATTCCTGCCTCTTTGGAGCTAGGATTAACCTGATATGAGTCACTGTCAGACTCAGGCTGGTGTTCAACAGAGACAAATGATAGTGGAAACAAACTGGCAAAGCACAGTATGTATTTGGCATCGGAGCTACGTGCAGGAACAGCAGCGCCTTGGGATGTTAGCCCTGAAGCATAGCTGGGTTCTTAAACCTCCCCTGGCTAAATGTGATCCCCTCTGCTGGCTCCTTAGGTCTGAATATTAACACTGATGTGCTCAAAACAAATGAGTCATATGCAGTGCTTGATCTGAGATGCTGAGAGAAGAATCAGCCTACCAGGCCCCTTTAAGGTGCTGTTAAGCAAAAACACTAGTTATTCTTGGAAAATAGCAGCCCTGCTGGGTAGGAGCATGTGAGGCCGCACGGATAAAGCCACTATGAAGGGAAGGGGTGGGTGGAAAACTTGCAGCTTGCTTGTTCTCATGTTACACTGACAAGGACAACTTACACTTTTTTTTTCTTTTTTTAAACTTTCATCTTCGGAGGCCTGCAGAGCTTAGAAAGGAAGGAATAGTCAGAATAGTCACTAGAGACATTACTGTGGGCTTTGACTCCTATGAATATTTTTGTGCATCCTTTTCTGTCAAAGAACAATTTTCACAGATAATGTAAGTATGAATTTTTCTAAGCTATAGCAAGTTGGGACTTTTTTCACTGAAATTCTGTCTCCCCTCCCCAACTGTTTTTTTTAAAAATGTCTAAACTGTTTCCCTTTTCAACTGGAAGTTTGGAGGTTATTTTTGCTTTGGCCAGCTCTATTTCATAAGTGGATTCTAGGCTTTTAAAAGTAGCAACGTGCCTAATTGTTTCCCACTAAGACAGTTGGGACCAACAGGGAAGGCATAAATTGCTATGTCCCTTCCTTAAGAGGTTGTTTAAGCTCTAATCAGGTCTCGCAACATTCCCACAGAGGGAAAATCGAGCCAGTCCTCCCATAGGAGAGCTGTTCAAGGCAGAGGTTGCTTTGTAGAACAAGGGAGGGCAGCACCCTCCCTGCTGGATGCTGGCTGTATGGTTCCCCCCTTCCCTGGCTGTCAGCTCCACTTTCCAGGGTGGGTGATGAAGAGCCTGTTACACAGTGGCTGTGCCCAAATTCCTGCTCTGAAGTGTTTCCTTTGCTGGGCGTGGCTGTGTGGTTCTTCCAACTGCAGGAGAAGAGGGAATTTCAGTTCCAGGGCAAGCTCAAGCTGAGGGAAACGTGACGGTGCAGGCATCAGGACGTTGGCTCTGTGGTGGGATCAAAGCTCTGGCGCTCACGAGAGTCAGTCTCGCTGAGGACGCAGACAGTGGTCTATCTCCTGCCAGTTGCCAGCTCGCGCTGTGTCTTGGTGGAGGTTCAAGCTAGGTGAGAGTTCACTGGAGGCTGTCTCAGCAGGGCATGAGCTCTGGCATCCAGCTGGTGGATGGCTATGCGTTACCACCACTGTTAAAACACATCCACTCTAGCTGTCTTAGCAGGGTGGAGACAAAACGCCAAAGTTGTGAGGATGTAGGGAGGTAACTTGCCGTTTGGAGAGCCCCCAAAAAAGAAACTTGCTTGCCTGTGAAGCTATTGTCAGGGCTAGGTGAGCTGCTGACAGTCAAGGAGGCCTTCAGAAAAAAGCAATCATTTCAACAAGCTTGTTTGCTAGCAGGGCTAGGAACCAGTGGCTGCGCAGATGAGGTGAATGGGAATGCGGCCCTGAGCGAGGGAACATCTGCTCTCAGTGAATGCTGAAGGGGAGATGCAAACATAACTACGTGACTAGGTCTGCATTAAGTGGTAAAGACACAGACTAGAAACCAAAATCTCTAAGCACAGAACTGCACAGTTTAGCAAAAGGTGAGGTGTTAATCCAGTACGTTTTTGCCTGACCATTCCTACCAATTTCAACACAGCATCAGATTACCTGGCACAGGGCATACCCTAAGCAGGAGGCTCCATAGGCAAAAGTGTACTATTTCAATGTAAATGCTTTGGCCAGCCTCTGGCACTTGGTGCGTATGAAGTAGGCAGCTGGATGCTTTCACTTCAGAGCCCAGGGAGCTTGAGCAAAAAGAAAACAGCACGCAGCCAACTAAGCATGGTGTGTATATGTTTTCACATTTGCAGATGCGTTACAGAGAGTATCTTTGCAGCTGGGCATGAGAATGTGGATTGACTGGTGTTTCCCCACTAGTTTTAGATGAGCCAATGAGCCAGCTCAAATGCCAGTGGTTGCAAGTAATATTTCTAATTAAAAGCTAATTACTTTTTTTTTTTTTAAGTATTTCTTGGCCCTGTGTTTCTAGGGCACTAACTCATGTTAGAACACAGCTTTGCTGAGTACCAGTGAGGTGTTGGTGTTAGGTAGGCAAGACAGCTTGTGTATAACACTGTGCCTGCAGGCTGGGAGTAAGCTGGGGAGTTTCCCTCTGGCAAGGTTTAGAGGTGTTAAACACAAATCTCTGTGTTGACTATAAAGTCACATCAGTTAATGAAGTGTCTACAGGTTATGTTCTAACAGGAGGTGTGGGGAGTTTTAGGGGGTTTGTGTTTTTTTTTTTTTTTAATATTAACTTCAAGGCACTCGACTAGTTCAAACGCTCTCTTTCAGCCCTGCTCAACTGCAGTATTAAACACACTGGGGCCAATGATAGGAAAGAAAAAAAAAAGAGGTGAGAATTAGGAGAAAGCTTTTTAGTAAAAATATGCTGTAGCTAAATCAAAATGAACAGAGGGTCCCCCAACTATTTGGGGTTTTGTTTTGTTGTTTTTTTAAATTTGAAACAACAATTGCACAGCACATTAATTTGGTCCTAAACAATTTCAGCTCCTGCTCCCCCTCAGATGTCGTGTGTGGCATCTCCTACACATACATGGTCTCTAACAGAGCAAGGGATGCAGGTTCTCAGCACAGGTCCTCTCCAGGTCAAGCAATAACATTGGTATTTGAAAGAACAGGTTGATGGAAACTGGGGTTTGGAGCTTCATGGCCTGCCTGTATTAAGACTAACGTCACAGTAACTACTTTGATAATAGTTACCTTAGGGGAAAAAAAGCACCAACATGGATAAACAGCACTGAAATAAATCAAAACTGCTTGCAGGTGAACCAGGACCAAATAAAAATACTAAGCAAAACTAGTGAGCAAAACTCTGTGTAGAAGAGAGTGTCAAACATTGAGCTCCTGGAAACTCACCCAACAGGATTTCATGGCCACTTGTAGACTTTCCTTCCTGCAAATGGGAGAGGGCAAATCTGATTATTTCCTTCAGCCACTACCTTTACCCCATTCTGCCCTGGTGCAGCTGCATCCTCCCAGCAGAGGACAATATGGTCTTTATTACTGTGCTATTACTGATTTTGGCTATAGGAAAATACTCCTTTCCCTCCCTACTTCCTTTCAGGACCTACAGCATCAGCTAAGCATAGCCAGGTCAGACTCACTTCCATCCTCACTCCAGATGCATAACGAGGTGAAAAAAAATGCATCTGCTTGCTCTCTCTGGCTTGCAGGATCTCAGTGGCTCACTTGTGTCCGACAGATACCGTGCCACTATTGCTTCCTAGTCCCCCACTGCAGAGACCTATGGCAACCGTTGCAGTCCCACCATAAGGAGCTTCCCCCATTTCTGAGGAATTGCCCCTTTCCAATAGCCATGAGGACAGGGGCAGGAACTGCCTGCCAGCGTCTACCCTGGCCTCTGACAGCAGAAGCAGCAGGAACCTGCCGGCTGAGTAGCAGAACCTGTTACCAGATGGGCACCAACTGACAGATGCGTTTGCAAGAAAGGAGCATGAAGCTCCCACCAGCAGGGCTGTGATGTGTATGCATTCGCACAGGCCACCCCCGCATGCAGGGAGGTGCTGGCTTCCTGCAGGCGCACAGGGCCACCTCCTCCAAGAAGCCCACGCCGTGGTGGAGCTGGCTCCTTGGAGCTTGCACACAGAACACGCCGCCCTCATTTGGATGATTTCCCGCACCACAGTTAGAGCCGCGATCCAGCCCCTCATCCCTCTTCAAGCCACCTTAGTTCATATTGGCTAGCGGAAAACGCTTTACCATCTGTTCATCTTCAGGGCCTGACTCATTATTTTTATTTCAGCTGTCACCAAGCAATAGCAAAAAAATCCCAACACACCAGTATATCCACCACTACAAACTGCCTTGTCCTCAGTCACCAGAAAAAAGTAGCTCATCCCCGGATTGCTGCAGTGTGTGGTACTGATCTTCTGCAAAAAGGCAGGAAGGAGAAAATGGGTACAGCCAGCTTCTGAAGGTGACTTTGGCCATTAACAGACATAGCTTCCAGGTGAAAACTGAGCAGTGACTAAGCCTAGCAATGCCAGTGGCCTCCACAAATCTAGGAATGGGGCTTGTCCCTGAAGGCACCCGGATTCGTGGATGATGGAGAGACTGGAGGTGGCGTAGCCCTTTTCTGCCCTCCTGAGCTCCTAACTAACGTAGCATTACAACCAGGTTTTAAACCATTTCATCCATTTGCACCAGACCTTCTTTGTCTCCACCCTTACAAAAAAAAGGGATATGCCACTGCCTACTCCACATCCTTTCCTTGCCTCCTCCTTTTTACTCTCCGAGATTCACTCCTGGTACGTCCCTGACATGCTACACAGTGTTACACAGACTTTACCTGTGTTTTAGTCTTATTTCCCCTTTCAGATGGTTTCCTTGCCTGTTTACTACCCTCCCCATACCTGCTCCTGCTGATGTACCAGAGAACTCTTCCGCTCTTCCTCCCTCCAGCCAGGAACCCATTTTAATGGCTGTGATCACACTATTTTCAAAAAGGATCACCAAATGGGGAAACACCTCTAGAACTGTTGATTTAAAACTGCAGCACAGCTCCGGCCAGACGAAAGACATTTTGTGCTAACCTTGTTACTGCTGCCAAACGTATTCCAAACACAGCTCTCATCTCATAAATTACTCATCTCATAAATTACTGTAGTGAGCAACACTCCAGAAGGCAAAAGTGTATATATATTTTAAAACTCACAATACAAATGGCTGCAGCTTATATTACAGATGACTCACAGCGAGGCCCCTCTTGAAGGGCTTCTGTGAAGTCTTTTAGGACACAGACACAAACTTACCTTTTGGCAAAGAAACCGAGATGAAACAGGGTTTGGATGCTGTGGAAAAAAAGGTGCCACCAAAATCCAAAATGGTAGGACTCCACCAACAGTTCTGTCTTTTGTTGCAAAACGATGATATAAATCATCTACAAGGCCTGGACTAAGTCCTATGTTTCTCTTAATCCTTCACTGCTGGGCAACCCGATTAAGTAAAGGCCTGACCTTTAGCAGCTCAGACCCTTTGTAGGCATTAATTTAATTCCATTTAATGACGAAGCCCCCACAATCATGCGACGCAGTAAGGGTGCGTGACCCTGCGGAAGGGTGGAGGGAAAAAGGAAAATCCTGCAAACTTCTGTACCGCATGCTGCGTGTATGGCACTCAAAGAACAAACCTTGCTCTTTTTTTTCCTGAACACACTGTAAATGAGCTAAATATTGAAGTCACTTGAGAAGTCTATTTTCACTGGAAATTTAAACTTTTCACTGAACGAGGGGAAAAAAAAAATCAAGCACCTTTGGCCAAAACCAATAAAACATTTTTAGAAAGAATTCCACTTTTCCAAGCATACACATTATGTTCTTCTGGGACAGAAAATGGAAACTTTCTTTTTTTGGCTGGACACTGGTTTTATGCCTCTAGTGACTTGGAAGTCTTCTGGTTGAAAAATAAATACATACAAATTAAAAAAAAAAACCAAAAACAAAACAAACACCAGACACTTCCTCTGACATTTTCACTGTGGCCAAACGCCTACTTTTCCGATGAGAAAAAAGGCTCTGCTGGACGTGTTTCTGCCAGGCGGCTGCGGGGATGCTCGGGAGGCGGCGGCGGTGCCCTCCGAGGGGCCGGCTCGCCGCGGGGCCGTTAGGCGGCGAGCTCGACGCTTGCCGGGCAGGCGGGGGCGGCCGGGACCCCGCTCCGGCCCCGCACACCGCGACGGCGGGGCCGGCCCTGCCATTGCTGCCCGGGCCGCAGGGCACTGCGCCAGCAGCGCGCCCGCCTCCCCACAGCCTGCAAAATGGCGGCGGAGAGCAGCGGGCGCCGCTCGCGGTGCACCCCGGGAGCCGTAGTCCCGCCGCGCCGCGTCCCGCGGAGGGCCCCAGCTCGCAAAATGTCCCCCACCTGGGGGCAAGCGGGCGAACTACAGCTCCCAGCATGCAAAGGGGCGAGGGGCGGGTGAGGCCTGGGTGGTGCCTTCCCGCCTTCCCCCCCCCCGCTCCGCTTTGCCTGCTGGGGGTTGTAGTCCCAGCGCCGCCCGCCGCCGCGCCGCCTCACGCGGCAGGGACTCGGTGTCCCAGCGTGCGCCGCGCGGGCAGGACGCGGGCGGTTGCTGCGAGGAGCCGTTGGGGTGGCGGCGGGTTGTGGTAGGGGGCTGCGGGCCCGGCGGGAGAGGCAACGGCGAAGGGCGGGGAGGGCTGCCGGCCACGGCGTGGGGGTGATGGCGTGTGTGTTCTGCCTTGGCTGCAGGGGGAGAGGCCTGCGGCCGCATGGAGGAGCGTGAGGGGGCCCTTCCCGGCCAGGGAGCCGCCGGGCTGCGGCGGGCTGACGCCGCCCTCGCCGACCGGTGGGTAGCTGACCTCGGCTAGGAGGTACCGTGACTCCCCCGACGCGCACGGTGCCGCCTGCAAGCAGTCGTTTCAGTCGCTCCTGCCTTTTCCTGGGCTCTCCTGGGTGGCAGCCGCTTCTCTCACGTGCTACGGCAGCTGAACCGGAAGGGCGTAAGGGGTTTCAGCCGGCCGTTGGCCATGTAGCAGTGGCAGCAGGGGCCGTGCTTTTAAAAGCAGTCATCCGCTCGCCTTGCCCAAGGCAGCTGGGCTGCGTGTGCAACGCACCGCTCGGGCTGCTGCCTTCTTGAGAAGTTGCTCTGTGTTTTAACGCCTGGTAGAAATCTGGCCCAGATTGTGAATACGGCCTTGCTTTGAAAACACAGGCCTGGGCTAGCCTGGGTCTCTGCTGTGTGGGCCTGGGCTAGCCTTGGTCTCTCTCTTTTTTCTTTTTTTTTTCTTTTTGCAGCGTTTAAGTGCTCGTAACGCATAAGCGTCCATTTGATATTTTTCTTGGCCGTATGTAACATAGTTCACCTCTTGACGGTTTACTGCTCGTGCAAATGACAGTGTTATTTTTTTTAAAAGGCTGTCTCCCGTTCTACAGACTCTTAAGGCGGGCAGCGTGAGCGTGGAGACTGAGTAAATGTAGCGGTGCCAGCCTTATTAGGGAGCGCGTTGTTCTTTTGCCAAGAATCCGGGAATATCTGCAGACTTGTATATTAGCGTGAGCTTATGTCAGATTTAGAAATCAGTTCTGCAGTTTTGGATGATTCAGAGAGAAGGAATTATTTTTAAAGCTCATGCTAAAACTACATTTCCAATATTGTAATGGAAATGTTTGTTTTCTAGGGTGGAAGTGCTTGTATCGTTGATGGCTTTAACTGACCCTCAGGAGGGGAAGCTGACTCAGTCTCAAGAGAAAGTGAGTGACTAACAGACTTTCTATGTCTGTTTACTGCATTGTTTGAAAATAACCCATAATTATGTAGTTGAGCTTATTCTAGTAATATACTAGAACTATTTCCTTATCTCATGTTTTTGTGAGCTGAACTGAGGTGCATATTCACCAGCTCCGCTTCTTATTGCCCAGCAAGTGGCAGCGTGAACAGCAACCATCTCCGGTTATGGAGAGTTCCCTTCTGTCGGAAGACAGAGCGAATCTGGTATTCCAGCCTGTACTGGAACTCAGGCTTCGGTTTCACAGTTTGTTTTTACTGAGTGAAGGGCCAGCTCTTGTTGAGCCTCAGTTGCAGGCTCCCCTTGCTTCCACTGTGTTAGCACAAGCAAGGCATGTGTGATTAGTTTTCCTAATCCAATTAGATTAAGTCCTTGAGCTGGCTCATCACATGATCCCTGAAACCTAGTAATGACGTGACAGAGCTTAAAGTCAGGGAAGGAATGAAGCCTGTGCTTTATATCAGTAAAGAAAAAATGAAGCTATAGCCGTGCTGTTTTATAAACTTCTCTCTCACTGACCTTGATCAGTGAGAGTGTTCTTTGTAACAGACAGTATAATGAATACACTGCTTATTGGCACAAGGCGTAGTGCTAGTGCAGCAAAGGAAAATAGCAGCCAAAGTAAGTGAGAGATTAGGGTATATTTCTGTTGGATTTATACAGTACGGTAAACATAGGGTGTAGTCTGGACAGGTCATTGCTGGAAGTAGCGTATAAGACAGTCATGTGGATTTGCTCAAAAACTTGATGCTGATAACCTGTGCCATGTAAACAATGGTTACAGCAGGACCGATTATTAAGTTAAGAGTGATACGTATGGTACTTGTATCACAGTTGAATTTTTGAACTCCTTGCATTCTAGGCGTTACATTCGTTGGGTATTTGGAAAACCATATTTGCTGGTGTTCCTGGACCTACATCATAGACATCAGTGGAGTGACAGCCCAAAGATGGGAGATCAAGATGCAGGTGAACCCTTTCTGGGTATAGTGGCTGGTGGTACCACAGACTACGAAGGAGTTCTGCCCTCTGACACAGTATCACTCAGCGATTCTGATTCCGATGACTTTGGGTTAGCGGATGAAGCTGAAGTTGATACAATATCTCCTGAGGAGCCATCTGTAGATGATGGGGGTTACCAATCAGGGGAGACCTCCGACTCTTCAAACAGCCGTTGTAAATCTCCCATCCAGCCATTCCACTTGAGAGGCATGAGTTCTACATTCTCTCTCCGTAGCCAGAGCATTTTTGATTGCTTGGAAGAGGCAGCCAAACTGTCTGTGCCCTCATTGCCTGAAGATAATGTTGTTGATGGTAGGTTTAAACGTCCTTTGCCTCCAACTACTGTTTCAAGTAACATGGTTCCAGAAAGCCCTGGAAAACAAACCAAACCAGTGCAGGCTCCCAAAATTTCTGCTGCAGTTCCTGACTATGTGGCACACCCAGAGCGCTGGACCAAGTATAGCCTAGATGGCGTTTCAGAGTCTAATGACAAGACTAACAGGGCAGTGGCCATGGAGTTTCTAGAGGGTTTGAAGAAAAGAGGAGAGGAACAAAGCTCAGCTGCCCACGATAGCTACACCCCATACTTCAACCAGGACCCCTCCAGCTGTGGTGCTGGAAGGATTATCTTCACCAAACCAACAAAAAGGGGCGTTGATGGACTGGAAAAGAAAGTGTCAGCAGGGGAGGATCATAAGAAACACACAAAAACAGATCTGAGAGGAAAATCTCCTAAGAAGACTGATGACTTGAGGGAGGAAGATAAGATAGAGTTGGGGCATTTAGACGATGCAAGTGGGAAGGCAACAGAGGAAGAGGGGTGCCTGATGATGGGGGACCTAAACAGAGAAGGTAAACTTAGTGCAAGGTTTAGTGATGCAGATGAAGAGCCACTGGTGGAAACGGTTGGATTCCATTGCAGTAAGAAGAGGAACAGGAAAAATTTCCGACCTAAAGTAGACCATGAAGAGGAAGAGGAGTCCTGAAGGGTGGAGCAAAACTAGAGACATCCAAGGACTTGTATTGTTCTAGGAGATCACCTCTGGATATGTTTGCTTTTTCTTAGCCCCCTTTTTTTTTTTTTTTTTTTTTGATCAGGAAACCAGGTGATAGCTAACAGTTTGCATCATAGCATCCAAGTCCATTTTATATTGTTAGAAATTAAGCTACCCAAAGTTCATTCCATACTTTTTGTTCTTGACCCTGGGCACAGGATAACTGCACCTTAGCAGGAGAGAAAGTAGCATGCTTTCTTTACTTGAACAGCTCCCTGGGGCTTGCTCTGGAGCTGTGGTAGTCCTGAACACCAAAGAGAAAGTTGTTAGCTTAAAGGCTGTAAGGAGGATAATGAAATAAAGTCATTCTACTCGGTCACAAATTTGAACTTGTCCCCTAGTCCTGTAGACTCCTGGAACAAATGTGACGAGCTCATTATGTAGAGATTTTTAAAGAATGGGAAGGGGAAAAAAAAAACAAACCCTAGTCTTCCACTGGATTCGATTTCTCTTGGCCCTGTCCCAGGAAGGAACCCCCCCCCCACACACACACACACTTTTTTTTTTTTTTTAAATACATTCTAGGACACAGGTGGGAACTGGCAAACTGAATTTTTTTAAGGTTGTCTTACTACTTGACTTATTTCAGTAGTGTTATATGATAAACATATAAAGAAACTCAGTGTCTCCTGGGGACAGGAACAACTTTGGAAACATCCTGGTGAAAGCAGATTCAGGATGACTTTGGTCAAGTCCCACCACGTTGAATAGGTTAGACTTTGCAACAACTTTTCCTCTTGGTGGTATGGTGTGATGTGATGATTTTTGGCCTGCACATTAGTATATCTATTCCAGGTGACGCTGCTTACACATTGATTCGTTGTGTGGATTGGAATGGAATGAAGTACTCATTATCAGAGCTGGATACTTTTTTTTGTTCTCTGGATGTCAATAAACTTTCAGTTGTAGCTTGATTTCTGCATCTCATTGAACCGTATTGATATTCATGCAGCTACAGGAGCTTTAACAAACTCAGTTCGTTTGATTTGAAAATTGCCTTGAAAATCTTCTACAGTGTTACTCTTATGCTCTGGTAACTTTTCCCTAAACTTCTTAAATTTGAGATTGAAATTGATATTTTTAACATTGAGATGATTTTGCAGTGTACAAAAAAAACAGCTTCACTGAATCACTGCCATAATGAATATCAAATGTAGTAGCTTTTCCCCACAGAATGTTAGTAAATTGTTAAGATTTTTTTCCTTTTATATATAAGAGGTTGAAAGATTACATTTTTTTGAAAGGTTACATTATTTGAAACTCAGATTAATTCAGGATTCAGTTAGGTCTGGGGTTTTTTTTTTTGTTTTTTTTTTTTTTTGCCAGTATATTAAATTAACCAGCCCCAGTGCTAACACCTGTAATAGCATAATGAAAGACTACTTCTTTGGAATTTGATTTCTCTTGCTAGGTTACGCTTGCTCACACTCCTGAGGATATTTGGGGAAGTTATTTTCTCCACGGGGATGCCAGCATCTTACCAGTAACAGATTTGCAGGTCAGAATCATCTGGGGTTTTGTGTTTGAACAGGTGCATCATCTATCAGCAGAAAATAATGGAAAATGAGCCTGAGTGATGTTGCTCCATCTTTTGAAATTTACTTTTTAATTTTAAAAACAGAATATGTTTGATTATTAGAATATTTTTTCATGCACATTAATTAATGGGCCATTCCTAAGTACATCAGTTGTACCAGCTCCTATGAATGGGACATACCAAAAACGCAAATAGGTCATTTTGATTTCCAGTGGATAATGAGAATGCTGATCACAGTAGAAATAGTAGTAGTTTTGGAAGGGAAGTAATTGTGAAGAGCGTGTGTGCTGATTGTAAGATATGTATTTAATCTTAAATGTAGCTTGCTACAAATTTACTGGTTCTGTAACTTTTCCTTCCCAAGGTGAAGAACAGCACAGCACAGTACCAAAATTCTATCAAAATTCTATCATTGTTAATGGGACCACAGAGGTCTGTGGCACAGCTGAACAAACACTTGTTTTATGAAGACATCACTGAAATATTAATTTATATGAATGAGAGACTCATGACTGAAAGGCTTTTTGACCAGATCTGATACCCACCTCCCCCATCTCTGTATTGAGATACCCGGTAATGGAGAGAGCAAGTTTTAGTGCAGTCTTGTGTTGAGTAGGAGTGGTGTTATGATATGCATCAGCAAATCAAGTTCAGTTGAAGCTTACTGTAAGAAAGACCATAATCCAGTGTTTCCCCCTTCCAACACTATTTATGCTAGTCCAAAGAAATTTCCCTATAAAGGACAGTAATCATATTCATTTTATTTGTGTATCTTCTCAAAATTATAATAAAGCCAGCTAACTTCTCTATGCTAATAAGGACGTGCTAGTTATAGTAATACAGAAAATGATAAACAATCCACGTTCCTAGTTTCTGGGAAAGTTCTTGCTACACATTCTTGTTTGAAAATCTGTTTTAGTGATTTTGCTGAGTCTTTGAAAGAGAAAAATAGAATGAAATCAGAAAACTGCATAAGATGTCGTTGTGCTGTTTCATGCATTGCGTTACACATATAGCAAAGTCTCTTTAATAGCAGCAAGCTGATAGCGGATATGATCTGGCATTAAAACAAAAAGGCAAGTAACAGAGGATGGAGGGCCTGACCGTGGGAGGGTCACCTGCTTTGGATTTGGAAACTGAGAGCAAGCCACCAAAGGCTTGAGGATCATGTGGCCAGAGTCCAGTTTCTGGGGATGTGTGAAAAACCCTCATTAAGGAACAGCCATAAAAGGAATACAGTACAGAAGGCAAAGTGGGAAGAGAAGACGGTGAGTGCAGTCATTTGAGGATTATGAGAACTCTAGGAACTGTATGAATTGCAATAGTTCAGAATCCCAGGCCCCTTCCTGCAGAAACTATTTCCTGAATTCCGTTTTAAAGAACCCAGAAACATGAGTTCGCTTTCTCGGCCAAGGAGGTGACGTCTGTTTTTTAATGAGGAAATGATCACTTTTCATCGGGGAAATTCCCTTGGATAGAAAACAGAAATGTGAGAATTGGTGATGGAATTTGATTGAGGGTACAGTATTTGGAGAAATAAAGGCAGATAGTGTTTAGAGCAAAAGGTGGTAGCTTCACTCTGGAGAGGAAAGTTGTTAGTGGGATTTGTGGCAGTTTTGGAGAAAGGACCGACCAACCAGCATAGGAGTAGGAGGGAAGAAAGGCAAAAAGAAATTGGCGTATGAAGACTTGAGAAGTCCTCAGTAGTGTCAAACATGAACAGTTCTTAACATTAAGCTGAAGATATGGTTGTGTCTCCATCGAGGGCTTTGGGAGCTGGGTCTTTGACCTTCACGAGACTAGAATTTTAGTTCTACAGCAATTCAGTAGGACAAAAAGCTTAATCTGGGAAAAATGAGAACATCTAATTATCGATGTACATGATGTCAGTCTCGGACTGATCCGCATGCTCTTCTCTTTCACCTCTTTCTGGCAAAGGCACTTCAATATTGGCATTCATCAAACCTAATCGGATTGTAAAAGCCATGTGTGTGTTAAAAGTGCTAGGACAAGGGGCACAAAACAGTAATTACTTAGGAAACTTAAACATGATGAAAATAATCCACAGCAAAAAGTCAACAGTTGTACTAATTTGCATTTGCTCAGTGAAGTCAATAAAACAGGTTTCTTTATTTTTCAGCTATTTAAGTTTCTGATTATCATGCAATTACAGTATTAAAATGTCTGGACAGCATATGCTGCAGGAAGGTTTTTCTTACTGGAATTTTTATAATGGAGCAATTTACATATGTGTACATAAACATGTTTACTTAAGCTTCTAACATAATTAAGTTTGGGAGTCAAATTTGAGGTTAATTCTAGTCTGAGAAGATAGCTACTGCAAATTCCGTTGTAGGATAAAGATGCAGTTAGGATCAACTACCTGCTTGTGTTTATCGGCGATCTTCACTTCCCTATAAACTAAACACTGCTAACTCCTTTCACTATTTACAGAATATAATAGTGTGCTATGTGTACTGAGTTAGGATGAAATAAAATGTCTTTCTAGCTTGGTTTTGCTATGACTAAAGTTTACAGTTAACATTTTATGCCTCCTTAAGGTTGTTTGTATTTCCTCTTATGCGGCTGGGAAAATATCAAAGTATTTGTGTTTGTATCGTATCATCGTGATTTGCTATAGTAAACTCTGACATGGCTCATTCCACCCCCACCCCAACACTGAAATCATTGCAAACGGACAGGGTAAAACAGACATATTTCATGATACTGCCTTTGCAGACCTCAGTCTCTAATAGGGCTTTGAGCTTGTCACGTCAAGGCTTTGCTGAGTTTTCAGCAACTTCTTTTCCCCATACAGTACCTATTTGTTTAGTTTACAGTTTTTTGAGGGCTTTTTGTGTAATGAATATTAGATAGATATTGGAACAGATCATTAAGAAAAATACCCTCAATATTGAGTCAGATATCCTGCAATGGCTGAGAAGTAGTCTTTCTGTCTCTAATGTTTAAACCTCAACTAATGGGGCTTTGGGACCTGGGAGAAGATTTTTAACTGATGTAAATAGTTGCAGCTCCAAAGGCATATGAGCTGTGTTGATTAAATGAAAGTAGGAGGCTTGCTCAATTTTTTATTATTGTTATCCTTGTTAAATAAAAGTTCTGACAGTAGCTGGTGCCTTTCTCATTGACTCAAGAACTCATCAAGAAACAACCTCAAGAAACCCAGTGGCATATAGATTCTTGTTTACATGCTTAAAGTTAGGTGAGATCATTCTAACTCACAATAAGCAATGGTCCTTTTCATAAAGCTTTTCTTAAATATATTTTGCAAAAGGTTTTTTCTTTTTTCCAGCTCTGAAGTATGAATACTCTGTTTCTTATTTATGTTTCTATTACTTCTAGGTATACCCCTCCATACCCTCTTATATGTTTCATTTTCAATCTTATTTTTTTCTCTCTCTCTTGTTTTTTTTTTTTTTTTTAAACTAGATCATTTAGCTGGATTAATTAGCTTTTCCATGGTTATTTTCAATACTTACCTTTATAGTTTGGAGCTGGTTGGTTGCACAAGAGGTTATTTTTGGTTAAAACATCTGCCATTGAGGAGATGACAGCTGTACAGTAACAAATCTACAAAATAAGTAGTGGTTTCTCCATCAGTTCATCTTTATGGTATTTCAAATTATCCATTCTTAAACTTGCAAGAAAGATAATCTAGGCAGTAGCTTGATGCACCATCAGAAATAACATGTATGATATTTTCTTTTAAGAAATAGTTGTACAATCTGTATTAAATAGCCTCCCTTTTTTGTGAGTATATTACATTATCTCTAGCTGGCACAATGCACTTAAGGCATTTCTTGTGTATTGCTGCAGGATTTGTATTTGGTTGTCAACATTGTTCTTTGAATAGCATGGCTTTTTTCAGGAAACCATAAAATGCGTTAAGAAGGGAAGGGGAAACTGCAATGGGAGCATTAAGATAAGCAATTTTCAGCAAGGTCAGAATTACATCGGAGAGTTCTAGGAACAAAGAAAACAATAACAATTGTACATAGCATATGGTAAGGCTGAGCATTTTCATGCTGTTTAACAAATGTGTGTTTATATTCCATGGGTTTGTCATCAAAAGCTCAAGATGGGATTTCCTTCTATTATTTATGTTGCACATTTATATGGTAGACACTTCCCTTTGAAATCTTGGCATCTGATATCCAAAAAAATCAGAAAATATGGTGTACAAGAAAACTAGAAAATCCAAAAAAGTCTATGTATGTCATATCAGATTAGACAGAACATGGGTATTTTCTAAACTGTCATTTTTAAGAAATAAAAGGTTAGGTGAAGGAAAAGAATGGAGGGGAAAGATCAAGCATTCGGCTCCAGAAAGAACCTCACTGAAAGAAACAGACAGTGTTCGAGCAGACTAGCAAAGGGAACAAGAAATGCTCTCTTACCCTTTCTCCTTTTTTAATGGGAGATCAGAAAAGCTTCTTTTCATCATTGTCACCAGGGATAAAGCAATAAGGAAGCCATAATATAGATCAATTTTTCCTTACCTTTATCCTTAAAGGATTCAATAGTGTCAGCCAAACCACCCTCATATACTACCATCACTGTTTAAAAATAGTCTAGGCTGCATAGTAAATGAAAGAAACATGGTGAAAGCTCAAAGCTTATAAAACTATTACTTACCTGGGATTCTATGACTTTAAATCGCTTTTCCTGTTCTTTCAATCCACTAAAATATTTAGACAAACTATCCACCCTGTGCAAGCATAAGAGACACAGTGAGCAAAAGGGAAAATCTTTAAAAGATACCCTAAAACATGAAAACTAAATAGAACAATGACCTGCAGCTGGCAGTTTTGCACTTCTGAGACTTCACAGAGCCATGCACCCATTGCCCAGGGAATTGTTATAAGCTCGCAGAGATGAGAAAGCCCCCATGCAGCTTGCGGCGTGGGCCACTTAGCCCCAGCTGCCATGGACGTCAACAACTAGAGAGAGGAGCCATAGATGAAGCTCTCTCTCTCTCTCCAGCCACTGATATCTGTGCCACATATAAATTGATCCCAGTGCGAGAACTGAGGCCACAGTATTTGTTCCATCAAGCCAGGGATATAAACCACTAAAAAAATGTATTCAAGGTCTCATTTTCAGAAACTAGTTTGACGTTCAAATCCCTTTCTCCATGCAGTTCAAAGGGACTGTGTATAGAACTCATCTGGTGCCTCCAAATCATGGTATCCCTCCCTGTCCATACATTTTCTGCATCCTTCTCCTCTTCTCCTATCAACTCCTTTTTCCTAGCACCTGATTCCTCATAAGGTCCTTAAATCCCTCTCTGCCTCGCCTTAACCACAGCTGTTTCAGAATTGCCCTCTGATTGATTATATTCCATTCAGACGTAAGTAAAAAGGCTGCTGTTGTGGGGTGGAGCTGTGTTTGTGGGGTTGTTTCAGTTCAAAGTTTAAAGAATCACTTTCTGAAGGCTTCGTAAGATTGCAAATGCACAGGCAGTTCTGCTGCCACTAAAGAGCTAAGACAAAAAGCCGCAGGTTTAGTGGCGTTTATCTGAACCTTTTCTAGTCTCTTGGTGGCTCTGCTATATCTGAGGTACTGTGAAGCTAGACTGCTTGCTTACTTTGCCCCTCCAAGCGGTAACTTCATCTTCAGTTTACCATCTTTAAAGCTAGAGAATGTCATTGTGCCCTCTCCTTGAAAACAGTTATACATATATTTATTGTTTGATCTTATAGCTATGGAGCTCTCACTTACTCTCAGTGCCAAAACACTGAAGTTTGTCAGTGACTTGCTTATGGGAATAAAGTTAAAACCAATACAATAATTCTAAATTACTATGAATTAAGAATCTATGTAGATTTGAGGGAGGAGTAATTTCAAAGTACATATTCAGGTAGGCTGGTCTGGACTCCAACTGTTCTATGAATTAGAAAGGTGAAAGCTTGTTTTGAAAGACTATGCACAATGGAAACATCAGACAGCACAGGAGCATTTGTATTTCTTTATGTCAGAACTAAAATTTCCATTGAATTTTCTTATTGTAATAACTGTGTTCCATACCCATTGTGTCTCTGGATTTGAAGGCAGTTTCATCACAAGAAGAAACACCTGAGATAGGTATTAAAAGCTTCTTTAAAGAAGGCTCTGCCATCTGGCTGTCAACATTGCCTTAGATGTTTCAGCTTTCCAGGCCCATCCCCGCCTTGTCTTTCACTTAAAGGGGTAAACCTGTGAGTAATAATTTAGCACTTTTGTTCTTCAGAATGCTAAACCAGTTTAACTGATACTCCTAGAGGGGAGACAGTTTACAGAAGTACTTAAATGGAGATTCAGTTAATTGATTTATGCCAAGACTACAAATTTAGAGTCCACATTAGGAATTTCTTGTGAAAAGCTGTAGTCTTATGCCATTAAGTCATAAATAGTAGTTCTTCTACATCTGTGACCTGGGGATAATTCAAGAGATCATAAACCCCCATTCAAAAGACTAAGCCTCCTTCTGGTTTGGAAAAGATAGTTTAGCTGGATTTTGATCGGTGCTTTGTTTCTAGGTATGTTATAATTCTTGTAAGAGATGGAAGTACATGTGTACGTGTACTGCTGTAGAGCAAAAGAGCTATGCTTCCACCATTTCTTCATAAATGTGATTTTAATTTGAGCTTGACTGCAGGTTTGGCTGGAGCTAACAGGTCTGTAATTGTGCATACGTCAAGAATGCTGGAAGCTCGTCCAGTATTGTAGTGAGGCTATCTGCTCTCATTTTTAATGGAATGTGTGTTTCCTAACTGCATTCTAGTTAGACTCCTCATATAAGCTTTACAAGCACCTGAATGTTTATGTCATTCAAACCTGAAGACTTGCAAGGTTCATTAATGTGGGTCAGAAATGTTGAAAATTAACATACTTATTAGATGTGACCTTCAGCCTTTCTTCATTGCTTTCTTTCCTCTCTTGTTCCAAGTTCACAAGATAATTTTCTTTTTGCACCAGCTCCCATGTTATGATTTTTTGATCTAGGCCATCTGGAAGATCTCTTTCTGTAAGAAAAGAAAGATACTAAGAATCATATTTTTCTCACTTTTCCCCTATGCTGGTTTGAATAATGGGAGGCTGCTATGCCAAAGAAAAATTAAATAGTCTTGTTTTGCCATTGCAGAAGAGTGAGGTTATGAAAATTTAGTGTAAAACAAGTATTTGCTGCAAGTTTTTTTCCAGTAATGGAAGTCAAGAGACCTTGGGTGTGAGTCCTGAATTTTCTAAAGAACTGCCCAGACCTATTTCAGTGATTCAATTTAAGCTTATTTAGAACCTTATTGAACTACTACTTATATATTGTAGACCCAAAGTATCTTTCTTTATTAGACCAGTTATAAATAGGAAGTAAAAACTGTGAATAAATCCGTTGCCCTTAAAGGCTTGTCTTAGGAGAAAAACAGGTGGCCTGGCCAACAACAGAGCTCAATTTCACAGAGATATTTTAAATGTAACACACTAATCTTGTACCTTCCTAAAACGTGGTAAAAGGGCACACTTGCTGCATGCTCCCCAAACCACTGAAACTAGGACCTGACCAGCCAGGTTCTTGCTTTCTTGTAAAAAAAAAAAAAAAAAAAATCACCCCTATTATTATTTATATATTTGCTTATTTATTTTTGGAGATGCCTCAGCAGCATGCCTTGATAGCCAGGAGGAGTGAGTGTAAGTGTAAATGTTCTGTCACCCTCTCTCTGTAATGGGATATTCCACAGATCCTAGCAGAGCTTTATTTACCAGACTTGGTACATGTTTTTAGGGTTTTCCATGCTTGATAATTACTACAATTCAGGAGCAAATGGCAATAACAATTATTCATTAAACCTATCCATTGTTCTCTCTTCAGAAATTGAGTCACTTTACCTAGTTTTATATCAACACTTTTGTCCTTATAACTCTATTGCACAAAGAAATGCATTGTGGAAAACTCTGTATATAGTACAGGCTACATTATAAGCCCTAATTTTTTATGTGCATTCCTCTGGTGCTCTTTGTTAAAAATAATAAACTAGGGCCATTGGCTTATTGAAATTCTATTTGCTCTTCTGTGTTGCCTACTATGAGAGTATCAGGGTCTCCAGTGGCTAGACCTTTGTTAACAGCTCACCCAGATGTTCCTTTGTGTGTTCCATTTTTTTGAAGATTTTCCTGAGAACCAGAGTTATGTGGCTAATAATGATAAATGGCGGTGCTAACGCAGGCCGTCCATGATATTCAACAATCAGGTTGTAGCGCTGAAGTTTCCAGAAGATGTCTGCATTTCCCTGAACAACTTGAAAAGTGTAACTGTAATTGGGGGAGGGGGGAAAAAAGTTGTTATCTAATTGTTTTTATCTCAAGAAGATAAAGTTGATCATTACAAAATATAGCCCTATGTTTACTTTAAATTAACACCACCTGCTGAACCTTGCTGTTCCTTTTTTTTTAACTGAAGTACATGCAAATTCTCAGATATTAAAAGAATTGCAGTTGCAGCCTTAAATGGTTTTAAAAAAAAGATTTATATATATATATTTTTTTTTTTTTTAAAGAAGGGTAATTCCACTTTGCCCATGCAAGATGGGCAAACATGCCAGCTCTGTTCTTCAGCCAAATAAATCATTATCAGCTGTGCTGACATCAAGCAGCTCCCCTACGTGCAGATCATGCACTGTTTAGTCTGCCAAGTTTACAGCTGCTTTGCACCTGCAGACTTGTGCTGCAGCATAGCTGGGCATCCAGACCCTTCTATGTATGTTTGTTGAATTTTCACTAGTAAAAAAAGGCTTTTTTTTCTTCTTCTTTTTCATGTGGCTACAGTAAGGGTGGTGAGAACTTAAGAACTATATGATCATGAAATCTACCTATCAACCCCCAATTAACATTCATTAGCAAAATTACTGATGAATTCCACATTGACTAGCCAAGACCCATGTAGTATATGCTGGCATTCAGTTAAGTCTTTGCAGTCTCCCTCTTGATACTTATTGAAATGGCACTTGCCTGAACATTGCAATCAGGAGATTCATAAGGAGAACATTCGTGACTAGTAGGAAAATAACCAATAGAAGTATGACAAGCCAGTTTGCATAACTGTTAGGACATGATGCTGAATTCTCCTGCAGACTCTGCAGTGGATTAAATGTGCAATTCCTAGGATACATTCGTGATGCTGCAAAGGAAGACAGGAAAATAAAACAATAGTTTTGACATATCCTGCCACCCCATGTATTTATTAGAGTTGTGACAACAACTTTGTATTTTGATGAACAAAAACTTGTACTTTCAACACAGAATCACAAGAATTAGAAATTGTTCCCGGGGGTTGAGGTACTGCGTTTCATAGCTAAGTAAAATGCAAAGAAAAGCTGAATTAATATCTCTAAACCTGTTATCTCATAATAAGAACTAGTGACATGGATGGATGCAAATATTTAATACCCTTTCTATTAAGATACAAATTGAGGACAATGATGGTACTGATTACTAAAATGAGATTTAATCTTGGCTGTATATAGACAGCAGCATAATTTTATTCTGAATATTTTACAATTATTAGAATTCAAGACCAATAGTGTGGTAATATGCAACTTTCATACTGACCTTGCTTATGATTAGCAGCAGGATTTTAAGTGCAAGACTCTCTTAACACCAATAGGACAGCTCTCTTGACTACTTGAACTACCCAGCTAATTCTTGCGGTTGAAAGATCATTCATGTGAACTAATATCCAATATGTCTTTAGTTTTATGAAAATGCACATATTCGGGTTGTACACATGAAGAGATATTGCTTTAGTGTGCAAGAGGTTTGCAACTTTAGCAGGACAATGCAGACCTCCAGAACTTGGAGGAGATTTTGACATACCTGGATGGGACTCCTCACTCCAAGTTTAAACAACTACTTTGTACATCTGAGCTAGCAGTTGAGATTAATAAGAATAGTGACACTGAGTCAGACTAGAGGTCCAGCTAGCCCTGTATCCGGTCTCCTCCATCTATCGCCACAGCACGTTCATAGAGCCATGCATGTATAAGAACAGGAAAAGCACACAGTGACATTTCCCTGGGACGTTCTTCCAGGTCCAGTAATTTATGGGTAAAGGACTTGCCTAGGCAGCAGTGGTATATTTAATAACCTTGCGGGGAAATGGAAAGGGGTGTTCCTCCATGAATTCATCCAACTGATTTCTGAGTCCATGTAAATTTTTAGCATTCAAAGCATCATATAGAAATTAACTGGCCACCACTTAATTATATGTGTGAAAAATTATCCCCTTTTGTTTCATTTGAAATCTTTTACTACTTTAACAGTTGAAAAAATGAAAATGAAAATTGTTCTCCGTTTGCTTTACTCATGTCATTCATCTCAATCTTTTTTTTCTGACCTTAAGAAGTTTATTTAATTTCTTTGTTCCTAGAAGTTGGGTCATGTCATGGATTAAATCCACATATTTACAGAGTGGCATAAAAATATTTAATTTTTGGTTCTCCTAATGATTCCTCTGCTTTTCCCACCACTGAGTGGTTATATCTGTTATAACCCCAAGATCTTATTCTTTAGTGTGAGCAGTTATCTCAAAGCTCACCACAACTGCGAATGCTTTCACCAATTGTATTACTTTATATTTGTCTAGACTGAATTCTCTTTGATGTTTTATCACTCATGAGGGTCTTCTGCAATGCTTAGATGTCAGCTTTAGTCTTCACTACTCAGTAATGTAGTTTCATCCGCAAACGTTGTCACCTTTGTTACTCATCTCTCTTCCCGTTCTGTTCACAGAGATGCTGAAGAGAACATGCCCCAGAGGAGACCCTGGCTAACTGGCTCCCTTCTGGAAGTTGTCCATGCAATTCAATTTTTTTCCTATCTTTTAGCCAGGAGAAGCCAGGAAAGCCAGGAAGCTTTCCTTATTTATCCAGGTGAGGATTCCCTTTGGAGTCTCAAGAGACAGAAATAGACATGTCTAAAGAATGCTGCTTCTGACCTATTTCCAAATGAGATGAATCCTATTCCAGAAATATTTATTCCTTTCCAATTACTTCAGTGGGAATCACGGCAATTGGTTATGCTATATACACTTACACTGTAAGCATTTAAAGTTAAGTGAGATGAATCCCATCCCTGCTCTCTTGCTTCATTCAGACTTCTTTAGTTTTTCTAAGGCATATGCTTTTTCTTATTAAGCAGAGTGAAGATGAAAGAACACTTTCTCATTTGCTTCTGTCTATGGGATTTTCTGGTTCCATCTATGTTACTTCAAGTTTAAACCCCGCTTCAGTATTGTCACTGATATTTAGCATAGTTACTGTGGTTAGATCCTGTGGCATTATATCAGATATATCAATATATCAATTATATCATTCTATTCTTTGGGAAATGGCCTATTCTGTATTTTACCAGCGTCTCTATCAGAAATGTCACCTCTAAATCTTTGTGGCTAAGTATCTCCATGACTTATGATTATTTTTATTTTGTTTGGTTTGAAATGTGTCACATATGCAATTACTAGCTTTATTTAATTTGGACAGCTTTACTTCCAAAGTAAACACTCCAGAGAAATATTTATTCTAAAATATGAGTGTTTGCTTATGCACAGAGCTGTACTGCTTTAACACTGTCATGTTAAACTACTGCCAAAATGTTTGTAGGTCCCATTATTTCAGTTTACCCAAAGCTTATTTAGGTCTAGGTTAAGTTGACCAGAAATGGATTCAACTGAAACAAAGTATGCCAGCCTTTAAAGCTGCAAATCATTGTTTGACTGTTTCTTTTCACAGTTTGCCTAAACAGGGCCAGCCC
Organism: Struthio camelus; assembly: GCF_040807025.1. Lineage (NCBI taxonomy): Eukaryota > Metazoa > Chordata > Aves > Struthioniformes > Struthionidae > Struthio > Struthio camelus. The sequence continues at coordinate 18,629,498 of NC_090946.1, forward strand.
TGATGCTCTAGTGTAATTCCATACTGTACGTTATCTCTCAGTGCAAAAAAAAAAAAAATTGTCACATCATTGTAATGTGAAAGCTTTGGCCTGCAGGACAAAGTTTTTTAAAAAAAAAAAAAAAAGACAATAGTGGGAAGGAATTCCATGTCTTGATTGGAAGACTGTATTCTAAAATGGCCAGGTTAGGGGTGAAAAGAAAATGTTCTCACTGTCTATTTCATCCAGGGGAATCTGGCCAAATATCTGAAGGTAGGGACGATAAAGCACCCTTCTGAATATCCATTCCACTCGGCCGTCATCAGGATGAAGCAGAGCTTGAGTTGTCACACCATAGGCAATGAGCCACACACTCAAGAAAAACAGAAAGAAGAAAACATCCTTCATCTAAAAGAGAGGCAAGAGGGGGAAAAAAGGGAAGAGGTGACTGTAATACAGTAGGCAAAGGATAGCAGTCTTTCCAAATGAAAACTGTTCTGATCATTCTGTTTCTTTACAAGCTTATTTAGAATCCAATATGTTGCGCAGGATACAATTCCGTGCACAAAATTTCTTGACTTTGCTGCTATCATATAATTCTCATTCCGTAAGCAGCATTTTTCTTTGCTAGCTCATTTAGATAAAGGCATGTTTTAAATTAAAACCTGTAAATGCTTTTCGGTCAGGTAGCATTTAAAAATGAAAATCATTTAACCTTTTAGTGATGAATGAATCTCATGAACCAATGAATCTTATTCTACCTTTTAAATGCAGGTTTTCTATGAGATCTCCCAGGACCACTGACTGCTTTCCTCTGAATTATGAGAGTTCTGCTACAATGGCGAATCCTAGATGACACTGCTCGTTCATGAAATCTGATCCCCTGTTAGAGCAGACATTGAAGACTGCAAGGATAAGGTAGCTTCTCTCTTAGGTTTCCAAGCCAAATAATGCATTTGGGGGATTGTTTTCAGGACTTCCTGCTTTTAAATGTTGTGTTTATCTACAGAAACAGAAGTAATTGAATCCTAAAACACTTACTCAAAAAAAAAAAAAATCAAATATATATTTCAAGTGCAGTAATTTTTCCCCAGTGGAAGAGGAACAATTCATCATCTTCCCATCTAATTTGGCAGAGTTCATTACTGACTGTAGATCAGATTAATTAGATTATGACTGTGCAGCTATCCAATGCATAGGTATTTCAGTCCTGCAGGAGGTTACTTGAAGTTCCATTTGGTAACATGGCATCTAAGCCAGGAGAAAGGAAACAATGGGTGCATCTCTGACTTCCACCCATTTATTTTGTTTTCCAGATGATTTCAAATTTGGCAGTGTTGCAGGTCTGTAGTAGGGTCATAGTTAAGAGAGAGCAGTGGCAAGTCTGGAAATACTTCTTTCCAGTCTGTAGCCTCTCTGCAAGCTCTTTTAACTGGTATCATCCCATTTTAGCAGCTACCAAAGTTGTTTCAGCAATTCTTTAGCAAGGTTAAAAAGGAGAAAGGCAGTAAGAGCCAATTTTGACTTGCTTCTCAATTCAAGTGAAATGATCTCACTTGAACCCACACGATGAAGCTTTCAAGGAAATATCATTTGCTGAAGTAAATTTCACTGTTGTTCTTTCCTTTGATGTAAGGTTCAATCTTGTACCACCAGAGCCACAGCATTGAGTTGGCTTGGATGGGGAGAAGATGAAAGGTCCCATTTTATCATTTTGTCTAGACTGCTTTTTTTGTCCTTATTTGCATCTTAATCTCTCTGTTGTCTCATATGACTTCTGATGCTAACATAGTAGTCACATAACCATATTTGTTCAGGGTCCTGGTTTAGTTTGGTACAGAGCCAGGAGGTGTTAGGAACTGCAGATCTGACTTGTTCTCTTACAGTAAAAGTCTGCTACTACTGTATGTTAGATAATGAACAAGAACAAATGTTTATTTGCCATTTTGCTTTTGCTACTCCAAGCAAATGTCATGTCAGAGTTCAAGTTATAGCATTTGTAGACAGAACCAAATAGCTTAGTAGTTGTGTTTATTCAATGTATAGGCTTGTTTAGACTGTAGGGCTTTTACTGAGCTCTGCTGTGAGTCATAACTCAAAGATTTGTAGATTCCATGATAGCATTTGCAATTAGATGAACTCCTATTAATCAGTTATCATGAGCTAATTGGCCTAGAGGATTAACACACCCAAATAAAAAGCTACTTGAACGTACCGACACATACCCGAGCCTAACAACCGTAGTTCTAATGTCTCATTTTCTTCAGGAGCGTGGTAATAAATAAAAATCTTTTATCAACATCTTCCAACACATGTTGTTCACAAAGCACTGATATGTTTTCATGATAACTTAGAGTTACAAAATACAAGTGAGAACAACTCCTGTAGGCAACTTATAACTATCCTAGGCACTGAACCAGATTTTTTTTTCATGCCTCTTGCAAATAATGTAATCTGTTTCCCCCAGTGGAATAGTGTGTGGGGGGGGGTAAATGCCTTGTCCTTCAGTAAATGACTTGTCATCTGTCTGAACTGTGTCCAGCTGCACACAGCTTCTGAAGAAGGAGGAATAGCAGTGCATAAGGCAAAGCTCCTGTAGCCCTGATTTGCCAGATCTGGGGGTTAATGATTATTTAAGGTTTAAGGAATAGTAAATCTGGCTCAAGTTATTACACTGCAGAGCTCTTTGGCAAGATTTATATTGAGCGTATCATACCTATTGCTAACGATAAAAAGGCAGTATATGCAAAATTTCAAACTTAAAAATATAAAAATAAAAAAAGATTATAAACTGATTTCCTTTGTAAGGGCAAAGAAGAGATTTCCTGCTCTCTGTTTTTTAGAAGCACCAGTATTTGTCTTAGAGGGACTGCACACTTACCATCCTTTCCACAATTATGATCTTTGGTCCAAGTTGTTTGTGAATGGCAAAAATATGTATAAGTCTAAGTGTAAACACCATGAAATCAATGGCAAGTATTGTACGGCCAGCTTGAAAAGTTGAGTTCAGCATCCTGCAAAACACCTCAAATGAAATATAAAATCTCAGCAAATACTGCTGGGAAGTCTTTTCTCAATTACACTCAGTTTCCATGCATAGCCTCGTTTGGAAAGGGCAGGTACTTCAAGGTTGTAACTGCATGAACCGCAGTCATCAGAACTGTAAAGAATATAACATATCTGTATTTTGGTGAGAGATAACCAGAAGATGGAGGAACACTGAATTCTCCTTCTCAGCTTCAATGAGACCTTAAAAAAAAGGTATTATACAGTTGACTAAATGTGAATTCAGAAAAAGAGAGAAAAAGTAAAACTTCTCTGTATAAGTGTTTGAATATACCAGAAAGTCTTTTTGTGATCTCTGGAGCAATATTTATGGTTCAATAGAAATTCAGAGGCTTTCATTGTAGAAACATGTCTCAAAACTTGTAAAAGTAAATGCCACAGCCTGCCCTCATGTGCACACGAGAGACTCTTATCAACTGCCATACGTAACCCATGCTACTGATGCTGACTGCATCACATGCAACAGGTACATACCGGCAGGCCACTCCAATTATGAAGAGGAAAATGGTCACCATGTCACATTTATTCCAGTTATCTTCTACATACAGTTTAAATTTTTTCATTAAATTTGTATCTTTATTTGTAAAGAAACTCTGTAAAAGAGAAATGAACATCGTTATTGTTCTATTTCACTATTTCATTGTTTTAACATAATCCCCATTTCTCTTTACCTATTTCATTGCAAAAAGCAAAACCAAATTCCTAGGGTAATAGAAGGAAAAAACTTGAAAGCATGAGCTCAGCTTTTCGTCTTAAAATCCAGAAGCTGGATAAAAAGAAAAAATCCAAACTTGTTTGTAATCTTTTGATATTAACCTTATGAATTTTTAGGTCTGATTTAAGATTCTGTCAGAGCTCTGGCTGCTTAAAAAAAAAAAAGGCAAAAATTCCAGAAGGAGTTCAGTTTCTGGACACCGCTATTTAAACAGCACATACAATTTCAGCATTCATATACTTGAATTGTCAGTGAGTGCACATTTGAGGATCTAGGCAAAGGATCGTCTTAATTGGGTTTCAGCCTGGCACTCTTCATGCTTTACAGGTTTATAATGAAGTGTTCTTTGATCCAGATTTTTTCCCCTGTGCTCCTGTTTACAGCCTTGCTGCAAAATTTCAAATAATTTGTAACAAACTGAGATCCCCTTCACTGTCCCAGTTGTTTAAATAAAGAACACATATTTAGTCTTCCAGAATAAATTTTTATAACCGCTTTAGCGTAAAGAGCGCAAATAGTTCTATGCAGCTACAGTTGGCAACGTACCACAGCACGTGGTTTCAGTAGCTGAATTGAGGACATTCCAAACCCAATAACTAGAAAAGCAATGGAGAAATCCTAAACCCACCTCTTCCCCCCCCCCCCCCCCCCCAAAGTAAAAAAGATCCATTAATGTTTTGAGTTGGGAAGCATTTTTGGAAAAATATAAATAGTCTCAATTCATCAACTCTTTTTTTTTTTTTTTTTAAACAGACCCAAGCAGGGGATGTTCCTTCTAAAAGGATGTGAGGTTAACTGCTGCACTTTCAAGTGCAGAAGATAAGTTCCAGGTTATCTTAATAGTAGTGGGAGAACCTGGTTCTGGGGAGTGAAATCAAACTACTTGGCAAAGTAAAGGATATCTGAGTCTTAGCAGCCTGTTTGACTGTTGACTACAGCTGGAGCAGGATGGAAAAACAGAGGTGGAGCTACAGATATATGGTGGAAGAAGAGCTTGCTGTGGGAGAGATGAGTGGAGTGTTCTGGATAATGTAAGTTCTGTGTTGTTTTTCTATGCAAAACTACTCCTGGCATTCAATATCTCCATGCCTACAATATTATATAGATTATAAACCCACTCAAAATATTACCTCAAGTTTTATTGTGTTACTGCTGAGATTTATAGTAGGGTACTGACCTGTCGGATTTCTTCTAAGACGAGAGTAAAAACCCAGAAGTAAAGTATAATTTCTTTAATGGATGGACCCTCTGGTGGAGGTGGCTTAAAGTCCAGTAAAAGGACATAAGTAAATAGAAACAGAAAGGTGAAGTACATTATAACATTCCCCATAAATACAGTTACAGGGGCACTCCAGAATTTTTTCCAGCGAGTAAACATGAATGTCACCCACGCTATGTTTTCAGAAAGGTTCTGCTTTTCTAATTTACCATTTCCTCTGTAAAACAAAAAGAATATAGTTTTGGTGACAATTTTCTAAAATTAGTTCATGGGAACAGACCCAGTGTTATTCAATATAATGCTGCTTATAAGACAGTAACAGGCAGATGCGGGGGGGGGGGTGGAGGAAGGCTCTAGAAGTCAGAGAGATCACGTTAGCATAGCAGAACTATTTATAGTCAAAAAGAACAGTTTTGTAAAACAAAATCATATCAGGTTTAAATGTATGTTCTTGTTGTTTCAGTTTTGTTCTGTTATTTTGATTTACAACTTCAGTGTGTTCCTGCGTGTAGTACAAACACTGTGCAAGTACACAAGGAGAGGGAGAAATCTGGTTAACTGCTATTTATCATCCAAAGTAATAGGCAAGAAAAACAAATTGCCAGCTTAAGTTTGCAAGTCAGCTCCTAAAATTATTTTGGTACTACACATTCTTTTGGTTCTAAATGCTTCTTGTAACATTTTCATAGAGAGATCCTTGTTGTTGCTATGCCCTTAAAGCATTTCTCTTTAGACCCAGACTGAAAGGTGCTGGATCACACTAAGTATGTATTTCTTGATTAGCCTTGCTGAAGTCTGTAAGAGCTGCTGAAGGGATACTTTAGTCTTTGACACAATTATTGGCATTGCAGTCTTGCTCTTTATAGTTAAATTAGAGTGAATTGCAAAAAAAGAGTATTGAGGAAGCCATTTAGTAAAAAGTTGAGCTCATAAATTATTCATTAATGTAGTCTTTGACTACTGTGGAATTTCACGAGTATTTTGGTAACTGAAGGGAAATTTGGCCTGTAGATCTGCAGTGGCTTTTGCGGCATTTTAGAATTTGAAGTGCTATCTACTGGAAATGGAAATTAGCCTGTGCAGAAAATGCGAGTTCCCTCAATTTGGCAGCAATCTGATCTTAGTGTGAGGCTTTGTTTCCATGTAAACTGCTTGGCTGTATAAGCTAAGAATGTTATTGGATCTTTAATTTTGTCATTCTGACACTGAGAGTTACGCTCTCTAAGGAAGGATGTCTACTCTAGGGTATGTTTTCACAAAAAATCAAGCAATGACTCTTTATAAGTGTTTCATTTCCCTTGATATTCTTGCTAATTATTAACTATATTTGTTGTAAAGAGGAATTTCCCCAACAGCCAGCCTTGTCTCTGTGCTTGATTCTGCACTACCTCTCCATTTATGATGCCATCAGAAATATTCCCATGGTAACAGACTAATATCATAAACAGATAATTGCAGCTTTACTGTAAGATTCAGAAGGCAAATTATATCTGGGAGGGAGAGAGCCATTTGCTAAAATAAATCTCTGAGATAATAGCAAGTGGAACACACGATATACTGACCAAGAGCCTTAAACCACACCTCATTCAGGATATGAAAGCATTTTATGGCATTATTTACAAATAGCCTCCAAGAGGCAAATGCTCTTAGACCTATTTTATAGGTTAGGGAGTGAGAGAGAATAACTAATGATTTTTGTCTGACACACCAGTAGTTAAACACCAGAGTGTGTTTGATCCAGCACTCTGTACTGTGGATGACACTACCCCACTACTGTTCAGATATTTCAGTAGGATTCTCTTTAAATCAATGAAAAGTACATGTCTAATACAAGTGGCTACTTAGCACTCGTTATCCAGTAAGAGAATTTTGTGCCAATCAAAAGTCTTCCTGTTCTGACTTAAATCCTTGTGACCTTCCAGGTCTTGGTGAAGAGTGTGTGGTAGTGTGATGGGGTGGGATTTAGGAATTCTGAACCATAGATCTGTGAATGACCACAAACAAGTGACAATATTTGTGCTCACTTCCCTCTTTCTGTAATGTTCCCGCTTAACTCATAAATCTGTTGCTATTCTTCATGTTCCTCAGGGTCTATCTTTCAAAATACATATGAAGAGCACTAGCATGGTGGGAAAATGGCTTAACGTAAAATTCCCAAGTGCTGTTTGCAACTATTATTTCTGGTGCAGCCTTCACAGAAGGTGTGGAGTGGTAGACTCAAATAATGTAAGGTTTAGCTGAGTATTCCTTTGTGGAAGTACAGTGGGTTAGATCTTAAAATCCAAAGTATATCAGCCATCACCAGTTGAAAGGAACGTCAGGAAATGACTTCTGATTCCCTAGGTAATAACCAGATTCACTTTTGTGTAGAAATGACGTGTTCAGAACAAGTGAAGTTCTTGTATCCCTTTTAAAAATGGTGCTATATCCCTGTTTATCGTCTATACTCCTTTTAGAGAGTAACAACAGTAATTAGAGGGCACAGCACTTTATGAAGAGTAATGACCTTCGGTCCTTCAACTGCTCCTTAGATCATTAGCTGGTCACTAATCCTCAAGAAGTGTCCTGTTCTTTGGGTTGTTTTTTTTTTTTTTGGTCACAGAAGTTGTGGTAATTGATGGTTTTAAACTTACCTAGCTTCTTCCTTGGGAAAAAAAAAAGTCCTCTCTGTATCTAAACTGTCCAGCTCTCTAAATGGCTCTGGTTCATTCTTTGATTGTTTTTCTTCCCTGTAAGGAAATAATCTCATTAGCTGAAAGATGATCGGTAGCAATTCTTCACTACTGAATTGGCATTCATACAGAACTGTTTGCACATACTTGTCTTGGACTTGCTCTACTGAGAAGCAATCAAATAAACAAAATTTATAGGGCTAAAGTTTATGTATATTTCTAAGCAGAAAACTGAAGTCCGCCACGAGATTCAAAGGAGAAGTGGTAACTGACATCTGCTTCACAAAAGTAGAGTAGGATGCTCAATTTCCTCAAAATATTTAGGACAGAATTTGAGCAGAAATAAACTCCTCTGTCAGTCCTAGAAAACAATACCCCAGTGCTCCATTCCTGGCCACTCTTATAAGTAATTAAGAAAGGAAATGCCAGAAGCAGGAGGGAATGCGGTGGCCAGGTCTTGCATTTCTAGGGAAAGGAGGCAAAAATGTCTTCAAAAGAGCAAACCTGGAACAGCTTTGCTCTGCGCAAATCATAAACTCTTCTATGAGAACTTTGCTGAAATTTCACGTTAAATTACTTAGATTTGTGAAGCTGGCAGCCACTATGCCAAGAAGCAGCCATCTTTAGTGATACCGGCAGAATGAGAGTCTTGAGTCAGTGATGGCAAACAAGTTTTCCTCTTGCTTTATAATTGGTTTAAGAGTTGAAAGAAACATATGTTGCACAATAGCATGTTATTAACCTCACAATATTTGAAGGTTTTCTTAAAGTTTCAGTTCCTGGAATCTTATGATTGCCTGAGCATCTTGGCTTTTTTTTTTTTTGTTTGTTTCTGTGGGTTTTTTTTTTTTTAAGAAAGTCTAAGAGTCTAGCCATCTTTGTTGTGACAAAAGCAGAAAAGTATGAACTGCAAAAGCTATGCCTGTAGAAGACTAACAAAGGTATCTCATAGGATACTGACTTTTGAAATCTTAATTGATTTCATGTCAGTCCTGTGTTTTTAAGCCCACTGTATGGTTCCAAAGGCTTATGGCTGATAATCGGTTGTTTTCCTTGCTAAGGTACTGAGGTTTGAACCAGGCATCTTGAAACCTAGAAGTAGAGGGTGCTATACCTGGAGCTAAAGCTGACAGAACTCCAACAGGCTTTTCTTTGAACTGGGCACAACAGAAGTGATTCTACAGTGATTCTCTATCACTAATAGAAGGGATAGAAGTTTCTGTGTGAAATTGTGTAGTGCTCATGTTTTAAGCATTAGAATAGGCATTAGCACAGGATGCACAAATTGCTAAGTCCCATATAAAAATGATTTGGTTAGTAGTTGTGCAATCCTCCTTTTGATCCTCAGAGGTGACTTTATGATTCTTATGACTTACATGTGAAATTTTGAGGTTAGATATTTTTCATGACTTATTTTTCTTCCTTTAGTCATCTTTTGCACGCAAATATTGAGGTTTGTACCTGAATGCTATTAAGTTTGTGTAGATTAGGAGAGGACACCAGAATCCACAGATTAACTTCAAGATCTCTGTACTTGTAGACATGTCTCCCCACCATATTTTTGTCAGGAAAGCCTGAAAGTCAAGAAAATAGAGTGCAGACATGGGTTTGACACCGCAAAAACACACACGCAGCTCAAATACACCTATGTTCTGAGGCTCCGAAGGCAGTGAACATCAGGTAGTGCTTTGAAAACCTAGACAGCAGGTGCATCTTCAGAGCAAACAGGCACTTTGTGCATCCTTCTGTAGATTTTTTTGCATATCCAAATGTTAGGAGAGTACAGTGGAAAGACAGCAATTCAAGTAGAATTAAGCATCATCTGTACTACTGAGAAATCTGTACTCATCTGTACTCATCTACTACTGAGAAAGTGTGAGCCGGCCATTGAGAGAGAAAAACACCACCACTCTTAATTTAGCTCTGTGAATCTGGACAGATCTCAGCATGTCTGGGCAAGGCTAAATAGTAGTTTGATTTAACTTTTATCAGTGAGCAATTCTTTGGATCTAAATAAGCTCTGTAAAGGAGTTACCTAACGTTTTGGAGCAGCTTCATTATGCCTAAGGCAAATTCAAAGTGCTTTCCTGATGCTTCTCTGTGAGCAAGGAAGGAGAAAAAGCACAGGATGGAATGAGGGCTGTATCTTTTTCTCCACGCACTTTCCTCTGTGCTAGTTGCATGAAAGGGAGGGGAAACGGGGAACTGTGGTGATTTGCCAGGGACGTAGCAGAATGCCCTCTTTGCCTGGTGCTAGCGAGAGGAAAGAATTCCTTCTCAGAAGAATGTCTCTGAGGGGAATACGTTTCATGGGGTCTTCAGTTGCTGCGCCACCCTCTTCTGTGTCCAACATCATGCTTCAAAGCCCTGGGGGGCGGAGATGGTGAGGAAAGTATCTGTGGAGCTTACCTGGACACCGTCATGTGCAAAGAAAGACTTTGCGTCTGCTTCTGTAGCCAGGTGAAGGCAGGTGGTTTTGCTCCAGTGTTGATTTTTCCTCACCAATAGAGCAAATGCTCTCTCCTCACTGTTGCGGTAGCATTCACTAAACAGTTCTGCCAAATGGAAAAAATGGAAATGTAGACAAATGGATCTTGTCATGGAAGATGAACATGAGGCAAGAGGATGGTGTGTGTAGGGCACAATATGGTGGCACCCAAGCCTGAGCATTGCCAGATGCTGCTTGCTCTCCCAGAGAGTTCTGTGAGTCTGCAGTAGTTGAAAAGAGCCTGAGAAAGCTAAGAGGAGGAGGAGGGAGAGAGAAATCATTCTGGACTCAAGAATAACTTTATATGGCTGTATGCATGTGTGTACATGTGTTGGGGCAGAGAGCAGATAAAATAGATTTGCCTAGGTGAAAGAATCGCTGGAATTGTGTTTTTTAAATTCTCACTGCTTGCAGAAAGGTATGGAGTGAATTTGTCAGTACCTCCCTCTTGCCTCTTTCTATCTGCATGCTCCCTTCTCAGCTCCGGGGCACACACGCTTGCTCTCTCTCTTTTTTTTTTTTCCCACCCCTCCTACTGTTAAGTATTTCCTTCTCAGTTCTCCTACAGGCATGTCAATATGTTACAGTCCCTCTTCTAGAGCTGCCTTATGTGCAGTTTTAGGAAAAAGCAAATCTCTTGGGAGATTCCCTTACACTTTGAAGGATGAGTTGCCAAGCTGCCCTCATTCACCTGAATAGACTAAACAAAAGGAGTAGCTCAGCTTTTGCTTGTAGCCAACAAATGCTTGGTTTTAAGTCATAGATGTTAGACATAAAATAATGTTAGACTTTGTAGAGTGATGTGGCATAGTTCTTTCTTTCTATTTCAAGAAAAGCTGGTGGTGGAGCTCAGAAATTGGGATGAACAGTGTGCCAAAAAGCCAAGGTTTGATCATTAGATCTGATCTCTTGGGTCAGTTTGTTTCTCTGCGCTGATTCACTCGATTATCTCAGTACCTTTCCTAGTCCAGTCTACACTTTGTTTTTGCACTATGACAACTGGGGGAAGGATCAAGATCACTTACGATAGGCTGATACACAGATTTCTTTTGCAGTTGACATGGTATTTATCATTTCTAATTAATATTGACAGTGTTAAGCAGGCCAGAAACGAAAACTGAGGACCTGAGCTAATGCTTACCAAAGCCAAGGAGCAGACTTCTGTGTGTTGGATTAGGCCCTGTAATGACCCGTGACTAAATTGCTAGAGCCCTACGATTATACAAGAACTTGACTTTTATATTTCACAAATAATAACGACACTGTGAGAAGAGGGGAAAAAATGTGATCTGTGTATAAATAACATAACAAAGTCTGCATGAGCATTCAGCAGCTTGATATATTAGGTCTAATGGGAGAGAAGTATCCTTTGCATTTCTACATGTGGTGTATTCTAAAGTCTTCTGTTCACTGCACCGTTACCTTGAGGTACAAATTGGACTTGATGTCAGATTAGCAGAGAAACTCATGTGCAAACATCTGTTTTTACATTGAGCAAAGGAGGGAAGGCTTCTCATTCCAGTGCTGCTGCTGTCTGAATGCCTGGTGCTGCAGGGAGGGGCAGCTTGTCAACTGCCAAGCCAGCGAGTCTCACTTGGGAGTTTTGCAGTGTTTTGCAGTGCAGCTAGCCCTCCTTTGGGTGATCTAATCTTGAATTATCTTTAGCAGTGAAAACAAGCCTTAAAATCTGTTGCTCTAACGGCTGTTACAGAATGAGCTTAATAGCGTGGGAAAACCAGAGGGTTGTGAGCCTGAAGTATTTTGGTTATTCTATCTTGCCTATCCTTTTAATATACCTTGTTTTAAGATGAGAAACTTAAAATACCAACATGTAGATTCTTCCATGCATTCCAGGGTCCAATCTTAGAACACTCTCCCCGTCCCCAAAATCAGCATTTGGAGTTTGTTTTTTTAAGTCCTACTTCTGTGGTGTTTGAATGTTTGGAACTGGCTGTGTTGCAATAGTGTTAAATTATTCACAACAGTTGACCTTTTACAACTTGAAGATAATTTTTTTTTATTTGCTTTCCTTTCAACAGCCATCACCTCTTAAATTTTTGATGCTGTTAAAAAGCTGCTGTTACTTACCAACAGCGAGCTGCTCATATTTGGCCTCTTTCATTATACGTGCTACTTCAGTCTCTGTCTCCAGGCGGGACATTTCTTTAAGGATCTTGCAGGCTGCCAGAGCTGAAGCTACACCCTCCTGACCCTGTAAAGTTGAAAGGGGGGGTAGGTGTTACTATACACAGGAGGGCATTTCTGAACTGGTGCAGACTTCACTAACGAACGCAGCTAACCAAAAAAAAGTTATGTATCTCTTCCCCTCCAAAAGCCTTCCCTTAAATATGAACTTGAAAGTTTAAAACACTGATCGAAATGACAGCTTTGGTGATATCTGAGAGTCGAACCACTTATTGATAGTTCTTGTTGGGTATTCTGCTTACGATTCACATTAGAAGGGCCTGATTTTAGGTAGCAGTCAAGGACAGAGTAGAAAAATGGCCTGGGGAAATAGAGAAAAACATTCTCACAGTTTCCAGATCTCTCGAGCATGGTTGTGTTGAGACCATGCATAAGGACTTAGGGGAAAGGAGGGAGCACAGCTGGCAGAGGTATAAAAGCATGGAGCTGAGAGACGTGCCTTCTAGTAGTAGGGCTGTGTTAAAGATGAGACCATGCAAGGCGCAGATGTGTCTGTATGCACACACACACTGGCTAAAGAGCCATGCTGCAGTTTATCTCCCTTTCCATGACCCCCCCGTGCCAGATGGAGCTGGCTGGAAGCTCACAGATGGAGCCTTATAGCAGTGTCTGGCCTTTGTAGAGGGAAGCTACGACATTGCACTGCAGATGGTTGAGGCTGCAGAGGAGTGTAAAGCAGGCACCAGTTACGCCAGTTTGAAGCTCAGCCCCTCAGACTTTGACACTGGTGTTCTCTGCAGATACTGCACTTAAACTAGATACATGACTGCAGTGTCTCCCTTCCTGACTGCCCTAAAACCCAAACAAACAATTGACCTATTTTAGAAGATGCAAAATCTGAGATTGAGAGCTGAGTCATCAGCGGCAAGGAAGACAAAGGCTCAGCTCTGCAGCTGACAGTTAATCAGCAGAGCTTCAGGCTGTGCTGATTTACACCCGCTGCTGCTCTGCCCTCCCTCTCTGTCAGGGCCTTTGGCCCCTACTGGCATGAGCCACTCTGAGATGAAAGGCCCTATAAATGCTACATCTAGCATTTTAAGACCAAATATATGTCATTTTAACTGCAAGAGTGAGCAAAAAAAAACCCCTCATATATATGAAATATGCCAATACTTCACCTGAGGCAGCTATAGCTCAAAGCTTACCATAGCCCAGAAATAGTTTGCCATCTTGTGCCGGTTTTGAAGTACTGCCCATAAAAATAAATCCCTCCAAGGATTTTGGCTTTTCTGGTTCATATCCAATGGCCCAGGTAAGTGCTTTGTATTTGTTTTATCCTGAAATATGGTTTTGCAAAATTAAAACCTGCTTTGCAGTCTTTTTCCATGCAAATGACATGATCTAAGCAGCTCTCAGCCTTGCCAACTACATATTCTTCCCCCCCCTCGCCCCCTTTAGGACTAAGAGGTAATTAGTTCATTCTGTACAGTATCAAAAGACTCTTGTATCCCTCATATAACTTAATATGTGTGAGAACGTTCTGGATGAAATCATGACTCCATTGAAGTCAATGGCAAAGCTCTCATTGACTTTACTAAGGCCAGAGTTTCACCAGTAGTGTGTAGTATCATACAAGACAAACCTGTGATTAACTAATCTGAGCTGGCCTTCAATTACATCAGATTCTGCTTAACTGTAGCAGAGGACATGGCTTCAGAGGAAGGGAACAAAAGGCATTTTATTTAAACACAAATAAGCCTCAGCAAGGCCCTGTACATGACAAGGATTGAGCACATCAATGCCCTCTTTTTAGTCTTTCCTCTGAGAAATCTCTCCCTCATGCAGGGAGTATTTTAAGTAGAACACTGCTTGTTCCTTTAACATACAATAAAAACCTCTCTAGAGCAAGTATGGCAACTTAGGTCAAGTTCTGAGTTTTAAGTATAGTTAAACTGCCTTTATATCCATTGTGTTAATTAAAAGCAGCCAGAGTGTGCATGTGGGGATGGGTTATAAAACAAGTTTTCATGAGGATATTTTTGTAAATCACTTAAACTGTGGGGTTCTGTTCAAATGTATTTTTATGGATTTTTGGGGGGGGGGGTTAGTGAGCTATTCAATCTACTACACTGCATTGAAAACCTTGCAGGAAACAAAGGTCTCCCAAAAGTCTCATCCATCTTAGAGCAGTCTGGGTAACCACCAGACCCTAACCTAAAAAAAGATCATGGGATTGAGCCATGGGTGGCAACTGTGGGAAGAAGCTTTTAAAGGAAAAGAGCTAGTAGGCAGTGCGATCTTGTATCTGTACTGGGCCTTATTTACACCACCTGCTTTCAGCTAAGTTACTGACAAATTCCACAAAGCACCCTGAGATTTCAGGGTGCTTTCAGGGAATTGTCAGGCATTCAGGGAGACTGCAGGGGCAGGTTTTTATTTCTGTAAAGTTTGTAAGTCTGGAGTCTGCCTGTTGACTTCAAAGGTATTGCCCCAAATTGTCTGTGCTTGCAAAAAAAGAAATCCTGCCCAGAGTCAAACTTCAGGTTTTCACGCTACCAATTTGTTCAACTAAGCTTTATGAAAGCAAAAGTCATTGACGTTCTCATGTGGTGATTTATTTTGGAGTTTAAACAGTTTTAAGATGAAACTAGAATCTGGAAAATATCAAAAGATTTATGTGTTCAGTTACTCTAAAACTCTGTGACCTTATCCAGGCTTCTCTGTACTTCTCTGTTTAGAAATAAGTTTAGACATGCGAATTCAAACGTGCTTGCAAGAATTTTGGTACTTCTGAGTTTCAGTGTGTTAAATATTCTGTCAGAATGCAAAAGTGATGAAACATTTATTGTAAAAATGCAGACAGTTCACTAGAGACATTCTACAGTGGTGCCCGTCACATGTTTTCATTCTCATGTGTTGCTCAGGGTGCTTACCCAGGCCACTTCACACAGTTGTTCTTATTTTTTGGTGTGTATTATGTCACTCAATAAGAAGATTAAAATGACCTAAAGGCAGCTACCATGCACTCTGCACATTATTGAATATCCAGTCTGCTCCTGTACAATATAAACCTATGAAAACTTCAATCTATAATAACGGTTACCATTTTCAGGGTTTAATTTACGTAAGTAATGCAGGCTCAGACCTGGGACTGAAAGTGGCTATCACCTGCTTCTGTCCTCTCCCTAGAAAATATTGTCTTTCAAGTACGTCTGCTTGAAATTCCATTGGAGGACTGCAGATTACTATTTCTATGTCCTAATTACTCCTTAGTAAACCTAAATCTATCTCTTCATACTCCCCATATTTCTTTCATAGAATTTGTTCTTACGCGTCAGGCTAATAAGCTCAATCTGCTCTGCATGTGTAAGGTGCCGGAATGAGAAGCAGCCTACGGAAATTGCACTACAAGGCCTCTCTGCAAAAGGTCCTGAAACGGGAGCCATCTTTTAACTCTAGGTCAAGCTACAGTAAAACCCTTAGTTTATTGGAAAAGCATGGCAGAGGGGGAGAGATAGAAATCACAATCTGTAAATCGTAGAAATTCTTTCATTTTCTTTTTCTTTTTATCTCTGAAATTAAAAAGATCAGAACATTTTTAACTGAAATAAAAATGAGCTGAAAAAAGAGGAATGAGAAACTGAAGTAATTGTTTCTCATATTTTTCTTTCTCTCCCCACTCCCTCCCCTCAAAGATTAGACCAGATCAGAATTTTTGATATTAGAAATTGCAGAAGAGTAGGACTATGATGGAGAGTTGTAACTTACAGATTTCTTCCTGCCTCCATGTCTTAGCTCTTGATAGAAACCTTTGCATGCATCATGGAGAAAATCCTTGAGAACTCTAGAGACCTCATTGAGACTGAAGAGTGGGCATGTCTCTCTCAGCTCCTTTTGCTGTTGACCAGTTAGCCCTGCCAAGGTTAGCTTGCCTTCCTCGTGTTTCCTCAGTAGAAGCTCGTAGAGCAGACACTTCTGAGAAATGGAACAGTAGAGTCTCTGTAGCCGACTATACGTCAGGAAGTCGGACATGTTGGCCCCGTTGTCAATAAATAATTTTACGAATTCTGGCTTGTCATTGACCAGAGCATCCATCATAACTTCCTCCAGGTCACAGGACTGTATTGGCACACAAAAAAATGTTTTTGGGTGGAGGGGTAATCATGGATTGCTCAGGAGGAGAGGTAGGATTTAGCATTAGGACATGCATGTTTTGCCTGCTACCAGGTCAAGAGTGAGTGGAATAAGGAAGAGGGCTAGGCCTCTTCTAATTTCTCTGTGGCAAACGTCTACGTAAGTGCTAAAGTTAACACAAATAGCATGCTGTAGGTGTTGTGGTGATATTCAGGTACCCACTGCGCTGGGTACTATACAGCAGCTAGAAAGAGTGACATTCTTCCTACCATCTTTCCATAGTAACAGCTGCATGCTTCTTTTGCTTTGTACACTCAGCTTTGCACATATGTACTTTAAAAGTCTGTACAAAAGGAGAATAATAAGAATGGCATTCGCTCCAATGAGCTCAAGAGAGACACCAATGACCACTGAATTATTCCTCTAATGTTAGCCATTATCATCTGGGGACTCCAGAGAGACAAATGCCACTGCCTAATCTCTCAGTGGAGAAAGCAGGTACTGCTAAAAACTGAAGCTTTCTGTCAAGATGTTTCAGGGGCAATGTCCTCAAAAAATTGTATTACGTGCCGACTGTCCTTTAGACCAATAAAACCTAGTACCTTCCACTCGACATCACCATTGAATATTTCACTTTTAGCTATGTCCACTCTATTCCAGGCCACTGCCAGCTTCAGTTCATCCAGATATTCCTGAGCCTCCTGACTGTGGCTTTTACAAGCTGCAAAAAATAAGAAATAAAAGTAAACTCAGTACTTAATACTGTATTAAATTAGACATAATGTGTATGCAATCTGATTATCAAAATGAGCTCTCTTATCTGGTTATCTCAGATTTGTGGGTCATTTATCCAGAAATCCTTCACAGTCATTTTTGTTTCTCCTAACTTAAGAAACAGTAACCTAAACGTTTGTTAATTTTATTTTTTGAATATTGTTTGCTAGCAGAATTCTGTATTAAAAGATTAAGTTGTAACGTCTGTCTTCTTTTAAGATGGATCCTGTTCTGCAGAAAGAGGTAGCTCCCATTGTTTTTGTCTTGTTTTAATCAGCACACTAGATAAGGAATGTCTTTTCCCCATGCTAAAATCAGTCTGGTCCAACACAAACTGAAACGGATGGCAGAGTAACTCAAGTCATCTTTCAGGAGACACGGTGAAGGCTTTTTATATGAGAACTGGACTGTTTCTGGAGCTAAAGCAGTTCAGGTCTATTTGTGGCTTTTTAAAAAGGCTTATAATTGGAACAACTGTTCCAGCATGTTTCAGTTTCTTCTATTACTAGTAAGAGAAGCAAGTAGTGAAATAAAGGAGCTATTAAAATAGTACTATATGACAGCATTAGATTAAAAAGCAAACATTATACTAATTTGATGCAAGGTTACAGGAGCTGTGGTAATTGCCCCAGTTACTTTATCAATGAGCAAGTATAAGAATTCTGCATCAGAAATGAAATCTGATCCAACGGCTAACCAAGCTTGCTCTGATCATCATGAATAAAATACAGCTGTGGCATAGAATTCATCAAATAAGACAAGTATTGCATTGTGCTATGTTTATTGTTCTTACCTTTTACTAAAGCTTTTAAAATGACTGTGTCCAGTTCTTCTGAACCTTCTTGCTCAAAGTTGTGCAGAGTTAGAAGATGTTGCTGTGAAATAATGTACCGAATCTATTGGGAGATGAAACAAAAATTGTTTTCTTCATTGTCTTACTGCTATACATCAATGACTAAAACTCCAGTGAGATCACACCTACAGCGTGTCCCAAATAACTTATGTTCTAACTGTAAAACTGATTTGGCAAGAAGGTTTGGCAAGAAGACAAACATTATTAGTTTCCCATATGCAAACAAGCCCTAAGGCAAGGCAGGAGTAACTGCCTTGTCCAAAATCACATAGCAGGATGGTCAGAATAGAACTCGGATATCCTGAGAACCAGATCAGTGTTTTAATTAAAAGATCCTTTCTTATCTTCCATTCTTATTTGACTCAGTCATACTGGGGCTAGCATGCCACTAGTTCTGTTTTACCCTTTCCTGTTTTGACATTTAACTTTTCCCCTTGGAGCTGTTTATTTAAAAGTGTGGTCTGTAAGTCTTCTTTGAGTAAAAGTCATCAAATATTGATGTATACAGTATTTTTTTTTTTCCTTCTGCTTCTCTAATGAATTTTCTTCCTCCTAGTATGGCTGCACCAAGACTTTGTGAGCATCTTACAATATTGCTTCTAGATGTCCTTCCATCCCCTGGTGTCAATGATTTGGCAAAGTTCTCCCTAATGGAATTACAAGTGGAGTAGATTACACTGGGGACTGCAAGGAAGTCCACTGCTGGGTGGACTTCATTTGTCTCAGAGGCACCCAGTGCTCCTCAATCTTTACATGAGGACAATATCAGAGGTGGGTTTTTTTTCTTAAACATTTATGCTTAGTGGTTTAAGTCCAGTGAATGTGCCTCAAGACAAACAGTGAGGAAACTATGAATCTGTTCTTTTGTTCTCTTTTTTAAAGAGGAACATTTATGACTCAGAATAGTTAGGATAACAGGAATGAAGGGTGTTTAGAAATTAATCTATTCATGCACATCCACAATTAGGTTTCCATTTAACAGCTGTAGATCATGAATTAGGTCTCTTCTTCACAGCTGCAGAAGCTCCACAGCTGTGGAGGATGAATAATGCTTCACGTCCTCCAGAAGAACTGCGAGGTTCCTGGGAGCTGGCTGTTACTTGAGGAAATAATTGAGGGAGGACTGAGCCCTAAGTGTTCAGCTGAATCACTAGGACAAAGTAGTTTGTATGATCTACTGAACACTTGATTTTAATATCAGATAGGTCTATGGCACTAGTGTTAGAGCACTGGTGTATCCAAAATTTTTGAGCAGCTTCCTGGCAAACCTGTACTGAATGGACTACTTAAGCTAGTAATGGTAGGAAAGAGCTTGTGAACACGATGCATGTAATTATCGAATGTATGAGCTCACTGTTGCTGTCCATTGGAGAATGTCCTTCCATGAGAAGTTTTCTGCAGGGAATTTCTCTTTGAATTGCTTTTCAACAACTTCTGGCATGATAAGCTCCGGCTCGTTCATGAATGCAGCTAAGATGTCAGCTGTACCTCCAGATCCTGCTAAGATAAGCCAGGGAGCAGAATTTTCCAAACCCCTGCAAATTCTCTGTAGTTTAAAAAATACAATTTTAGAATTCATATATGGAAAGAAAATATTAATTGAGAGGAGGATTCCTTGCAAACTAGGAATAAATGTATACCTAAACTAGATTCATTCTGGAGTCAGTCCAGACTTCAGGCTATTGGGATTGCTCAATTTCTGTAGCAGATCATCCAGGTATAGGCCCCTGACTATACTGCTTTCCACAGCACATCTGCCCTGCAGCTAAGCAGCCTGATTTGTTCAGACAGTGCTTAAAATCTGTTCGTCCCTGACTCACCCCTCTCTCTCCCCACCCCCAGCACTCTACAGTTCAGCATAATCAAGTCAAAGAGGAGCACTGTGCAGAAATTCTCAGCAGGCTTTTCTAGCTCACTAAAGCTGACTGCATGTTCTGAAAATCTCAAATTTACCTGGGGGAATACAGCACTGGGCCATGGAAAAAAAAATATGCTGAGGCATGGCAACTCAAAGAGTTAAACACTGCTGATCCCATTACTTATGCAGCTGGAAAGAGCAAGGCAGGTTGTTGGAAGGGAGGAAAGCAGAGGCATTGTAACTGCAATAATGACTATTTGCTGCCAGTCTTTTTTTTACCCTGGGGGAATGCAAGAAGCTGATGAGACTCTTAAAATCTCACTGTTTTAATTCTGTTGCTGAAGTTCTTTCTTCTTTCATAAATCTTACAGTCCTTACAGTATGTATTATCAAATTTGTCTTTAAGAAATGGAGATTCTGAGAAAGCACAAGCAGCTATTCATTGCAGCACATATGTGAACTTAGCTCCAGACATTTATTTTTGGTCTCCAAGTCACCTTGTACTCTAGAACTTTGGAAAGAAAATTAATAGGTTGTGATACGTGATTTTTAACACCAAAGATATAGAAATTGCTGCCATATTTAGCCTCTAAAAGGAAAGCTCAAGAGGTGATATCATTATAGTTTAGATGGTAAGAAGGTTTCTAATACCAGAAGATGTTTTAATCTAGCTGACAAAGATATGACAGGATGCAGTGACTGGAAACTGAAACTAGAAAATGTAACCAGAAATGAGTCACTATTCTGAAAAAGAAAACAGATTACTAGATTGTGTAGCAGAGTCTTGTCACATGGAACCTTTAAATTAAGGTTAAATGTCTTTCTAAAGATAAGGTGCTCTCCTTTCAACACAGTCAGTCAGTCTCAAATTTAGAAATAACTAGCTGAAAGTTCTTGTCTTTACAGTTTATAGGTCAGATTAGATATTCTATAGTGCTTTAAGGCCTTGAAATTCTACTATAGTGTACTCCTGTTCATCTGAAAATATTACCCCCAAAAATGCCATTCAGACACACAGGCTGCTACAAAGTATCAAAATAAAACACCAGAAAAGGTAAAACACAAATCAAAGAGCGTCTCTTCATCAACAGATTCCAGTTAACAGGTTCTTTAAGATGCAGAAGTGCTCAAGCAGATCAAAACCGATCCTTCGCTGAAAAAAGTGTTTGGAGTATTAGCAGACAACTCCAAAGAATCTTCTATCCTACAAGGTATTTGCTCTGTCGAGCTATGACACTATAGTTTACAAATGGCTTATCTAGCAAACCTGGCTTTGTGTTTCCTTGGGGCTCTGTGACAGAGACAATTGTCTTGCCGTTGCTGGACAGCCCTGAATGATTAACCTCCTTGTCTGTGATCTTGAGTAGTAACACAGTATTACACGTTAGATTTTGAGCTGGCTTCTGTGGGTTTGTTTTGTTTTTAGATTCTTCCTTCCCACTGTACTAGCTTGCAATGGAAGCTTTCGTGATCTGGTGATGCCTATTCAAAACGAAGCATTTCTCACAAATATTAGCAATTTTAATATTAACAGAATTTAATTCTTAAGTGGTATACAGGTCTGAGTTTTTACTTTATGTAAAGTGCCAATGCATGTATTTATCCATCAGTGTTACATCAATCGTTTCATACTTTGCTCCAGCTAATTTTCCTTTTATAGTATGACAAGCAGCTTCTTACCTCAAGTGTGCTTGGTCCTCCATTTACTAGTAAGCAGAGCACAGGGATCTCAATACTACCTGTTCCTGTAAAATAGAGGATTTTAAAAAAAGTTAACAATTCTCACAAAACTATGGTGTTTCTGCT
Organism: Struthio camelus; assembly: GCF_040807025.1. Lineage (NCBI taxonomy): Eukaryota > Metazoa > Chordata > Aves > Struthioniformes > Struthionidae > Struthio > Struthio camelus. The sequence goes on from NC_090946.1 coordinate 18,651,207, forward strand.
GCGTCCTTGAAATATTTCTCCTGTTATGTGCTGTTTCAGTACCTACCAGAACTTGAACCTGCAGAATTCAGGCATTTGCAGAAGCAGGCAGCAAAGTAAGAGGATAACACTATAACCTAGCAGATAAAGTCTTACTCTCAAGTTCAGGACCAAGGCACCTTTGCCACGTGTCCTGCGTGATCTTTTGGCAAGTAATTCAGCATCTTCTCACCTCAGAACACCTCAGCGGCAAAATAGGGATAGTGGCACTTCTGTATATCATAGCAATGTAGTATTTAACCTATTCATTTATCAGAAGGTGATCAGATAGTGGGGAAATTGGGTAACATTAAAAGAAATTCACAGTAATTTGGATGTGTATGCAAGACAAGACTGTTGGGTTTTTAGAGAGACAGCTGGCATTATTTATATTCAGATGCAGTTAGAAGTGACGAGCTTCCAGTTTGGCCCAGATGTCTCTATGTGCCCCCATTTTATGAATGTACCTAGCATGTGCAGGAAGGTATAGCGGAATTCAGGGAGAAAAGGTTAATAAAATAAGAATTTAAAAATATCAAGAACCTGTCTGTGAGACCAGTTAGGGAGAAATAGCCAAGATGTGAGTTGACAGGAACCATATACTCTTTATTATTCTGCTTGATCAGCCTAAAATGTGATTCAGTGCAGTCTAATGTGATGATTATTAATAGCATAATCTTACATTTTTTCAGTAATTCTACATTTGAAAGAAACGCTTATGAAATAAATATTTAACTTCTGCAATGGCAGCAGGGAAAGAAATGATGTAAGCATCCCTGCTTTTAGACATCTTCCCACAGAGGTCCACTTATTCCTAGACGGTTTATACTGTGAAAGTTGAACTCTGTATTCCAGAGATGACTATACATGGCCTAAAAAGCTCCATCAAAATAGTAGCAGCATGAGATGAATGCTTCTTATAGTTGGAAGATAAAAGGCATTTGATTCAAATAGTTTTTTTCCTATTTCCCTTTCTAGGTCTCCAGAAGCAGCGTGTAGGTCACCAGTTGCTACTTTTTGGATCTGCAGTGGGACAGCTACAGAAATAACGTAGAACTGAGCTGTAGCATGGAGATGATTGGTAAGTAACTTCATTTGTTTTCAGCGAATGGCACAGCACTGCCAGACTTCTTTAAGGTGATGTTCTAGTTTGAAGAGTGACCTCTGCAACTATGAGATCCTAAGGATACGCGTTTATGGTTTCAAATCTTAATTTACCTAGAGTCAGATGAAGTTTAGCCTGTTTTTTTGTTTTGTTGCATGAAATTCTGACTTTATGGGGGGAAGGGGAGAAGCCTCTAATTACAAAGAATATTGAAAATATCAAAAATTTCATCTGAATACCTTCTAAGTATTACTTTTTTTTTACATGGAAATTCTGCATGACCTTATCGAAGTGTTTTACTTCAGTAAGGCTGAACAGGTTTGTTCAACTTGAATATAAATTAATTTAAATGGAGGACATAGGCTTTGTTTATAGAAGATCTTGGTGAGCTCAGTATGTTCAATTGAAATATTTGTCAAATGAATCAGCATTTTTGATGGAAAATTGTGCCACTGGGTTTTTTAAGTCCAGTTTGGTTTGCAAGCAGAAACGGGCTATTTTCCAGCTGTCAGCACTGCAATCTCAGCCTAGTGTTACAGTTCAACTATGGTCTTTCCTGTCTGAGTCACCAGTAATAAGCATTCTTTGGGTACATTCATGCTCTCAGGTACATCTGTGCAAGCACAGTATGGGTTATAAAACTGAATACTCCACTGATGCATAAGTGTATGAATAAGTGAGTTCTCTCTCTGCTTTAGCTGTGATAGCACTGCAGATATAGGAGCAAAGGGAAGCTAAAAGTAACTGCATCAGCACTACAGCTGAACTGTTTCCACAAATAGCAGTAGGAGGCCTGTGCAACACTCATTTTCTTTATAAAATAAAGCTCATATAGCTTTAGATGGCCATTAGATGCTATATTGTTTACTGAGGATCAAATTTTGTCTTGAAATAAATATGGCTCAAAATATTTCGTAAGACTTTGTAACAAATCCTTTCCGTCAATGTGGGAACAATTCAAGACTTTGTGTGCAAGAGGGGATGAAAGTATACAACAGTGAACGTTCCTCCCTTAGAGCCACTGGTTAGGGCATTTAAAGCTGAATTTACTTTCCATTTGTTGTGTTTTAATGCAATCGGAACTATGTTTTGAAGGTCAGCTTTGAGCTATGTTTAAGGAGATGCGATACACATCAGGATTTTTGGTTCAAAAAGCTTTCTCAACTTGAGAAGTCATTTTAGTCCCACGCCTTACACAATGACAAGCATTTACTCAATTTTGCCTATGCGGATGGTAAAATGAGAATTGTACTTACCTTTGCTAAGACCAGGAACCCACAAAAAGTTGGGCCCACGGGTATTTCTGTAATATAACTATTCAAGTTAACATGCTTATATTGAGTCTACTTACCACCATACCCTGTACGCTGCTCTGAAATATGCTTTTCCAAAGTGAGACGTAGTTTAGTGGTTCCATCTGGCTCATCTGGTGCTATGTGATCCACCAAAATAAAATGGGAATGATTGTGGTCCAGGGAATACAATGGGCCTTGGATGTTATCGTCTGATTGGTAGTGCACAGGATTTTCATTCTAGAGAGAGAAGGAGAGATGTTGGTGTTTTCTGCAAAACACATTCCATATTTTTGTATGTGCTTCATCTCCATTTTCAATGTTCTTTATGCCATGACACAGAATACAACCTTTCAGACACTTCAACAGACCCTTTGAAAAGGGAGAAGAAGAATGTATTCCTTGTGAAAGGTGTCAGATTTGACAGGTCTGAAAGCCGAAGCTCTTGAAGTCTCCTTTTGGGGCTCTGCAAAATACACTGACACCAAACATCTCTGGAACTTAGGCATTCATTCCGAGGTTTTCAAATTGTTTGTTGGACAAAAGGAAAAGGGAGCACAAAACCTGATAATTGTGAACAAAACCTGAATGTCTGAGGGCTAAAGTTTCTGCTGGTACAAATGGCAGCAAATCTATTGATTTCAGTAGCATTTTGGCTATGTTTAGACCAGTAGATAAGTTAGCCTGCTGTATGTCCATATCAATTTAAATGTAGCTTTATTTAGTTGGCAAGGTTATATGAGCTCTAGTGGTTATTCTCAATTTGGAAGTTGAATTCTAAAAGACTGAGTAACAGGTAGGTTTTAGAAAGTGCAACCTCGTTATTTTAGTTTTATGGCAGGGTTGTGTCTTGAAATTATTTATTCATAAATTTTTGCATAAAACCACTGTCTGGGTAAAAAAGAACCCCACTTCCAGTCTTTTGCTTTAAGGATTGCACTTAATACGAACTTCCACGCACACTCTTTTTCAAGCTCCCCTTGCTTCCTTAATAAAACTTTCCTTCCCACTGCTGCGTGTCCGCTTTGGTCTATCATTGCTATCTGCAAGCCAGGCCATAAATGCCTGATGATTCTTCTTTTTCTTCCTCATAATCACTGTTCTGTTCCAAAGGAAGTTGGATCAAAGTAATAGTTCAAAATCTGTATTTCCTTTCATCGTGTCACTTTCCCAGTCCCTGCAGCCTTTGAGTTGACAAGGAAAGTTTGGACTGTCAGCTTGGCTATTCTGCCTGTATATTGTGTTATTCCTCCCCCTAATTGTGTGTATGAAGACTGATGTTAAAGCCCTTCTACACCTAGCAGTGCAACTACTGCAAATACCTTAGTTGTAGTTCAGAGATGGCAGGGAGATTTACATTCTGTCTTTTAAGATTCAGATCTGATATGGAGCCTTTCTGAATCTCAGTTTTTGCCAGTGTCCGCTAGGAAGAGCAGGTGCCCAGGGGAATCCTGGGGGAAATTCAGCCCTGGGATTGTCCTTCTTCACAGGCAAAGCTAAGGCTGATGTTAGGGAGGCACTGAACATGCCACCAGGAGCTCATTTGTGGCACTACTAATGCATGAAAACATGAAGTAATTCGGAGGACAAGCACCTTTTTTGCTGCTGGTAGAAGGGCTGAGCACACTGCAGACCACGCTTCTAGCTGGCTTTCTGAAATGAAGCTGCATACAATCAAACTGGAGAAGAGAAATATCCTTCAAGCAAGGTGAAAAAGGCCAAAATCAGGCTTGCCCTCTGGCTTTTGGCCCTGTCAGCAGCTCTGGGAAGAGTAGGAACCTCAGGGGCTGTTCCAGGGAAAAAGCAATGAATTTGCATGTGCTTTACAAACAGCTAGTACCTCAAGTTCCTTTTATCTCCTTTCCTCACCCTGTTTCTCATTTATCAGGAAAAGTGTCTTGACAAATTTTGTTTTGGCGGACGGCTTGCGTATCTTTTGCTGCTGTGTAACCGTAAGCCTACTTGCCTGAGATTTGGCCTTTGATTAGGACCCTGAGCCTCAGTAACCAATGAAAAAAGGTTCTGAGGGATTTTCCTCTTTATCCACTGAAGATGTGGACGTGATCGTTCAAGGATGTTTAAAGTGTGCCATTAACAGAGAAGAGATGGAGGGATTCACTGATTCAGGGTTTGTTTTGCTCATTGTTAGTGTGGATTGTCAGCTCCATTTTATACAACAAGCTGCTTGTGTTAGTGCCAAGTATAAAGAGAATTGGGTTTAGATCAACATCGCTGTCTACAGTTCCTTTGTCTTAAAGTTACTGACTAAAACCCAAAACGTTTTTGGGTGGAAGCAGTGCCAGAAGCCATAGGGTCAGGAATGCTCTACATGAAATATTCCTTGTCAAAAGTTCAGACTTTAGTTAAGAGAGAGCAGTGTAAATCTGATGCAATAAAAAGTGCACTTGTTTTGTAGCTATTATAGAGGAAAGACACAGATGAATTTTGATAACTTAAACTGGGAGGGAGGTGAAAGCAGTTGCTCTTCGTTTGCTAAAACAACTTCCCTGAACAAAATTTCCAAACGTTCTGAAAAAAATTCTTTCCTCTGAAGTCCTATCGGACCACTGCAGGCACACAAATAGGTTAAAGTTTTCCAGTTAGAGTCCCATCTAGCAGAACATACAGGTAGCTGTCCTCAGCGAAAGGACTGGGAAAAGGGGAAGCCCAATCACAATAAAATGCTGAAGCAGTCTGGCAGTCTCCCAGCTAATTAGTTGGTCTTTGCCAGCCTGTCTGAGAGAAGAACTAGGTGCCAGTTCAAAGAGCTGTGGTTGTCATCTCTTCCCCAGCCTCTCCATGAAAGTAAAATAGGATAGAGAAACTGTTCTTCATTATCACTACACATCTGTTTTATAATATTCTGCTTATGATAAGACAGTATATCCAGCAACCAGACTGCCATAGCACAATTCTTTTCTCCACCTTCAGGTCAATTCAGCATCAACATGTCTCAACATTTTCAATAACTGTTTTGTTGAATGGGTTTTTTGTTTGTTTGTTCTTTGCACAGATTTTGATTGCTTTCACCTGAATCATCAACTCCCTAGAACTCACGCTAACAAGATGAAATTCTGCATGGTTAGCACTTCTGGCCCAGTGTGTCAAGCAGTTTTTGCACATTAGACACCAATTCAACAACTATTTTGGAAAACCTGATCTTGAAAAATTTATGGCTCATGTTCCACACTAGGAAATACACTTTTTAAAGTATTTTTGAAATAGCTTGAGATTCTGCAATTAGTGGATGGCAGGGGGGAAGGGTGGGTATTCATGGTACCCTATGACGTACAAATACTGTTTTCCTCAAGTTCACCTTCCTACTTGCTAGTATCTAATACTGCCACCTGATGGATATTTGCAGAATTGCTGCAAAGGGAGACTTCACTTAGTGGCACAAAATCTTCAGCATCTAACAATTCTTCTTGCTCTTTATCTTCCCTAAAAATATATATTAAAACCCACTTTTGTTTTTAAGATGGATAAATGTTTTGCTGCCTACTGCTTCCGATTTTTTTTAAATGTGCAGCTGACTTCTGAACAATCCTGTATTGTAAGTATAATGAGTAAAAAATACCTTTACGTTGTCCAGAATTTCTCGGTGCTGAATTTTTCTCAGGGAAGTTATTCCAATTGCAATCACTCTTACTTTGGATGAAGTACTAGCCAGTGCGTGATCTCGGACTGCTTGCCCTAAGTGCCTTGTTATTCCAACACGTAAAGCACTGGTAAAAATCCAAGCACCTGAAATAGTTTTTTCAAAAGTGGTTAGAAAATGTCTTTATAACTGAATTCGTGTGTGTATGTCAACTAACATCACTTGCAGTACTGGATTAAAGTTTTGTTTGGATAGGAAGACACATCTTGAGAGACTGTAACTTCTAGAGTTAAAATGTTTATACAATATGTAGGACTTCAATAAGGAAAATGATGGGAAACGATACGCCCAAGCAAAGATTCTTCACATATCACGTGACACAACATTTTTGGCTTTGCTTTAATGTCAATACGTCCATCCAGAATGTTGTTTCCATCCCAGAGCCACCCACTGTCCAAATACAAGCAGAAACATCACTATACCAAACAGATCTGACTGTTGCATGAGGAAGGAGAGAGGGATGGGGAGGAGGAAGTTGTTGGCTTGAACAAGGCTTACACAGGGAGACCTAACTGTGCAACCCTGGGACTGCCTGGTAGTGGAAGAGCTTGGGCATAACCTCTCTAATCTCGTCTCTCTCCCTCTTGTTCTCGTACGTTGGAGAGTGAATTCCTCAGGAGAGTAGGATTTATTGCGTAAAGTTATGATGGCAAACAATTTGGAAAACCATAGCTGATTAGCCAACCAAACTTCGTCAAATGTGTAGCAAAGCAACAGGAGATCTTGATACTCCCAAGTAGTAGGTACTGAAGGCAGCTGGCGATAGAAAATAACTGTATGGTACAAAAGCACCAGAATGAGCTTTGGTACTTGGCTTTTTCATGATAAAAAGCAAAACGGTTACTATGTTGTTTGAACCAGTGAAGTTAAAACAAGAGCTTCCTGTGGAATGTTCACAGATATTTTGACTTCATTGTGCAGGAATTTTTCATAAAACTACAGGAAAATATGCCATCTTAAATGAAAGTCATTTTTATGTATATTCCTAGGAGTTTTTTTGTTTGTTTGTTTTAATGCCTTTCACTACTCTTATCATTCATGTGAACAAGCCAGGGAGAAAGTGAACTGATTTATTTTCTGCTAAATGTTAGACATCTGTGTTAAACACTGAAGTTTAAACAAAAGACCTTGTTAGTCTAATCACAGAGTCTGTTTTATTAACAATGTCTGTTCAAGATGTGGTTCAATTCTTAGATTTACAGTAAACAATCTTCAAAAAATAAAAATGATTGTAACATTATTTTGACTGTTAGCTAAAAAGTGAGAATAGGGAAAACAAGAATTCTTGTTTTGACCTAAATTCACTCTTGTTGAAGTCAAGTTGCTAAGCTCTCTGAAGAATTTTTTTTACTATCGCATCAAAGAGGGACAACATATTTGGTCCCATCTCATGCCATCTTTCCATTGGCATCGTTGAGGGTATAACCTCAAGTCATTCTACACTTCAGGAATGACTGTTTAGAGTAATTTGGTTAGAAATAAGTTATTTTTGCTGTTTGTAATACAATAGCTTTCATTTTCAAAGCTAGCTAAATGCAATTTGTAGACTACATTCAGCAAAGCCTTGTACTTCTAAAGTAACCATGTGAGTAGTCCCATTGATATTAAAAGATCATTAGATGCCATGTGAGAATCCAGTAGGAATATAAATTCCTCCTTCAATGCCTACAGCACTAACCTGTGCTTTGAGCTGCCTTTATAAGTCCTTTTTTTAAGGTGTCCCGTAGCCAAGGTTTCATCTGGAAATTTTCTTCTTCCCCCACTAAAGAGACAACCAAATTGGGAGCAGGTAGCTTCCACTTGTTGAGCATAACTTCGAATATAATGCCAGGATGAATGGTACACAGGACCTTAATAAACTTCAATAAGCAAAACAAAAAGTAGTGAATAACAATATGATGGTAGGATAAGGTAGAGATGTCATTCACGGTGAATACAAAGACAAACTTATAATCATAACAATTAAATGCTTATCGAAACTCCTTGATAATTTGAGAAAAATTTCTTTGAGCAAGACTCGACAGAGAAATAAATATCAGGATGAACTTAGCAGGCACCACTGGTTAATTCACTGTGTTAAAAGACTGATACATCGCTCTCTCTTTTGATGCTGCTACTTCTCCTGAATCGCTTTCAATTCCATGGTAGTCTAGTGAAGCCAATAAATCTCTTAGGCGTTTCTTGTTTCTGCACTAGCTAAAATATTTGTCTGATTTCATGCCTCTTTCACCATATGGGCTGGGTTTCCATTTTCCAAATAATAACCCTTTAGCTAAAATAAATGCTTAAATTTTTGATTATTGTACCACCCGTAGGCAGCCTCAAAGCCTTCTGACGTGACCTTTCTGATGCTTATTATATGTTACATGAATTGTATGTTATACTTCTTTATGTTCTGTATGTTTTTGGCTTTGTGCTTAGAAGGCCATACAATGAAAATAAATCTCAAGGCAGATTTCTGATCCTAGGAATTCCTTCTGCTCTAGGACAAACCTATATAAAGGACTAGTGAGGAACTGGGGCTGTCCACAGATACCCTTCTCTGTATACTAGCAGAACAGAGAGAGGACTTTAAGGAAAGCCTTGAAATAGCTCAAAAGTATGTTTAAAAAGTTGAAATCCATAGTACTTAATTACTTGGTAGTAAGTGGTTAAAGCAAGGAAATGATGCAAAACGAAGGAAGCTGGGAACTTTTTTTTTTTTTTCAAAAAAAGGAAAAAAGCGTGATCAGCTGTACTTGTAGCAGGTCTGTGTCAGTCAAATGATTGACTTCTGTTTATTAGGTCTTATTTAAAATTACATTGCTATTTATGAAGGTATGGTGCCTATTTGAATACAATGTGGTGCTTTGCACTATGGCACACTGACCCTGACTATTACTATAATCTCTACGTGACTTGCTTAGCATTAAACAACCAAACAACAGCAATGGTGTTAAAGGGCTAGAAACTCCTCAGTGCTATACCTTTCCATGTTTCTTCCCAGAAGCTGTGAAGTCGATTTCTCCTATGCAGTATGGCAGATCTCTTTTGAAAGCTGCTTCTTTGTCACTACTGCAGTGCTTGGATTCTGTTTCCTCCATTGAATTTGTAGGGTGATCACTAGTAGACCAGGGTTCACTGAGACGATGGAAAACTGGAAACATGAGAATTCAAATATTCTTGCTTAAACTGGAGAGGCCACAAAATCCAGGAATTTACATCTAGTTGAGTTTTTAGGCAAATATTTTACTCTTCTACTATTATGCTTATAAGCCTTAACTAAAATTGTAGGGCTCTGTTCCAAGTACCGGATGTATACAGAGGAGAAGGTGGATTCTACACCAAAGCTATGTAACGTAAGTTATAGAAGAACATGAAGGACTAAGGCATCTTGACTCTCATTTAGAAGAAAGAAAACTGAGTCACAAGGTGCAAGATCCTGCAGTCTGTTCAAAGTCACATAGGGTATCTCAGACCCAGGACGTGAACCCTAATTCTACAAGAGATAAAGAGGTGCCTCAGCCACAAACTGTTGCAAGCCGGAGCGGAGCTGTGTCAGTGAATGTCTGAGTCACAGTTTCTTGATGTCATTATCCATCATGCTACTGTGACTTCTGTTATCCAACACAAACACTAAATAACTAATTGATGACATTGTGCTTGTCTGAAGATGAGTTAGGAGATGTGTTTATTCTGTTTGCTGTAAAAATGGGATACTTGCCCATTAGCCAAAGTATTTTAGAACAGGTTGTACCTGACAACAACATACGGTTCAAAAAGGCCCATGGTTTCCACTATATGTGGCTATATGAAGCTTAAGATGGCAAGTTATGCATCCTCTTAGAGCAAGAGAGTCATATAACAAGAGTCTTTCTACTGCATTACACGAGACACTGACAAAGTTTGCTTGCTCTCTCTCCGTCCCAGTTTGACTCAACTGATCTAATTATGATTTGAAAAATACAGGTTTCAACTTGTATGTCTTAATTTGTTTCTTTACAAAATTAGAGCAAAGAAATAACTCTTCTCCCTCTGCTCCGTGCCTTCATTTGCATATTCAGTGTGTCCTTCGAAAAAATCCATGTAATAGTAAACCAGCGCTGGTAATCATCCCTGCATTAATGAGATTGTGCTCATAAAATCTTTATTTCCTAGTTGAACAGAATGTTGTAGATTTAAAAGTGGGTCAAAACAGTGAATATTTTGTGGGTCTATTATGATGATCCAGTAGAGGGAGCAAGCCTTCAAGTTGTTTCCTTGGGCTGGCAAGTCGCCAGGGAGTCTGTACCCTGGCTGGTTCACCAGTACTGTCTTTGTATATTCTTCTTTCTTTTTTTTCCTTTTTTTTTCCCCATACAAAGACTGTTTGGAGTTGCCCTTTTCTCAGGTTTTCATCATTTCAGTTTCTCATACAGCTATTTCACATCATCTCCTCCTGCCTGTCTTCTGTCACAGATCATTGCTTTAAAGATACTGTTCTCATTCTTTCCCCTGCCTCTGGAGAGAATTAAGTGTTTATTCTGAATAGTGGAATGCCAGATTTGTTCAGGTAAGAGTTACCTAGAATATCCTCTTTCGGATTATCAGTAATGGCAGTTATAACAAAGTCTACCTTTTTTTCAGTCTACTTTGCCACTGGAGATGCAGCTCTATCTCCTAATAGCCTAGAGGACAATATTTTTAGGGAGAAAAAAAGAGTTAATGCATAGTGTTAAAAACACATTTTGACTGTTCTAAAGTATAGAAATAATTTCCTGGAAATCACTACCAGGACAAAGGATTTGGTTGGAAAAAAGTATCCAAGATTGAATTCACAGGGTACACTTAGTCACCGTTCATCACTGTCCTAGGTGCCACAGCCAAAGGAACTCATAATAGACAGCAATTTACAAAGTAATCTGACAGTTAGTCTGGCCTCATGGGTAGGACCCAAGCAGTTAATTTTAAGCCTAGCTCTAGACCCTCGCTTACAAAATTTGAGCCTATGGTTATCCAGGATTTCTCTTCTGGAACAAAGACACTGAGTTACTGAGCTTTATAAAGAACCTTTCTGTATTCGGATAATTAAATTTTCCAGAAATAGCATGTAATTTGATTTTTAGTTTAGCAGTTCTGGAGGGTAGTGGGCAATAGTAAAGGAGACAAAGCTTCTGCATCTTATCTATTTTTGTGCAGAAGGTTGTGTAAGACTAGCAAGTGAGGAAGGCAGCTGGTAACTGGGCAGGGCACTATTTTTTATCAAGTTGTTTCTGAATCATGACACTAGCGACAGTGTATTTTGGGGAAGTATTACTTCATCTTTCCATCCCATTCTTATACCTCTCCTTCAGCATCCACTGCAGGCCACTGCCAGTGATGGGATATAGAGCTAGATGGAATTTGATATGAGCTTGAACAGCTGTTCTTGTGTTCCTATTCTAAGTCAGGAAGGCATCCAGCATCAAGAGAAGTAGAAAAGTGGTACTGACAGAAAGGCAAAACATAAGTCTGGAAATTATGCAAGATTCTGAATCGTATCCAAAAAAGAATCTAGTATAGTCCTTTATGTAGTTGAGAAACGACATTGGATGGGACATTAGACTATTATGGAGTGCTATTTCCCAAGTTTCTGCAGGCAGCCGTCAGGAGCCTTTACAGACAAGGCCAACATGCAATGTCAGTATCTTTTTTTCAGTGCGAACTGATGCTTTGACAGTTTTACTTGTTTTCTCTTTGTAATTCCTTTGTCAGGAATAACTATTGTGCCTTTCAGTATGACTGCAGTAATGTACAGGTGTAAATGTTCCATGTTGGTACAATGTTCCACTGAACGTAGCTCCTGGAGCAAGGAATGTTGCTTTGGTATTTAAGGGGGTGAGGAAGATGATTTTAAAGGTTGTTTCTACATTAACTGAAGGGGGGGGGGGGAGAAACAGGAGTTCCTTAGATTACAAATGTTGCAAAGTCACCAGAAAGAACTGCTGCATAGAATTTGCAGATGTGGTTCTTAAGCACAAAGGCTAACCCCATTAAATGCCTCGTTACCTCTCTCTATCTGTCTCAGCTGCTGCAATGTAGCCCCTCCACTGTTATGATCAGAATCACAGAACAGAGTATTTGTGTTCAGTGCCACGTTTCCCCTTGCTATTTTGCACTTCACTACATACTGATCAGTCAACACGCAGACTGCATTCTGTCCCTAATATGTGAACATATATTCAGAGAAGGATATAGTTAACTATGTTACTTCCCCTTGAATTGTTAAGACTTCTGTTTTTAAAAAGCAAACAGACATCTCACCCAGTGTTTTCCAGCAAAAAAAAGCGGCACTAAACAGGTATTAACCAACTATGTAATATAACTACTTTTTTTTTTGGAGTGCCTTTCTTTTGGGTATAATTTTGTCTTATTCTGCTTGGTTCCAGCTTTCATGTTAAGTCTCTTTAATGGTTTCAAGGGCTATTGCTTTGAAACTTCTGGCTGTACTGAACTGCAAGTGTGTCAGGTCACAGCAATCGGGTCAAATCTTTGTGGTCGAAGTCACGACATTCCTCTCAAGTCAGTTTAACTATGGTCAGCTTGCATCAGCATAACATCAGGGACCATTGTTTAATTATAAGGGTCTGGAATAAGTCCGTCCCTTGGGAAAGAAGAGGAAGATAGCCAGTAAGAGGAGCATAGTCCAAGCACTTTTAGATGAGAGGAAAGGGAGGGAGGAAAGCAAAGAACAGGCAAAGGCTATAAGCAGAGTTGCCTGAAAAATCAAGGAGAGGATGACCAGTACTTCATTATTTTCTCTCTCTCCAAATACTAAGAAATTTTCTGGTAAACTCTTTTAGAAAATTCTAGTTTTTTTTTTTTGTTCCTAATTTTAAAGTTTTTTCCCTCCATTATTTGTGAGAATACCATTGTATTAACTCTGATGAAAAATTTACTTCAAGGCAAGCGGTAGGAAATACCTGAGGAACGAAAAAAATGCCACAAAAATCCTACCTGTCTCAATCTGTCCGTTGATATTTTATATACATATGTACACACAATGTATTAATCAGGCAACCTTACTTTAGCTCTGGTTCAGGCTTAAGTAGAGAATTTCTATCTAGGCTGCTGCTGCGTATTAAAATTTGTAGGTCAACTTCTGTCCTAGATGTTCCCATTGACTATAAACACAAACATCTATGGCAAGAATGTACCTCTAATCATTTCCAGATTTGAAATATAACCTAGAAAACTATTTCTAACTAGCAAAGCAGTTAAGACAATTATGAGAAAAGACAACTGTCAGTTCCACCTACATCTGGAAATGTGAGTCAATGTCATTTACATTAGGGATGGCCTGATTAAGTCATTCCAGGTGTCAGCCAGCCTCATGAGTCATTATTTCTGTAACCTCATAAATGGGAGCTGTTAGAATTGCACCACTGTACAACCAGGGCTCGTAATGCTGGCATTTACATGTCCGAATGCTGTTGCATATGTGGTCCTTAATTTTGGATGGTCCTAACTTCTTACTTGGGAATTCTGGATTTTTGGGGACGTAGGAAATGGGCAGGGAGAAATAACTTTAGGGGATGATTGTTGTGATTGTGGGGAAACTCTAGAAGGGGGATCCCTATAGGAATTATTTCCTGAAGGATTTATCTAGAAGAAGTGATAAGATCAGCGCCACAGTGAGACTTTTGACACCTATGTGTGCCCCTCTGTGGATGGTTCTTCCTTCTACCTCTGGTTCCTGACTCCCACCTCCTCTTCCCCTACCACTTCTCTCCCAGTTCCCCCTAGTTTTTCCACAGGCTCTTTGCAACTGTTGTCACTGCCCACTTAGCGTACTGTTTATCTACAGCTTTTCTTCCAGGTGTGGTAACAGCAAATGACAGATCATTCACCTCTAGAAGGGTGACAAGAACGTGGGTCCCTTTCACCTTGCTTTGCTGTGCCTTTAGATGTTACACAGGGTTGGGCTTGTCCATAGTAGGAATAGAGAGGCCAAGTTTGAGCCTTTCAAACACATCTAGTAAAAATGGGCCCAGTCAAGTGATGACAAGGCCTGCAGATATTGCCTAGGGAACTATTGCCTATATATTACACAGTCTGCTTGACCTCAGTTGTTGTCTTCAAGGGTAATAGTTGATTAAGAGAGTAGGAGTATGGTAGTCATTAGCCCTCGGGGCTTAAGAGTAGCAAGAATTCTCCTTCATACCAGTAGGCTGATCAGCAGGCTAGGACACACCCTGATTTAATCACCATTAAGATTCCCCCACCCACTCAAGGAGTACAATTGAATGTGCAGGTGAAATGATACAGATACAGTAATACAGTAGGCCCAGTATTGCTGATGTTAAATCAGTCACAAAACTCCAGCTTCAGTAGCAAATAGACCGAATCCATGATTTGTTCTTGACTTATAAACTTTAAAAGGGAAGCTTTCATATGAAGCAAAGGAAACTACATCAATTACTTGTGCCCATATTGGTGCAGAGGAAGCTAGCAATCTGAACAAAAAGTGAGCCTTAGCAATTGCTCAGAAGAAAAGAAGGCTCACAGTAAAGATGCAAGTTAATAGTAAGGGTGAAAAAACAAGGTGCTCTGCAATTGAGACAAATACAGTGAACTTCACTTGAGCAGGAACAGTCAGCTTGAACAAACAGACTGGGATACAAATGGCTAGACTGCAGTCCTACAGAATAGGATCTAAAGGGTTACAGGCAGACTAAACCTAAGTGAGCAGTGTCATACTAGGGAGAGAAATGCCATAGAGGACAGCATAAACAGGAGAGTCTGTGAGTGAAGCCGCTCAGCTGTGCTCCAGAAAGGCTTCAGCTGGAATATTCTCTTTGGTTTTGGGAGCCATATTTCAAGAAAATTATGGACTAGTTGGAGGACGTTTGAGCAGGAGCAACAAGAATAGATAAGAGACCTAGCACTAGAAAACAAGGAAAAGCTTGAGCAAATTAGAATTGTGTAACCAAAAGCCGTGAAGACTGCAGGGAGGGATAAGGAGATTGTAATAACGTAGCAGTGCAAAATGATGAAGGGAACGATGTGTTCTTTATACTTGTGGCAAGGACAACAAGTAATGGGCCTCCAGGGAAGAACGGTAGCGGGGCTGCCCAAGGATACAATAGTAATTACATTCAGGGAGATACTTGCTTGGGAAGAACGAAAACCCTTGTACTACTGTTTAGGGGCTACTAAAGGCCCTCAAGTATTAGGCCACAATCCTTGATTGTGGTGGATTCTATACATTCTGGCTTAAAGGACTTGACGATAACTTGCATGCCATCACAACTCTAAGAGCTGGACATGCCCTCTTAGATCTGATCCTGAAGATATATATACGCTTATGTAACTTTCCTCAAGGAAGTGCTCCTATTGACTTTAGTGCAAGTACTCAAGGAAAATTGCATCAGTGAGTTTACTGGGTCACGGCCAGCAACAGCGTAATGGAATTATTTGCTTCCAATGGTAGCCACATTTTCATTCCTGTTCTGAATTAAAATATAGTCAATAAATACGAAGACCAAAGCAGACACAGGGAATCAGAATAAAGAAAACGAAAGAGAGGTGAAGGGCAGAGTAAAGTCTGCAAAATAAATACTCAAGGAAGTATTTCAGCATATGCTGTAAAGATGAATTGATTGAACTCTAATTGGTATGTATGTTTCAGTGTGAAGAAACAAAAATCAATGTTAAGCAAGCATGAACACAGTGGAGAAGGGGATGCATGAGAAGGCATTACTTAGAATCCAGGAGGAAAAAAATAACTAAAGCAAGGCCATGGGAATTTAAATATATAAGGTGCAAGACAAAAAGAGGAATTGGTTAGAGGAAACACATGCATATGTGTCTGGGTAAGAGAATGATGTACATGCATGATATGTAATTATACACATTATGTTGTTTAAGTTGCAGCTTTAGAAAATGGTAGTCACAAATCAGCATATTCAAATTCTGGTAACAATGTATGCCATGTTTCTGTATCACAACCTAATGACAAAGTATGGTTCTTGGTATGGTTGCCAAGAAATTGCTAAACAAAGCATAAAGACCTAAGGATGATGAAATACTTTGGCAAAAATCATGGCCAGCCCTCCTGCATAGTGCTTTATCATGCCTATAGCAAATAAATCTTTGAGAACTGCACAAACAGAAAAAGGGAACAAAACAATTTTGACTGTCACAACAAACTAAGTGCTACTATAACTGTAGTACTCAAGATTTCTCTCACTTTCAGACAGGACAGCTGAGAAAGTACAAGAACTGAAGGGATGCAAAAAGTATGCAGAAAATAAACTTATGGGAAGGTTTCTCCATACTTCCACTAGGATGGAGGGACAGCGGCTATAGTGAAGGCCGACAAGCACGTTGGGAATGTGTTTTCTAACTGGAGTTTTTATGAATTTGCAGAGACAGGGGCAGATCATGGCAAACATTAATAGGAACAAGAAACTTTAAAGAAAACCATGCAAAGAAGAACAGCATAAAGGTGGCCTAGTAAAATAAAAATTTGGATTAAATTTTCAGATGTATTCATGTGAATTGGCCCCATAAGAAGCTTTCAAAAAAATCAGCCTATGTTGTCAGTTTCCTTTCTAGAAAGGCAGTTGTTATAGAGTGTCAAGTCAGGTAATTTGTATTTATATTGTACACATGCATAGTTAATAATCAGAACAAAAAGATGAGGGAAAAATAATTTTAAAAAATCATCAACAACAAGAAGCTAAAAAAAGATGTGTGTGAAGAGAGGCTTGTTACCGAACCAAAGTAGGCTTTGTTTTAATGTTTGCTAAAGTATGTCTTTCCAGCCTGATCCTTCCCGAAACTGCGAGAACAAGGATGCCCAGGCAAATCAAGTATTCACAGGAGTGTTCCCAGTTTTTAAGGAGTATGTATTGTGCTTTGGACAAGGTAAGCACTAACTCTTTAAAGTTCCACTTCCTGTTGCACAAATGAATGTGCAAAACGCTAATGCAAATATAGGTGCTTGGTCTTTTTTGTTTCTGACTTTACCTGCTTAACACAGTAAACCACGCCAGAAGCTATTTGCATAATGTACTTCCAGTGAGTTTGCAGAAATTTGCATATGGATATCAGCCTGTGAGTTTCACAGAAGCTGATCTATGCTGGCGGGGTGAAACCTGGCAGAGTGGAAAGGAGAAAAGGGAAATTAAGACATCAGGGAAGTAAACAACGGAAGGAGCATCTGGAATAGAAGAGGGAAAACTTACAGCAGCATTGCTCAATTAAAATAAGATCATTGGCTGTGCTTACATAGCACACTGTGTATAGCAGGTGAGAGGAGGTTGACACCAGGTTCAGGTACTCCTGCCTCTTCACTACTTTGTTCCCACAGCAGGGCATGCCACCTGGAAGCTGTGCCAACACAACTCTTTGTGGGACCTCACAGTGAATCAGATTAAGCTTAAAAGAATATATTTTTGCCTGGTAATTTTTCAGCAAAATCAATTCACTAATATGGTACACAGCATAACACATCAACAGTTGTGCCAGTACAACCTGAAGGAGTGGCATATTCTGGGACAAGGACAGAAACAAAAGATGGGCTGTAGAAGGAGGCTGACTTAAGCCAGTGGTTCTGCTGAAAATAATGTACTGCAAAACCACAGCCATAGTTCATGCTGGAAGAAAACATCGGAATATTTCCAATGCAAAAAAAAAGGTGCATCAGGAAAGGTGTTATACAGACCCAACCCTTCACCTTGTTTCCTTTTTGGACTGCTTTCATTACCTCCTATTTATATCAGCTTGTTCAGTGCTTTAGGCAAATTTTGTAAACTCAAAGGGGAAGTATATTCAAAACTAAGAACCTCTTTTGCATAAGACATATGTAATTTGTATTTTGAGAATTAACACGCTTTAGGAAAATAGTTTCCTTCTGTTTTGTTTCTAAAATAAAACAAAATTTTAGATACAATTTCCTTCCTGATAACGTTATGAACTTAATACATTGTGCAAAAATGCTAGTGGCAAACTTGTTCATTTTCTGTTACAATTTTTTCCTTGATAAGACTGAATCCCTCACACACTACAAGGAATTCTGCACTTTTTTTTCCCCTGTAGATAATATTGATTTTTAATTCACAGTTGCAGCAAATCATAGCCAATTTGCCCTTTGGCACTCTTCCTCAGGCTACTTATTAGATGAGTTCAGACCAGATCCAAATAAATGAGGAGATTATAAAACTGCGAGGCACAGAAGAAAGCATTTGAAGATGGCAGACAGATGAAAATGGTTGACCTGGGGTTGGTAAGGATGACTTTAGTGTCTAGCAAGCAGAAGGAGAGACCTGACTTGGTCTTACACTTTTGGGATACTCAAGAACATCTCTGCCTGCAGGGCTAGTCTGATGTCTTTGGAATCCCCTGCAGGTGGACCAGAGGCCTGTGTCAGCAGGCACAGGGATTCCAGGTCTGTCAAATTCACTCTGCACTAAAAGCCTTTGCTCCTTCCCCTTGCATGCATGTTTTCCCTTTGCCTATAAGAGTTCTGCTGGCAGGTGTACTCACAGCAATATCCAGTTAATAGCAGAGGTAAGTCTTCAAATGAGGTGAATTCTGAGCTTGGCAGAGGTTAATGTGCTGTAGGAGAGAAATGGAATAACAGATGCTTCCTTTAACTTGATGTTTATACATTTTCAAAGTTTTGCCTTGCTCAATTTTTTCCTGCTTGCAATGTCTGTTTTGTATTGAAAATGAAAGTTGCAGTTGAAGGAATGAACAAGAACACCTATAAAAAAACCTGTCTTCTCTCAATATCTGCTCCAAAACTGACTGAATTAGTTTGTAAACCGTAAGTGAATTTCACTGTTCTCAGATGGCTGCAAATAAGCTATATGCAACTAAAGATTTCCTCTCTGAGACAGTAGGCAGTGTTTTTCTTTGTTTGCATTTCATCTCCGCTTGCTTAAATTATGGTCCAGCCTGCCTTTAAACTGTTAGGCTTTATATGCCTCCTGGCTACTCTAGAAATACCACTTCAGCAGCCAAACTTTCTCAGTTACGTTGAATTGGCTTTTGTCTTGCCCACTGTAACCTTGTGCTGAAAAGAACAATTACAGAGCAAACTTGCTATTATAAAATATGCTTTTTCTTTCTTTTACATTTCTATAGTGCATGACACCTGCAAATCCAAGGTGCTGTGACAGAAAAAGCCTACCTTGGTTTAAAAAAAGTCAACACATGTAGATGAACATGTAACTTCTAGCTAATTATGGAAAGCAAGTCTAGAAAAGTTTAAAAAGCCATTCCATCATTTGCCACAAATCTCATGAAAACTGCTAAAAACTAGAACTCTCTAGAATTTTTAGCAAAGTTGAAATGTAACTGTAGAAACACATAACATTTTTTATTACTATCAATATTTTGTGTCCTTATTCCACCTTGTTTATGATTATGATATGCATGAAATAAACATATGAAGTGTAGAATGCTGGCTAATATTCAATATAAAACTGAAGCAGGGAACATCTGGGATGATACTAAATAGCAGATACATAGGCACTTTAGTTCCTTGATGATCTCGAAAAGCCTATTTTGAAGATGATAGATTTTCTAGTGCTTCAAGAACATATGTCTGTGCCTAATTTTATTAACATGACCAATTCCCTTGAGCTATCTATCAGAATTAAAAGAATTCAAAAGGTTCAAAGGATTGGTCCAAGACAAAGATGACTTTCATTATTATTATTTTTTATTGATTTGTTTCTTTTTCTTGGACAATGATGGAAAGGGATGCTCAGTAAGAAAATGAAGGTATGAGTTGTAAGATTTAGTAAGAATGTTATTCTTACTAAATCTTAACATGTTTTTCTACTGTTCATTTAACCAGTCTCTGGCCTGTCAACATTCCTGGCTCTATTCCCTGGGATCTTATCTGAATGCAGGAGTCTTCACAGACAGTTAACTGCCTTTTATTAGAAATCTTCAAATAGAGAGGGCTTTTTCTGCCTTACTTTTGTCACCTAACATTTGGATAACCAAGCTTGTTCTGAATGCAATCTTGTAAAATAAAAATGGCATGAAAAGCTCACAATAGCAAATACAAAAATAGACGTAGAGCTGAGCCACGAGCTGTGCGCCAAGATGATACTGGTGAGAATTGTCTCCATGGGCTGAGGATGAGAAGGGGAGAGAACAGTATACCTGTGAAAGAGGAGAACTGAGCAGCACAGTGTACTGTTAGCAAGTGTCCGTGTCATACACTGATGGGGATGGCAGAAGAATCCCCACAGAGCAGATGCCTACAGAGCAGCATTTGGAAGGCTTGGTGTGCCTTTGTACTTCCCTGTCTCAGAGATAGCTACTATAAAGCAGACAATTGCCAGATTCCAATATAGTCTGTAATAGTTCTGCAGTATGCTAGTATCAGGCCCAAACAGCAGCCAAGGATCAGTCAGATACAAGAGCCTATGAAGATCCAGAAGCTTAGTCCTAGTGCAAGCTAAAATGTTGTTTACACAGAGGAGAGTGCAACAGTAAAACATTACTGAGACCTAATGCAGAACAGGATAAATACAGTAAATTAGCTACTAGTCATACAAGAAACCCAAAGTAGTTTGAGCGAGTGAACAGAAAAAAACTGATGAAAAGTATATATCTGTAGGACATGAAAAGTGATATAGAACCTGGACAAAGAAAGGCGACAAATAGCTTTTGAGATTCCTGATCCGAGAAACCTAGAAGTATTACATATATTTCTAAAGGCTAGAGGTAAATACCAGCAATGCACACCACCCTTGCAGTGCCTGTATAAATAATTTCTAGTAGTAGAGCTG
Source organism: Struthio camelus (assembly GCF_040807025.1). Lineage (NCBI taxonomy): Eukaryota > Metazoa > Chordata > Aves > Struthioniformes > Struthionidae > Struthio > Struthio camelus. The sequence continues at coordinate 18,672,036 of NC_090946.1, forward strand.
GTGATCCTACCTGCCAGCTGCCTTCTGCAACAGGCATGACTGTTCATCTGCAGTGTTGAAGTTGCATTGATGTTGCTGTTGTTAAAGTATTTGCTGCTGCTCCTGTTTCCTGTTGGGAAGGGAGAGATGTTAACAGATTAGTTTGCACACCTATCCCCCTGGACCTATAGCAATAAAAGTAAACATTACTAGTGCCTAATGATATCAATGGTTGTTCTCCAGGATGAAAATGAGCCCTGTCAAACAAATGGATATGCAAATAATAGACATTTCTCTGCACCAGTAATGGGGCAAGTAGTCATCAGAAACAGACAACTAGCAGGAATGGACTTTAGATGTGAGTATATTTTCTAAATTAAGCTTTCAATAATTGCAATAACACAGATGTTGAGTAACTGCCTCTAACTAACCTTTCATTCTCCTTGCAAAAGTCATTAGTGCCTAATACACGTTTTCCCAAAGTATAAAAATCCTTTAACCAACTTTTCAGAGCACAAATGTGCAGTCCAAGTGCTCTCTTAATGATTACATTTTCAAATATATCCCGTCCAGTAATCTTCACGGATAGCTTCAAATTTTGGTGCACAGCATGTCAGCCTTAACATTATAATAATTTATGGGATTTATTCTATATTTAGAACATAGATATTGTACCGTTGTGCTAGGTAACTTGCATGTGGGGTTTGCGTGATATATAACAGACCTTACTTGGTAGAAATTATGGCAGCTCAACTGACTGCTGCGGAGCTAAGCTACTTTAAACCGGAAGAAGATATGCCCCAGCTTTTCAATTTTTTCATGATCCACAGCCATGTATTTCTTTAAATGTTTTTTATCCTTCAGTATCAAAATAAGTGGTCTGATTTCTTTTTTTTTTTTTTCATATTGAGCTTTAGGCTTTTTTGGCATAAGTTGATGTACGTCATAAATATTTGGTGTCCTTGATAGAGACTTTGTTATTTTTCCAGGCTTTAAATTCACCTTTCTTCTTCAAATCTGGTTTCTTTTGTGTTTTGTTTTTAGAAACTTTAGAAAATATATCTCTGACACATCCCTTTGAGTTTGATTAGGATATAAAATGACATAAAATCAGTGAGATATCCAAATTCTATCTGCTCGAGAGAACAGCAGACTTTGTTTCTCTCATGGTGACCTGTGTAATTACTTTGGATTGCTTTAAAATTTCCTTTATATGTCCATAGGTGTCACTATTTTTAACTTTCTATATTTCTCTTAATGCTTAAAATCCTATACTATGAATCATTTTAAATTCCATTACAACACAGTCACAAAAAGTCCTTTATCTTCAGTCTTTGTCATAACACTGAGAGTTGCTTGAAGTAGAAAAACCTGAAACTAAGCAGAAGCTTAGTCAAAAAAAGGTATCTGAGAGCTTAGCCAAATTATAACATATGGTGTTGAAGATAACGGTCATTTTTGTCCAAACTTGACTAGTTGTTTTGTCAGAAAGCAGTAGGTGCTAAGACTACGGAAGTTGGAGCCTAAGGACAATTTCATCTTTAATGTGGAACTGAGTGGTTTCTTCAGCTTAATCTACAATTACAGAGCAATACTGGAGGATGAATTCTCCATGCAGCAGGTATATAGATCCTGAGTAAGATCATCCCAGTCACTCCTGGACTATTCTTTTGCAGGTCTCTTCTCTGTTGAAGTCCTGTATGTTTCATCTTCCTAAGTACTTTTTAAACTGATGTATTCTGTCAGCCAAACCTTTTTGGCATGTTCTTCCTGCTGTTTAAAGCAGATACCTTTATTACTAACATATTACTATAATATAGACATTTCCATCACCTTTTCTAGAGTGTTCTAGGAATAAGGTTTGCTGGTCATTCTGATCAGTCATTGCAGCTGTGTGTTTGTTTCTCTCTCTGGTAGTTTTCCAGCTTTCACATCAAACTGTTAAGAGAGAAATAACACTTGAGTATGAAGATTCATAATTGGTCACTATCTTACAGATGTTTGAGACTGAAAGTTTTGTAAGCTGGTGAATGCAGCTGCTATACTGCTAATTCATGACACCATTTATTCTGCCCTTCCTACTGACTTGCTCATTCTGCCAGTGCATGTGTAATGAGTTATTGCTTACATTCTTTTGTTTGATAATGTACAACTTACATCTGAATGTTGATTTTGAGTTGAACTGCATCTTCTAATGTAACATTTGAGTTGCTGCCTCCCCAAGCAGATTCCCATTTCTCCGCCTCTAGTTATTAACCCCAGCCATTCATGCAGTGATGGGCTGTGTTCATTTTCTCTTTGTGCAGTGGTTGGCCTGTTACTTAAAAGATCAGTATTATCAGTGACAGCTAAGTCTGTTATCATGTGGTTGGTAAGCCAGGTTATGTCCATATCCATGTTTGTTCACATGTTTGTTTCATGGTGATGGGAAATGCAAGGCAGAGGAAGCATCTTTGTATGACATCAACAACTGTTAAAGCATTCACCCGATCTGTGTTTTTATTCAAACCACACAGTGTCTTCAGATAAAATCCAAATGTTGTTAGCTGTGTCTGCACACCACAACTTTATAGTGTATTCTAGAGCATCTTTTGCTACTGACTCATCCTGTTTCCCCTTGTCAGCAGCAAATGTGGGGTTCTAGCATCCAAGTACATTTATCATCACAGCTACGAAGGAGGACAGTGCTATTATCCCATTTACAGTTTAAGAACCTGGGGCACAAATAAGAACACTGACTCACCAGAGGTCACAGGAAGTCTGTGGGAGAACTGGGAGCTGAACTCTGGTTGTTTGAGTCCAGGGCTAGAGACCTGAACTTGCCTCTTTGATGGCGGACTGAAAATATTCTCATGAACTCAGAACAGGAATTTTGGTGCCCTCTTTGATAATTTCTATGAGATTGCAAATCTTGGAGACATATCAAGTTAAAGTCCAGCCTATTTTTCTGTTTCCTTTTTTCCTCAGCTTTGACAGCTACTCATTATCACTGAAAGGAGAAAACTTCCTTGACATATTTGCAGTTGCTTGCTTACCTTTCCTTCCTATTTCAATTTTATAATTATATTTCTGTAATTTTTTTCTGAGCTTTTCTTGGCCCTGTATTTTATAGAAAAGTTAGATTGCACTGATATATTAATATTTGATGGTTGATATAATTTAGTTCTTCCCATCAAACTACATTCACTAGGTTTTAATTTCTAAATGTCACTGTCTGTACTGCTGAATATTAAATATTATCCTATTTTCTTTTTTTAAGTATTTGCCTAGATTTGTTTTTAACAGAAGTCCACACATAGATATGTTTTCAATGGGAAACATAGGCTAACCCATCAGCCTTTTTTCTTAGAAAATGCTCTTATGCGCTCAACACTGTTATCAGTGTTTTGAGAATGTTAAACTACTAGTCCACTAGTAGAAGACCACTGTCCACAGTGGGAAGACCACTGTTTTATAGGTAGTGTAAAAAGATACATCTGCTGTTAAGCATAATCTAGAACATCATTTAAAAACTGTACTCAGAGGCCCTTAATATTGAAAAGACTCTGGAAAGATCATGTAACTAGGTTATTGAAAAGATGTTTGGTCAGATCCCCAGCTGCATCAAAGAACCATTTTATGACTCAATTTATAGCAGGTAAGTAACTGAGTAGTATTTTGGTTTTGTTGCATCAAGAGAAGTCATTAAATCACCTTCCCTTTACTTTCCAACTCTGTTGTATTCAGAAATAAGACAATTTCCTTTAGCTACTTTGTTCCTTCTCTTCTCTAGATGAAAATGTAAGACTTTAATGAACAATTCTATTGCTGGTATTTATCTGATTGTAATAAAGCAGCATGCCCCTTTAAGGACCAGTGAGCCCATGGCCAGCTAGCTCTGCCCCTAGTATCAAGCACATATGCCAGTAGCCAATTAAGATTAAATGGGTGCAGCTGAAAGTGGGGACAGTAGGTAAAGAGTTCCTCAGGTGAGAGAGGGGAAAAGAGAAAAAGGAGCTAGAAGATCCTCTGAGGGGTGATGGGGAGGTCTATGGAAGTAGCATTAGGGACAGTATTTCTGTACCAGGCATGGGGCAAACAGCAAGTAGGTGATTCAAGTTCTTTCTTTGTAGGTGCTTCTGGGGTTGTGAGAGGAGTAGGCGTGGCTCTTATTACTGCAGAATAAAGGTGACTGGGAGAGTAATGAGAAGCAGTGTTGCTTGGGATGTTATTTCTCTCTTTCTCTCTTTTTTTCTTCTTCTTTTTTTTTTTTTTTAAAAGTATATAGATGCTTCTAGTCACCTCTGAAGGCATTTTTAACTAGAATCTAGCCTGGAGCTCACATGGAGATTGCCTGTTATTCATGTATGTATCTCCAGTTTAAAAACAAAATCAAATGTCTCTGTCTGCTACAAACTTTTGTATTCTCTTTGGCCTATAATTACATTTGTCGATGTCCTAAAAAACTCTGAATTCTAAATGCAGGTTTATTTTTTCAGAGAGTATCTCAACCTCTCTTTAAAAACATATATACCCTGAAAAGAACATACTGATCAGATTATTCAATCTATTGCCCTACCAAAACAGGACAGAGTCCTCAAGTAAAAACCTGAATGTCTTCCAATACAGTAAGTCAACAGAGCTCTCGCTCATTATCTTAAAATAGACCTGTAAAATAAAAACTAAAACTGAAAGGAACAGTGGCAGTTATTTACATGGCAAGTTGAGCAAGCTTGCAAACAGTAACACAATTTTCTGAACTATATGAACTAACTTCTTTATTCTTAACATAGTGATTCTTTTTCCGTATTCTTAATGGCGCAATACTTTTTATTTCGCTTTTTGGTTTATTTAGAGGGGGAAATTCTCAATTTTAAGAAAGTATTCAGCCATAGTTTATTATCAGAAACATCTGCAAAAATGAGTCACCTGTAGCCTATCAAGCCAGATCACGTAAATTTGTTAATTTAGCCACTAGAGGGACCTCCAGGAATAGGATATAGAAAAACATTTGCAACGGCTATTGCAAAGGAAAAACCAAGAGTTATGCAGGTCAAACACTGTCACTTGTTTATAATGAGCTCTGAAATAATAAGAAATATGAGTTAACTAATTATCTGATATATTTCATCAAGAAAAAGCAATTTATTTTGCTGGTTGGTTATGAATTTGGAAGTTTGTTTCTTTTTCACTGAGTTAGTGAAATTAGAATGTCTGATTTCAAGAGACATTATTTACTAGTAAGGTTATGTGTTGCTCTTTTGTGGGGTAGGAAGCAAATACAATGATGCTCTTTAGAGTTGCTGAGAACTAGGAGTTAGGTTTGTTGCAGATAGCCTGCAACAAATAAGCTTTGTTTCCTACTGAATGGTATTTTAGCATAACCCTCAGTTTATTTCAAACTTTAACAGCAACTTAATAAACAAATGAACACACGTTAGTGCCTCATCATGCACATACATACTTACTCAAAAGCATTTATACTACAACTTGGATCACTGGATCTGTAATTGGTAATCAGTCAAGGAGATGAAAAGGGTGCCCTTACATTCCCTCTTACGTTTTTGCACTATAAAAGAAGATATGACATTATTGACACATGAGGTTTCGGGGCTTACCCTCTGCTAAGAAGAAACGCAGCAGGCCTATTCCCATCTTTCTGCTGTAAAACATGAAATCATGCTAACGTAAGTGACTGTGCTTCTGAAGAACTGCAGATGGGGACGTGAAGAGCAAAACTGCAATTAATCCCATTAAGATAGAGTCGGGGGGGGGGTGGGGGGAACTAAAATTTGAGATAAAATGACAAGTAGGCAACACGTACAGAGAATTTTTCCAAGACCCTTTATTATGTCACACTACATTGTTTGGCTTTACCTGTGAGAATGGTGCTATAGAAATAAAATCTTGTATTTTGTGAGATGAAAGCAACTTGAAATTCCAGTTTGGCAAAGCTGATTCTTGCATAGGTCTCCTGTGGCCTATTCACTGGGTTTTACAGTTCTCATTTTGTTTGCATTGAGAGGTTTGCTGGGGAAAGGTGTAAGGGGGAAAGAGACAGTGCTAGTTACTTTTCTATTATTCCTTGGTATTTTGGGGGGGCATTAGAAAGCTGTTTACTGAATTTTTGTTTGGAAAATCATTTGGTACAGATTTGTCTACATCTTCGGCTCTGACACGGAGTGTTACATCGCTTGAATCGCATGTGTATAGCCTGCCACTTTATTACCTGGTGAACTGCCTGAAATTTGAAGATGGAATCAATTACAGTTGCACTTAACTGTTAAGACTGATGATTTCTAGCATTGAAAATGGGCTGTGGAGTCTGCTGAGGAAGAGTATTTATTTATCCCATGTTTCTTGACAATTGTCAGTACTTCAGAACCACTTTGGGTCCTTCCTGTTTAACATGCCTGCAGGATGAAAATTCTTAGGATTTCTGAAAGGCCAGCCCTTTCTGTCTTTCAGCTCTTCTGTCTGTAAAATAGAAATAAGAAATTGAAGAGTCGTGGTGAAACTTAATTTGAGATAACCAGACTGGAGTCACTCTATTCACTCTATACGTGCAAAGTATGATATTAGATGTTACAGATTAACATGATTGCTGGCAAGAAGTGTTTCTTGATCTGAGATTTCAGGAAGAGATTTAGTGATAATTAATGACTCCTCTACTTGCTTCAGCCACTAAGAGTGAAACTATTCCTGAAATATCCAGACTTCCTTTTTACCATGCACAGGTACCTCCACAAGCAACTGTAGAGTTACAATGTTTGGAGCATTTCAGAATTTCGGTTCGTTTAATTTATTTGGAGCTTATTCAACCATGTCATTTGATACCGATTTCAGTCTAACGAAGAGAGGGTTTGTGACTAATCCAAGGAGGAGAATTTTCTTGTGATGCAAGAATATGATGTAATGATATTTTCATTTGAAGAATGGCATTCATCACTCTGCCCTAAGACACCTTCGCACATGTAAGAATATGCATATTGTATCCTGTATGGCATTATGTGAGTAATCAAACGCCTGTTCAGTCTCACACGCTTCTGAGATTATAATATACCTGATGTGCAATATAATGAATATAAATATTGCAGCATTTTGCTAATCTCTTTAGTTTTCTTTTTGAAAACATTCTCAGAAAAATCCTTTTTCCATTATGAACATTAATGAATAATTAACCAAAGAAATGGGGAGGATGGGACACCGGAAGCAGCTGCTGAAACAGACTAGAAAGAGAGAGAGTGAGCGCACAAGTGTGAGCCAACCTCTGGCTCTCAGAAATCTATCTGAGATGTCCTGAAGAAGTCTCCTTTTAGTTTTATCGGGCTTTGACAAACCTCTTGATTTTTTTATTTTTCTCACTGATAAATGGTCTTTATTCAAGGCTGCAAGCAGGTTGGGAGCAGGGAAAAAGTGATGAGAGAGAGAGATGATGGTAAATATAACAATATGTGATGCAAGAGAGCTGTTCTGCTCCCTTTCCAGCTCCATTTTTTTCTTCTTACTGCCAGTGTGTCCTTGAGGAAGGCCTGTGGCCTAAAATGAACTCCTGCTCTTAAACAAGTAAACATTTAGGACCTAAATCCTTAAAAATCTCTTATACATACGAGCTTTTGGTCAAACCAACAACAATATCAAATAGAACTGGCTAACATTGCAGAAAAATTTTGAATCTTTACTGATATAAAACAAAATTTCAGTTGGTTGGTATTTGACTTTTGTACAAATGAATGTTAATTGACAAGCAGAGTTAAGAGTCTTTCAAGCATTTCTGCAGATATATACTTGCTCAGTCTGATCTGGAAGTTTTTCTGCTTGGACATCCTCTTTTTTATGGAAGACAAATATAGTTGTTAACAGCAGGACTAATCTTACAGACAAACAGCAAACATCAATTTTTTTTTTTATTTTGCAAGATCCAGGCTTAAGTCCCAAACCAGTTAAGCATTTAAACACATCTGTAACTCTGAACACATGAAACCAGAAAGTATTGTTTGTGTTCCATAAATCTAAATATATGCTCAGACCCTTTATTGAAATGTTGCTTTAGGACTCAAAATCTGGATATGGGTAGACAACAACATTCTTTCCCAAAACAACATCGATATACTACTGCTTTAAAACACCTAAACCTATGAAACAATGCAAAAAGAGGTTTTACATGTAGACATAGCCGTGCAGTAGGAGAGCATTCATACTGCTAATATTAATCAGGATTGTCAGCTGCTTAATTGGACGGTCTCCAAACTCCAGATATCTGGTGTGCGCTAGTATCTTCTGCAACATTACTTCACTCTACTGACCATATTCCTAAACTCTCTGCCTCCACAGTTAAAAATAACCTAGCACCAAAGAGGGATGGGGAATTAAAAGCCAGTTTAAACTTTCGGAATAGAAAGTTATCTGTTGTTTTCTGTCTTTCACAGTTGTCTTGAAAGAGATTGATACAAGATCATACTTCCTAAACAGCTTTTAAAAGTGTCTCTTTTTTGACAGTGATCAGTTTTTTTATGAAGTGATTTATTAATGTGGACTCTTATGATCGATTAGCTGGGTTAGGTAGCTGGGTTTTTGTGCTTTGTTCGTTTGTATCAAGAGGTGAAACCTGTTTTTTTCAAGTTCTATGAAAGGCACTATTTCAGGCTGCATTGTCCAGTTTTCAGGAAACAATTTAGTGACTGTATGGTCTGGGACATATTCTGCCCATCAACTATGGGTTGCTATAGTTTGTTTAATTCTTAGGGCTCAACATCCCGTGCCTCTTTCCATGGAGAACTTCTCCTAATTACCAGCACTGTACTGTGGTGCTCTTTGAATGAATGAATGAATGCATGCCAAAGGTGTCACCTTCCCTAGACGTTCTTACCCCAGTACTTCCTCATAGTACTCCTGCTTTTGTTGACTCAGAGCAAGCCCAGACAGCAACGGTTGCAGTTTTGGTGGTGTGTTTGCAAGTAGAGCAATGACACGGTGACTGTGGATCTTCCTGCTCAAGGAAGTTGGAATAAATTCACTTGAAGGAAAGAATGAGCTGAACTAGCCTCAGGATTCTCTCCAGCCGTATAGCTAGGTGATGGCAAGGCAATAGGGGAGATGGACAAAGTCGTCATTGCACATTATTGCACTTTCATCTTTACAGTCAGGCTTTTGGGGAACTCTGCAGTTTCAAATGATTTACACTGTCCATATCTGGAGTTTCTACTGGTGTGCTATATAAGGTGCTTGACCAGAAATGCCTGTCATCAGGGAAAATCTTGCTGCATGTATACATAAGAAGCATGAACGTATTCAAGAGCCTGTAACAAAGATTTTGCTTACATTTAAAAATTGTTGTGAAGCCAGTATAAAAGCATACCAGTCGGATATTAACAGATCATGATCAATTTAAAAGAAAGGTAAATAAGATTACTAAGGTATCCAATGAAAAATCCATATAGGTACTCAGGTAACTGTTCTTAGTTACAACTTGATGAATGAATCAAAACTTTTCTATAATATTTCTCTCCCATCTCCCTATTGAAAAGGCTAAGCCATAGTCTTCCCAGGATTTCAGAAATGAAGTAAACACTTCTCTCCCTTTCCTGTCTCCTTACCTCTGCTCTGATTCATAAGACTGAGGTTTATTTGTTCAAGTTGTTATTGTCATGTTTTCAAGCTTTTCTCTGTGTCTGAGACTTAGATACTTACTTGTTTTGCAGTTGTCAATAGGAATTTTTAAAGTAATGACATGACTCTGTGAGCAGAACTTCTTCATTAAAATAGAGAATATTTCAAAAGTTATTATACCATAACTGCCATATGAAAGTATTTAAACAATCTAGGACTTAATTCTCGGTTCAGTATTGAGTCACTTTATCTACACCATTGGCTGAGTTTTTAAAATGATCTGTTAACTGGTTAAACTGTGGACTCTTCAGGAAATGGAATTCAACAAAATATTTGCTCTAATTCAAGCAAAATGATCTGAAAATTAAAAAACAAAAAGAACTTCTGCCTCTCCTTGAAAAATGTTCTTTACCTCTATCATCACCCATTCTCTAGCTAGGCAGAAACAGGAAGTAGTATAAAAAAACAAACCACCCCCCCCAAAGTAATCTTACAGCAAGCAATAGACAAAACACATGATTTCCATATCAGCCAAGAATTCAGTGCAACCAATAATTGCAACATAAGTGTTAATGGCTTTTAGCATATATAGATAATGCTCAGATTCTTTCAGTTTAAGTCTTTGATTCCATAGGGAAGTAATAACATAAAAGATCAAAGTGTCTCTTTATAACTTGCTGCACCACTTACAAACATTCAGCAGTGATAAAAGTTATGACTTTGCCATTTTATCTTACACAGTACTTATAAAAATGACTGAACAAAACAAAAAGACAACATATAATGAACATATGTAACAAAGCATAGATAATAAAGGACATAACTGGAGATGGGATAAAGAAATACAGACCTGAGGTGGAACAAACACTTCGGATCTACTCTAGCCCAATGGTGGGATTCTCAGAAATGCTTTACTAGTCCTATCCCATGTAATGACTGCTGTTGGGAGCGTTACCATCAGCTTCACGGGTAGCACCATCAGACTTCAGTGGCTGACTACACACCAGGTCTCATTTCTAGAAGCAGCAGCATCGTAAAAATGTAAAAATTAAACACCGTACTTGCAAAGAATGAAGTAATAAATATCACACCATTATTCCTCTTGCTACAGTTTCTTAAACACTTACAATAGACTAAATCATGATTTTTTTCTAAGAAACAACTCAGTGTATAGTTCCACCTTAATATTTAATACCCTGTATCCTCCTTATTAATCCTCCTGTATTTGCCTAGTCTCTTCACTATCAAAGCACTGATATCTGGCTCAGTAAACATTTTTTTAATGCTCATCCACCTCCTCTTTCCATTCTTAACTCTTCTATGTATACACCATACTCATTGGATTTTTTTCTCTTCTTCCATTTAAATAATTACTGTTTTGTAAAATGTATATATTTTAATATCAAGATGTGGGTTAATATCAAGACTGTTCTTAATGGGAAAAACAGGAATTAACATTAGCATGTTAAAGAATTAATCTTGAAAATGCTGCAAGTTATCATATAGTTTTGGTATTTAATATATAATGAAGACAAATATTCTTGTATTCTCAGCACTAATTCTTCATCCCTTTGATGTTTTTATTTAAGTATGCAATTGGCTTTTACCTATGCCAGATAGGCATGTTATTATTCACTGACATGAACTAGTTGGGAATGTTCAGAAAAAAATGATTCTTACCAAATAAAATCAACTTCACTATCCATCAGTAATATATTAAAAAATAGTGGATTTTGATGAAATCCTTGATTCTAGTGAAAAGAGGTGTAGATACTGCCTGAATGCTCATTTTAAATATTTTCAAACTGAAAATTCATTTATTTGTTATGATTCTTTGAAAAATGTAATTAAAATTAGAAGTCCAACTCAAAACATTATAAAAGTTTTTCTGATATGAAAACAATTCAAAATATTGGGCCATGGAAAATATTTTAGACTTTTCTTGTTTTGCAGTAAGAAAATTATTGAAACAAACTTGGGTTATTTGGAACAGTTTCTCATTGACCACTGAGGACCAAATGCAGCGCTTAACAATTTACTTTCCTGCTTAGCTATTTAAGTACACAGTACTTACTCTAACTTTTCTTATGGAAGTAAATTGTATACGTCATGCAAAAATTCCATTTTTTTCATTTCAGGTGTTTTGGGATTTCTATTCTCTGTTTTGTTAAGCAAAGTATAAAAAAACCCGTAATGCCACAATTTTTATAAAAAATTTTGAAAACATTTTTGAGGAACACCACAATCTACTTAAACATAGCCTCTTATTATTTTGCTAAACTCTTTTAAGTTTTGCACCTGGCTCCAGGATAAGTTCTGTACAGACAAGAGGTGAGTCTTTAAAATAAAACACTTACATAAGGAAACACATTTGTTAACTTTGATATCGAGACTTAATCAGGCTAGTCCTCAAATGACAAGCCTTCAAGGCTAGCAAAGGCTTTCTTCCTTTGGTCATTTTTCTTGCAGGTTTATTGCCAGAAGGAGTCATTAGTTTGTGGCTCTCCTCTATTCAAGCGGCTAGCCACCCCACTCAAAGATTCACGGCGATGCCCCTTTTGGTTGCCAAACAGATTGTAATCTGAGGTGAGCGGAGTCACTGCGACTACTGCAGGAGGTAGGTTTCCTCTGCAGATAGGATAGGCAGCGTGTCTTTACCAAGAGGGAGAAGCTGTTTCTGAACCACTAACAAGGTCTTTTGACTGGTGGTCCTTGAGTGAAAGCCTAAACGCTCTCTTCTCTGAGACTGGAGGCCCGACGCTAAAAACCAACTAAAACGCAGACAAGAAACCGAAGGGTTCTGGCTCAGGGGCAAGCGCTGGGCTACGCTCGCTGCAGCTCCCAGCATCCCACGGCCAGGAGTCAAGCTCCCTCCTGAAGGTGGAGGTTTATCTCTTGCTGAGGTGTTCCCAGAGTCTCCACCAGGCTGTTTCATTAAGCTAGCTCCTCCATCTTGCTCTGATGGGGTGGGTGGGGGGGTTAAATCCTTATGACTTAAAAACAAGTGTTGCGAATTCTCTTTTTACCCCTTTTGCTTTCCCAACAAGTGGCCACCTTCTTCACAGGTGTGAATCAACCCTGTGTCGGAGCCGACAGCCCCGCTCGGGCTCAGGCCCGCTAGCGCAGGGGCCTGTGCGGCGCCCGGGGCCTCCCTCACAGCCTAGCCTCTGCCTGCAGCTGCAGCGGGCAGCCTTGCTTGGGTTCAGCTTTATTTAGCACCTTATCTTCCCGCAGCATTCTTGCACCCCTGAACAACTCCACCTCGCTCCTAAGAGTCCTGTTCTATTTTGGGCTAGAAGAGAGAGGCGTGTGGGGGGGGGGGGGGGATAAATAAATGAAAAAAAAAGCTCTCCACATCAAAGGCGACCCCTTCCCTTAAGCTCTGGGAAGAGAAACTTGTTAACTAACTGTTGCAGCAAAGGTTCTTACTACCGTGACAAACTGATTCACGCCACAGCTACCTGAGCCCTAACTTAAAAAAACAGGACGTTGGCCCGAGCCCTCCAAACGGCCTGAGGAGGCGGCGAGCGGCCGGCCGAGCGCACGCCCCCTTCCACCTGGCCTTGTGTCAGACCCAACCTCTGCAGCAGCGAGGAAGAACTATATATATATTTATATAACGTATGTATAATTGTTTTACAGCTCACCGAGTCACTCGGCGACCTGCGCCCGCCCAAGGGCAGCGGCTCCCTCACAGCCGGGGCCGCCCCGCGCCGCTGCCCCTCACCTTTCCCGGCCGGGAGCCGCCCCGCAGGGGGCCGGGCCAGCGGCGGCGGGAGGGCGCTGGGTGCCGGTCCGCCGCTCGGCAGGGCAGCGAGGCGAGCCGAGCCGAGCCGGTACCGGTAGTGCCGCTGCCATGTCGTCCAGCTCCCCGCCGGCCGAGCAGAAGGCGCGCAGCCTGGGCCGGCTGTCGCTGCCCAGGAAGGGCAGCATGACGCTCGGCAAGAAGCCCTCGGGGCTGGAGCTGGCTGAGAGCGTCCCTCACGCCCGCTATGCCCCCATCCAGGGCGGGCAGCAGCAGCAGCAGCCGCCGGGCTGCAGCGCCGAGCCCCAGCGGGAGCGGCCGCGGCGCCTGAGGAGCGAGGCGGCGGCGGCGGCGGTGAACGCCGACGGCCCGCGGCCGCCCGTCAGCCTCGACCCGCGCGTCTCCATCTACAGCCTCCGCAAGCCCCTGCTGAGCCGCAGCAACATCCAGGGCCGCGTCTACAACTTCTTGGAGCGCCCCACGGGCTGGAAGTGCTTCGTCTACCACTTCACCGTGTGAGTACCGCGGCCGCCGCGCGCCCGGGCGGCCGCTAACGGCCGTTAACGGCCGCTCGCCCTGTCAGCGCGGCGGCGGCCGGCGTGAGGGGGCAGCCGGGTTTCCCGCCTTTCCCCTGGTCGCCGTTTCCCGAGCTAACGCCGAGCTCTGCTGGGCGGGCTGCGCCCTGCAGGTGTTTCGCCCGGGGCGGGGGGAACCCTTCGCGGTCAGCGGGCGAGCGGACCCGAGAAAAGCCCCTTTTGCTTGAGACGGGGAGGCTGTGTTCCGGGGGCGCAGCGTGGCGGGTTGGGCGTACAAGAGAAGAGCCCAGGCTGGCTGAAATCGCTTGTCCTAGAAGATCGTCCTCGGAGCTGGCCGAAGTTGGTCCGTTGCAGGTGCGCAGTCGAAGCAGGTAGTCGCTTGGCGGCTTGTCCTCCGGTAAATGCAGTGCACCGGTTCCCGGCTTTTCGGCGCGTTGCGTCGCTCCCCTGCTCCGCGGGGCAGGTGTGTCGTTAGCGTGTCAGCCCTCTCGGAGGGAGGCAAGAGGTAGGTGTAGCGTTGTGGCACTCCGCGCTTTTTTTTTTCCTTGCCTTTTTTGATGCTCCTTGTTCGACTTTCCTACGGGGAAGGAAGGCCATCGCTGTTATTTTTGCCCCCCCCCCCCCCAAAAAAAAAAAAAAAAGCGGGGGGGGTGACGTTTGGAGGATGTTACGCGATATTCAGTATGGAGCACTGTGTCCGTCCTGAACCAACACAGGGTACGTCTGTTCTGCTCTTCCGGAGGATCTTAAAGAGTGCGTCCGTGAAGAATTAATGCGTCTTAATCTAGATGTTGTGGAAGATTTGCGGGACCCTTGAGCACTTTGTAAGTACTAAGCGTAGAGAATAAGATGAGGAAGTGCAGTACCTGCATAAATCTATTTATTGTATGCATATGCACACACACAGGCATACATATACACACACATACGTGTATATTTAATACAGCAGCTGGAGGCTAAGGTGTTTTATGGGCCAAGACCTACGACAAAAGACTTGGTTAAAATTCGATTCTAATGCTCTAGTCATTGTGTTCCGATTTTAATTCTAAGTAATTAGTATGTTAAGTAGATTGAGGGTTGTGGGCCTATTTTCCACGTGTGAGGATCCTGGAGCCTTTAGGTAGACAGGTAAGTGGTACCAAATTTGTTTTAGTCAGGGAAAAACAGCTATCATCAGAATGTGTTTAAGTGTGGAGCTGCTAAGATAATTGTGGGTTCCACTGTATTTAACATTATGACAATGCCATTAGATGACAAAACAGCTAATGGCCGTAATTTTAAAAAGTGTATAATAGTTGTGGGTGAATAATATAAAACACTCTTAGGAATTGGAGTTCTTTATTTTCTAAAAAGGAGGGAAAAAAAAAAAACTTTGAGGCAGCTATCCTGCATGATATCTGACCTCTTTCAGGTGCCTCAAGTTTTTTGTAGAAGGGACAGTAAATAGTCTTGCATATCTTAGCTAATTTTCTCTAAATCTTAACAGTGGGCGTAGGAAAAAGTACTGACAGCAGAAACTGTGGCGAGGTGTGTCTTGGGGTAAGAGCTTTCATTGACATCGCCCAGTTGGATCCATCTATCTAACAGAATCTGACCTGAATTTTGACTTAAAATCTTTTTTTTTTTTTTTTCCAGGTAGTTAACAGTGAGAATTAAGATTCGGTAATTCTGCTCTAGGAAAGAGATTGTAACATGTACAAGCAGTTACTGCCTCTTTTCCCCCAATGCACGCTTATCTGAGGTGAAGCATTAGCCCCAGTGCTTGCCAGCTTTCCAGAGCAGCTCTTTTGATGCAGTGGTGAATGACAGAGGTACTGAATGTTCTCAAGGCTGTTATTATGCATTGTGCAAATTCCTTGTCAGAGGACAGAAGGAGGTACTACCACCCCTATACATTTCTTACAGGGCAATCGGTAAGTGCCATCTGTATTTTTAGGCAGCCCCGTTCTGATTTCTGCCAGCAGAGGGAGTTGAGTTTGTAACTTCCACAGCCATCCTAACCTCTCCCTGTTTCTGTGGTAGACGGGCTCCCACTTTGTGCCCTTGCTGGTAATCTTTTTGGTTATTGATCTTTGGTATATACCCCTCCAACTCTTTCTTGCTTTCTGAGCTCCCACAGCAAGCTCCTGGGATGCTTGTTTTCCACTTGACCAGGAGATCCTCTCTTTGACTACTGCCTCTGCCAGTCACATGTTGAGCGTTGGTAGCCTAATGTTTGCTACTAAGATGGAGGAAAAAAGTGAAGCTATTCCTTCAAAACCCAGAAGTTCAGCAAGAAAAGTAATGGAAAAGACAGACAGTTGTTCTGATCCAGAGAAGCTGCTGTTTTATTTCAGCCTGTACTTTGGAGGAGGCATGAGACCTGATTTTTTGCATGCGGTTTTCTGGCTTTTTGCAAGCATTTGGTTACTAATGGTGAGCTGAAGAGCTAAAAAGAAGTCAGTTACCTGTGTTGGGTACTGTCTAATTTTCTTTTTATAAGTCCTCCGCCATCATGTTTGCGCTTTTCTCCCCCTAGAAGAAGTAACTTGACTGCTTTGTTTTTAGCATACAAACCAGCGTTCATGGAGAGCTAAGCTAGGTTTTGCCTTCTCACATCCAAGATCGTGATGGTTGTCTCATTTGCCAGAATGAGGCCAGAAGACCGACTTTATTTGCCTGTGTCCTCTCTGTGACTCCCTCTACTGGTTACTGCTTGCTTTATTCTGGGGGACTTCTGCTGCCTGACAGGTCTTGGTTCTTTTCACCCTCTTTAATGGGTTTAAATCAAGCATCTTAGCAGCAGAGGGACTCTGAAGGTAGAGAAGTAGAACAGGACCAGTGTCATGGAGTGATATTATGTCAGGGCACAAAGACTAGAACTGAGTAGAAAGTCTGGGTCAAGGTCTAGCACAAGGATGGGAGCAAGCACTGCAAACTTCTTCATTTTCTATTATGCTGTTTTACATTGTGCACAGTGTATGGCTGTGTTCTTAGTTACACACTGAAATGATTGAATTTGGAGGTAACTCCATGGAATGGTCACCTAATTTGTTCTGGACATGTATCTATCGCTGGCTGTTGAAACACTATGTTTTTCAAGCGAGAAGAGCAACAGCTACTGATTGTCTTGCCCTATTTCTACTTAGTAATTTTATCCAATGGTATCTAGAATATCAATAGCTAAGAATAGATGTTGGGAACAGATTTTCCTCAGGTTTTATGTTATAATACTTAGAAAAGGGAAGCTAAACTCTGAGCTTTAACCTACAAGATCCCCAGGACTTTTCCTATGTTGTTTCATATTGTTTAGATTGCTCTGTTTCTTGTGTGCAGCAAAGTCCCCCTTGGCGCCTCCCTGCCCTTCTGCCCAATCCAAATGATGGAGGCTGTCTATCTTGCACAGAAAGAGAGGATTGCCATACCAGAACAGACCAATGGCCCATTTATTTCTGAACTATTATCTCTTTCAAAAGGAGGCTGGATCTCTGCTTTCTGAGATGCAATGTATATGCCCTTTTTCTTTTGCTGTTGTTTCTAATCTTCCGGAATAACTGATATCACAGTCACTGCTTAAATCAATTGAACTATGCACAGGTCTTTGCTGAGATTTGGCTTGTTTGCTTGGGCCAAAGAGTAGAAACGTCTCAAAAGAGCAGAACAGGGAATGAATTATTGTACCTCGTCTATGCTGGATGTACACTGGATGGACCTATCTACATGCCATGGAAATGATCTGTATGTGGAAAGGAATTGGAAATCAGCATTTAACTAGCCATATGGCAAACTAATTAAAAAAGAAGTAGTGGAGATGATACGGACTTTCTTTTGCTACATGACTTGGTCTAATGTTTCGTTAAATTTCATTTAAATATGCAAAGTGGATAGTATGTGCACTTAATGCTACCAGAGCTCCATAGGTGAAGATTTACATTGCATAGTTTCTACAGACACAGCTGGCAGTTGCTTGGAAACTTGAATTTTTGCACATCAGAATAAGCGCTTGCTCCATGGCATAATTGCATGTATGGCAGGGTCCTGACAGAGCCACCAAACCCATGGCCATCAGAGGAGCAGTAAATGAGAAAATGAGTGAGTGCCACTGATCTCAGTGTCTCCTGGAGTTAGGGCATCTTGCCACACTTCATGAAAATCATGGACTTTGACGCACTAGTTTTGAGAGGTGAAATGTTCTAGTAACTAGTTATGCTTTCAAGCTACGTGAAGAGAGGTGCTAGGACAAGAGAGACTTGGATTCTGTCATTACAGTGGCCCACTGCAACCTTGAGACTCTTTGTCCCTGTGTTGGAAACGAGTATAAAAAATAAGTGAATTCTTTAGGTCTTTTAAAAAGTTATTTTAAATTTAAGTAGATGAGGGAAGAGCTTCTCATCCCCTTTAATGTTTTAAAATCAAACATCTTAGACTGTATCTGAAGGAACTTCAATTATGAGCTTTCTGGTGGTTTCTCTTGTCTTCACTATCATAAATAATGACTTTGGGCAACATACACTGTGTATTGACTTCCTGTGTTCTTTGAGGCATTGGCCATTCTCAGAGAGAGCAATTCAGAAACAGAAGGACCAGTAGTCTGTTCTGGTATGGCAACCCTCATGCTGCCATGCAAGATAATCAACTTCTATCTTATCTTTGTGTCGATGCATGTACCTGGTACAATTTACTTTGTCTTTGTATACGTTAGGATTAATCGGCCATGATTGTTTGCCATCTCTTTGGATCCCAAGATGCTTACATAAGCTTGGACTGGCCAGCAGTTGTGAGTTGGGAGACCGATCTCAAAGAACTGGCAGAGCAGATGCGCAGTTCCCTGATCTCTCAGAAGTGTGACTGCTTGTGTACGCATGCATAGATAAGAAACAATGGTAGATAGAATATTCCAGTTACATGGTCTATCAGGACTTAGAGTAATTAATTATTAAAGGCAATGTGATGTTTACATACAATACTACGAGGAAGAAGTATAACTCCAAACTGATTTCAAATGCCAAAAATTTCATGGTTCCAAATATATTTCAAGAATAGTGGTTCATGCTAAGTGCATAAACTTTTTGGGGGAAAAAAAAGCTGTAAAAATAATGAGTGTTTGCATATGCTCACACGTTATAACTGCAAGCGTTCTTTCTGAGTGTGCGAACTGAGTGAAAGAAGGGGCTAAACATACATAATACTATGTTTTGGACATGGTCTTTTAGAGGTTTTGTGGCATGAAGTCAGACTTCAAATTTATTACCTCTATTTTAATACGGGAATTTAAATCCCTCCAAAGAAGTGTGGCTGAAGTTGAATTGGCCCCCCTCGCTTTGGCATGTCTGAGTGATTATTCTTGTCAGGCAGAGGCTGATGTGAATGGATGTTTGTTTTATTCCCGTATGTCTTTGTGCCTGTGAGTGCTTGCTACTTGCAACCATCATTTACTATTTGTTTATATTACTGGATCATCTCAGAACTCCTTTCCCCGCATGCTAGATACAGTTGTAATAGCAGGAATCTGCTCCTTTGTCACCTCACACTTTCAAGAGCATACTGTGTTACAGCTGTGCAGTGTCTTAAAAGGTTCTTTAGGGTAGCACACATGCTCGGGGAATGTTCGTGGGGAAATTGGAGAGGAAACAAGGTAATTTGTTTTTGTTTGTTTTTCCTCAGCCCTACTCCACAGTCTGTTTTGCTTTGCAGCAGAGTGGACATCTTTGCAGCTTAGTGCTGTGTATCTATTGATATGTCTGGTAACATCTTTGTCTGAAGTGAAAGGGATTGAAAAACAAACTTTACATATTCCCAGAGAACAGGGAAGACCTTTTGCGTCATCCATTATCATAGCTGGCTGCATACGTAAGACAGTTTGCTGATGTTTAGGAATCACTGCTGCTTGGTCAGCCCTGTTGTCTGTCAGGCAAATAGTGATGTTTTGAGGCTTGGGCAGACCTCTGCTACAGTACTGTGCAGCTGCAATATTTTCTCATGTTGTGTGTATCCACTGCTATGCTAGGGCAGAAGCAGTCCAACAAAAGAGTGTTGCCAGGTGATTAGCCCGAGGCTGTAATATGCAGTATTCTATCTGAAATTTGCAATTATACAGCACAAGTGTCCAAGCATGTGAGTTAAAAGGTTTTGGTAAATAGCATTTGAAAGCTTATTGGATGGACAGAGCATGATAACTTCATGCTCTGTGAATAAGATGACAGCTGTAAAAGAGTATTTTTGTTTAGTATAGGTGTTGTGGAGAAGTGACTTGAAGGTTTAGCTGCTTCTTCCTTCCCTGCTGCATGTCTCAGTGCAATCCCTTAGCTATAATATTGCATAGCGACTCTGCTTTGGAACTTGTGTGGCAGAGGTAGTATTTGGATTGGCCAACGTACATGTCTTCACTCTTACTGTGTTTCATATTTCCCAGTATACAACTTGACTGAAGTCTGATGTTTGCTGAGGGCTATCTGGCTGTCCTGTGACTGAGAACAATCCAAGCCTGTGCCAAGGAGAGCTCAGGAGTGACAAGTTAGTTACAGGTCAGGAGGATCCCTATTTTTCTTTCCACTGGGGCAATAGAAGTTATTAGGATATGCAACACAGATACTAACGAAGTGCATAATAGACTAAAAATGAGGAAAAAAAATCAAGTTTATTTGACAATCACCTGTCAACCCCCAGGTCCGCTCAGTGTCACCCATCAGTAGCTACTGCCTGGAAGTCACTTAGACTAAACCACCATCTTTGCCTTATCTGTTGTACTGAATGACTGCTTTGTGAAAATGATTGTGGAAATGTATTTTGAACAGTCAAAGGGGAAGAAAGGTGGAAAGCTGGATGTTTTCTAGTTAAAATGTCTTTTGAAGGAACACACTATCTTTAATATTGTAATATAATAATAAATAACAATAAGTAATAATAAAGAAGAAAATCCAATTTCTACTTTGAAATATATAACACTGCATGAGCAGTTTACTTGAAAAAGCTTGCAGAACGTCATCTTGACCTGTTATCTGCAGGCAGTGACTGATTAAGGAGGCCATGCTGCAGTAGAGAAGGGAGTCCTGTTGGGGTTGGGGAGGAGTAAGACTTTGCAATTGTGCCAATGTTTAGATTTTTGAGTAACCGATAGAAGCAGAAGGCTTTAAAATCAGCAGATGAGCACTGGAACTTAGCGGAGGTAAGTTGCATGTGATGGATGAACTACTTTGCAAAACCCATGCATAACAGTGGTAAACTTATTAAATTTGGGCAGGTTTTCGTGGGGATAGGCCTTCTCCTCTCTTTGTCCCATCATTTTTCCAGTATAATATTTCAAGTCCCTCTCTGGTGTTTGCTTTCCTTCGGGAAGAGAATTATTCTATCTCCCTTTAAGAGTTGCACATGAATGATCTTAAGAAAACCTGTAGGTGCAGTATTCACATTTCTGCATATCTGTCAAATGCTTGGTTGAGCAATTCGGGCACACTTCCTTGCCCTAGTTCTTCAAGTGCCAGAAAGAAACTATGCGAGGCTGTGTAGATAGGACTCTCTTAGAACCTTCATTGCCTTTGAATCAAGGCTGGAACTGAGATTCAGTTGCAGTCAGCTAATTAGGCTGAGCTCCAAATGCCTGAGCACTGGATTTATTGCAAACAACAGTGCCAACATATGCTTTAGGGGGTGGTGACTATGCACAGGCGCAGTGCTTTGCTGACTTTAAATTTGGCAGTACCTCATTACTTTGTGTGTTAATGGATTATTGAATGTTCGTTAGTGGTTGAGCACAAAAGCTGTGAACACTTGCTCATTCAGTTCCAGATGGAAACTACTGTCTTGTTGGGGACAAGGTGTTTTTTGCCTGCCACCAAGAGGTCAAACAGAAGTCTCAAATATATTGGAATGCTGCCAGTTGCACATAGGCCTGATGGGTAGAACAAATCACAGATGCTGGGAAGAAGGAGGTGTAGATTAGTGAGTTTTTCAGGCAGGGTACTGGCTCTCATGCAATCGTGCATGTGAGACCGTTGTAATACTGGTAATGATAACAGGAGGGCACGCATTTGCAAGCTTCTACTGTGGTAGTAGGTATTGTATTTTACCTCCTACCAGAAAGACAGCTTTTTAGTAATAACAGAGTTAGACCAGTAAAGCAGAGAAAATTGGCTAACTTCAATGTTAATTTTACTGTTGCTTTTTAGTCAGTGATTTAAAGGCTCTTATAGGAAGTTCTGCAGCTTCTCTAAATTAAATAGGTTTCTTCAGCCTCAAGTCTGCACAGGGCTGGAGAACTGGAGAGGTGTTCAGTGTGGACTTTTAACTTGTGTCTGATACAGTGGATTCTTCAGATGCATGGGTTCTCAGCTCTCGCTTTTCCCCTGCTTCTTGGTACAGAGCAGCAAAATCAGAACTGTTTTCTGCATTCAAGGAGCTGAACAAATGTAAGAAGTTGCACAGAGGGTTAAGCAGGGCTTGGATGGGTGAGTAAATACAGTGCAAGTACCTATAAAAAAGTGTGGTAAGGCATTATTTAAATGGCAGTTTCCTCCCTTAGCACTCACGCTTTACAACAGAGGACTTAGAACTTGAAAAAATTGCAATAAAAATGGACACACGTACAGGGAAATCCAAAGATTTCTTGATGCTTAGGACAGCCATTGCAACAAAAACAAACTTTTATTCTGAACTTCTTTAGTGTTAAAAATTTTTGTGATATAAGTTAATTGGCACACATTTGCTCTTTCTCAAAATGGCTGAATCCTTCTTGATTTAAAAAAAAAAAAAAGTGTCTGCATGTGGGACTTTTATGTAAGGACTACAGCAAGCACTAAAACTGCAGCCTTGAAAGTTTACCCTTTTGAAATTGAAAAGTTACTGAAAATAGGAAATTAGCAAAATAGGAAATTATGCAGCAAACTGTTAGGTGGCCTTTATAATAGATATTTCCTGTAATCTGTCTAGAGTAGTATGTCTTTTTAGGTTTTTTTCATACGTTCTTTGCAGATAATGTGGTGTTTTAATATTTTATGAAAAATGTTCACCAAAGCCAAAATAAACGTAATGCAGGGTTTCTGCATCTGTTTCGTTTTCTTCTACTTCTCCGAATATTGATCCAGATCTTTGTTTTTCCTGTTAATGTCTTTAATAGGAACAATCTTTTGATTATTAATCTTTTGTTTAATAGGACATTTGAACATTTGAAAGGTGCTGCTCCTAACTAGTAGGGGGGAATTGTACTGGGGTTATTTAAACAGTAAATGATTCATTACTTTATTTGATTTGTGTTTACTTCAAATGAGAATTATATCATTTTTAGTGAACTAGGATCTTGAAAGAGTATAACAATTTTTTTTTTTTTTATCCTTACAGGTTGTGCTTTTGTTTCTAGTTTGTTAGCTTTACTTTGACAAAGCCTGAAAAGTAGGAAGAGGATACATTTTTCTCTTCCCACAGTAGTATAATACATTTTCTCAAGTAATTTCTGTTCTGCTTCTGCAAGAAAAAATCACTGTGTTTAACTTCACTTGAACCGATATTTGGTTCCTGATGGGACAAACTAGTGTTAGTAAAGACAAAACCTTATAAACACATCTTGAAGATGAGGGCAATGAAAATTACTCATCAGATATTGTTCATAACATGTGTAGAACTAGTTAAAATATCTTATTTAAAATTTTTTTTCTGAAAACACTAAGCCTTTTATAGTATTAAGTTTGCATGAATTTTTATGTTGTGAGTGTGGCTGTTGTCTCTGGCCTTTAGTAAATCTGTTAAATTAGGTAACTGATAGTTACCTGAGTTGTGTCCTTTTTTTTCACCCTTTCAACAGTGGTTTTATTTTGTTCTAGGTTTTTTTTTTTTTAATTAATTGTCCTCCCTCTGTCCTTCCCTTCCAGTATGTGTTTTAGACTAGTCAAGAACACAGACATGCCCCCTCTGTTTAGACCAGAAAGTAGCCAGACTTGCAATGATCTGCTGTCAGTCAGTAATCTTGAACTGGCCCAAGAAAATTGTTCTAGTGTGGGTATCTATGAACGCCAGTGCTCAGAAATTGCTAGGCTCCTCTGAAAATGTACTCCCTCATGTCTTGGGGATACCTTTAACTTTTTTTCAAAGTTCTAAAGATAATTTTTCATTGCAATGCTAATATTACATAATTTTATATGGATTGGATAGGGAACAAAATGGGGTCATAGTTTGAAGAGAGAATGTAAATCACGATAAGAGGTTTCCATCAAGTTACTTCCATATATTCTCTCCAATAAGACTAAATTTAATAGCAGAGGTATGATGCTGGTGGCAAACATTGCTGAGGCTTAGCTCTTTCCTGGTACAACAAAGGCTGCAGCCTTTGTGTTGAAGATGTCTTCCTTCCAAGGGTGTTTTTTTTTTCTCCTGCAGCATCAGTGCCCCCCCACCCCCCTCTTACTGATAAAACACCATCAGCCAAAACCAGGCTGGAATTGGTTGGGCCCTTCTGTTTCAGGGTAACCACTGAGGGCACAGTATAACTAATAGGCAGAAGTAAAGGTGCCTCATCTCCTATAAGGATGTTGACAAGTAGAGCAAAGGAGAAAGGCTACAGGAAATAACTTGCTGACAATTTCATTCCTTAACCCTTAGAATACCTGTGCCAAAATCTCTATCCCCTCTCTCCGTTGCCCTGAACAGATACAAGGGGAAAGCTCTTCCATATTGCGGCTTGGAAAAAAAGAGAACACCTTCCACTGACTATGTTCAGGTTCAGTGTGTTATTTGTATTTTGTAGAACAAAGCTTTATCTGTCCTTTACAAGCTTAAGCAAATAGTCTTTGATTTTTCTCAAATACTCTTCCTAAGTAGATCTAGTTGAGATTATTCAATCTGTTTGTTGTTCACTTTTGCCTGGGAAGACATTGAAATGTGGTTAAACCTGTCAATGAGTAAATAAATAAATGTGTATTGCTTTATCCATAGTGTGAGTAAACTTCATGTGATTATATGCTGTTATCTTATCAGCGACCCAGAAAGTATTGATAGTGTATTATCTCAGCACTTTGCACAAAATAAACCTGTTCACTCAATGTTTTCTGTGTCAACAGGTCATCCAGCATCCTAGTGCTAAACAATCGGAGCTCTCTGTTTCAACAGTATATAAAGTATAACAGGCATATATATATATCTATATCTATATATATCTATATATATATATATATATATATAAATAAAAAAAAGGAATTGGTTGTATACCTTCATAGTTCTGTTCATTCAAGACAGCTCTTCATGGCTTTTATTTGCTATTATGATATAGCCTTTTTTGGATAATTTGTATATATTCCAACCATAAAAGCAAGGAGAACGTTACAAGAATGTGGAGGTTGCAAGAGAGGGCCTTCAAATTTAGCAAGTACAAGACTAGCTGTGCTGTGTTGATTTTAGCCCTTCCTGTGCGTATGAATTGCTTGTTGCACTCTGAGTGTCAAATACTGAGAAATTATCGTGATGGCTTCTGTGGCAGCCTGGTTTTTTTGTGGCTTTGATATAAAACTAAATGTATTCCCATCAACTCCCATTATAGACTGGGAAGACTGTGGGAAAATATCCTGTGAGAAGTACATAATCTCTGAAAAACTTCCAGTGGATAGTATCTGTGAAAGTAAAGGGGCATTAGCCTATTGTTTTTTTTATCTCTTATGTTAAATCGTCTAGATAGCATTCAAGCAGGTTGTAATACTAGCTGTTAGCCACTGCTGAGGTGGTCTCCTTTTTCTGAGGAAAGTTTTGTGTCAAATATCTTTCTCTTCATACAACAAATGTTCATTTCAGTAAACATTCAGATGGCCTGTGTTTTTTGTTACTGAAGTAATATATGCAAAGTACCATCTGATTCTCCTTTTAAGGAATTTGGCTAGACACTGTGTGTGTATTATGTGCTCAGTTGCAATAATATCTGTTAGAGCTGATATTATGATTTTAAGTCAGAAATGTTTTTGGAGACTGGATGATATTGTAGAAGACCAAAGAAGGGCAAGTCAAATGCTAATTTTCAAAGGCAGGCATGAATTGGAGAAGCTTAATTTCTAATATTCAAAAAAAAAGTCTTGAGCAAGTAATTGAACTATTTCTAAGCACTCTCATGTGTAAGCATTCAACATGGATTTGTCAAAAACAAATAGTCAATTTAATTTCAGGCTGTGACAGAATAAAAAGGTTTGTGGCTAGGGAAAAAAACAAATATTGTCATACATATCTTCTGTAAGAGTCTTAATACTTCCCTTCTTTGTTTGCTTATGGGATTGGCTGCTTGATGAAATTATTACTGTGTGGATAAGAAACTGAAATTCTAGGTATTGTACTTCAACAAAGATGTGGACCAACTTAAAAAAAAAACTGTCCAGGGGAGAATAAGAACTACACAAAGACTAGAAAACATGATCTTATGATCTGAGGAAAGGTAGCTTAGCATAAAGAGCAACAGCAATGGAAAGGAGTAGGTTGGTTGACTTGTAAGTCTTCAGTTTATATTGGACTACCATAGATAGGAGGAGAATGATCCATTCTTCATGTTGAGGTGAATTGTACAAGAAGTAATGGACCTTAAAGCCTAATCTGTATTTCTCTTCTGAGGAAAACTGTCTGATGGTAGGGGCAGTGAATTTTATGGTTGAACACTGGAATAGGTTACCCAGAGAGATTGTGGTGTCTCCATCCTTAGGATATTCAAACCCAACTGGATACGGTCCTGGAGTTTAGTACTTCACCAAGATGTTCTGCAGTTGCTGTTGGTGTGAAGGACTCTGAGATTTGTGTGCAGCTAGGTGTGAATATATGGGAGTTACTAGCTGAAAGTACATAATGCATTCAACAATGGGTAAAAACGTTATATACTGTCCACTGAAGACTTCTGAAGTGTATATGTATTCCACTGTATCCACTCTCTTTCCTACATTCCCACATATGCTTCCAGGAACTTGTCTGTACTCAATTCTGTGGTTGATAGGAAGTTGAAAAGGCATGATAAGCCTTTCATCCAATATACTTGTGTCCCGCGCGTGAGAGAACACTTCCTTGGGCTTACTTGCCAAATGCTGCAAAGCTACAGTGTTATTCAGCTTATGGTGTGGTGGCTGTATATCCACAGTGGATTGATTGTACGTGTACTTTATGCATCTCTAAGAATTTTGATTACTGGTTAGTAACCTCTTTTCCTTTCTGTGTAAATATTTGGAGGGGGAGGGGGACAATCGGGATCACAAATACATATCTCAAGTATTTTTTTTTAAGCCTTTTAATAAGCCTAATAATTCTATTTTTTTAAACTTAATATACACACTTCACAGAAGATTTTTTTTAATATATAATTGGGTCGCAACTTCATATTAATTCCTCCTTCCCACACTAAAACTTTACTGATGCTTTTAACCAGTGGTTTCCTATGTTGAATTGATACTTTTATCAATGAAACCTTAGGAAGACGAACACAAAAATCTCATCCAGGTGCTTTGTCTTTTGCAACACCTGAATCAAGTAAAAATAATGGATTTTTGTTCTGGTTCTTTATCAGGTAAATTTCTGTGACATTTCACCTGCAATAGGCTACATGATGTTCCAGACCAGTTTTTTTAATATAGGCATCTAGATGCTCTCAAAGTGTTAAGTGCTTTGCAAAAATCTTTGCAATGTAGATTGATGCCATCATTCTGTCTTTTTCTACAAATGACTACTCAAGGTATAAGATTAAATGCAAGTTTTATTCTGTTTGGTGGTAGTACAACTGAACCGAAAAATGCAAACAGTTTAGTCATATCTCCTGTTTGCTTTTATCAATGCCATCTTCACTGTTGAAGGTGATATTTTATTAGCTCTTTGTTTCAATTGCCACACGTTTAGAGGAAAGTAGAATCAATACAGCTTTGTTTAAAATCATTTACTTAATGATCCAAAACCCAGTAATGGAGAGGTTTGTCCAATGCATCAATTTCCATCAGCTGTGAGGTGTACCAGGTGCATCTGGCTCCAGGACAAATAGAGTTTTAGAAGGAAGAAAAGAGCAGCAGTTGGGGAAATACAGCTGTGTAGATGTTTGCTTGGTTCCCATCTCCTGCTTCTCTCCTCCCCTTCCCGCCCTCCCACTCGATTGATAGCAGTTGTAATGTTATAGATGATGTTTCTGTCTCCTTGTTAAAATGAAGTTCTCTGTGTGTTCATTGGAATTGCAATGTCTGCCTCTAGAACATGCCACGTGTTTGTTAAGCAGAGTTAATTGCCATTATCTTTCATATGGTACGTCTCTTTGCCTGTGCCTTCTCCTCGACCCCCCCCCCCCCAAAATCTCCTGAATGCTTGAACTCTGCTCTGTGTAGAAGCTGGAATGTTAAACATCAGTGGCTGTGGAACACGACAGCTATAGGAAAATTGTGCAAGCTTAGGACAGGAGCTGAAGAAAAAAAAATTAATACACTTGAAGTGAAGTGCCCTATAGGAAGTAAATGATTAAACAATAAAATTTGGCTGTACCACTGAGATTAGCACCTACCTTGTAAAATAAAACTAGTATTACAGGGCATGTCTTTAAAAAAAATTAATTTGACCTCTGCTTTAAATAAGTGTTTTCCTGTATAGTCAAGAGAGGTCATGGTGATTTCTTTATTTTTTTTTTCCTGGTTCTTCCACTTACCTTAAAATAAACATAGGGAAAAATGAAGTTTTTTTACAAGATACTTCTAGGTCAAGTATTGTTACTGCAGTGTAAGGAAGATGAACAGCTATGGGAAAACCGGACAACGTAAGCTTTCGTTCCCAAAGTGTGAATGTGACTTCTTATATTAATGAACTGATATAAACAGGTTTAAATGCCCAGAATTAAATGGCGGGGGGGAGGGGGGGAATAGCCTGGTCACTAAGAAGGAAGGAGTGCCTGTAAATGTACTCCTTTCTCACAACTCCTCTAAGTGAGCTGTGCTGGCTGCTTCATATCGCTTTGTTTTCAGAAGAGGAGAGGAAGAGACCAGCTCTTTAGCACCCCATGGACCTGGATTAAGCAATGAGATTTCCTGGCTGTAACTTTCTTTCTACTTCACATCACTAAGAAGTTTGATATCAACCTAGGTGGTTTGAAAAGGTAAAAAGCAGTCCTAAATGTGGGTTATAATTGAGGCTGTGGCTGCCAGGACAGGCTGGAGAAGGATGTACTTACTAATCATGAAGATAGAGGAACGTATATGCAAGCCCTGCCCTTGCGCCAAGCCAGCAGGGCATGAGTTGATTCTGATCCAAAAGCTGGGCAGCCATGACAGTGTAGGGTTGTGCCTGCATTTATCGAGGCTCTGAGAGGCAGGGCTTATTAGCATAGGTAGTCACTAAGAATTCTAGCTGGTTTTGGGACCAGAGTTGGCACCGAGCCTGACAGAGCTAGTGACTCCACCTAACTGGGTGGGCATAACCACTATGAGCTATGGTATAATCTTCTGCGGCAGGGATCTTCACTCCTTTTATGTGTCTACAGCATCTAGTACTATAGGAATCTGAAATATGTCGTGGCTCTAAGGTATGGTGACAAAACAAATATATAGCCACTCTGTGCTTCTGTGTTTACCCTACTCTGAAATTGCACCGGTACTTTGCAACAGTTTGCTTTCTGTACCCCAGAGTATGTGTTAATACAGTGGCATCAGGGACTGACCAACAACTGTATCACAGATAAGGTTTTATCCTCTCTCCTCCTGGGGCACAAGTTAACTTGGAGTTCTAGGGTGTTTTAGAGCGGTGTAGTGAATAGAGCAGTCTTACTGCTCCCGTCCCTGGCTCCAAGTCTAAAATTATTATCAGTACTACTGTGGCTCTATGAAATCACAGAGCTGTTTGATTTACTGGGAAATTGGCACCTCTGTGACAAGTGTTGGAATGTCCCAGCCTGTCCTTGGGGTGCTGTTGGTGTCTTTCACAGCAATAAACCCCCTTGATCGTGGGCAAACACCAGTCAAGTGCACAAAAGTGCTTATCGTCTTCTGTTAGGCTATGCATTCATAAAAAGCAAAGTCAAAAACCTTCAGTGCTTGGCAATTCCAGAGCTTACTGTTAGAGTTGAAAAGAATTCCAGAAGAACACAGGCTTCTTATCAATTTTAATTGCTAGGCAGTGGAGAGTTGCTGTTTGTTTAACGTCATCTG
The DNA here is from genome assembly GCF_040807025.1 of Struthio camelus. Classification (NCBI taxonomy): domain Eukaryota; kingdom Metazoa; phylum Chordata; class Aves; order Struthioniformes; family Struthionidae; genus Struthio; species Struthio camelus. The sequence continues at coordinate 18,701,975 of NC_090946.1, forward strand.
GTATTAGCAACTCTGTTCTATGCTGTGTGTTAGAGATATATTTCTGGCAAGCAATGTTCTGCTGAACATAAAATTAAATTCAACAAAAATAGTTTGTTTGGAAGAAGAACTGAGGTTGAGCAATTGAATTAAATGGGTAGAGAAAAGCAAAATATATTCTCAAGGAAACATTGACTGGAGGTGCATAGTGCAATGTTAGGATGTAGAATTTAAGACTTTTTATTTTTAACTGCCTTTTTTAGCTAAAGGTATTTAACTAGAAAAAGACCAGGTGCTACTATATTGTAATCACTTTCTATTGCTGCTGAAACTAAGTTCTGCATTACCTAGCCTTTTTAGATTGATTTTTTTTAACACTGCATTAATATTTATACTTTAAAAAAAAATAAACTTTAATAAAAGTAAATGTTCACTGCATGGTCTTATGTGCATGCCACAAACTTGAAAACAAAATTCATGCCATGTTTAGGGAACCCAGCTAGAGGTAATGTCACTTTGAACACTAGCTCTACATTCCTAGAAGTTTTTGCTGGCCAGGGATAGCTTTGTATTATTTTAGGTCAACTTGCTGGACTTGAACAGGCACCAAAGTCCACATAGGTCCGCAAATGTATCAGTGGAAGCTTTTAGATATTCAAGTTTTTGAAATATCATGTGAACATTTTATATGCAATTAAAAGTACCCTTGAGTTAAATAGTAATAAGGAACCCCCTTGAGTTTTTGTTTCAAAATCACTCTGGAACCATAAATTTCAAATGCAGGAAAAAATATGCAGAGGGGGAACCTTTTGACTCTGCTAGAGAAGAGTTTTTATTTGCTATATTGAAAGACTTTGCCTCTTGGAACTCTTTACTCTTTACTGTTTGAAGAATTGCTGTCTTCTAGAAAACATGCTGTCTTGATTGAAAAATTTCCAATCTTCTGCTTTGACTTGCCTGATATCATTAATGTTACTGTAGTTGTACAGTTGCACAGTTGTAAAGTAAATGAGATGACAAATGAGTGAAATTGTATCCAGACAATACTTTGTTTCTAATCTTTTGAATTCAAAGGGGCAAATTTATTTAGCCATTTAAAGTGGATATTTTGATTCTCAAAACACCTTTACTGTGCAAGAAGGTCATTCAAATGCATTTCTCTTCAAATGGACACAGTAGAAATTTGAGTCCCATATTAAAGTATAATGGATATTATGTAATTTCAAAGATTCACTTAAAGAAAAAAACAACAGCTGTTGTAGAGCTCTGTGGTTGGGGCAATATTCAGGTGAAGACGGAGAGCAGGAGAGAATAGAATTACATACATACATTTTTATACGCATTTGTGTGCATGCATATCTGATCTATAACATTTATTTTTATTTGACTTTTTACTACTTGCTGGATGATTGCATACCTGGAAAAAGCTTTGAGCTATTGCTTACTGCTCCCTCCATTTTTGCCTCTATAGCATTTGTTTCGTTTTAAAATAATTTTGTATGCATTTCTGAAAGATACTTTATGGCAGTTGCCAAGGAGGCAGATTGACAGCAGTCAGCTAATCAGGAGTAGCTGCAAGGGAAGCCACTTCTCAGATCTCAGCAGTACCCCTTAAATAGCATGTGTGCGCCAGGGTAATCGGTGTGCCATGTAGGTGGGATTTTTACACGTGGCCAGAGAAGATATATTGGAACTTCCCTCACTGGTTTGAAATGAGAACTGCGTTCTCTCAGTCTCTTTAGCAGCTTTGAAAATCTTTAAATGCTTAGCCAGAAACAACCAATTCTAGTAGTGTAACTGTGGCTAAAGCTGTTCGCATTAATGCGTTATCCCTTTTGTTGAGATGTTTTAGGAAGTTGATTGTTTTGATGGGCAATTTGTTTGTAATAGTTCATTGCTGAAAGAAGTGTAGAGAATTTGAAAGGTGAGGAAAATAATGGGTATAACGGTTCTGATGGCACCCAGAAGAGGTGATAATAGGGACATTTTTATTTTGGTGCCCCACCTAAAGAGAAGAGATGCTGCTCTTACCTCTCTTATAAATATATATGCCTGTTAATATGCTATTTCAATGTTTGGTATTTGACATAGCATGCAAACATAATTGTTGTATTTCCTTTCTTTATGTGTATATATGTCGTCATCTGTCATTCTGTCTTTCTGTTCTTTTTCCTTCAGCATCTTTTTTGGATGCCTTTTCCCTCTGTGTGGGTATCTTATCTTTCTTGGACTCTTGGAGAGCAGTTGCATATCAGATGAGGAAAAGCATCAGTGGGGAGCTAGAACAGTTGTTTACGTACTGTGTTAAAATCTTTCCACACTTTAAGTGGAAGGAAGCTGCTTTTCCTTGTGACTGCCAGTTGCCAGGATTTTTTTTTTTTTTTTTTGCCTGCATCAGGAATGTTATACTTGAAACTGCCTTGGGTTATGAAATACTAAACTATTGATGTCTCTTTAGTTAGCTTATGGTGAAGAACACTCCTACTGAAATAATATATAGCCACGCTGTTGCTGGCTGTCTGGACCATTATTAAGTTAAACAGAGGCAGGAGGTGTTCAAATCAATCAGTGTTCAAATGGTCCCCAATTCAGATCTATTAGTTCACAGCTGTCTGGCAGCACATGCTTCTGTCTTTGCTTAAAGGGATAGGAGAAGAGGAAATTAAACAGGTGGTTTTTTTTTTTTTTTAACTTCTCTCTTGATTTTCGTTAGTTGTTTCCTCATATTTGTTAGCTTTTATTTTTCTGACACCAGATAGCAAATGTTTGACCTTTCTAAGCTTTCACAATTCTAGTCAGGGAATGGATTTGCATTTTTGTTTGAAGCAAGCAGTTCCTGTTACTCATAAAACAGGAGTGGCTTTTTAATAAAGGTGCAGGAGGTCTGATATGTAATTACTACATAAGTAACGAGTACAACAATTCTGTAGTGTCAACAGCTTGGCAACCAAGTAATTTCTGAACTGCTCATAAACCCTGTGTCCAATTGGACCACAAACAGCAGACTTTAATGTCTAATACATGCACTGGTGATACACAGATCAGAACATATTTCCCTAACTGAATATCTAATGCGAATGCATCTGTGTGTCCAATCTTGTTACCCAGGAGACTTGATGGGAATTCAAGCAATATGAGCTTTGCAGAAGGCATGGTAGACTTAGCTATGAATATCTAAGTGTATACTTTGAAGATTAATTGGCTAAATGTAGACACCTTTTAAAAAGCGCCTTCTTAGGCCTGTTCTGTAATCTCTTTTGAGCATACTTGATCTTTTAAACAACTTTTTCTAAGCATCTTTACAGTGATGGTGCCGTCATTTTGATTTTTGGGTGTGCAGTGTTTACCACAAAACCACACTGCTTCACAGTAGAGGTTGCTAGGTGCAAAGGCAATGCAAATGATAAATAATAATGATCATGCTAGAGAGTCGTAAGGAAGTGACCTTCCCCTGATAATTCCTTTTTCTTCCCCCCTCCCTCCTATTTTTTTTTTTCCTTTTTGCTAGCCTCGAGCACAGCTATCTACTGTAAGGCTAGGACACGTGCTGTTCAAAACAGAATTTGCTTCATGGAAAAGGGTGCTATGAGCAATCAGATATTAGTGGCAGGTGTTTAGGGAGAGGACCTTGCCTGACACCCCCCCCCCCCCAGTATCTCAAAGCCTGTGTCCTGGGGAATGCAGAGTCCTGCAGCCCAACCAGCAGGCTGGGGGTTCCAGGCTACTGAATACCCAGCTTATAAAGGGCAGTACAGACCTTCTCCTAGACATATGATGTTGTTGAGGGCTGCTGTTAACTTGCACTCAGAAAAAGTTCTACCAAGGAGTGGCACATAAAAATCTTTTGCTTTTGGGATTTGTTCGTTTGTTTGTTTTTTGCTTGGGTATAGTCTAAGCTGGCAAAACTGGTTTTATTGTGGGGGTGGGTGGGTGGGTTTTGTGTTTGTTTGTTTATTTTAGATATTGCCTGTAGATATTGCCAGTACCATCTCCCCTGTAGATGGTACTGTTGCAGATCTCGGTGATAAAGTATTCTGAAATGTTGAGCTGTTTTTAAAAAAAAAAAAAGAAAAAAAAAAGAAAAAAAAAAGAAAGCCAACCAAACACGAGTCACTCAAGTCACTGTATCTGTTCCTAATAAAACACAGGGGTCATTGAGAGAGTACTCAAACACACTTTTGTTTGTGGGGGAGGGAGTGGGCCCTCCGAGACCCACTTTCATTTATTTTCTGTTTTCTTGACCTGCCTGTCTTCTGTGTGGACCTGCCGAAGGTATATCTAGTCTGTGATAGCTGTTTTGGGAAAAACAAGATGAGGTGGAAAGACAGGGAAGCGCAGAGTGAAGAAAGGGGCAGAGGTCTGTTTAATACCTGCTAAAGTAGTGAAGTTCAGCAGATACAATGTGTTCAGTGTCATGACAAAGGTAACCCAATAGGAACGTTAAGAAGTCTAGATATGTTTGTTTTGGTAACACTTCAAACTCTCTCAAACATTGTTTGTTACTCTTGCACCTCAAATGGGCCAGATATCTGCCCTAATGAACTGGGGGGTTCTTGCTTACCTCGCTCCTTTACCATCTCCGTCTGAGTTTCCGCAGCACAGAAAGCCTGTTTTAGAGTGAGTGTGACTGGAGTGAGGCAGCTGAGAGAGCCTCCTTAGTGTGTGCTGAAAGGAGTTCTGCCACGTGTGAAGACTGGTGTCTGCCTTCTTTCATTATCCTCCAGCTCTTGAGCCTTTTAAAAGCCATTGTTTCAGTTGTGTGACTGAGGCTTTTATGAATCTGCTATTACAGTATAGTTTTCAAGCAGCTGACAGGAGCCATCTCTTTGGTAAGTTTAAAGTTTCAGTAAAAAAGAATGAGGTCCCCAAAATCTAACCAACTCATCCCCCCAAGCAAAATATCCCTCCAAGCCCTCCTATTACAGTTAAACAAGCCCGGAACCCACTAGTGACTTCTGTATGCATAGTCTCCTAGACCTCATTAAACACTGTGACCATACAGTACAGTAACTGTTTATTTTCTTGGTGCTAATTGGTGCTGTTGTGTATGGGTAGAGCAATATTTCTGTAGGTGTCTGTATTGTACCAGTGGGCATATGACTGGCTTTTTTCTGAATGGCATAGTTTCCTTAACTCAACTTGAATTTGGTGCCTTAAATTTCTGTGCTACCTGAAATACATGTTTGCACATGCATGCATCTACCTTCCAACTAACTGCGATGAAATTCTACTTTATAAGGCTGACAGTCTTTCTCTATCTCTATCTTTATACACATTTGAAAGCATCCTAAGCTAAAATATACTTTGCTGTCTGCATCAGGCAGCACCTTTAAATCTAAATGGATCTTTCTCCAACTTCTTGAACTACTTGAATCAGAACTGTAGTGCTCCCTCTTAGATTACTGTAGCACCAGTGAAGAGTGCCTGAACTGAAATCACCTATCAAGGGATGAACCTTTTAACCACTGGCAGTATTACAGTCAGTTCCTCCTATGTGTAAACAATGTTTGAGTCCCTGTGTGAACCTATCCTTTGCTTTGTTTTAAAGTGCCCAGAAACAAAAGAGAACAAGGTACTTCCTTCGGGTCAAACCAAAATGTTTTAGGAACCTAATACACTTATGTTGTACTGTTAAATATTTGGAAAATCTCTCTCTCCGAAGTTTACTTGCAAACATATCAACTGAATTGATGACCAGATTCAGAGATCTGCTATTCTCAAAGCTGTATCCTTTGTGGTCCCTGACGCAAACAGGGGGGCCAGGGGAACCAGGCTGACTAACAGTTTAATTTCTGGTATGCTTTTGGGTCACAAAGCTTCAATGATAACAACTGAACTTTAAGTTATTTAATATACTGCAGGAAGCTGTACTTTTGTGTGTAGAGTATTAATAATACATTGCGTGTACTAGAAAGATTTTCAATTGATTTCTAAGAACAGTGAGTGCAATTTTCATTGCTTATTCAATGATTCAGACAACACATTTCCACTGGCAGTTAAATGGAAATGTACGCATCAGGAGTTTGGAAAACCCTACCCCACATTACTTAATTAAAAAACAAAACAAACAAACAAAAAACCCCCCCAATCTTCTAAAAACCCACCTTCATATTCACTGCTTAGCATTACAGCTGATACAGGAAAGTGCCTAAGTGCTAAAACTATTAATGTCATCTTTAGTGTATACTACTAAATTTATAAAGTTCTGATACTACCACAGGTTGATTTTTTTTTTTTTTTTTTCCCTTGCCAGGCTGCACCAGGACTCAAACAAACCGTTAATTTTGTGGATTTAAATCTTGACGATTAAGATGTTGAGTTACCTGTCCATGCATAATCTGCAAGCTTAATTTATTTTTTCCAATTGTTTGGAGTAATGGGAAGCAGTTAGTTTCAGATCTAGTTTCAGGATCTACAATTGCTGAGGTGACAAAGTTGGAGGGAGGAGGAGAATTTCTGTTTAAATAATCTAGGCTGAATAGCTGTTATGTAGTGTTTACATATTTAGAGTTAGAGCATCCTACTGAGTCACTTGTAAATACAATGATAGCAAAATAGCTTGCTGTTTCAGGAAACTGATTCAAAATGCTGGATTTTTGTCTCTAAAGTAATACCAGACCAGGGCCAGCAAAACTAAATTATGCAGTGTTTCACTAGATGACTGAAATTACAAACCAATAGAAATGTATCTGAAGACTCCCCAAACTGTGCAAGTGAAAAATTAATTATTGCTTAATGATTAATTAATACTTGGAATGAGGAACTTCCATCTTCAGCATTTTGAATTTAACCTCAAAATAAATGCGTGCTAATGACATTTGAAGGAAAATTATTCAACAGTATGAGTAAAGTGAAAATCATTCTTAGGTAAGTTATATGCACCTGTCCTTCTCTGAAGAACTTTGAGTATGTATTCAAGTTAAATTTTTGTATCTTTCAGCTGCTGAACTAAAAGGCTACAAAAAGACTTTTTTTTTTTTTTTAAACGTATTTGGAAGAATTTGGAGGGAGATTGCAAGTTATCAGATCCTCATAGGTTCATGAGAGAAGGGAGATGTTAAATGCGTTATACCTAAGACTACCTCACTGTTCTTCAAATCCCTTGTTATGCCTTTTCTGCTATGATACCTACAAGGGGACTTAATGGCACCTAGAAATCCCACAGTTACCTAGCAAATACAATGTCATTGCCTTTCAGTCCCCTACCTGACTTTTTCAGGTTTGTCTCTTTTCGACTCCTGAGCTCTTCAGAGGAGAGAGCATGTTTCTGTTCTGGGCGTGTTTGTGGAATGTTAGGTTCAGTGGGGTCCCTTGTGCTTCTTTATGCCCTTTGTTGTTGCAAATAATTCATTATAGTTTGTCAGGATTTTTTGGGGGGGAGGAGGATGTTTTTTGATTTTTTTTTTTTTTTTCCCTTCCTCCTTCCCATGAAAGCAGCAACAAGATGGTGTATTTGAAAAGCAGCTACATGACAAATCAATAAACTTTCCTTCAGAGAGACTCCTTTCTTCTGCTTTATTTGTTGTTCAGAAGATCCTGTCCATAACACCATTTTGATTAACAAACATTATTTCATGTACAAACAACAACAAAGAGAGAGGAGTGTTCATTATCCAACTTGTGTTATATGTTGAAAGCAATATTCCTCCAGAAATGTGGTGGGGGGGGGGGGGAAATATACAATGGATGCACACAGTAGTCACGCGTTAAAAGTTTCAGAGGTTCTTTTTCAGCTTTTTGGTGTGCTAGGTTCTATGGGTATTGATTGTTTGCACTTCTGTAGTACTAAAAAATAAGGCAAAAGGCAGCTAGGATAGTAGAACCCTTAAAGCTAATTACCAATTCTGAAAAGCAGATTGTACTAATAAGCTTGGCACTCATTTTTTATGGGTGTATCTTATTGTTTCTACATGTGCACTTGATTACGCAGAAGACCTTTAGTTTCCTGCCCTCTCAAGGTGGAAAACTGCAACAGTTATAACCATCAGTGCAATCTGACATGCAAACAGTGACCTTGAATGTGTTGGGCTTGCTTCCTTGCCTTATTTGGGAACTGCTGGTAAAAAGCCATTCAGATAAAACGCAAGTTTGAAAGCGGCACCTTAATAACAGGAGCATAGTGGTCTAGGGAAAACAATGTTGTGTGTTGCACATTAAATATTTATGGTTAATGAGTTAATGTTACAAATCTTTTGCATAGGAAACAAAGGCTGTTTGCGTCAAGAGTTTTGCTGTTGTGTATTTAAACGGTATTAGGAAGAAGTCTTTCATGTGAACAATAGCACATGATGATAGGACGGGTTGTTCATCTGCTATGTGCTCACCTAAACTGAATTGTTATTGAGTGCTATCAATATACAAAGAGGAGTAAGGGTGTGTGGCATTCTGCAGATGGACACACTGCTGTGTTACACTGCCCTGTGAGTTGGGAGGGCTTCCTCCCCCTGCCCTTTTTTTTTCTTTAAGTATGGTTGTGCACTTAGCTGTTTTCTATTTGTTATCTGCAAACCTAGAAGCCTGCTAAAGCAGCCTATATTCAATGGCATAAGCCATAGTTTTTGTCTTTTTCGATTTGTCACTAGAGCATACCAATGAGTACTTGAGCCCAGTCTTATCTGAGCTACCAAGCATGCAGTTTCTTTGTGGCTGATTAATTGTGTAAGAGGGGTACTCATTTTCAATATCTATTTTACTTAGAATCAAATGTGCAATTAAATTAGTTTGAGAGACTGAATGAACAACAGTACATGGAAGGGAGAGCCAAGACTAAATGACTTATTTTTGATTTCTTGTAAGTTCCATTAATTCCTCAGATATACCGGATGTAGTTTCCAAAGATACCTGACAATAAGCATTTCAAGGGTCCCCTTGGACTGTATCTGCATTTTTTTTAACCTATCTTGAAGACTTCCTAACTCCAAATAATGCAGTTAGAGAGCTAGATAAAATTCAGAATGCACTGGAAACTTCTAAGCATCCCCCTGCTGAACATTCCCTTTCTGAAAATTTCTAACCCTCTCTTTGGTTTTAAATTACCAAAACTGGACAATAAAAATATTTTCAATTAATCACTTTCCCGAACTTACTTATTCCTTTTGCAGCATTGTTATAGCAGAAGGAAAAATAGGAATAAGGTGAGTTAGAGAACTAGAAGATGAAAATTGTTATCAGACCTTTTCCTCAAAATTTTTTCTCCAAAAACCCGTGATCCAGATAGGATTTACATCTTGTAACTTTTCAGAAAATAACCTGAATTTATTGAGTAGGATTTGGTCACAGTATATTGTTATGTACCTCAAAACATGACAGAGGTAATCACTGGATGCTTACCATTTAAGAACATTTGATTAAAGGAGGTTTTTTGTGGTGATTGTGGGGGCTTTGTTTTGTTTTTGTTTTATTAGCAGTTGACAGAAAACTGATAATATTTAGATGTAACACTTGTGAAAATAGTATGCTAGGCTGATCTTCTCTGGAGCAAGACTTTTTCCCCTGCATATTACCTGACAGCAGACTCCATCATTGTTTACTCTCAAGGTGCTTGAAAGGCCTATTGATTAAAGCATGCTGTGTTGACTCTTTTCTTTGGCCTGAGGTAAGTTTTAATTTTAAGGGTACTTGATGTGTTTCTTTTATTCTTAAATTATTAGTGTACCAGGAATTGTGGTAGGCTCCCATTAACGAGTGATGCCATCATTAGAAAAAAAACAAGCCTTAGGAAAGTAATACAGTTCTTTTTTTTTTTTTTCCTTCTGGCTCGTTCAGGGACTGATAAATAGTGTTTCACATGAGAAGAACAGGGGGAGTGACAAATGTCACTTCCTGCTATATTTGCTTTGGCAGTGTGGACAAAGGTAAAACCACTGATGGCTTTATTTTTGTACAAAATCTTACAGACTAATGCATGCAAGAATTTCTGTGCTGATGAAAATAAGTCACTTCTCCAACCCCCAAAACTTATGCTAAAAGACTAAGGTTTTGTGAGACTCTTTTAACAAGATTAGTCTTGCACCACAAATCCTGCCCGTCTTTCATGCTAAGGTTAGAAGGCTCAGAATGCCAGTAGACCTAGCCCAGGCAGACAGGCAAGATACTCTTCCTGAATGTGTGCTAGTTGATGACCTCTGGTTTGAAGGGGGTAGCTGTTGCATCTTTCCCTGTGATTTTTGGTTCACTGAGTTCCTACAAATTGCACTACTGCTATTCTTCCTGTCGGCCCAGAGACATGAAACAACAAGTTTTCACCTGTTTGGAAATAAGTAAATTAAATGACAACAGTTAGAGAAGGATGAGGAGGGGGCTAGCTATCTCAGTGTGGAAAACTTTTGCCATTCACTTAATTCTTCCTCTGAACTATCTCAAACAGGAGAAGGATGTTTAAGTCTGTTCTGGGTCAAAGCCCAGGAAACATGTGAATCTTTTTTGCTTGCATTTCTTTAGAAAGTATGCTGTGAACTTTATATCCTGAAGAGTCAGTTTCCAGATGGTTTCGGGCAAATGAATCTTATGATTCAGGAGATTTCCTTTTTCCTGATTGCTCCATTGTTGGCTTTTTGCCCTTGTCTGTGGCTCAGTGGATATAGCTTTTGAGGATGAACTTCCAATAGAGTTCAATAAGGGTGCTTTCAGTTTATTGTGTCAGTTTTTGCTACAGCTAGTACAGCAGAGCATTGGAAATAGTGATGTAAGCTGCCACTTTCTCAACTTCAGCTTAGATCTGTACTGTAAAGGTTTGTTTGTTTGACTGTTGTGAAGAAGGGTGCAGTGTTTGCCTTTCTCCAGTTGTTGGCTTTCCCCCACCTCCACGACCCTTCAGAGAGAGTAGCTTTACTGTGACCTTGGCCAGCTCTCCCGGCACTCTCAGATGCACCCTGTCTGGTCCCATAGACTCGCATGGGACAATTTCTCTCAAGTCATCCCTAACAAAATCCTCATTTTCTTCTAGTAGTTCATCTCTTGAACCTTTCCTCTAAGCACAGAGGCGTGGGAGACCTTGCTGGTGAAGACTGAAGCAAGGAGGCAATCGACTCCCTCAGCCTTATCTGTGTCTGCTGTCACTAAATCACCCACTCTATTCAGCAGCAAGCCTGTATTTTTGTTGTTCAGTCTTTTACTACTAATACATCAGTAGAAGCTCTTCTGGTTGCCCTTAGCATCCCATCTAAGTGTCAAGTCTAGCTGGTAGTCGGGAGTCTACAGCTCCCTCAGTATTCACAAGTGGTCTCCCATCCAAGCAGTAACTGGGCTTGACCCTGTGTTACCCTGCTTTCCAAGATAGATGAGATCAGACGTGTTCAGGATGACGTCACTGTAAACTACGAGATAACTTTAAGAACATTCTGCAAGCTCAGAGGATAAGACAATCCTTCACCTTCAAAAGGAAATGTTATATAGTATGCCAGTATGTGCCTGTGTACGTGCATACTGTAGTTTCAGGCTGTATGCAGCTTTACTAACTAGCAGACCTTCACCATCTAAGACTGGAGGCATGTAGCCGAGGAAAGACAAATTTTGACTTAGGACACTGATTCAAAACATGGATGCATAAACACTGGTTTATGGAACTGAGACAAGTTGACTGTGATAGAACTTGAACCACGATTCTAGAATTATATAGTAACTTCCTATAATGCTTAATCTTTGATAGAAAAAATTGCATTCTTTAGTCGTACTTTGCTTCTATCCTTTAATGCACAAATAATTTAAGCCTTAAGCTTCATTCTGAGTAAAAGTAAATCAATGGCTAAGTATTCTGTATTGGTACTGCATGATGCTATAACAATTTAGCTGTGTTATCATACACTGAAAGGATTTTAAGTCGCTTTCTGACTTCTCTTCTCTACAAAGTGCACAAATACTGGTAGTTTTTATACTACTTTGACTTTGGGTTGGATTTGGCTTTACTGGTAAATCAGGTAAAATCCAGAATGTAAGTCACTGCTTTAGCTTCTCCCTTTGCCCATTCCTCTTCTCTGAAAAGAAAATTAGAAAACTGAAAAATTTCCTGTCGCTGACACTTTCTTGAAGGAAATCACTTTTCATATTTCACGTCCACCCTTGATTTCCTGCATACCTAATACAGCTTTGAAGATCTCAGCGCTCTGTCTCTTTGATGGGCTCGCCCACTGGATACTCAAAAGGCTCACATCCTTGTTGCACACACACACATGCATGTGCATGCTCACACTCCCCCTTGGCTCCCTCACAGTAGGTTAAAGTGAATTTTTCCTAGTGAAAATGCTCATGCAAGGACTTGTGTTATAGCAGACAGTGAGTGGTGGAAAGGGTTCTGTGTCTGTGCCTTCCGCGGTGGTGTGACTTTTCACTTGCGTGTAGGTAGAGACTGCTCCCTTGCTTACACAAAATCTCTAATTAAACAGTGGATTTTTGCAGTGGGTGTGCAAAATTAATACACTCCATGGTATTTGGGAGGTAAATGGAAAGGAATATGCTCCTGCTGAGAATGATGTATTTCAGCCCTTTGTTAGCTAAATCTGAAGATTTTTAATAAGCAAAAATGAACTTGTTCTGCAGTCGTCTTTCCAACTATGTGTAAGTAACACTGCCTCCCCCTGATGCTCAAGTTTTTAACCTGGTTGTTATCTTCAATATGGATTCTTAAGCCCTCACATAAATCTATATCTTGAGTATTTTGTAGTTTGAGATCTGAGAGATGTGACCTTCAGAATCTCTTTGCACACGTAAAACTCATTGAAATTATCTTCTTGTATTTGAGTTACTACTTTGTTTTATCTCTGAAGAACACAGCCTTGGTGTGCTTGTAACTATATACCCCCTTTTTTTTTCTTTTTTTAACAGATAATATTCCCCTATCACTGTTCCTTTAGCATTACCCGCAGTCTCTTCCTTTTTTTAATTCATCCCAGATATAAGCTACATGACTTTGTTTTAAGGCCTTCACAGCTTATCCACTTCGTATTTATTATTTTCTCAATGTCAGAAGGCCGGCTCAGAGACTCTTATTAACTCTTACTTTCTTTCATTCCCTCCAGTGAAATTATCAAACAAGTACTTTCTGCCCATGCTTACGAGCAACTCTCTGTAAACCTCCTCCAAAAGATGCAGATTTCTCACTACTTAAACATCTCCTACATACATATCACAACAGCTAGGAAGAAATTTGACAGTAGTTAGGCAGTTGCTGAGGGGAAACCACATCCTATAATAAATTTTATTTGGGGTAGCAGAGGGTCAATGATATTTCGTGTAGGAAAGGAAAATGGAAAGTGTTAAAAAGGAGTGTAGGAACTTTCCATGGTGTGGCTGAAGCCCTTTTGGTCCTTCTGTCCCCACCTCTCCCCAAGGCAGAAAGTCTCCCCTTTGCTGAGGGGACATGCGGAGGTTGCCCTCACCATAGGGAGCCCTTCCCTAGGGGTTAGGGAGAGGAGGCTGCCAGGGTGGAGAAGGGCTGGATCAGGGTCTTTCTGAGGATGGTCCCAGTTCTTCTGCAGGCTTCCCCCTTGATATTGCTGAGGAGGGTGCTCAGGGCAGGTGGCCAGCAAGGTGGAGGGCTTCTTGGGATGACAGGAGCTGTGGTCCCTGCTGAGCTGGCAGGAAACATTTGCATCGTCTGCGCCCAGGCTTGGCAATTTCTGCTACTGAAATTGGTGATTGGCTGGGAAGTGCTAACGTAAATGTTAGCTGTGCAGGGCAAACGCAGGAGCCTGCCTTCTCCCTCCTGTGCTTGCTGGGGTCTTTGACGCATGGAGCTGGCCCAGACGACATGTGAAAATTAATCTGTGCAAAGTTCACTGTTAGGAGCCAGGTCCTTGGGAATCTATCCTCAGCTCTGCATTAGACTTGCTAAATGACCTTGTGCAAGTCACTTAATCTCTCTGCTGTTCATTTTTCTTTGCTAACAGAATGCAGACAATAATTGCTACATAGGTCACTGCACTGTAAGCTTGCATGCACTCAGGAAGTAGCTAGCCTCCATTTTTATTTTTTCCAGTGTTGCCTGACCAAAGAATGCAATGGTTGTGCTTTGTGTACAACAAAAACTTGTAGTATGTAGTGTGCTTTTGGTAAAGGTCAGTCTGTGAGAAAAAGGGAACTATCTGAGATCTAGCAATATCTTGGGTGGAAAGGTAGAAGTTATGCAGAATGTTTCACTGACCTTTTCTTAGTTTCTTGTTTTTTAACATGTTTTTAATGTATCTGGACTAGACAACTGGCAAATAACAAGTTGGCGGAATTTTAAAAGAAGCAGAGGAAGAATTAGGCACTGCTGAATTTCTTTCAAGTGCTAATTAGGGAAGGCAGGCTGTGGAATAGGTGATCTTTTATTATAAACTTACTTATTTTGAACCAGTCCTAACTTGTAACAGTGTATATTGCAGAGCATGGAAAAGCTGGCATCCTTAATTTATATTAATTACTTTGGTAGCCTTAGCGTTGAGGCTCTTCATAATCATTAATGTGTGTGTATTCACTCCAGATACAGATCTGAGCTGTAAATGGCTCTTTATGAATAGGTTTTTCCCCTTTTGATGAAGGACAGACAGATTGTTAATGGTGGGAACAAAATCCTTTTCCAAGTCCTCACGTGAGGGAGGAACAATAAAGCAAGTGGTGGTAGATGTAACATAAACAGAAATACCAGGTTTAGTAAAAATGAAAAGAAAAAAAAAGAAAAAAAAAAAAGCATTCCATGACCTCTAAAAAGTTGTTATGAACTTCACTTTACCTTTTGTGTTATTATTTGCTACTGTGCAGTCTTCTTATTTACCTATATGACAGAGTTGTCTGCAGAAAGGATGTGTGTATGGATAATGAATTACACAGTATATTAGCATCTGCTGTGCTTTATCTACTTGTCATGTTAAAAAATCTGAAAAATTCAAAACATTGTTTTTCACTATTATTTTCTTAGACAGCCAGTTCATTAATCAGTGTAGCTGATTTTGGGACAAACATGCCTTTCTGAACACAGAGAAAGGCTAGTTTGGTTCAGTTGCCAGCTGTGGTTTTTCTAAAGGAAGAAACATAGGAAAAACTTGTTCATGACAGGTCTGAAAGTCCAACCTCAGGCAGAGTGCAGGAAGTTTAACATTAGCTTTGAGCAAGTGGCTTTTAATTTAATTTGCTGTAGGAGAAACCATTTTCATAGGTTTCTTTAAAAGGGCTTTGACACTACTAACCCCAGAAGTGTACAAGTGGTGGCATATAATGAAATAAGTGCTGTAGACTTTTTGACCTATTATTATTGGAAAATGTCTGCCTAAAATACTTTCTACAATGACTTGATATTTGTTACTTGCAGTGGAAGTGTTTGAAAAGCTATAAAGTGCTGTAGCCATGTGATTTTTGTCACGTGTATATGTTATGGCTTGTAGAGCAGGATGAAGATTTCCATTGAAAAACATTTAAATATAAAAAATTTTGTCCCAAAAGGAAGACTTACAGTAGATAATCCTCATTTTGTTTGAAACGTGAAGTTTCCAATTTTGGGGGCAGGAGGAAGGAGGGGGAAAAGATTCACTTCTTAACAGTTTAACTTTTATCTCTTATTGCCTATCCCAGGAAGAGGGGAAAATAAAAAAGGAGACCCAATATGCATAGAAAACTTAAGTTATAAAAAATAAATATCCATCTTACTGGTCATTATTTTTGACCAGAAAAACCAACAAACAAAAAAAAACCCTAAAGCTTTCATTCATTTTATTAAAACAAGGGTGTCTTCTCACAGGCAGCAGTACCAGCAGATCAAACTGAAGCTGAGACTTCAGCCTGCCTTAGCTGTGTGTGCAGATAAGGACAGAAATGGCACACGTTGTCCCTGGGCTGCTCTGAAAAAACTGGCTGCCGCTTTGGGGCCCTCTACTGGAGTCTTCCCACGGGATCCTCATTTTTGCCATGCCATTGGTCCACCAAACAGATTTTATTTGTTAATTCATAAACTGTGGATGAGGTGCAGCACTGGGCAAAACCTTATGTCCCTTGTTGTTATCTCTTCATCACAATAGGGAACAACAACAATTTATCTGACAATTTGCCATTATGTGAAGGAGTCAGTCTCAAAGATAGCTTTTAAATAGGTGATTTTCCTATGGGTTAAAAAGGTTAAAAATTGTTTCAATAAGCCTTCTTTACAAGTGGGCTGAAATCGGTAAGAAACATGCCTCTGGACCACCTTGACCAAGGTACAAAAACTTCATGGATCACCTTTAAAAGTTCAGAGATTGTTGTTTCAGGTATGACAGTTGGTTTTTGTTACGCTCTATTGTCAAGGGAGTTCATGATTTCACTGCTCAAACACAAACGTTTTGTTTGCTGAGGTGCCCAACTCTGATTTCTTTCTCCGCAATGCTGGATTTTCCCAAGCCCAAATATAGAGATATGGACTGTCCATGTTAGAGATGATTTTATTGTGGAATTTGTTGAGAAACAGCGCATGGAAACAAATCTGAGAATGTGAAACTGATAAATTAATTGTCATTAGTGGGGTGGTGTGTGTGTATTTTTTCTTTTTAAAGAACAATTGTAGTAACACCTTTCTAAAGGTAATAAATTTGTAAACTTGATGAGTTTTTTAAGTTGTGGCCCTTTTTACTGCGGGTGGTCAAAATATAGACATACACTCTCTACTATATCTATCTGAGAAAAATCTAAAATATAGATAATAAATAATAGGTAAGAAATATAAAAGTTAGAGGCTCACACTGGTACTCAGTTACTGGCATTCAGCATTTCTTTGTGTGGCAATCACACACAGATTGTCTCCAGCAGGAATCTGCTTAGGCAGTGGCTTGGAAAAGAAAAAAAAAAAAGAGTATATGGACTTAGAAAGCTCCCTTCCACCCTCTTTTTTTTAATTACGCATATCCTGTTGGCTGCTCAAGAAATTAATTCTGCTACATCAGATTATGAAACAACTGTTGTGTGCTATGCACATTAGAGATACTGACTTTCCCAACACTGCTGCCAAAGACTTTTCTAGCAGAACAATGCTTTTGTGTATGCTGATGAAGGTGAAACCACATAAAAAAGGATTATCCAACAGCAATGGTGCCATTTCAATAACGTCCATAATTTAAAAGACATCCTTCAGACCTAGGCTGTACTGCTGATTTTCGTCCAACGCTGCTTGGCATTACTGATGTTCTTCAGCTTTCTGCATCTTTTTTGAAGTGCCTTGCATCTTTAAAAACAATAGTCATTATTGCAGGTTGGGTTTTGATACTGATACATAGAAAGAGCAACATTGGTCATGTGCACTTTAAGGAAAGGAAGTAAGATACTATTTAAGACAAAAGTAATCTTCATAATCTGGCCTGAAGTTCTGAACACTGTTGGATTTTCTTAGCCTGTTCAGAAATTCCAAAGAAATTAAGTTCTGATTTAATCTGGGGAAGCCTGTTGCTAACACAATTTGTAAGAAAGAGGTAAATGTTTCCTTAAAGTTGTCCTTTGCCATTTTCTGTTTTGAGGGTTACAAGATGACTAGCATGTCTTAAACATCGTAACATTTACCTCTTTTTAGTTACTGTAAAATTGATGGATTAGAATGGAATAAAGGATCCCGAATCTTCTTCTTGACTAATTCTGTACTTATTAAAATCATTGGAGACTGAATGATCAAAAGCAATTAGGATCTATAACTGGAACTAGATGCTTAAAAGAGATCAGTGCTTTATGTTGAAAATCTATTTAAAAGAATCATGGCCAAGCTGCTGGATGATGAAGATACGAGGCAATTTGATTCTTACACGGAGGCATCTGAAGGTTACTTGATGTATGTGAAGTATAATGATTTAACTACAATGCACTTACAGAAGTACATGTAAAAGCATTAGACTGCTTTTAATAGCTTTCCTTATAGCCTTACAAATCTTCATTTGTTTAAAAGCAGAGCAAGAAATTCAGTGTTCTGGGAAGGTGATTCTGTCGTACTGTATTTATCTCCTCAGCTTTCATCTCTGCTTTTTTTCCTCAGTGCATTGCCATCGGAGTTTACAGGATTTGCTTCAAAGAAATAATTCACAGGACAGAAAATGAAACCGGTAATAGATACCAGGAAAGCAAACGGCTGCCAGATAGTATGTCATTGAGTGTTGTGTGACTAACAGTCATTTATGTAAGTGGAAGGATGTGTGCTTATTGCTGTATCACACAGGTGGATGAAGTTGACCTTGTAGTTTCTTAGGGTTTTGGATAGTGCTGCAATGTTGTTAATATTTGTTTAAAATTTCTTTCAGTTCGTGCCCAGATAGTTTCACATAGTTTCACAATGAGAATGTATGTTACTCAACTAGATGTTCTTGATATGTTGGCAGATTATATCAGTACGTTTTCCTGACGCTCTCTGAACATACACTTGAAATGGTAGCTTAATAATCGAGGGCACTATACTTTGACAGAAAATCAGCGTTTTATATTTCCTGGAGGTTTGGCCACGAAACCACAACCTCCTGTTTCCAATGAAGAATATATACTCTGAGCCTGAATCCCCTCTGAGTGAAGGCCAGAATCAGCAAGCGCTTAATCATGTGCTCAATGTCCTCTTGAATTCTGATGACTCTAAGTGTATGTTAAAAAGAAAATATCAAATCATAGCCTAAGAGTGATGCAGCTTAGGAACAATTCTTTTTAATTTCAGGGAGACAATAGCATAACCAAGTTCAGAGGGAGTTTCCATCCAAGACCTTTTTTGCTCTGCTGCTGTGATTGCTTTGTGGTTCGTATGATGGATAGCTCAAGTAGCTGGTCTACAGGAGCGCGCTGACCCTTTCTACTACTAGTGGTGACAGGAATGTCATGCATGCTAATGTATTTTTCTTGTATAGTTTTACAGTAAGTATGCGTTTGCTTGGTGTTGGTCAGAAGAACAGTCTAAATGAATATAAAAATGGGACCATTTAGATATAAGGATAACAATTATAGCATTTAACTTCTTCTCTAGAGTCTGATCCAAAAGGTGATGGTTAAAAGTCCAAGGCTATAAAATCCAGAGAAGTAGTGCTCTTCTGTAATGTCTTGATTGGGGTTCAAGCCTCTGACTTTGTCTTAGAGCCTCAGCTCCAAGGTGCCTGTCACAGTGCTGGGGACTCAGAGTGGTGTTGCCAACCTGAAATTTGGGCCCAGAAATGGGACTTGCAGCTTGGATTAGGCAAGACTGGGAAACTGGAGAATGCAGCGCTCCTTCATAGCACAGAGAACAGATTGTGAAAATGGTCAAAAAGAAAAGACAATACTGGCTGCTTTGAAAGCATCTTTCAGCTCTAGCTATAAATAATTAAAGCAGGGAATCATAATTAAAAGCGCTGTGAGAGTACTTATTCCAGTTTCACATCTTTCTCACAGTCTTCATCTTACTTGCCAGCACTGATGAAAGTCTCTTTCAGATCTAGTTATTTCAGGAAAAAGGAGCATGGAAAAGACTTTAGGAGGTTAGATGGGAGATAAGTCAGAGTTGCTGAGGTCTGATACCACTTTGGAGATGTTTGGAGTGGATCAAAATAAGAAATCCAGGATCTACCCAGCTTGGTAGCTCAAGGTGTAATTACTTATTTTCTTCCCAATTCGGATATTTATCCATCTATGGTTTTTTTCCAGTCCGTGTCACTATTTCACTATATTCACTACTAAAGGTAATAGATGCTTTTAGAAGCATTAGTATTGTCTTCCTGTTGCGGAGGGCTTTCACAAAGATAAAGATAGATGTCAGATACAAACTATCCTCAAGGGAAGAGGAGTCTAAAGTTGGTTGATGGTGTTATTTTTATATAACCCAGAATGATGCTGCTGAAGTGGTGCTATTTGTCACTGATCTATTAACAAGGTACAGAATACAATGCCCTTTTATCATTAACTCCTTCATTGTAGCCTCCATGCTCAGCTAACCGTGGGCAAACACCTTGGCATAAATTCCTAGTTTCTTGCATTGACTATATGTTTAGCAACAGAGAATTCTAGTTTAAATGTTTACTCTAGAGAAGGCCATTTGCAAAAGCAAAAGTTCTTAGGATGTCTGTCCTTCATAAGTCTATTTAGGTTGCATTATTTTACTGGCATTATGACAGAATTGTGTATTGAGATGGTTATTATCACAAAGTGTATTTTTATAAAGAAAAGATGTTGGCAGAAAAAGCAATGAAAGGTTATTAATCGTTTGAAGAAAGGTATGGGTTATTCTCTTCCTGTCCTGGTTTTAGTTTTTGGTTTCTTTATTTCTCAGTGCTGTTGAGGGAAAACTGCACATGGGTGTCAGCTTACGTCTCTTGATTTTGCTTGCAGTCTAGGTAAATTCATCATTGAATTTAAAAATGCTAAGATTGCAAAGACAGTTATGACGCATTGCAAAGGCAGACAATGGAAGACAGACAATGGGAAGCAAGGCATGAAGCAGGCATTTCTAATAGTTTGATTATTATGTAAGCTATTCAAACTGGAGGATGTTGAAAGTGAGAGGTGGTGGGTTTTTTGTTTTTTTGTTTTTGATTTCTTGTTTGTGTTTTTGGTTTTTTTGTTGTGGGGTGGTGGTGGGTTTGTTTTTTTGGTTGGGTTTGTTTTTTTGGTTGGGTTTGGTTTTTTTGTTTTTTTAGGATTGTAACAGGATCTGAATTTGCTCTTGACATACACGTTAATAAGCTGTGTAAATAACTGAGGCTCGTGGAACAGATTGCTGGCAACGCACGTAAGAACGTGCGTCCTAGGGACTTTGCTGGGACGTTTGGAAGTATTTACCCTGTTTCAGTGTGCCTTGCTATCCCATTTTGTGACTAACTCTATAGTTAACCAGGTTTTCACAAATAGTGAGAGGATTGTGTCTCCCCCTGTTACTTCCCTAAAACATGGAGATAATGTTTCCTTTCTTCTGTCTTGTTTTATTTCTTTGGGGTAGGGTACTGTTCGTATCTGGCTATATGCAATGCTCGGAAGGAAGCTGGTACTAAACAAGCAATTTTATGACTTAAGGAGCTGGCGAAGTCTAATTTTTCCACAGTATTATACATTACCCCTCTCCGTTTGCCAAAAATATCCACTCCTATACCACCACAGAAAAAGGAAGGGAAGGTATATAGCCATGTTTGCCCCTCTTTACCCTCCCAGCAGCCTGCAGCTCCTTTGTATCCAACTAATGTGGAGCTGGAGCTATCTTTTGTTTTCTGTGGACACCTACTGCATGTTTCAGTATCCCCTCTTTGGCATGAAAATAATGCATATATATTTTAAGAGGCAGAAACAGTGTCCTTTAACCTTTAATTGGGGAGAGCAGGTGATTTGTAGTAGTACTGCCATTGTGAAAGTTGACAGGGGAAAAAAAAAAAAAAGGAGCGGGAGGGAGAGAGATGCAATACACACAGCTCTTAAAACTGCTCCCTCAAGTGAAGCTATCAAAATAGTGTATGGTCAGCCCAAAAGAGAGCTGGGTTAAGTGTTGTTGCCTGTTTAAGGATATTATATATTTTAAGGAAAGCAATTTCGGTTAAAAAAAATAAGTGTTCAATGTGGTTTTATTTAGGAAGTTTTAATTAAATTTATGTTTGATGATAGCAAAGCAGAGCAATAGCCTAGGCTTAGCAATTTTTCAGAAGCGGGGTTCTGCTTGGAGAGATTTTAGTGTTTCTCTTAATATTTGGATACTAAATTATTCTGAACTGTGCTGCCTTTAATCCACTTTTACAAGAAAAGTGGGAAAATGATCTAGAGAGCCCTCAAACTGACTATATAAAACCGCACCTGGAAAACAAGTTTTACTGGTATTTTGGCACTTGGTTTCTAGAACACACCTCTCCTATCTTTTTTCCCCACTCTTATTAAAATGAAAACATATCCAGAACTGGCCGATTAAAAAGGAAAGTTCTCTATTGCAATAAGACAAAATGTTTGCTTTCAGCTGTGTTGTGCAGCTTATCTGCTGTCTTAAGCCCCTGTTTGTATTTGTTTGTGCCCAGATCTGCCTATTCTGTAAAATAAGGCAGATGTCTACCCCCACATTGACTGCAGCATTTGGTAAATGTATAACTGATTTAGTCTAAAATGAAAAGTTTTGCTGTCTGTGCTCCTCTCTGGGAACACCCACGAGCATTGAGTGTTCAGTGTCGTTTCCCCTAGGAGCAAGGTTGTCAGCTTTTCAGTGGGCTCCGAAGGCACCGTCTTCCCTGAGTGATGCAGGGGACCTTGAGAGTTCCTTGGCTCCAGGAACACGCCAGCCAAGCTTGCCGCACCATCGCTCACACCTTGCTTCCGTTGCTCCTCTGACCATGCTTGGCACACGTCCCTTTGAGATAACGGGGTGCTACCTGTTCTCTTGCTGGCGCCACTATCACGAAATGGTTTAGCCAAACCACTGAAAAGCAGTGGTTCAACTCTGCTTATGCTTGCTGTTGGCTCCGCTAAGTAAACATCGTTATTCTGTTTCTTCTCCTTTTAAACGCTGGCAGATGACAGCAACTAAGGGAGGCAGTACGTGTAATTAACCATTTGCGCTCTTGTTATATGCTAAGCTTAAGTGCATGCTTAAAATCAGGTATAGGCTGTTTTTGATGTTGAGGTTCACCCTGAAAAGGGTTGGGTGTTAGAGCTGCAGATAGTGGGTGCACAGCAGTGGACTTATTTTGGAATCTACTGCTGAATGATGGGTTTTGCTTTGAATGATGGGCGGCTCAGGTAGGACCTGGGTAAAGCTGAATGTGGAACTGAGAGACTAAGAGGACAGAATATGGGACTTTACCAGTTTCCTAAAGGTTTTTTAGAATGGCAAAAGGAGTAAGAAATAGCTATTCCAAGCAAAATAAGCTGTAAAAGTGAAAATTTCTCCTCCACTTTGTACAGTTTTGTCAAACTATGAGAATAATAGAAAAGATGTAATTTTTTTAACAGTATTTCCATTGTACTTTCCTAGCTTTCAAGTAACAGGATTAAAGATGCATTTTTGTCTTGCTAAGTCTGAAGTGCATGTGAAAAGAAGAAATACTAAAAATGCATTAGACTTGACATGACTGTCACGTTGCTCTGTTGGAGTTTCATGTTAATGACAGACACGTAGACAGCTCTTTACGCTCTGTTTGGGGAGCACTGTGAGCACTGGTGAAGTTTCGGAGTCTAGTAGTTCACATCCCTTGGGTCATGCAGTTGTTTTGCATGACCCAGTAGCATACACCCTTTCCAGCACCTTTACACAGTACCTATCATCTTTTTCCTGTGCTACCATGCCTCTTCTCAAAGGAACCAATCGCTTTGTTCCAGGATGCAATAACATTGCTTTTTGTGGGCAGTTAACCTTTCCTCTTGAAGTATCTTGACATCTGGTTTGCATTTCTGCAGCAATCATACCCTCTGCCAAGGCCTTAAAGGCCTTTCCTGCAATAATTCTGGTCCTGTATCCTAAATTACTTTTGATTCATTGTGTGCTCTGTGCTTTGGTAGAGCGCCCATAATTTAAATTATTTTTACAGTCTCTGTTCTCCCAGAAGAGCCAAATAAATATGATAGGATCCTTGCTGTATAGGATCTTAGCTGTATAGCTAACCTGCTTTTATTAGTAGCAGCCTATCACATATTGTACATTATCTTGTACAATAAAACTGCTTTCTCGCACAGGATCTGGAAGACAGTATTTCTTTGCCAAGACGCCAAGCAGATAGTTAAAAATTACACCATTGTTTCCTTCAGGAAGCACCAACTGTACTTTGCTTTACAGTTGGAACAAATACATACTAACAGGAAACTCCATGTGATAGTCCTAAGCTAATACAGAGTATTCACACTTTGTTTGTCTGTGTAAGGTTTTTTGATGGCAAGCGTCAACCAAGAAGAATGATCTATTAGTTTGACCTACGTAGGACAGCAGAAGGGAAGACCGCATTATACAGGAAACTGTTGTATGCGGTTCCTGGAGGGAATCAGGCTTCTCTGCATGGTTACAAGTATTCTCCCCGCTTTGCTGTGCATCCTTGTGTTGCAGAGAGGCTGGGGGATGGGAAAGGGGTTGTACCCCCTCCTTCCTTCCCCTGCCTTGAAAACAAAAGAGAACAAGATGTGACAAATCCTCAGAGAAAAATCCTTGGAAGAGTCTGTGTGGCCAGAGATTTTACCCCCCCCCTTTTATTCTCTCTGTTGTTAGTCCTAAGGTATTTTTTTCTTATTCTTGTATACTTTTCATCTTCAGCTATAGTTTTTATAGGTTGCTGCTCTCCTCCAACTCCTTACTGCAATGATTTTTCATATAGGGCTTCATATAGGACTCCTGCGTTCTAATCGTGCATCTTCACCAGACTGCTCTCTTTGTTAAAAGCAAATGTAAAACTAACACTTTTTAAAATGGAGCAAGTGATGGAGGACATCTGATGTCCACCGCTTGCGTAACTGAATGCTCATTTAGTCTCCTATTCATAGACTGCGATGGTACTCCAATTGTTTATAGTTATCACAGAATTAGTACTTTTCCAGTGTTCGGTCCAGACTTGCAAAAGAGTGCGGCCTAAGATCTATGCATATATTGTACTTACGCGTGTGAACTTCATTAAGGATGAACATTTTCTCAGCATATTGAAATCTGGTTTTATTTTCAAAAAGCAAACTTATCCTTGTATCTCACTTTCAAAAGCACCAATTGGTATTTGTACTTCACACTGTACATTGAGGATGATTTCATAAAATAGGTTGTCATCCTTGTTTATTCTCTGCACTAGCTTCCTGTTGATGCTATTTATGATCTAGAGTCCTTTCCTCTCTCTTATGTCCTTTCCTCTCACTTGGCTATCCTGCATTTGCTAAGTTTTACCTATTCCCCTTCTAACAGCTACAGTTTATTTGAATTTTTGTCCTTGAGCAATCCCATGATGTTTGCAGGGAAAGAGCAGGAAAGACTTGGTGCCTAGATACAGTGAGAAATTATTTGATATAAATAATTTGATATAAATGAGAATGAATATTTACCTAGTTACAGTATGGAGATAACTCTGCAGTGCTGTGTGAGGTGGTTAGAGATTTATGTTGGTAGAATGTTGGCTTGCAAAAATAGAAACCTTTTCAGAACAGATTTTTCTGTTGAAAATTAAGTAAGGAATGGTTCTCTGGCCTGGAATAGAAAATATGACAAGGTGAGAGAGTGCTCCTCTGTCGTCTGTGTAAAATCTGGTGATTGGGAGCTCAGGTGCTGGGATATGGGCAACTCGTACTCCAGGCACTTCTCCAATGAATACTGTGTTGTTTGTGTTAAATGAAACAGCTCCAATAGCAGTGATTGAGAGATCCAGTGCAGCTTTGCTAGGTGTTAGGGCACTTACCAGGAATGAAGGGGAAGAGCAGAACAAGAGTGGTTTGGCAGCATAGTTTTCAGACTACCAGATTATCCTGTGTACTGTGGCCTTTATTTCTCACTTTTGTCTTAGTTTTGTCCTGTTACAGAATAGAAGATATCTTATCAAATCTCACATTTCCATCAGAACATTCATCATTTCCTGCACAGCCCTCAAGGGAGGGGAAAGAATAAAATTACTTGTCAAAGGGTAATTTTCCAATTAGCTTCTGTTTATTACTTTCTACAACTGTATCTCTTCTGTGAAGACATCTGTCTAGATCCTCACTGCAATAATGCTTTTCACTGCCCAGAAAGCTGCATTAAAATGTCCTTTTATGATGCCACTGATCTTTGTGTTCATAATCTGAAAAATAAGTGTCAGTGAACAGAAATTGTGTTTCTAAGCCATAGAGATGAAAGATTAAATTATGATGTTATATCATATGTTTTAATGAACTAACATGCCCTGGATCTGCAGCAGTATTTTAATTCTCAAATTATGATGAGCAAGATAAGAATCTGCCAACACTGAATCTGTGCACAGTGTCTTTCATTTTCAGTGTTGTCCTTCCAGTTCTTCTAAAGTTGTATGCTTTGCAGAGGCTAAACCTTGCTTGCCTTACCCTACTCACCAGTAAAAGCTACCACAGTTAAAAGCTAAATGGCAAAAATGTGATTTACCATGTGAAAATTCCCTGCAATTACAGGGTTGGTAAGGAAGTTACAGGGTTGGTGATCGGTTATGCATGTGACTGACTATAGCTGTACATGCAAAGACATTCTAGTTACCAACAAATAAGTTGCAGACAAGAAATTTGAGGGAGGTTTACGCAGAATGTTACCAAAGATAAAACATAGGTCTCAGAAGAGGTGAGATGGTTCTTTATTCATACGATATTTCTTTTTGGTTGCGCTCATTTTCTCCAGCAGAGAGAACTTACTACAACTAGCCATTGACTTGCAGTCAAAAAAGAGCACAGATCCAGCAGTTAAAAGCTAGAATAGTATTCCCTGTTGCAAGGCTACTTCCTCATAGTCTGATACCTTCAAGACTTGATAGCTCTAATAAGTAAAAGTTGTTTGAAAGTAAAGAGCAAACTTAAGTCAGCTCTAATATGCCATTGAGCATGGATAAATTGGCTATCTCCCTGGAGAGGTAGAACTCAAGTTAAATTTGTAACATTCTGAGGTTTGCATCTCCCTTCTCACCTATCAAATCTTTTTGAGGTTTCAGCTTAATTTAGGGCCTGATACCAACCTTTTCTGGGTTCATGGAAAGGCTTGCTCTGAGAATATATAAAAGAATTTAAGAAGGAACAAAATCCGCTCGCATTCTAAACACTGGTTTTGGTGATGATGACTGTGTGTTAATCTGGTAAGTAAGCACCTCCGGCTTGTCTCATGGACCTTGTTTTTCAAATGTTCCAGGGCGTATCATTATAGCATATTTTATAATGCTTTATCAGTTCTGCTACCTGTGACATTTACTAAATGAGTATTGCTATCTCTCAGTAAATGGTTAGTTGTTCTGTTGATCATTCTGCGTATCTTATTAAGCCTCAAAAGATGCATGCTGGTGTTGTAAAACCATAGTTAAATCCAGAAAAATGAAGCAGCTCAAGGCTGGAGGCTGCACAGTACTGACAGCTGCCTGTAATGTGGCAGGTTTCTGCAGCTGTCAGTGAAAAGTTAAAGGCATTGGTCTGGATCAGTTCTAAACGTTGAAGTATGTCCTACTATATTCCCTACATATTTTCTATATATTGTTAAGCATAGTGCTTATACTAGCTGCTATGTTTACTAGTTAGCTGTATGATTCTCTCCTGGAAATGCTCTGACATTCAAACATGTTTGAAACAGTGTGTAAATGGTCTGACTGACTACATGGAGTAGCAAAATTTTGTTGCTTGCTATATATTTATCCATGTATATGTATGCCTACACAGACACTTGTTTAAGTTAATATACACCTCTCTCTCTATATGTGTTATGTTTTTCTGTTCAATGAGTAGCATAGCATAGAAGCATGTCCTAAGTTTTATACAGGTCTGTATTTATATGATCTCAGTGTTTTATCAGAGTGCTGCACACTGGCTTTCGTATGCACTGAGATAGCTCCATTTGTAGGTATGAATCCACCAGGTATGTAGAGTCTGTGAACACTGATGTGCTAAAATAATTTGTTCTAGTATAGCAATGCCGACTACCTGCAAAGGAACAGATTGCCCAGCAATGATTTAATGAAAACTGAGTCCAAGAAAGAAGACGTCTGCTGCTTTGTAAACATCTAGGTCCACACTGTATTAGTGGTAGTTTCATTGACACATCCAGAAGTACATAGATGATCAGGCACTTGCAAAATTCTTGGAGTTAAAAGAAATGGAGCGCTGTTAGATATGAGCAAACCACAAAGTTAACTATTCTTGACTGCCATCTACTGATAGAATATCTGTGATCTAGCTACATGCAGGCAGATGTTCTTTGTAAACAATCTTGTAACATGGGTCAGGCAAATTAAGAGTCTGCACTATCACCTCATCTCCAGCGCTTACTTGGCCAGGCAATCTAAGAGTTAGGTGAGAGTTGATTGAAAACCCAAACTGCTCTTTGTTCTGCTTCCTGTTTTGGAGGCTGTCACACTTGTGTATACAGGGTAAACAAGCAGTGGGCTTTAGAAGATAAAAGATCTGTATGTTCCCAGACACAAGGATGTATGTGAAGACCCTGTCTACCCTGTGTGAAGTGTGTGTGAGCGCAGGCCTGGGTTTGTAATGAAGGAACTGTGGAACAGTTAGTTCTTCAGACGCCACTTTTTAAGACGCCACTTTTTAAGCTATGACCAGAGAAGCTTGAGGCTTAGACTTGGAGCGTGTGTTGGTGGTTGCGTGCAAATAAGCAGGTGTATTCAGCTTCTACAAATGGAAACGGTCACAGGGAGAGCAGGACTTTCTGGGAGTTTTACAAACAGCTTCTTGATGGTGGTGATGTGGTATCACAAGGTCCTTTCCAACACTGTGTAATATAGCTTATGGAAGATGTGTCTGGAAATCCTCATGCTCCTCTTCTGACAGATTTAAAGAAATTCCAGTGTTCTGCTGGCTGTTTCTCTTTTAGAAGAAAAAAGGTAACGTACTGGAATTATTAGAGCAGACACAGTAGTGTAAATATTTGTTTGGCTACACCATAACAAACTGGTGAAGTGAGTGGAGGATTGTAAGCACAACAAAGTCTTTCCAAATGCCTGGTACTACTAGTTCCTCTAGTAGTCTACATGACTGTTCATCTGTCTTTGATCTTTATATCCACGAGTGAAATTATATGGGAGCTGGGGTATTTGTAATCTTTTACTGTGAGACAGATATGCAAGGCTGACAAACTAACATGCTTTTTCCCTGCTGTAGTGTTACAGTAAGGCAGCTTTAAAAATATCTAGAGAAGACAAAATGACTGTTCTGTGAAGTCTGATAAGTGTTTTGGCTTGGGCACATTTGCTGGATGGCCCACATTCAGTTTATCTAAAGGCAGTGTCCGTGTTTAGAGCCTTTGCTCCCTGAACAGTCGAAAGAACTAGACCTTCTGCACTGTGACTCATTTCAAATGTGGTATGAGTTGCTTCCTGGATGTCTCTGCACTGACAACAGAGCCTTGAAACTCAAGATAGGCTTATTTTAGGCTTCTCATTTATGCGTTTCTCTTGGATATCTGAAATTGGGTGGATTTGGGATAGGGCTGGTACTTCTGTCTACCATTAAGTTGTCCAGTGCTTCTTATTATAATATTGGTTTCAGTTGCCTCTGAGTTTGATTGTTGGACAGACAGTTTACATGCCTAGTATCTGTATTAAGGTGAATACTCCCCCCTCCCCCCCTTAACTTCAGTAATAGTGATCACAGTAAAATGATATTAAAAGTCATACAGCCATTTTGGGCATGTTAAATTTGGAACATCTTTCCTTTGAAAACATATGCTATCCTTGAGCTTTGAAAGGCTATGTTCGGTTGTCAGGGTTGTATCTTTTCCCTATGAAAATTCACATGTTTATCTACATTCTGAATATCTAGGGGAAAAAAAATCACAGTTCTTACACGAGTGGTGGAAGCTTTCTGAGTCTTGACAGATCAGTTTCCCCAGAACGATCTTCATATAGAAGAGACTCAGGTTTGAGGCAGAGTAGAGACTGTTTCTGCAATTGCTGTTCATGACTACTAATGGACTTGTCTAATGTCAACAACTGAAAGCGGGCAATAACTGAACCTCTATGTTCCACTTCTGACTGAAGATAGGGGAGGTATCTCTCCAAAAAAAACCCTCAAAAAGCTCCTGGCAAACTTTTCCTTTTCTCTGTTTGCCTAGTGCTTTATTTCCTTCTTACACTTCAAAAGTGGAGGAGGAAGCTACTAGCACTGAATAAAAAAAGGGTAAGAGCCGAGTGTTGGAAGGAAATGAACAGCAGGCTGATGCCGGAGGGGCATGGCTGTGGGAATGGGAGGACTTTGTGCAGTTTATGGGGAGGGAGGTGGAAAGCATGCAGCTATGTGCTTACATCCTAACATGTATGCCCAAGAGGATTGAAGGGAGATTGTGCAAAGAGCCTCAGGTACCATATTTCTTATATGACTTTACGAACTTTATAATTCTCTTCTTTAATCTGTGTATAGGTACACATACATCCAGAAAAATAGTATCCCATGTTGCACAAAAGAGTAATACACTTCCTCATCATGATGATGAGAACTTGCAGGTGTGCTGATGGGAGCAGAGAGTCATTAAGGGAATCTGAGATGTTCCTGTTGTGAGTGTTTGGTTTTTTGTTTATTTGTTTGCTTGTTTTTTTAAATGACTAACTTTGTTTTCTCCTGTATTTTGACTTTTTAGTTTCTAAGTTTGTCAAATCATTATTTACACTGCAGTGCCTATTCCTCTTCATAAGTCTTTCCTTTAAGTCTTCCTGATTTATGTACAAGGGGGCTAAAAATTAATCCTAAGCAAAAGTCTCAGTTCTCACATCTAGTTCGTAATCATTAGATATGAACAGATGACGGTTTTGCTTTTGATATTGCAGCATTCTTTCAGGATCTAGTCCAAAATAAGATGACGCGAGAAAGATATCAATTGATTGCAGTGGCCATCAGGAAAAGTTCTTCAAATAATGAAAGCAGCCTGTTTGATTATTAAATACTGCTGAATATTTCAGTCCTTGTGATTATACAGCAATAGTAATAAGCTTGTCAGAACTGGCATTTATCTTCCTGTTTGCATGCATGTTACTTGTAACACCTATCCTGAATACAGAGAACTAATGCACTGGATTTGTAGAGATTAAATCATGAATATTTTTACAGTGCTTTGAACATGCAGAGTGCTATATGAATAATAATTCCATTGTTGTATTCTTACCGTAGAGCACAATCCAGGAAGGTGCTAAATACCATGGCACTGGTCCAGCAATGCACTTACGGATGTATTTTGCTTCAAAAGTAATATGAAATCCCACTGCCTGGAGATCTGCAACAGGTGGGTGGCCTGCAGGCTGCCTGCTTGTGTGGCAAAGAGCTCTCTGGTATTCCCAGGAACTTTCAGCAGGAATTGATTTCTGCCTGGGCCAGAAAAGTTTGTCACTAAAATTTGATATAGAATGAGTGATCCTATGTGTAGAATGGGGGGGGGGAAGATTTTTCTTTAGTAGGCTTTTTGAGAAGTAGAGTTATCCAACGTAGCATATGTAGTAGTTTTGAGTAGAAAAAGACTTTTTTTTGTTTTCTTACTCTTTGAAACATGTAATTCATTTCTGCAAGAAGAATCTTGATCCTAAGGAATGCTCAGCAACTGCTTACTCTTCTGAATTAAATGCTGATTAAATTTGGAGATGGATTGCCACAAAGGATGAAATGAGCGAGACTGATTTACTAGTTCCGTCCTGCCAATCTTTTACCCAAACCTCTGCAGACTTGTTTTTGAAAAGCAAATGCCATCACCATTCCATAGATGTTGAGAATTTCTCAGTCATTAACATTAAGTTATAGAAGTTTAGCATGAGTTTCATTCTGAGGGCATACATTTATCTGAAGAAAAAAAATGCTAAGATATATTTAATCAAGCTTCCTAAAGATTCCTGAATTACAGTGTATTCTTTAAAAAAAAGGTCATATCTAGTATTTAAGAGATTTCTGATGTTCCTATATTCCTCCCGAAATATATGCTTCAGCAACATCATCAGTGTATGCAGGGATGTGATGAGGAAGGCCAAAGCCCATTTGGAATTAAATCTGGCAAGGGATGTCAAGGTCAACAAGAAGGGCTTCTTCAAATACATCAGTAACAAAAGGAGGATTAGAAAAAATGTAGGCCTGCTACCCTGTGGGGAAGGGGCCCTGGTGATGAAGGATACAGAGAAGGCAGAGTTGCTGAATGCCTTCTTTGCTTCAGCCTTTACTGCTAAGGCCAGCCCTTAGGAATCCCGGACCCTGGGGACCAGGGAGAAAGACTGGAGAAAGGAAGACTTTCCCTTGCTGGTAGAGGATTGAGTTAGAGATGGTTTAGGCAAACTTGACACCCATGAGTGCTGAGAGAACAGGCGGACCTCACTGCAAGGCCACTCAATCATCTTTGAAAGGACATGGAGAACAGGAGAGGTGCCTGAGGACTGGAAGGAAGCCAGTGTCACTCTAGTCTTCAAAAAGGGCAAGGAGGAGGAGCCAGGGAACTACAGGCCTGTCAGCCTCATCTTAATCGCTGGAAGAGTGATGGAGCAGCTCATCCTGGATGCCAACTTTAAGCATGTGGAGGACAAGAAGGAGATCAGTAGTAGTCAGCATGGATTCACAAAGGGGAAATCACGCTTAACCAGTCTGATATTTTCTGAGGGAGTGACTGGCTGGGGAGATGCGGGGAGAGCAGTGGATGTTGTCTACCTGGACTTCAGGAAGGCTTTTGACACTATCTCCCGTAACATCCTCATAGGCAAGCTCAAGAAGTGCGGACTAGATGAGTGGACAGTGAGGTGGACTGAGAACTGGCTGGATAGCAGAGCTCAGAGGGTTGTAATCAGGACCCCAAAGTTTAGTTAGAGGCCTGTAGCTAGCGGTATCCCCCAGGGGTCAATACTGGGTCCAGTATTGTTTAACTTACTTGTCAGTGACCTGGATGAAGGGACAGAATGCCTCCTCAGCAAGTTTGCTGATGATACAAAATGGGGAGGAGTGGCTGATACACCAGAGAGCTGTGGTGCAGTTCAGAGGGATCTCAACAGACTGGAGAGATGGGCAGAGAGGAACCTCCTGAAGTTCAACATAGGCAAGTGCAGGGTCCTGCACCTGGGGAGGAATAACCCCAGGCACCAGGAGACTCATATTGTTCTGTAAATATGTCAGGGTTCTGCTTGCTAAGTGGGATACTGCAAATGTCTTGGTACATTTTAATGTAAAACAATTTTCATATGAATTTTCTTTGATTATGTTACTCTACACAGTTAAACCCTACAACCATTTTTTTGTATCGTATGTACTTTTTTAACAGTAGAAGAGCTTGCACATGATATTTACAACTGCAGTGTCTAAGAATTTGTGTTTATTTAGCTGGTTAAAAGAAATTTTATATATATATATATATATACACACACACATATGTATGTATTCTATTATACGAATATATGTATATATGTTCATGTCTTTTAGCTGCCTTTTATACAAGCCACAAGCTGTATAATAGTCCTCTGCTCCATGGAAATCCCCACCTGGACAAACTTCTACTTGCAATGCAGAGAATGTGATAGTGAAGGTAGCTGTTCCTTTGGGTCATTTACATTTCTATTTTAATGCTGTATATTCATTAAAAGAATAGAGGTGTGAGAAAGAGATGGCGTGCTCTCTGAAAAAGGTTTTTTTGTGTGTTCTTTAAACAGTATGGAAATTGTAGCAAATCTAGAAAATTACTGAAAGCTATCAGAGGAGATAAGTCAAACCAGATATTTCATATTGAATTACTTGCTGGCATAAAGACAATTAACTTTGATAACAAATTAATCTTTCTTTCCTGGCTGGATAAGAGAGGAGATGCTGACCATATCCTCCATCTTTAATTTTGCACCTTGTTCCCTGTGTGTAATAGATCCAGTCTCAGAAGCAAAATAGCCATGACAGTGTGACAGTGTTAGTAGCTTAGCTGTAGTGCTCCACTGGCACAGCTGTATCGGTGAGACTTGGAGGCATCTTATCTCGTCTCTAACATAAGGAAATAGATGGGAAGACGAAATATCTGACTGAACAGCTTTATTTCAGTCAGGATAGTGTGTATTTGTGTACGTGAAGGTCTGTCATGCTGTCAATCTGGAAAGGGCATGGTAAATGTCAGGAGTTTAGCTGGAATACATATATGCTGTTAATAAGATTGAAACTGATCAATGAGAACGAAGACCTGTAGAAGCAGACGGCGTGATCTGATGGACTTTTTATGTCAGTGTTCATTTTCTTTATTAGTAGAAAAAGTTTTGGCAGGCAATTCCATCCGTAAGTTTAGCTTCTTTTCACTTGGACACAGAAACCTTGACGACTTTTAATCCTTGTGAGATGCTGTTTGGCTGTTTTTTCCCGAAAAGTACAGAAATATCAGTCTTTCATTTGCTGCCCTCTAGTGGTTTGATGTATTTGTTGGCTTAGGTTTTTAACAAGTATACTAATATTAAGGAATATACTAAATACATTGATTGTTAGTATGCTGAGTATATTCAGGAAGCTTGGACCATCCCATGCAACTTTCAATTTGCTTTGAACTAGTACTTTTAGGAGTTGGAATTTTCTGTCTAGAGATCCTTAGTTATCTCCATGTGACTGCACCCATTTATGTTAATTTGTCACAACATACCTGTTTTCAGAGATTGTGGGACTGTTGTAGACAGGAGAACTGCCCACTTGGGCAGCATTTAGGTAAGGCTGGGATGTTCTTTGTGTTTCAAGTGATTAGCTCATCTTTGTGCTCCCCTGCCTCATCTGTTTGTTTTGCTTCTATTTAAGAAGGGCAAAAGTTAGTGATACAAGCTCTTAAGAGAAGATTTTCAGAGGTAAATCAGACACCCACAGATGTATAGTTTGTCTAGATAAAAGTATATTCTCATATGTGTTTGTGTGTATATATATGTGATGTTTTCTATACTATAATCTTCAATTCTTCATCTCTGCTTACCAATTTGATTTTTGTGCCTGGTTACCTACAAGCTTCATCTTCACAATTCTGTCATGTGTTTACAATATCTTTTGCGTATGTGTGTATTGCACTTAAATGTGCTGTATTTTGAAGCAGTCATTGAGAAATCTAGTTTATAATGTCTACCCTCACACACTTTTGTTTTCTTAAGAGCTTGGCCTTTCAAAAGATTCACACTCACAAAGAAGGTCGCACTTCTGTGGAGGAAGAAAGAATAAAGGGTCTAGATTTCTCATTGACAGTAACTCTGATCTAGTGACTTCAGTGGAGCCATGCCTGTTAGCAATGACTGATGTCCTGTTTTAATGTTTTTTTTTCCCCCTTGAATTGAGTGTTTGACTCATTTCCTGCCTCCCACTCCCTTTTTTTCCTCCCCTGAGGGGGGAAAAAATGTAAGTGATAGCCATTTTGGAGATCTCTCGTAGAGAAAGAGGACTTAGTTGCTGGATTTTGCAGTGCGTCGCTCTCAAGACGAAGGATTGGTGTTGCTTGCCTCCATAGAATTCTCTTAATAAGTGAATCTTTTAAGTCTTCTTTATTGCTCGTTTCATGTTTTGAAGAGAAACATGCAGTTGTTTGTGGAGGTGTGGGATAAAAACTGGCTACTTTTCTTTCTTTACCCAAACTTCAAACTATTCCTATTCACATAGGTTCACACATTAACTTGTAACAAGATGAAGTTTTTTTTCACTTGAACCTCTCTCCACAACTGAAAGAAATTTCTATTTCAGGTCTTTGGGGTATTTTAAGAGATGCATGTACACTGCTTTATACACTGATATGCCTCATAAAAATAGGCAGTTGCTGGACCAACTTAAACAAAAATATATCATGGAAAAGAATCCTGAATTTCCATGCAGAGTTTTCATTCTGCTTCCCTTTGTTCTGCATGTATATAGATACATTTGGAAACAGTTTAATAATTACTGTGCTCTATATCTCTTCCAGTAAGACGTATAGATATGCCAAAGAAAATGTATCCTTGTCTGAATACGTAAGAGAAATGATTGAATTGAGATCAAAGCACTAAATAGGAAGAGAAAGACTCTTCCTTATTCTACAGTATGCTACGTGTAGCCTTGGGAACCTCGTTTATTTGGTGTGTGCCTCATTTTCCTATGTTTAAGATGGAGAAAGTGAGGGAGCTCCCCTACTTATGGACATTAAAAATACATTATATAATGTTACAATTAAAAAAATAGGGAATTTTGATCCTTTGTTAATGGGAACTGTGTAAATACCTTCCATAGATTAGAAACATGGTTACTATGTTTGTTTTTCCATTTGGTTATATTTAAAGAATTCACAGTAAGTTACTGAGGAGTATAAAGAGCAATGCTTCATTGCAAGGATGTCTTCCGTGTATAAAATCCACATATTACGCTATAGGAAGCTTTTGTTCTTCGTGCTGGTGATCATATTAAATTATTTTGCTGGGCCAATCTTTTCTGCTGCTTAAATATGTCAACTTTTTCCTAATAATGGCTGGCACATTCCTATGGAAAAGTTTTTCTGATTCCTGCCAGTATTACACTTGGCTTATGCCAATATTCATTCTTCATTTTCATCATGACTAATCTCATTCACAATTTAAAGCAAAAAAGGGGAGGAAAAAGCCTGCTTGGGTTGTTGTTAGTAGGAAGTGAATAAATGGGTGTATTGAACTGAAGACTGCGATGGTAGTTGGAACACAAATGTAAGCACCGAGATTAAAAAAAAAAACAAAAAACACAGTCCTTTTCAGATGGAATGACAGGAATGGATTGTGTGAAATGGGTTGGAAATAAAAGGATGGGAGGTGGGCATCCCCAGAGACACTTATTTGCTTGCATAAATATATTCCCTTTTACTGTTTGTGTCCCAAAGCTGCACATCTGATTTCTATCTTTTATCAAGGTTTATACTGGTGAGCAGATGCAAGCTGTAAATTCCACAGGTATTGATCACAGTTTGTAAACACAGTAAAACCAGAAATTGTGTTTTCTGCGCATTGGCCAATCCTGAGTAAAGCAAAGGTGACTATGCTGCAGGCTTTTCCTGCTTCCCTGAGTAATTAAGAATGATATGGATATTTGAAAGATCTCTTCTATAGCTGTGTAGATGCTTTAGTTTATTTACTGCAAGATAACTGGAAAAAAACAAAGCACTTGCCATTGCAAATATATGCAGTGTTTACCATTGCAAATATATGCACATTATCTGAAAACAGACTTTAGTGGCCAAGGCCTTGCATAGAAATCTCTGTCCCTTGGGCTGTTTACAGCCTTATCCAGTCTGTTCAGGTCAATGGGACTAATTAGCAACTCCCTTTCGAATTGGAGCTATAGTTTAAAATTCAAATCATTTTTACACAATCTTCGTTTTTTTCACTTGTCCTGCTTAGTCTTGGTTCCCTCTCTTTTTCTCTCACTCCACAGTGGCTCTTGCAATTCACAGTGGTGCTTTGCAGCTGCCAGAGAAGGAATAGATGCTTCTGTCGTATTTGTGATGATATTTTATGTTTGGCTTTGTGGGGATGGCTCTAGGCCTGTATACTTTAACTGCTCTGATTCCAGAAGGCCCAACTGGAAGCTGCTGATGCTAGGGTGTAGCGGGACAGCATCTGGTTTTGGTCTTAAATATTTTGGTTCCCAAAACCATTCCTTTAAGGCAAGCGGCATTCCTGCAGGGTGGTGGGCACAGTTGAAGCTGCTCAGGGAAAGGGTTGGCACCTAGAGGTGGCAGGGCTGGTGTGCTTGCAGAGGGGAACAGGGCCTGGCCGCCTGGCTTCCTGGAGGTTACAGGGAAAAGGGCCGAGTTTGTCGCAACTCCTAGTGTCACTAATCTTGCCTTGGGAACCAGGAACCCTCTGTAAGCACTCACTCAGGCAGAGGGACTGAGGAAGAAACCCTTCTATTCCCACCCTTTCTGTGATAGTTGATTGAAATCTTTCTTATTTAAAAGTGGAATTATCCTCTGTGGTGTTTTAAATGTCAAACGTCAGATTTTATTTATCTGAGGCCTTTGGAATGGTTGTAAAAGACGATGCGGGTAACCCTGCTAGGCACTGGCTTATTTGAGGTTGCTTTTATAAGTTGTTAGAAGTCAGAACAGTAAAAAGGCAAATATTTTTGAAACATTGAAGGGGGAGGTTCAGCAGTAGTAATTCTTACAATGGGGAAGAATAATGAAAGCTATTCTTCTGAGGGGCTGGGAAACAAGGACGTTTCTGTGTGTATAAATGACTTAAAAGTGAATGAATATCTGTGCTCCTAGTTTTTACTAGACTGCATTACATTATTTTTGTTTTATTGTTTTACAGCTTCCTTATTGTGCTGATATGCCTTATATTCAGTGTGCTTTCTACAATTGAACAGTATGCAGCTCTGGCTACAGGGACGTTATTTTGGATGGTATGTATGTGGACATTAATATGATTGATGTATATTTGTTCTTAATGTGTAAATTCTGATTTTCTGAACTAGTATCATATTAAGCAGCATGTTCCTTACAGTTTAATTCACAAGAGGCTTCTTTCTATTTTTCCCTAATGAGGCTATCAAGCCAAAGAAACCCAGATAGTCAAAGTAGTACAAAAATACAAGAGGGAACACTCTTGCCCTCTGTGGTCTAACTGAGGGTGTCTGCATTTTGTCCGACACACACAACTGTTCTAATTGAATCTCTCCTAAAGCTCAGGGTATTGTTCAGCCATGCTGAAGATCAAATACCTGACCTTAGAAGACAAAGTAGGTGGAAGTCCTTTCCTTAGTGGGAGTCAGATCCAGCCTTCTTTAACAAATGGAAAACTCATATGTGTTCACTGACTTCAGAGTTAAGAAAATGTGCTCTGCCCCTGTCTTATGCATGGAGAAAACGTAGTTATCTTTTGTTCATGATTCATTAGTACTGCTATAGGTACGTATCAAGAAATGTTCAAAGAGTGTTGCTGTCCTGCCAGTTTAAATCTCATATTCAGGAACCTTAGTTTAGGAGTCTGAGAAGCAGCATTTTAAACCTACAGATATGCTGAATTTTTTTGTACCTCATTGGTGAGGTACTCACTGCTAATTGTTGTTTTTTCTGCATAATGACCGTTATTTTACTAAAGAAAGCATTGTCACTGTATAGAGAAAATGCTAATTAAAATGTGTGTTCAAACTAGTTCCTTCAGCAGTGTACTAGTAAATGATGATAATCACATGAACAAGTTCACTTAAAAACCTCATCAATTATTATCAGTTTTATCAAGTTATCTCTCTAATATGCTAAGATTTTGTACCTAACTTGAATACTATAAGAGTATAGTATATTAAATTTAGTGTCAACCACTCTATATTTCTATGGGATGTGTTTGCATGCCTGCTATTTTTTGTTTTTTGTTAACTTGTAAAACAAAGAACACCGAAGTGCGCTGTTATAGTTAGTAGTCAGCTAAGGGAATGCATACATATATTTTTGCATCCAGTACCTCTTTTGTTTTGTGGTTGTGGGATTTTTTTGGTTTTGATTTTTAAAAGATTTAAGGGGGTTTTTTACTAGTTGTGAATATTTCTGCCAGTTTCTCTGATGAATTTCCGTTGTGATAATATCAATATAACCTCTCATCTTTACTTTGTATTTGACAATGCAGCACAATATTTTACATGGGCACACTGTGTTACAGTGAGAAAAATTCCGGTGACAACATAACCAGTGGTGTTTCAAGATATATATATATTTTTTTTTTAACTCGTGAAATCATGGAACACATTATGTGTGTTCAAAGCAGGTACTGTATTATCTTTTTTCTAAGCAAGGTGAATCGGTGTTCCTGTTATATATGATGAGAAAAGTTATGGTTAATTTTTGACATTTTAATCCTGCTATTATTATTCCTTGGGAATTCAGCAGTTGAACTTGCCAGCATTGCATAAGCATACACAGCTTTCCATTTCTTAAAGGGTTAACTTTGGAAGGTCTTAGGCTGTATAAAATACAGCCAAGCACCCGTTTTATATAAAAACAGACAGTATAAAATCAGCACTATCCATATGTCAAGATGCAACTCGTATATAAAGAGTTGATGTGATGTATAGGTTTTATCCTGGCAAATTAAAGTAAGTACAGTCAAGAAAAGTATTCTGCCTTTGTTCATGTTCTTAATGGAATCTGTTTTGAGGAGGTTTACACGCACTTGGGCCAGGGATACAACCATATTGGTCTGTGTTTATATTTCAGTATATCGGAAGAGCTGGATCAAAAGAGGGCTGTTAAAATCTGTAAAGTTACTGTGCGAGCATTGATTTGGCCTAGCTATATGAAGAGATTTTCTACTGAATTCTGTAGTGTGTAAGCACTATCAACTAGTGAATTTTGTGTTGCTAGCATTGAACTGAATTCTCACAGAAAAAATTTGATAGACGTTAACCCCAGATAAACACTTTACAGTGATCAGTAGGACGGGGTAATAAGTGGTCTACAGTTGTTCTGCAGAGCAATATAGTACAGTGTTTTCACTGAAGACTTTTTAAAATTTCATTTATTTACTTATTTATTTGAATGTGGAAAATGTGTGATGGTCTTCAAAAAACTTAAAGGATTTACAGCGGTGCGTTGGTCCAAAACGCTAGACGGGCCACTGTGCTCTCTTTTATCCAGTTTTGGTGGGACTTTCAAAGGAGTTGTAGTACCTTGTAACGCAAATATAAATGTCAGAATGTGGCTCCTACCAGTATCAGCCCAGCCGAAATCTCATATTCTGTTCTTATTTTAAGATTTTAGTTTCACTCTAATATATCATTACAAGCTGTCAAAATTAGATGTAACTGAATTCTTGGGAGGGGTTCATCACAGACAACTAGTTGAAGAGAAACTTTAGAAATGCAAATAGAGTAGTAGAAGAAGGTGTGTAACAGCATACAGGCATTAAGAAAAAGAAGAAAAAGCAGTGCAGTCTTCCGACCCAAAGGGTCATGCAAGGAGACTTGTTAAGACTTAAGAGAGCACACTTTCTACTGCTTTGCAGTAAAATTCATTTCTGTTTTGTATTTGTAGAGGGATTTCTAGTTATACCACAATAATAATTATTATGCCATAATAACAATTATACCATAATAATAATTTTAATTTGGAGGCAGACAATGACAGTAGGTAACTGCCATAGGTGAACAACGAAGGGCAAAAAAGTTAATTTATAAATTAATACTGATGAGAGAGACCGCACAGGCCAGCAATGTAGAAACAACCTATCAGGATCA
This sequence comes from Struthio camelus, assembly GCF_040807025.1. Taxonomy (NCBI): domain Eukaryota; kingdom Metazoa; phylum Chordata; class Aves; order Struthioniformes; family Struthionidae; genus Struthio; species Struthio camelus. The sequence goes on from NC_090946.1 coordinate 18,742,637, forward strand.
TAGCAATCTGAAACAAGTCTTTTCTGCTTGGGTTTGACTGAGACAGTGAGTGGGAGGTAACCTTAAGCCTGAGTGAACTGTGAGGAACTTGAGGTTTACGAGGTCTCAAATCATTCCATGAAATTTGAGGTAGACTGCCCGAATGTGCGTTCTGTGAGATTAAATTAATTTAAAAAGTAACGCTTAGACTTAACTTTTGCTTTTGAAGGTTATAAAATTGAGTCTGCCTTTCCCTTTCTGCACGCCAAACGGAAAATTAATGAAGCTTTGATCAAGAGCAGATGACCTTTGATTTAGATGACATTTCCTATGTAGGGTGGAATTCTTTCTAAATGTGTTACGTTTTGTGATGCATCAAAGAGAGGCTGCAATAGCTGGTAGTACCAAATGTGCAATATTGTCCCTGGAAATTTTGCCTACAGAAGTTTTTGTGGACTTCATGTATTTCTTTTTGGTTTTGACCAGGCTGTCATAGGTCTGGAAATGCAAGAAATGACTACAGCACACTGAATGTGCTGAAATGAGTCCTTAGAGTTAACACATGGGTGTGCTGAGCTGTACAGTCTCATGGAGTAGATCTGATTAGAGGAGCTTACTGCATGGGCACCTTAAATCTGATTTATCATGAAAATGAGGTGGAATAGCTGTAAAAAGCCTATGTATATATTTCTGTTTTCTGTAAACTAGGGTTGTTACAGGGTCCCTTCTATAGCCCGTTTAATGAACCACATGGCATTTGAGGTGCATATTTAGAAAAGTGTAGGATCTGTTCCTCCTGGCTGAATAGCCATTCAAAGGGCCCTTGCAAACACTTGCAATCAGGAGCTAAACTGCTTTGTTTCATCCATGTAGCCAAGATCTTCTGCTCAAACCCTGTAAAAGATATAAACGTCTATGCGACCATCTCGACCTCAGGAGATGGTCTTTGAAACCAACATGACTAATCCGCATGTTTAAAATTACGGATATGTGTAAGCTGAGTGTGCCCTTTTTCGTGATCAAAGGCTTCCTGTGTCAATAATATAGTCACACAAGGTATTTTGAAAATAAGATCTATAAAAGTCGCTGAGTTTTTAATGTATATATAATGTGTGTGTGTGCCATCTTACTTTTTGTTCTGGAGTTGGTTATGTTGTTATGGTGTCATGTCTGACTACTAAAGAAAGAAATGGAAGAGGTTATGTTGTTATTAGTAATATATGTATTTTAAAATGCTATTATTCTTCATAACACCAAAAAATACAGGCTCGACATGGGAAAAATAAACGAAGGAAAACTTAAATATTTGTTCCAAGTGGTGTTCCAGTCTTAAACAAAAAACTTACAATTAGGTGTTGAATCTTTCTGTACTTGTCACTACACTTCGCAGGGCAAAGAGCCTTGATGAAAGCTCTACCTAAATGCAGTTGTAATGGGAGATTAGGAGAGAATTGGCCTTTTGTTAAGTTTCAAGAAGGCAGTGAAAGCCGTTTAAATTTGCATGTGTTTATTTTATCTCTTTTCACTAGGTGGTGCTGTTGGAGGGTTTTGACTCCAGTTATTTGTTGGCACTTACCCAGCATTAGCTAGAGAGTTTGAGCCAAGACTGTGAAAGGATCATCATTTTGAAGGGTATATGTACACTTGGCCCATTTAAAATAGTGGTGCGAGAGAGCTTTTGCCATGACTCATAAAGAGAATGTGGTGTATCTGTGTAAAAATTGATTTTGAGACTACAATATTTAAACTATGGAAAAAAGTAATTCAGAGATGTATGTTCCCAGAGAGGCCGTATTTTTCTTTTATTTTCATAAGCAAGGATTTTATGGTGCCAGAACACAGCAGAATGCTGTTATCTCAGCATGATCTAAGAAAATCCAAGTGCCTGGTCCAAGGGGATTAAATATTCTGCTGAACCAAGGGATATTTAGTGTGCCTGAAAAAGCTATTTTCTTGTAGGCATCTCATTTCAATATAGATTCCAACGAAAAATAATTGTAAGGGCATGTTTTTATGATGAAAGTATAAGCGCCTTCCAGCTTTTTGTTTTCAGAGTTCCTTTTCCACTTTCGGATCTTGCTTACTGAAGAAGTTGATTCTAGAAACAGATTAAAAAGGCCATCAGTCAGGATAAAAAGCAATATTTCTAGGTGGTTAATATTAGTGATATTGGTGTTGAAATGAAGAGAAGGTGGCACAGAATCCAGGCTTAAGAGAAATCTAGGTTTTACTTCTTGTGTTAATACAAGCTTTTGTTTGAATATGGCCTTAGCTTTTGTTTGTTTGTTGGAGTGTTGTGGGAGTGTGTTTGAGAGAGAGAAATATTTACAGCTTTTGAGTCTGAAGACTGTCTTCAGGGAGACCAAAATGATTCCAGTATTATTTTTCTGATTATCCTCTATGGTTGAGAAGGCTGAGACAAAGACTTACCAGACAGACATTGGGGGCTTGTTTTCACTTTCATTCTTTTGAAAAATTAAGTGAGAGTAATGTCTGTCAAAGATGCTTGAGTGATAGCTCTACAGATTACGGCTTTCTCTCTAAAGAACAGCTGTAGTTCAGAAAGTGAAAGGTTTTCCTTTACCGTCTTAGCAATGTCCCTTAGTGTGACCTAGAATGAGGTCAGTCGATGTAGCAGATGTTTGCGTGACGGACTTGTGCCCTTTAGTCTTTTTACTCTGCTGGGCCTGCAGATATACATGTCTATAGTACTGTTAGCTGCAGTATTTCCTTTCTGCCACTCAGTTGATAGCTGAAGTTGAGAATCCCAGCTTTCGTTTAAAGCAAAGAGGTCAGTTTTTATCCATTTTAATTTATACTAAAAAGCCTGAAGGTGAATGATTTGAAAGCTCAGGAAACAGGAACAGAAATGAAAATCTCTCCCCTCCTCCCTTTAATGAGGTCACAACGCCTATCGTTGGTAGCTTGAACAAGGAGCTTCCTCTGAACACAGGTATTTCTCGTTGCCCTTTGGTCTGGGGTTCTGGTGTCTGTAGCTGAGCCTGCTGGCAGATAATGTGCATGCTTCTAATCAGCTTCATTGCAAAATCAGCTGGGTTGGGTGAATCACTGCTGGTGATTCAACTTCTTAAATTGTTCCAGCTATTCACAAAGCAATCCCTTGTCTACTCCCCGGGCCTGTATAGGAAAGCTGTATGTTTAATATAAAATGTGATATTAAAGGGGCTTAATTAATTTGGTTCAGAAGACTGTGTGAACATTTTTTTCAGTTCAGTTTAGTTGTACTTATGTCCGTTTTGAGCAAGTTTGAGAGATCCAAATAAGATGCTTTCAATATCTGTTAGGGACGACTGAAGCAATTTAGTGAAATGGGTTTAAAAACAACGCCAAACCGTTGTTATTGTTTGGTGTAGACAAGGTCTGAGCTGAAGAGGAGTGCCCAGAAGGAAGATGAGATATGGAAGGAAAGTATGTTAAGACCAGTAAAGGAAAGATGACCTGTTTTTACTTTAAGGTATGTTAAAAATATAAACCCTCTTGAGGGGAGGTATAGTTCTCCGTTAAAATCTGTAGGGGGCAGCATTGGACTACACTGACAAGGTCCCATTTGGGGTGGCTGGATTCAGAACGTGGATAGTGGTGTGATGTAGATAAAAATATTCTTTGGAAGAACCTGACTATTGATAAAGAAAGGGTTTTTCCCATGGGTTTGGGGAATTTTATATGAGTAATAAAAGTAATTCTCCTGGGGGAGAGGATTGGAAGAGAAGGGCTGTGTAAATGTTGCTGCCAGAGACAGTTCTGGCCGCTTTGTGCTTGTAGCAACCAAATTCATGATATTTGGCCTACCTGATTTTTCATCATGTAGTGAATGGCTTTTAGAAAGAAGACAGAACAACTAAAGCTTTCAGTGAAATGAATTGGAGAAGCATTTGCACAGAAGAGAAATAAAATGTTACTAAAATTATTAACACACTGAAAGATTTCCAGTGTGCTTATTTCCTTCCAGATATGCTCTTGCATCATCTTAGATGCCTCCTCCTTCAGTGGGGAACAAAGCTCGCTTGGTTAAACTTCTCTGAAGTTACTACCAAACCTGATTTTTTAGAAGTATATCGTAAGAATATGCAGCAATTTTACAGAAAATAAATCTCCTTCAATATATATTGTCCATATTTACTGTACAAGGTTGGATGCATTTCTTCGAATGGGTTCAAGATATACTGGGTTTGGAGTCTAATTTTAGTCTGCTACTCTGGAGTGTGGATTTGCTGAAGACAGGCATGGATGCAGAAAATTGGTTACCTCCATTTCTGCACAAAAATATACTACTTCTTGAATTTCTGTACTTGGAGTTCTGTGAGGTACCCAAACACCATCATTTAAAAATGTAGTCATTTAATGTTCCATAGCAGAATTGCATAAAGGGGCAGTATACAGAGGGAAGTCCCACATTTCTGAACCATTTTATTTACACCTCTTCATATGCAACTTCGCTCTGTGTGGCTTATACATATGGTATTAAGTTCAGGACAAGTTTTATTATCCTTTATCCATATTATGGAGCAATTTATTCTGCAATGAAGTCACTATGAGTAAAGGAATCAAAATTTGGCATTTACCTAATACACTGGTATTAGATGACTGTGAAACACTGAGCATTTACTGGGACTCAGCATGAAACTGGCCCTGGAAAGAGGGACCTTCCTCAGCTTGCTGTGGAACTGGTGACAGATTGCAGGCCAGTGCAAGCCAAATGTGATAGACTGGTGCTGTCTGCAGGCTACTTGGTGGCCTGCATGATCTGATGTAGTGATCTCCCATATTGGTAACAGGAGGATATTGGCTAAATCTGAAATTAACAGTGCCTGAATTATCCTTTTGCTCTGAGCAAGCCCTTCCAACTTTTCATATATCAACTACGGTAGTGTGATAGTATTGGGAAAGCATTGCTTTTTTGTTATATGTAATGTAGACAAATGGGAGGGGGTATAGGTTGCAGAGCTGTTAACAATTCACCTGTTTCTCGAGAGCTTGTGATTACTCTTATAAAGCCACGTGTATCCATTCCTCTAAATTCTGTTCAAAGGTGTGTCTAAAAAAAAACCGTTGCTTTAAAAAAAAAAAAAAGTATATTTTATTCACTGTTACGTCTTGTGTTTGCTTTTGCAGAGCATTCTACTATAGTGTTAAAGTTAGACTATTTTTTTCTGGGGTGTAAATCCATGTCAGGCTCAAGAGCGTTTGCTGGGTAATTCTGAAACAAACATGGTAAACAAATTTTCTTTGAAACGATACTTATTCTTCAGTATTTCACTTATTAAAAAGTAAGAGGAATAATACAAATTCCACCTTGGGAAAAAAGTTTAAGATCATGAAATGCTGGTGAGTCAAGTAGAGCCAAGTAGTGAAAAGAAGGATTTTTAAATTTAGGATTTATCTGGATTAGTGTGTAATGTTTGCAGTGACAGGTGTTTCCTTTATGCTTTGCCCAAATGTCTGGAAAGTAGTTTGTCATTAAGTGCTACATTCAGTGTGTATCTCAATTTCAGTGTAACTGGAGGGTCTATGGCTTTGTTAGGTCCTTGTTTTCACATCTGACCTCAGCCAGCTGGAGTCTATTGTTTTAAGCGTAATGTAACAGCTGACATAACATAACGGATGTCAAGCTGAAAAGCTGAAACAGTGCAGTGAACTGAGGCAAAGAGAGGGGAAAGGGAGGTGTCGGGGAGGGAGGGAAAGGGGCAAAACTAGCATCGTGATTCAAAGTGGAAGGTTGCTGGCTTGTATTCCCTGGGGGAATTAGCTAGGAAATAATGGGATGAGTCTGTTGAAGTTCTATTTGCAATTGATTACACATGATAGACTACTGAGACAGGTTTGAGTTTGCCAGCTGTCACTAGCTGGTGGCTCTTGAATTGCTGTAAGTGGCCCTTGGTAGGCAAAACTGGAATAAACCCTGCAGGTGGGGTGTGATCGCAAAACAGGAGCGAGTACCAATGACATACAAGAAAGGAGGTTTTAGGAGTTATACGAGAGAGTAACTGGGACAAATGGAATGCATGAACATTTTTATTTTGAAATGTTAGATTAAGAGGCTTTAATTAACTGGCTAAAAAGCAAAAGCAACTGGACTTCTTAGTGGCTTTCTTTTTCTTGGCAGTTGCTAAAATTTCTATGAGTTCATTTTCTTTAAGTACTTCATTATTTTATTTCTTGACTTCCTCATTTGATGTTAGGAAAGTACATCTTAGCATTAAGTAGTAACTGGTCTTGGAGGGAAAATGCATGAATGAAAATTCATTAGAAATTTGCCACAGCCATGCAAAAGTGACAGACACCTGAATCTCTGCACAGGAAGGGAACAAGTACATATAGAGATCACTGTTATTTCTTCATTTGTATGTGTAGAGAAGCATCAATACATATTTCTATTTTCGCCAAGATAAGAAAAAATAATTCTAGCTATATTTCTCTTGTACTGAGTAGAGCCTCTGGCAACTCCACCGTACCCAGAGTTTATTCCATAGTTTTAATTAAAAAAAAAAAAAAAAGTCAAGACTGTATATACAGCTTTTTATGTATATAGGTACAGGCAACCAAATTAGGTCCTACATTTATAAGTGAAGTTTTTATGGCTTGAAACTTGCAATTATGCAAGTATGTTTAACTTTGTGTATATGAATAGTCATAATGACTTCAGTGGAGCTTCCTGTGCACATAAATATTAACAGGATCAGGGCGTTTTTGGAAAGGTTTCTTGAACAGTGTCTGCTTGTACTTAGGGATAACCTAGGAAGCATGAGAGCTTGATTTATGTAAGTATAAACTGTGTGTGTATCTCATATTTGGCCATAAGTACTTAGGTTTTAAATCTATTTTTATCTAATTTATTTTATTTTCGTAGAATGAAAAACGTCATGGTGATTGAAGCGTCAGCCGTGTTAGACTTGTCTGGCACAGAGGGTATCTAGGTCTGTTCCTGTGGTAGTAGGGGGCCCAGTCCTGTTATATCTCTGTAATCAGAAAGGAGTTGTGCAAGGAAAAAGTCCATCAGAGCTGTTGATTTGGTGGGAAGTAGTACTTAGCATGGGCATTTACACTCTATCTCAAATTGAAAATTGGAGCAATTTTGTTGTAGAGCTTAGAACTTGATGTTTGTACCGAGCTGCTGGACAGGTCTTGGTAGTCCAGAGAGCTGCTGCGTGCTGCATTTTCTATTTCATGTTCCTGACCATGTCTTCCACCTTGGCTGCAAACAAGAGCATGGCTGGGGTGCCCCCGGGGCCCAGTGGTGACAGCTTCAGAGGCTGTGCAACAGAGTAAGTTCTGTAGGTTTCTCTGAGTTGTCCCTAGGGACCAGCCATTGGGATAGATGACTTAAAGCTTCTGCACTCCCCTGCTATGCCAATTGTTCATTGATTTTGGGGACCTGTACCATAACGTGTTGTTTACATCAGTTATTTCCAGGTAACCCATCAAACACCAGAATATTTTTAAGATGATGGTGATTCAAGAATTGCTAGTAGCTCTCAGAAAACAGTAGGACTTTAAAGAGAAGAGCTCTTAAGAAAACAAACACAAAGCCTATTCTTGCATCCAGTCTGTGAAAGCAAGTGATGTGCTTCCTCACTTTGTTGGTTTCTTTTACATGAATCACTCTGAGGCTGTCTAGTGTACAACGCTGAAGTACACAGAGGATGTCTAGCAGCTGTCAGTGGATCCAAGTGGAGTTTGAATTTTCAGGTGGCCTAATTAGCATTTAACTGAGAAAAGTTAATGGTTCCTCAGCTCTGCGGAGAAGGACCTGGGTGTCCTGGTGGACAGCAAGTTAAGCATGAGCCAGCAATGTGCCCTTGTGGCCAAGAAGGCCAGTGGGATCCTGGGGTGGGTGCATTAGGAAGAGTGTTGCCAGCAGGTCGAGGGAGTGATCCTGCCCCTCTCCTCAGCCCTGGTGAGACCACATCTGGAGTACTGTGTCCAATTCTGGACTCCCCAGTACAAGAGAGGGCTACAAGAGTCTAGCGGAGGGCTACAAAGATGAGAAGGGGACTGGAGCATCTCTCCTCTGAAGAAAGGCCGAGAGAACTGGGCCTGTTTAGCCTGGAGAAGAGAAGACTGAGAGGTGATGTGATCAATGTGTCCAAGTATCTGAAGGGAGGGTGTCAAGAGGACGGGGCAAGACTCCTCTCCATGGTGCCCAGCGACAGGACAAGAGGCAACGGGCACAAACTGGAAACTTGGGGAAATTCCATCTGAACATGAGGAAAAACTTCTTTCCTGTGAGGGTGACAGAGCACTGGCACGGGTTGTCCGGAGAGGTAGTGGAGTCTCCTTTGCTGGAGATATTCAAAACCCACCTGGACGCAGGTAGAGGACCCTGCTTGGGCAGGGGGGTTGGACTAGATGATCTCCAGAGGTCCCTTCTACCCTCGACCATTCTGTGATTCTTAAAAACTATAGGCAGCTGTGGATACAGTAGCTCTGGTGGTTTTTCTTTTAGTGGTGGTCCTAACACTAGGCATTCAAGTAGGAGGTGTGATCAGTCTCTCTCATAACAGATAAAGCAGCACTGAAGTAGCGCAAAAGGTGTTTTAACGTAGATCTGAGCTGGCAAACTCTGGAAGTGAAGGGAATTAAAAAAACCCTCTAGCTCTTTGCTTGCATTTCTTTTTCTTTTAGTTCTGTTTTTTCCACACGCATCCTCATATTTGAAACCTGTTTTTTCTTTTTTTTTTTTTTTTTCTTCAGCATCCCTTCAATATCCTTATTAAGATTCCTTCTGGAAACACTCTCTTTTTTTTTGTTGTTTCTGTCGGCTTGACAGGATACCTTTACACCTGGAATGGATGCAAGAGAAGTTGATGTACTTGTTATTTTTCCCTCTGCAGCTATGCCACATGTAAAGGTGGGAAAGGATGTCTACTGTAGAGGGAATCTGACTATTCTACACAATTTCTGCAGCAGTCTATACAACATTTCGAATGCTATTTTGGCTGCAACATTGCTAAACAATTTTAAATTAGAACACATGCAGTTGACGATCGGCCTCCGTCTGGCCTACAGGCAGGGGAACCTGACACTTACCTTCTAGGAGCTGTTCCAAATGATTGATTTAATATATGAATCTCGGATGAGTTATACCTAGTGGCTGGGACAGGGAAAAAGGTAGGAGGAAAATTAAATAGTTACCCATCTTATTTCTGTAATGCCTTACAAACATGAACATACTTAACCTAGAAGCGTTCCTGGGAGGTGAGTATTAGCGGTTCTGCAAGTAAAGTTGGGTGGCCTATAGGTTTTGCCCCTAACTTGGCTGTGTGAGACTTGAAACCTTCAGAGAACTTGGGCTGCACTTTCAGGAAAGGTTTCGGCCTGCATAACCTGGCACTGCCACCCGAAGAAATGGTCCTGCTGCTCCATTCCTTGTGCCAATACAAGCATTTGTGCGGCTGTATTGTAAACTGGCTTGGAGAACCCAGATGGGTTCAAACTAACCTTTTTCTTGGCCAGATGAGATTGCTGCTTTTGGCAGCAGTGCTGACTTGAAGTATTTGTGGAACTGTAGTATAAGATTTCTTAGCTTTTGATAATTAAGTGTGATGGAAACATTATCTGCAACACAATTTATAAGTAGACTCATGTGCTCTGCTTCTGAGAAAGGATGTTGCTGCTGTTTACGTTACAGTCCATCTGAAGGGCCCTACCTGTAGGATTAAGTACAGTACCTAGTGGAGTGGAGGCTGAAGCACTCTAAGGGACGATGCTTAGCCCCTTGAAGACCTTGCAGCCTAAATAGATGAAGTAGTGAAAAGGTGAGCAGAAGGAAGTATGAATGGCCTCTTGTACAGCCACCCAGTGAAGCAAAGAAAGAACTTAACTCACCAAAGTCCCAGTTTTTGTCTGCTGCACGTGTTCAGGTTCTGTGATGGGCCTCCGCAGTCGTAATAAAGAAAGAAACATTTTTAATTTCTTAATTTAGATCCTGTAGCTTTGGAACATTTTTATATGAAAGCTGAGATTTTGGCCCTTATTTCACATGTTTAGCTCTGTTTGCACCTCTTTTGTATTGATTTGACTACATATTAATCAAGTTGCATTTTATGTTGACTTTGCATCTGTTTTGCAATAGGAGAGTTGAGCCTTGAGAGCTGGTGTCAGCCAATATCAGCCTTGACAGCTGATTGAGTCTGACTTAGTTGAAAATAATTTTGTCTTATTGTTTTAGGCACATACACTGTAATCCAGGTCCAGTTATAGAACTTGAATTGGCAGCTAGGCTGTATCTACAAAAACGGTTTTGTTCAAACTAGGCTAGAATACACAGGGTGCAGGTAGGGGTGCAAGAGCATGTCTCTCTGGAGAAGCCTATGAAGCAATCATCCGCTAGCTGCTCACTGCTACCCCTCAGCAGGATGTTACTGTGCCCACAACTGGATTGTTCTGCATTGGCTTTTCTAGTCTGCTGCAGTGCCTTGTTGACCAGGAAGGCTTAATTTACAATCAGGAAGAGTTCAGACTAATTTGACTGACTACACTTAAGAGGGCAAAGAGCATTTCCACAATTGGTTACTGCTGTTTAGCTTTGTGGGTGGTAATCTCCAAGATGAGAGATGCAGTAATGAGGAGCTGGGTGTGGTCATATCTTAGATCTCTGCTACTGTCTTTGAAGTAATTATGAGCACGTGGTTGCATGTGTCAGTGTAGCCTAGTCCCATAGTGTATAACTGTACTATTAAGTCACCATTTTTATCAATAGAACAATAGACACATTTAGGTTTGAATTAGTGCAACTATTTTGTTTAAGAACAAAAGACTCCCCCCACTCCAAAAAACTGCCACATCGCTAAACAGAATACCAGTACCAAATATGTGTGTAGACCAGCCCAGAGATACCAGCTAGCTTTATAAATTCCTAGCACAGATATATAAAAAGCTGCTTGGACGTGAGTGTGATTTTTTTTTTTTTTTTTGGTTCAGATATTATGACATGCCTTTTCATAGTTGGACACTGTTGTGCCTTAGGATCCAACTCATCAATGAAATGTTTACATATTTAACCACTGTGAGCTATGTGCCTCATTACAGTAAACAAACAGAGTTTAAAAGGATAGAAAAAAAAATCCTCCCCCTACCCCAAAATCTGAACTGGGAGTTCAGTGAGTTGCTATCTCACCTGCAAAGAAAAACTACAAGAAAATTAGGGGCAGTATCCTGGCTCTGCTGAAGTCAGTGTCAAACTTTCCACTGATATGAATGGGACCAATATTTAGGCAGTGGAGGACTGGCCCTAAAATGCAGAGTAAGGGCAAATTTCTTACACAAACAAGCCTTAGAGATTAGCAGAGTCTCTCATTCTTATGGTAGACAAAATAAAGAATGTGAAGCTGACTAAAATGAAGAGACATGCCCATGTTTCCAGATACAGGCTAACCCTTGGAAATTCACCATGAAAGTATTGGTCTTGAATCTGCCTCACAAGAGTGAAATCTCCTGTTTGTATTCTCAGCAAACTGTATGCCTGTATTCCAGTACAAACATTGCACATGCTTATGCTGTATGTACCGTCTACTTCAAGGAAGTAACAGTGGGTGCACTCACAAGTACATTGTGATATTGTGGCAGAAGTGTAGGGAATAGGTCTGGGACCTTACAGGCCTTGAAAGCAAAACATTGTTTGCAAATGTAAACAAAATTAATAATGCTTTGTAAACAAAGCTGTCTATTTCAATAGCGGGTTTTATAAAACTAGGAAACTGCACGTGAGAATGATGGAAAATTGCTTTCAAGTAGTACAGCCATAGGATGAAATTTCCTTTTCTTTTTTTTAAATCGTATATGTCAAGTTAATGGCCAGTGAGAGTCAGAGGTAAAAAAGCTCAGTCATGCGTCAGGTTGCACAAAAATGCATACTGTAGCCATTCTGTCAAAAGACAAGTCCCAAAACAGATAGGCAGCTTGTCACACTACTTTTTTTGAGGTCAACAAATTGTGGTTCTGAAATGTTAGTGAAGCCCTTAAGGGAAAGCTGCTTGAAGTGTTAATTCTGCTTCTGGAAAGCAACTGAACTCCAGGTTCTAAACGTTCAAACACAAGGGACTGTGAGCTTTCACATCCCTGTTTCTTTTGTTTCTTAGCTTATGTGGAGAGTTGTTTCTCTTTTAAAATCCAAATCATATCTTTATTGGTATACTGAACTTTGTAATCTATATCTAATTTGCTAATTTCTCTTGATTTCGTATTGGCAGCTAGCTCTTGTTTAAAAAGAAGAGAGTAGTGTTAGTAAATGCATAGGGTAACTTTTTCTTTTGGGTTCCGTTTCACTACAGTGTTACTTGTGCTTTTTGCTAGGGAGACGGAAGGACTGCTAAATCACATTAATGTCCTCTGGGAATCTTAAATCTCCATTAAGTAGAGTCAGATGACAGGGACCTAGGTTTTAATGTCATCTTAATATAAGAAATCCTTAACTCCATGGTTCCTGTAGATTTCCTGAAAATGTGTAGGATTATTCTTGCTGGCTCTGGTAGGATGGTCACCTGGGCAGTAGCAGAGAAGTGAGAGATTCTGCTGCTATGCCCGTTTAAGCATAGAATGGCGTAAAAAATGCAGGAGAGCATCTCAAATAGTCTTACTGTTAGATGACCATTTGTTCCAGAGAAAGCAAGGAGACAGGCTGTAGAAACATGTCTTCTTTCTGATGAGTAACTCCTTAGTCTGAGTAGTCTGCTCCTTTAAACAGCTGTCTTTCTCTTTGCTCTTGATTTTTGATGAGGCATTCACAAAACTGCTAGTAGGTATTTCTTTTTTCTTGATACTTAAAAAAAAAAAAAAAAAAAGAAAAGTTGGGCTAGAGTATTTCTCTTACAAAAACCAGTTGCTTTAGAGAGGTAGAGCAAGATGAGGAGGAGGCTGACAGTGAAACTGTTTTCTATGAAGGTGTAAGAGGTGGAGGAAGAAATGCTAAGTGGTCTGGATTAGGGCTGAAAGGCATAATCAGATACTTCTTCACATTTCTGTTTTTCTCTGTCCCTTCTTGGAACAATGGCTTCTTTAGTATTGTAGTTCCTTGGTGGATTACATATGTCACTCATCATGGAGCTATATCTTCTGTCATTCCTTCCCCTGTCTTGAACTTATAATGATTACCAACTGAAGCAGATCACTAGCAATGGGGAATTCAAATGCACAAAGAGCTAATGTGAATTAAAATTTGGAGGGCTTCTGCCCTGTAAGAAATGCAAGTGACTTGCATCGCCTTTCTGAAAGTGCATTGAGGTTTTCATGCCTGCTATCAGTTTGCTTGCTTTGTGTCCCTTGCCCATCATCTACAATGGGACAGAGATGTAATAGAGATCCCTCTAGCTTGCCTTCTGCATGGTGGTAGGGAACATGCTTTTATTCTCCTATGGCTTCCTTGGATTTGTGCTGCCCACAGCCCGTGGCATTCTGTAGCACCACACCAGTGCAGAAATACCTGTGGGGTCAGAGCTGCATATAGATATTGTTGCTTAAGAGTCAGAACAAACCCTGGGCACTGAAGAGACAACTACTAGAGCATGTCAACTTTTTTGAATTAAAATACCTTTCAGTCGCTTTTATATAAATACTAATTCAGGTCTTTATCCCAAGAGGATTCAGCATCAAGAAAACTGTGAGTATTTTAAAAGTAGGAATGAAAATTAGATTTTAACCTAGTGTGGGGCATCCTTTAGGAATACTGCTCTTTCTTATTTGTTCTTAATCTTGAATGTGAGGTTGAAAACAAACGCTAAAATCTTGGAAGGGGTTTTTGTTTCTGTTTTTTCATCTCTTTAGTTCCCACTAAGATAACATTCATATGCCGTGGGACTAGGAGGAAGAACAATGGCATCTGACAGACCAGCATAGCAGAAGTGATATACAGTACAAAGAGGGCTTTTTATTTGCAATCTCTTAGTTTTTTCTTCATCTCAATTCATGACCACAGGAAATCAATAATTTTAAGTTGCTTTGGTAAAGTATTATTAGGTCAAAGATCAAGGAGTCCTTTAACAAACAAGCTTACTATAATGTTCTCAGCTGTAAGGCTAAAGTTTCAAAGCAGTGTGCTTTTTACTCTGATTTATTTATTGTCAGTAGCTTGTCAGGCCTTTGTTTGAATTAGGAGCCATTGTAGGCAGCCAGAAATAGAACTTTATGTAATATAATCTATCTGTCACTTAGTATCAGCTCCCTAACAATGATGCTAACACGTTCAGACTTTAACATCTGGACCTTGCACTTGAGTTTTCATCTGCTAGATAGGTTCTAATGTTTCAGTGCTTCCATGTAGCTCCTTCCCAGCTATTTCCCATCTGTGTATGACTGTCCCACTTCCCTAGGGGTCAGTCACCAGTGCCGCCTATGTCACCAGACAGGCCTTTTCCCAAAAGAAAATTTTACTAATTGTATCACTTCTTAAACTGTAGTAGACTATTGAATTCATTGTCTCCTATTCAGAAGCCAGAAAATGCACAATAAAGCAGAAAGTTGTGAATTAATTCTTGTGTGTGTCTCTGGGATCAACATACAGCTTTTTATTTCATGGGATGATTCTAAAAGTACTTTAGTTTCCTTCCTAACTTATTATAAAGTGAATGCTTACACTTCCATGGGACAAGATGTGATTTCAGAAAAGATTAAGAACAAGCATTAGAGATAGACTCTAGTGGCTGCATTTTCAAGCTCTCTGACAGAGTCAGTTCTAAAAAAAAAAAAAGTAAAAGTTAATATACTACACATTTTCAAAATTCACAACCTGCCTTCTACTTCTGCTGTTACCTTAATGGCAGTCACATTTTTCAGAGAATGTGCCTGTTGGTATTCCATGCTTTCATAACTTGGGAAGACCTTGGAAGAGTGCAGGTGATTCGCTCTTTGAGAAAGAGAGAAAAATTCACAGATCTCTGCCATAGACTTCCTGCAAATTTCCAAGAATGTGATTCTGTGGTTACTGCAGTGATTTCATATGCTGTTTGGGTTGGTTGTGAATGAGGGCCCCTTTGTGCTTTCGGCCCAAACATAATGTGGAGACTTAAATACGGAAGAATAAAAGCAGCACATGGACTTGATTGAAGGAAAATCTTCCCCAAATCTGTGCTCTGTTTGGTGGGTAGCAAAGTACCTGTAAACACTTGTGATAAAGTCTAAACCATCAAATAAATAGCGTATCTTTTCTCTTACGCTTTCCATCTATTTTCTTCAGTGAATTGGCTTCTTGTTATCTTTGGTATTAATTTACAAGTCAGAAAACTGGATTAAAGCAGTATGGGGAAAGCTCAGCCCAGAGCAGTACCTCTTTAATCTCTTGAGCAAGTAGCAGGGAGGCAATGAAACTTCCCTCAAAACATCTGGCTGTGCTGAGCTATGCCAGCACGTTCACCCCCAAGGGAAGATGACTGACTCCTGGGGTGAAGCCAGATGAAAAGGAAGGTGCAGGGAAACGGAAACAGTGGTGAAAAGGGATGCCAAAAAGTTTAAAATATAGCTGTTACATCTATCCAGTGGTCTAGGCCCTGTTTGTGGAATAAATTTCATGAAAGATGCACTTGTTTATGTTGGTCTGTGATGTGAAGGTCCAGACCAACTGGCACATTTTTAAAAGTTGGGGGGAAAAAAATGAAAAAAAAATTTGCTCGCACTTTTTGCTTTAAGGTAATTCAGTCTAAAAATCTTTGAACTAAAAATAAACATTCTGTTTTAAGTAGCTGAAGGAATTTATTATGTTTGCAAAGGCCTTTGCTCTTAGAGCTATGATTCGAGGAGACTTGTTTTTCTGTAGAAGGGGAAAAAAAAAATTTATATGAGTTTGCATTTGACCACTTGATTGCCAGGGTTCCTCCTTGGTGCAAAGCAGAACTGTATTAAAATGATTACAAAAGAGAGATGCACTGTTAGTGGGATGGTCTGGAGCTGCTACAATAAAATCTTCCTTTCAGTGTCTGCTTTCAAGAATGATGGGTCATATTTGTTTTGATTTCCTTCCCTGTAATGCTGCTGTTAGGGTTGGCACTAATGGTGATCTGGATGTCAACACTGTTTAGAGAGGTTGCCCTTAAGGACCTAAATAAAAGACTACTCTTGCAGATTGGAAACTATCCCTGAAATTCTCCTGTGTGTCTATCACCAATCTCAAATTTGGACCACCTTTTCCAAGTTTTGAAATGTCCCATGGTCCTCGACTGTGAATTTTGCATTCACCTGGTATAACTTAGGCAAATGTTGGGGACAGATATATTCTTTGGGATGGAAACCCTGTAAAACATGACAGGCCTTGAAACTGGACAAAATGTGGCATTTTCAGCTACGTTTTGCTTTGATCTTGCCCCCTCCCCTCCACCCCCCTCCGCTGCACTATGAATATGTGTGGGTCATACCTGGAAATAACATTTCTAAGCCCCGAATGCTAATGCCTGCAGCACTATTGTTAAGCTTTATGATATACAATTTCAATTATACAGTAAAATACAATTATAAATAAAATAAAAATGTAACAATTTATAAGTAAAATACAATTACATACAATTATAAATTTTACTTATAATTCAAAATTGTGAGCTGTAGATGCTAACTCCCTCTTCATACCCACATGAAATTTTAAATTCAGGTTTGGTACTTCTGTTACGCTTTTCAGTGAATTTGAGCTCAGGTTGTGACCTTCCATGTAATCGATTGTGTTCTGAGATATATTACTACTGTCTGGTTGAGAGCAGTCCTGGTGAAAATTCAGAGTAAAGAAATATGCTGACATCTTTCTACTCAATAAACGTGTAAAAAGATTTTCCTATTACCTAATTATTTCAAATTAATGTTAATCTTTGCCCTTCCTTTTAAGTACATGAGCACAGAACAGTCTGAATATCTGTGAATGTGCTTTGTTAAGTCATATGTGATTCTTATTCTGCAGTCTTTCATGTTAGCATACCCTATATTTCAGAATGAGCGATTAAGAACAATTGAAAAGGTTGGCTTTAATGAGATGTTTACTTTAAGCAATGTGCCAAAACCAATGACCATTATTAAATGAAAAATGATGAAAATTAATTACTTGTTGGTTATGTAGAAAAGTCAGTAGGCACCTTAATATGCCTGTGAATGTGATTCTGATAAAGAGATAAGCACACCAGATTAAAACAAAAAAAAAAATCTTCCAGAAAGGCTTGACATCAAGAAAGCAAGCCGCACAAAAGTCTACTCTGATGTGAAATTGTTTAATTCTCTGACTATCAACCTTAAAGCAGGTTAAATTTGTTTAGCTAGCTCTTGCAATAGCAGCAACCATGCATGAATTTTTCTACTGTCTTCTGAAGTATTTATAAGGAAAACCACTTAAATCCTGTTTTTTGCCTCTAAAATCTTTTAAAAAAGAAAAAAAAACATAGGAAAGGTTTGTATACATGACAGTTTTTGCTTGTATATGTTATTAAAGCTTGACTTCACTCTTTGAATATAAGGCTGTATTTAAAAATGACATTTTTCTGGCAACTGCCCAAGTTGTGTTCTTCAGAACTCTTTACTATAGCTAAAATAAGCAGGAGTAGTATTTTACCAAATATAGCACAGTGAAAGCAAAATCGCTTTGCTTCTTTGATTGTGCATCATTGACAAACATACTGTTATAGAGCTTTCTAAATAACACATGTTTTATTTCTATTCTACTGTAATGCGTGGCATTTTATAGATCAAAACAGGTGGATTTTTAAAGTTAATTGTCTTTCTGTTTCAGAAATTGGTATGATTAATCAAGAATTAAAGTGGTATAATGTGCTTTTCTTTTAGTAAATGAAAGGAAAAACACATTTTGCAATAAATACCTCATAGCATTACATAATCTCAAACCATTAATATAAGGGTCAGGATAAGAGCAATAATGCTTTTGTCCAACCTGTCCTATTTATATTAAATCTAATTGCTTACTCTTCTTCAGGCAAGGATTTCAACTTTTTTGGTAGCATTGGTACGGTTTTGAGTACCTGTGCATTGTAACTTAGTGGAGGGAAGTATGAGAGGATATGTGCAGCTAAGAGAATGTCATCATGTGGGTTGCTCTCTGTCTTGGTATTTGTGAAATAACTGTCATGATGGCAACCACTTCTTGTGCACTTGTAGGATCCGCAGTGATTAACGATTTAAACCAGTGTCCTTTTTGGCAGAGAAAGACGTAACTGCTGATATGAAATGGGGGGAGAACTTTGCCATCATAGAAATATTTCAAGCAGCTTCCCTAAACCAAAGAGTTAAAGCGATGATTTATTAGATACAAGCCACTTGGTAGATTGGCACAAAAAGTACAAGCTAACAGTAACAGCTTTTTGAATGTACATTGTACCACAAAGCATAATGCTTAAAAAATCAAGGAATTCTCTCCCTGAATCTTTTAGGTATTCAAAACATGAACTACGTACTACTGAATGATGTGAAGGAACTGTAAGATGCTGTGTTGTACTGTGATAAATTATCTCGCAGAGTATTCACATTAGTTTTGTTGCTTTACTTGGGGATTATATGGTTGAACCTGTCTACTTCATTCTGTTTCTGACCTGTTGTTAAGGGTCCTGCTGATGCGTGCTGCCAGTTAAACCCTGTACATTCTAGGGTCTGTTGAGGGTACTTTTTTCCGGGCAAATAGATTGGGCTGTAACACGTGACCCAGTCTGTGTCAGTGCAGTGCTTGAATCTGTGAAAAATGACAGCCGTTAAACAGGCCTGTTGGTGATTGTTGTCTTGACGTAGAGACTTCTAATGCCCACTTCTAAAAGGCCCAGTACTGGCATGTAAGATTTGAGAGTGAAATATTGGGAGGAAGGAAAAAAAAAAGTGAGCTAGGACCTATGAGACAGGTTCTGTTAGATGCAGTATCAGCACATGCAAAAGTTCACCTGCCTGTCTGCTGTGGGGGCGTTGTTCCCATACAGATGTGACATCATCTGCAATGTCTCCTTTGCTGTTGCGGTTGCTCTTAGTCTGGAACATTAGTTCAAATTTCTGTTGGTCTCAGATTAACTTAATACATTAGAATGGAAACTTTATGGCCTACTGAAGAGTTGGCATGCACTCACTTCTTTTATCCCTGCTGTGGGATTGATAACATCTGGCAAAAACTCAGTGCATCTGCTGCACTCAGCTCCAGCAAAGCTCTTTTTTTTTTTTTGTAGCCTATAGGAACCTGAGTGCTGCTTTTGCATGAGGCGAGAATATGGACACATGCTGTCTAACCTCAGACTGAGATGTCCAAGTTAGGGTCTGAGCATGTTTCTGGAGGTGCTCCTTTCTTGCACATGGAGACATGGGTTCCTCAGCCAAATGTCTGAAGTGAGGTGGGATGAAGACAGGTCTAATTGCACTTCTGAAATGAACTATAAGCTTCTAAAGGCATCAGTATATGGGCATGGATGAGTCTTCCTCAGCTGGATGAAGAAGTGACAGTTGACAGCTGTCCTGTCACCCCCATCTCTGTGTCACAGGTTATGCTTAAGGAGTCTAACTTTCCCTAAAGGTATGAAAATTTTGCTCATGTTATTTCCATTGCTTTGGACAATATGATGTAGATTACTAAATAAGTTGTGAAGACTTTGTCTCAAGATACAACGCATACTGGTAGCCATTGTGTAGCTGTGTTTTTTATCAACCAAAAATGTTGTGCCATAGCTTGGGATGATGCATCCTCTAATTTCATGTTCCTGTACCCCCTCGGGAGAGCTAATGAGCGTATTTTCTAATTTAAACAAAGTGCTTTCTTATGTTTTCTAAGCATTGGAAAGCAAGCAAACCTGCTACCTCATTGCATTTTGTTGGATACAGTTGTGTTTTATTAAAAGTAAAATTCTGTACTACTGTTGCAGTACAATGTTTATGTTGCACGGTTTGAAAGAATGACAGAGATGGTCGTGCTGTAATGTCATAAAAACCTTTCATCATGGTATTCTTTCAGCAAAATTGTTTTTAAAAACAAAACGAAATCATCCCTTGGCTTCTTTGGAATACAAGTGCCCAGGCCATCTCTGGAAATAATATCTGGTACTCTTCAGTGTTTAACTGAACTTCCTCAAAAATGGGAAGCCAGCTCTCTGCTCTTGTTGCAGTGCTGTTGTGTCCAGGTTTTCCTTAGAAGCTGTTACTAGCACAATACAGACTTCTCTCACTTCTTTATTCCTTTATATTTTATCAGAGCGTGAGTGATCTTTAGACTCAAGCACGCATAAGCCTTTGCCATGGCAAGGCTGTAATGGTAAGTAACTGGACGTAATGAACTCACCATGCACTGGAAATTGCCATGTACAGAAGGTCTAGGGAAGTTGAGATTAAATGAAGAAAGCAATAAGCAGTAATGTTCCAGGAGATCTGAAAGGAAATCCAATTGCCTTGGGTACTCTAGGGAGGAGAAGCTAATTTTCACTGATACAGCTTATCCAACTTTTACTTATCCTAGATTTTTCCATACTATTATTAGAGTCTATAGTTGCAGTGCTGGGAAAACATGTAAATTGTTCTTCTTACAGAGGCCAGTGCTAAAGACCGTCTGTGATTCTTTCTGCGAACGTTTTCATCACCTGTAATTTTAAATGGGAAAAACGTCCAATGCTGCGCTTCAGTGCGGTGCAAAAGAAAGCGTTACTGGACGTCAGGCAGGCAGCCTGAGGTTTTTTTCCCTCCTCTCCCGAGCAGCTCACTTCATGGGACCAACAGTAGCTGCCCACTCGTCTTTTAACTCCTTTGCTGTCCTATGACTCCTTGCATAACTTTTTTTATCAGCAGGTTAAGGCCTGTCATTTTCATCCTTGTCTGGAATGTAGGGGACAAAAAAACTCTGCAAAGCGTGTCTGGTGATGCTGCCTGGCAGGGTCCCTGTACAGGGGAAGCAGGGAGGAGCCTCAGTTCTTTCTCTCTGCGCTGCTCTAGGCTGAACATGACCTTATTGTTATTTCTGGACAAGCTGATTCAGCATTACAGTGGCGTGTACTATATACAAAATATGAGAGGCCACATATGTCAGCTGAAAAAGTAAACAAGTTGGAGTGTGTCCTCTGAGTATTTATAGCTCATTGACATCAGCAAGAGCTACATACATCAGAAGGCAAATTCAGCCCATGTGATAAGTGGAAAAAATGTGTGCCTTCAGCAAAAGCAGAGGCTACATGTCGTGAGTGTAAGTGAATATCACTTGTAGCTGTCTTAATAGATACCCCACTTAACAGCGTATGTCTAACCTTAGTGATCAAGGCCTGTTAGGTATAAATATGTTGACAAGTTGCACCTTTCTGTAGTTGCTTTCAAGTTATAAATAGGCATGGCTGAGTAGTTGAAGGACATGGAATTAAACATGCTTGAATTAATAGAGTAATGATTGGTGCTGCTTGGAGCTATAAAATAAACGCTAGTTAGAGTGCTGTGCTATGTGGCAACCAGACAGAGGCATGGGGTTGATGAAAGTAGTATTCTGAAATGAGTCAACCTTGTTGTTAAGTGCAAGAGATAATCCTAAGAAAGCTCTGCATTTCGGCTCCCTGTGCAGTTAATGTTTTAAACCCCCTTTGGCTTGCTGTTATGACTTCAAAGATACTCTAAAGCCTTCGTTAAATTGATCATTAACTCTGCAAAGTTATAATTAGACATTTGAACTTGGCTGCATTCAAAAAGAAAACGCAAGAATGAAAATCCTAACCAGCGCTGTTTTTCTGCGGCTCATCAGTGTGGGCAGAGACGGATTAAAGTTCCACAGGAGTTAAAAAGCAATAAGAATTTAAGGCATTAACCAGCCTCGCAGGAAGGATAGGGAGTCATTAATCCACAAAGTTTTTCTTTGAAAGTATGGAGTGAGAATAATGTCAGGAACCTGAAATGGGTTACTATTGGAGATTTCGATTTAAGCTCGTAAAACCATTTAGATCGGAATGCTGGGCTGGAAGCACGTGTTGGGGAAACCCTAGTGTCTGGTCCAGCAATTGAACGTTACACCAAGTGGCTGCGTGCTGATGCCAGCCTCTTATGAGACTGTAAAAACTGTGGAGGAAGCACTATAAGGCAGCCTTAAACAACAGTAATAAGCCAGAGTGGCAGCTGAGAAGATTGAAGGTTGGACACTGTGGTTAAAGTTTATGAGGGCTAGGGCTGGGAGAAGCTCAGTCCTCTGTCTCCCACTTTTTTCCGCAGCCTCTCCTGATGGAGTATGAGTCGAGACAACAGCTGGTAGCTACTATGAGCCCGGCTGTGTAGTGGATGGGAAAACCCATCGCCATGGTAACGAAGCAGGCATTGCGCGTGCTGCTCCTGCTCCTTCTGGGGAGTAGCTGGCTCAAGACATCTGGTCAGTGCAGCTAATTCTCAGGGGAAATTAGCTCGTTTCATCTGATAGTAACCACAGAAACTTTTGACTGAGTTTAATAGTATGATGCTGAACATGAGATACAACTGACTGGTTCAGCAGTTTTGAAAGTCAAAGATTATCTAATTACGTTCAGATAATTCTTTTTAAAGAAGGCTCTTGCTTGTGCTCATTTCCCATCCCTCATTCTTCCCCATGCCGATCTTTCTGTCCAGTATAGTGCTAGTTATTGTGGGGGGGTGGATTTTAGGAATGTAAAGGCAGTTTTGTCTTTGCAAATATTCGTTTCTTTTGCTTGTGTGAGTGTGTTTTTTATTATTATTCAGTGAGTTCTCTAAGCCTTTTATCTTAAGGAAGCTTAATGTAGCAGGAGATACTATCTGTGTTAGCAGACTATCACTACTTTTGTAGAAAGTTCACCAAAAAAAAATCTTGAGTCAATTACCTAACTACTTTCAAAAGAAACATTCTGAACAGCTCCTATAGTTGCAGAGAAGCCTTCAAAATAACTAATGAATAGATGTAAAAGTCTTGAGCTATTTAACATCATTGACATCAGTTAAAGACCATCTGATTTTTGCAGAACAAATTCCAAATCCAGTATGTAGACGCTACACTGAGGATATGGTGCCAGGTTATGTTTTTGCTTTTCCTATTTAACATAATTTATCAGCTTATACTATCCTATGTAACATTCAGAGCTTTAGAGGAAATTGAAGAATGGAACTTTTTTTTTTTCTATCTGCACATGAGGTTATTGTTAGCAATGCACTATGCCAATAATAATGTAGTGGACAATATCTTTTCTGTGAGCATAATCCAGGCAGGCAGGTGTCCTGCAAGGAGCTCTAGACCAACATCCTAAACAGGCTGAGCACAGGTAAGCATCTGATTCCTCACCTTCCCACCCACAGCCAATGCCTACTCCTGGTCACAAGTGTTTGAACTCAGTGGGTTGTTGTGACCATCATGAACTAGAAAATGAAAATGCCTGGCCAGGCATAGGCACTAACCATATGTCTCCCCCTTTAAGGAAAGTCAGCAGAGCTGCCAGTCTTTGAAAAACCCTCCCCGTGATTTCTGTTGGAGCATGCTTAGTTGAATCAGACACGTGATATCTGTGCTGGACAACAGCAATAAATGACTTTATGGAGAATAAGAGCTCCTAGCTTCCTTAGTTCTTAGGAGAAGATTAGGGGAATCCAGAGTTCTTAAGAAATTCTGAGAAATACTTGTACTACACAAAGAGACTGAGCTTCCTAAGACGAGCCAAACAAACGCAGCAGATGTTCTTGAGCCCCGGGTGGATAATACAGATGTTAATAAACCAGACAAGAACTGAAATCGGTTAATGAAAGAAGTTTAATCAATCAGAGTTGTTTCAAGAAGAAAAGTGACTAGATGATGTATCTGCAGTGGGTGGGAATAGAGCATTTTATTATGGACTGAAGGAAAATTTGCTTGTTTGCTTTCTGTGGTAAACGCATGCCCTGAAGAACCAAGAGTTACATCTCTGCTGCCTGGAGTTACCCAAGAAACTAAGTTTCAGATTATTTTCCCAGAAGTGCTCCTATCCATGCAAATCCAACTTGGAAGGAGTCCTGTAGCAATGCTGAGAGGTGTGCGAGTGTTTGTATATTTGGTTTGGGGCGAGGGGACAGGACAGAACATGGAAAAAGTCTTTCTTGTTTTACTTTTAGCTTTATTTTAAGCTCCAAAGCAAGTCAACTTTTCTTGAAACTGAAAAAGAAACCTCTCAGCCTCATAGTTTTGAAAAGTTTCTCTCTGAAAGTGACTTGCACTTAGTTCTCTTTTTTAAACAAAAATGGGATATAGGTTACATAAGCCAATAGGAAAAATTCTACTTAACCCTAGAAAAATGATTATTATAGGAAAACTTTAAGTTGGAAGGGACTTTTTGAGATTATCCAGTCCAACTTCCTGCTCAAAACAGAGGCATCTTTCAAGTTAGAACAGGTTGCTCAGGTCCTTATCCAGTCGAGTTTTGAGATCATGTAGGTCATTCCACAAGGTTTTCCTGCAACGTTTTTCTTCAATTAAAACATTCACCAATTTTTGAGACACAGTGATTGTGCAAGCACTGGAATTAATGATGCTATGAGGCTTGGGGAGCCTGGAGAGGGTGGGTTGGTTGGTTTTGTTTCTTTTAAGACATATGTCTTACGGCTTCCGTTGAAACTATCCGTAAGTTTTCATGAGGCTGGGTGTTCATAAATATTGGAGAATCGATGTGAGAGTGAGTCCTTAATAACCTGAAATCCTTTCCCTCAGGCCATGTAGTGGGTATTGTCTATCTGGCTGCTTATCTTCACAACATTTATAGGAGGTTTAAATATCCTCTGACATGCCGGACCTCCTGATTTGTTCAGATCAGCTAGTGGATTTGGGAGTTTTGAGAGGAAACCGGAGGTTGGTAAGGTGATCACAGGGGTATCAGGCCAATAATAGAAACATCTAATAAACCCCTCTTTCACGTGAGAACTGATAGTCATTTTGCATCTTATCTGCTGTTTTTACTGTTACTCCAGGCTAAAAATACATTATTTAATAGTTCAAAACAGTTCTTCTTTGTCTGCCTCTGAATTTCTGCAACTAAGTTTAGCTGTCTAAAAGTTAAGTTAACTAGTTCAAGCCAATCACGTATATTTTCCCTATGTGGAAAAGGGTAGGTACTTCTAAAAGACTAATTTGTTACATCCTAAGAAGGTGACAGTTGAGATGAATTTTCTTCTGCATGTGCCTGTTTTTCTCCAATATAACCTACCCTGTTCAAGTACTTAGTTTTCCTTCTGCGTATAATCACTTTCTAGCCAGGCAGTTATGCTGATTAATAACTTAATGCTGATTACCTAAGTTAGTAATAATG
Organism: Struthio camelus; assembly: GCF_040807025.1. Taxonomy (NCBI): domain Eukaryota; kingdom Metazoa; phylum Chordata; class Aves; order Struthioniformes; family Struthionidae; genus Struthio; species Struthio camelus. The sequence continues at coordinate 18,767,806 of NC_090946.1, forward strand.
TTGTTTGTACCATTGTTTTGTAGTTATAAACATACTTGAAATGAATCACGTGTGGTCACAGAGGTTTTTAACAGGTTAGCTAGTGTTTGGAGTATGATGTATTTACAATTCTGCTGCTTGGATACATGCTGGCTTTTGTTTGTGTATTGTTTTCAAGAAAAATAAATTGTTGATTATATTGCTCAGTACATAGCTGTGTGTTCTCCCATCCGTTCCAAGGAATGTAAGGATGTAATCCTCACTTTTCAACAGGTAGGTTCAGCTATGCTTGTTTGTTATGGATTGCAGCTTGATTCAAGGGTCATCCCTTTAATTTAAATAGGAATGATCAGGAATAAAGCGATAAACAGTAGACGAGGTATCAAAAATCAGCTCCTTGTGATTGTAGCATGGGCAGCTTAGTGCTAAAGCCCCAAGCCAAAGTCTAATCCTGTGATCCAGATGAAACAGAATGGCAGAAGTATTCCTCCTGCCAGAGCTCTGAGCAGCTTCTGTTAGGGTCGAGTCCTATGATCTGTTGTTGGCTCACAGTTTTATACAATGTTTTGAGCAGCAGTAAGAGGTACAACCTGAGCCTTGAAACCAGGTGAACTTTCAGTCCCTACCGTAATTTTCTCTGAGATGTAGTGTTTTCTTGAAACAAATAAATCCACCCAATGTTTTGTGGAGTGGCTAACTATGCAAAAGAGGAGCTTCTCAGCTCTCTAAAAGGAATAACCACTTTAGTGGTATTCTGTTGTGCCTGAATTCTGACTAGTTCATCTTGGAATTGATTTTAACAGTAGAACAAGTTGAAGGCTGACGAAACCTGCTTTCGCTATTTCAAAGAGGAGAAAGAACTACAGAACATGAAGAAAAGTTTAAAAACAAAATCCTTGAGTGTTTTTAAACATTCAGAAGGTAGTCCTTAATTGCTGCCAAAACCAATGTGGCTGGAATTTCCATGGAAAACATAAGTGCGTTAGTCGGCGTACAGATACCCCGAGTTTTGCTAACTTGCAATAGGCCTTTTTCTTTCCCCTTGAAAAGAAAAGGTTCACCCTGTTCTCTGTTAAATAAGTGTCTGTGTTTAACATTATGCTTAAAACGTAAACAGTAAAACATGACTTTTCATAGCAATAATGGGAGTCACATGGTGTTAACCACTCTATTGCACTGAGAATTGATTGTTTATCCTACAGCCACTTTTTTGCTGCCTTGCTAAACATAAATAATCCAATTAATTACAGATAAAATTCCAACAGCCTGCAAATCATTCACAAAGTGTTTAAAATAGGGCTTTTGTAGTTTTCTTCAGGAGGATTTACCACCTGAGATGAACATCTTTCATGTCTTCATAGCATAGTTACTCAAAAGGTGCAAAACCACAGATACTATTAACAGAGAGTTTATACCACTTTTTGAATACTGTAAAGAATGTTGTTTAGCTAGGCACACGATGTTGCCGTATTTAATACTGTGCCATTTGGGACAAGAAGTACGTAGAGTTCATGATAACAGAATTCCCTGATGTAACATCCGGGGGGGGGGGGGGGAGAGGTTTTTGATGGGGAAAGCTCTGTGGAGGGACTTACGAAAACTTACATTTATATCATCAGCTATGGAATCTGAAGTACAAAAGCTTTAAAGTATGCAAATACTCGGTTATGGGATGCAGCTGTACCATACTTTCATGTCTAGTAGGTTTCCTTTCTTCACCCGGCTGATGAGGAAATACACACTGTACACAAAACACTCCCTTATGTGCTTTTCTAGCTTAATGTAATTGTTTTTAATTACACCCTGAACAGTACTAGCAATCAAAACTTTTGTACAAAGTTAAATGTGCAATGTGTTATGTGTTCAGGAAAGGGAAAACACAAGGTTGTAATTAAAGCCATTTTTAGCAGAGCTGGAAATAGAACCCAGGTTTGGCTATGGCAGACCCACTTGTTTTATTCAACTAAGAAAGAACTCACCAAATGGATATGTTAGGTTTTGCTGCCTGTAACCGCTCCCTTCGGCTGAGGATTACAAGTCGCTAACTCAGTTTTCCGTATTTTAGCTACCTTTACTGATGTTTTAAGAAAACTGGAAAACTATCCAAACTGAACTGCACTTCAGTTAGCCTCTTCCTCCTGTAAGATCTGTAAGGTATGTTAAAACCTTTGACATTCAGTCATTTATAGAGGTCTTGGCCATGTGAGCTATTACTCCTTTTGTAAAGTCAAAGGATGTAACCCAAACATGTAAAAAAGGATGCAACGCAAATGCTTTATGTGCAGTATTCATGTGTCAGTATTTGGTGGTTGTGCCTCAGGACTCTCCGTTTTTTCCTTTAGTTCTAGAAGAGAATTTAGCCTGGTAATTATTTTGCTTACTGAGAAAATACTGTTCTACAATAAAGTTTTGTGGTTGAAAAGAACATTACCGTTTCTCAGCAGTGACACAGTGCACAAACTATGTGATACAATTCAGTCATTTGTCAAATACAGTGATGGCTTGCATCATAGGCTAGCTAATGCTAAGGTTGAGCAGTAGGGTGTCAAGCATTAAGGCAACGGCAATTATCTGGCTTGAATGCAACCTCTGGCTTCATTTCTGTTAAGAGAGCTGGTACAAGTGTCTGTTCTTGCTTGTTCTTCAGCTGATGAGCAAGTAGCATGTTGGGTCGCATCAGCACCTTCAGTTCTATTGGGTAATCTTAGTTCCCTGATTTGGCTGTAAGATCTTTGGTGTTCAGACTATACCTTTTTGTTAATATCACATCTAACGCAGTGGGATTTTGAGAGTCCTAAGCAGGTAAGAAACAATAAAAACAACTTTTTTTGAAATGGCGACTATTAAGAACTGTGGAGATAGCATAAAGGGAAGGATGAAAATTTGGATAATCTTTTGCTATAAAAAAGTTATTTGATAGTTACTGACAGAATTCATCTAGGAATATGAAGACTGACATTCACTTTATCACATAATGTATCTGGGGGAAAAAAAAGTTGGACACTGGGCGCTTCCAAAGATGTATTTGTGTTTAATTTAATTCCTAATTTAAGCAACAGTAAATGTAAGATCAAACGGAAGGCCCCTAAAACATTCAGGTAATCCTTGAAGGAAACATGCCATGAATCACCTGGAAATACACCTCCTATGAAGAACGGATATACCCCAAGCTTTAGAAAACAGAGCAAAATAGTAATGCAATAATATGTAGTGCTGCTGCTGTCAGTTCACTCACCTGATATATTAATGCGTTTGAAATGCATGACTGATGCTTTTGGTCATTCCAGTAATAGTGATATATTTTAACATAGACTCTAAATCTGTCCTGCACTGCCCAATGTTACAGCATAATTGAAGGTGATTCTGCCTCTAAATCATACTTCTTGTGTCCCTTTCCTAAAGTTGCATGCATTTTTCCTCTGCGGAGAGGATTCTTCTCGTTTGGTTGCTTTTGCTTACTACTGCAGCTGCCCAGTAGCCTTCATTCTGTGGCAGAACTTTTAGTTTATTCTTGGCATGTCTTAGGCATTGCTTTTATAAAGTTGTTCCTTTTCTCCTTTTCCAAACAGCTTTGGAGTATAGTGTGAACTCTGCTGCATATCAGTGTTTGGGTTTTTGTTTTTTGATTTTTTTATTTCTTTTTCCTTTTTTTTTTAATTCATTCCGTATAATGCCTATTAGTTTCCTGAGATATTTGATGTCTTGAAGCTCAGACCAGCTGCCACTGAGAAGCGCATGGCTTTTTTAAGAATTTTTTTTTTTCTTTCAGTAATGAATAGTGCACTTGTCTTTTATTTGTAAGGGGTGCAGGGGAAAGGTGATAGTGAGTGAAGGGAGTTTCACAGAACTAGAGTTCTCCTTTCGTAACTTTGAATTTTGCAAAGAGCTGCCTCTGTTGCACCATTTATTTATGTTGGACCGAAAACTGATAGAAACATGAATCCGAGTAAAAATATAAGCCTTTGCACATAACGGTAGCTTGGTGAATGGGGTATGCAACTTCAGAGAGATCTGGCTTATATCTTCATTTTGCAAATGTAAGTTTAATTTGGTCCGTTTGGAGCATTATCAAAGCTCTAGGGAGAATTTGCACCGAGTTAATCACACGCTTTGGTTGGTATAAATTAACTTCCCATTTGGGTATGCTATAATCCTGATGCGCTGAATGATAGCTGCAGCTGTTTTATGCTCACTGATTGGAACGAGCAGAGGAAATTGGCACGAGGACGAAACTCTTGCATTCAGTATGTGAAATGTATTTGCCACTTAGCTGAAATGCTGACTTTGTTGCCTTCGGTTAGGTTTATTTTGCATGTCAAATAATTCTCTTCTCCTCCTTCACAAATTTTAGAGGCAACTGTAAAATGCTGACTGAATGGGCTATGTACATATGGCATCTGAGAGGTTTTTTATTAGCTTAAACTAGCACATATGTTTTCCTGTGAGGAGTATTAAGTGCCTGGACTACAGGTTTAGTGTGTGACTGTTTTTGCAGCTGTGTGGAAGAGCATGATGCGTATTCCCTGGAGCAGGCCTGGGAGAGAGCTCAAGTGTGCTGAGGCAAAAGCAGGTTGTGTTTATGTAAACGTCAAACAGAAATATGGCACTTGAGCTCTTATCAATGCTGAGCGTGATACCAGTAACTGAGCAGTGATTGCCCAGATGTGTGACACGAATGTCTGGCTTTTAGTTGCACAGGATTTTGTTTCAGAACTTGACAGCTCTACCATACAACACCATCCTGTCGGTTCTGAAATATTAAAATTTTCTTTTTTCATTACTGTGAGGGTGACTGAGCACTGGAACAGGATGCCCAGAGAGGTTGTGGAGTCTCCTTCCGTGGAGATGTTCAAAACCCGCCTGGACACAATCCTGGCAATGTGCTCTAGATGACCCTGCTTGAGCCAGGGGGGTTGGACTAGATGATCTCCAGAGGTCCTTTCCAACCTCAACTGTTCTGTGATTCTGTGATAATCTGGAGACAGCTGAAACCAACGTTAGTCCATTTTCAATTCAGTTTTTGTTAAAGCATTATTGGAGAATACAGTCATTGCTCAGGTTAGAAATCTGACTTTCTGAAGATGAATTTTGAAAACATGTTGCTTCCAGGAAAAGAGTATATCATGAATAAAAGAACTTTTTAAAAAAAACATAAGAACTATATGGTAGATGATACAGGCAGAAGTAATGTCTTGCTTTTGATGACCTATCACTTTTCTGGAATTATTTTACTTGACAAACTCATTATACCCCAGAGGAGGTCCCCAAAAGCCTAAAAGCATGGAGAGGAGGTGGGAGAGCAGAGTCTAGAATACTGGAACAAGGCCATACCATCTCTAGCACCATTTAATAACTCTCTTCTTGGAGGGAGGGGAGGGTTAGGGAAGGAGTCATCCTTACCTGCACTAGAGAGGTAACTAATTAGAACTTCACCAGAAAGTGTTCCTCTGCTGCGTGCGTTGCTTCTGCTTCTGCAGGAGCAAGCTGTTGAAAAAGCCCATTGAACAGGGGCGTTGCTACATCAGTGGGAGTGTTTTTCTGTTGTTTAGACTCTGGATAGTGCCCTTAAGTCTAGAAATATGCTTGGGTCAGAGTGTCTGGGCTATTGATAACACCAAGAGGTAACGCACATGCAGTGTTGTCAGCTTTGGAGGAGAGAGACACTCAGCTGGTAGAGCTTCAGAGATCAGGTTTACTGCTGAGTGAGAATGTTTCTAGATACCCTTGGACAACTGGTGACTGTTCAGTGGGGTGAGGAGAGAAGCAACAAAAAAGCAGGATGAATTTCATTAAAGCTTACTTTCTTACAGTCCCTATCTTGTTCCCAGAGAGAGAGAGAGAAGTTTAGTTCCTAAATTTTCTGCTTAGTAATCAAAATATATCCCCTCTTATGCCTTACATCTACAGATGATTCTGCAGACATACGCTTTATGTTTAAAACTCTATTCACAAAAAATCACTAAAATGTAAGTGAAAATCAAACCTGGCCATAACTTATGTGAAAAATAATTCTGTTGAAAAATACCATTTTTCAAGAGCGAACTTTTTAAAAAAGATTTTTTTAAAAGATAAATGAAAACTAGAGGTATTTGAGTTTCTAGTTTCCCATCTTTATCAGTTTTGTTCCCTTTTTTGGTTCTGTCTTTTGCTAATAGACTAAAAAAAGATAAATGAGTAAACAGGAAAAAATTAATAGTCGGAGAAAGCCTAAAGTTTTTTACTTTTCAAAATCAGTGGAACAGGTTTTTAATGTGTATTTCTAATTTCTGATTTAAAATAATTATATTGCTTCCTGGCTGCCATCACAGTGTGGGCTCAAACAAAAAAAGCTGTACGTTACTCTGTCTGAAACTACTGGATTCCAGTATTCCTTTTACCAGCTTGTTTGCTTATGTACAGCAGGGGGCCAAACTTGCCCGTTAGATCTTAAAAATGCCAACTGCCTTAATATTTCATTTTAAGTACACAAAATGAAGCTATCGCTGGCTAAGTTGAGCCCATAATGGCCAAATTCTTCCTTTTGTGTTGCTCTACTTCTGGGTAAGAAGTAATGTACAATTACTGTATTTTCTGTCAGTAACGAACTGTACATTTAATAAATTTAATGTGCTGATAGTGTTGTAGCTGTGATAGTCTAATGGCATAAGAGAAACAAGGTTTGCTGGAAGACACAATAGCTTTTATTGCACTTTTATAGCTGGAAAAAATAGACATGCTTCCAGGCATACTGGTTCTTCATGAGGTCCCACAATAAATTCAGCGTTACCTGTGGAAGAAGGGAAGGTTTATGAACTGTTCAGTGTGGGACGTGGAGGATGTGAACTAGCTTTTTTGAAAACGAGTGTGGAAGGTTATTGAATAGAAAGCATAAGTCAAGATACTTGATAGGATAAAAACGATCTGTTAACGGAAAGCAGCTATTGTGTAAATAATGTTAATATACAAAGTTTTCTGTAACATAAAAAATATGGGCTACATGGCTTAGACTGGTTCTTATAGCCTTGTAGCAGTTCCTTTTCTGCTCCTTTTAGGATACTGTGCATACTAGCAAATGGATTTGCCTCTCTGTGAACTTTGTGTGTATGTAATGAAATATTTATAAATATGAATGTGCGTATTCATTGCTTTCTGAATGAATAGATTGAAATAGAGGGAAATTCTGATTTTGATTCGAATAGTGACATACTGCGTTCTATTTAAACTTTATGCAGATGGTCTTGCAAGATGATGAACATTGTGGTTTTGGTCCAGCAAAAGCACTAAAATATGTGCTTAAACTTAAGTAGATGAATAGTTCTGAATTCAGTGAGCTATAAAATTAAGTATATACTATATTAGATAGAAGCCAGAAGATTTTTCACTTTGAAGGGGAGGGCCCTCTACCCATTCCTTCTAGAGACTTTTATAAAGCCCTGAATAACAGGTTCATGAAATAAACAGAAAAGACTTAGGTTTTTCATCTTGAGACTAGTGTTTTGAGTGTTAAAGCTTCCTTTCTCTTGCCAAATACTTTGGGTTTAAATTCTAGCTCTTTAGCATACTTTATGGAGGGGGAGAAACTCCACGCTAAAGTAAGTATTGTATACTAAATGTGCAAGCCCAGCTTAATTTACTTCTGCAAATTCTTGGTGGATATCATCAGCAACTAAGCTCAAAAGCTGAGGAAGACTGCATTATGAAGAGACTTGTGCAGGGGTGATGGTGTGGAAAGCTAGTCTAATACACCAGTGCTCTGAGACCTTGCCTTAATGTGCAAAGTTATACCACTGGCATCTGAGGCCTTTTGTAGTCAGTGGAAAAATTTCTACTGCCTTCGTTTGGATTTGGCTGAAACCTCCAGTGAGAAGAGAGCTAAGGAATCAATTAAAAGCTTTTTAAATGCACCTAAGGGAGTTAGGTGCCCAACTCCTGCTGAAATTCAATAGGATTTAGTTGCTTGGAGCCTTTGGAAAATCTCAGCCCAAAATTGCAGGCCTGCAGTATTCTTTATTGGTCCCAGTGCTATTGTTCTGCGCGCTCAGCACTGATTAAGGGAAAATAGGAAAGCTTCAGCACAATCAACTTTTTAAATTCTGTCTCATAGTAAGCTTCCCTTTTTAAAAATAGAATGATTTGTATAAATATTTTTTCCTTCTAATTAAAAACTTTATTAAGGGAACTTTACTGTTGTCCAGTAACAACTTAAGATTGATTATGGGCTCTGAAGACAGAAGTGTGATATTAGGACCTTAGTTTTTGTTTTCTATTGCCTGTTTAATCATTTGGTGCTAAATATGCCAGATAAAGAATTTTCACAGAAGACATGAGGCTTTTTGAAATAAAGGCTCAGCATGAGACACTAAATGTTTTGGCTTTAACTTTTTTTTTTTTTTTAACTTAACATTACTGTTTTTAACTTGGAAAGGTTACCTCTAAGATCTCTGGAAGTGAGAGGGCTAAGTAAGGAAAAGATCCCCAATCCTAAATAGTGCTTTTGGAACTTGCTGTTCTCAGTAAGTGTTTATATATGTTTTTATTTTTTGATTGATACTTCATCAAACTAGGATTCTTACTTTATTGAGTTCTGTGTCTATCTTTGTCTGTTTGCCTAGGCCACATCTGATTTTTGCTTTTCTGTGTATCTCAGAGAACACAGTACAGCTTTCATGAAAAAATCCTGCCTTTCTCAGTAGAACAAAGAGGGACCTCCAATACAAAGTGGGTGAGATTAGAAGAAACAGTTGCCTTCCGTGCTATTAATTTGTATAGCTTGCTCAGGCTATACCCACGTGCTGTCTGAGGCATTTCACAAGCTCTGATGTGTCAGGTGAACAGTGTGCTGTGAAGTGGGCTCTAGCTCGCTTCAAACCAGTGCGTAGACTGCACTGGTTCTTTTTTGCATGCAACCATTCTGTGAGTGTATGTGTGGCCTCTTGCTCTACATGAGAGAGGCCTGCTTTTTGACCCTAAAATAGCTGTAGAGGATATGCTGACTCCCCGCTTGTGAAGATGCTGACTCTGTTTTTCTTCTGCCCAATCCAGCACCTATCATTTCAAACCGCTTAGTTGAGAACAGGTGTTCATCACTTTGCATTAGCATCAGCTGATCTCTTGCCCCTCTTTCGGCTTCTTCAGAGGCCTGCTTGTCAAGGCTTCTGAAGTAAACCATTCCCACTGTCCTCAGTCAACTAGCACTGCTTAGATTGAGAGGAGGTTACCCTTCACAAACTACTGTTGGTGCACAAGCTCTGGTAGCAGAGGACTTCCATTGCGTTGTTTTACAAATAGGGTATCGAAGCTAATAAAGCTCGCAGGAATCTCTGCAGCGCTCAGGGCTGTTATCTTTGAGGATGCAAGCTGGATCCATGAAGGCCTTAAGCTGAGGTAATGCGGGTTGATAGGCAATGCCTATGAAGCTGTGGGAGAGTTTATTTCATTGTTTAAAGGAATTCATAGGAACTTTACCATCCTTGAGGCCAGAATCTGAAAGAACTGGTTGTCGTCATAGGAATAATATGGTGGTTGATCTTTCTAATGAGGATGATAGAACTTGGAATATGCCAGAGATGAGTAGGAGTCATGTTGCCAGTAAAACTTTGGGATAGCAGGAAATTCTAATGGTGCAAGCATGTGCCTATGAGGCTCAAAATAACCTCCTCATCAGTGCCTCCTGTTTTCCTGTGCTTGTTATCTCCCTTCCCTCTAAGAGCAGACACCTATAAGAAATAAAGAATAAGCTGTATATCATCTTTGATTCTTGATCGTTACAGCCAGTCAGAATCACATGGTGGTATGGTTTGCCTTCTTGTTGCCCTGCATCCTGTATCCTGGGCGTTGTCTTTAAGGATTCTTCTCACAAAAGTCTTCACAGGAAGAAAGGCAGGAAGTAAACTCCTCATTAAAGTAGCAGGCTAAAGAACAGACTGTTTAACACTACAGACAAAGAATGTATTACAATATTTTATTTATCTATTTTTAAACTCAAGAAAAGAAAGACTGGAGGGACTCACTTTGGATGCAGAGATGCTCAGTGATTTATTCGGAACTTAAAGTTCACTCACAATCATCATCTTACCCTTTTGAGAAGAGGGCAAGTTTGTACTGCTCACCCTGTCAGGTATCTACTTTAAGACTTATATTTGGGTATTCTCATGAAAGAAGTATATGCACTTTGTTTGACAGGACCACAACAAATCCTACTATTTGGCACTGAGAATTGACTAACCGTAGTAGCAAACCATGCCATTTGGCTAAGATGTTTTTTCTGTTCATATCGGAATGACTGCTTGATTAGAGTTCGGCTGGAAGAACAGGTTCTCCAGCATCTTCAAATCACCTTACCTTTCCTCAGAAAGTTAGAATTCAAGGTAATTACCTAAAAGATGCATTTCACTCCTACATTCATGGAGTTCATTGAGAAAAGTCTAGACTCTGTAGATGTTAAAGACCTTCTTGTTCCAAACAGGTTTCAAATAACCCTGTATAGTCCTTCCAGACCAAATGGCTGCATCAACTTTTATGATGCTTCATGACCAGTTACGCCTTTCACATTTACAGGCTAGGCCTCAGGTTAGATTTTTCTCTAGGCAAATGCTTTCCTAGCCTCTAGAGACAATTTTGTTATCTGTTAAATAGCTGCCATTATGGTGTCACGATCCATTCAATGTCAAGGGTTTCTTTCCAAACCGTTAATTTCTCTAATTCCATTGAAACAGTTAAAACCCCAAACCTACTTCATCTGTTTCAATTAAGTTTAGAGACTCTGCTCTTCCTTTTGGAGATGCTAATGCATTTCATTCCACAGTGTGGGTGCTGGATAGCTCTCAACATTGGAACGTCCCTCCCCGCACATGCACGCACTAGGTAAGAGGAGGTGAGCCCTTATTAGTAGGGGAAGGGCTTTAAAGGAGGCATTTATTAGCAAAATCAACCCAGTGTTAAGACTGTTGTTTCCATGGTTCTCTCTCTCCTGTCACACAGCTGAAGAAGGCTCTTCCCTTCTTCGACTCAGGCACAGTCCTTTCCATAAGCAGCTTTTCCCCATAGTCCTCTGATGGAAAGGACTTTGGTGTTCTTTTACCTAGTAGTTCAGAAATTCCTCAGGGAGATAGTTAAACTGCCCTTACCCCGTAGCAGATCCAGTTTCTCAGTGTAAATCAGACCTAATTCTTGGGCTTTTCATCAAAACTGTTTTTTGAGCCCTTTTTTATTTGTTCCCTGTATGGACTTACTATGAAGCCATCGCTATTGCGTGGAAACCGTGGAGATACAAGCTGTACTGATAGATAGCACGTGTCTGTTTTCTCAGGATGTTATGGGGATCGAGCCTGTGTGCCTTCAGAAGGTGATGAGTTGTTACGTTAGCGAGGTGATTGAGTTTTGTTATACCTGTTTAAGGCTGATAATGGTTTTTTTTGTATTTTGGTGGCTATTGTCATTACACTTGAAACAATTCCAAAAGCTGTTTGTGCAGCAACTGATCTGAAGGATCTACTGTTTCTGCGCCCAGACTGTGAAAATGAGTAGGGAGATGCGCTGAATATCAATTATGGGACTTTCCCTGTCTTGATAGAACAATCCTATGCAAAGATTGTTCCTTGGAGTTGAAAGCGTTGCGGCCTGTAGTCAGTCGCTCACAAGCGGAGAGTTACGGACACAGAGTGAGTTCTTCAAGAAAAGCTGTCTGCCTGTATATTTAAAGTTCATCTTCTCTGTCTTCTCATCCAGAGCTTCTTTAGTATTCAACTGTGTTAGGATTATGTGGATGAAAGGGAATAAAGATGACATCAAGCATGTCTCTGTGGGCTGAGCAGGAGGGATGGCAGAAGTGCGGGTGCTATGCGTAAGTCAGTAATTCAAAGGAGAACGTCTGTGTCCTTAAGCAAGGAGGCTCCTGTATGCCCACAGTGTGACTGTACGCATGGCTTGTGCATCTCAAAGGACTCTTTTTCATGGCAGTATAATAATCTATTTTTTAATCTCAGTGTAGTAATTCTGTTTTCATTTTGGAGATCAGAATTAAGTTGCAAAGGGTTGAGTGGGTCCTTGCACGGTGCAGTTTTTGTGCATATGTAATTTTAAGTAAGAAAATGTCTCCTGAGCTCTAATCCCCCCAACATCGATGTTCTGCAGGCAGTTATTTTCTGTGTTTTAATTTTTCCCTTGTGCTGAATGTTGCTTTGTTTCTTCTCATTTCACTCGTTCTTTACAGCGTCTTCTTTCTCTGCTCAGTGCTTTATCTTTTCCATTTTCCTGTATCAACTTCTTTTTTTACTTTAAGTCGTCCTGAAATCACATTTCAGTCTAGCTGATTCGTTGCAAGAAGCACAGAAGCTTTTATGTGGTGCACTTAGTAGGTACGTGTTAAGCAGGCAGTTAGGAGAAAATATCTAAGTAATAGTGGACTAAAGTAATCTGTACTGCAACTCAGATTTGCTGAAATTCTGAGGTGTGAGACAGTGCTGCTCTCTGCCAGTGTGACACTTTTATTAAATTGAGCTACTACTAGTTACCGCCAGCATAAATGAACTACAGACCAGGTTGCCATCCTTTCAGTTTATGTAAAATTTGATGTTTAGCTGTTGATGAGGATAATGCAGGAAATATTCCAGTAGCTCATGCAAGCCTAATTTTTCTTGATGTATTTTTTTCCTTGCTGTCTGCAACTTTCTGGCCACTAATCTGAACATGTACTGACGGAAATTCATCAGCCTCCTTCCATCCCCCCAGAGATTAGTTTTTAGACTTATGCAATGCAAGATATTAAAAACGCTTTTGTCTGTCACACAGCCACGGGCAGAGGAGGTGGAATTTGCCAGTTGCTAATGGATACCTGGCGTTTTTGTGTATGACCATGAAGAACAGCTTGTGCACTTTCACCCCTGATGTTCCCTGAATAACTTGGGTCTCATTTAGGTCAATAAGCCTTTATCAAAACGTCAGGAGTGAAAAATGTGCCTTGGTGTAAGCCGACTGGTCGTTCCCTCCAGTCACTGGAGTCTATAGAACAATAAATGTTCTCTAAGCTTGTCTGCGTGTCATGCAAAGAACTGGATGACAGTAACCATTGACTGCATGTCTGTTGCATTGTCTTTGGGACAGCCCACATTTGCATACTTGCCAGTGTTCCTGTTACCCAATGAACCATGGAGGGGCTTTAAAAAACATACACAACTCTAATGCAAATTTCCTACACAGAAAATACACACTTTATTTTTTTTTGAAGCACAATCCAGGCTTTCACTTTTTACCTTCTTAGTATAAAAATGAAACTGTGATCCTGACAAGCCCACATATTTTTGTCAGAGCACTCTGTGTTGTTTTCTTGTGCTCGAACATTAACTTTTTTGTTCTTTTTTTCCTTTCCTTTCCAGAATTTTGTTTTGCTTTGCTATTGGTAGTCTGCTTTTGGGGATATCTGACCAGTGTTGTCTCTGCCGACATGTATGATATGAGGCCATACATCCCTTGCTCAAATTACTTATTTAGAGTGAAGAACACTTCTTGCTCCCTGCAAGGTTGCTACTGTCGGTTCTTGAAAGCAGCTCGCTCTTAGGAGTGATGAAAGAAGACATATTGGCCTTCTGCAGGCAGAAGTGTATTTGAATATTAGAGTTTACTGAATGTAGCTCGGAAATGAATAGTCTCCTAATCAGAAAAGGCAGCCTCTCGTGCTTTATTTTGCTTTAATATTTTAACAGAACTGCATGCAAAGGAGCGTTCTTAACTTGATGATACAGTGCAAGTTCCTCAATAGCGTGAAATGAGATTGAACAAAGGGGAAATTTCACGGCATGTGAAGCTGCTTTCATAAGACGCAATCTTTCCTTAAAGTATCTGCTACAGGTGGTGTTTCTTTAGATTTTGTAAGTGTCACTTTATCTCACTGAGAAATATTTAGTAATACTCCAATTAACAAAATCCTGAAGGGTCTGGGTGTCCCTTTTGGAAGTAAGCTGTGGAAGAGATTCTTGGCTGGCCCAAAGGGGTTGAGTTTCATATTTATAACAGCCAAGGATCTGGAAAGTTTTATTATATCTTGGAAATCTAATTGGAGTGCAGCAACTATAAACAATTGTGAGAGCTGTTTGTGTGTCTGACGTCATCTTGCACATATTATGAGACTGTCAAAGCTGAGAGTGTGTGTCCTGGCTAATGTTCTCCTAGCTTTTCAGAAGTGTCACAGAGTCTGACTTGAACACTGTAGCGCCCTGAAGTGAGCAGTTCATTATACCATCAGAAGGCTGGAGTTTGAGCCACAGAAAGATTATAGGGAAATAACTGATGCATAGCAATTCCTCTCCGCCACATCCTTTTATTGTTTGCAGCCCTATTATTTTACTGACTGTTCAGGGCAGTGTCCCATGCGTTTTTGAAGCTGATAGTATCACTCACTGCCGTTTAGCTTGATTGGGCTAGGGCTGGATCTTGAATATTTTGAGTAATTTAGAAAATAAGTATAGGTGCCATCTTGAGTCCAACTTGCCAGTTTGTTATCGTGAAAAACAGCAGTGAATACTGCAGAAATTTGAGAATGTTGGGTAAAACGTTAATTCACCACCATGTCATCTTCTCGACAGTTGCTCTTTGAATTAAATCACTCTATGTAATGAGCAGCTTGTTCTCTTAAACTGCATTGTCCTTTCATACCTTATGATTAGCTTCTCTGCTTTACAATTTCCGTTATGCCGTGTGTCATGTTTTCAGTTACGAGCTGCATTATTGTTCCAATTAGTAGTTTTCCTGTTGGCTTTGACAGAGAATATGACCACTTATTGAGTATGGCCTATAAGGAAGCATTGCACCTACCTGATCCTTGAAGAAACTGCGCTGAAGATGCCATGGTCAACCGGTCTCTAAAAAACCAAGGTTTATCTGGGTATTAACTAAGCTGCAGGTTTGACATAATTGCACCTCTTTCTAATCAAGAAGATGTCAGATGTCTTTGACTCTTTGCACACGTTTCCAGAGTCATGCCTCGGTGTAGGTCTACGGTAAACAGCAGTGCTTGGTATTAATAGGAAAGGTGTGCATGATTTCTCCCCAGATTTTCAATGCATTTGGAAGCTGACATGTCAGTAATGGTGCCAGAAATGTTACTTTAATCCATGTGGGATTAAACGAAGACTGAAAAAGTATAAATAAGTGGTTGATTAAACTGATATTGCATCTGGAAGGTGAAGCACACCTCTTACGGAAATGGAACATACTAACAAACTACTCATCTGCTCACTAGAGACTCTGCTTGTTTTCTTTGGCTCAGTTAGGACACTTTCTGTTTGAATTACAGAGACCAAGTGAATTGGCAGAATAGTTTCAGATCTAGCACACGTAGATGAGCCAAACTGCATGCAATTATGGTGTTTAAACTTGCTCTTAATCTTTTATTTCTTTATGCTTACCAATTTTCCTATGTTATTTTAGATCATTTTAGCATAGTTAACATTTTTTTTGCCTTCCCAATTTTACATCTTATTTTAGCTTTCCCTAATAAGTTCTGAAAAAAGATGAAGGATATACAGTAGAAAATTAACCTAGTTCTCTGTCTGTTTCTTTTAGGAAATTGTATTAGTAGTATTCTTTGGAACAGAATACGTGGTTCGGTTATGGTCAGCAGGATGCCGCAGTAAATACGTTGGAATATGGGGAAGACTTCGTTTTGCTAGGAAGCCTATTTCAATCATTGGTGAGTATGCATGACTTGCAGAGTTGTCATAAACACTGAGTAAAAGTCATCCTTGGCAGTTTTAAGAGAAATGGAATTTCCGTAGCAGTTGTAGCCAGGTTAGAGCAAGAGCGCTTCTCACTAGTATTTACGTACATTTGAATTTTCTTTCAGGAATCTACGGCACTGTCATTTAAAAACAAACGTAGCTTCGTTTGTTTTTCTTGAAAAGCAGTGTGTTTTATTTTCAAAAGTGATCTGAAACTTTGCCGGAATTAAGTCTTGGCTGCAATCCTGTCTCCTGTGACCTCAGCATCCCAGACATTGTATAACAGCTACAACTTTATTTTTCAAAGATACTGAAAGGCCTCTTTTTCCAGCATCCATTTGAATATTTTAATATGAGTTTATCTGGCACACTGCTTTAGCTGCCTCCAACGTGGTGGGGCATGACAGGTGTGCTGTTAGTACTTTATATACCTACTAGGTTAAAATAGGATTTTTAAAGATGCATTTGGAAATGGGCACCTGGCTCCCTCTGACGTTCAGTGCAGTTGGCTTCCTAACTGACAGCAGTGTCCTTAGAAAATTGCGTCCTTTATTCGGTGTATGTCACAACCCATAACTTTTTTCTTTTTTTTAAGAATGCTTGTCCTGCGTTTAACAATTTCTGTCTTAAGAAATGTAACCATCCAAATCAAGCTGTGTATTGCTAGCCGGTATTATATGTGTTGTGTAAGGACCCATGCCCTGAAGCACTTACCTGATTTGTCTAATTTGTGTATACTGTATGGGAAGCGGAATGTTGTTATACAAGCATAGTAGTGCCTGATCTGTGACAGACAGTTATTTCCACCACTCAACAGTACTACTTGTTGTTGAGTAGGGGATTCTGTTCTTCATAAACAGTGTACAGTTTTTCTGACTGTAAATTATAAAATGTTGTACTAGGGTATTTCTACAAACATAGAATTCTTCAGATTAGCTTCTCTCTCTCTCTCTCTCTCTCTCTCTCTCTCTCTCTCTCTCTCTCTCTCTCTCTCTCTCTCTCCTCTCTCTCTCTCTCTCTCTCTCCTCTCTCTCTCTCTCTCTCTCTCCATATATATATATATATATATATACATATATAAATAGCAAATGTGTCTCAGATGTTGCTGAAAGTATAATATGACTTTGGCTGCTTCTTTGCACTCTGTCCTCAAATCCATTTCTCCTGAGACCTCGAGCAGTACAGATTCCGAAACATCTCCAAATTACTTTCAGCTTGGGAAGCAAAACAAAGTTCACCTTTCCTAGATATGTATCGAAAACTCTATTTTCCAAAATATGGAATTCCTTTCCAAAATGAGCTAGGCCTGAAGCAGAGAAATTTAGTGTCTGTCCTAGGGCAATGACTGACTTAATGTAAATGAATCACATGCTGATTTTAATTTTTCTCTCCCTTTTAGACCCTGACAGTTGAAATTATATTAAATCAAGGACATCTGGGAAATAACACCCCAAACCTCTGCCAATAATAAAACTATTTCTAAAGCGTGGGGGAAAATAAGAGCGATAATAGGTAGAAACTGGTGAATTCCTTCACAGGCTGTACCTAATATACAACCCAGTCTGCGGAGGCTGTTTTATAACAACTTATATCACTCTTGTCACTCATCTAGAACGTGGCCATCTCAGACCTATCCTAATGAAACCTTTCTATTATATGACACAAGTATATTTTCCTTATATGTCAGACTAGAGATCTCTCGCTATAATCTTAATTTGGGGTCTTCAAAGTGTTAAAGTAATGTAAGCAATAGTTATAATAACAGTTTTGCAGAAGTATTGAAAGAAACCACTAACTCATTTTTGCAATTGACTTTTATTTTCCAGATTTAATTGTAGTGGTTGCTTCCATGATAGTTCTTTGTGTGGGGTCTAAAGGTCAAGTCTTTGCAACCTCAGCTATCAGGTAATTATACTCAATAAAAGAAAATAGTGCTGTCAGTTTAAGTAAGGTTTTATCTTTCCTTTTTAGCCTCCCACAACAATTCTTACAGGTGGAAACCAGTCACTCCTCTGACATTCATGTAACAGAACAGATCACTAATCATTTATGGATGTGAAACCGAGTAATCCCGTTAAGTTTCTTGGATTGGTTTTATGGTAACTCTTTCATACTTCATGTCTCCTTCATGTCTATGGCTTTTTTACAAGCTACTTCTTCATAAAATGCCTGGGCTTAGTCATTGTGAATTCTTGATTGACTGAATCTGCCTTGAGCTCAGAAAGATCAAGCTACTAGGTTTTCTTGAATGAGAGAGTACAGGGCAATGTACTGTGCTCTGCACGCTAGGCTTGCGGTGATTCTCTCATTAAAAGAATATCTTAAAATACTATTCCACTCAAATTGTTACCAATTTGAATGAATAACTTAGATTACGCAGGTGAGGAATTCAAATCTTTAGTTAGCTGTTTCTGTATGTTTTTCCCCTCCTGACAAGCAGGTCAAGTAAGAGTTGATGAATGGCTTCCAGAGCATTCACTTGTCTGTGTCAAAATTCCTGAACCCTTGAGTTATCCTTACCAACCATGTATTTGAAGGTCGATCTCCTTCTTTGCACTCTGTAACGCAACCTCCCTGTGCTGTCTAAATAACAACTGGGTGAAAGATGGGTGAATGGAATGAAAGGAGAAGAGTTAAGTCTACCACAAAATACTATGTGTCTCCTTTTAAATAGTCCTTTGAATCACAGAATCATGGAATGCAGGTTGGAAGGGACCTCTGGAAATAGTCTAGTTCAACCTTTGCTGCTTAAAGCAGGATCAGCTAGATCAGGTTTTCTTTGGAAGAGACAGACTTCCCTTTCACCACCTCTGTTGTGTGTGTGCGTTTTCTTTTTTCCTTGTACCTTTAGCCTCTTCATTGATTCATTCATTTAAAAATTGTATTCCAGGGGCATCCGTTTTCTGCAGATTTTGCGAATGCTGCATGTTGACCGTCAGGGTGGGACATGGAGGCTATTGGGATCAGTAGTTTTCATACACAGACAAGTAAGTCGGAGCGCTCTGAGGAGCTTCATAATAATCGATGCAAAAGCCCTTGTATTTGAAACAGCACGTATGCAGACGTGCTGATGATGTCAAATATATTTAATGTGGAGACAGGCAGTCATTTTATTTTATCCAAATCTGTTTGTCCTACCCTGTTCAGAGGACGAAAAGTTCCTAAACATTAAAAATGTTCACCTATGCTTTGGCAAACTTCTGACCTGTAATTTAGTTCTGTGGATTTAACCACAGAAGGTGAGACTTCTGAAGGTGAGCCTGAATATTTCTAAAGAAACGCATCTAAGTTCCAGAGTTGTTTTCAATGTGGTGCTGTTTGAAAAATTTACCCAACCAATTTTTGATTACCATCACATTTGCAAGTGGTGAACATCCAGTTGTGTTAGACACTGTGTTTGAAATGTGCATACTGGGCCAAGTCATCAGCAACTGTAAATTCTATCCTCATTGAACTGGGTACATACTTCTTAATTTGCGCAGCTGCCAGTCCGTCCATGTCTATAAATTGCTGAAATTACCTTCTTCTGTTTTAATTTTTGTTCCAAAAGCATCAGGTAATTTAAATCTCTCAGCAAAATTGTAACGTTCTTATTTTGATTCTATTTGCAGGAACTGATAACGACACTGTACATTGGGTTTCTGGGCCTGATTTTTTCCTCTTATTTTGTATACCTGGCCGAAAAAGATGCTGTAAATGATTCTGGAGAAACAGAGTTTGGCAGCTATGCAGATGCCCTGTGGTGGGGAGTAGTAAGTATAGAAATTTAAGATATATATATAGAAAAAAAAAAGTAGTTAACACACTCAAATATATGCGAAGAGGAGTAAAGTTCAAGCAAGCATGGAATAAGAACAGCAATTTGAAGTGGCCTTTTGTTGCTACAACAGACTCTCTGGTTTTGTTATTGTATTAGACTGAGAAAATACTAGAGAAAACATTAGATTAGTGCTTTAATTTTGTGTTTATATTCTTGTATGATCTGAAGAGATCAAATTAGGCATGGAAGACATAGAAACAGCTATTCTTATTTCTTTACCTTGTCCTCCCTTCTGTTATACCAATTTAAATTTTGCTACCTCTCTTAAGGTGGGTTTGATCTTCTGAGGTGGTAGAAGCCTTGCTGAATCAGGGCTAGCTGTGTGGGGTTTTTGTTCGTTTGTTCTAGGGGTTTTTTGTTTGTTTGTCCCATCCCATCTTAAGTTCTGCTTTGTTACCTTTTGCTAATCTTTTTGTATTATACGTACTTGTTTGGTAGCTTTATTCAGGGATTTGTATTTATATAAACATTTGAATGTTGTTGCCTCTGCTAGTGATGATTCCCTTTCTCTCTTTTCTCCCATGGTATACAAATATTAAGTTGGCTGCTATGTTCTGGGATTTCCAGTCTATGCTCGTTTCCCTTTCCTTTTCCTATTGGAGTTCAAAGAAAATTATTTTTTGTAATCTGTTTTTCTTATCGTTAGCATTTAAGCAGTGACTTATTATTATCTGCTATAATTCTATAAGATTTTCTTAATAAAATCATTAAGTACTCCAGATCTTTAAATTGTGCAGGCGATGCTAATGATTCAACGTTTGCATTTTCAAAATGTGCTGTTCTTCTAGGGTCTTCTCTGCACTGATTTTTTTTTTTCATTAAAAATTGAAACTACGTGTAAGTCTCAGGCAGAAGACGCATAGAACTAATACCTCAATTTGACTAACAGAATATATGTTCTTGAGGAATATTTTTGAAAAAATTCTATGTGAATGTGTGCTTATGTTATCTTCTTTCTATAAACAGTGCAACTTTCTACTTCAGGAAAGAAGCAGCTATTGATGAATAATTCAATTCATAGGTAGCCATTTATGAATCCAACGGTTTATCTTTTTGTTTAGATTGCTACTAAGATCTGCTGCAGAATTCTTCTCTCTTTCTGTCTGCCATGATTATATACAATCTCTTTTAGGATCAAAAAACTTGCTGTATTGCACAAGGAAGTGGCTTTCTGGCAAGTAGCTTTCCAGTGCTTTAAAGTCGCCATAGCATTTTTACTTTTCAGTACAGGGGTCAGATGACTCAGTAATTAATAGTGACAGAATGAAGTCGCGTTTAAAAACACATACTGCTATTGGCCTAAGCATTAAAAGTTGAGTACCTTACAGGCAGGACCGACTTACTGAAAATACAGTAAAGCTTTCCATAGAAGCAATAAGATCTGATGGGATATAGAAATTTTCCCTTCCTTCAGAGAATTAGTCAGTTAATAGGCATGCCAGTTATTTTGTCTTTCTAATTATGATTAAACCTACTGACTAAATAAATTTATCATGATCATAATCTTTTTCTGTTGTAAGTTCTATTGCAGGATGCCACTTGAAGTGTGATAATGTATTAGAAGAATCGCTAATGTAGCCTTGTTAAAATTAAACAAAGCAGAATTTAGTGTCTTTGTTCTGCTCTGAAAGCAGATGCTGCACTTCTGCTAATTGCTAAAAACATTTAGCAAAACAAACTGAGGTGGATTAAGGTCCATCCATTTCTGATATTTTGATACTGTAATATTCTTCATGCTGTCCTTTAGAAAAAGGTCCTGTAAGGTCAGGACGATATCTTGGAGGTCATTAATTACCAGCATGCCTCTTAATAAAGGTCTCAAACTTGATTGGAAAACATTCTCAAAAAGATTAGTTCCCAAAAGTTTGTTATGTTTTAGCCAGAATTTCCAGAACTGCTTAAGCACCGCAAATTCTGGCCATTAAAAACCTGTCTCCATCTGTTTTGCACCAGACTTGTAGAAGAGGGTAGCTGACAATTTCTGTTTCAAAGGCCACCTCAGATGTATGATTTATCTGGCATGTAACTGATCTCACTTCTCCTGGGACTTGCTTAGCTTATGTAGTAGAGAATACTGAAAGAAAAGCACTTGATAACATCTTCACATCCGCTTCTTCACCCTAAAACATTATATATTTTTTGTTATCTCAACATATATCTGTACTGCTAAACAAGTTCTTCGGGTAACGGCAGTAGAATATGTAGCGTAGTATAAAGCAGACCATATAAAAGGTCTGTGTTACCACAGCTAAACTGCGTCTGGAATTTGGTGCTTTTATACTGCTTTGCTTTGCCAAGTATAGACATACTCATACAGTGCATAACTTTTAATTAATGTTCTTTATTGCCATTGTTATTTATAAATCTATATTACTTTTCTGTTTCTATGTGTAAATTGGCCTCCTGTGCTTCATTTGAATTTTGTGGAGCACTGAGGGCTGTAGCTATTAGCCGTTCCAGTCTGTGGGCTTCTTGGAGAAACCTGAGGCTACTTTGTGCGTGGAGGATTTGTCAGTGTTACTGCCATTTTTGACTGCAGCACGTGTATAAATAATTCTGCTGATGAATGCACATACCTGTTTTTCAAAAGACAAGGTGATTATCTGCAGGTAAAATACAAATAAAATGATGCATCACTAGGCTCCCCAGTGGAAACGTTCAAAGTTACTCTGGTTATGTTGTCCTTCATGTGCAGACTTGCAGTCTTAAAGACCTAGTATAGATTCTGGACAACAGAAACACCACCACCACCACCACCAAAAGATGTTAAATGTTCTCACCAAGCCTGTCAAAGAAGATCACCTTCAGGAAGTGTTATTGGCCCACTGTCTGTGTTTTCTTTCTTCTTGAGCATTAAATTAAATCATGCCTCAGGCAGGCTGAGGGGATCCCTCCTTTTGATATCCACTGAATGATACACTATTTCCAACCTTCACATCTGAACAAACATCCTTCAGGAAAACCAGTATGTGGACTGTGCTGACTACAGTCTCTTTGATCATGAGCACCATTTGCCACAATCAATTATTGATTATAGCCATGCAAGGATATTATAGTATGCCCATTCCTTTGAACTGGATCTAGCAATTGTCTGTGAGTAGCAGCTTAGTTAAGTGTTTCCTGTTTCTTTGATTCATAGATACATAATTTCTCACCAGGGACCATATTCAATAAAACATTTTTAACTATGCTTACTTCTAAGCATACATAAAATTGGATTCCTGTTTATCAAAGCCTATAAGCATGTGCTTAATTTAAATTGAAAATTAAAATTATTCAAGAGCTTTACTGAAAAGTTGAAAAAATACAACTTGATATTGCATATGTGCATAATTTTTTTGCTAAATTAGAACAAATTTGATTTAATTTATACATAGCTGCACATAAATGTTGAAAAATAGCCACAGAAAAGGGAATTTGTATTATTCTGAACCCTTTTTTTTCCATCTCTAAATTAAAAAGCTATTGAGGACTGTATGCTGACTTCAGTGTTAGACATAGGAAAACACTTCATTGTTGTTCTTTTTGTGCTTTACAAGCCGAGAATACCAACTACAAGCCCATTCTTTCTTTTTTCCTTCTATTTTTGGGGATGAAATGGGATTTTTCAGACTTCACAGAGGGAGGGCTTGGACAATAGGAGGGTTAGTATTTCTAAATACTGCTTGCATTCAATCCATGCATCTCCCAACTTACCTTCTCATCTATGAACTTTAACTCTCAAAGCAGTTCCAAGTACTTTTTCATCCTCACTTAATTAAGTTATATGGGGTAGATGTGAAGAAGCCTTTCAAAATTCTTGCTTCCAAGGTACAAATGAAGATATTCTTACATATAAAGAAATTGCTTTAGACTTTTTTTTTTTAATTCTGCCTTAATCCTCCTTCAATCTAGAAGAATCCAGAAAGTTTTAACAAAGTGATTTTTCCATTCAATAAAACAAAATTAAATCCTTTCTAGAAACTTGCCATTTTCTAGGCCAGGATTGAGGAAAAAAAAAATAGGGTAATTAAGGAATTGTGCTTTCAGTCATACTTTAAAACTTACATAGATTAGGCTTTGGCTGGAAATGGGTCTGTAGCAGGCTGAAGCAAACTTTGCTATGATTAGTTTTCCATCATATGGTTAGAATTATCCTCGTTCAAGGATGCTTTAAAACTTCCATTCTAAGGTATTTGGTTATCCTGTATATGCTTAAGCACCCTTTCCCTGCACCACCCTTTTGGTACTACCTAGATAATGCTGTTTCTTTTCAGTATGTATAAATACTATTACAGTATATATAAATGTTATTATGTTTTGCTAGATGTAATACAATACAAATGCTGCCTGGGGGGGAAAAAAAAGCTGCATCATTTCCACAGATACTTCACAAATTATAGTCAGAATATCTATGTCTGTTGCTAGCTTTCCCGACTATTTCCTTCCATATCACAGCTGAGATTTAGAGGTTATTACTTGGATGGGTTGTTTTATTTTCTGACATTTTTTGTGCAGAAATGGTCTGTTGCACAAAGGCTAGATAACAGAAAGTCCTTTACTGTAGATTTCAAGAACTCTGTGTGCTTGAGTTCGATGCTGGGAAGATCAAATCCGATGTGCAGAACTGGCTGTTGATTTTTCTGGGCAATTTGACTGGTGGTGACCAGCAGACCTCCCACTATGTCCCGTTTATCTGATTAGCAAGCAGAGAAGGGCTGGGCTGGCATACTGCAGCCTGCAGTGTCCTTAAGGAAGAAAGTGGCTATTGCCATGCTCTAAAATCTGAACAGCTGACAATGGATTAATGATCAGGCTAAGATGCAAAGCTGCCTGTGTCTCCAGTGAGTTTTACTGCACGTGTACATGTATGATTATAGGTTTACTACTGTGTTTGGGTCTAAAACCATCTGTTAACTCCAGCTAAGAATGATCAACACGCTCTTGTAATATGTTTTAACGTTAGGTAATGTTCTTTAGAGAATTTTGATGCATAAATAGTCATCTTCTTGGGAGGTTT
Source organism: Struthio camelus (assembly GCF_040807025.1). NCBI lineage: Eukaryota > Metazoa > Chordata > Aves > Struthioniformes > Struthionidae > Struthio > Struthio camelus. Next base: position 18,792,296 of record NC_090946.1, read on the forward strand.
TAAGTCTTTGTCAAGATGAGGTTTTTTTCCCCCTAATTTAGTTTCGTTTGTGTTTTGATAAGGGTGCTTGGAGGGGAAGGAAAAAAAAAATCAGATGAACCCTGACTTTATGCCCATATCTTCACTAATAATGAACAATTCTCTTTTATGCAATAAAGTTTCTGTCCTGTATCTTGTCATCCTTGAAAAGGATTGCCAGGATGATCGAGGAGATGGATAGCCTGCTTTATGAGAGTGCGTGAAAACAGCTTTTGTTTTGTGAGACTAAATAAACTAAGGAAAGGACTCAATGGCCTTTGTAGTGTGCTGTGCTGCAGGTGTGTTTACTGCAGGAGAGTTAGGCGACAGAAGAGTAGAGGGGAATAAACTAATTGAGAGCATGTGATAATAGAGCAAGTAAACAGGGCTGGAAACCTGTCATTCCGAAATGAAAGCAGGAGCCTACAACAGTGTCTGTTACCATGAAAAGCATGAGGTTCTTGAATAACCTCCCGGTAGGAACAGTGGTGGAAAAGCTAATTAATTTTCAAGTGGAGTTGTATTTTTCAAGAGATAGTGAATAAAATGATGTAATATGGCTGATTGAGAGAGCCAGAAACTAAGACTATCAGCCAGGAAATCCCTTTAAACCTTGTGTTCTTGCTAAGTTGGTGAAAGCTGCTGCGGTTTCTTTTTTTCAAAGCACATAAAAAGTGACTTTGCAAATGTAGGTTTGCTCAATGCTTAATTTTCATTAGTTGGTTTTTAAGACTCTTGTAGTTTTATCTTCTTTTACAGAGATCTCACAAGTGGAGATGTGTAGTTTGGGTCACCATTTGATTAGAAGGTTTAGTGTGGCCAATGGATGTAGTAGGAGCTGACGCTGATGGCTGAAAATGATACCTTGAGGAAGCATTAAACTAAGAGCCCAGCGTGACTGCCAGATGGCAGTGAGGATCTATCACTGGGGAGACATAAAATTATGTTACTTTTATTAAATGAGGTATTGATTCTGGCCACATTTTATTAGTTAATAGTTAATGCACTCTGTTTATTGTGTTTGCAGTTGCATGTGTAATTCCATTTCATTTTATACCATTGGAAGGGTTTCAGCGCACTTTAGATATGGCCATGCCTCGGTTATGTACTTTGTTTTCGTCAAGAATGGTGGTGTGAGCCTGAGGCGATAACTGTATGAAAAAGACTTTGAAGTTTTCAGAGGAAAATGAATCTAAAGGTCCCCTTTAAGTGTTTATAATAGAAATGATCAGGAAGTCCTTTCTTCAGCTTGGATTACTATTTTAAAGCCAGCGTTTCAAAATGTGTGTGCCCGGTAGAGAGGATAGTCTCTTAACTCTTTCATCTGAAGGATGTAATTTGAGTCTTTCTTCTGAGAGCGCTGCAATGCACATAGAAGTGATTTGGAGCTGAAAGTGTTTTTTCTGGTGTGTGAATCAGGTCTTATTGCTAACATCCTTATATACACAAGGAAGGAAACTATTGTCATTTGGAAAAGAGTTAAAAATAGTGAAAGATAAATTTGTTTTCGGCTTTACACAGATCGCATACTTTGTAATAAAATACGAGTTTCAGCATATTTCAGCAACTTAGAAAGATTCTACTTTATATTCAGCTTGCATGAATGCAGTTGACTAAATAAGATGTCAAGCGGTAGAAAGACTTCAAACGTGTTCGTTACACTTATGCATACAGGAGAGCATTTGAACCATTTAGTAATTTACTACAGTTGCAAAAAAAGTCAGGGAAACTGTGGCTGTTGCATGATGTTTCTAGGACATGACTGGATGTTTCTCCTGTATCACTTGGTTTAATCGAGGTGGGTATTGCAAGCGGAAGAAGAACGTTCTGAATGAAATTCTGTGTACAGAACAAACCTAGTGCAGTTTTTTTGAAGTTGCAGTGCTGCAAAATTAGAAAGTAAGTTAGGTAGGTTATTCTGTATAAGGTAATTTTCCCTTCCTTACTTTAATAGTTGGCTTTTTTTTGATCTTTTTGGCATTGGTGTTTGCTCCCTCAGCTTTGTGGTGTCTGCCTTTTTAATAACTCTGAATCATGCTTGCTGTTCAACTATTCAGGTCTTTGAAAGGCACACTCTCAAGTGTTTTATCAACAGAGCAGTGTTGTTATGTACCTGCTTTGGTTTGTTGTCCTCATTTTAGCCAGATAGCCTTGAATACAATGCCTCCCCTATTCAATGCTGATTAAAATTGCTGTTTCTTGTTGAAGTTTGGATTTTCTGCTTCATGTTTCCCTCTTCAGACTATTGATGTGTATTTAACAGGAACAAGATTAGTCTTAACACCAAATCCTGTAGTGATGTACATCAGATCAAAGCTTTGAAACAGCAAATGAATGCATATGATTTTGTACCTAATTAAAACAATGAGCTTTTCATGCTGCTTTGCAATGAAAATTTAACCTGTGAGCTGTTGTATCAATTTAGTTTCATTATGGCAATGTATTCACTATGCTAGCGTAGAAGTTGAGTCAGTATTTCCATTGTAAGTCTATTTTCCAACTGTAAAATTAGTATTGTACCCTTTAGGGGGTTATAATCTGGCTGTAAAAATTCACTTGGGGCTGAAACTTGGAGCATAAGGTTTCGACAACATGTATCTTAGGGAAAAAAGTGTAATTTTGGAATACAAAGCATTTGAAGATGTATGAGAGTTCTGAGGGTAGAGAAGAATGTTCACTTAAATACACAGTTTTATTTCCAACCCAATTTTCAAAATGTTATTTTAAAAATATCCCCAACAAACAGCATAGAAAATACAATTCTGGCATTGATGCTTCCTATAGACCGGTTCAGAAGGGATGGGGCGGGGGAATCAAATACTTTTCAGTTGTATATGAATTTTTCTTCAGGCATAGTTTGGTCAGCTCAGAAGGACCTATTTCTTTCTACATTTCTAGTTAAGATGCATATTGAAGCATGACACTAAGACGCAACAGGGTATAGTTGATAAAAGATTTTAATCATGAGGAGCTGAAAATATCTTCAGATACTCAGGCATAAAACATCAGCTTGTCTCACAACCTTTTATGTAAGGAGGTATTAGAGGACATCACTTCTGCTGTAGTCATCTTTCCTTGTGTGGTTGTGGGGTTTTTTTAGTTTACTTGTTTTTTATTTTTGTTTTTTTGGTATGATATTTTGTTGTGAACAGGAAATTGTAATTAGAATTTAGAAATATTTTTAAACTGAACCTGTCATGTAGATAAGGAGATAAAGTCAACCCTTTGGTTCCTCACTGGGCCATGGAATTAAGGTGTTGTTTGAACAATAATTTCAATAATACAGGCAATAGTAATTGTTTCTTAACTTGCATAGGTACTTCTGTTAACTTATATACTAATTTTTAACATGGGTTTGTAAGGTAGAGAAAAAGGTTTGGAAATAAGCCATGTCTTTTGCTCATTAGAAACTTGAATTAAAAATTGCATGAGAATATTTGAATGTTTTGACTATCAGTGACTTGCAACAAACTTGCAACATCACCACCTCAGGCAGCTAGAACTGTCCCTCTGTAGCATGTGTTTGACAGACAGGTAATGGTAGGTCCTTCTAGACTGTAGAAGCTTACAAGGTGGACGGATTGAGAATAGCTGGTTTGCTTAGCACGTTTCTGAGGTACAGCTTAGCTTAGAACATACATCTACAGTATTTCCATCTGGTGTCTCATCTTTTAGTAGGAACAGACAATCATTGACATGGCAGAGAGCCACACTTTTTCTGAGCTATCTGTTATGATCTTCCATTTCCCCAAAACCAGGTTCTCCATCCCTTCACCCTCTTAACACACATCTCACCTCTATAAATGTGCCTTTGCCTTCTCTCTTCCCCTAGAGATGCTAGCCCAGCATTGTCTTTATTCCTCCAGGTGCTGCAGAGTATGCAGTGAAGCAGATAGGTGAACTAGGTGTAACTGCAGGATACAGAACGATGGTCTTTATTTGTTATTGTCTGAGATTAACTTCTTCCATGTCCTGTGCAAATGTGCAGCTCCTTCATCAGAGGAATGTCTGGACAGCTGGCAGTTCTGCTTCATCTGCTCAAGAGCCTCAAGTGGTTCACATAATCTGATTTGTTCAGCCTTACTCAAAGTCACAGATAAAACTTACCTCTCTAATTTCCAAACTCGGGAATAGTGTGTGGCATAGGTGAATTTTAATTGCTTTCAGAGGCCAAATTTATGCCTTCTGTTTCCAAAAAAAAAAAAAAAAAATCAATTTTTTCCTTGAGTTCTTGCAAATAATGACTTATTAAGCCTTGTCATGCTACATCGCCATGGTGGTAAGCTTTACTTCAGTGTCTTGAACCTCAAACTCAACAGATGTTTCCTGCGTGTGTGCGTTAAATTATCTATTCTTGCTCTTTATGTTCTATGTGAATTAGTGATTTGTTAGGCTATGTTTTAAGGGTCTGCTGCATGGAAATTTTTTGAGCTTCTCTTGCTGTTTACATCCACACTATTCTCTGGTATACTTCATGACCGACCCCAGTCGTATTGCTTAGTGACAGTATACGTGCTCTTTAATTGCAACAGCCCTTGCAGCAAACATCTCCTGCCCATAAAGAAAATCAGCAGTTCAGAGCTGTGTTGGCAGCTCCCCCTAAGGAAAGTGTGTGACATGGGCAGGCAGCCCATATCCCAGTAATTTCATACTGTAAAGTTTTCTAAGCCATGAAGACTTACATTAATGCTTTTACTTTACTGCATTTTAACATGTATTTTATTGTAATTCAATTTCCTTTACCTTTTTCATTCTCTTATAGATGGGGAGCAAACCCAGAGAGGTGAATTACCTTCATTAAGGTCACAGAGGCTGTCATTGGGAGAGACAGGAATGCAACTAATGTTCCTTTAGAAACAAACCAACAAACAAAAAATCCTCAAGACTGCCATGTTAATATTTATAATGCTCTGTGTATTTCTCTTTACAGGTGACTGTTACAACTATTGGCTATGGGGATAAAGTGCCTCAGACCTGGATAGGAAAGACTATTGCATCGTGTTTTTCAGTGTTTGCAATTTCATTTTTTGCACTACCTGCGGTAGGTTGTTTTGTACTTCTGCTGGCAATGTGGTGTTGACTTTTTAAAGGTCAGAGGAATCTTTTGTTATTGATTCTGTAAGCTTTCACTGAATCTGATATTACGAAAGTTTCATATTCAACTTCTGTATTGTCAAATGTAGCTTAAAAAAAAAATTAAACATTCAGTGTTTTTTGTATGAGACACTACATTTGGTATGCATTTAAAAAAAGGGATGTTTCAGCCTGAAAAATGAATGTTTAATTCAAAACGCTTTTTCAGCCACCCGAGAAGTATAAAGGAGTATTTCCATGCTAACTGCCTCTCGGCTCACTGACTTAGCGATGTTTTGGCTTGTTAAGCAACTGCTCGTAGGTTACTCAACCAGTTACGTCCAGGGTGAGCTGTGGAGTTCTCACATGCATCCTTCTGGCAAAGATGCAGAAAAGGTGTCGCTGGCAGAGAGGCAGCAGTAAGTGGCCAGAGACAGTGGTACTGGCAACTGATAGAGCTGTTTGCCAAACAAATGTCTGTCTGTGGCCAAAGTCTCACTTCCCACAGTGACTGAGGGCTGAGCTTTTGAAGGTGTTTTGGCTCGTAGCTAGTACTGAAAACAGGTGCCCAACTACTTTCTAACAATAAATGAGACGCTTGGGTACTAAGGGTAAATTAAAAATAAGTGAAAACTGGACAGTGGTTTGAAGATCCAAAACTTTCAGTAGCAAGCACAGTTAATAGTACTGTTGTTACAACTTCAGCAGCGCTCCTGAATTGTACTATTCAAGTGTTTGTGCAGTCAGGTGTGAACTGGATGAGAAAATTGGGTTCTGGATCGAATACCCCCCCCTACACACCAACATCTTTGCAAGTTTGGCAATTTAGTGATACAAGCAGTTGTGTTAACTTGGCGGAGTTGTGGTGCGGAAGGCGGGGGGATAAGTACAGGAGGGATGGGAATAATACTCTTTTATGCCGGTATGGCCACAAAAATTCTTCATAATATGAAATAATATCTGTTAAAACTCCAGAGGCTTTTTAAAATTAGCCATTTAGTTTAAAGGTATGCAACTTTTTGCACGGAAGAATAAGTAAGTCTAGATTTTTAGACTCTCCAGCATCAATTTGCCTTTAAAAGTATATTCTTTTCCCCTCTCCCCATCCTAATCTCCTTCACATTGATTTCTTGCTTGGAAGTGATGCCTGGCAAATGAAATGATCTGTAATAAAAATATGAAAAGCTACTGCTTTGACTAGATACTTATTTTTTTCTTACTTGAATGCCTCCAAAAATGTTTCATAAACAATTATATAGTAGTTCTACCTTCAGAGCAGTGCTTTTATGATTACCTGCCAAATTTCCTAGTTGTTTATAGAAGTAAAATAGCAACCCTCTTCTTTATCAGGAAGGGGAACGAAAAAGCTACTTTTTTACCAAATGTAATTACTAAATTTAAATGTATTACTAAAACCTTTGTTAAATATGTCTGTAGATATATGAATGACTAAATAAGTGACTTGCGCCATACTTGATTTTAGAATTAATGATTTTACTACATTTGGAGGCTGCTTCAGGTTGTCCATGCCTCTGTCCTCAGATGGATTAATGGCCTTGGCCTTGTGCTGAATTCATTGATGTCCTGCCTATATTGTAGTACTCCTTTTCCTCTTTCTTCTCTTCCTATCCCCCCATGGGTTAACACTATAGAAACTGCTATACTACAGTTAAAAAGGCTTTCTTATGATCTAAACTGTGCCATGCCAAAGCTTTATTTCTCATGAAAATGAGGTTAAGCACACCAGATTAATCTCTTTCTCCCTATTCTGTCATTCCCCTGCACAGGCATTTATGAGGCTTTTAGAGGGTATGAAATATAATTTCTGCCTGCTCTTTAGTGTTTGAGCCCAGCTGACTTTATCGTGGCCTGATCCAAAGCCTATTTTTGTTCATGTTTTATGTTTCAGCAAGTAAGACTGAGTCTGAAAACTTAACAGCATTAAGTCATTTCCTCTAAATAATTAGCTGGGTTGTTTTATGATGCTGAAAAGGAGTTTATTAATATGAAATACTTTGGCAAGTTTATGCATGCTCTCCATCCCTTAAAAATTAAATTTATGTTTTCTTTCTTCCCACAGGGAATTCTTGGTTCAGGCTTTGCCCTGAAAGTACAACAGAAACAAAGACAGAAGCACTTCAACCGTCAAATTCCAGCTGCTGCCTCTCTCATACAGGTAGCAAGTTCGTGCATTTTACCTGCTATCATTTCTCTCCATTTATAACAGTTTTCAAAGTTGTTTACGGTACTTCCACGCCTGATTCCCTTCAAAAATTGTGTAGGAGTTACAGATACAAGTCTCTTAAACAGTTTTAGAAATCCTACCTTGAATGTAAATTAATGGGCAGAAAAGTTCACTGTCAAATCAGTGCAACTATTTAATTCAGCTGGTTGAAAAACATAGCTGAAGAATAGCTTGTGATTATTGAGCAATTTAACTGGAGGATATGTTGTAAAATACTGTGCTTACAATAATGAAAAACAGAAAAGAAGGTGCCTATAAAAATGTGCTTTTAAAAATCCACTGTTCCTAGTAAAGACAAATATCAGATATGCTGTATTTTTCTTGGGACAAATGGATTTTTTAAATGTTTCAGTTTCAGGAGAAGTCAGAGCCTTAAAAAGGAAAAATCTAGTTTGAACTTCCTGAGCTTTCAGCTCCAGGGTAGGTGGCTGGCAAACACTGTGATTCTGCAAAACCAGTCTCCTCTTGTAGAATAATACATAATCAGAAGATTTTTGATCACCTCTGTGAAAAGATATGGTTGCAGTTCTGGTGTCAGTGAGGTCAACAAGACATTATACTTGACTTTGGAGCTAACATTTCACTCTGGAGAAGTATTAATATTGTTTCATTGCAGATTTTTTCCAGTTTTTCTTCCCTTACTGAATATGTATTTGTAGCTTTAGAAGCACAGGATCAAATTAAAAAAGAAATCTAGATGTTTCAACTAAGCCATATCAGTTCTGCGTTCTCATATGACTTATTTCTCTAGCTTCATGAGTGAATGTGGATTTCCAGGTCAGACTCTTTATGGAAACAGTAGCTAACTGTAAAGTTTATGCTTGAAACTAAACAGTCCCAGAGTTAATGTGAAAAAGGTTTTAAGTTTAGAGGTCTGGTTATAGCCAAAGATTAGCCAAAAATCTTCAGACTCAATGTGTTGCTTTTGGATTGCATGGTCAGAAAAAGGTATGGTTTTGCAAAGAATGGATTTTCGGTTTTCCCACTGATTCTTTTGGGAAATCAATCCCAAATTATTGGGAAGCCTGAAACTGCCCATCTAGAATGTTGTACTTGGCTCCATCTGAAATACTAAGAATGAATGGGGGATAGTCTGTAACTTACTGTCTGTCTGTTATTACTAGTTATAATTACTGATTGTTAGTAGTCTTGGAGCTCTGGAGTCCTATTTGAATAAGTACACTAGACATAACTTACAAAAGAATGGTTCTTAAACCAAGAAATTTATTAAATAAGTACAAGGGAAGGCATCATCTGAAATCAGTGATAGTTTTTTCCCCTGTATTCCTCTCTTGCTTTATTCTAGAGGCCAGTGTGTCTTCCATTATCCTATTAATCATGATGGGAATTATATGGTGATTGAGCCTTTACTTTCCAACTTCTCTTTTCTTCCATCATTCTGCCTTGCTTTATTTCTTCCCTGTCATATTTTCGAGCCTTTCCCACTTCAGATTTTGTGTATACATATGCATGTCCCTTTTCTCCTGTTGTAAGTAAGGATCTACCATTTTAATTTGGAGACTAATTATTAACTACTTCTAATGATGTATTTAGACTTCTAAGGGGATGTGCAGTCATGTTTTGTCTATGTTTGGTCTTGTTTCCTAGTCCTGTTTTTCTTCCTTTTTATCTTTGAACATAGCACTTTAATCACTGGTGGCTGGGATTTTTTATTTGGTTTTGGGGTTTGGCTCCTGGTTAACCATTGGTGGTGTTCCATTATGCTGTTTGTCTTATTTCTCTTGTACGAATATAGCCCTACTAGCTACAACACAAAGTATGTCACAATTGTTTTTTTTTGACAGTGCTCTTGTGAGGTAGGGAGGAACTACTTCTGTTTTTTCAAGTAGGGTCCTGAAACAGAGATGCAATAGGCAAAATACCCAAAGTCAGAAGGGGAACCTGGAGCAGAGCAAGAAATTCAACCCCAGTCTTTTGAGTCCAGTCTAGAATGCTGCCTGTTAAAAAGTGCTTTCTCTTATATCCCAAGACCTGCTAATCCAATCAAAAGATGCACTTGAAAAGATTGGTCTTCCCTTTTGGGTGCATATCAACCCAGCTTAAACTAGGCAATTTGAGTCTGAGTTTACTAAATAAGGATTTTAAACAATGCAAAGTTAATGTGAGGGAAATCCATGAACACTATTAAAGCAAGATTTTCTAATGTGCTGACTTGAAAGTTACTCTGATGTATGGATAACAACAAACAGGATTGTATTAATTGTTCTGTTACTAACAACTTTTATTCTAGACTGCTTGGAGATGCTATGCAGCAGAAAATCCAGACTCTTCTACATGGAGAATATATATTCGAAAACCTGCTAGGAATTATCATTTACTATCACCGAGTCCAAAACCGAAGAAATCAGTGATGGTATCAGTAACCAATGTTTCCTATTATAGTAATTTCATATAATCATTTTTTAAATTAGATTGAATTTGTTCACTCTCTAGAGGCTATTTGTTGTATTTGTTTTACAGAGGTTTGTTGTAGAGGCTCAGTTTCATTGTTTTATTTTCAAATGAGTTTTGGGATTTTGAGTACAGAAACATTTCAAGCTGTAACTTCAGATCCTAGGCTTCTGGGGTGTGTGTGTGTGTTGTTTTTTTTTTTTAATGGTTGTACTGGCTAACTCAGGCACATCCATCAGTAACTTACTGTTATTGTCCGGAAAGCTAGAAGCAAAGGAAAAAAAAAAAAAGGAAAATAAATATTTTCAAACAATTACTCTTAATTGGTAAACAAACAAACAAACAAAAACCCTGCTGCTTCTCTCAGCTATTAATTTCGTGGCTTTCTGAACTCCAATGGTGAAGATATCTTGTGTCTGTATACAGTAGTATTTCATATTAACTGATTTCATAACTTCAGAATTTTTTCGAGGGTGGGGGAAGAACCTTTGCCAGAATCTTTAGATGATGTAATACCTTCTCCTCGCTATGGTAATGATATTGTACAGTAGCCTCCCTTAGGAAAGAGAAGATGCTGGGCAAGAATCTCCCCTAGTATCAGATTCATCTGAATTCAATAGCACTGTATCCATTTACATGTGTTGCACTCTATCTGTTTATATGTGCTAAAGATATAGTTCATTGTGTCCATGAAACGGTGAGGATATTCTATTGCTGCAGAATGAGCAGTTCGTTTTTTTTATTTTATTTTATTTTATTTTACTGCAGGCAAGAGATTTGCTAATGATGATGTGTGGAATTCTAAAGATTAGCCAATTTGAAGGGCAGGAGGGGGGAATCTTAATGACAAACACACAGTGCAGCATTGTATTGCAAATACAGTTGGTCAGGCATTCCTTTATCTGGTTATAGCTCATGGGAGACTTTATTATTTTTAGAAACATTACTGAAGAGACAATTAAATGTGGTTTGTTTCAAATAATTTAATGTATTTATATTTTTAGGTTAAAAAGAAGAAATTTAAGTTAGAGAAGGACAATGGACCTTCTTCTCCAGATAAGGCGTTAACTGTTCCACACATTACTTATGACCATGTGACAGATGACAGGAAACCTGATTTCAGTATTGAAGTATATGAAAACTCTGGTAAGATATTCCGTTATAACATGCCAGGAAGTGTGATGGCCTCTATTAGTTATTTATACACAGGTCCTCTTTAATGTGTGTAGGAGAAAGGATAAGGACAACACTAGCTCTTGGACATATTTCTAAAGCAAGAATACTTCACTTTCTGGCATTCTCTGGGTTGCTGGCTTCTCTGGGTGAGATTCAACTGTTCCCTTAATGAATGTGTTCCTCTGCAGACAAACTAAGATTATTTGTAATTTCTACCTGCCAGAACAGCTACTGTCTCTGAGTTTGGTGTATGCTTTCTCCAATTCTTTAACTGATTGAAGTTACTGGGATCAGCTGTCAGCTTTTCTAGGTGAAATGTATTCAAGCCCCGTTCATATTCTACTTGTACCTCAACCAAAAAGGATCGATAACTTGACTGCTCTGGAGGCAGTCTGCTCTATGAAACCATTATGTGCTCCAGCCATCTGCTCCGTGGAGTTGTCTGTGATGAATCAAATTTTGAAAGCAGAATTACTTAAGATAAATGTGGATCATCTGTATTAACTGTCACTGTACAGAAGGATGCAGTACAAGGAAAAAGAAAGGACCCTATTTGATAACCACCTTATAAGTAATAGCTTACTTAATTGTAATATGAGCTGCTGAAATAACTCTGAATTTACAAGGTAGCTTTTTTTTTTTTTTTTAAACAAAAAATTAGAATTTATAAGTTGATAATTGTATGCTCAAGTTTTGACAGCGAGATTAAGATTTAATTTTTAAAGGTATGTTTTATAGTTCATACTTACCTTAAGCACTTCAGTTTTTTTCTCCTCAGAAAGTTGGCTGACTTGATTAAATTTAATGGCCATTAAAATGAGGGATTGCAAAGTTGGTCGGCACCAGGTATATTTTGATTCAGGCAGAAACTCTCACCTTCCATATAATTTTTGGTATGCTTCTGTCTTGTTCTTAACATCCATGCTTTTCCACTCTTTCTTGGCCTGTGTTGAGGAATGATCGCAACTTAGAGCTTGTGGTAGAAGTGTCATAGTTCTTAGAAGGTGGACACTAAGTTTACTCTCTGTATGAGCCTTTGAGCGCAAATATATTTCTTCAGAACGATCCAGTGACTGAGCTGTTCAAATGGTTAGATTTGCAAAGTCCTATCTTTATATCACTAAATTTCGACGTAGATTAAAGGACGATATGATTTGCAGGCAGTCTACTGCTGTCACTTCAAAAATCAGTTCTCTAGCTTTCAATGAAAAGATTTTTTCTCTAATTTCTTCTGACACTTTTTTTTTTTTCTTCTTTTCATCTGTGTTCTGCTCTCTCTAAACTGTTACAAGTATACAGGACAAACAGGAATGTTAAAATTGCTTGGTAAGTTGAGGAAAATAACTTTATCTACAGCATGCCAGCTTATGACAATGTAACATTGTTTGCAGTGCTTTTCATGTGTGTCTAGCTACATATAGTTTTTAAGAAATCTTGCAGCCAAGGAGATCTTGACATACAAAAATATACATTCTCACGCTTGTAATCGTAACAGTAATCGCAACAGTCTTGCACCCACAGTTTAGTTACAAAGACAGGAGAGTGAGTACTCATAAGGTATTTGATTATAAGTAGATGTTCTCTGTCAATTGAGGAAAATTTGCTAATCTATACATAACCAATATAAAAAGATAATATAAATTGAGCTACATACTCAAATAACTAAGAATTAATTTTTAAACAAATAGTTGGGATGGGAGGAAAAACTTCCAGATATGACCTCCAGAAATGGGCGTTTTGAACTACGTACATCTGTTGCTGTAAAAGTACTCTGTAGATATTTGTGAACAAATAGGGACCCATAAATTAAATAATATATATTATTATTTGTCTGGATTCTGTAATCACAGATCAGAGCCATGCAGTGCTGAGATGTTTCTAATGTGCTTGTTTAGGCGCTTTCTTAATAACTGTTTCCCCAAGACTGTAGGAGTAGAGCTAGCTCTGGGCAAAAATAACTGATTTAGTGAGAGTGCTGTGAGCCACCTCTAAGATGTCTGCTTTGCATCCGCTGAAGACAATAGAAGTTCCCCTTCAGTAATAAAGTGCAAGGGTGCTCAGACTTGGATTAAATTGTTGGAAAATATAAGGTTGAATTTCTCCATTGAACCCACTTGGAGCATAGGTGCAATTAAGATGGCAAAATAACAGAGTGGTCAATCTGCTTGACTCCCTCAGCCAGTCCTTGGTTTTCCCGGTCCCTGGTTTCCAGTTTTCTCTTATACCCAAAGTGAGGCATCTCTAATGGAGTTAAACATGGTGGAACAAATTCAGGATGGCAGTGAGTGCCATGAAGTCACCACTGCCTGTTTTACATCAACAAGAAATTCCTTCATCTTGGGGAAACATCAGAGTAGCTTTGCCAGCCAGCCTAGGTTCAGTCTCTATTTTTCGTCAGGCAGAGTGAACTCAATAGACCTGCGAGTTCACCTCGTGCTGTCCTCATAGAGACTCAAAGAAATAAAGCGGGAAAGGTGTGTATTTGCACCTACCATGAATAAGATTACATAGGCAGAAACCTAAAGCTGCCAAATCAAAAGCTCAGGAACAAGACATTAGGAAACGTAAGGATGAAGGATGCCCGTTCAGCTTTAATTTGGTCTTCACAGAGTCTTTAGTCACATGGCCGTGTACTGCTTTCTCCTATTCAGCAAGCTCCAGTCCTCTGTTTGGACTCCCCACGCAAAGTCAAGTATTCACGCTCCTGAATTCCCCATCTGATTTCCTTGCCAGTATCCTTGTATAACTAGAGTCTTCCACCTCCCTTTCTGCCCTCCTCCTTTCTCCTGGCTCCTTCTCTGATGTCATTCCCTTCCCTCAATTATAATTCAAATATGTTTATATTTTGAGTTTTTGTCTTGGCATAAAGGTAGGGCAACACTTTTGGAAAGTATCACTCGCTCTCAGTGTATGAAGCCACAGTCACTTCTCAATGAAAAAATTATTAGAAGAGGAGCACAATTTAAAAATATTAAATATAGCAAAATTATCGTTTTTTGCTGAGTCTTTTTCTCAGCATTGACCGCTCCTGTTTGCGTGAAACTTTCTCCCAAGAAATTCAATTTGAGGTAGATTTGGCCTAAATGATCAGCTTAGCAGTTTTAAGTGTTTTTTATGGAACGAGTCAGCATCCTCAATTATTGGTGGCACTATTGGTCAGAAGTAACACTGAACTGCATGAACCAGACTGAGAAGGGTCCATATGAGGTTGCATACTTTAGAAAGGAGAACACTTGAGGGAATCAAAGTCAAGACAGAGGAGGCAGATGTTTTAATTACTTTCCTCAAGATAGAACTGGCATGAGTGTCTTGCAACAGATGATGCACACACGCACTGTATGAAGAAGGGGTTTGAAGAGGCACAATGCCTCCCCTGGTGGTGATTTAAAATATTCTGCTTATATTTAATACCTACTGGAAGAGTTCCATAGAAACTGTTTTCCCAAGTATTTTTTATTTTGTTTTTAAAGATGTCAAGTACAGCACTCTGAAGTTTAGATATTTCTGCATCTCCTTAGCTGTTTCTCTACAGCTCTCTTTCCAACACACACCCCCCCATCTCTCTGTTTTATGTGCATCTTTATTCTGGCTCAGATTGTCAGCGCTCCTGGCCATCCTTTTCTGCAGACCCGCAGTCCTCCAGCGCTCCTCCCTCACCAGGTAAAGCTCGTAATATTTCATTGCTCCATCAACTTTGTTAATTACTACATCTTTGCAGTGCTCTGTTTAATTTCCTGTCTCACAGCAGGCAACTCCAGAGTGATGATTCCTAGTGAGAACACAGGCATTTTAGTAGAATTTTGGGTTTGGTAATTTTTTCTGTTTGTAAGTTGCAAACATTTAAATAGAAATTTTCTGCAGAAAACAGGAATTTTTCTAAATGTGTTAATTAAAACTCAAGTTTCCCTGGAAAAACACTTTAAAATGGAAACTTTTTGACACTCCTTGTAAAAGAGAAAGTGTAAAATATTTTCTGTCTATCTTAGTAGCCAAAGACCCCACTACTGGTAAAGAATCTGCATACATGTTGTGTTGTATGTAAAATTGTTATGTTAGTTATGTAGAAGACTCATCAATATTTTCTTGTTATTGTGATTATAATCTTTGTTTGAAAGTTATGAATCTGTTTTCAAGTAGGGTTTGTCATCTTGTGGGAAGTGTATTCTCTGACAATTCAAAGTAGTTCTTGGCCCAGCGTTATGAGCTGGGTAGTAATATGTGCTACCAGAGCTGCTACTGCTTCTCATCCAAAAAGGAGAAAATAAAGTGTGGGGACCCCTGACTTATAGTGTATATCCCTTGCTGCATCTGTTTCCTCTCTCTCGTTATTATCCACTGAATGAAAATTAGTTTCTAAAGCTTCTCTTTTTTTTAACCATACCTATTTAGAAACTTACTGCTTTCAAACAGGCTTACATATTTTGAACTTTTTTTTTAACATATTTACAATAGTTTGTGAGAAACAGTTCCAAAAGTCACATGGCTATGACTTTATTTTTATATCATTTATATTAGATGTATAGGAAGTGGAATATGAACAGAGAAAAGATACTGATAGCTGGCCTTTATCCCTGAGTTAGAGCACCTTTATCTCTTGTGTGAGCCCCCTCTTCTTTCTTTATGTCTGTGTATCGGTAGAGTGGCAAAGGTGCAGCATATGTTGCCAGCTTCAGTTTATTGTCTTCTGCTTCACCGTTTTTCCGAGTTCTTTGCAGTGACTGTTTAAAAATGAGGGAAAAAATGCTGATGTTTTATTGGTTTAAAAATCTTTTGTTCAGCTTTGGGGAAATTTTCCACGTTCAATCCTTGAGGTAGTCTTTTACTCAGTTGTTGGAAACTTAACTTTTGACAAGCTATAGACCTGATTAAATAATGAACTGCCTAATCCCACTTGTGAAATGCAGTCCCTGATAGCGAGCAGTATATTTTTTCCAGCTTGGATGTGTGAGGGAGTTTGTAATTCCTGGAGTCAGTCTTCTCCCTGGACTTTCTACTCCCCCAGTGAGGAAGCAAGCAGCGATAAGCCTATACCCAGGGAGCATATGCTCCCTGCAGCTCTGCTCCAGCTGTGCTTCAAGACGCTTTGTGGCAGGGAACCTCTCATTAACGGCATATGCTTTCCCTGGCCTCCCCTCTCTCTCTATAACAAGCAGGCTGCATAATAGTACT
The DNA here is from genome assembly GCF_040807025.1 of Struthio camelus. Taxonomy (NCBI): domain Eukaryota; kingdom Metazoa; phylum Chordata; class Aves; order Struthioniformes; family Struthionidae; genus Struthio; species Struthio camelus. The sequence continues at coordinate 18,808,389 of NC_090946.1, forward strand.
TTGAAGCGCTTCTTCCTTTATGGGGGAAGTGGCAGCTTAGGTATAAGACTGAGTGCGAAGAGCAGAGGGCTGCATTGGTCACCAGAACGATCTTAAAGCATTTTGAATTAAAAAGAGGGAGGTAGATGCAATACTTGCCTCATGATAAGCAGCTCTTCATCTCAGTGTTCTCAGGTAACCTCAGTGGTTCAAATAGGATGAGGTACAACCTAGACGTCTTGTTCCTTTTTCATTCTGCCATTCATCTCCCCACTTCCACAGTAAACATAAAAGCAATAACTGTAATGATCCAAAAACAGCTTTTTCTGCAAATCCTGTGTATCATATCTCATACAAGCATAATTTAGTGAGTGTTCAGCAAACACTTCATACAGTCTTAAGTTCAGTAGTATTATCACTTGTTATCAGAGCAACATCCTTTCCTAGAAACTGGGAAAATTTTGTTTGTACCTGGTAGAACAGAGAACAGTGAAAATTAGTTTAGTTAAAGCCCAAAAGGGTCCACTTTAAAGTCATCTTGCTATATATGTGAAACTGAAATTATTCTGCTTGCTCCACAACCTCTTTTTTGGCTGGTGGCTGCATCAATGTTAATTAAATAAAATGATACTCGAGCCAAGAAATAGAATGCTGATACTTGCTAAAATTTACTATAGAATTCTTTTTTTCTTAAGTGCTGCAAGTGGCTCCTGTTTTTAGTATAATTCTAAAATATAATTTTATCTCCTGGCAGTTATGGGTTTTTGTTTTGTTCCTCCCCCAGATTCTGTGATTTCGGAGTTCTTGCTCTCTTACTAAAGTTTCTGAAGAGTGGCTTTCTCCATTTTGTTTCTGAATGGCTGTGTGCCTGATGGTATAACAACATTTTCTCTTCTGCCTTACTAAGGCATCTACTTATTGTAGTAAAATTGTTGCATTTTTTAAAGGTTATTTCCTGATAGCCCCAATTCTATTTCCCTTAAATTCAGTTACATTTGTAATGTACTTCTGCTTTTTTTTTTTTTTTTTTTTTTTTTAGCCTTCTTGTTGCAGGGCATTATTTACTGTCACAGTGTAAAGTGTTTTATAAAATACGATAGGCTCCATAAATTACAACATAATAATTACTTCATTGAATGATCTAGTAACTTGTTCAGATAAAATTTCTATAAAGTTGTCACAATTGACCTATGGTTGTTACAGAATATTACTTACTGTTTTTTTTCCCCTCTCTGTGCAATTCAGTAATAGTCATGTATAAATATAGTAGTGATTTTATGTATAAAGAAATGCTGTGGCTTCTCTGACAAATGTTAGGCTCTCATTGGTAAAAGCACTTGGGATTCTTAATGTTAGAACTGGGTAGAATTTAGAAGCCTGAGTTTAAAAATGAAATCTATAATACCTTGCCTAATTGCTTGGATGCATGAGAGTATTGGTATGCAGGTAATTTTACCACTAAAAACTTCAGATAGTTAAAGTGTTGCAAAATGGTCTCCTCACTGAGGGCATCATTTTGGATGAAATGAACCTTTTGACGCATCTTGTGTCTAGGTTCACAGATCTTTGTGTCTAAGTACCGAGAGAGACTGGGAACCAGTTAACCTGCTCAACTGGAGCCTGGCAGGAGCTGGCTGCTCAACTTAAAATGCTTAAGCTGCTTTGTGGATCTAGACTTGATATGTTTATCTCATTCACCATAATTATGTCCTAGAAAGTGGTTTATAAATAAAACAGAAAATAAAGAAGAATATAGAAGGACTAACCTTGACACTGAATTACGCTCATGCAGCATTGCTGTAGAGCACACAGTGGTCTGTGGTCTGGCTGACTATCATATCATAACTTCTTTATGTATAAAGTTGCCAGTGATATAGATGCACTAAATTCTAGTGCGTGAGGAGTATGAATGAACAAATCAGACAATATCATTTTTACAAAGAAGTTCAAAAAAAAAATAGCTTTAAGTCTTCAGCAGAAGTTGAAATTCTTCAGGTAGAAGAAGAGTTTTTCTTTCCGTGGACTGAGATGCATGCAAATTTTTGTAGTAACTTTTGTTTGTACATTTTAATGAGATACTGAAATATTTCAGAGATGCAAACAAGCAGGAAACCTTTCTTGAAAAAGCTGAGTGCTATTGCTTTAACCTTTATCTGCATATTTCCTCACAGTGAAAAAAAGCCCAACGTTTTTAGATGTGAACACAGGACCCTTCATCAGGACCAACAGCTTTGCAGATGAGCTTGACCTGGAGGGTGAGACACTGTTGACCCCAATAACTCACATCTCACAGTAAGTCAAGGCTATTGAATAGTGTATTAGTTGACTTAGACAAGAGAAGCCAATTCAGGTGGGAGGAGCTGAAATATGGAGCTGATAGGGTATCTCAGATATTTGCGTCAAATGTTTTTACCTTGAAGTTGGTGTATGCTGTTCTGAGTGCCAGTAAATCTTAATGGTGCCCTAAAGAAAAGTTCACTTAGCTGTGACAGAAGGCTTTAGTTTTTAGCTAATGTCTGTGGGCAGCTGCTGGTTGATAGCCTCAAGATTTTCGCAGGGAGACGATGTGTGGGAGTACTTGCCTGTTGAGAACTATATTACTCCTCCATCATTTTCCAATGAAATGGCTGTAAAGTACATATTTGGAAATAATTACATGAAATACTCGTCTCTCAATTTCAGCAGCACCTTCCCTAACAGACAAGTGAGGATCTGCATTGGAAGAAAAGATCTGTTTTGATCTTTGTTACTGCTTTGTGGTGTAGAAAAATGGTCTGAAATAGCCTTGCATTTTTGTTGTTTTCCTTTCTTTTTAAAAGAAATTTTTCCACATAACTTCTGCGCTAAACTATTACGTCCAGAATTTCAGATTATTCTCAAGGACTCTTTGAACAATGAGGATTTAATTGGACTATGATTTCACTAGGAAAAAGAGCTTGAGAATTGCAAAAAGATTTTTATTTAAATGTCTTAAAAGTTTTCTGTCTTTGTTTAATTCAACTTATTATTTGCTCTAGTGAATGTGTCACGTTATGTGAAGAATTGAGTTCTTTCACCCCTCTAGTAGAGGAATGAGTTTCTTCCCCTACTATTTCTAGAAATCTGGGGATTTCTGCAATGAAACCACAGATGAAAATTCTTGGCATACTTATATTTCTGCAGTACAAAACAAGCAGAAATACCTGCTGCCAACTTTCAGTCCTTCTTCCTATACACTATAAGTAGCAGAGAAAAGCATACATACTTTTAGAAGTGCATTTTAAAAAAATGTAGTTTATTGGGCGTCTCCCCTACCCCGAACAAAAGGACTTGCATTTTCAGCTGAACAACATAAGCATACATATATTTGTAGGCAGAGAATTTACAATACGCTTATGCTGGAAGATTTCTTAGTGGTACAAGTGGGAGGAGGAAGTCATAAATTTCCTCAAGCCTTAGACGGGAATAACTGAGCAACAAAACCAGATCTAGACGTTTCCTTTGCACAGCTTTTTTGACACTTTAATTTACCGCAATGTTGTAGGCTTTCTTTAAGAGCAGGAATCTATGGTGCTAGGAGCTTTCATTATCCTTTTTGGATTTGGGAATGACCTAGTTATTTCATGTTGTCATTTTCATTGATATATTTCAAATAAAAAGCTACGCCACTACTTTTAAGTCACTAATTTGTGTTACATTTGAGATATTTTTTTCCTGTGAATGCCTTTTGGAGACCTTAGGATAAAGGTAATACACATCAGCTACAAACTGGCTACTTACTGAATTAGCAACCCAATCTTCTAGTAACATACATATTTCCTTTTTACTTCCTTAATTTTGGTCATAACATTTGTTGTAATCTCTAGGTTGTTCTGGATCATGAGTGATGAGATGGTACAAAGCATATTCCCTTATATGAGTTGTTTGAGTCTCCGCTAGAGAGTAAGAAAGTGCAGGTCACATACTGACTGGGGGGGGGGGGGGGGTCAAGATTCACAGCAGTATTAAATATAAAAATGGATAGCATATTATTTGAATGTGTCCCTTTGAAGCATAGGTGCCAAGAAGTCATAGAGCTGAGGACTGTTCATTAGAAGTGCATTTTACTTTGTATGCAGTTCATGAAAGGCCTGAAACAATGCCAGATAGACCTATAGATGGTAAGGTCTTGCCAAGTGTTAATGAAAAGCCTGCATTTTGTAATGTCAGTTGGTGTGTTGGCATGTTCAGCTAATGGATCTTACCAAGTATTTTGAAATGAAAAAGATGTTAATGTTTAGTTTACTGTTGGGTTGTGCTGTCTGCTTCCATTAGGGGTGGTTGAAAAGGAAGCAGCAGCAGGGACGTGTGTTAGTGAATGCCCAAGGCAAGTCAGTTTCCACAGATTGTTAGACACCTGTTGGTCTTTCCATCTTCATTTCAAAGACTTAGGGAACAAATAACTTGTGACACGTTTCAGTAGGACCTGAATGTTGGGCATGTGGGAGTAGAACTAAGCCTCAAATTTAGGACTGAGCAGTGGATATATTTCTGTGTGCAAACCCATCACCACTTAATAATTTTTTATGTAATAAAAGTGGCTAGTCATTTCAGATCTTTGTGTTTTTAATTGTCAGGCGTCAAAGTTATGCTTTACCTGAGAGAGTCCAGGATAATTTTGTTCTGATGTCCCCACTTGTAAAGCATTTTGTTTCCTTCAAGTCCATCGTAAGTGCAATATGATCGTTCTAGATTTGCTGATAAGGAAATAAGCCACCATTATGCAAGTGTTCCCAAGTCCTTAGCAAACATACAGCATATTACAAACAAACATATTAGGTTGTAAAAAATCAAATTAAGTGCAAGCAGGTCAAATTTCAGGTCTTAAAAGCAATCCATAGTCTGTCAGAGAAACAGAAGCACAAAGACAGTTTCAGAAATGGAAGCATAATGTAAAACTCTTGATCTAAGGGTGCTTGGATTTGGAATTAGTAAGACTATTTCTTGGTCAATTCTGTATTTATTGCAACATATGAATTAGTTTATCCAGAAGCCACAGAAAGGTGACTCCAGAATAAACATTGATTTTTTGGAAAGGACTAAATACATGAGTATTACACAGTTAATCGAAGACATGCAACTGGAAAATACCTGGAAAGTGCCTTTTAGTTGACAGTATGAAAAATATTTCCTTCTGACAGGGAGTATAAATCTTCTGGCAAAAGTGTGGGTACCTACTGTATTACTGACAGGCAGGCAGGTGGCATCATTCCTCTTTAAAAAACAAACAAACAAAAAACAACAAAGAATAAGGCCAAGTTTGTTTCCTCACTTACTTTGGATGATGGAAAGAAGATGTAATCTTTCCACCCTTACGATAAAGAGCTTTTAGGCTTCTAGGCCTAAAGACTCCTTTAAATTCCATTACAGTGCCCTGCTTGCATACGCAAAAATTATTCTCTTGGCTTTTTTTATGTAAGTGCATGTTTCCACTGAGTTTAATAGGATTGTTCTTGTCCCTAGAAGTAATGCAGGACTGTATGCAGGACATAGGCCTGACTGTATTTTAAACTTCGTTTGGAAATGAATAACCTAATTAACTTAGACCATTGCTATGGCATTACGTCATGCGGAACGGTTACTGTACCACTTAGTCATTTGTTGCTACTAATGTGAGGAAGCAAAAATACAGAAGCAATTTGAGACCTGATGCTCAAACGAGAAAGTGGTTAAAATACCGCAGAAAAACAGATCCGTGCAAGGATAGTAGTGGAGAGACGAGTGGCTGCACCTACCCTGCGTGAGAGGTCTCACAGGCAGAACAGGCAGATTGAGGCAGAGCAGTCTGTGTAATTAGCTGTCAGAGCTCCCCTATAAAATGAACTGCAACAGTCATCTGAAGAATGCAGTAAACAGCATATTGTGTGAGATAAGACTTGACTCTTGAGCGATTGTTTAAGTATCTTTGTGGTCTGTTCTGTTGTAAACCGTGAAATGCAAAACGAGTCTGTAGCAATAGCACACCTCCTCTTCGGACTTTTCACTGTTTTCTTTCTCTCTAATCAGCATGTTCCCATATTGTCTTCTGTTCCCTGTTTCACTTCATTGGGTCTTTTGTGCTATTTGCATTTTAAAGCAGCAGAAAATCGATGCTACTTAAAACAGTTGAGCCTTTGTTACCAAGAGGTTCTTTCCATGTCTGTGTTAGTATAATTCTTTAATTTCAGAATCTTTTAAAACTTTGTTTAGCATTAGTTGAAGTAGTAAAAAGAAATGAATCAAGCTTCTGAGCATGCAGCTGGGGGGAGCAGGGGAAGGAGGGAAAAGAAGTAGGTTGAACTGAGCGGATAAAAGGAAGAGGAGAAAATGATGAAGAACTGTTAATCCAATACGTCCTAATATAAGTACTTTTACTTCTTTAAAGAAGTTTAAAGAGAGCTCTGTGTTCTCCCTGAAACTTTCAGAAACTCCAAAGAATCAAAAATAAGCACGACTGTTATTCATTTCTATAGTTTCCCGTTTTCAGTGTTCAGCAGCTCATTAGACAGTGGTTTGTTTAGTCAGTTCCAGTGTATAAATGTTTGGTATTTTTTCGCCTCCTTAATAGGAGTAATTTTGGCAGGGGGAAACAATCTCTAAGTATAGTGTAAATGTAATGCAGAAGTTGAAAAGAAATCAAAGATAGGCTTTGAACTTTGTATTTAGACTCTTTACATAAGTAGTTTGATTTTCACAAAATTCGGAGAAACTGGTGAGACCCCTTAAATAGCCCATATCTAGTTCTGTCCCCTTGAGTATCATGTCAAATGAGCAATCACTGTCCTAAGAGTCTGTTAACCAATATACTAGCTAGCTATGCAACTTTTTTGCAATATTGTTGGTCTTGAAATTGTGAATATAGTATAATTCTGTGTGCAACTTTGTCTCCAGAATGGTTTTTGAAAGCATTGCTGTGGAGCCAGCTGACTTCAGGGATGTATTTGTTGCTTAAAGCTGTTACTAACATTGCAGATTTGCGTTCTTCTTGTTGTCTATGTGGTCAAAATAACTATAATTCTTGATGTTTTAATGACTCTTCCCCACATTTCATTTATCGCATTATTAGGGTGATGAAAATACACTTCTCGAGTTCAGTTGCGCTTTGTCAGTAGACAAATGTAAACATTTTTCAAAGTGGAGGCTTTCTTGCACTGGCATAGTGCTGCAATCTTAGGTTTAATGCAGTAGGCTTATGCTAAAACAAAACTGCTTTTAAGAGTATTTCCGTGCTCACAACAGTCTGAGTCATACCATCAACTTTGTCTTCCTCCTATCTCTGTCAGCCTCTCAGGTATGATAGAGAGCCTTTTAGCTATTGTATTATGAGTAATTGGCAGCTTTTAAGCAGTTCAATAGATGGAATAATTAGATAAACAAATTTAGTGCTTTTAAATCATTTTCAGAGTAAGAAGAAATGACAACAGATGGCTCTTTCCAAATGATTCAAATGAATGCTTTTGGACACTTCCAAACTTATTTCAAATAATCAAAGTGTGCTGAGAAAAACTGTGTGCAGTGTCCATGGTGCTGTAGTTACCACTGGCTTTACTTTGAAAGAATGTTTTCTTTCTTGTTTCATTAAGATTTTTATTAACGTGTTATTTTTAATGAACAGTGTACCATACTCTGTTGGTATGAGACATAACCATGTTGTCTAGAACAGGCTGTGCTGAATACGTTTTATAACTGTCTCTTTTCTGTAGGTTTATCAGTGAGTGGAATCCCTATTTGCTTTGATTTAATAGCTCATATTGTAAGATTCCTGCTTTATCTTCCTCTTCTATGCCAAAACAACCCTGTGAAGTCTGAGCAAATTTTTTTTTCCTCTCAAGTGGTCAGATCTAATGGCTGACTTCTGCTGTCACAAGAATTCTGTTTCAAATGTTGCTAAGGATACTTAAACTGTGATTTGCATGGGGTCCATTTTATTCTTAATAATGGGGCATGTTAGGAGAATAGCAGTGATAGCAGTTGTGTGTAAAAACATGCTTGAGTTAAGACCAAAACTTAATGTTCAAACATTGCTGGTCACTGTTCTTTGTGTTATTCCATTCATTTAATTTACTTGTGAAAGGAAGTTCTTCAGTGCTTGCGATATGATAGGCAGCATTTCTTTTTTGTTTGGTGCATTTCAGTATGTTATCAAATTCCCTTAGAAATAATGTTTACAATTTCTGATGATTTAATAGTTTGCTAGAAAGGGGAAAGAACGTTTCCCTGAGTTATTCTCTTTGGCATGGAAAAGCCATCGTGTCCTTGTCTTTGGTTATAAACTGACTATAAATGTAGCAGCTAAGTAGAACTCTGGGCATATTAGAAATTTGATTTTTCTCATCTGTTCCAGCTTCTTTGAGCCATTTGAGGATGTGAAGTATCCCTAAAGCTGGCTTTAACAAGAGAAAGTTCCTCTTTTATAAGGAAATCCCCAAATAGTGATGAATGAGACACTGTAATGGTTTCAGTGTCACCATCCCGTTCAGGTTTTTCATTGCAGGTTATATTGCAGAGGAAAACAGCTGTAGCAATCTGCTTCTAAACATGGCTAATCCCTTCGTTAAACAATGATCGACACAATATAGCCAATGAGAAGAACTTGAAACTTCTCTGATTTCACTTAACAAATTACTAGTTTGCTACGTAGCCCCAGGTTTAAGGGGATGCAAAGTTTCTGCAGGTCAAGAGCTAGGTAGCTGTAGTAGAATAGGATGCAAGCAAATTTCTCTCTCTTAAATCTTGGAGTCAAACAGGTAGTTTAGGCCAGTTGTGTTCTTCAGTACTTTATAAGAATTTTATTTCTGGCTTCCGAATGTTGATTGATACCAGCTGGAAGCACTACCAGAATTGCCATGGCATTCCCACTGCAGCAGTAAGCTAGTAGTAAGTGTCTTGCATTTTTTTGTGCTACTGCCTTGATTCAAAGTTATCCTAAAAAGTTCCCTGTTTGGCACCTGAAAAAGTGCTATTGCTACTGCCGTGCTGAGATAAGGGTGTTACCTTTTTTTTTTTTTCTAAGTGCTGTTGCATCTGTCTGTGTGCTTGTGTTTCATCTCTCTAGGCCTATGCCTGGAGAGGGGTCTTTTGAGTCGGGGACTGTTGCTGTTCTGTGGAGACTGTTGCTGTGTTGTTCTATACTTGTACAATATCTGAGAGGTGGGATCCCAGCTCATAAACAGAGTTTTTGTGCTCTGTAATAATCATAAATACTTTTAGCATCTGATGTCCGTTATAGAGTTGACTCAAGTTGACTGGTTGTGTCTTCCATGGTACAGGGAGTTATTCATATCCTTATTTTTACAGATAGATTACCTGAGATGCACAGAAGTTCAGACTTGTGCAGATCTTCCTAGTGTCTTATTTCACCCTCAACACTAGTAACTGAGCTGCTTCCAGTAGCCCAGTAATGAATGTGGCTAACATCTGTCCCACATGGCTACTTGTGTCTTTTATCTTGTCCCTTAGGGAGATGTTCTTGTGTACTATGGTAGGTGATTGCTTTTTTCATAGATTAAGTAGAGTGTGTAGTTTATACCGACAGATCTAAAGACCAGAAGGGATACTTAGATCATCTCCTTTGATCTTGTAAAAGACAGACTGTAGAGCTCAATTGAGTTCAACTCAGCATTGGTGGGCTGTGTTTTAATATTAGCAAAAACACAGTGAAAGAATTAACTTTCACAAACTTAGGAAGTCAATAGCTGAAAAATTCAGTAAGGAATTCAGTGTCTGAGATTTTATCTCTCTCTTATTTATTTTACTTATTTATGTATTTATCAGAGGGGAAGCACTGGTAAATAGCGGTGCTGCTATTTACCAGAAGGTAGTAAAACACTGGACAAATATGTTTGGTGTTAAAGGTTACCAGCTTTTATGAAATAATATTCTCACAATCTTTTCTCCCTTACCATAAATTGTCACTGAGGAATTCTAGTACAGCGTAAGATTACTATTTGGCTATTTTAAGTTTCTGACATAGTATAAAAGTAATGTGTTGACTTTTCCTAGTGTACAAACTGTCTAGGCAGAAGCTAAGATAGCTTAGCTATTTCTTTTGTGTTGCAGATGAACACTGCATTCCTTGGTCTCCAAGTGCTGGTATACCTCTTGATTGATGTTAAGTAATTAAATCAGACTCCAGCTGCTTAGTGATTCAGAAGTACAAGGCTCCTATGCTGTAAAAACAACAAGCAACTGCCCACTCACTAACTTTTATCATTATTTGCTTTGGGCACCGTGCAGAATAATAAGTACAAAAACTTGGGGGGGGGGGAGACAATAAAAATGTTCCACTTTTATCTAGCATTTTACAAAGTTAAATTTATGATCATTTTGAGTTAGCTCCAGAATTAAAATTAAAAGCGTAAATAAACATTTTGTCTCTATTATAAGGATAGCTTTGCTTTTCCTTTAGATGTCAGGAGTATAGCAAAAAAGTCTTTAAAACCTGAGTGGTTTATAACATACGTACTTCTGGGGGTAGGAGGGAAGGGGGGAGGTCCCAAAACCCAGCACTTGCCAACGTTTCCCATAAACTGGGGCAGAAATTTTGCTTAGTGTTTTATTAATTATATAATAAATAATAGTTGTCCAATATTGTGATAATAAAATATTCATTATGAAGTTTTAAAATGTAATAAACTTTTAAATAGCACATAAAGTAGCATGCACTGAACTGCATATATAGTGTTATGCCCACATACTATGCTAAAACAGTGCAGCAAACCTATCTAGGTTTGGCATCATGGCTCTCCAGCAAGAATCTCTTTGATATCAGTACAAGGTTGTTGGAATGCCTGTCAAGATCAGTATGTGCCAATCAAGAGACATAGCTGACCAGTGAGACTTCATTCAGTGCGTAGAGACAAACTAGTAAGTGAATATTCCTGGCAAAATTCTAATTTCTCAAATGTGTCTGAATAACAAGGTGCATGATGTGAATGGGAAATTATGATTTTGCCCCTTGCGTTGGTCAAAAATATTAACACTTTTAAATACTTTTTTTTTTTTCAATAATGAAATGATGGCTATGGATGAGTGTGCAGATGCAGATATCTTATGTGTGTGTGTCTGGAGCGGAAATAGCTCAAAACCAGCGCACCATAGCAAGCAAATAGTTTGTCTAATATGTTATTGACCTAATAGTCTAATTCCAGACTCAATGATCAAGTCCAGGCATGGAACAGTATGATATTAAAAACCAATAGTATGCATAACCCAAGGGATCTTTATATTTTAATACTTGGATAACATTTCATTTCTAATAAGGTCTTGTGAGAGTATCTTTTGTAGTAAAGTGCATTACTTTGGAAAAATGGAAATCACCAGCTAGTTTAAATATTGCTAAATAGTTTAACAAGATGGCAATGATAAAGCATAATAACTTCTTGTAGCAGTGTTAATGCACAAGGAAACAATTTGGAAAGGTGTAAATGGGGTAGTTTGCCTATTTTAATACTGTAATTTTTCAGGAAATTGCATGCTGTAGATTTCCTGGGGAAAGCTGATCTGAAAATTGCTGAAATACATTATAAATGTATACATTTATAAATGCATTTTGATTTTTCCTACAAACTTAATTCCACAGTGCTTTCCAAAGATATTTATTGGAGTTGCAGAATTAATTTTATTCTTCTGAAATATATTTCATGAGGTATACACAAGGGCAAGAAATAGGAATAGGAGTTGAAGAATACAATGTGACTAGGAAAAAATCCTTCCCTTAAAGATTATCACCTGAATAAATGCAAAAATCACATAATTGTCTACTGTGATGATACAGCAAAGAAGGGCCAAACATTGCTAAGTAAATGTGAGATAATTTTCATAGTCTCTGACATGATGTTTCAAACTGGCTTTACATGGCAGCTTCGTACCTTGTTTCCTCTCTTGTGCTGAACTAACTTCTTATCTAGATAGTATCTAAGGATCATCTGGTCTGTTTGTCTGTTTTGTTTTTTTTTTTTTTGAGAGATGCATTAAGACATTAAGGTAGTATACCTGACCTCTTTTTTTTTTTTTTTTTTTTTTCCCCTCACAAGTAAATGCTGCTCCCAGGAGGGATGACCCAATTCTGAAGTAGTTTAACCATTTCTTCCTGCTGTACTTCTCTGAAAATCCTTTTAGAACATTGACACTTCTTAAAGGATTTCTTCTGCAACTGTTTCTGGTCCCTAATGATGATTTTTTTCCCCTAAGTTAAAAATAAGGTAAGTACGCTATAACACTTCACCCTGCAAGGCAGAACTGATCTAGCAAAGCTTTGAAGGAAAGTGCTTGCTTACTGAGACGGAAGTTTTTGTTTGAAATGCTTGCCAAATCCAAGGGAGAGGTCTAAGGCAGGTAGCTCTACCTGTGATTTTGGACACTAGATGCTTGAAGCGTAGGGTGCCTAGCCTTTGGCACTGTACCTGTGATTTAAAGGCCATGGGCGATCACATAGCTGTTGATGGAAATTTACTTTCTTCATGTGGATACAACGCATGAAAATAACTGCAATTTCACAAACCATCTCAAGGACTTCGAGTTTACACAAAAGGGAAGCATGCTTAATTTTAGCCTGATCTCAAGCAAAATCACCTTCAGGTTTTTTTTTTCAGAGAACAGTTCATTACTTTTCCCATGTTACTACCTTATAATCTACTGATTGCAGCCTTCAGCCAAGAACATATCTTTTTATTTATTCAAATTTTTCATCCCTTTTTCCTTATATGTAGAACCATATTTTTTTGTTTTGATCACTACAGGAAGTTAGAGTGGGAAAAGCTAAAGATTTTTCTTTGCGTTGTTGACAAAATACCATAAATACCTTACAGTAGTTGTCAGCTAGTTAGCAAACTAAAGTTAAGCACCTGACCTTTTGCTTGTGGTTGTGTTTTGGCTTATGTTTTCCTTAGGTTCTTCTACTGTACTCGTTTCTGTGGTTGCTGAGCACCTCTCAGGATAAAAGTAAATAGGGAAGCTAGTCGTTATGTCAGGGTCCTCCTCTACTTCTCTCTTTCACAAGGAAAACCGGTGTATTTGTCTCTGTATTGTTTTTTCTCTGTATGTAAAAGTCTGGACTATCATGTCAAAAGGAAAGTGGACCAGAAAGGGGCAACCTCTGTTGTCAGTCTTCCTTCATGAACTTTTGGTCTGGGGCCTTTTTCATGCATTTTAGTCTGCTCTTACTGGCTTCTGAGCCCTATCTTGCTTGTTTAGAAAGCAGTAAAAGGTGGGATTCAGCAGTGTAACTCTTTTCAAGTTGGTAAGTTGTATGGAAGGTCTTCATTACAGAGTTAGGCAGTGGTGAATGGTTTGAAAATCCTAACAATTCATTGCTTTTAAAGTTGGTTTTAACAAAAAATGGAAACTTATTTTGAGCTGTCCCACAGATAGGTGTGCACGACCTCATTTTTCTTTTTGTTAGCAACGTGAGCTGTCAATAGCGCTTAGCAGACCTGAGTGAGTTATGTGTACAGTTATCTCTGAATGCAGTGCTTGAGAAACCAGAGAATCAAGCTTTGTGTGAAGTATGAGTTACTCAGATCTATGAACCAGAGGTGAAATTCCCTCCATTGCACCATATGAAATGTTCAAAAGCTTTACGTTTGGAGTATAGAGAGGTTGTAGAGGTGAAATGCATCCTTTTCTTCTAATCTGCCTAAAGTCTAGGATGCTAAACTGCCACATGTGTATGCTTTTTCACTGTAGTAGTTTCCAGAGACTCCAGGCTTGATTTGGAGTCCTGCTGTGCTTGGCAGTATGCATGCAAATGAAAAAAATGAGTCCTGTCCTGAGAATTTATGCTGTACTGGCTCTCCTGAAACAGGGCTGAAATAGAAGGCTCTGTTAGAAAGCACTACACTATTCTGTTTTAGTACAGTTTTGGGGAAAATTTGGCAAAAAGGGATTCATAGACTATGTCAGGGCCTATTGCTCTCCTGCACTGATCTATTTTTAGAAAAGCGCCATACTGTTCCTGGGATATTGGGGATTTCTGGTACAGCAGCACAAACATGAATTTCTCCTCTTTCCTCTCTCTCTGCCCCATACTCTAACTCTCTTTCAAGTGTGTAACATTTAATGGTTCTTGTTATTACCTATTCCATTGAATAAGTAATGGTGGGGAGACAGGAAGTCAAGTGCATGCTTAAGTAAATGTTATAAAATTTGATCCATGTTCTAGCTGCGATAAATACACTAAAAAGTTAAAATGCCATTCATTATTCCACTTAGTACTTCTAAATGTTCTAGCTTTGTGAACAATTTCTTTATTTGGGACAAAAGGTAGAGATTTGCATATGTGCTTTGTCAAAGAGGATTTGCGTTGTACTGGTGGTGTGTATATATATGTGTGTGTGTTTGTGTGTGTGTGTCCATATATATCTATATGTGGAAGCTATGCTGAGGACCATGTGAATGGAAGGTACTGTATAAGAAATAGCTGTGTATTTGAGTCCTAAAATGGCTGCAGAGGTAATGAATGAATGGAAGGATGCAACCAAAGTGTATTTGTCCTTTAGTGACTTTAGTAATTGTTCTCAATGTTTGTGAGAAAACTTGTTTTATTTCAGAGATCTAAACCAGTCCTGTCTACCTAAGATTTTTCAGTACTAATTTGAATAACCTCAGTGAAACGCGTTCTTATCTGCACCCTGTGTAACGCTCTGCCGTCAAGACCCTTTACTTTTTGGGGCGGGGGAGGAGGGGAGATGTTAAAAAAGGCTATTTGCAGTTTTCCTTTTTTTTAGGCCACCCACATGGGGGCACCTGCCAGGTCTTCAGGGGTACTTCCTTTACTCTGCAGGACTCTGGGGTTTTATGTAAGTGTATGTGCTGTGTCTCATCCATTCATCATTGTTACAACTTAATGTAGGTCTCAGGTTTGCTAAATTATGTTAAATCACTTCCACATTGAAACACAAGAATAATTTTAAATTACCATATGCTGCAAACAGCAGGATTAGGTTATTAGAGCTCTTAAATGTTTCTGTCTTTTTGTTTAAAAGATTTTGGTGTTTTACTGTACATTATGAATTGGCAAATAGTATATCCTCTAGGCCTTACAGCATTACTAAGAATTGGAACCTTTAAGATATACCACTTCTAGCAATTCTGTTTTCCTGAGGAAGGTATAGTTTAAAGATATGAACTTCTCCAATGCAGTTCAGCATAAATCTTATCTAATGGAGTTACGGTCATTATGGCTTGCGCATCTCCTGAGAGGAGTATGAGTTTTTAGAAATATCTGGATGGCAGGATCCTGTCACTTGCTAATGACTTTCTCATGCATACAAGATGTCATTGTGGCAGAAGAAAGTGAAAGGGGAAAAAGGAGAGAGGGAGAGGAAAGAAGCAAGCTAGCAGTCTAAACTCTGAGAAGATTCACATTTCAATCGCAAATTTTTGCGTTGAGCTCCTTTGTAATTAAGCAGGACGTTTGGGTAGAATAAAGAGCATAAAATATACAATGAGAAAAGTGAGATTGATGGGTAAATGGAGTTGCACATGATGGAGAAAACATTTGAAGTATGTGGGAGTATTGATAGATCTAGCACAGAGAGTGAAGAGGAGAAAGATCATTTCGACTGTAGGAAAGTAAAATGAATCTGAGAGCTGTACCTTAATTACTGGCTTAGCCTTGTCCCATCTGTATTCCCTCTGGTCAGTTCATTGGAAAGCGAGAACATTACAAACACCTGAAGAAGCAGCTTTTGGGAGAATTGGAAAGAAAGGGGCAAGTCTTCAAGATGCTGTGGTGAGGCAGGTGGATTGTGGGGAAAAGAAGGAGAGAGGAGGAAAGAGTAGTTGAAGGATGTAAGCTTCATGGCACAGAAAGGACAGTGGTATGAACAGAAAAGGAAAACAAGCAGCAAATATGAGAGAAACACGAGCTGATATTTTTGATGTTACAGGGCACATTTATCCTTGGTATGTGGTGTCTCTAATTCTGCTGACACTGGTGTATTTGAGTAACTTGTTAAAGCTGGCCTGATGGCTTCATTTTTTTCAGAGATTAGTTTTGGTGATGCTGCATTCTAGGCATCTAGGCACTCCTCTAGGAGTTGTGCAGATCTGGAAGTCTGTTCAGAAGAAGCACATTCCAGGAAATTAAGCTTAGTCATTTTTTTCATACTACCCTTCCATCCAAAAGCTTTACAGCTTCATGATATGGAAATATGAGATTTGATGTGAACAAGACTGGTCTTTTAGAATATGGTTTGTTTGTTTTCCCTCATCAATTCAACTCAGCTTTAATCTACTTAGTTTTAATTCTTCACTTTCCCCCTCAGTTTTCATCTTTCCAAGACTCAGTGGAAGTCCTTGACTTAGCAGTTCTCCCTGCACCTGTATTTTAGGCCTGCCACTAGATCCTGTTTATGGAAGACATTTGTGTTCTGCGGCCAGGAATTATTTCTCTTCCCTGTTCGTTTTTCCTACTGTCACTCCAAACAATTGTGTGTGCCCACATACGGCATGTAGTAGCAGGGCAGAGGGATGGCTGATTTGTTACTTTGGAGGGAGTCACTTTGATGGCTCTCCAAACTCAGAGAGTCCCAAGGAGAAACTGAAAGGGGGGACCAGCAAGCTGGAGTCAGTACCGAAGGTTGAAGAGTAAGCAGACTTGTACTCTGGATAACAATTCATATAACAGTGCTTTCTATGCTAGCTTTGCTGAAGATCCATAGGTAGGTGAAGTGACCAAAAATGAGGCATTTTATTTTATTTTATTGTGATCTGACTTTCTGAGAGGGAAAGGTTCTAGGCCAAGTCTTCTAGCACACTTTTCTATGACAGATGTTCTTCCTTGCACGGAGTGCCTCTCCCTCTTCTATATCCTTTTTACCCTAACCATAAAGCAAGGCACCCACTTCTTCCCTTGGTTCTTGGTGACAAACATCTAATATAGCTCTGACTGCCTGCCATCTGCCGACATCATCCACAGGCTCTCATTGACATTCATCCTCTTGATGAAGGCAGGGGGTGGGGGGGAGGAAATCTGCCCATGTTTCCTCGATGGCAGTTCTCTGCTGTCTGGCCAGAGTCCAAAGCCTTGTTTAGCACTTCTCATGTGCCACATGGGTTACCCCAGGCTGAAGCCTGCATAAACCCCACATACCTACCTTAGCCCCCTATGCCATAGGGACAGATCATAACATTTTGTAGCACATTTGAAATTATTTCTAAGTTTCCCAAAACAGGCACGGTATATTAATATATCTAAATTACATATGGAACCACATTCTCATCAGAAAATATTACAACCCTTAAGAATCCCTCAGAACTTGCAACTAAACATTTAGCAAATGTGTTGTTTTGTTTGAGCAAATGATTTAATGTGTAAGCACATAACCTATATGTTGTTTAACTTGAGTAAGCCTGTGTGCGTATCTGGGCCTCTGTTGATGGCCTTTGTCAGTTTTACTCTTGTCGTATAGTATGTTCCACATGTTGACCCAGGCTTCTACGTTCAGACCTCTTAGTGAATTACATTTTACATCTAACTTGCTGAAGCTAGCTGACAAGCTTGCTATATGTTTTTGTATAATCAATTTCATAACTGACCTGTAAGATGCTAACTTAAGAGAAACAGTTCAAAAAAGGGATTGTACAGTGAAAACAGCCTTTGATAGGGAACCATTTTTTTTTGTCGTCATTGAATCTGTCAGTGATTTAGAATTGCATAATTTTAGAAATGTGTGTTGATATTTTCTGAATTGCATTCTAACATCTGTACCCTGTGTTTTGTTTTGTAGTAGTTCCATGAACTGTAGCACTCTAGTTTCATACTGCATTTTTTTAATCTTAAAAAACAGAAATAAGGAGAAATGTCGAAAGTCTTGCAAAATCCCTCAGCTAAAGCAAGTGGATCTAGTTTAACACAAGGGGGCAGTCATGTTATATATGAAATTATGCCTACCTTTAAGTTACTCATTCATGGGTTAATAGTCAACTGGATGACAAAATTAATATAGTAGGGTGGCATGAGTGCATTCTTCTTATATTTCAGCAGCATATACTGATGCTACAAATAGAATAGAATGGGAGCCAAAATTTTACCACGAAAAAGTATGTCAGTGTGTATATGATGGCAAAATGAGTGTTTTGTTCTAATATAAGATGTATTTCCACTCCTGATAAGATTGTAGAGGAGGTACATAACTACAGTGCTCTCCGTATTTGTCACTTCCAGGCATCTCACTGAAGTGTAATATCTTCTCGGGCTGGAGGATGAGAGGAAATCTGATTATCTTTTGAAACTCTGGATACAAAAGGTTTCAGCTGGAAAGACGACCTTTTTTTTTTTTTTTTTTTTTTTTAAGACTGTTGATTCTGTGAGAAGGCTTGAGTAGGAGATCTCTCCATATTTGTTTTGGATGGGAGATAGGCTAGCGCTCTAGAAGCCTCATTGTAGGCTTTCTTCCCTCTTTTGTACCCCTGCTCATTATATTCCTGGAAAAACCAGCTGGGTAACACTCAGTGCCGTTAGTGAAAACTCAGTACAATTATTGTCTTCAGTGCTTGGGAAGCATTAAAATACTAGAGTTGGCACCTATGTCCAGGTCTCACTTCTGGATGTGGTGGTAGTGCTTTACCTGGATCACAGTCCTCTTCTGTTTGAAACACCTGACTACTCTCAACATGAAACTGAATCTGCTTGATTTGCCTGGTGGGTGAGGTTGCAGGAGTAGTGTGATCCAAAGCTATAATCTAAAAGGAAATTCATTTTAATCCTAATCTATCATGGCACATAAGGAACAAGTCTTGCAGCCTAATTTTAAAAGTTTCAAACGTAGGTCCATGGTGAGAATAGGTCTCAGGGCAGAATACAGGGAGGAAAAATAAGTTTGCAGCTTAGCATGTTATCTAACTCTAAATTTGGAGCTTGTTTCCTGTTAGGAGAGATCCCATATTTAAAAGCTAACAGATCTGATCATTAGTTGTTTTAGTATTCTGCTGCTGAGCAAGGGTACCTATAGCATTCTCTCACTGTGCTGGTTTCTGGTGTAAGTAACAGCAGCCTCTAGCCTGGTAGATCTAGATGGGAGGCAGTGCTCTTTAAAGGCAGTTGGTGACTCAATGTGGCTAATGTGTTTTATGCTCCAGGACATTCTCATCACTCTGCTGTTTCCAGGACTAGGCAGGTGATCCCTGCAGATTGTACCACCGTAACTCCAGCATGCCATACAAAAAAGTTCCCTGGGAGCCAGCATCTCTTTTCTCCCTTCTCCCATTTTTATGGTACTTGCTTAGCAGACTGCTGTAAAAGTGACACTGCAATCACACTTTGGTTATTTGTCTCTCAGGAGGCATAAGAAATTGATTTAAAAGTTTCTGGTTTGTAACTGGAAGCTTCTTTTGTTAGAATTAAATTATTGACAAAAGGAGGGAAAGCCCTTGAAAGATATGACAGAGTGTTTTAAATAGTGCTACAACCATTGAGCCTTCAACTAGACATAGACAAGGGCATAAGTGACTGAGGTGGGAGAGAACCCTAAAGTTTTCATTGCCTTCTCCAACAGTGTCCCTGAAAGTCATTTTTGCAGAATGTTGGCTTGTACGTGGAAAACTGTGATAATTAAGAAGTTGCATCTTCTTTTGGTTTAATGTTTTCTTTATTATGGCTGATAGTGTTTCATTATATACTTTTTTTTTTTTTGAATGAGTATTAGTTTAATTGTCTGTGGCATGCTTTGCTGTCAGGAAAGAAAAGAATTTGGAAGATATCTCCTTCATGGGTTTCAATCTTTTAAGCTCCTTCGCCAGGTAAGGTTGACAAGAAATTATGTGAAGTACATGCACTACTACATAAATCGGCATCTTTAACCTAGTATTACAAGGAAGCAAGGCCAGTGTGATCATAATGTCTCCATGTCTCCAGTTGCCAATTCGCAAATAACTTTTGAACAGATTGGCTGGTTTTTACCGTAATTTCACAGGAGATAGAAGCCTAAATTATACAAAGTTTCACAAAAATAAGTAGTTGTGGGGGACAGGAGGAGGAGGGAAAGCTCACGGTGCTTCCACTTAAGGAAAAGGTTTTAGTCACCTTATTAGACAGCCTGATTATTAGACAAAGCACAGTCCACACAGGGAGCAGCAAGAAAACAAGCTTTGTAAATTCCTCTGTGCATAAAACTTTATTCTGCTAGGGAGAGGATGAGACAGTATCTAGGTTTGAAAGATGAGAGAGGCCTATAATTTAATGAAGTGAAGCCCTACAGTATCCATGTGTGTACCACATGAGCAATGATATCCTTAGGGAAGATTGCAGTAGTAGGTCCTTTTCTCAACTATATTCATTCTGGAGCAGTAGTTCTCTACTTATGGTAAGCCAGAATCTTTACTGCTGTTGAACGGTTGACACCTGATGAACCATTCCCTTCACGCACACAGACAAAATCAGGAAATATTTTTACAAATGCTTTTTCTTGTCCTCTGAATCAATAAAAGCACAAGGTGATCTGAAGTGAATTTGAGCTGGACAGTGAGACAGTGTCGTCAGAGTTTCAAGCAGTATTTGGAGACTGACTTGAAGCTTTGGAAGCTTTTCTTGAAATTTACCCATGAGTGTTTTTTATTTTCTCTTCCTCTTGACAGGTAGGTTCAGACTAATTTCATATGACACTTATGTGGATGTTTTCATTCTCATGCTAAGCCTAACTAGTGAGATGGCGCTAACCTTGAACTGAGTATTTTCACTTCCAGCATAGTTCTGCTCCTGTTGTGAAACTGTGTATACTATACTCCAGGTTATAGAGGGAAAAGTAAGTAAAACAAAGTTCTGTTTGGGAGAGACATGGAGAAAAATATTGCAGCAGTTCTTTGAGAATGTATGGCTTAGAGTATCATTCAAAGGACTTCATTTTTTTAATAGCAATATACTTTACTCATCTCCGTGAAAAGACAAAACCAAGTAAGATGTACATTCCAAAAAACATCCATATTGTGTGATAGGGCTTGAAAAGTAAGGGTCATGTAGGAGTCCTTTATTTACTTTTCTTCAATCCTTGTCCCTGTAAGCTATTCCATCTTAACCCTCTTTTTAATGTGTACATCCATGGGAGGGAAAGCACTGCTGTATTACAGGCAGGGAAGCATGCTACAGAAAGTGCTTATTTAGTATTGATTAGACAAAAAGTAGCCTAAAGATGAATATAAATTTACAACTGTTACACTTAAAGTAAGACTGAGAGGCAGGGATGTCTTTTTCAAAGGTATTATATACATCCAGGTTTGAAACGGAGGAAGGAATTGTTACCTTTCTGTACTTGTATATAAAATCGAAGAGCAGATACATCTGAATTGGGATCTATCCACTTTCTTACATCTTCTACTGTCTCTGGACAAAGATGTTTAAATAAACAAGTGATCCATTAGAAGTATTGCTTAAAAATGAAAGCAAATCGAAGCTATATTTTTTTCTTCTATAGTTTTATTAATGAGTCCTTCATTAAGAAAATGATGTCTAATGAAATACCTTAAAAATAAGCCTATAGAAAAACATGAAAGGTGGGGAGGGGGGAAGCACAATGGTATGAAAATCTGAAACATTAGGAAGTGGCACATCTCCACTCCCCGAAATATTATAATCCACTTGACACTGCAAATGGATGTTATAGATTAAATCTCTCAGTTTGATATCAACATGATGTCTTGGGCAATTTAATCTCATTCCATTGCCTGATGTGACAACTAAATTTAAGGAACTACTCAACTACTCTTTGAACCTTTAAAATAAGTATCAAAGCGGGACTTCTGTAGAAGTCTGCTAAAGTACAGTGGGGCTCTGTGCATACTGGAAGGTGAGCATGTACTTACTGGCGTTCCTGTAACACTGTTAAACAACAGATTTTTATCTAATGGGGGGGGGGGAATTAAAGGTTTATTCATTGGCTTTTCATGGGAGTTGCCAAATCTATGGATAAATCTGTGGCCAGATTCCTCTGTCCCTACGTCCCTTTCACTAGAAAGATAAAGTATATACTTTTGTTATCTGTCTTGTGGATACCTTTTTATCTTATAAATCATTTCCATAGGACAAAAGTTATCAATATTTGAGAGATAAAATTCAAAGTGGTAGGATATACATTTTCGGAAGTTTAGTTTTAACTTTGGGCATAGGCTCATTTATAATCCTCACTGTACAATGCATTTGTTCTCTTCGACAGTTGAATAAGGGGAAAAGACATGTTGAAAAATGTGTTCCTGTCCTCTTTTTCTGTGTGCTTTTCTCTACATCTGTGCTTAGCAGAATCCCTCAGGGTATCCTGGATTGCATTTACCAGGAAGAAAGAATACCTGACTAGACTAGCATTACTCCTCATTATTACAGTGTCATCAATTAACTCATATGACTCAAAAGTGAAGCTTGCCAGTCATTTTAAAGCTCTGGATAATGAAACTCAGGAAGCTTGTTCCTACGGCATATTTCTTCAACCTTTGTTTAAAATAGTATAAAATAACTTCCTTTAATTGTGGAAATAGACTGTTGGCAAAAAGGCATAGGCAAACTGTAACTCTTTATACATTAGAAAAATGTCAGTCCATCATATTTGACAGGTTAGAACTGGTTTCTCAGCACATCCAGTAGTAGACAAATAGCAACAGTATAATAATTAAACCTTAATCCATGTAGTCATAAGCTATTATAAGTAATTGTGACTATTGCAGCTTATGCATTTTGCTTTTCTTATCCTTTATAGTGGAATTTTTTTCCTCTTAAAAAAAGGCAAATGCCTCAGTGCTTTTGAAGGTCTGGTAGGACAGCTTGACAGTTATATAAGCAGCTGTCTGCAGAAATTCATTAAATGTTTGATTGTGCACAGCCACGTCTGACCCGTGGTATTCATGCTGAGCTTTTCCCCCGCCAGCTACCTTCTTGTCTCTGGCTGATATTGTAGATATTTGTTTACAGGGATGCAAACTTCACTGGTCCTCCTCACAGTAAAGTATGGCATGATCCCTTTCACTTTATAGGCAGAGGTTCTCCTATTTGTGTGAAATGAGGAAGGAATTTAGTCTCTAAATGGTGTGGCTTCACACAATAAAGAATGTGGTACAGTGCAGTACCTCCTGGCCGCTTTTCTGTTTAATTGGTTACGGCTTTTCTGTGTCATGGAATTCATGGGCAATTCTAACTTTAGTGGAAGACACAGATTTTTAGTGTTTCTAGGTGAACAATTTATATAACTGGAATTTGTGACCTTACCTCCAGTGCTTATTCTGTTCCATGTTATATCATTTTATCTCCTCTGCTCAGATTTTTTAATTTTTTCAACATCATAATTGCATTTCATCACGATCTGTAAAATGGATCTTACAGCTCATGTGTTTCTTAGCTCTACTGATGTGTTTATTTACACAGTTTATAGCCAAGAGAATTTTAAGATCAATATGAAACTCCTCCTGGTTTCTGGGACTGTGAACAATTTTTGTTTTTTCACTTTTTCAGACTGAGAGGTGGCAGGACTAATTCATGCCAAGGCTGTGAAGTCACAAGACATAGCAGGACAAATTACAAGGGCTGGTCAGTCACCGGAGTGTATACAAGAGCTGCAAGTTTTAGTAAACAGTTTCTCAGGGAAGTTATGGTGAAACTAAAAAGGTTATCAAAATTTTAGGAAGGTAATTTTGGTCATCATTTACCACGTTGTTCTAAGGTGGCAGAAGGCTGTCAAGCTGTGGTTTCTGGTTCCTCTGCCCTAGTATGTGCACTGATACTTTGTTTATTATTTAACCTATGAAATATTATAATACAGTGCTATTGTACTGGACAGTAATTCTTGTATTGACCAAGAGAAGCACCATGCAAAATGCCAACCTCTGTAAATCAGGCTAAGTTGGTAATTAAGGAAGAACACAGAACTTTTCGGAGTTGCCGTCTTTTGAACAGGTAGGCCCTGATTAACTAGGCTTAACTAGTTAAGCATGCATTTTGGGTGCTTGCAGGCTCATAACAGCTTCAATGGAGGTAACGTTTTGTTTAACATACAGCATGTGCCTCCATGTGCTACTGAATCAGATCCAGCTGAATCCCAGGAGAAGATCAGGGATCAGAACTGAGATACTCTGGTTCTCCTGTTTGGACTGTGTCTGTCAGCTATTAGATAGATTGAGTAAGCATAGCGCTGCCAGCCTCAAAAAGTTCATAAACTGTGATTTAGCCCTTGCTAAATCACAAAAGTAAGTATTAGTAGCCTTTTTAGTTTCTTCTTTTCTTAGCATGCGTGATGCACATAGGTTCAAGCCCTTTTGTAAAGCTAGAAGTACATTTTAAAAGAATGGGAGATGTTCACATAAATCCTTGAAGTAGAACGTTAAGAAAACCTCAAATACCAGAAGGTATTTATAATAAAGTGGCAATCATTGATAGCGCTATACCCAAAGTATGTGCTCTAAAATCATTATGGGACAAAATGGAGGAAAGACGTTTGCCTCATTATTGCTGCAGCCGTTCCTCTTGTTACTTGTCCTCTATGAGAGGGAAGTGCACCCTAGTTTCTGGGTTTCTTTTAAGCTGGGTTAACCACTTTATTTTTCTGTGCTGATCTATCAACACGGTAAGCAATTACAATACAGAGGTTCCCACAGAGATACAATATCTTATCCAAAGATGTCCCAAATTTGGAGAAAGTAAAGAAATATTCACACTTTTTCCACACAAGAACTGAGACATACAAGAAGCTAGCATGTTGGTCCGCTCTGGAAAAGATTTGAGCATTGATAGAGTGTGAACTGCTTATTGTTTCTTTTGTAATTTAAATATGCAACTAGTACAACTTAGAAATTAATGTCGTTGGAGAGTGAAGATTGTGCCATGGAAGTTTTGCTCCAATGATTTTATAACAGTCTCAAGTTCTTGATATGTATTTCAGTGTTATTCCTGAATATCATTCTTTCTCTTGATCCATATGTTGTCTTTCTCACTTGCATGCGTGTACATCCTATAGCCTTGTTTCCTCTCCTCACCCAATGAGAAGGAAACAGTTCAGCTGATCATTACTGAACAGAAGCCTGGTTCTAGTGGAAAAGGAGGAGGAGGAATCTGACTTCTTGGAAGATGCTCATCTAGGCACAAAATAAACTCAAGAATAGTGAAGAAACTGAGGCATAGAAAAATTATTTTTTATTTCTGTAGTTAAAACAGATTTTGCTAAGGCTTTTTTGCCAGCTTCAGCTAGCAGATATCCTTTAACGTGAATTTTAAATCTAGAATGTTTGGGAACTTGACCCATGAGAAATATATTTGAGCCGACAGTGAATCAACAGTGTTTTTTAGTGCCTAGGATGTCTGGGTAACAGGGTCCCATTTTTGCAAAGGCAGAGAGGGAAATATGCAACAGAAGTCAGGGAGAAAACAGCACTTAAGCCCCTGGACCTTGGGGAAATTAGAGAGCAGCTGGGCCCAGTGCAGAACGGGCACATCAGCCTGGCGTGGGTCCGTAGAGGAAGCTTTACCCAGACTGTGTTCAAGCTGTGTGTGTATATATGCGTACATATGTATAACATTAAGAAAAAGTGTGTGTGTGTGTGTATTCATTTACATGATTGAAGTGAGTGTTTCCCCTGTTACACAATTTACTCTTCTCTGCTTTAAAGCTGATTTGTGCTCCTTAATTGCTCTTGTACTTTTGGCAGCTGAGGTATCTTTTGTGCAGGGAAACCTGATTCCCTTTTGTCTAATCTGTGACTTGTTTGGCAGTTTGTTAATATTATGGACAGCTTCTTTGCAGCAACCCATTCTTCCTTCCTGCCCGCAACCTTTATATCTCTAAAAATTTTCTGCTAATACGCATGTTCTTTAATCTAAGAAAGTTAGCCATACATATCCCATACTTTGCACTCAGATGCCAGCATAAGCAGTGCAAGAGGTTTATTTTATACTGTTATCATAAATTGTGACTCATTTATTGACAATTTCTGTTTAAAAATTATGTGTCTGCAGGCATTCTCGCAGACGTGCATGCTTAGGTCTTCCCTCCTGAAAGCAGAAAAGGCATTTCTGAAAGCGGCAGCAAAAGCGTGCGCGAGCTAGCTGCCGAGGCGCGTGGCGCATAGCTCCTTTCCCGCCGGCCGCCTCTGCCTCGCTGCGCTGCTCCCTGCGCTCGTCCGCCGAGCGCAGCCGCGTGTTCGGTCTAGCAGCCCCGCGTTGCGCCAGGGCTTGGGCAGCGGTTAAGAGAAGATGCGCTCGGGTGGAAACCCCTGGCAGCAGGCCCTGGGGGCTGTGCTGCAGCAGCTGTCCTCGCGCTGAGGTTTGCAGTGTGTATTTTTCCATGGAATTTTGTTTGCCTATTGTGTATATATACACCACAGACTATTCTTTTGTGTGATATATGTTTAGGTACTTTATATACAAAATATTTTCTGTGGTAATATTTATATAGTTAATGTGAATGCAGATGTAAGGCAGATACGGGTTTAAAAACTTGCAGTTAAAAAGTTTGATATGTAGTAATTCAAAATTAAGCAGCATTTTTGAAACTAAAACAAGAAAAAGCCTTAGTGATCTGAAGCATGCAGTCATGATTCACCATACATACCGAACAATCGGGAGAAAGATATATTTCTTTATAATTAGAAGAACTAATAAATTCTTTTTCATAGGTTATGTTATGTTTTTTTCTTTATTTGCATTGAGCTTGGAGCCTGGAGATGGTGTGGTAATCTAAATTGCAAACGGTTTAACTGTCAGTAACAATATTAGATGTCTTGATATAGGATGAAAAACCTTTTCTGTGTTATTTTTTCCAGTTATCAATATAAAGTGGTATCATGTGTTCATAGCTATTTTTAGTGGGATTGTCTTTTTAGCGACTAGGCTGTAATTGTCGTAAGCATGTGATGATGATGTCATTCCTTCTGGCCCTGTCATGCTTCCATTAATTCTTCTGGGAGGAAATTTTGCCTTGTTTTATATTTTTTCTTATTGAGGTCATGCCTGAGGAATTCGATGTGCCTTACATTGTTTTCCAAAGCCCCTAGTTCAGCAAAATGTTTAGACGTACTTATGCAAAGTGGACATTGGACAGCTATTGGCTTGAGTAGGATTTAAGCACTAGCCCAGGTGCTTTTTGGAGCATCGAGTGATTTTTAGCTTATGGATAAGCAAATGTTAATTTTTTTTTTCTTGGGTTCACATTTGTGACAAGCTGGCTATAAATTAATTCAAAAGCCAGTTCCACATCTGTGCAGCTGGATCCTACCGAGTTCTGCCTGTCATAGCAGCACTGTTGTGTAATGCACTGAGGTGTGAAAAAAAGAAAAGAGAATCTCCAGGCGAGCAGACCCCAATGCTTTTGGTTACTTTTGTGGAAAAAAAAGCATAATGTATGTACAAAATCAAATGGACATCCAGCACCCTGTGTATTCTAACTGAATATATTCTCTTTAATCTCAGGAAACGTCTACCTTTGGGTTGGATCGCTTGATGTTTTGCTGTTGTAATAGGATGTAGGTGGAGAGCTGAAGCTCAGTAGCCTAGCCAGTCTTTGGCGACTGCATGTGCTGAAAAAACTGTGGAGCAAAGTTTTAAGTAGCATTTGGATAAACGCATACAGTTTTTGACATGTAATTGTCCTAGGTTTATGGGAACAAGTAGTGTTTTTGTGTGCAGCTCAGCATCCGTATTCTTCTCAGACTTACAAAATCTCACCCAGAAGTTTGCAGTCTGGCATAATTAATGAGCATCAAAAAACCCACCCAAATGGAATACAGAACATGAGAAATGGACTGCTTAGCCTATTCAGAAAAAGTCCATGCTCCTGTACGGGCGCTCAGTACCTGTGTTGAGGTAGTACTTAGGAGTCCATCACAGTGTTGCACAGTGAGATGGTCTCTACCTGTGCCACAAGGAAGTTGAGTTTCCGTCCTTCCCTAACTTCTCTCTTCACGTGCTGGAAAAAAGCCCCTACTTCTCATTGTTTGCAAAACTATATTTTCAATTAAAAGACTATGCAAGTGTAGCAATGTCGAGCCTTCACATCTAGTCCAAACTTTCATCAAAGACATGTATGTCAGCAGGAGGCTTATACTTCAGTGTGGCAGCAACAAAGCCCAAAACAGCATGAAAAGTGGAAGGTGAACAGGCGTGCTGTTCAGACAGTCTTCCTTAGGCCTCAAAAATAGCTCTTATTTTTACTAGTACCTCACACAGTCAAGCAGTCATAGCTACTTTCAGCCAAGTCGTCTTTCTCTTTGATCTGTATGCTGCCTGCTATTACAAGATACTGAATTATCACCTCCTCCCTGAGGCTGTCTCGCAAGTTTACAGATGCACGCATTCAAATCAAACAGTTTGTGTTCAGCTGGTTTCCCCTTACTCCCTACTGTTGCAGACCAGCCAAAGCAAAGTTCACAAAGGAGAAAAACAGTAGTGCAAAACGTTTAATAAATTGTCACCTCTTTAAAAAATTTTTCCCAAGTCACAGCTGTTATTTACTATTAAATATGGATCAGTAGTGAAAACAAAGCAAAGCTGCTTTGGAACTTGCATCTCAGATGGGGCATTCTTATAATGGCACTGCCATCGTTATTTTGCTTTGTTCTGTTTTTTTAAAGGATTCATGATAATTACTTGGTGTGTTATTACTTTGTATTTCCTTTTTTGTTTGTGTCCACACATAGCTGTACCCTGTGCCATCAGCTTTTGCAGAAGTGCTAGCTCAACAACAGGAACAGTGTGTGTGGAATCAGACTTAAAGGGAATGGCACATCAGCATTTTCACCAAATTACTTCCCTTTCTTTTATTTCTTTAATTAGAATGATTAAGTATGTTGTAACCGTAGAGGCCTCTCTCACAAAGTGCAGATCCACACTGCTGTCGGTTTTCATTGTGTTTCTTGAACACCTTGTGGCCTTGAAAACAATTTTACTATAAATAGCAGGACTGCAGTTTGGGAGTTTACTAACGAAATATAAGAATCTTTTAATGCTACTTTCAGAGAGAAAGGTTGCTTTGTTTTCCATTCCTTTGTCTAGGATTCAACACAAGTCAAAGCAAGAGCTTGAAAGCTTTTTAATTTCCCGAATGTGTCTTCTATTACCAATGACAATCCTAAACTTTGTTGCTAAATCTTCTAATCTTTACTGTTCTGTGAGTGTAGACAACTGTCAGGGAAACTGCATAGTTCAGCAATGAGGTCATGCCTGATACATTGACCATTATTTATTATACAAGTATTTCTGCAGTTCCTAAAGATGATAATCCTGATGTTAAACATTGATGGGAAGTCCATAGTCTTGGACCGGGACTGAGGTGATCATCGTTACATAATAGAGCAGAATCTGGGAGAAGGCATTCCATGGACAACTGTTGTATTTAACACAGGCTGCCTTTTTCAAATTTAGCTTGAAGGGCTTTTAAAATACCCCGTTTCTACCAATTCATTCTGAAAAAATATGTGAAAATAATTTGGAATTCACTTTTGTGTTTTCCTCCCATAAGCAGATATATTTTTCTCACTTCTTTGTTTCCTCCTTCTCCTCTCCCGAGCTCTCCTCTTTTTTTGGTGCATTGATGGAATTTAATTAAAAAGATGCTCAGGAAATGAGGACGTTCAGGATGCATGTTACAGATGGCTGGTACGTGCTTCCCACAGTCAGCTTTTCTAAGGTATCTCAGTAGCTTAACCTGTGTATTCCAGCCCTTGAACTCTTCTGGGTTGGCAGTCAGTGGTTCCCAATAGTGACAATCTGTACTGTGGCTCTAAGAAGATGACAAATGGCAGCTGGAGACTGGTTTGGGAACAACTGCATTTATTTTCCTTTGTAACATAATCTGTGCCTCCTCCCCCTCTCCTTCCCGCAGTGTTTTGAATAGAGCACTCAAGGAAGGGAAGGAGAAAAGCAAAGTTTGGCTGACGCTTGTTTACCTTGGTTGTAGTTCAACAGCATCAGTGGCCTCAGCAGAACGAGTAGCTCTGGGAGTTGGTAGCTCAGCGCTGCAAAGCAATGATGTGTTTTGTTTGCGGCACAAAAATGGCCATAATAGTGCAGGCAGTATTTAAATTCATATTCAATGATAGCATCCTCTGTAGCATTCCTTTGTTGTGAGATAGGAGGAGGGGAGTTTCTGGCTTTAGTGAACTTAGCCGGGGGGTTGCCAGAAACTTCAGCAGGCCTTAGATTTTGTCCGGTGTTCGACGTTGTTTTGTTTCCAGGATTTGTCCTGAACTGTAACCTTAAGGGCCAGGGATTGTCTTTAATAGCTGCTCTGCACAGCGCATGGATGGCGTAGTCAAGACTTAGGCCTCGTTTGAGGGCCTCAAACTCTGCTGCAATAGAAATGATGGCAGTCTAAACAGGACCTGTGTGCTGGTGGCTGTGATTTTTAGACTAACCTGGAACTAGCGTACTATGAATCACTTCAGAACTGAAGCTTGTATTGATTTTGAATATACCAGCAAGCAGCAGCCCAGTAGCTGTCGTGAGATAATGAAGGGTGCTATGAGAAGAGAGGGGGCGTTGATTAGCAGGGACGGAGTGCAGGTAAGCATGGTGGATGCGTTTCTCAGAAACGCTGGATATAAAGATACCGTCCAAAATCAAATGTCTTTGAGACATTAAGAAGCTTCTAAGAGATCCACTTTTCTCCATCAGTACTTTGCAGGTGGTAATTCTATACAGAGCAGAAACATGGGTTGATGTGCATAGAAGCATCAGAATCGGGCAGTTTAGAGATGTATGTCTCAGTTCAAACCATCAGTAAATTTAGCAGTTAACTAAGTACAAGCTAAATTGGGAACGTACATGAACTAAGAAAAAAAGTAGAGTTTTTATTTTTAGTACATCTGCAAGTAAGTTGTGGCAAACTAGACCTGGCAGTACAGAGCAGTCATAGTTTCGTTTGTTCTCTTGATATCTATTAGTATGCTTAAAGCTAATTTGGGGGGCGGGGGGGTCGTTGCAACAGGCACTTGCTAAATGATACATGCCTGTTAAACAAAATTAGGTTACAGCATTACGTTGCATTGTTGGCGATGCACATAGTGGTGTTCTTTGGTTGCTGAGCAGTGCAATGCTTTCTAGCATATCTTGAGAATGAAGATATAAAATTAAACTGTAATTGAAAAAATTTAACATAACAGTCCATTTTTGAAAATGTGCAAGAGGCAAGCAACATAGTGATGAAAAGGAACTTTTTTGGCATTTTAGTTAACATGAATATTTGCTGAATTAAGTGTTTAAAGGGTAAGCTTTTAAGAGAAATTTGGTTTAAATATTTTCTTAAAAACGTAGAATGAAAGCCTCAGGGTAGGCAATTGAGACCGATGCTCTTGGATAATTTTAAGGAGAATACCTATTTTTATTATCCTTTTATGTTTTGGTAATGAAAAATACTATAAAGACAATCAAAACAGGTTAAGCCCTAAGGAGGAGCTGGCGGCAAAGTTGAAAACTTTCCTGGACTCTTAATCTATGCTTTGACGAACAATATTTGATGTTTACCATTTGTTCTGTGGTAGAATCATATTTTGTGGCCTCAGGCAGCGAACTGTACCTGAACTGCTTTGTTATTTCTTCCTCTGACCTCTGAGTAAGAAAGAACTGTTGAGTCACCTGTGTCTCCTCCACACTATTAGAACTTTATTTACATCTGCAAGAACTTCTTAAAGCGCTGTCATCAAGTCAAATAAGAACAATTGTGTTTATATTGAAAGTCTTTCTTTTCTGAAGAAGTTTCTCTGTCACATCTTTACATAACTTTGCTAGTATTTACTGCCCTGATGCTTTCTGGGTGTCTTTCTAAAAGGACATGTAGGTTTCGTGAGGTATGTAAGCACATTGCCAACCCGGTCCCTGCTGAATTCATGCATGTCCTTAAATTTAACTGAAATCAATGGGATTGCTGATATGCTTAAAATTAAGCACATTCTTGAATGTTTTTCTGAACAGGGACTTTACCCCTTGAACTAATAGCTTAGTCAATTCTGCTTGCAGAATTGACTAAAGGATTTGTTGCTCTAAATGTCTCAGAAGCATGGTAAATCTTTTTGCACAAAGGAGATTGATAAGCAGAATCTGCCTTGTTTAGTAGAGATTAAGAATGTTTTTATTTCAGAGAAGAAACCAGTTTTGCTGGGTTTTGTCATGTGGGTTTTTTTTTTGTTTTGAAAGGATAAAAATCAAGTTTAACTTATATACTGTCTTGAAATCCAACTAAATAAAAAAATCTCTCTACGATGCCATGAAATAATTAACTTTTGATGGTTATTCTGTACTAGAGAACTGCTAGTTTGCAGTCTGAGCAGTTCAGAATCAGTGCACTGACCGTTGAATTGGAGACAAGCAAATCAAAGCTGCTTTTCCTGTCACACATACTTGTGTTAATCCTACTACAAGAGACCAAGCAGAGACACAGTAGGTGTTAAGAATTGCTGAAAAGTTCAAAGTGTGTGCGCTCTGTAAGGCGCAGTGACTCCAGGGTGCACACGCTTTGAAAGGGGTGATGTTGCAGCCTTGCAGAAAGGCTCTGTTCCTTTTGGACTGGCTAAAAGGTAGTGCTGCATTTGGTAGGGAGAAGGCAGCTGTGGAAAGCTCCTAGCTCCTAGCCAATGTGTGTGGGGGGATCCTGAATACTTTATTTTAACGTGTCCCCTTGCAATCACTTTATAAACAATTTGCACTTCATGGAAGTGAAAGAAGGAAAAAACTTCTTCGATCATCTTGACTAACAGATCATTCTGCCTTAGATCGTCTTGCTAATGCAGGATTGTATCTTACTATATTTTCTCTGTGGTTTTGGACTGTCCATTTTTGTCTGATTCAAGTGACAATGCATTTCTTAAGAAATTTTTTCTGTCTAACAGATTTTGCTGTTAGGAAATTTTCTGTTGCGCTATAAACGAAATTTTACTTTATTTAAATCCTGGCCATTAATGCAAGACGAATCTCCAGAAGCTTAAACTAAGTGATTCCCATCTGTCCTTGGCTGTTTGTGCCTTCAGGTACCTGTAAACCTTGTGCTATTAAGAAACAATGCTACTGCTTAAAATTTTTCACCTAAACAAGTTAAAATACCAGCTGAGTGTTCATTGTCTTGACCTTTTTCCATTGTATTTTGCAAAAGTTTGTGATGAAATTCGGCCCAGTGCTTACAACAGCACTTGTGATTCAGCTGTATAGCTTATGACATACATATATTTGGCATAAAGTAAACGGTGTACACAGTGACAGAAATACAGAAAGCATATATGAATCTCCAGGTACAATGTTTTTCTGAATGACGTGTTGGACTGTTTAGTTTTGAGCCAGATGTTCAAAAATAATTGCAGCCCCTTTACAATGTCTTGGGAACTTAGAGGAGCCATAAAACGGACTCTTTGGCATATTCTCCATTTAGGGAGATCTATATAGGCTCTGCAGGATCCCTCTGACCTGTAGGTAAAGAAGAAATGTAGAAAGGAGGAGTAAAACAAGCAGTTGGAGCAGAAACAGCCTGTTGCTGGTGCTAATGTCAACTCAGTGGGTAAGAACTGTGTCTTCCAACAGGTCTCGTCACTTCAAACCATTGGATTCTTATCATCTGGTTGTATCTGGCACACGAGGGTATACATGGAGGAAGACACCAAAGAGCAGCTCCCCAAAGGTGTTAGATTCAACCCTAGCTACAGGAGAGTGTGAAAAGGGAGACAGTTTTGTGAGGTCTGAAGTGATCTAAAGTGTATCTAAAGTGATACACACAAGAATAGGGTTCACAATGCTTGCGTTTGCTTATGTTAAGGAGTCTTGTTTGCCTTAGCAAGTTGCACAGAAGCATTGCTGGCACTAGCCTGGGAGCTCATCCTTTGGAGGTACCCTGTGTACTTGCTATGCTAGGCTCCATGACTGAGAGTGGATAAGGGGCTGTAGAGTCCTCTGTTTCCTAGATACTTTCCAGGAGGACTCCTCCAATGGGTGAGTACTCTTGGAACCAATCTCTGGCTTCGTTTGCCTGTGGGTAGACTTTTTAAAGAGTATATCTATTCCTAATACAGATCCAGCATTGTTTCCCTGACAGAGAAGGGAGAGGTGATCAGTGTAAAGTCAGGAAGAGGGAATTTGGCCTTCCATCTCCAGGGCTGTTATCAGCCCTATGTGGTAGTGTCCCTACTGCCTCCCCTCTGAGTACTGGCTGAAATGGCCCATCTTAATTGGAAGCTTCCTGGCAGCTGTGGATAACCTTCAAGGTTGCAGTGCCTCACTTTTATTACCTTTGGCTCTCCACTCTGTTATAAACAATGTGTCTCATTATAAAATGAAAAGCTTTGTCTTCCAAAATTAGCCTTATAAAAAGTTTACACTCTGCGTTCTGAAATGTCTTTGGCTGAACCTTGTGCTTTCCTTTTTGCTGTGTGTTTATCCAGTACTTTTTGCGGAATCATTGTGCTTGAATTAGGTATTTGACTTTGCAAGAACTGATTTATGCCCATACTTTACTTATATTATTTCTACATGGGAAAAAGGTCAGTTTATAAAGGTTGTTGCAACTGCTATAGCTTCTTGCTACTTCTATAACTAGAAGGGCACTGTGGAATTGCTAGGAAGTATTACATGTGAGACACTGGAGTTGGTAGCAATAAGGCTTTGTTGTTTGTTTCGAAAGAGGAAGGCTGTATCAGCATTGCAATAAAAGGCAGTTCACGCAATGGATAGAGTGTGGACCTTGTCTTTTCAAGGTGGCATTTGTTATAGTGCTCTCTGAAAGCACTGCTACAGCTAAGCATCTGTAACTACTTTTATTATAAACTCTTATTTTCATAGCTTTATAGTTTGACCATAGAAATTTGCCCTAGGCAAGAACTTGGCACACACAGTCTGCTGTCAACACAGGAGTCTGTTTCTAAGTTATGTATTTATTATCTTCTTTTCCTGCTTAAATCTAATTCATTTTAATTAGAGATGGGTTTGTGCTGCAGAATTCGGATCCAGACGTCAAACTCTCCTCCCCCAGGTTTGGAGGATGTATGGACTTGACACTTTTGGGCCAACCTTTTGTTTTAATTCAACTGGCAACAGTTAAGCAGTGCAGAAGTGTCAGATCATTCCTATACTCCTGTGACTCGAATTTCCTCTATTATCTTCTTTTAAAGAATGAATTTTTTTTTTGTCAGAAGTGTCCTTTTTTCAATTGAAAATGTTGTTTTCAGAAATCCCCAATTTATTTTTGAACAAAGTATTTTGGAAAGAAATCAAATGGCTTGTTGGTTTTGTTCTATTTAGGACAGAATCAAAAGTTGGGAGGCTGATGTAACAACCTGGTCTGGCTTCCTGGAAAAATGCTAGTCTGTAGTGATCATATTAAAAGCTCCCTAACTGCTAGGTCTGGGTAATGGTGTTTCTCCCTGTTTTTAGCTCTGGGTATCTCAAGTTAACTCACAGGAGCAAACGCCTTTCCAGGGCAGAGGAACAGCCCAGCAACCTGTGCCTTAGAGCTAGCACTGCAGCCCTCCCTCCCTGTTGCTTTTACATGTTCTTCTCGGATTCCCTGTGGCTTTTAAGAGCTCCGATTTCTACTTAAATTTTTCGGAGACAATGTGGTAGTAATGCAGGGAAACGCAAATTTAGCATAGGTAGGCCCATGCTTCCTTCTTAGAAAAATAGGACAAGATACAGGTGAATTTTGTGTCTGGAAAGCTCTTCAGAGCAACCCCTTAATCGTCCTGCGTTTGAGGTGAACCTTTTAAGCCAAGCAAGGTTTTCAGCCTCCTTTGGCCTGATGCCTTGCAATGATGCAATGACCTGCTTAAGAAGTCGTTCCTCTTCTAAGTCTCGCGTATACCTCCTGTCCCTGTGTTTTTGCATGGAATTTCCAGGCTGAAATATCCTTCAGCTTGTGGCCAAAGAGTCCCTCTGAGCCAGTGGGCCTGGCAGAAGCAATCACATTGTTCTTCTGACACAGAGCCATCCATGCTCCCTGGCTGCTCTGCCCCAGCTTTCCAGGTGTTCCTGAATTCCTGGTACGGAATAAATGCTCAAAGTCCAATAGTAACAATTGACCTGGATGTTTTCTGTAGAAGGGCATTCATGAAATGAAACAGAAGTTGTAACTTATTACAGCTTAATCCAAATTTCATCTAGGTATTAGCATTAATATGTATGAAGGTGTGTTACAGACGTTTACCTAAGTGTATACTCTTGTTGTAGCTAAGGAGTAAAAGGAATGGTCAGAACGCTTCTGTTCCCTGAATGGAATGGGAAATCCTTATTCACACTCTCTGAGTAAGTAGTAGTTGATCACCACTTCATCACCACTTGTGATTCTGAGCAACTTTTTCTACATGTGGATGTGCAGAACTAGCACACAAGCTTAGGGCTTACATTTCACAAGTATCAGTAGAAAGGTGTCAGTCCCTCCTTCTGTTTTCAGTTCTTTTAATTGACTGGAAATAGTTTCAGTCCTCAGACTTCTAAAAACAAAAGTTTTCAAATATGAGTTGATGTAAGTATACTAAACAGGTATTGTGAAGCTTATGAGGAGACTGTTAAAAAGTAGTCTATCTTTTGGTCCTTCCATCCCTGCAAAGAGAACCAGGGTAAGGAGACAACTTTTTTTTTTTTTTTTAAACATGACTCGTGCCCCCCCCCCCCCCCCCCCCCCAATTTCAGTTCACGTGCAAGCTTTGGCAATAGTTTCTACAGCTTCTTATTTCACTCCCTGTGCTTGTTTTTTCTAGGCAACCAACTTGGTGCATGCATAAAATTCAGTATTTTATAAGGGAATGTAAATATTTGTCTTCCCATGTGCCCCTTCCTAGTAGAACCTATGCACCTTCTTTATGTCCTTGCTTTGACTCTCCATCCTCTCTAGAGGAAGAGTCACGTGTTTGGCCATATCTCCTTTGTTCTTCAGTTCCCTAAAAAATGCAGTAAATGTTGGCTTGGGGACAGAGATACTTACAGATATGTGTGACGGAGAGCTGCTTGGATCTAGAGCAGCAGACCAGCCATCCTGTGATATGGTATTGTTAGATACCTTATTTTGCCTTTACTGTTTGAAAAATAGGGAAGTATCTCAGAAAATATAACAGGAATATTTTTGGCAGGATTGGACACATAAGTAGATTTTCCTTCTATTTACCTATGTCCCTCCTAGATTCAAGAAATAATTAAAACATGCTGTGAATCAGCAACTGCAACATTACTTTGGTATATAACTTGTTTATTTGTTTCACTAGTAAACCATCTGCTTAGAAAGTGTATTGTTTTTATCTTAGAACTCTTCAATTACTGGAGTATTCAAAACCCTATCTTACGCAAAGCTAAGCAGCACTTCACCTACTGCTTCCGTTAAGGGACAGGACTGGCTAGCTCATTGTCATCACGTGTTTGCTTAAGACTCCAGTAATCCAGAGTTCAATGTTACTTGCTTCCGATTAAGGCATTCATTATCCCATTGTCCTTCCTTCCCTTTGCATTGACTACACAGCCTAGCTGGTTTAATATTAGGAAGTTAATAATTGTGGTTAGAATCAAAGAAGGATTTTTTTTGTTTTGGGTTTTGGTTTTTTTTTGCATATTAAGACATTCTGGAAAATTTTATCCATGGAATATGGCAGTGATATTCTTAATAGGGAGATTGATACTAGTGGTTTAAATTTGGCATAAGTCAGCAATGTTTATTCACTTAAACTGGCTTCTCATCATATGCCTTTCCCACTACGTATTTTTGTATGTCTTCATTTTATAGATTCTTCACTCATTGAGGTCTCCTTCCTTATTCCAGATTACTTCAGAACTGTAGATTATTTAAAGAAAGAAATACTTACACCACAGTTCTGTGCTTCAGATAACCCTAGCGATAAGTTCTGTATTTGTTCTCTTGTTCCTGGCTTTGTTTCCTGTCAGTGCAAATACTGTTAGGACTAAGCGCAAAACAAACACGGACAAAAATTACTAATATCCCATATATTGTATATGTCTGCCTTTTCATCTTTAATTACTGTATAATTGCTTAATTGCTGTATGAAAGGCAGTCTTCGATAAATTTCCAGACCTGCCTTTAGATCATCGCAGTTGGTTGTTATATGACTGGGATGTCATACAATTATGTGTTTTGATGTGGCCAAATGCTTCAGAGCAGAGATTATGAAGAAAAGCCTGTTTTACCACTGTGTTTCATGTTGAAGAAGGTAAGTGCATACAAAGCCAACTGTCTCCTAAATAACGTTGGCCTCTGTTACTGTTTTGTTGCTTGAAGGGTTTTAGATTAATTTTTCAAAAATAAACCATCACTTAACCTGGTCATCAGTGGTTGCCCCCAGGGTAACACTCCAAACTTTTTTACTCACATGTAATACAAGTTCAGGGCATCTTGCCATACGTTCTGCTTAATACATCTAGATTTCTGACTCTTTAATTCTACTGCCACCTAAGCAGGAGAAGAAATGTACTCAGTCCATTCAGATTAAATAAATCAAGGTAACCAACATGTGGCATGTGAAAATACTTGAGATGCGCACGGCTCTTACACTGGGTATATATCGTATTACCAGCAAAAGCAAGAACAAACCAGAGAGGGCTGCTGAGACTGTGCAGGATAGCTTCCTGGTGATGAAGCTGCAGGAACACCTTGCAAGGAGTTGTCGTTCCGTGTATATGAACCTTTCTTAATGTTCCTGACTGTGTTGGCTTTCTGGAATGTGTGATGTATCACGTGATTCTTGATCACGTGAAGATTTCAACATGTGGCTTATAGGGTCAGGAAGATGGGCCTGTTTGAAAGATAACAGTATTTAAGTGTAGTTTAGTACCTACTATGGAGCTGCAAAGATTGTCCCATCATTTGTATGCCTTTTCACTCTCATATGTTATCCAGCTTTCAGTGGATCAATCCAAAGCATCGTTTAAACTTTATTTTTTTCAGATGATAATTAGAAGAGTATCAAAAAACATGTGATAGCAAAACTAGGAGAAACTAAATTCTCATGATACCATGCTGACAAAATCCAGGCCAAATCATTCAAAGCTGGGGAGATACTGATACATCAATTTGACCAAAAACTGAGTTTGACTCTACATGTATAGGAGAGGATCAGCAGAAACAATAATACTATATTTTCAATGCATATTTGTAACTTAAAATAATCAGTTGTAAAATGTATTATTTTTGGAACGTTAGATAGCTTGAAGTGGTTAATGACTTATTATTCTAGGTCTTTCTTCAGTAATATGTAATCAAGGTTTATGAAGGTTTTTTTTGCATACTCTACTATGCAGGTGTCCATTGCTAATGCGTATTTCCATGAACGTTGCAAGCTTTTCTGCTATGGCTATAAATCACGTTGTGTCCTTGACATTTTTGGTATCAGTTGCTGAGAGGCATACAAAAAATAACATCCAGTTTCTTCATTGGCTTGAGTCTGTGCATCTGTCTCAATTGATTCACCAGGTGTTTTTGAATGCTGCCTAGGTGAGATTACACAATGGACTGAGAATTCCCTGAGGAATAATCTTTGGGCAGAGTGACATTGTCAATAGAGAGAAAAAGGTTTAGCAGCAGTTATATTGGTTCCCGCATCTTGGAGATGAGCCCCACAATTTCTGGTGATCTGCTTGGACTAATAAGCACTTTTAGGTGATGAAGTCAGAGCTCTGGCTAGCTTTTTTTTTTTTTTTTTTGTGCTGCCACTCTTTCAGACATAAATCAAGTTCATCACCACTGTAATAGTCACAGCTCACAGTCAACAGCTTTAAGTAAATTTAGATAAAGATGTGAACCATTAGCTTTTCTGCAAAATTACTGGCCCTCTCACTTTGTGTATTGTGTGCTCTTTGTAGGACTGTAGTGGAATTGCTATCAAATATCTAATCATTTAGCTTCAAAGAAAATAAAATTTCCCTTGCAGAAAAGGAAGTCACTAAAAAAGAAGTAACTAGCTTTAAAAAGTGCCACCTTTAACTGATATGCTTCAAGTGTTACTATTGCACAAAGGAATGGGAGTCGTATGGGGGGAAGAGAGCAGAAAGGAGAGAATAGTTCCAGTTTTCATCAAGAAGAACTACCCGTATGACCAAGTAAATGTAGTAAAAATGGAGAACGCTTCACAGGTTTGGTAACAAATGCTAATTTTGACATATTCACAATACCACCATGCTGCATAAAGTACCTGTATGCTTGAACTCCATGAATTTCTTTAAAGGTGACAGTTGAAAGAAACTGTATATGCTGAATGATGCAAACACTGTCTATATAATCCAAGAAGACTAGTCTTGAAATTGTAATAATGGGCTAACATTAAATGGCTTTGTGTATTACCTGATCCTGTCACTCATATTGTACAAGAATGGGTAGTGCTCTTTTCTTTCTGTATTCCTTGCCACCCTGGCTATAATAACTTCTGTTTCTTTCTCTAGTTTCAGAGCGAGTATCAAGTGCATTTGGACTTATAAGCGAGCTATGTATATTTTTAGTAAGTTAAATTCTGTCTTCCTGTGCACAGAGAATCATCATTTTTGCACTTTTAGAGGGAGTACAAAAGCCTAATACTAAATGTAGGGTTAGCCAAAAGGAGGCATCTGGAGCTATGATTCTTATAATAGTGAAAAACACAAACCACTTTACAGTATTTTTTAATATCTAACTAGCAGTAAAGAGCAGGGTAGTGTTCAGTGCTTTATCAGCTAATTGTGTTTGAACTTCACTAGATAGCAAAAGCTTATATAACTATGTTTTGTATGAAATATTTGCTGCTCCTTTCTTTTAAAGGGCTTTCTTTCCCCATCCCCACCCCAGGGAAGTAACACAAACTCATTCCCAGCAGTATTTTCTTAAAATATCATGTACTAAACTAAAAACTAAGAGAG
The DNA here is from genome assembly GCF_040807025.1 of Struthio camelus. NCBI lineage: Eukaryota > Metazoa > Chordata > Aves > Struthioniformes > Struthionidae > Struthio > Struthio camelus. The sequence continues at coordinate 18,849,127 of NC_090946.1, forward strand.
TGTTTTTTGGTGATTAAAATCATTACTAAATGTTTCTCTTAGAACTACAGCGTAATGTTCGTTATCAAGCTATCGGTGCTTTTGTTAGAATTAACCTTCTCCTTCCTGTTCACCAGCTCTAGCTTGCTCTAGAGTGTTTTTCACACTGCTAAAATTGAGTGAATGTTGGCTTTAAACATTGCAAAGAGAAGCAAAAAAAAAACCAGTCCGTGTGTGTCTTTGTTTCAAGTGCAACTTCGTTGTGATGGACAGCATTTTCTTAGGCTGGACTTTTCAAATAATTCCTCAAACATGCCAACAGAGATATTAGTGAATTTTAAAGTTACTGTGAGCCTAAAGTTGGCAGCACAGGGCCTTCATTTGACAGAAGGAAAAAATCTGTATTGTATGTCCCGTGTACCTCCTCCAGACTGTAACTAGATACAGTTTGTGTTGTTTTTACTTTTCAGACAGCTGTTCTTGATGTACAGCCAAATAGTACAAGCTCATGTGCTTATCAGCTTGACAGAAAGGGGACTTGCAATGTTCACTCCATTCATACAGAAGCACTTACATTTTTGGCTATAGCTTATTTTACTCAATATCGCTTATTGAATATTGTAAATATTCTGTTATCTGTTGTTTTGTTGGGAGGGGGTTATTTGTCATTTATTTGGGGACGCAAGTTCATGATGGCAACTGGTGAAACAGACTTGAATGGAGGGCCCTATAGGTTTGCTTCAAGGTTATTCTGGTTTGGGGTGTTTTAGATATGAACCCTGTTCCCTGTCAAGTGAATACTCCTAATTAAAATAAAGGGAATGATAGTGGCGAATTGTTCACCCATATGTTATCAAGGTGACTTCCCTTGACATTCAGCGGCAGTGGATGCTCATTACAAATTCCGGAAAAGAACACACAGGTGAGCTTTTCAGAATAATAAGTTAAATAACATAATTTTCTTTCAACTTTTCCCAGGGAAAGACCATAAAATTGGTTACAATTTATTTTGTGCAAGATTTTTTTAATAATCATGTAGTCACATTCAGTCAAACAGAGAAATGACCCCCTGTGATATTTTTTCTTTGTGTAGGAGGTATGCCAGCTAGACATTATTGGGAGTATTTTTATCGCCAAGGCCTATATGGATCCTTTCTTTCTGAAAGACATACTCCTGAAGTATTTGTCATAAACGTGCCATGCTGTTGTCACATTGTCCCTTTTAATGGTATGAACAGTTCTGGGACTTTTGCCAGCACTGTTCCTTCCATTCAAATAGGAAATTAGTTAAGTGTCTGGTTCTCTGATTAACGGCATGACATTTGTTCATCATCCTGACTTTGAGTCATAACGCGAATGTGTGGTGCCATGCTGTTTCCTGTACTATTACTGCTGGTATGTTCTGCTTAATTGGCTGAAAGAAGAGCACTGTTTAAAAGGGCTATCTTTTTGCTATAGAGCGGACCCGTGTAAAAGCTTTCACGCTTGCACAGTGCCTGCATACCACAGTCAAGGGAAAGTGGATGTGACACAACACCCACTTTTTTTTTTTTTTTAATCATTTTTCATTCCTGACCTATGTAGTTCTCTGACCATTTAAGGTGCTGCAGCCTTGTGTGTTAGGGAACTCTTCAGGTTTCTCTAATGCAAAATGGGAAAACCAGCTTGCATTGAGCAGCACCGGGGTGAAGCGAAGAACGTAATAGTGAATTCTGAATTGTATCTGCACATCCACCCTAACTGGACCTCTGTGCAGAGTAGTTGTAGTCACTATGTGGCCTATCAGGTTTATTGATATTATATTTGAAAGTACAATTTTAATTCTATATGTGCATAGAATTAAATCTTTGAAATAATGTTTGTAATCTTAGTAAGGTCTATGTCTAATTAGCAAAAAAGTGAATGAGACTGAAGCTTCCATTAATAGCATTTTTAACTAGAAGAATTTGTAGCATTTGTTCCTCCAGCATCTATGTTTCTGAAACTGAATAACTGAGGAATCTCATGCTGGGAGAGGATCTTGGCTCTCTTGAACTAGCACTGTGTTCAAAACGTGTGTCAGAGCGTTTTACCCTGAAGAGTATGTTTGTTTCAGGGCTTTCATCTGTGATACGAAATCCTTGCTTCAGTTTCTGAGTTAAAAATAATGTACCTTGAAAGATATTTGCATACAGCAAAAAAAACAGTTTGCAATTGTTTTTTCCTGTGTTACATTTTTCATTAGCAGGTTTTTTTTTTCCTTATGTGAAATGGATTGACTGTTGCTTTTGTGTCCCTGGTTTAATTAAAACTGTAGCCGTCTTTAGCGCTGAGTATTCTGGCTAGGAACAAGTATAGTTTGATAACACTATTCCCTTATGAAAGCTTTTAAAGAATAAGCGTTTCCTTCCAGCACTGTGGAGTATTATCTGGTGGAATTGTATTTTGGACTTGAATGCATCATTTCTAAGCTGCTTCTTATGTACTGGAATCTACCTGCACTGGATTCAGTAAGCTGCCTTAAGCAGCTTTTTTATTATGTAGGAGAAAAAAATAATAATTTCAATTCATTACAATAGCCAAATTTAAATTATATAAATTAGTGTGCCACTAACAGTAACTAAAGGACTTAAACACTTTAATGTGAAGTTAAACACAAATAGCCTGGAAAATAATAAGAATTCTTTCAGCTTTCTGGTCATGGGGCCATTGAAGGTTTCCTAAGTCCAGGTGTGCAGTATTAGTTTAGAGACCTAGGATGCTTCTGGATAAAGCTAACAGATCCCTAATATCAAAAGCAGGACACAAAATAGGTATATTGGACAAGAAGCAGCACTTTTCTTTGAGCAGTGGCTACGTGCATTCTCCAGGCCACTGCATTTCTGGCAGCTCTCTGTGGTAACCTAGTCCTCCTTCCATCAGAGGAAGATGTCTGGAAGTACCTACCACCCCAGAAGTCTACCCCTTCTTCTCATTCCTCTTACCACAACATTATTTATTCTCTTATTCTTCATCAAATCAGCCTGGCACCTCTGATCTGCCTCAAACCCCCAAGGCACAAACCTGCCTAACCTAGAGCTTTAAAGCAGGTCCTGTAGCGGGGAGTTTTCCTGTCACCCTGCCCCAGGTTTCTCAGGGAAGCCAGCTGCTGCTCAGTTCAGCTGCTGTTCTCTCTCTGTTGCTCTAAATCTTAGATGCAACACCTGTGTTCCTTTTTTTGTCATTGGCACCTTTTTCTCCCCTCTGTCCATCACCGTTACTAGAGCCTGCTTGTATGTTGGCTATCAGTGCAGTAGTGAGGTCTTGCTCTTGCTTATGGCTGGGATTCAAAAAGCTTGTAAATGAGTTTCATTTATCAACATGTATAGACCTACAGAAACACTGCTCCTCATAGAGATGGAAGAACTGGCTTGGGAAAGGGTAGCATCGATCTTCAGGGAAACCAGAGCATCTTTTACATCTATTTGGAACTGTAAAAAAATTTTTTCCTTGTCTTCTCTGCATCTCATTAGCTACAAGTATGGATAGTATATGTGCTATTTTTCTTATTTGTTGAGAATGGCTGATTTAAATACTTTGTATAATGAAAAAGTGTAAAAGTGGCATCGTGAGGCTCTATATTTATGTTTAACGGCTTGATTTATAATTGAATATGTATATTCAACATTGCCAACTCATCCTGGAATTGGAAAGTCAAGCAGTGGGTTTTTTAGCTCCTGTGTCATTGCCAGTGATAAATAAGAAATTATAACTAGGACCTTATTTTGATGTGCCACAATACAATTCCAGACAGCCTTCAATAACATGAATCTAGGTTGACATAAATTAAACCTATTATAGCAATAATTATCACTATGAGCCTATATACCATTTGTTAGGTTGTAGAGTAAGCAGAAGCTCTTTAGCATCAGTTAATGAATATAAGAGCACAGCCCCATTGTAATACTCCTCCGTTTTGATTTTGGATGCAGTATTTTGCTTTTGGTTTTAACCAGCTTCCCCCCAAATTCTTTACTTATTGGGTATCATTTCCTGGCAGGGCTACAGGAAAAGCTCAGGTCATGGTTAGGCCATTGCTAAATCTATGAGCTAGTGTTTTCCAAGAAAAACATTGTAAATTGTATTTTAAAAGGGAAATGTTATTAGACACATAGTTAATTAAATTGGATTAGCTGTGCATCAGTTCTTCACCCCGAGAGATTCCCTTCCCTGCATTTCTTCTGGAGAGAGATAAACCACGTTGGTTTGGCTGAATTCAGTCTTCCGTACACAATAATGTACTTTTGTATCCACAATAGCAAGGTAGGACATTATGTCTGAAAATGACAGTGTTGTTTTTGATAAGCTTACCCGAATTTTACTTCTGAGGTTATCCGCTTTCACCAGCAATTGTCAATTCCTTGAATGGCTGAAAGCCTAACTATAATCACAATTAGCTATAGACATTAGTATTATTCATACAACTGTTTAACGCTCATGTGAGTTCATGGAAGCTGAATATGATCAACTGGATATAGCCAACGTCTGCAAGTTCAGATACAGAAGCCGTAGTTCAACAAAGCTTAAGCACGCTCTTAAACCATGTTGAAGGAGCTAACTATTATTTAAATTAGGCACAAGCTTAAATGCTTTGTTGAATGTGAGGGTTTGTTTAAAAAAAAATACACAATAGGTCAGTTGTAGTCTGTTTTCTTATTAGATGATGTTATGGGATGCCCTTTTGTATATGCCATTTGTATAAGCACGTTAAAGTTCTTATAAGCTGGGACTATTGCCGTTAGCAAAACAATAAACAATTTTCAAGGGGCAGTAAATTAGGTAGAAAATATTTGATGTGTGTTAAGAACAAAATATAATGTAGTAAGTCTTACACTTAAAAATAGGAATTAGAAATAATCTCTTGACACACAAATCACTTGCTATTCTATTCAGTGTTTGTCTCACTTACAATTTAGGATAATTCAATTTACCTGATGGTTATTGTCAATTAAATATTAGTTTGTTTTTTTTAATTGTTCTAAAATTTCAAGTCACTTTTAATGATTGGCTTAAGAAAAACAGCTTGACCTCCTGACATTGCCAGTCATATTTCCAGATCAGTAGCACATATTTCGATCGTAGTTCGCATGGTTGTATGAAAACACTTGGAGAGTTCTAGGGTTTAACACTCTAGTGGATTCCTGTGTATTTAACTACAGAAATTAAAACACATTTTTCCAATGCACTGCATTATCTCCCTTTTTAAAAAGAACAAGCTTTCAGAGCAAATACTTGAACCTAGATTTATTTAGCCCCTGTTTCCCAGCTTCTAACTAAGCAATTCAGTAGAAAAATGTATTATTTTTATCTTTAAATTTGTTGAAGTCTTCATGCTATTTGTAGTCAGACAGGCCTGAGGTCTAAAGTTACATGAATTTGGTCAAACTGACCCTGAATTCTTGACTGTAAACACCATAAATCTTCCCTGCAATAATTAGTTTCACATTGTAAAGGCCATGCTGTGAAGGGTAATCCCTCATGGAACAAGTTAAGTTTCTAATTTGTTTTCCGTAGCACAGTGAATTCCAAAAGCTTTCACCGTGTTTCTAGCGAGTCATTTATCAGCTTCATAATAAAGCATAGAAGGGACATCACAGATCATCTGCAACAGAAAACAAGTTGTGTATTTCTTTATACCAAGAATAGGCAACAGTGCCCTAGGGCACTATTTGGCTTAGTTTTTTGCTTAGAAATCCTTACAAGAAAACAATTAAAATTTGTAAATTGAACCTAAAGATTGAGTTTCACATTCATTTTCCTGTAGAGAGAGTGTATCAGACAGACTGGTAATATACCAGTTTCATACCTCTCCATTGAAATACAACTGCCTTATATTCCAGAAGGCTTTACCGATACAGGGCAACACCAACACCATTATACTGAAGTAGCAAAGTCCTGACACCAGCAAAAATGCTTGAAGAAGATCTTAAAAAGAGATAAAAAGCTATGAATTGAATGAAATTTTAGTAATATTATTGCCTTAGTTATGATGCAGAGACCTAAAATATTGCACAAATTTTAAAAATGTGAGAGAGAATCGCACTTATGCCAGCAAGGATATCTCAGATCCCCAGCACTGGAGGTGGTTAGTGTATTAATGCACATGTAATACTTTTAACTGAAGAAGCTGTGGTTCATCAGAATGATGAAAATATCTCTGCAATGATTTTGAAGAGACTTTATAAAATTTTTCTGCTAGCTAGAGATTTTTTCCATTTAAGGGCTCGGTACTCTCTGATCACATTTATTTCAGAGAGCAAATGGATATTATCTGACATATGAGCAAAATACCCAATGTGCAATGCATTGATGTGCGCGCGCACACACACACACGCACACACGCTATAAGTTTGAAGGTGATCTGGAATTAAATGCTAGTAACACAGGGAGAATAACAAGTTATTCTCTGCTTAATCAGTCAATAAGGTTGGATGATGTTGTTTGTGGGAACTTTTTATGTATGTTTTTGTGCCTAAAATATCTTAGGGTTAACATTACAGCGTCATATAGACTGTGTAGGCATTGTAATACCCTTAAAAGATGGCAATACAAAGTCAGCACAGAACAAGGAGTGAAACAGTTTGTATGAGAGCAAATACAGTGAGAAGAGATTGTTTTAGGAGTGCAAAATAGGATCACTTGCCTAACAAAAAAGGGAGGAGGGGCTGGAGAGGGCAGCTCAGAATACTGAGCCTACTGTCCAAGATTTACGCATTTCATACCAACCAGATAAGCTTAGAAATGTTATCCCTTGCACTAAAACATATTGCTGTTGATGGCTTTACATCAACAGTAAATTCAGCTAATACATAAGTGCAGGAGGTAACTTCTTTCATTCTATCATATAATTTTTAGAATTACATTTTTTTCTATTCTAGAGCATAAAATTTTGCATATCTGTGCTTTACAGAGTAATAGAATATTTAGCGTAGTTCGGTTTCAAGTATGTTTCAATAAGTTCTTTGACAGCAGTAAATATATCTCCTAGAGCAGACATCTGAACTGCAATGTTTAAATAACTGCTGAACTATGTAATATTTAGATGGGCAATAAAGAAGGGGAGTTCTTCATCCCATCTTGATTCCAGGGGGATATTTTTTGCTCTTTTACATATTTCAGTTTTTTCTTCTTTAGGGCTTTGTAAGAATTATTGTTTTTTCTAAAAGAAACCTGAATTTTTTTATTTTTGCAAATTTGGGGTCATTCAGTTGATTTGGGGGAAAAGGGGATCAGATATTTTTGATGTGAACCCAGGAATATCCCTTTAAACGTCATTTTATTTCTATGGTGAAGCAAAAATCACTTTGGCCAAATAAATAGCTAAAAGGAAGCCTGCAAAAGACAGCATTAGTCACGACATACTTTTTTTTTTTAGGACAATTTGGTTGGGTCAAAAAATGTCTGCCTTTCTGCTCCGGCACATGCAGATCTAGAATTCCCAACCACAGTCCTACTCTGTCACCCTTGGATGTTAGCTTGACATTCACCAGCATGTCAGAGATATTTACAGAAGAATCTTGCGAATGGCAGCAACGAACGCAACTGTAAAGATCATCCCTGCAGTGAATGGTGACTTGTTGTTCTACTCGGAGTTTCACTGGGCCACAGGGACCATATCTGAATATAGGCCTTTGTCCCGTATGCTGTGCTAGAAAAATATAATGTCCTGACATAACTAGTGTTAGGGATTATTAAAGCACTAAATGGGGTTATTAAAGGCTAATTAAAGGTTATTGAAGTGTTTGGTGTAAATAAAGCACTAATATGTGCTTCTCAAGAAAGTATTTTGTGATGTTTTTGTTTACTGTGAATGCTTCATTTTCCCCATTGGTCAGTGTTCTTCCTAGATGTAGAATGGGTTAAGATTTTGTGTTGAGAAATAAGAATTCTGGAGATATTTGCACATGCTGTTTCACCTAGAGTGGGATGACCATTCAGAATTGAGTAGGCCAACATACGTGAGGAACTATTATCTGGAGGGAGATACCTAGAGCTTCCGCTACCAAACATCAGTGTTTAACAATGAATTTTTCCTATGTTCCCCCTTACTTTCATCACCCACCTCCTCTTCTTGCTGTGATTTTCAAAGAAATTGTGCAACCAAAACCCGTGTCATGAAAAGGTAACAGGAAGAAATAAGCTAGCAAAAAGAGATACAGACATGTAGGATAAGGGGAAGTATTCAGAGACAGTATATTTGACAAATTCTTCATGGATTTTAGAGGAAAATCTGAGCAGACTGTTCGGCAGTGTAATAGGCAAGAGACCTTCCACTGATGGCATTGAAGCTCAAGAGCTTTGTTTCTTACTCAGGAGGTTTGTCTGAGAACAGATATCCTGCCTAATTGTCATTTAGTGTTGATGACCGTTATTTTCTTACAGCTTGCCTTTTCAAAATAGATGTAAATCTATACAAATTGTACTCTGTGGTGAGGCACAGTGTTGAGGAAGTTGTTGGGATTATCAGATGCGGAGTTGGAGCAGAAGGGGCCAGAGGTCTTTGCAGTAGAGGCTGTTCCGGTTTCAGTGGCTGGGGTTGAATGCAAAAACTCCTTTAAGAAAAAGCATTGGTGATTAAGCAGTTTGACTGATGCACGGATTTCAGTGCTTGCGAGAATCAGTATTTAATTAGTAGGTCAGCTGTTTTAATATATTTATCAACAACATTCAGTGTACTGAATCCAGAGTATATATTCTCTTTTGCAGGCCTCATCACTCTGAGTATGGTGCAGGTATTACTGACTTTATCTCCCCTGTTGTCACCTTATCAGAAGGTTCTTTCACAGATAACAAAGTGAATTAATAACAGATCCAGAGGTAGAATTCAAGATTTCTTAATGTCCACATTAAGACTCCCCCCAGATTACACTTCCTTAGTGCAAATGCTGAACGTGACAAGTCCTACTAACTTCCACTGGAGGTCTGTACTAGATCTCAGGTGTCTCACTCTGTGCGTCTGTAATTAAGGTATGTAAATCAAAACCTGTTGTGAAAGCCCGTGCTCAGTGTTGCAAGGCAAGGAGGGAATTGGGTTTCCTTGGGTGAACATATACACCTGCCTCAAACAAAAGGCTATCCCTTCTTCTGTAATATCCTGCCTTGTTCAGTCAATAGCACTGAGCAAGTCTGGTGAGTTCACGCATGGTCGAGGATTGTTTGTCACTGTGTCCTCTCTGCTGCCAAGTAGTTTGTAGGGTGGACCAATATAATTATCAGTAGTTTGCTGTTGAATCCCTAGGATCTGAGATAATATGAGCAGAGAGATTCTGGTTAACTCACAGTATGGAGTGCAGGATGGAGTTATTTGACTATAGAGTGACGTTATTTCTAGTGAAGTTGATTAGTTTAGTGTGAGAACAGTTACTGCTTCACCTTAGATTTTTTTCTTTAGAGTTGTTCTGATGTCTCTGCGTTCTTCATTACAGCATCAGATAGAGTTAGTTTAGGCATAGCCCTGTTGCTCTTGTCCTTACAAGAGCTGCAACGCTGATTTGTCGTCTCCTATTCATCCTTGTGTTCCAGGAGAACTGTTCTCAAAGCAGGATACATCCTGCGCAATCTCCTTCCTTCCTCAGTGGCCAAAGGGCCTAGGGATGTTGTCCCTTAGTATCTGCATATATTTTCTTCTTTTAGAAGCTTTGAAGTTCTGAGATGTATTATTTGAAAAACTACATAAATTATTTTGAAACGCACATTCCATATTGAAAAAGCAATAAAGAGCATAAATCCCATTAACTTACTCGGAGATCTAGCTGTCTCAGTACTTCGTTCTCTTTAGAAACTTAGTCAGGACTTTTCAGGACAAAACATCTCTTTTCCTCTATGCAATGACTATAATCCCCTACTGTTCACAAAATGTCATTTAAGCTACTAAAAGGCTTTTGGCCTGCCCGTGGATGATTGTTGATGAAGATTACTTCAGCTATAGATTTGGGAAAATTTTCACAGGGGATTTCAATTGTTAGAACTAGCCATTTGTTGTGAATTTCTCAGAGGTGAGAGCTATCCAAAAGATATCTGGCTCATCATCAAAAAAGCTTTTACAAGGCAATCTGTTTTGATCTATGGCTCAACTGAAAAATAAAAAAATAAAAAGACTTGAAGAAAGATCTGAGATCGTTAAAAATGTCCCTGTTGCCTTTTTTTGATTTTTTGCTTTTTAATAAAAAGATCTTTCATATTCAGATGCCATTTGGTAATGAAGTATAAGCTAACCTATCTTAGAATTTGAAATCCAGTTTTTAAATACTTTGACCAAAACTGGAGCATTGTTTTGTTTTTTTATTTGAAAGTTCTTTGCGGGGAGAGGAGGTCTTTTTGGGGGGAGTTGGACGGTTTCTGCAAGCATATATGTTTTCAGAGAACAAAAAGACACTTTCTCCCTCAGCTCTTGAATCTGTCCACTAGCCAAGGATCTGCCCCTTAGAGTTTTGTAAGCCCCTTGAAGTGTTAACATGATATTCTGTTGAAGTATGGGTTAGTTATATCAGTTTAAAAGGAAACAGAGAGCTGTAGGGTCACATTCTGATGTCCTTATCCACACTGAAATAGTGCCTTATGCTGCCTAGAAGTCATAATGATTTCACTGAATCTATTCATGGAAGACAGTCTTAATCAGCATAAATAACGATATCAAAAATTTTAATTCTTGGTTCAAATCCTTGCATGAGATTGTTACCTACCATATTTCTGTACTAGATGCAGAAGAATTCATTGATATTATGCTGCTTTATTTTAGGAAGCAAAAGCTGTAAGAAAGTGCAAAGTCTTTCTCTCCAACCCCTACTCAGGTACACGCTTTCTTTTCAGTGTTGATGTTTCTGTAAGAGAGCAAGTCTTGCATTAAAGGGATAGATCTGAAGTGTTCAGTTTACATGAAGATTAACGTTATACTGACTTTCAAATCGTATTGCAAAGAGGAGCTCAGCATCTTTTGTCTTCAGTGACATATATGTATTCTGAAGCTTTAAAGAATATTTTCAAGAAACTTGTGAGCTGTGATTGACAAGGCTCAGCAGTTTGTGTTGTACCTACAAGAACTCCTTCATGCAGTGACCTGTTTCAGTTATACCTTTACTGCAAGATTAGTCCTTAAGAGATTGGTAGTCTCCTAAAGGGGAGATAGTGGTCAGAGTGGGGGGTTTATCAAATATATACTTTGTATATATTTTACATGGCACTGACTCTCAAAAACTTTCCAAAATCCAGCAAGCTTGTCATATGAAGAAAACTTGTGTAATTGAGTGAGTTTGGCAAATTCTATGATAACTGTGCGAATATTGAGCTTTTTATGCATTGATCTATTTTGGATTCTTAAAATTACCTTGACTTTGTTAAAATCATGCACAAAGCTTGAGTTTATACTATGACTTAGTTCACCTTATGCTACGAATATAATCTTTTTTTAGAAATATGGTTGGAAAAATTGAATATACTGTGGTATATTAGCTGTTTATAATCAAAAATAGGGCCTTTATAATCTATGCATGCAAATTACTTTTGGAATTGCTTTATTACAGTCAGTTGTGGCTGCCGTTGCTTTGGGTTACTATTCAGATCCATTGTTAAGAATTAATTACAACCATAATATAGCCTTTTGATATGTTTAACTTCACTTACATCAGCTAATCAAAGGCACATGCATGCTATGCTGGCACAGAGCATGGAATAATTAATTTTTAATGTTCTGTTTATTTCTCTAGTGAATATTGTTCTCTAAAAATAAGATGTTAACTGTTTAAAGGCTAAAGAGATTTGGTTTGACAACAGATGTATTTGTGAGCCCTTTGCAACAAGACGAACTAGTGAAATATTTGAAATTGGCACGGAAGTGAACTTCGGGTCCGTGGGCTTTAACTCCCTTGGGAGTGTGCTGTTCATTTGTGAAGGCAGACAACACCTCATTTGTATGGAAGATGCCAGTTCCTGCTGTGTTTCTCTGTTTTTCTTTCATTTGCATGTAAACACGCAGTACTTGAGTTCTACAACTCTAACTGCTGTGGTCCCTGGAAGAATCTGCTGCATTTGCAAGCTTAACTATGCAAGTTTTCTAACTGGAAAGCTTCATATTGAAATATGTGTGTGCGTACATCTATATATACACTCAGTAAGTGTAAATATTATTAAAAAAAATTCTAGGATGAATGTAGACATATATGCATCAAAACTATGCATCTGATGTTTGTCTGATGTACCCTGTGGCTAAACAGAGTTAGAAAGCTAATTTGAAAATAGTCTTAGACAGTTGACATTGCTGCTATTTTTATCCAAAACACTACCACAACGATTCTGGGGGCTGTTTGTCTAATACAATAATAATCACCTCGGTGTGGTTTCTGTGGTAAACTGAACGGTATGTACCTCTTGCCCGTTTGTCAGCCAGAAAATGGAGAGTGCCATGCTCTGAGCTGTTAGGCCTGAGCTGAAGAGAGCTGAAGAATATGGAGAAAATCGACCAGTAACCGTGCTCTGTTAATAACAACTAGAAAACCAACGTAAAGTGCATGGAATTGCAGAGGATTACTGCTAGCAAAAGCACAAATGGAAATCAGCTAGCCAGGCATGAGTCGAAGACAAAAACGGAAGGAAAAAAAACAGCTACAAGAAAGTGAGGTTCTAGAACGGCCCTTCAATAGGCATCTGAACAGGAGGAGCCAAACTGATATTTAAATAGTTCTTGAATAAGTTGTTGAAGGAGTTCCGTGATACGGTTGCTTAAGTAGCAGGAGTGCAGGTGGTCTTTGCCTCTAGTGTTCGTTTTGTCAGGTACGGGGCTATTTGCACCCTGAGTATCAGCTATGTTCCCCCGGCTAGTTTAAGTGATGTTAGGTAGCTGTATGAGTCTTTCTGCTGGCAACCTGTGATGGATTAGCATTCCTTAAATCAGAGTAATATTCTAACAGAAGGAACAACAGGAATAACTTCTAATTTTTTAAAGGAATGATTTTTTTTTCTCTTTTAGATGTGTGCGTTGTTCCTCTTATACTAGACTTACCATCCCCTCACAGAATTGCAGGCCTAACTCCAGAGGCTATCACAGGGGTCTAAAAGTTTGCTTTCTTCATCTGAACACCTCACTGTTCTCACCTTCCTCACGCCATGGTCCTTTTTTAAACTGCATAGTTGCTTTTTTTTTTTTCCTGTGCAAAGTATACCAATTCCAGAGCCGTTCTTCTGGTTCCTGCTTGTTTTTCCTTAATGCTATTAAGTGTCCTAGTATTGAGGTTGACATAAGCTATTATCTAGTGATTACAAAGTAGCTCCAGTCCTATCATATCAGTAACTCTAGAAATCAAGTCAAGTAGGAGGCAGAGGAGTATAAACATAGGTATTTAAGTCCCTCAGTTTAAGCTTTTACTAGCAGACTAGTATTTTAAAGGCAACAAAACTCATTTTAAAAATAACTTAATTCCAAAAATTAAGTGCTTTTGGAATTTTTCTATTCTAAATCACTTCATCACAACAGAGATGTTGTTCTAGTTAACCTTTTGTGTTTATATTCTTTTTCCTCTTGTGTTTTTACTCTCAGGTTATGAAATTGTGGGATTGCTTTGTTCTTAACTATGTGCACTAGATATTATGTTTTGTGATTTATGCAACAGGTTCAGATGACATAAGTAAACAAGATGGTCAGTTTAAGCTTTAAAAACAAAAGAGAAAAAAGAATAATGTATGAAAGCAAAATATATTTCACATCAGCGGTCTCCCAGTGAATGCCAATATACCACCCAAGTTTAAAGAACTGCCTTGCTTATGAAAGCAAAGGCAACACTGAATCAAACAATGGTCCAATTTCATACTCCATTTCAGACATCATTAAATATATTTGGTTTCACCTCATCCTCAACAAGGTTTCAAAAAAGAGGCAGGAGCCCTGATTAATGTATACTGCAGGAAAAGAGGAAGAGGGAAACATCATAAATCATTTTTTAAATGATTTTATGGCTTCTTTCCCTCTCCTGCTATTTTCTGCTTTTCTTTGGAGATTATTCTCTTCTTGTGTTTAATCCTTCTGTTGCTGGTGAGGGTAAAGCACAGTTGTTAAAACCCTGGCAAACATCAGCTCAACCCTGCAAAACTGTCCGTAGCTGTTTCTTCTGCAGATTACTGTTCTTGAGAGAATATCTGTGCTGCCTGACCACATTTTGGTGTTATTCCTCTTTTCTTTGTTTTACAAAAAGGTTGAAGACCCCAATTGAATAACTATTGAATATTGTATATTTTTTCCCCTCTGTTATAAAAGGAAATAACACCCTGGTTTATGGGCTCTCTCAACTGTTCTTTCACTGTATGGATTTATAGCAAGTAGCCAAGGAGACGATAACCTGTTCATAACACTCTGGCTCTGTTGAACTCATGGGGAAAATGTCTGCTGGCTGTGACGGAGACTGAATTTTCACTTTCTAGGTATTAGATGCGATAAAACCAGAACTACATTTCCCGACCATCATCTTTCCTTTGTTGAGGTACAGTAGGCTCCAGACTGAAGATCAGATCAGGTTAGTGGCCCATATAGTCCTGCTGCTGACAGATGCTGGTATTGGCTGCTGTAGAGATTTGTGAACCTTTCTGTAGTAGGCAGTTGTATGTTAAAATAAAATTAGTAACACACAGGAAGAGAACAAAGTTAAAAACTTGGTTAAACAGATAAGCAAAACCCTTTCTGGGTCTTGCTCATTGCTGTGGGGTATTGATATTGTATGACCACCAGAAGGAAGCTTTCACTGTGCTAAGCCATTTCCCTTCGTTCTTCAGATGCGTTTGCATCAAATAAGCGAGAGGGGTCGGGGCTAGCTAGAACTCTTATCTCAGCAGGCAGGAAATCTCGTGCTTGGGAGAGACAGAGACTGCACATAGCTCTCACCTTGTCGCCTGCTGCCTGGGAGCTGCCGGGGGACCTGTAGAGGAAGTTTATTGTACCTGAAGGAATAGTCAACTCTTGGCACCAAATAATGTCCACGTGACTGACTCTGAATCATCGAAGAGGCAGTGCTCCAAAGAGTAGTGGCTTTAAGCTGTGAGAAATCGGCTTATTCTTCTGTGATTATTCTGTTAAAAATAGACGTCTCTCTATCACTGGACAGAATTTGAAAATCTTGGTTTCTCTTGGGGTAGTTTTGGTTTAGTTTGATTTTCTGTTTCCCTTTTCCTGTTCTCTGTCCCAGCTTTGCTCATTTGGTGGTATTCTCTTTCCTCTGAGCATTGACTCCCTTTCCTGCACCCTCGTTTTGCTGGTGTTTCTTTTTGGGCTGTCCCTTTGCCGCGCGCAGCAGCCGTGATCCACGTCACGGATCGTTGCCTGCTTCAGGCCTTGCTCTATGGGAAAGCGCTTCGTAGTACTGTGGGCAGCTGTGGTGGCAGGCCACTTCGGAAGCACGTTCGTGGGCGCTGCAAATGAAACCTTTGAGGGCCAATAGGTAGGATGAAATACTGATGATACCTCAGTGAAATTATGGCCCGTGTTATTTAAAGGTGGTGCAGTGAATTCATTATTACACGTACCTGCGTTTTTTTCCAATAAATTGTTCTTACATAGCACTTTTGTGGCTATTGAATTTTGAAACCATTGGAGAAATTTTAATTTTAAGCTAGTTACATGGCAGCAAGCTCTTGAACTGAATTTTGTTTTTATTTATACAAAGTCCAAAGGAGCGAGAAAGACAAAAACTTCCCTAAAGGGCGTTGTATCTAATATCAAAAACATAATCTAGCCCTGATGATTTACATAAATGTGGCAATATGTGATGTAAATGAAAGTTAGCATTTCATATTTTAAGCTGGACCTTTTGGGCTATATCATGTGGAGAACTGAAGCAAGTCTTGCAAGAATTCCTCAGCTCAGCAGGCTCTCTCCTAAGCTAACAGCTAATACAGTGCAGAGATCAAAAGGGTTGCTTCAGTTTTTTTTGGAACCTGCACATTGAGATAAGATCTACATGAGACCAAGCTGAATATTTTTCATGTTACATCTGTAGTTTACCAGAAGCAACACTATCACATAATTAGTGATGTAACGTTTGAAGCATTTAGTAATGTCACATGTGGATCTAATCTTTACACCTAATGGAGCTGTTATATATTTATAGAGAGTGTAACTTCTTGTCTGTAATGTCTTCATAGCTCATGGTTGATTGGAATGATGTCTATTATAATCATTTCAAGCCTAAAGGCAAAACTCATTGGACATTAATGAAGTAGTATTTCTTGAGCTCTGATTTTGCAATAATGGAAAAGCTAAGATCTGTCGCCTGCTAAATCACATACTTAACTTAGTAAGGCTGTTTTTTAATCTCTTAAAATTAAAAAAAGTGACGTGTGCTCTTTTATTGGTAATGATATTTATATGATATAATAACAATTATCACTGTAATTATCATACTGCATGATGATTAACTAGCAAAATTTGAAGGCTCTTAAGTAGCAGATTTGAAAATGAATGTATTAGATTTGTAATTTTACCTTCGTTTCCCTCTCATGCTGTAGATATCACATTCACACATTCAGAAGTGCCTGGCTTTGTATTAAGAACAGAATCTTGGGGTATGCCTTTCTGGGCACTTTTTGGTTTTCACTGGATGGCCACAATGTGTCGTGACTCACCGGACTGGGAGATTTCTCTGTATTGGTCCCAGAGAGATGGGCCTGCTGGGTGCTGTGGGCAGCTCCCTCTTCTTCAGCACTCACTGGGACACTAAGGGGGGTTCCAAGAGCAGTATTTCTATTGGTATATTCCTCTCCAAAATATTTCTTCTCAAAATGGGCATACGGTTTTGTGGAGCGCCTGATAGTGACACCGGGCATGATGAGGGTGCCTTTCTCTATGCATTGAATCTTCATTCAGCGTGTGGTGCAAGCCAGTGATTTGGGCTGGTGATCTTTATTTGCTCTGATTTTTCTTAAATACAGAATGGGAAAGAGAAGATCTAACAGTTGCATGTCTTACATATTTTCTCTCTGGCAGTATCCAGTAATTATTAAGAGGCTGCCGAAAGTGTGTTTGTTGCTTCCAGCAAGGATAAGATTTTGTTGGCTGTAACGCTAGTTTTTCATGTTATTGCTGTTAAGAAAGTGATGGGCAAGTTTCAATGGTCTGTTTGAATAAGCAAGTGGAGGTGATGCATCATCTTTGGAAAGTGCTTTTGATATACTGATATAAAGTTCTATATTAGATCTAAGTAATAGAAACATTTACTGTTAGCTATCATCAGTCTAAGTTTGCCAAGGAGCAACCACTCGAATAGTCTTTTTACTTGCATCTCTTTGTATACTTCCTTCCAGTAACAGTGTAAGAAGTATAGGCCTCTTATTTTAATTCAGTTTCAAAAAAAAAGCATGATTCTCTCTATCAGTTTGTCTCTTACATTTGTATGTGTGTGTTTATGCTTAAAATCGAGGAAAGGAGTAGGCTGAATTCTCCTTCAGTTGCTCATTACAATAACCAGATTTAAAATCTGGGAAGAGTAACATAAACACTATGGTGGGCTATCTGAAATTGGCTGTGCCTGTATATATAAAACACATGGAAAGCTTTCAAGGTATTATTTCTGCTGTTTTGTGAGAGCAGACCAGATTGTGCCTTAGTTTTGTAAACATTCATTATGGAGAGTATATGTGGGGGGTGGGGGGGTGGGCAGGGGGGTTATGTGTTTCTTGAAAGTACTGGCAAGTTTCATGCCCTGATTTTGCTGTACATTTCCCCCTAAACGGTGGAGTGTACCCTGTACAATCAATTCTCAATCATTCTGGGAATGACTTAACAAATTAAAGACTTATGCAAAGACCAGGGAGACACTAATGACTTTTTGTTGAAAACGTGAGTTGTCAAACTGGTGGTAACGTTCACTACTTTAGCGCTTAATCTTTTAACTAATATTAGGAATTGAGACATTCAGTGGGACTGCTTGCACTAATAAACACTCTGACTGGGTATAATAGATGTTTGCATGCTCTGGCCCTTACAGTTTCTTGCATCAGTTAATGAGAGTATTTTATACGTGCAAGTGTCAGAAGAAATGAACCATACTCTGTGACTAATACTTAATAACAAGTCTAAATATAATCAGTAAAATATCAAGCAAGCAAGTGTGAGTTAATTAACCATTTTATTTTGTTTACATGAGTATGGTCCAGAGCATGCAAACTGCACGTTCGGATTCTTTGAGATGAATGTGATAAAAATTAAAGGATTTTTTCTGGAAATCCAGGAGTTAGGAAAGACATTTTTCTAGTCGCAATTGGAATGATCTCCCCAGAGCAGCCTTTGGCATCACTGTGCTTGGAGGCATTTAAAGTTGGATGCTATGAAATGTTTACAGATAGCCTATGTTGAGTATTGGCTAAGAGATAGACAAAAGAGTTGATTAATTTTTCCCCTATTATTTTGTCAGCAAACTGGTGTCAGTTTCTGTACCTGTTGAAAGGCACCTGGATCCTGCACCTAGGCCTTAATCCTCCAGTGCTTGAGAAATTTCAGCTAGAACAAAATGCTGAAAGGCAGGAGATACCTGAGATATCTCCCCTCTGTCCTGGTTTGTACGAGGTTGCCGAATTAAAGGCTTTGGACTCTTATTTTCAAGGTTCCCTATAGCCCAGCTTCAGAATATTTGTAAGAAAACCTGAAATCCCCAACATGGTAATCCTCGCTGAGAAATACTCTCCTGCAGCAGAGTGAAACGCGCCCTGAGGAGGCTGAGTTTGCGTGTGGGAAGGTGAAGCGTTCTTGGGACTGCAGGATACGTCTGCGTTGTGAAATGAGCTTTCCTAGGAATGAAGAACTGCAGGAACCCTTACTGTCTTCTGCTGCATGTATACGTTGACCTTGTTGAAATACATATGTCTTAAAAATAAACAACTGTAAACTCTCTCTGAAAAGACACATTCCCGCAGCTTTCTCACCTTGCAAAGGAAATACAAGTACCAGCAACAAAGTGTAAAGTAACACTGTTCAATAAACTCCTGGAAGACCTGTTTGTTGTAATAATGAACCCGGTGTAAGAAACAGGAGAAAATACAGATTGAAAAAACATTGGCCATTTTAATACAGGGGTGAAATGTCAGCAAAGCAACTCTTCGCTTCAGTGGGCTAGGATTTCACTCATTAAGGCAGCAAGTTCTAGTCTATTTTAAAAAAAGAGAAAAAAAGGCGTAATTAGATACCTTGAAATCTTCTGCAAGCTGTGATCCTGGGCTAACAAGCTCAGAGAAAGAAACAGAAAGCGAAGGCAGAGCCTAGGGCTGATCTAGCAGCAAACAAGCATCAGTGCTGTAGCTGCACTATGATATGTGGCAGGTCGTAATTCCATGCTTTTTAATTAAGCGTGCCAACAGCCTGTTAGTTCTTACTGTGGTATCCAGCTCCGATGTTAGTTATCTTGGAATTTATGATCTTTTCTCTGTGTAAATAACCAAATGATAAAATATTCTATTTTGAACAGCAATGCAGAGTTGAAAAGGGAGGCTCAGTTTAAATGTGCCTTTGGACCTCTGGGATAGGGTAGCAGTCTGAGCACTCTGTCAAGGACGTTGGCAGTTACATTTTTCATTCGCTCGAAAGTGCCAAAGATGGAGCGTTACTAGGCTTGTCACATTCTCTAGCATGCTGAGTTACATGCGAGGAGCAGATATTTCTAAAGTACTGCATTCATGGTTCATTTGGATGAGCAGGCATTTCTAATTTGGCACCAGTCTAATGAAAAGATGCATTCCAGTGCAGATTCCAGCAGCTGCAGACTTCATTGACTTCAAAGATAATGCGTTTAGTTTTGGCTGTGGAACTCGAGCGATACTCAGCTAACGGCTTCTAAATCCACCAGTTGTTGTGCTTAAAGAAAAAATAGTACAATAAAGTAGTTATACTTGAAATTCACTCTTACATTAGTTTGTTTGGTTTAATGGCAAGTTATAGATATACTCTAGTAGATTAAGAATTTATGGCAAGTTTTATATGCAAAAACAAAGCGCTTTTGACAGAAAAGGTAATGCAAAGAACTCTGCTTTAATACACAAATGCTAAGCAGTTTTTCTAGAAGTAGGGGGGTCATGTGCTTTTGTTTCTGCATTTCTTTGGATTCTGAAGGTGAGAATGAAGGCTAACAGCTGAGCTGGGAATCTAGTTTTATTGTATCCTGGGAGGTAACTATACAGAATTGTAGGAATAGCCTCCATGTCTGGGAATAAAGATAAAATTTGCTTATTAAATTACAAGTTAGACTTGGAAAAAAATTACACGTACATTTTACTTTGTCATTCCCTCTCTTTTGGTATTCTTCAAAAAAATAATTTACATTGTCTACTTCCAAACTGATGGAAGAAGCCTGTTGCTGAGACCGTATGTGCTTTTCCAAACTTAAATACATCGCCGAGGAGTTCCACCTTGTGACAGTTTACGTTGAGAAGCCTTTACCTGCTGGGCTTTTTTGTTTGCTTGCTTGTTCATTTTGACCAGCCCGTGACCTGAAAAACAGAGCTGAAATTACTTGAGTAGATTAAGTTGGTGGACGAACCCATTAGACTTGAGCTGAAATGTGAAATCCAATCAATTTGGCACCTAGTTTTCAAAGATATGACCATGGAAAAGGAGAGAATGTCGGGAGCTGCCTTGCTGGTTTCACGTCACTGTATTGGCAAGAGTTTGCCAGTACCCCCACTGGAAAGGCATCCCTGCTTATTGGGAAACAGCAAGTTGTGGAGGGCAGGGACTTCCGAAAGGAGCAAGAACGGCATTAGCATGATACTAACTTTTAAAAGCAGTTCTCACAGATCTAACTTTCCTGCGTGTGTAACTTGAACTTTAAAAGTTCTGTCTTTTTAACAAAATTGTTTTCCATTCTCTATTTTTGCACTCTTCTTCTGACGATAGAAGTTTTCAAGCAGTAATGCTATCTGAGAGCGACGTAGAAAAGCTTAATCGTTACAGCAGTCGATGCAGTCCATAGGTAGGCAGGCATGGTGTGCAGAGCTCTTTTCCTCCTTGAAAGCTGAGGGAGAAGCGTTGGTGCTGCTGGAAGTGGGAGGAGGAAAAAGAGTGTATGTTTTGGTGTGTGTGTGGGGGGGTGTATTGAGCACAGGTTATACTGTTGACTTTCCTATACAGTAAAGGGAGATTGGGATTTTTTTTTCTTTCCTGGTCTGGTATCCTTGACTGAAAAAAATTGGTTTTGAGTTTGTTTTTGGTTTGTTTCTTTTGTTTTGTTTTAGGAAGATGGGTGTTAGGTCTGCAGATTGTATTCCATTTTTATAATGAGCCTGCTTTATTTCATGACAAGCCAGGCTTCTGCAGTTCGCAAGCTTTCACCAGTAGAACGGTCATACGGAGTAAGGAAGGTTCTTCTCAGGTGCAGCAAAGAGAGTCCTTTGGCTTGGGCTCTGCTGAGCTGCAGTGGCCTATGGAAGTCTTGAAGTTAAAATTTCCTAACACATTTTTTTCTGAGTCCTGCCATAAGAAAATCTCGGAAGTTTATGCAGATATTATCTCTTGAAAATTATTCAAGGCCTAAGTTGAGGAGGTTTATAATAATGAGGAGGATAATCAAAATTCCTCTTTGTTTTTATAGGCATCCATTCAGAGTAAGTGCTCAGGACTGGGGAAAAAAAAAATCAAATCATAAATGTAAAATCCAGACCCAGCTCTCAGAAATGGAGAGCTATACATATACTTTTTTAAAACACAGAAGTGGCTGTTCTACCGAAAACAAAGTTAAGATCATCCATTGGTAGCGAATAGATTTCATTAAACTGAAAAAGACTTTGATTGTTTCTTCTTGTCTAAAAATTCCTTGTAAACCATCAGGCTGCATCCTCACTGACTTCCGTGACGATAATGACTGATCAGAAGAATCCAGTATTTAAGGGATTTTTACACGGAGCATTTGAAAATAGCAGTGAGCTAATGGAATTTTTCACTGCAGAAAACTATTTTTAATGAATAACTAGATTGAATGGGTAAATATAGGCTTGCATTTTGTGGAAATCCCCTCAGTTGGTCCTTTATGATTGTTTGCTCAGCGCTGCATTCCTAGCTGCTTTCAGAGAACTTCAACATTGTTTTCAGATTTCACAATAAAAAATGGCAGATGTGGCTTTTATAACATTTTTAGATTAAATTGTTGGTGTTAAGATAACATTAAGGTAAAAAGTTAAGCACTAATGTTCCAGCTGCACAGAGAACATTGAGTGTATTTTTTTAATCTTATTTTTGTCACAGGATTTCTTTTGTGATCTGAAATCACTGAATACAAAACACTCGTTTTCTGGAAGTAGAATGTGAAATCCCCAGATCTGAATTTAAGAAAGGTTCACAATAATTGCAGCTGAAATTGCAGCTGTACTTGACTATTTAAACTGCCATGTGGTGCTAACTGCAGTTGATTCTTCATTTTCGGGAACAAAAATGCAGACACTGCAAGGTGATACTGGAAAATATGCTGCAAAGATATGTAAGTGGCTCAACGCAGAGGTTCAGTGGGTCCTGTTAGTTCCAGCAGCCGTACTCGAGCAGGATCATCTTGAGTATCTGCTGTTGCCTTGCCATAGATTGGATCATGGAAAATGAGGGGTGCCTGTATTCTGAAAAAGCCAGCTTGAATAAGACATCTAAAGTTAGTTGATGCTTTTGGCCTTAATCAAGCTCCCCTTCCAGCCTTCATCTGTAAACTGGGGATGTTGACATACCAGTCACCTGTAAGGAGTGTTTTAAAACTTAATGGACTGATATTTCTGAAGTGTTTATGTTCACCCATGGAGAGGATCTTGAAGTAATTAATCATTTAATTAATTAATCATTCATCATAAGGCTTGGAGAGTGTGAAGCAAGTAAAGAAAAGAAGGGGTAGCACGATTCTTCACCAGGGGAAAATAAAACGCTTATAAAATGAGTGATCCACTCTGTGAACGCAGGTTTCCGGGAATCTTGCACAAAAGCAGTGTGTGTACATTTAGTCTGGATCATAATGCCTAAGGAAAGAGGACTAGTACTGTGTGCTTTTTAGCTTCTGAATGTATGTCTAAGCAACAGTTTATGTAGGATGACCCTCCATGCCCATACTTTTCTAGTAGTCTTTTCATTCTGTACCTGCAATAAACTTTCCCAGCAAAAAACAGAGTTAACTTCAATTTTAGATGAAAACTATTTTATTTTTTTTCCTTCTTTCGTCTGTTAACTATTGTGTACTGTCTACTGAAATTCTCATTCTTATTGAAGTATATTTAGGGCAAGTCATGCATACACGAGTATTCTCAACTTTAAACACATAAGTTTTCGCAAAATTTAAATAAAATTACAAACCTTTTTAGGAATATAGTTTTTTTTTTATCTTACACAAAATAATGACCTAGTTAAACTAAACACCAGTGCTGTCTTACGGGTTTTATTGGATAGGACCTTATACTTGAACATAAAAGATGTCCTCTGAAAATAATTTTGTAGTTCATATCTTCATGCGGTCATGGCAAATGTTACTAAAACAATGGCTGGAGTCAGGTGTGATTTGTTTGAGTTTCTGTAATGCGTTGAAGTGCACCTGCTTTACCTCTGATATTCCAGCAAGGAGTCTTTCCTCAGCCTGGGCTTCCAGTAACGCCCAGTTGTGGTGTGGTTTTGTCATTTGCAGAGTACTGGGTACTCTAAGGCTATCAAAACTCATTTTCATGTCTTACCTCTTAGAATTTGAATTTTGGTCTCCAGAGGTAAAAGCCTAGAAGTCACTAGCCTAGTATACGAGCCAGGCCTAACATGTTACAATTAAGTTCACTTGTTATAGGTATTTATGAAAACCTTTTAGTAGTAATTTTACTCTTTGACAGATTTGCACCTTGCTGAAAACATGATTTTTAGCATGTGCTGTGATTGATTACCCAGTAATGGGTCTCTCTCGCAAGATGAACAAATTCTTTTTTTATTACCTGAAACAAAACACAGCATCTACCCAGTGTTAATACAGAATTTGCCAGTATTAATTCCAATTAATTGTCCCTAGTACCTCATTAAAACCTGGCTTTTCTTTCTGCACGTGCAGTTAACAAAAATAAATATGACCATCAAAGATATGTTTCTTCAGAAGAAAAAGTTATGCTGAAGTGTTTACTTAATCTCTGAAAGAACTGTATTTTCCTGACTATATAATTGTATGTGGTGAGCTCATATTTGATAATGAACACTACATTTTAAAATATAAATATACTAGCTTTATTTTATTTTTATTGAACTGAAATAAGAAAAGCAGCAGAATAAGAAGCAGTACACATAGTCGGAAGTGCTTTGTGTTAATTGTGATACCAGAAATAACGTGATTGGAGGAACAGGGCCGATCTTCAGTTTTTGCTAGCACTTGCCTACACATGGAATTATTTAGGAACAGCTAGTCCTGAATAACTCCATGTGCTGACGCTCTTGTTTCTGTTTAGCTTAACACACTTTGGGCTACTTTAAAAAGAAATAAGGCAACCTTATTCTGAAATAAGAGTGCCTGCACTTGGGTTTATTCAGGACTAGCTGTTCTTGAGCAGCCTTTATTTAAATAACTCGATGTGTAGATGGTCCTTTAATCTTCCAAGTTCTTCAGTCACTTTGGAAAACAGGACTTAGTTTCCTGTGTTATTAAGGGACAATCTAAATATTTCATCCAAAATACTGTTTTTAAAGAACATTTAAGTTCTAGCTGACTTTGGAAATGGCAGGCAAAATAAGGATTATAAATATTTTTGGATGATTTGATGCCCAACAGATAAACCTACAGCAAAACAAAAATTTTCAATACAACAACTCAAATGGAGAGACTATCCTAAACAGTTATGGAGTACCTTTGCTAGGAAAGTGCCTTGGGAGAGATGATTATAGCTTCAATGTTTTTTGCCTATCAGTCCTGCATCTGATTATATTTAAAAATTAAGAAATTCAGAGTTTCATCAGTGACAGAATAATATTATATAATGATACTTTTTGCCTTATAGTGGATCCTTTCTTTAAATAAGGGATTTTTTTTCCATATTAAATTGTTATATAGAAATTCATTACAATCAAGAGTTTCAGGTCAGTGAAACTCAGGGCTTATATTCTACTTAACTACAGTGTTTTAATGTATCTGAGTTGACTTAAGCCAGTTCACTTGTATATGGTACCAGGGCAAATCTGCCTAGCTCTTAAAACACTACACTGTGTTCAGCTTGGGTATTTTAAGAGATGGTTATTGCCTTGAAAATGGATGACATAGGAAGATTCACAATTTAAAACACATATTTTGAGACATTCCTGTGTTATCTGTTCTCATTAGAGATGAACGAGCCTCAATAATCAAATATTCAGAATTTCTCTGTAAAGAGATCTTCTGTAAAGTATACAAGGTGCACTGTGGAAATTAGTAAGAAGTCCAGACTCTTAAAGAAAGAGAATCTGGATCAGAATAATTTTGCATTCACAAATTGAAAATAGACAGCGTGGTATACTGCAAGTAATCAAGACCAGTGAAACAAATGTACTTCATTCAGATGACAGATTGATGTTTCTAAGCAGCAAATGCATATGGCACATGTGGCATAAGGCAAAATATGGAACTAGTATTGTATTAACAGGGACGGTGCTGTTGGGACAAGCTGTTATTTCCTGTTCAGAGTTTCCTTACAATGTAAGTAAACAAAAGATGTATGCTCCATTATTTGTTCTCATTCTCTGGCATACAGATCTTCTATATTCTGTGTGCACGCAAAAATGTAGATTTTGCTGCGTTAACTTTCTCCCACTCACATGAATCACATTCTTAACTAAAGGCAGCCAAACTAGCCTTCAATGTCAGCCTTTCTCCTAAACACCAACGTTAAAAAATTATCCTGCTATGAGATCATAGCTGACTTAATTAAAACAAGTCTAATGTGGAGCAGAATTGTACCCGATTTGCCTACCAGTATCCTATTCTTTTCTCTCCTTATCATAATCGAGCTGGCTAAGAAGAATTTGACTGTACAGTTTCTATCCCATAAACTCAAGTGAACTTTGGCAAGATCAAGACATACAGTATTATTGCAAAGTCATAAATGGGATTTCTCTAGATTCTCTGAATACCTTTCTGCAGACTACTAATAGACTCTTTACTGGACTGAGGTAATTCAGTGTAGAAGACCTGATGAATAAACAGTAAGGTTGTTGCTATGCTCATGTTTAAGCACGATTCTCTTAATTATTACTGCATAACCACAGACTATTGACTCAGCAGTGGGAAGGGACTTCCAAAAAGCACATGCTATTTTTCATGGGCCGCTGAGCATTCTCAGCATTGTGGTACCCTTGGTGTCCAGCTCTTGTTCAATAGCCTTCAGGTTCTTTAAAAGCATGGTAGGTTTATTTCCTTGCATTCAGGAGCCTGCAAATCTCATAAAACTGGATTAACAAAGCCAGTCGGCTTGCGCTAGGAGTCTCTCGCTCAAATGCCAAGTGCGTACTGATCCCTACATTTCTACTGCAAGCTGTTTTTTATATCCTGCCAGACAGGCTCGTAGAGTACCACAGATGCACTGACAGATCTATCAGGTTTTGATTCCAGCCTTTACAGAAGAATAGGGCAATTCTGTCAGGAGAAGGAGAGAAAAAATATCACTGTTTTTCTTGAAGTGGAAAGGCAGTGCTTCCTTTTCACCTTCTAGGGAGAGAGGCTTCTCTGCTTGGGGAACCTCTTTGTTATCCTCTCTTTTAGTCATGTTGTTTCCCAAGAAGTAGGCATCTGAGCCTTCGCTCTCTCTCAGGCCAGAAG
The DNA here is from genome assembly GCF_040807025.1 of Struthio camelus. Classification (NCBI taxonomy): domain Eukaryota; kingdom Metazoa; phylum Chordata; class Aves; order Struthioniformes; family Struthionidae; genus Struthio; species Struthio camelus. The sequence continues at coordinate 18,875,859 of NC_090946.1, forward strand.
TCTGCTTAGATCTGCAGTTAAAAGTTTGTTTCAGTTTTGACTGCATCCCTTTTTTTGTGCGTGGTTCTCATAAAATGCCCAGCAACTCTTTCACACCCAGAGGAGGGCACCCACCAAGTGCCCTTGTAAAATAAACACAATTACATATGATTTAGTATAGGCCATGAGGGACAAGTCACTGTTAAGTCCCATGTCAGATTTGTGTTTGAGGTAATCTCAGACTTTCACGTGCTTAGACCAGGAGATGTTCAAAATGTTGTTTTGCGTTAGCCCGGATACCGTTACTGGTTTAGTGGCATTCAACTTGAAAATTGTTGCAGCATCTCTTTTCCGCCTTAGGTAAGCCGGCAACTTGCAGGTGAGTGTTTGCTTTGGGTTTGCGTTGTTCCTTGGATTTAGCGCTCTGCTCCAGGGCCCCTTTGGAGGAGGCAGTGTTTTAGTTCCTCTTTAGCTGTCATTCTCTTGGGGTAACGTGCCAAACCCTTTGAGAAGAAAGGGACTAAGCATCAGTGAAAAGCTTCTTCTGTAGGTTCATGCTTCCTGCTTATTTCACTGTGTACTTTTAGGAACAAAAAGCCATGGTGGAAGTGTGCATCATTACATATAACAAGCTGGAAATGTCACTCCTAAAGAAAACCTGACACACTATTACAAAAAGTGCTACATTTGCTGTTTCTTTTTTTTTTTTAATGAAGTGAAAGAAAACATACACATACGTGCCATTTTTCTTTTCTTTTTCTTTTTAAGCTTGTTAATAGCGTTTTGGCTCCAGAAGGAGTAGAAGAAAGAATACATATGTATGTGCAGATATATGTGCACTTTGTTAGCATGTCAGACTGACCCAGCCCTTCTGTGTAAACAGGTTTAATGAACCTTGCAAGGCACAGGATTAACAAAAAGAAAAAGGAGCACAAGGAGTAGTGAAAATGGCTGCTGTACATTAACCGGGGAAAGGGGTTGCTATCCAAGTATGTCAATTTGGCAGCGCTTATGGGCAAGCAACATGATGTTTCCTCTCTCTTTTTTCATTTCTTTCCTTGTCCCGTTCTTTTTGCTCTGGCAGCTATTTGAGAAACTGACTTTATTCATGTGCACAAAAGGCAACAGTTTACAGAGGCCTCCCGATCCTTTTAGATTATTTATTGCAGGGCAATGCAAAACAGAAATGCACATTGTGAATTTAGCATCTCAGGCTAGTCTGTGAATTTATATGACGGCTAGAGCTAGCAAGAGTGACAGCAGGCCAAGACTGCTGCTGCTATTGAATGATTTGCTTGCATAAGTCTTCTGCACAACCAGTGTGACAAGTTGCAGTATGGACATACAAAAAAACGCAGAATTAGGCTATTACTGTAGTCTTTAATGATTTAATAAAAATACATCTTTGTGACTTGCGGTGCTGTGGTTTACACACTGTGTAAAAATTAAAGTATATTGCTATTTTTAAAAGTACACTATTATCCCACCCCTACCCCTCTTCTCCCTGCCCCCTATGTTTTACATTTTCTTTCCTCTAGAAGAAACCCTTTCTGATTAAGGATCATGTTGAAAACTCAGCAGTTTTTAATCCAGCTCTCTGCAGGCTGCAGTTCATGCTTCATTTAACTGATCGGTTCCACTGCTACATTACTAGACAAAATCACCAGTTGGAAGAGAGAAGCAATTATAGTAAGTCATAAAAATGGAAGACCCCACGTCTTAAGAAATGAAATCCAGTTTACAAACTCTCCACTTCTCGTACACATGATTTTGGTACTCATGACCAAATGAGTAGCAGTTTTTAATGTTTTGCTACACTTTGTGTAATGAATCCTGATCCAAACACGGAAGTTTGTGCTTAGCTGTTCAGCAGAGACTACTTAAAACTATTTATTTTGTGCTTTCAAATAACAGTAAGTTTGCATGTGAAAAGGTTTGAGCAAAGTAATACATTATAAATGAGAGTAGGATGCTGGTGTGAACTATGAGTGTCAGATTTGCATAGTAATTTTTAACAAGAGTCTTAAAGTTAGAATAAATGGGGCTTCAATTCAGCAAAACTGGTACTTGTTTTTTACTTGGGACTGCTAGAATATAACTCTGTGAACAGATGAATTGCCAGGAATAACAAATCAGGCACTGAGAAGAGATGCTGCCGGAAAACAAATTTCATATCCTGTGAACAAAAACAAAAAGTCTGGGGACGGCTGTGCAATATTAAACTCCCATAGACTACTGCATGAGACTTGTCCAACCTGTTCATCTTACCACGCTGTAATCCTACCGAGTCTGTGCTCGTATGGTGTTCTTGACCGAAAACCTCATAGGTTCAATACAGTTTCCATACATGCTTTGATGGTTCAGGAAGTGGCATCTCTGTCTTTATAGAAATTTCCCATGACATACCTGTTTGGCTCTCAGATCTGCACGTATATATGTATACAGGGCTACACATATATTTGTGTGTATATATGTATAACTGTAATATACTTTGATTTATACTGAATGTCTCATAATTCTTTTTTTGCTTGTTTATACAATCTTTCATGTGAATTGTTGTGTTGAAAAGTGCAGATTAGCTCTGCCCTTAGCAGAATACTGTTTAAGTACCAAACAAATATTGCCAATGTAAGTCTTTTTCTCTCTCCCCATTCTCCCCTCGTTTACCTTACTAATACTGTAGCACTTTTAACTTCCATGCTCCCCTTTTGAATAAGCAAGTTATTACTGTTTTGCTAGAACATATGAAGATACCGTAGATATTTAGGGCCTTGTACAGTTATTTAGTTATGTGAAGCCAATAGTTGCTAATCACAAGGAAAAATTGACATTTATCATTTTCACAGTTATTATTTACAGATGCTGTGGGCACCAGCATGGTATAAAAACAGGCACATGATAAAAGATGGAAAACTTTATCCAATACCTCTGCCTCTAAAAGATTTTCACTGTGTCACATTACTTATTCAGCATGTCAGCCTTAATGAAAATCTTACTGCGATAATGCAAAAGGCTAGCCATTTTGACATGTTCAGGTGGTGCCCTACAGGTGAAAAATGTTATAGTACTAGAGGCATTCATGGAAAACATTCCTAAAGCAATGTTCATGAAGTATGTCTTGGAAGGGAGATTCAAGCTCTTAGTGATCATGATGGGGCAACTGACACGACTCTAAATCATGTGGATTTTCCTTCGTTCGTTTTTGTTTTCCCTTAACATGGAGCTTTATTTTCCACAACATAAATGTATTTTTTTCATACGCCCTGAGCCAAATTCTGCTTTGAGCTCTACCTGCTTAAATGAACCAAATCGTCTTGCAAGTTTCAGCACTTTATATGGCATAGCATGCTCATACAGCAACCAAGATGCATATCGTACTTCTGCTCTAAACTTTTTTGTTCAAGTTAATGCATTGGTTTTTTCAAACCATCCTACAATAACCAAGTAATATAAGAAGACAGGATATGGAATTTTGCTGTATGTCGGTCACTAGAGCAAAAGACCTAAAGATGAGATGTTTCCAAGAGAAAAAGAAGATAGAAGGAAAAACTATTTTTGTGCTATGATTTTTCTTGCAGCTGTGGGGAGAAAATTACAGCACTCTGAAAAGGCCACGTTGCAGGTTCCCAGAGCAAAAGAAATCAATGGTGGTATATAGCAGCAGAGGTTTGTACTGGAGTCCTAGAGATTCTGTGTGCCCCTCTACAAGCTAGGAAACTACCTAAGCGTCAAAGACCACCAGCTCCGTGCATGCGGTATGCTATATAGCAAGCATAAGTGTGTCCTTTTCTATCAATTGTGTTATAGTTGGCCATATCCCAGGACCACTGATTGCGCTGTAAATGGAGAGTGATTGGTCTTAAAACCAAAGACGAAAAACGTGGTTACAGTTTAAAATGGCAGGTTGCTGCCTGCATCCGTCCAGAGCTCCTATTTAGGAACTACAGAATTTGGGCACGTTTAAAGATCTTCAGAAAACAGCACGCTATAGCTGCAAGAAGATGCAGTAATTTTGTGGGGGTTCTTCTCATAGTATTTGAAAAAATAATGACTTTTTCTCTCCCCGGTAGAAATACAATAATTTAAGCTGAGCAGGATATACTGATGTGTTGGTCTTGCCACAGTGTTTCAGGTTCAGTAACCCAGAGATCTGTGAATCTCTGAAAGCACAAGGAGTTTTTAGTTATCTTTATGTTTTTACAATATAGGTGGATGACAGCATGACATAGTTGATTGGACAGGTTTTGCATTGTATGTAGCATTTTCTATAACAGTAGCACTGCAGTCAGAGAGAGATTACTACTAAATCCAGGAAATATCATTTAATCATTTAACTAATCCACATATTTTGAGAGGGACTTTTTTTTTAATAAAAAGATACCTTAGGTTAATCCATTTTGAATGTCAAGAGGATAAATCTGACAGGAGTCAGAACAGCTCCAGTGGGACTAGCACTACAAGTTACAAAACAGCCAACATCATCCAAGACTAATTTCTTTCCCCTGTTTGTCCTACTGTGGAGGGAGAGTTAAAAGGCAATTCTTGGGGAGTTGAAAGGATTCATAATAGGGCTTCTCTCTCTAAGGGAGTAAAACTGCTTTGTGGCCTTTGTCTTCAGGCTGCTAATAAACCATCCCATGCTGTGCAGCTTTGAGTTCACTCTTAATTCAACTCCAGTTCAGCTTCCATCAGCTTTGGTTTCCCTGTCTTTGTGAGGTTTTTTTTTTTTTTTCTAAAATACATGTTGTATCTAACTTGTATTTGAGCTTTTTCATTTATTGCCTGAGTTTATAAATGAACCAGCTTCATAACACACTGATTAGCAATTTTTATCAAAGCATATGAACTCTCCAGAAGCATTTCAGCAGCTGAGGTTTTTGGTTATTACTGTTCTTTTTTTCTTTCTGAGTGCAATTGTCACCTCCTTAAAGCATCTTACAAATGCAACGATACGTTTCCCCTTATGGATCTATGTCAGATCTTTTGGCCTGTTCACGAGGACACGTTAGTCCGTACAGTATGGGGTTCAGTTAAGTGACCAATCATTTAGTAACGTGTTTTATCTGCCTGTTGTTTCTGCCATTACTTTTCCTGATGAGTTGGAACTATAGTACCTGGACTTGTAAATGCCAAGTAATTTGCATTTAGTTTGCAGAAGATCTCTATCAAGAGATGGTTTAGACGGAGGCTGTTCAGTACATTTTTGAGACCTAGGAAGTATGACACTGGGGAGCAGTGGGCCAGTTCCAGCTCTGCACTGTTTATTGCCTTTGGAACTGGGAAGAGCTTAGGGAATGATTGCAGGAGAACACTGTCTCCCACGTTCGGGTGGGAAGGGATGACGTTCAAGTGTCCGTGGTGGCGACGAGGGCTGGGCAGACCGTGTTCTGGAGCCAGGCTTCAGTCCTGACGTAAGCAGCTCTACGTCAGGGCTCAGAACTGGTGGTATTGGCCTGTGCCCTCTGCTGCTTAACCCTGCGAAGTCCGCGCTCGCGGGCGGGCGGGTGCAGAGCCGCCTGGGAAGTCCCAACGCGCCGAGGGAGGGAAAGCATCTTGGCTTCACGACAGCTGTCCTGGCAGGTGTTGGTATGATAACATCTAGAGCCAGAAGCAGTTCTTAAACTAAAACGCAATTAAATTAAAAGGCAAAGAAAAGGTCTGACCAAACTTGCTTTGTTTGGGTTTTTACTCTAAACACCAGACTAGTCATTTAAATGTTTGTGAGGGTTGCATCCCTTTCAGGTTAGCTTAAAATAGTTGCGGTTTCTGTTAGAAATCATTTGAAATGAAGTGGTGATGCAATTTTGACAGTATATCTCACTGAATGTTGGTTGGATTTTTGCAGGCACATTTCCAGTTTTACTACAGGAGAGAAGTAGCCGAGGGTAGTATGGGTTAGCACGTTACTTTGACAAGGAGAGGGTCTCGCCCAGGAGAGCATTAGGCTGGATGGAGTGTGAACTACAGTCTGTTTAATAGTGAGCTGAGGCAAAAACATGCTGGTGAAGGGTTGGACATTGTACACTAAGAGAGCAGAAAATTGGTAGATAGATCTGGAATATCCAGTTTGTGACCTTTTAAGAAATTTGCAGGGAAGACAGAGCAGCTTGATAATCAAGAGATTTTTCTCGCTTTAACTGGTCGTCTTGTCCACTTTCTGAGAACTTATATCTATTTTCTCTTTCTTCGTAGACGGTGGGTTTGATGGGCTGAATGAACCTTTAAGCATCTGAGGGTTTATGTTTTGATAAGGTCATATGTGATTAGGTCTTACTGGGTAAAAAAAGCTGTGGGAGTACAGTCTGATGCATAGCTGTTTACTGTTCTCTGGAAATTATCTATGATATCTATAAGAAGGCAACATGGTATGAAAATTAAGCCTGTGGTTGGAAGTCAGAAGTTCTGTGTCCACCTCTGATTTTTTCATTGCTTTGCTGTATGGTCTTAGGCTAGTGACTTTCCTTCCCCTTGGCCCAACCCCTGTCCTAGCAGTAGAAGATGGAAATACATAAATACAGAGTGAAAGGGTTCATGATTTGTCACATGCATTACAATTTTCTTTTTAAGGGTAAGAAAAACAGGTTATTTCTTGCTATTAATTTTAAGGCTAGTGAACTAGCCTTACATTAGGTACTAGAGAATTTTTATCACATAAATTTCACTTTTTTTCTATTTGAGTATTGTTGTCTATCTCTAGCTTCTTAGAGATGTGGAACCAGCACACATATTTACCTCAAAGGGTGAAGTCTTGGCTGTTTCACATTTACAGATAGCATAAAACAGGTCGTACATATGTTAGGTGTACTTATTTTCAGAGTGCCATGTGTATGGATGTCTGCAGAATGGCTTTTATGTTTGATTTTTGGTTGTTTTGCTATGTTTTGCATGTGAAGTACGCTGCAAAATGTACTGCAGTCTCATTTCCAGAGGTGAGATTCAACTAAAATTTGCTGTACTGCTAATGGATGGAACAAATTTAAGTACTCTAGGAATTGGACACCAAAATGTGAAAAGATGGTAGAGAATTCAGGGGAAAAGGAGATAAAGACAGAAAAGATAGATCAAGGGGGAAAAAAAAGGAAAGGGAAAAGAGGGCAGACAATGTAACAGATGGAAGATTAGACTGAGAATCCTTTATGCTTAGAAAGAATTGAGACAGAAGGGGAAATAACATCAAAAAAAAGAGCACAGGAGGTGTCATTATATGAAAACAGCACATAGCCTGAAACTAAATACTGAAGTTTTATGTTGATTTAAGAGAATTTTCTCAAAAAGAGAGCATTAAAAATGTAATTCTGTGCAGTAATAAACTTTCTCCTTTTTTTTTTTGTAGGGTTTTGAAAAACCTGTGCTTGTTTATTTTTGAGTAATGTTTCAAAAGATTTTTTTCCTGCAAACCTTAATTAATGAAACTTAAATATAATTGGAGGGGAAGGAAATCTTATATTTTAAAATGTAACTATCCACCACATTCCTACCATCACCCTTTGCTTTGGGGACTGAAAGTCAAACTGACCTTCTCCAGTTACCCTTAGGCAGCTGAGAACACATGTTGAGAGGGCAAAGGCTTGCACACGTAAATGTGATTTTGTACCCTTGGTTCATGCCAAAAGAAAGTACGATTATTCTCTACTCAAAAGTCTCAGTGGGAACCCTGGCCATTGTCAGATGGGTGCTTTGTGCGCATCTGCTGCATTGCCCAATGCTTGACTTGACTGCTCACCCTTTCATTGAGCGTAAACAAGGAAATAGAAGCTCCTGCTTGTGTAACTAAAAGGATATGAAAGGATATGTCCTCATTCAAAGCCTTCTAGTAAAGACTAGCCTGGCTTGGAACAAGTACAGAGGAACGAAATATATCCATGTTTTACCAGGTCGGACTGCTACTTTACACATACAGTAGTGGAGGTGAATAATTATTCTTGAGACCTTTTTAAAATTTGTACATCTAAATTCTAATGTATATGAGTAGAGCTCTGAAATCTACTCAGGCACGATTACTGCTGGAACATTAATTCCTTGGACTAAAATTCTCCTAATAAGTTATATTTAATAAGACACTGACAAGTGTTGGAAAAGCCAATTTCCAACTGTGCAGATTATTCACACAAAATGAGGATTAATCAATACATTTAAAAGCACTTAGAATTTGTTGTTGTCATTAAGAGAGCTTCTTTTTTGCCAGAAGTTGGTATTCCAGTAGATGAAAGTGACTGTATTTAGATCTCTATCTCTTTATCTGTTGTGTGGGTGTTTTCCCGGAATAATACTTCTGCTAAGAATTGTTTGTTACGGAGTTATTTGGGCCCAAGAATAAGTTTAGATGTAAAATTGGTGTAACTGTTTATGCCTTCAAAACAATGCTCACAGAAAAAGGATAAAACTAACTCCAGACTAAAAAAATCCGTGACCAGTAACTAGCAGAAAGTTTAGGTAACATTTAAAAATGTTGTTTTTGACAGGCTCAGGTAATGATTCCAGAGTGATTTTAAGCTGTAGGTACCTTTCTTCAGTACTGCCTGCGGAGGAGCTGCAAGCTAACAAGGGCTCTTACCTTCACTATTCTAAGCACAAGCCCTCCTTTCTGACCAGAGATTTTGGATGAAGTCTAGTCGCACCTCAACAAAGCCACTGCAGCCGAGGGAAACTTCCTGCTACATGCAATAAGCCATCATGCAGGGAAGAGCTACAGAGTGCCTTTGCCAAAACTGCTCCATTTGTTAAGCAGGCAGAAGAGGGGCACGTAAAAAAAGAGAGGGCAATAGGACTCTGTTTGCACACAACGCAAGTGCCTCCCAGCTTAGGCCATTGGCAAGCCCATCAACTTGTCTAAAGACTCAGTACTTTAAAAAGAAAATCTGTATTAACAGGCAGATAGTTTTAACAATGTCACTAGAGAAAAGAGTAAGGAGCACAGTTATAGCAAGCTGCCTGCCCTTCATACACAGGGATTCACCTTTCAGGCAATGGCAAAATGCTTTCAAAAGAGATAGCGCGTTTCAACCAGCAGAGAGCTGTGACAAGCTTTTTGTGGGCAGCAGCCAAACTTCTTCACAGAGATCTCTTCAGAGTTTGAAAACCAAAAACTCAAATCACTGTTTACACTCCTGAGAAGGACTGTTAATGGCAGTCTCAGTGGCTTTGTAGGAGGTGACACTACTGGGAGAGATTCTGGTGCCAGCATCTAGCGTCATTTTAGGTGACCTAACTTACCTTGCCTGGTCTACAACTACCTCTCCAGAGCTGCATGTGTCTGGTGTCTTATTTGCCAGCCCCATTCAGACCCCTTGGCCACTGTAGAGGTATCTAAAATAGCAGTAGTTTCCTCTGTTCCTGCATCTAAATCCCATGCTGGTTAAGCTCATGCTGTAGTGTATAGGAAAGGGTATGATAATACTTCATTTCTCATTTTTGGGTGAAGCATGAAGTGAAGTTTTGTCAGCTTACAAGCTTTATAACTGTCAGAGGTGTTTTTCAACAGAGGCAGAACTATATACAATGCCCAGGATATATAAACTTAAAACTATCACCTTAAATTATTCCTTTGGTGAATTCTGTAAGATTTTAATCTTGTTAGCCTCTGACTTAATTTTTTTTGTTTTAATACTGCTCTGTTTATTTAATTGTTTCAGCAGCAGGTACTGTGCGCAGAACACTAAGCAGAACCACTTAGCAAGTCTTCTCAGACGTTCAGAGTATCTTCCTAAGCGTGGACAAATGTGGTAGCATTTATATCGTGTTTGAAATAATGGTTTGGTAGTATCAAGTACAATCCGTGCTGTGAAAGCTGGCAGTCTAGTCTGTACCAGTGCTCGCTGCGTCATCCCGGAGACGGGTCGCCTTTAGAATTCAGCTCGTGGCTGGAGCGCGGAAGCTCCTGTCTTCTGTCAGTTCAGAAAGGATTTTCTATATGACATTAGGTGACTGTGACTGATTTGATCTGAACTGATCCTGAAACTACTGGCATTGTTTCTTTTAACTTTCTTCTGAGATATGCTATCAGAGATACAGGCTTATAGATCGCTGGATGAGTTTATAATTATGGAATTGTCAGGTGAGCAGAATCCTTGCAGAGAGGACTCCTACAGAATAAAACAAAGGGGGCGCTAATGCTTTGCATGTTGTGTGCATGAGCCTGCAGCCTCAACTTGACATTTCTCATACCTGTTTCTCACAATTTAAAGAAGCTTAATAAGAATGAGAGAAAAATAGCTGATTACCCCAAATCATGTTTTTTCAAGGCACAAACTGTCAAACGTGCTTGCAAGGCGCACCTGATCAATTCACTGATGTGCAGTTTTGAACTTCTCCAGCAGCAATTTTACTTTCTGTGCACTTTCAGAGCAAAATATTTCTTCCTAGCTGGTGGGGAGGATTGAAAACAAGCACAGAGACGTCATTGCCTTCGTAAGAGCTGGATGATATGATGCCTTTTTAATGACACACTGTTACTTAAAGACTTGCTGGATTTAGTGGCTTGTCTGGGGCAAATATTTCCATACAAACGTACTGGTAACAAACAAGCCAGTCAGGCTCGGAGTGGGACTGTTAAATTTATTATGGTCATTTTACATGGCTAACAGGTAGTAGATAAGAAAAAAAAAGGCTGAGATAAGAAAAAAAAAGGCTGTAAAGTTCTGAGTGTGAGTGCTTGAAAAAGAAAATCAGCATGCCAAATTCTTGGCAGGGCGCTGTACTGTACGTGTAAGGGTATGACGAAGCCAGTGAGAAAGCTTCAACAAAGAGCCCTAAGTTTGCTTATCCGCTGTCTCATCTACATGAGGCATACAGTGCTTTTGTTTTGCAATAAACATTGATTTGGGTTTGCTACAGGAGACAACTGATACTTCTTACTGAAGACTGGACTTCTCATCAGTTTAGTTTGATACATTTTTGACTAGTCAACCCAGATGATATCACAGACATCAGATTGCATAGCCTTCATCCTAAAAAAGATCCTGTTGGAAACTTACCATCTGAATTTCCTTAAGTGGAAAAAAAAGTCTCAACAAAAACCAGAATTTTATCTGGGAGTGTGATGAGCTTAGGAGTTTTTCTTTTGCTGTCAGGAAATTTAAAATATTCTATGTGGGATGGGTCTCTCTTCCTATGTCACAGCCTCTTAGATTTGATATTTCGTTACTTATTTTCTGCATTAAATTTCTCACTCAGATTTCACTTCATGTGATAGACCTGATTAGCTCAAAACGGCCTGATGAACTCAGAGATCCCTGTTCATTTAAAACTAAACAGTTTTACTCTGGTTTGCAGATGAAAATGAAACATTTGGCTTTGAGAATGCCTAATATATAATAGTTCGGTTGAAAGTGTTATGATAAATTGCTTTGATTGTTTATGAACTTGACTTTTTTTTTTTTTTTTTACTTTTAATCATCAAAAATGGGGTTATTTTAACTTTTAATCCTTAATAAAGAGAACAAACCTGTTTATAGTTGAGGGTGGAAATTCTATTTTTCAAGTACCTGTATTTCTATGTGTAGTGCTTGGGAGTCATTCAGCACGAATTTCTGCCAAAGGAAGAAAGCAGCATATAAGGACTAAAGCCACACTTTGCTTTGGTAGTAGACTGTACGGTGTTTTGCTGACCTAGCCTCTCATTTCCTCCTTCATCCTTCAGAAGAGGAAGAAAATCAAGAAAGGCTTGTTTCATCCTAGGAGACTATTGGATTATCATGTTAGTATTATAGTCCTTCCCTTGCAGGAGGGAGTTTTGCCTTTCTTATTTGGTGTTTAGTGGATTATTAAGGGAGTCCTGGACAAGCTTTAGCTAGAAGGCGGCTTATCATCACACCCTGTTTGTGTGATAAAGAATAGCAAAGTGAAAGAAGGAATAGCAAGAAATTGGAGTTGAGGCTGGAGGCCCTTTTATGAAGTGTGAATATGGGAAGGAGAGGAGTTTTTCTTTTTTCTTTCTTTTTGTTTTCTTTTTTAAGGTTAGAGAGCTTTGAAAGTTTAAAGCAACTTCTAAAGAAATAGTTGTGTCCTTCTTAGCAGTTACTTCTTTTACCCTCAATTAAATGCAGAAACTGCCTACACCAGACCTATGCCAGTGTGTTCTTAACAAGAGCCTTTCTTTTTACAGAATACTTCCATTTCCACACCTTATTTTTTCTCTCTACCTTAGCTTGTCCTTAAGGTCTGTCTAGAAGAGCTTACTTCCTGTTGGTTACACTCCATCACTTTATAATTTTTTAATCGGTGAAAACCACTGTCAGCAAAAAAATTATTGTTGGTAGCTCTCTACTTGATGTTTAGTTTACGTCTTTTTTTTTTTCAAAGCGAGCGGAGACTCACCCTCATTTGTTGGCTTCTCCAGGTTGAACAGATAGGGGGATCTCATTTTGCTCCTGGCGTTATGTATCCTCAAACATATAGGGCTGAATTTTACTCTGCCAGACCCCTAAGTGAGTCCCAGATGCAAAGGCAAAACAAATCAAGGAGGCAGCTACATATATCACTAATTCTGAGTTGTGTGCTTCCTACATAATTTTGCTATGGAAAAGCTCTTAAACATAAAGTGATCCTCAGCTAGCATAGGATTGTGCATCTGCCTATTTTCCAGCTTGAGATTCACAACCAAGAATTAGTTACATTGCCACTACCAGTTCTGAGGTACTACTGAGGTGTATGATATGTGTAGCAGATCAGAAAATGCTGCCCACTTATTACACCCTAAGTGTATGCAGTCACATCAACAAAATGAAAGGAAAAAGACCAAGGAAAGGAAAGACCTCAAGGAAAAGACCAAACCAAGCAAAAACAACCCTTTGGAATGAAATCTAACTGAGAGAGGCACAGTCCTGTTCAGCCTACTCCACTGCAGAGTCTGCTGAACCACTGCAAGATAGAGATTTGGTTACTAATTTGAAATAAGAGCACAAAACCATAAAATAAGCTCATCCTTCAGTTACATGAAAATGTTTGTTCCTAATTGCACCTCATTAGCCATTAGATCATGCAAAGCAGCACGCAGGGTATATTGCAAAAAAATGAAGAACTGTATCAGCTTTTTTCTAATAAAAAGTTTGTTCTTCCTCAGATTAAATAATGTCCTCGGACTAATAGTTGTAGTCTTCCAGAACTTCTCCAAAGTATTTAATTTCCATGGGAAGGTATGTGGAACTGCAAACAATTTTACATTCCTTTGCTACAGGTAGAGGGACTAAAATATTTATTCAAGGGATTTTGCTGCTGTTATCTCAGAAAAGGTAGTTCTGTATTTCTAAAGACTAATTCTTCTGTGTGCTTGGCCTCAGGGTACATTCTGGCAAAAAGGTGGCACGTGGTTGTGAGTTTTCTTTTTACAGTCATAAAATAGAACTAGATCCTGTGGTCTTCATCTCTGTAATTAGCTGATACCTTTCTGTTACTTTCCTTTACAAGCTCAGAATGATTGTTGAAGTCCTGTGTCAAGGTTGGCCATTGCTTCCGTGTCCAGCAGAAGGCTCTATAGTGGGCTTTGAGATAGTTTTGAATGGTTGAAAGGTTGCAGCACATTCATTGTTTTCCTGGTGCCTCCGTTTCTAATATTCACAGTAACTTTCCTGAGAGGCAGGCTGCAGTAATGAAGTAAAGGATATTCTTGGTCTAAGTTGTGCTTAAACGTAATTTTCTCTTCTTACTGCTTGGAAAAATGGCATGGTACCCGGTCTGTATTCACCAACTTAAAACAAAGGAGGGGGGCTGATACCTGAGAGTTACTGGTGTAGACAAACTTTCCAAGATGAAAGTATATTGAAATGAAGGCATCCCGTTTTTATTGTGAGAAACTAGAACCTACAACTGCCTTCATTCTCTTGCATCAGTTTGAAGAACGTCCTTGGAATGATCTTTGGGAATAACTATCTTCTCCCCTTTTTGTGCAAGATTGGAGTGCTAAGCATGCACTCTCAGACATTCGCAGAAGTTGGATTTGAGACAGGGGAGCCGTGCTGGTGCCTTCTTTGGATTAGCCCCTTGCCTAGGCCTGGGAGCTAAACAAGGCTGTTTGGAAGGCAGCCTTTTGTACCCTGTCCTGCTGTGACCCTTACTCTTCAAAGTGTGCTGATGACCAGGCAGGGCAGTTGGTATCTTTTATATGAGGCTTAACTCTGTAGGGGGGACAGAGCTGGACTGCTCGCTAATACATGTCAGCTGCCAGTAGCCTTGAGGACGCTGATGAAGCTAGTATTAGTGGGAAATACCCCTTCACCAGTTGAGAAAGTCGTCCTTTTGTCTGCTTGAGATGAATAAAAGGAACAGTAAGAGTGGGCCAGTTCAGGAGTAGCTGTTTTGCATCTCCAAAATTGAGGCATCCATTAATAATATAGAATGATTCTCTCCTACTGACTTTGAATTACACTGAATGTATGGAAGATCCTGAACACCGAACAATGAAATGGCAGAGGAACAAAATTATTACACGTACAAGACTTTCTGGAAGTGCTTGGCATTGACCTTCCTGTGATCCCACTGAGGTCAGCAGAGAGAAATGTAGGTGGAAACAGTATTGCCCCAATGTTCTGGATCTTAGAAAGCATCACCTTTAAGGCAAAAATCAAACTGCAACATTTGCTGCATAAATGTGTAAGAAAAATAAAAGCAGAGAATTTCCCAGTGGCAGTTACAGAATCGATATTCAAAACAAAAAACCAAAAAACTGGAGTATAAACACTCTTGTTTTATAGAATACCAATTTACAGCCAACTATTGAGCCTTGGAATGTATTAGCTCTTGGGGAATGTTTTGCCAAAACTGCCTAACATAGGATTTCTTTCTTTGAAGCATCTGGCCCTGGCTACCCTGCAAACTAGTGTGATCAAGGATAACATTCCTCTTTCTAGAACTAAAAGCCTGTTCATTGCTGTCTAACTGCAAGAAAAGATTAAAATATATTTGCAAATACAGTAAAAGGAAATAACTGGGTATATTGATTAAATAATATTGTAAGCCACTGATACTGATGATCAAAGCAGTTCTAAAAATCTTATCTTATGGAAATGGAATTATAGTTACGTACACCAGATGTTAAGAGCAGGACCAAAGACCTTTGGCTAATACAGACTTTTGAATGCTGGATTTTTTTTCACATTTACTATGAGAAAATCTTTCTAAACCTTTTCAAACAGCTTTATGTAACATTTAATCACTAAAATAAGATACATTATATAAGGATATAGTGGCCGGTGTTTAAATCTAATCTGTTATTACCCTGAAACTTTTTTGAAGTCAAAGTTTGAACTCTCAAGAAGTGTTTGTTTGATCTTGGGGAAGATATTCTAGTGATTAATCTTAACGATAAGGTGTTGATTGGTGCTTGGGAGAACCTATTCATAGAAACAATAGACTATTATACTCTATTTTAACTACCATATAACAATATTTAAGCTTTACTCCTTAGAAACAATAGTCTTATTTATACATCCCTGTCTGCTTCTAAACCAGCATTACAGTTTCTAGCTTCCCATTAGGTTGAAAGTGCACATTAACATTTGCAGTGCTTGAGTAGTTCAGGTCTATACAAATGTGCAGAAAAAAAGCAAGTGGAATTTTTCAGCCTGACTGTCACTCTGAAGTTTACAGTAAGAAAACCAAATAGTAGAGCTGTTAGCTGTAATTCACAATTCTTCACCTGAGAGGTATATTAACTTTACAAGCTAAACCCTCTGCCGTTTTGAGCTAGACTGCACAAGCCCTCTTTCATTGCTTCACATGGTTGCCAGGAGTAGGAGCGCCAGCTGCACCAGATTTCTTACCAATACCAAAATGATCTGAGAAGATCAAATTTACTAGACTAGAGCATGGATTTATCATATTGTGTTCATATTTCTTCTAATTAAGAGTAAAGAAGTAAGCCTGAACTCCCTCCTTCCCCAACCAGGATGCTGATGATTACAGTTTAGCAAAGTTGATTTTCAAGAAGTGATGGGTAATATACCACAGACTCAGAGAGAAAGACAGAATTACCGGATGGAGGATGCAGAACCTACACATGAAACCATGCTACTTCAGCTGTTGTCACTTAGTTCTGGAAATACAAACAAAAGAAATATTATTGACCATGTTGTCATCTACATTAATAATGAATTTGTGCATACTCAGATCACCTGGCATAAGATTAAGATTAAGCATAAGCACATGATTACATCTTAAAGTAGCCCGTGTGTTGATCCCAGCTTTGTGCAGAGGTGCACCAGTAGAGGGAGGGAAGATGTTTCCTGATGCAGTGTCAAAAATACATACAAAAAAATGTACATGGGTGGAGTTATTTAGACTAGATCAGTAATTAGCATTATGTAACCTCATTGATTTTCATCTGATAGTAGTCACTTTAAAATTTTGCAGGAACCACAACAGTAGTCTTTCTCTTAACATACAACATGTTCTGAACCTCTGAGGTTCAGCAGGGACCTCTCTTTGTTACTGTGGAGGTGAGTCATGTCCAGCTCATTTTTAAAGTAAGCCTTGGTTTTAAATGGCTTTTCTATTTATTAGTAGAGCCCATCTAGTTAGGCAGGCTCTGCAGTGAGAAGGAAGGAAATTATCTTTATGGCTTGGAAGGAGAAGCCATTTTAGAGAGGATTCAAGAGAGATTTTGGTAGCTATCAAGCCTAATGGAGGCCAGTGAGCTCAAGGAATGTGAAAATTAGGGTCTAGCCTAAATACTAACTTGTTTGAAGGATGAGGGAAGGCTGTCAGCATAAAAGACTGAAACTCAGACTTAGGATCAAAGTGATAGGTTGTAGCCAACTGCAGGAGCTCTGGAAGCAGAGAAACACCACATACTCATAACCTATTGAAGGTGGATGGGGAGACAAGGGATAAGAACTGTGATGCGAATCAAGGGAAAAGTTGCAAATCAAGGCGAATTGCGTGAATTTTCTTCTTTGAAGCAGCTGATTGGGTTTTTGACAGTGGAAAAAATAGTATGAAGAGAAACAGCAGTGAAAAAAAAAAAGACAACATGCTTGTGTTTGCTCAAGTTCAGACTGATTTTTGAGCAGCTTTGTATCTTGGTTCGTGGGTGTAGGGTAAAGAGGGAGGACTACCAAGAAAGGGTATTGTTCAAAGGAATCTCACTCAAAAGAGGAGGATTGTTTTCTATTTGCCAAAAATGGCAGCTGGACAAGAAAGAAAAGCAAATGTAAATAAAGGCAGACATTTATGTATGTATATATTTGAATTTATTAGCTGCCAACATTGTCAAACAGAAATGGTATTTGATACTTTATATTCCTAGTTGTAAGAATTTCACTCCTACTGGAATTCCTCCGAAAGATGGTTTGTTTGAGCATTGGTCCGTTTTAATATTTGTTTGTTTTCAGAAAACAGAACATAAAGCGCAAGAAGACAAGGCATTGTTTCTACTAAAAAGAGCAAGCATCCTAACAGCATCTCTAAACTGTGTTGCAGTAATGATAGCTAGAGCCCCATAGTGACATTTAAGTCTGTCAGTACCTATAAAACCAAAATAATTGTTGAAGTACATTTTGGAAATAACATAGATTTTTGCATTTAGAAAATAAAATAATCATTTTCCTGCTGTCGCAGCTCTTCAGAGGTCAGTATTTGCTGCTCTTTCTTTTCATGTACAGTTGGATCACCTTGGATCTATTAATAAGAGTTCTGTCAAGTCCACTCTTTCCAAAGTCTTACATAGTTGACTCAGGCTTTTATATGGTCGTGATATGAAGGCTCTCTTTTACATCTTTACTTTATGCATCTTCCTGTGAAAATCCACTTCTGGAGTTCAGGACATGTGTATGTTGTTCTACCAGGTCTCTATTCCTGGAAAAATGTATCATACTATCCCTTATATGGAGGAGCTTTCATAATCAGGAAAGCAATGTGGAACATGTTTAAAGTCACATTAAGTTTAACCTAATAACCCCTTAAATATTTTCTGAGTCAGAGCCATCGTATAAATTCTTCATTCAGGAATACCTTTACACTTCTTTTTCTCTCCTAGGCTTTCCTATATTTAAAGAATTTTCCTGTATTTAAAGGATTAATTAGTTAACAGTTGCAGATGCAGCTGATTCTCTTCTCAAAGATTTTTTTAGACAAAAGAACTCTGTTGCGAAAATGATTATTTGCGGATTGCAGTATATTAGAACAACATCTTCTTAAATCCACACAGTTGCCCTATACTCAGGTTTTGATGGCGCACAAATTGTTCCTTGCACATGTGAACTATCATGACTTGGACGCCTGAAAGAGAAGAGAGAATGCATACGTTGGCCCATTTTATTTTATTTTAGGTGATTTGCCCATATTAGAATGGACATTTGAGATACTTGGTTGTCCTTATGTGTTGGCTTTTGGGGTTTTTTTTTTGTGCAAATCTTTTTTTAACACATGCTTCCTTATGGTCCTTTTTGCTATCTATGATCCATCACTATCTTTTTCTTAGAACATATTTCAAAGGTGTTAGAGTGATGTGTTCATTTCCTGTCTTTTTAAGTTCAGGCACATTCTTTTTTATCTTGGGAACTTCATTTAGTTACACAGTTAAGGTCTCTTAAGATCAGACAATGAAAGGCTCCACCACATTTTCTTGCTAAAGAGGTGGTGTGAGGATGACATCATTCATCTGTGCTAGACACTAACTCATAGGCATTTGACCTGAGGGTGGAACCAAGGAACAGGGGTTAACATGAAGTCATCTGCGGTTGCACAATGCGTTTCACAGTCGTTCTCTCACTCTCACTCTTGTGTGCACTCGCTCGCTCGCTCGCTCACTCTCTCTTTCGCTCTCTTTTTTAACCATATAAATAATTGCAGAGTGCACAAGATATCGAAGTACAGCGATACAGGCAAACATTGCTTTTGGTGGTTTTCCAAGGCGCTATGTAGACAACCAAAAGAGCAGGGAAAATGTAGTGATTAAGATTACTGGATTTTACATTTGGATGTAGAAGCAAATTTGTCGTAAAACTGCAGAGCTTACAACTATTTTGCATTGTTCTTGGGTCCGGGGTTTCGTTACGTTAATTTTCGTTGCAAAATATTAGACTTGTTTTTAGATTTGTTGGGTGATATTTTTGCTTACATTTGATCTAAACTTTTGAAGTATTGTTGACTCGTTAGTATCTAAGGATATGTTTTGATTTGTGCTGTTTGTTTCCTGACGTTTTTCAGCTATATCTGCAGCTTGTCCGCAATTGCTTTTTAAAAATTCTTTGTTTTATATTCTGGCACAGAGTCTGGTCTTGCTCTTGGGAAATATAGCCTGAGTGTGCATTTAAGGGCCGAAAGTCACCAATGCTGTAATTTGCAGGAATTTCTGTAATATTAAGAACTTCAGAAAGAGAATTACCTGTTGGCCTTCCCCGGTTTCTTATGTTGTTTGAATCTTGGCAGAATCTGTCATGCAACCATATTTTGGGACATTAAAAAAATATAACATCAGTTACTTTCTGTTTTATTATTAACATTCAGCAGGAGCATAATCATCTAGTTTTGTGAGATGATTGTTTGTGGGCCATAGGAAAACACACTCATTCTGCTTAACAGACATTAGGACTGTTTAACTAGCTTAGCCGGGGACTGTGAATGCTCCTTTCCCTCCCATAAAAGTAACTGCGTGGTTGAACTGCCCAAAGGTCATACCATAAAGGAAGACGGTTTCTCAGGACTGTTTCTAGGGTTTCCCCTTCATTTAGCCAGAACTGGTTAGATGCAGGCAACTTTTTTCTCTTTTCATAAAATCATAAACAGCTTCATAAGAGCATTAAATACAGTTTGTTTTCGCCCTACTGGTGAGTGTTGTGTAAGTATTGTAATCAAAAGATAAACAGTTGGAGCAAAAATCTAATTTCCACCATTAGATTTTGGAAGTAAATCTTCCAAATCTTGTTAAAAAAAAATAATTCTAGTCTAACCTGATTTAATATAAAGCTTTCAATACTTTTCTAGATAGTATATAATGATTCATCGAGTGCTTTGCACTTAAAGTCTTTGAAATTTACCTTATAAAACAGGCAACCCAAATGGAAATTTGTATTTGGAAATTTGAAGGTCCTCTTATAGAAGACTTTGTAAGAAGGAATGAATTATTAAAATTAGGATAGCACTGAGAATGAAAGTAGTAGTAGCATATTTCTCATATTGAAAAATATCTTTTTTTCTGAAAATGCTCTACTGGTTTACAATATACAAGGCTAAATTTTTTTTCTTCTGAATTTGGAAAGACTCGCAGATCTCTGTTATATCCTATCTTTAATTAGAAAGTACACTGCACATTTCACTAATTTGTATGGATAGATTCACCTTAGTAGTATAATATTTTAAGAAAATGGAGAAAAAGGCTATAGAACTTACTTTTAAGAACATTTCCCCTGTATACCTTCAGTGTAGCCTGCTTCTCTCCACTTAGCTCAAAATCGAAAATGTGCTTCTAAACAAGTGCAGATCCCTTTTTAGATCTAGTGAGAATACAGTCAAGCAACATGCAAGAACTCATGTTCCCTTAGTAAGGGATACTTCATGTATCAATAACAATTTTGCACCTCTTAAGTAGTAAACATATTCATCGTTTCACAATTCACAACTTCCTATGGCTGCCCCATTTAAATTAAATATATCCCCAAATCCTGCCTCAGGAAATAAGTTGCTAGTTCAGTTAGTTTCTGAACAGTTTAAGTATATCATTAGTATGAAAATGATCCCTTTTTATGAGGTGCTGTTATTTCATAGGATATACTTAATGTTTAGGAATGTGTACATCATATACTGAAATTATATATAACATAATGAAACACAAAATTACAGTAGCGCTGGGAGCACCGCTGCAATTAAGACTCTGACAGACTCTCCTTTATAAACTCATATTTTAATAATACCGAATTCCAAGATGAAACCTGAAAGCATCATTTGGAGGATACGGCAGAGAGAGTGTGTATGTCTTACGAGAAAACAGCAACAACGGTTTCTACATACGGGAACAGTTGATATTTTGAATTGGCTCAGATACACTCTTCTTTGAAAAATAATACCTCAGTTGGCTTGAGGTAGAATTTTTTGAAAGCAAATACATGTTAAATGACAGTGAAATCACTTTTGAACATTCCTCTAAACTCTCTTTAGATTTTACTACTTTACTTCCTTGTCTTTCTTGGGAAAGGGAATTAGAACCTGATGAAAATTCCTTCCAAAAAGTTAAAAGATCACAAAAAGATGGAGCTGCATCCTGTATATTTTTCTGCAATCATATGTCATTTGTTACTTCCTTTTCCTTTTTTCCAAACTGTGTTTGTACTATTAAGGTGTCTCTGCACTGCGCATAGAAAGTTTAAAGCTGGGAAACAGTAGTCTTGCGTTGAATGTGTTCGTGCACAAATATTGAGCATTGCAGGCACACGTTATTTGTGTATATTCAGATTATTTGTTTGACCTTTTCCATGCGTTTGAAGCATTTTTTCTATAACTTTCATGTAATTTATGGGATTGTGGAGGAGTCAGTTGTGAGATAACTGTTTCTCTGCAATAGTGTATATTGCTAAACTTCTCTCTTTATATGAAAGAATGGTAGTTAAAAAAAAAAAAGAGAGAGAAAAAGAGAGAGAGACTTTTACGTTGTTGCAGCCATGAGAGTATGTAATGAAATTTAAAAGATAATGAAAAAATGTTGAATCAAGGAAATTCTCAGTGCAAGTTAAACCTAAACTATTAGTCATGTGCGCTCTACTGATTCATTAATGCAATTTACATTAACCAAAGACATAGTAGGGCAGGTTAATGGCAGAGTTTCCGCCTCAATTCTGATTTTCCTGCTTCTTTTTTGAAACAGTCGATTCCTCCGGATCAAGGTGCATGTGTGATTGGTATACCCTGTACTGTCAGAGAGAGCCACAACAAACATTACTGTATATAAATGTAATTTCTCAGTATCTCTTCTGCTCCGTCACACCTATGCTTAAGTGTTCCAGGATACAATGTGTAGCACAGTCTCCTGTGTACTTTCATACTTGCGTCATAGCTCATTTAAAATGACAGTTTTAAATTAGTGCTTCTGCTTTCATTTTACTGTGTTCATTTCCATCATCCGTTTCAGCGGTGAAACTTGACTTGGTGTGTATTACAGTCTAATAATGACTTGTCTTGGTAGTTGTCTGGCCTTGTGCCATAAGCAGTCAGAGTATCATTACCAAATCATAGTATGTAAATTGCCATATCTCATTGCAAATTTAAGGAAATTTCAGAGGTCCAGGAAGGAGAATGAATAGGAACATGCAGTGGAAGAGAAAATAAAGTGACTTTGAATTCATAATTATATAATAATTTCTCTCTCCAAATTAGGCATAGGTTCCCAACATTTGACAGAAATAACCCGCAACAGTTCAGAAAGTTTAATAATATAAATTTCAGATTTTTCAAGTTGATTTGGGATACCCGTGATAAGAAAGGAAGCTTTCGTTTTCAGAAGTTCTCTGTGCCCCACACAGCTCAAGCCTTTGACCAGAGGAGGTACTGGGAGCCTGGTACAGCCCCACACAGTGAACTTCCACACCAACAAGTCGCTACCTAAAGTCAGAAAATAAAATGGAAGACCAAGCCCTCACGCAGAGTGACTCTAAAGCTGGCTACACCTGCCAAGTACCAGTGAAAACTTAGAAAAGCAAATGTCTGTTGAATTCAATGCCTCTCAAAGGGGCTAGATTGACCAGTTTAAAGGAAAAAAGTCTTCATTTTAGCCACAGGAAAGATTCGGTGTTTCCTGGGTTTTCCTCCCTGCTTTTTTTCTTTTTTTCAAATTGACCAGGCCTCCATTCTAATCTGCAGGAGCCTTCTCTAGAAATAAGAAGATAGTTCAGTCTTTTTGCCCACTCAGCCCTTAGCATTTTTTTCCTGAGAGCTAACAGAGGTTATTCTTAGCATGAAATGGATGCTGGTCAAATAGGAGTGAGCAGTGAGTTACCTTCAATAAGTTAAGAACCTAACTTGCTAAGTGCTTTTGTAAATCCCCTTAGATGTCTAATTCTGCATCTACGAGCGCATAAATACTTTTGTTTTTAATCCGGCTGTCAGACTACCAATTTGTTTTGCAAACCATGACCTTACACTTCAGTGAGTACCAAGCAAATGAATGTCTTGTTTCACACTTCAAGAAGAAATATATGGATAAGTAGATCTGTGGAACTCATGCAAACACACTGCTTTCTTCTCCTGCTTCAGTGAAAAGGATTCTCATAGCAGTATTTGAGAATACAGGGCCGGGCTGTAGAATAAGAATTCTCAGCAACTCACATTAACTCAAGTCATATGCGCTGAGTTAATGGAACCTTGTCATCACCTGCAAAATTTCTGTCAGCATCTGGGTTAGATTAACGCACTTTATTGGGAAGTTCAAAATTGACAAGGCAAAAAAGGGTTTGTATGTGAAACATAGAGACAAGAGCTCTAAAAATTGTGCTTTTCACTAGACTCTCATCTCAAATAATTAAAATATCCTCAAGAGGGAGATGGTCTCTTTCTGTGGAACTGGGCTCTTTTTTTGGCAATTCTGAATGTTAAAAAAAAAAAAAACCAAATCACTGCAAAAATGTCAATGCCTTGGGAAAGGACATTTGTCTTGAATTTCCATGAGGATCTGTAGCATTCTTAATACTCTCTGCGTTCAAAGAGGATTGTGTTACCATGAATGTAGGCCTAGATGAAAGAGCAGTTAATCTGCTTAGTCTTTTTCATGATACAAACTTGTTGCTAATGTACAAGTTGTTGTGAATGGATCATTGGTTGTAGACTCTCACTTTAAGTAGCAGAATAGTCTTGTAGCTAAGTTATGTCAGGACATAAACCTTTTTTTTTTTTTT
Organism: Struthio camelus; assembly: GCF_040807025.1. Classification (NCBI taxonomy): domain Eukaryota; kingdom Metazoa; phylum Chordata; class Aves; order Struthioniformes; family Struthionidae; genus Struthio; species Struthio camelus. Next base: position 18,899,651 of record NC_090946.1, read on the forward strand.
TACTGTGAGGGTAGTCAAACCCTGAAGAGGTGGTGGAGTCTTCATCCCTGGAGATATTCAAAATCCAGTGAGACACAGCCCTGAGAGCCTGCTCTAGCTGAACCTGGTTAGAGCAGGGGGTTGGGCTAGGCTGTCTCCAGAGGTCCCTGCCAACCTAAACTATGCTGTAAAAAAAATAGTTCAGATTTAATTTCTAAAGTGTTTCCTTTTAGCATTTCATGTATACTGTAAGGTTAGTTGAGATCTTTGCTGTTTGATTTCTGTTGTGTCTGTACCCATGTTATTGTGACGAGGCCTTCTAGGTGATTAAGTAGTTGAATATCTGCCTCCCTTCATTACTGTCTCAGAGACAGGGGACTGGATTATCAGGATGGGGAACTGAACGGGGATTTAGGAGAAGGACGATATTCTAGAAAGCAGTCTCTGGAAAGGGCTTGGAGGTGACACGAGAATGACGTTGGGACATCCACAGGCTGCAAGCTGCCAATCCATTACTAAGGCTAAAATTACTTGCAAAAAGAAAATATTCAAATTTCATTTAAGTAAAATTCAGTGTTTAAACATTAGTGATGTTTTGCTCAGGAATATGCTCATTGTCACCGAAGAACGGACATGCTGTAGTGCAAACAAAGTGTAAAGTCTTGCATGTTTTTTCAACAAAAGTGGGTACATTTGATAGTCTTTGAAATAAATTTCTGATTATCTTTTCTTGTGTTTTGCCTGCTTCAGGTGATGACGTGCTCTCCATTAATTTATGAAAGGTGTAAAGTGTTGACATGAAACGTGATATTTGTTGACAGAGGAAGGAGGCAAGAAGGCTTTGGCATTTGGGGGCTGGACAGCCCTGTTAGGCTACAGACCTGATTTACGTGCTTGCTTTGCGGCGGCGAGCAAGGCCGCTCATGTGGCAGGAAGGCTGCTTTCATCTGAAGGCACAAGCCGTGGTTTCCTCTAGTTTTGGCCGTTTCGACAGACATAGTCCAAAGGCTGTACGCGAACTCAAACTCTGCTGCTTTGTGTGTGTTTTGTTAATTTTCAAAATCATCACATGGGTTATTTCCTCCTTTTATGGGTGGATTCTGTCCCTGTAAACCGCCTGGCCTCGTCGCTCCGGTGAGGCGCAGAAGTGGCGATTCCAGGGGGAGGTCAGGGCTCGCCCTGCTGCTCCCTCTGCGGGCCCGCTGGGAGCTCGCGGGTGGCGAGTCTCTCTGCCACTCCTTAATGGACGCAGAAATGTCCTCTTCTTTCTAGTGCGCCGTAGACGATCGCTTCGTATGTGTCTCAGTTTCAGTCTACTGCCTTTAAAAGGTGAGATCTAACAGCGAGTTTGGAAGGGAGATGTCTAGCTCTCTTTAGCACTGATGCCTTAGCAAACCAGAACAAACCAGGTGGCTAGCAAGCGTGAGTATCAGCATTGCTCTCTTCAAAACGCTTTTAATTTAATGGGAAGTAAGGACTTTCCGGGTATCCATGCTCTGCCAGCTGTAAAAGGACATAGAGAAGCACAGAGGTGGCCACTGGGAGGGAAGCAGGGAGCGCTGGAAAAGCTTCTCTACCAACTGCTGGAAAAGCCGGCCCCCTCCGGCCTCTCTGCCTTTACGTTAGGGCGCTTACAGGGAGAGCGGGGGGACTGCCATCCTCCCACGTCATGGCGAGGACAGGGCCGCTTTCTGTTTGTTCCAGTCCTGCTCTTCTGCTCCTCTCCAGTATTTATCCAGTTATACATTTTAACAGTCTGGTATTTAAAACTCAGTGTAATTGTATTGTATTTTGCAAATACCAACTTAGAACAGGAAGATCAGAAACGTAGAGCAACAACAGCTGTTTGTTGCAGGACCGGGAGATGTAAGCATGACTGCGTATAGAGCCCTTCCAGTAGCTTTTGGCTTCCCCCCCCTCCCCGCCCCAGTACTCTTTTTCAGATCACTGGGTGTCAGTGGTGCCCGTGCATGCTACAGGTGTCTCTTGTGAACTCCTTAAATAAACTGCATTTTTAAAAAAGATACTGATGTCGGTGTACGCAGGTGCAGACATCGTTCAGGAGAATGCTGTTTGCACACAAACACGCTACTGTTTACTGTCTGCGCTGCGGTCCGGGCAGTGCCGCGAGGGCGCTGAAGCGGGATGGGGCACGGGTTTCTTTGCTGCTGCTGGCGATTGAGACGAGCTTTCATAAAATCCCTTCTCAGTGGGCAGGGGGTCCTTTCTACCCCTCCCCGCAGTGCTGTGTTAAAAGAGTGAGGCAGAGGAAAAAAAGCAGAAAGCCATTTCTAAACATGGTTTATGAAAATGGAATTAAAAGAGTGTGTGTGTGCGCGTGTGGGGGGGGGTATGTGGGTGACTCCCTTGGCTTTGCCTGGTAGTTCAGCAGGAAGTTGACTGTTGGTTCCCCCTCCCCATATTGACGCTTGGACAAGGCAGCCTTATGATAAAAACCAGTCCAGCAACTCGCAGCACATGTCAGTGTGGGACAGAGCCCATGTATTATCTGTGCGACAGCCCTGCCAGCGCTGAAAAAGCCAGCTGATTGCAGACGGCCACGAGCCAAAGAGCACCGAGGTGGCTTCTTGTCCCGCTCTCGCCGCCGCCTTGAGCCGCTCGGACACTTATCCAGTCTCCAGTATAAATTACAGCAATGAGTGCGGCTCGCACGTTAGTATGGGGTGAGCAAGCAGGGGAGAAGCTGTTTCTATATGAATCACGCTGGCCTATCGGCAGCCCAGGACAGCATTATTAATACAGCTTCAGGAATTTTAATTTTCAGCGTTGCCTATGGTCTGCATGACTGCTCAAAGTCCCCAGTGCTTGGAGCTGCAGGATTTCTACCTACCCTGGTCCCTTTGCTGTACCACTGTCTGTGGTATGTGTCTGAGAGAAGAAAGAGCTGAATGGGTCCCAGATATCTTGTTCTGCACATGCCTAAATAAGAGAAACAGTAGGATTCCTGGCATGAACTTTCTGCTCCGCGTGTGTATATTTCAACTTCTTAGTGACGATGTCCCTAGAAATGACAGGCGTTTCTCTGGCAGAAAAGCCCACGAGCTCTTAATAGCAGCTACTGCCCATTAATGAGGCTTTCTGACAAAAGGCATGCTGGCCGCACCCTTCGACATGCATTGGCCTGTGTAATTTTTTCACCAAGTAGAGCTTTTAGATGTATTTCTTCCATTGAAATGGTGCATTAAAAAAAAAAAAAAGGCAAATTAAGAACAGATGTAGCTGAGCAGTACTTTTTAACCCAGGAGTAATAAATGTTTGGAATGGACTGCTGTGAAGGTTATTAAGACTAAAACGCTGGGGTCACTCAAAAAACAGTTGAGAGCATCCAAGGGGATGGAATTGGAGTAGAAAAGAAGTGAATGAGGTCTGAACATTATCCACTGTTCTTGATGGTGTGTAACACTGTATGTACTTGTTTTGTGCTCTACGACTTGAAAATCTATCTGCATTTGTTAACCATACGCTAAGGATTCTGCCTAGGTAAAAGCTATGGAAAGTTAATTATAATAGCAAATGCCAACAACTAGTCTCTGGACTATGTCACTTGGGAAAAGTTGCCTCAGGGGAAGGGCTATTTAGCTTTATTCCTTTTCCGATTTCACGGAGGACATAGATGTGACAGCTTGAAATGTTTTAAAATCTTTACATTTTATCACGGATGTGGTTAGTAAGGAGGGACTTACCATGATGTGAAGAATATTTTAAAGAAAATTTTAAAATTTAAAGAAAAATATTCCAAATAAAGTTTAAGTCCACACTGAACAGCTCATTGTAATGATAGGAAGTCAAGGCTTACTGATGTTCAGAGCTGAGGTACATAAACAGCAAGAAAAGCCCTACGCTGTGCTGCTATCTGTTATTTATGGAATATTATCAGATGTTTTTCTGATCAAAAAGGCGAAAAACACTATGTAAAAATGCTACAGAGCGCTGACATTGCTACACCTACTTCTTTCTTGCTTTTGCCAAGACTATGCTTTCATTATGGTATTTTTTTCTCTCGATCAGTTCTATCAAAGCAGGTGGGTATTTAGTATTTTTCTTTATATAGTACCTCTATTTGGATATATAAAACTCTAGAGACTCCTGTTGGATACCTGTTTGAAAAGTGTAGTACTTAGTAGATTGATGCCAAGTATCTGGTGCACGAAGGGATACTGGCATGTGCTGACTCCAGCCTTTCATATGAAGGAGAGGAAAGAAGGCTTTTCAGTTCTTACAGGGGACCAAAGTGTTCTGGGATTCTGAGGACATCAACCAAACCTTGAAAAACATATTTGAAGAAAAAATCCGTTTAGCAAAAACTTGTTAAATTTCAGTGATTTTTTTAAAAAAAATTTATTTTAGTTTAAAGCACTGTTAAGGATCTTAATTCCTTTTTCCATCTAAAAGTACAGTAGTGCTCAGCTGGGTCGAAGAATGCTAGGAGGACCCCAGCATATAAACATAATAAAGTCAAATTAGGACTTTTTTTTGCTTTTGTTTGTCCACATTTAATACCAGAATTAATCTAACTGTCCAGGCTTTGTAAATGCCTATTCTTTTGATGCGGAAATGAGAAATCATGTGTGCAAAAATGGTAGACTACCAAATGATATCCACAAATCAGAACCTGGAAACAGAAAAACTTGGGTTTCGTTGCTTCCGGGCACGTGGCATGATGTAAATTATGATTTAATCTTGTAGATGAGTAACAAAATCTAGTGTTCAGATTCATGACTACAGTTATCGCCTACGAAGGTTCAAAGCAAGAGAGAATAACAAAATCAGGAACACTAGTGTAAATTAAATCTTTGGTTCAGACATTTTCAGATATTTTAGAGGGCTTAACTTTATACTGTGAATGCTCGGAAAAAAATGGAGACAAAGAATTTACCTGTTGTGCTTACTTTTCAAAAGTAACAATGTCAAGTAGTTACTCACCTAGAGTTTTCAGCTAGGGCCTCACAGCGCTGTGAGGCAGATGCCTCCTTTTATCCCCTCTTTAAAGATAGTGAGACACAGACATTCACTTAGAATAAAATATTTTGCCTCTAGTCGCACACAGTGAAATAGTGGTTTGGGAACCTAGACGTTAGGATCTGCGCTCCTCTTCTGTCATTGCCCTACTATTTGGGCTTACCTGCAGTGGAAGAAATTAAGCAAATAGTTCTTTGAGACTGCAGAGTGGTCACTTGAGAGAACGGCAGTCACTTTCTGAACCGGGCACTGCTCTGCATGTCCATGTTGAGTAGCTGACATGGATCTAAATACTTACGATGCCCAGAAATGCTGAACAGCTTTTCCATTACAAACCTCATTTATCAAAGCTGTAATAAGGGTAGCTTGCACAGATTACTTTAATACAATGGGAAGCCTGTAAGCTTCCAACATTTTGGTGAAGTTGTTTCTAAGGCTGTTCTAGAACAAAGAATACCTTTCCCTTGTATTGTCTTCCAAGCATCTTGTTGACTACTACAGACTTGAACTTTAACCTTGAAAGCTATTGTTCTTAGAAAATTATAAAATATTTATGAGTGGCCAAAAGACACAACCTTTTTATTTGGAGTAAAATAATCAAAAATTTACCTTAAAATGTGAGGGTTTATGATGTGATGCATTCTATAGCTAATGGTTGCACTAGTAAAACAACAAAGAAAAAGCAATAAACAAAGAGATTTGCAAGTCACATGAGGCCTCATGAGGTAGGGAATATCTTTAGAGACAGCTTGTATGGTAATAAGGATCTTGGCAGTTTGCTGCCTTTGTTCCTGTTACAGGACAGTCTAATGCCTGTATGTTAGACCTTCATTGGCCTGATTCTCTTACAAATGGGTACCTTGCATATATGCTTCAGCCTTGGTAAAAACAAAGGCTGTGTGACATGACCTCTTTTCCTATGCACATTTTAGCCTGGAGCCACTGGCCCAGCCTGTCTTAACTGATGACAGTCTACCAGGTGCTGTTCTGATCTTAATCTTCCAGCTGAACCATAGACCTAACATGGTAAGCTATAAATCTCAGCAGGTCACAGAGAAATCTGCTGGTGTCACTTCTAATTGACCTCAGGGAAAAGAGACCAGATTAGTTCATAATTTCCTATGTTTATAGATTCACTGGCTGGCATTTCCATAGCAGTGCTCATGACTTTTCAGTAATAAATTAGGCTGAAAAGCCTGTGGCTATAATAATTTATGATCTTTCTGCTTCTCTTATAACGCATGTTAATTGGAGGGAAAATTATTTATAGAAAGTTTTCAATGCAGTATTGAGAAAAAAATGGCTTGGAAAGCCAGTATTTCCTACTGAGTCAATTATTCTGTGTAAACATATTTAGCATTTTCCCCGTAGTAGTAAGAAATAGACTGCAGTATTGGAGAAAAAAGCCAGCAGTTGCATAATAGTGCACTTTGCAGTGCATTTCTTGAAGCTTATTTCTGAATAGCACTGTGTTTTTTATGCTGTGCGTTTGAGCGCTGCGGGCTAGATCTTTGCTCGGTGCAAATCTGCATAGCTCTAACAGTGCTTGTAGGTTGTGGTAGTGCTAGCTCAGCTAAGAATTTGGCTTAATCTGTTTCTTTCCAGGTGCAGTAATGTAAAAGGGTATGGGGAAATATTTTAATATTCAAAAGAAAAGACGTTCTTGATCCATTTTACATGAACCGGTCTTTTGACAGAATAAGAAAACATTTTATTCAATCCGTTACCCTACTTGAAATATAAACAGGAGTTAGGAACTGATCCAAAGCTCACTGAAAGATTTCTGGTGACCTCATTGCCAGTAAAACAAACAGTTGTTCAATTGCTAAAAATGATTTCACTTGTATCATTCAGAATTTTTTGCCAAGGGGGAATATAATTAATTTCAAGTAAGGCATAGTTTATTAGCTCAGAGGATAAGGAACATTAGGAACAATTTCCTATTAAAATCCTTTATTTCAAGCCTTTCCTTTTTTCCTTCTGCTTACACTTTGAATACACATGAATTTAAAAGGAGCTCAGTGCATTTTGATGTGGGATAGCCCACATCTTGTTCTTCTTTAAATCGGAACAGCAAGTTTGCGATTCCTGGAATTTTGGGGAAATTTTGAAAACTGTTAATTTTAAGTCTTATCCAATTAGATTTCCAGCTAACACTACATAATGAATATTTCACTTATTTCACTTTCTGCTCATTTTCCAGCTATGTTCTGGGTTCAGTTACTGCTTCAGAGGTAATTCACAATTACGTTATCCTATTATGTTTCCCAAATCCTTTGGAAACTTTTCCAGAAGGCTTCTTGGGAAAGTAGTGCTTTTAAGCATTTCAAAAAGGCAACAAAGCAATTTTCTCCCCTTTTTTGAAGAATTAAATAAGCATAAACATAACACTTTTACCTGTTTACTAAGAATGAAGTAATTTGGAAGGCTGCATTTGAATTGTTCTGGTTTTTCACTGTCTGTGTGATATCTTTAAAAAGTAATTTTGCACCTTTCAAAAATACAGCACGGATTTCCTAGACAATGACTTTTTCTATAAGGCTAGCTTTTGGACAAATGGTTAGTTTGTTCCGTTCCCTGCTACTGCCTGGTTTTAATCTGTTATTGATTCCTTATGGATTGTTCAAGCCACAAGTTATTTCTTAAGAGTTGTGCCACTGTTTAACTTGGCATTTCTGACCCAAGCTTACCTCATACACAAAGCTGTGGATCTAAGACACTTATATTAATAAGCACTCAATCTGTTCTCATACTTGGGGATCACATTTATATTCCAGCGACGTTACTGGAATGGTTTAAGCAGGGCACAGAACAAACATGCAGAGCCAGGCAAAAAGTAAACTACTACTTCCAACTGTCTTTCTGCTCTGTATGCTCACTTTCTCTTCTAATAAGTTAATTCCGTAACAAAGTTGCCAGAGAAATGCCCGGTAAGGAAAAGCCGTGATCTCACACCTGAGCCATGGAACCAGCACGCATCTGCGAATGTGAATCAGTGTCGTGCTATTAAGTAAGCATACGGTTCCTGACAAATTTTGCTCAGACGGTTGGTCATAACTGTTCTATGCAATTTAAGTTTTTCAAAGTAAATTTACTATATTAATCACAGCTAGTGTCTGCTTAATGCTAATACAACATGCTTTTATGTGAAAGACACAGAAGTTGATATCCTGTAAAGCCTTATGAAGACCTTGGTTATATCTACTCAAACTGTTTTCCTGTTATTTTCTCTGTGACATTGGGACATCAAATATTAAATAAAGCTGCCGAAAATAATGAGGAAGATTGTAGCCGGTCACTTACAGTGCCTTTGCCCCTTCCTTTAAATTTAGTAAGGAAATTTCACAAATTAGCATAAAGAAGACAAAATGCAGTATAGTCGCCTGCAGAAACACTAGTAGAGACTGAGAAATAATATGCCTTTTAACCAGCAATATCAGCAGTCCTAACTAGAAATTTTTTAAAAAAGAAGAGGTTCTAGGAGTAAAACGGTATGACTTTACAGCAGTTTTGCAGCTAAGAAAACTGTACTTAATTTCCTAATGTTTGATGAATCTCATATGTGCATATATGTACAAATAACACTCCGCCTGCAAGGCACACACCTTGAGCACCAGCACCGCCAGCTCTCGCTCTCTAATAATCCATGCTTCTGCCAGGTCTTCTGAATTTAGACCATTTCAAAGGTATTAAGACACCAAAGTAAGTATGTACTTGGATTGCCAAAAATAATCAATCTGTGTAGGTACTCGACTCAGAGACAGGCCATCGTAGGCAGCTTATTCCCTCTTCCACACAAGCTGCAACCTCCCCATCGTCACCCGCTGGAGCCCAACGCGTAGTGGAGTCCAGCAGCCTTGTCTGACCGTGGTGCTTAAGTGATTTGCTGGGCAAAATCCCCCATTAGAAAGGAAGGGGATTTTTCCTGTGACAAGCATGAAAAAATGTGGGATTAAACTACTGATGCTACTACTTAGTGCTGTCAAGGAATGCTCAAAAGAAGGACCTGAGTTTTTGTATTATTTTGATTATAGAGATTGTCTTCTGCCAGTTAAAAAGGGAGACAGTGTTCTGGCAGTCACCTCCAAGTGCGTTATTTTTCACCCAAACACGCTTCAGCCGTCTGGACTGAATTCAGGCTGAAGTCCTGGAGGCTTTGTATCATCTCTGTGAATGTGCTTAGTTGTGCAGATGAAAACATATATGTTTATATGTGCGCACATGCATGCGCAGTCTGCAAGGTCTCACCTGCTCTCTTGTGAGATTTAAGGGCTGTGAAGGAAATTCCCTCTAAGGAGTAAAAGTAATGACATTCTGATACCTTGAGAAATGCCACGGTTAACTCTGCCTGTGTTCTCACCCTGTTTGGGTTTTATTTTTAGCTACAGCATTCTTGAGGATAAATAAGCATAATGTTGCTGACATGACTCTGCCAGCGTACCGTAGGTGAACAAAATGTTACGTAGTTGAGTAAAGATGCAGAAATGAGTGCTTAGGGAGAAGCATATGCTACCAAATGCACGGTGTTTTAGGAAAAGGCCTATTTCGGTTTTGTCCCGCCAGTGGTCTTTTGACTTACTGCTGTTTCAAAACACTTGCTAGCTAGTGAGCTACAGATAAGCAGACAAGAAAATTGCATGGAGTGTTTCTGAGTAGTGGGACAGAAAAGTGAAGTATAATAGGTAAATTGCAAGCGCACTTATCTGTTCATTAGCAGACATACCTCTTTAGCATAAGCCAAATAAATCTTGAAAAGT